>NW_026526721.1:125746074-126946074 GCF_024362965.1 Panthera pardus
AATATTGTGTGTGCCATTGATCCACTTGCATCTTTATCCATGTTTAGTTATGTATGGTCCAGTTCTAGGTAGGATAAATAGTAATTAATTCATCATATTTTGCTGAACAACTGCAGTGTGACCAACACTGTGTTGATAGCCAGAGATTTAAATAAAACATGATTTCTGCACTAAGGAGCTTACAGGTTAATAGGGAAACTGAAATACAAGCATAATATAATGTAACATGGTAATAATGAGTGGCTGCCTTTGTTCTGTGCAATTTATATATGAGATACTGTTCTGAGGCTCTTTCATTATGTTTGTTGTTTACAGTAATCCTGTCATTTACAGATAAGGAAATTAAGGCTCAAAAAGGTTAAGTAACTTTCCATGGTCACATAACTATTATAAATAGCAAAAACTGGAATTTGATTCTAGGTTTGTCTAGCTTCCAAGCTTAGCTCTTCCCACTAAACCATAAAACCTCAGCACAATTATTGTAGTGGTAGATGTACAAATTACAAAGCAAACACAGGATATAGAGAGAGACCTAACTGAAAGGAGTCTGAGATGGCTTCCTAGCATAATATCTAAACATTATGTTTGGATGGATAAATATGAGTATACCATGGTTTTTCCTTTTCATCCCTTTATAATACTGTATTGATTTCAAGAAATGAGCCTTATCCAAAATTTATTATCATCCTTAGCAATTGCTGTGCTTCTCATTAAAAGCTGTAATCTTTTTGAGAGTATTCTGATAGTTATTTGCTACTCTTTGTTATATACCCTTAGGTATATATATATAGCTTTTTGCCCCAGTTCTCTGTATGACCATTACAAATCTGAATTTATTAGAGATCTCCCTGTTTAACCACTTTAGTGTATTATTGTATCTTTCTCTTTTTTTGCACCTTATATCATGGAAGCATAGCCATCTTTTTTGTAAATTATAAAAATCCAATTACTAAGCTAATATATTACTTTTTCACATAAGTTGTAGGTTTTTAGGCTTTCACTTGGAAATAACATCCAGATTTAATGGCTTTAAATAAGGCTTTTTTAAATTATTTACTCACAAGGAAAATTTTTTAAATCCTATATCAAAAAACTGAATTGTAAAGGAATTAGTTAAATTTTTCTCAGTCACTATCGAACAAGTCATTGTTTTTATTTTTTATAATAGTAACATACACACATGTGGTGGTGACAGGGAATGAGATAGAACACAAAAGTATTTAAAGTTAAGTCTGTGACCCTAATCTGCCCTTCCCACTTATTTAGGCTCACTCCCCAGAGGTAAGCAGTTTTAATTGTTCTGGTTTTAGTTCTTTGCTAAGTTTCTACCAAAGTTCTGTTTGTTGATTTGTTACCTTTTAAGTGATGTCTATTGAATCCGTATTACAGAGAATAAGGAATTTTGTTTACCTATCTTCCTCTTCTACAATTCCCAGTTTTCAGTTTTATCGTTAACTTTCACTGTTTCTTAATCTTAAATATCAAATGTGTATTCCTTTAACTTTAGACAATATCTTTTGTCTCTCATTATGTTTAAGATGAAGAGATTAAACACCTCTGAACTCCCCCTTCCATTTTTTTCACCAATCTACTTTGTCTCATGAAATTTCAATAATTTTAAAGCTGTATTTTCTTTCTTTTTCTCATAGTATTACAATGACTATGGTGATATTATTAAGGAAACACTGAGTAAAACCAGACAGATTGATAAAATTCAGTGTGCCAAGACCCTCATTCTCAGTTTACAGCAGGTAAGAAATCTAAAGGAAAGAGGTAAAGGTTAGAATTAATGTTACTGAGTACTTTTATGGGCTTAGTATGTACTAGGTATATTTTACCTCACTTAAACTAGGTCATTGTTTAAGTAATAATAAGTAGTAATTAATACATTACTATGGATACTTTCTGGTACAAAAACATGTGTTATCTGTCTTTTCTTTTGGAAGATAGTCTTATAGTACACATTTCAAATAATGAAATCCTACTAAAGTTATCTACTCTTGGACCAGATGAAATGCAAATGGATATTTTAAAAAGTACTCATCTAAAAAGAAAAATACATAAATATTTTTTTAACATATTTAATGAAGAAAGGGCAAGAATAGTATTCAAATAATGAAATAGGTCACATATATAAATCAGAGTCCCTAATAAATGCCTCATGAATTAATACAGAGATTTCAGGAGGTAGGTGGGGCTGTAGGTTTGTGTATGTAAACTTAAATACATTTATATGTCAACCAGCCCTATGAACAAAGTTAAAAACAAATGACAGGTTGGGGGAAATATTTTCAATCATACTTAATAAATCCTACAAATCAATAACAAAAACACATTCCTTAGAAAAGTGAGCAAGGGATATGAAAAGCCACTTTTCAGAAGAGAAATCTTATAAAACAATAACCCTATGAGAAGAGGCATAACTTCATTAATAATTAATAAAGGGATGCCTGGGTGGCTCAGTTGGTTAAGTGTCTGACTTTGGCTCAGGTCATGATCTTGCGTTCTGTGGGTTTGAGCCCCATGATGGGCTCTGTGCTGACAGCCCAGGGCCTGGAGCCTGCTTCAGATTCTGTGTCTCCCCCACGTTCACGCTTTGTCTCTGTCTCTCAAAAATAAATAAAACATTAAAAAAAATTTTTTTAAATAATTGATGAAATACGAATTGAAACAAAGAGATATTTGTCACTGATGAACAGATTAGCATGAATTTAAATCATTGTTAATACCAACAGTTGATAAAGATGTAGAGAAAAAGGGTCTTTTGTGAAAGAAATTGCTATTGCCAGGGCACCTCGGTGGCTCAGTTGTCAGTTAAGTGTCCGACTCTTGATTTCAGTCCAGGTCATGATTTCACAATTCGTGAGTTTGAGCCCCACATGACTGTCAGCATAGAGCCTGCTTGGGATTCTCTCTCTCTGCCCCTCCCGTGCTCTCTCTCTTTCTCTCTCTAAAAATAAATGAAGTAAACTTAAAAAAAAAAAATTTTTTTTAAGAAAATTCTATTGCCTTCTTGAAATACAATTTTGCAGAATATATCAAAATTGAAGATAAATACTCCTTTTAAAAGTCACTTTTTGCTGCTAGGTATCTATAGAGGTACATGCAGGTACACACAAAGATATGTATGTAAAATATGTTTTATTGTAGCAGTCTATAATATTGAAAGATTGGAGATTCAGCAGAAGAATGGTTAAAGTGTGAAACTCTGAAGTAGCTAAAAGTTTTAAGACAAAATATTAAGTGAAAAATAGCAAGTTTTGGAGAAAGGGGAAGCTTCATGCACTGTTGGTGGAAATCCAGACTGGTACAGCCACTCTGGAAAACAGTATGGAGGTTCCTCAAAAAGTTAAAAATAAAACTGTCCAATACCCAGCAATTGCATTACTAGGTATTTACCCAAAGAATACAAAAATACTAATTGAAAGAGACACGCACATTCAAAGAGGTACACACACACACACACACACAAAAATAAACAATGGAATATTCCTTAGCCATAAAAAAGAGTGAAATCTTGTCATTTGCAGCAGTGCGGATGGAGCTAGAGACCATCATGCTAAGCGAAACAAGTCAGAGAGACACCCCATATGATTTTTCTCATGTGGAATTTAAGAAACAAAACAGATTCTTAACAGAGAACAAACTGAGGGTTGATGGAGGGGAGGTAGGCGGGGGGATGGCTTAAATGGGTGATGGGTAGTAAGGAGGGCACTCGTGATGGGCACTGGGAGTTGTATGTAAGTAATGAATCCCTAAATTCTACACCTAAAATTAGTATTACACCCTCTGTTAGCTAACTGGAATTTAAATAACAACTTGAAAAAGCGGGAAAAAACGGAGCAAGTTTCAGGACAAAATATATAGGATAGTACCATTTATATTAGAAGTTTTGTGTATGTGATATATTGGTGTGTCTAAACTAGTCTAGAAAACCTTGAAACTTTAACATAAATTACCTTTGGAGAGAAGAATAATATTTAATGGCACAGAGGAAGGAGAACTTTTATTTTTATATTACTTGAATTTTGCACAAAGAGATATTTTTTGTATTCATTTTAAGTATACATTTTAAAATTTAAGGCTATTGTGTACAACCATTTCTGAAAACATTTTGAAGTTTAAAAATTTATAAGTAATTATCTGTAAATAAATTTGAAAATTTTTTGAAGACCTGCTGTTTCTAGTCATGACACTCTGTTGGTGAAGAAAATGAGAAGGTGGACAACATAATTACTAGAAGAGCCATTCAATGGAATGGTATGATTAGAGTGAACTGAGAGATTGGGAGTGAGGAGGTGAAGAAAAACAATGTAAACAATCCTTTTTAGGATCTTTGCCATAGAGAGAATCAAAACGATGCATTACTAGCTGACATAGGAGATAGAGTTAAGTTATGGGTTGTTTTGTTTTTTTTTATGTTGGTTTCTTTTTAAGATGCATGCAGGTAGTAGAGAGGGAATAGTTAAGGATGCAGGACAGAGCCGTAAGCATGAAAGCAAAATTGCTAAATAGGTAAAATGGAGTGAGATCTAGTAAATAAGTAGGGAGTGGCTTTAGATGAAAGCCTGGACTATTCATATCTTATAGGGAAGACAGATATGTATAGCTAAATTTAAGTGTCTGATCTTGGTGGTAGAATGATGATAGCTTTTATATTCTTTAGTACTCCAGATTTATTTGGTTGTTGTTATTCTGATACAATATGTGCAATCTATGTGTAATTTATAAAATCCCTCCACCCAGCTTAAGAACCTTTTTGTATATTTTGTTGGTGGGTAGGAAAAATCACCCCATATATCCAAATGTCTTTTTTTACATAGTGTTCTTGTCTAAAGATATAATCAGTGAAAAAAACCAACGTTCTGAACCGCATATATCGTATATTGCCATCCTTATGAAACAACAAAAAGAATACGTAAATGTTTATGAATATAAAGTATATTTCTATAAGCATATTTCTTTTCCCCCAGCCTAAAATACATTATTTTTTTGTTAAAAAGAAATAAAGTCCTAGGGCACCTGGGTGGCTCAGTCGGTTAAGTGTCAACTCTTGCTTTTGGTTCAGGTCATGACCTCCTAGTTTCATGAGTTCAAGCCTCACGTCAAGCTCTGCTCTGGCAGCATGGGCTGTATGAGCTTGTGTGGGTTTCTCTGTCTCTGCCCCTCCCCCACACATGCTGTCTCTGTCTCTTGCAAAATAAATAAAGAAACTTAAAAAAAAAAAAAAAGAAATTCCTGTTCACATTTAATCACACAACTAGCATGAAAATGAGCTCAAGAAATTAGTAATGGTAGATGACTTGGAGAAGGGGAACAGTGTGACTATGGTTAAATATAAGGAGGGAAATTTTAACATGTGCCTTTTAAATATTTTTAAATTATATTACCTATTCTGATAATAAATGAAATAAATATTTCTTAGCTGTAGATTTTTCCTCTTTTTTTCTTTCAACCAGTTGTTTAATGAACTTGTCCAAGAGCAAGGTCCCAATCTAGATAGGACATCTGCCCATGTCAGTGGCATTAAAGAACTGGCACGTCGTTTTGCCCTTACGTTCGGACTGGATCAGATCAAGACACGAGAAGCAGTTGCCACACTTCACAAGTGAGTGAGCTGAATAAACCCTTTATGTTATAAAGAATTTAGTTTTACTGGAATTTAACTGAAATAAATGTTATTTGACCCATTTTTAAAGTGACAAATGATAGAATTTTTAAGTTACAATAACTTCAGAGGTTGTGTCATCTAGTTATTCTCAACTAGGAGGGCCTTTTGAATTTGAAAAATACTTCAACTCTCTATTTTGTCATTTATAAAGAATAGAAAGTAAAATTTAACAAAATATCTGGTCAGTGAGAAAATGTTATAGGAGACATGGGTTTAAAAACACTGTACTAATTTGGTCAACTTTATTTCATAACTAAAAACTGAATGACAGAAAATGTTAAATACCTTACGTTTAAATACCTCATATAGCTGCTTGGTCCCGTGACCCAACTCTGAGAACCAAAGTTTCTGACAATCTAATGCCCTTTCCAGGGTATTGTGTTACCCCTATAAGATACATACAGGAATTTAGCTTTGTGGTTATTCAGCTATTTTTTATATTATTTGCTACAACTAATACTTTTCTACTGTAAATAATAGAATACTAATAGGTATATATGTCATACAAATTAACATTGTTTTGCCCTTCAAATTTATTGGATTTTACTTCCTTCAGTGATGATTTTCCTGCCTTTTCAACTACTTTGAAATTCTAGCCCATTGAGAGAACTACACTACTTATCTGGAAAAATAAGATGTTATTTTCTTTTACTTCAGGGATGGCATAGAGTTTGCCTTTAAATACCAAAATCAGAAAGGACAAGAATATCCCCCTCCTAATCTGGCTTTCCTGGAAGTATTAAGTGAATTTTCTTCTAAACTTCTTCGACAGGACAAAAAGACTGTGTAAGTTACTTTCATCATGATACCCTTGTAATTTTAAATGTTTTATTTTTTGGAAAAATGTTAGTCATCTAGATATAATTACTGTTGATAACATATGCTCTGATTGTTTTAAGGAACCATAGTTTTCTTGCAAGCATCTGTATAATTGTTCTTTCACTGTTCACCTTTAGTACTCCAGAATTTGCAAGATTAAATTGAGTAAGTGGGCAATGACTTCTTTTCTTATTCCACAATTCAAAGAAGTAGGAACATTGGCTTAGCCATTGTGTAACCCTTTCTTTTTTCCTCTTACATTAATTATATTTTAGTTTTACAGTTGACTCTTGAACAACATGGGTTAGGGGTGCAGACCTCCTCACAATCAAAAATCGTGTTTTAACTTTTTTTTAATTTAAAATAAAAGGGTATTTATTAAATTTTAAATTTCACACTTTTTTAATGTTATTTTTTATTACTTAAATATAGTTGACATACGATATTATGTTAGTTTCAGGTATATAACATAGTGACTCAGGAATTCTATACATAACACAGTGCTCACCATGGTAAATTTAGTAACTGTCATGATACAACATTATTACAGTCTTATTGACTATACCCTCTATGCTGTACTATGTAACTTTTGACTTCCCAAAAACTTAACTATTTGTAGCCTATTAATGACTAGAAGCCTTACCGATAATAGTTAACATCTTTCATATGTTGTATGTATTTTATGCTTTCTTATAATAAAGTAAGCTAGAGAAAAGAAAATGTTAAAGTCATAAGAGAAAATATATTTATGGTATGTAGTGTATTGAAAAAAAATCCACATTTAAGTGGACGTGCACAATTCAAATCCATGTTCAAAGGTAAACTGAATTTTTTATTTGACTTGGTCCAAGAAGATTGATTTATTTTTCTATTTTTTTATTTTTGATAACTGATAATAGTTTAAAGAAGTAATATATGCAGTTTTCATAAAAAATATTGATGGGATACTGAATTTTATGAATTTGGTAGAAAGGTATATCAGTTGTAATAATGCTAAATAAACAGAAATTTGGAGAGACAGTTAAAAATCATATGAATATGAGTGATAATTCTAAGGAGAGATGCCGACTTCATTTGGTCAAAAAAGATTTATTAAACAATATGGTCAGGTACTGTTGTATAACTGTTATTCTAGTATGCCCAGGCAGCGAACAATACAAAGTTTCTAATGTAAGGGGGACACAACATAAAATAGGAACAAGAGTCTCAGGCACTGAAATAGAATAATATGATAGAGAATGAGTGATGTTGGGTATTTGTGTGTGTGTGGGGGGGGGGGGGGTGGTTAGTTTGAAAACTTATTTATTCTGGGCATTTACAGATATACATTTTCCTCTGAGCATTACTTTAGTTGCATCTTACAGATTCTGATATGTTGCATTTATGTTTTCATTCATCTCAGTGACTTTCTCATTTTCTTTGTGATGTATTCTTTTATCTTAGTTATTAAGGAGTATTTTATTTAATTTCCACATATTTGTGAATTTCCAAATTTTCCTTCGATTATTGATTTCTCATTTCATTACATTGTGATTAGAGAACATGAATTTTTTTAATTTTTTTAATGTTTTATTCATTTTTTTGAGAGAAAGAGACACAGTGTGCAGGGGAGGGGAAGAGAGAGAGGAGACACAGAATCTGAAACAGGCTCCAGGCTCTGAGCAGCCGGCACGAACTATAAGATCATGACCTGAGCCGAAGTTGGACGCTTAACCAACTGAGCCACCCACATGCCCCGAGAACATGCTTTGTATAATTTAATCCTTTCAAATTTATTCAGGCTTGTTTTATAGACCAATATATGGTCTATTCTAGAGAATGTTCCATATGTACTTCAGGAGAATATGTATTCTTCTGCTGGTGTTCAGTGGTGTTGAGGTATCTGTTAGGTCAGGTGGCATATGGTTGGTTTTGTTTTTTTTTTTTAATAGCGTTGTTCAAGTCTTCTATTTCTTTGTTAATATTTTGTCTAGTTCTATCCATTATTGAGAGTGGGGTATTGAAGTCTCCTCAACTATTACTGAATTGTTATTTTTCCTTTCAAATTTGTCGATTTTTTGCTTCATGCCTTTTGAGGCTAGCCCTTTTGTTAGGTGTATTTATGTGTATACTTGTGCCTTCCTGATGGATTGACTCTTAAATAGCATTATAAAATGTCATTCCCTGGCTCTAGTAACTTTTGTCTTATTCTATTTTGTCTGATACTAATATAACCACTCCAGTTGTATTTTATTTACTGTTTGCATGGTATACTTTTTTTCCATCCTTTCACTTTCTGGCTTTTTGTCTTTGAATGTAAACTTTGCTTCTTATAGATAGAGTGTAGTTTGATCATGTTTTGGGTTGTTGTTTGTGGGGATTGAACAAGACCTGAGCTGAGATCAAGAGTCAGACACTTCATTTTCTGCCATTATACTGTTTGCTTCTATAGATCTATTTTTGCTATTTCCTCCCTTATTGCCTTTTTTATATATTTTTTAAAATTATTTTTTAATTTACATCCAAGTTAGCATATAGTGCAACAATGATTTCAAGAGTAGATTCCTTGCAAATTGGTGCAGCCGCTCTGGAAAGCAGTGTGGAGGTTCCTCAGAAAATTAAAAATAGACCTACCCTATGACCCAGCAATAGCACTGCTAGGAATTTATCCAAGGGATACAGGAGTACTGATGCATAGGGGCACCTGTACCCCAATGTTTATAGCGGCACTCTCAACAATAGCCAAATTATGGAAAGAGCCTAAATGTCCATCAACTGATGAATGGATAAAGAAATTGTGGTTTATATACACAATGGAATACTACGTGGCAATGAGAAAAAATGAAATATGGCCTTTTGTAGCAACATGGATGGAACTGGAGAGTGTGATGCTAAGTGAAATAAGCCATACAGAGAAAGACAGATACCATATGGTTTCACTCTTATGTGGATCCTGAGAAACATAACAGAAACCCATGGGGGAGGGGAAGGAAAAAAAAAAATAAAATAAAGAGGTTAGAGTGGGAGAGAGCCAAAGCATTAGAGACTGTTAAAAACTGAGAACAAACTGAGGGTTGATGGGGGGGGGGGAGGGAGGGCAGGGTGGGAGGGAGGGCAGGGTGGGTGATGGGTATTGAGGAGGGCACCTTTTGGGATGAGCACTGGGTGTTGTATGGAAACCAATTTGACAGTAAATTTCATATATTAAAAAATAAATAAATAAATAAATAAATAAAAGAAAAAAAAATAAATAAATAAAAATAAAAAATAAAAATAAATAAAATATTTGCCAAGAGTAGATTCCTTAATGCCCTTACCCATTTAGCCCATCCCCCCTCCCACAATCCCTCCAGCAACCCTGTTCTCTGTATTTAAGAGTCTCTTATGTTTTGTCCCCCTCCCTGTTTTTATATTAGTTTTGCTTCCCTTCCCTTATGTTCATCTGTTTTGTATCTTAAAGTCCTCATGTGAGTGAAGTCATATGATATTTGTCTTTCTCTAATTTCACATAGGGTAATACCCTCTTGTTCCATCCACGTTGTTGCAAATGACAAGATTTCATTATTTTTGATTGCTGAATAATACTCCATTGTATATATATACCACATCTTTTTTATCCATTCATCCATCGATGGACATTTGGGCTCTTTCCGTACTTTGGCTGTTGTTGATAGTGCTGCTGTAAACATTGGGGTGCATGTGCCCCTTTGAAACAGCACACCTGTATACTTTAGATAAATACCTACTAGTGCAATTGCTGGATCATAGGGTAGTTCTATTTTTAATTTTTTGAGGAGCCTCCATACTGTTTTTCACAGTGGCTGCACCAGTTTGCATTCCCACCAGCAATGCAAAAGAGATCCTCTTCCTCTGCATCCTTGCCAACATCGGTGGTTGCCTGAGTTGTTAATGTTAACTGTTCTGACAGATGTGAGGTGATATCTCATTGTGGTTTTGATTTGTATTTCCCTGATGATGAGTGATGTTGAGCATTTTTTCATGTGTTGGTTGGCCATCTGGATGTCTTCCTTGGAGAAGTGTCTGTTCATGTCTTTTGCCCATTTTTTCACTGGATTATCTGTTTTTTTGGGTGATGAGTTTGAGAAATTCTTTATAGAGTTGGATACTACCCTTTATCTGATATGTCATTTGCAAATATCTTCTCCCATTCTGTCAGTTGCCTTTTAGTTTTGCTGGTTGTTTTCTTGGCTGTGCAGAAGCTTTTTATTTTGATGAGGTCCCAATAGTTCATTTTTGCTTTTGTTTACCTTGCCTCCAGAGACATGTTGAGTAAGAAGTTGCTGTGGCCAAGGTCAAAGAGGTCTTTGCCTGCTTTCTCCTCTAGGATTTTGATGGCTTCCTGTCTTACATTTAGGTCTTCCACCCATTTTGAGTTTAGTTTTGTGTATGGTGTAAGAAAGTGGTCCAGGTTCATTCTCCTGCATGTCGCTGTCCAGGTTTCCCAGCACCACTTGTTGAAGAGACTATCTTTATTCCACTGGATATTCTTTCCTGCTTTGTCAAAGATTAGTTGGCCATGACTTCTTTTATATTAAGTGGATATTTTCTAGTGTAACATTTTACTTCCAAATTATTTAAAATTTTTTTCTTTTTAATGTTTATCTATATTTGAGAGAGAGTGTGAGTGAGTGTGAGCAGGGGAGGGGCAGAGAGAGATGGAGGAGACAGAATCTGAAGCAGACTCTGAGCTGTCAGCACAGAGCCCACTGTAGGGCTTGAACTCACAAGCCATGAGATCATGTTGGACACCCAACTGACTGAGACACCCAGGTGTCCCTTACTTCAAAATTACTTAATTGTACTTTTTTAGTTATGTCCTTAGTGGGTTTATGTAGGCCTTAAAATATACATCTTATCAAAATTTCTTCAAATTTACTCTAGGGAAATATAAAAACTTTACTTCTATATAGCTTTTCTTTTCTTTTTTTAATGTTTATTTATTTTTTTGAAAGAGAGAGAGACAGAGCATGAGTAGGGTAGGGACAGAGAGAGAGACACAGAATCTGAAGCAGGCTCCAGGCTCTTCTGAGCTGTCAGCACAGAGCCCAACGCGGGGCTCGAACCCATGAACCGTGAGATCATGACCTGAGCTGAAGTCGGATGCTTAACTGACTGAGCTACCCAGGTGCCCCTATATAGCTCCATTTCTATTCTTTTTTGTGTCATTATTGTTACACATACTGCATCTAAATATGTTACACACCCAACAATACATCATTATAATTATATTTGATATAATTGTATGTCTTTTAAATATACTGAGAGAAGAAATGGAGCCAAGTATACATTTATTATAGAGTTTGTTATAGTAACCTTTTTTTTAATGTTTATTTATTTTTGAGAGAGAGTGTGAGTAGGGGCAGGGCAGAGACAGAGTGGGACAGAGGATCCGAGGTGGGCTCTGCTCTGACAGCAGAGCCCGATGTGGGCTCAAACTCACAAACCATGAGATTGTGACCTGACTTGAAGTTGGACACTTAACTGACTGAGCCACCCAGGGGCCTGTTATATTATTAATCTTATTTGCCCTTTCTGGTTCTCCTCATTTCTTTCTGTGGATTTGATATACCATCTGGCATCATTTCCTTACACTAATATATCTTTGCTCCCACCTATTTCTTTTGTATTTATTATCAAATATATTACATTTCTATGTTATTGGCTCAACAATACAGTGATACATATTATTTTATACAATTCTTGTTTAAATTAGTGAAAAGAATAAATATGCAATTATATTGGCCTTCATAACTACTTAATAATTACCTTTTAGCTCTCTTGGTTTTTTCATGTGTATTCTCTGGCATCATTTGCTTTCAGCCTGAAGAACATCTTTTATTGTTTCTTTTAAGTCAGGTCAGCCAGCAACTAATTCTCTATTTTTATTCCTTCTGGGAGTGTCTTTATTTTATCTTTAGCTTTGAAATAGAGTTTTGCTAGATAAAATATTCTGATTTGATAGTGTGTTACTTTCAGTACATTGATGATGCTGTCCCACTGACTTCTGGCCTCCATTGCATCTGATGAGAAATCATGAGTTACTTGCTCTTCTTTCAAGAGTTTTCCTTTAGTGTTAGCTTTTAGCATTTTGCCTATGATGCATCGGGGTGTGGGTCTTTTTGAATTTATCTTGCTTGGACTTTGTTGAGCTTTGATAATGTGTAGATTAATGTTTTTCACCAAATTTGGAAGTATTAACTATTATATCTTTTTTTTTTTTCTATTATATCTTTAAATGCATTTCTACTCCTTTCTTCTCCTGGTATTTCCACTACACCTATCAGTGCACTTAATGGTATCGCACATTTCTGAGGCTCTGTTCATTTTTCTTTATTCTTTCTCTCTGCTCTTCAGAATACATAATTTCTACTGATGTATATTCAAGATTACCAACTATTTATTCTGCCAGTTCAAATCTGTTGAGCCCCATAGAGAATTCTTAATTTGTTATTGTAATTTGCAACTGCAAAATTTCCATTTGTTCTCTTTTTATCATTTCTTTTTATTCTTCTTATTCTCTATTTAATGAGATAGTGACATATTTTTCATTCCTTATGTATATATTTTTTTAGTTCTTTGAACATATTTAAAATATTGCTTTGCAATCTTTATGGGCCACTGTTTTTATTGCTCACTTTTTTACTGCTACATGTAGGTCATATTTCCCTATTTCTTTGCATGTCTCATAATTTTTTGTTTAAAACTGAACAATTTAGGTAATATGTTGCATACATGATACGTTGTGAAATAATTTAGGTACACTTCATACCAATTCGCTGCACCCCTAGAGATTGATGTTGTTTGCTGGGTCATTTGTTTAGAGATTTGGATGAACAAACTATGAAGTCTATTTCTCTTACAGTGTGCAGCCTCTGCTATCCCTACTCAGATTTTTCCCCTTTTTTTTTTTTTTTTTTTTTATCATTTGGCTTGAATTCCTAGGAGTCAAGCCTATGTCAGCATTAGACTCATTAATCAAAGGTTGTGCTTAAACCCCCTTGGCCATTTAGGTTTTTACTTTTTACTCTTTGTTGTGTGTGTCGCTTGAAGACTGCTGTCACAATTCAGGGGTGTTATTTTGCTTCACAGTCAGCCAGAAGACTAGCAGCTTGGAAGTTCCCTCTCTCATTGCTCCTGAGAAGGGGCAGCCTTGGGTATGTGCAGTCTTCCAAACTAACAGAGAACGATTTGATTTGATTTGATTTGATTAAGCTTAATTTTTAGAGAAGTTTTAGGTTCACAGCAAAATTGAGGGGAAGGTAAGGAGAATTCCCATGTATCACTCTGCCCTTACACATAGTCTCCCCATTATCAGCATCTACCACCAAGATGATACACTTGTTATAATTGATAAACCTACCTTGACATATCATAATCGCCAAAGTTCATGATTGGTTACATTATAGTTCATTCTTGAAGTACATTCTGTGGGTTTAGACAAATGTATAATGACATGCATCCATCATTATGGAATCATACAGAGTATTTTATTCACTTCCCTAAAAACCCTCTGTGCTGTGCTTGTTCATCTTTCCTCTCATCACCCAAACCCTAGCAACCACTGATGATTTTACTGTTTCCATAGTTTTGCCTTTTCCAGAATGTTATATGGTTGGAATCACAAAGTATGTAGCCTTTTCAGATAAGCTTCTTTCACTTAGTGTAATATGCATGTAAAGTTCCTCCATGTCCTTTCATGGCTTGATAAGCTCATTTCTTTTTCATGTTGAGAATTATACCATTGTCTAGAAATACCACAATTGATTTAGCCATTTACCTACTGAAGGACATCTTGGTTGCTTCCAAATTTTGGCAATTATGAATGAAGCTGATATAAACATCCCTGTGTAGGTAATTGTAAGGACTTAAATTTTTAAGTCTTTTGGGTAAATACTAAGGCTTGTGATTGCTGGATCACATGGTAAGAGTGTGTTTAGTTTTATAAGAAACTGCAAAACTATCTTCCAAAGTTTCTGTACCATTTTCTATTCCTATCAGCAATGTATGAGAGTTTCTTTTGTTCCACATCCTCACCAGGATTCGGTGTTGTCATTGTTTCAGATTTTGGCCATTCTAATAGGTGTATAGTTGTGTCTTATTTTTTTTTTAATTTTTTTTAATGTTTATTTTTGAGAGAAACAGAGCGTGAGTGGTGGAGGGGCAGAGAGAGAGGGAGATGCAGAATCAGAAGCTGGCTCCAGGCCCCAAGCGGTCAGCACAGAGCCCGACACGGGGCTTGACCTCACAAACTGAGATCATGACCTAAGCTGAAGTCAGACACTTGACCCACTGAACCACCCAGGTGCCCCTAGTTGTGTCTTATTTTAATTTTGCATTTCCTTGATGACATATGATGTGGAGCAACTTTTAATGTGCTTAATTTGCCATCTGTATATTTTCTTTGGTGAGGTATCTGTTCAGATGTGTAGCCCATTTTTAAATTAGGTTGTTTGTTTTCTTATTGTTGAGTTTTAAGAGTTGTTTCTATATGTTAGATAGCAATTCCTTTATCAGATATGTATTTTGCAAATATTTTCTCCCAGTCTGTGGTTGTCTTCTCTTTCTCTAGACAGTGTCTTTTGCAGAACAGAAGTTTTTAATTTTAATTAACTCTGCCTTATCAATTATTATTCCAGGGACCCTGCCTTCGGTGTTGTAAAAAGTCATTGCCATACCCTGGGTTATCTAGGTTTTCTCCTATATTATTTTGTAGGAGTTTTATAGTCTTACATTTTACATTTATAAATTTTACATTTACAAAATGGTTTATAATCCATTTTGAGTTGGTTTTTGTGAACAACGTAAGCTCTGTGTCTAGACTCATTTATTTGCTTTGCACATCCAGTTGTTCATTTATTGAAGAGACTGCTTTTACTCCATTTTATTACCTTTGCTCCTTTGTCACAAAGATCAGTTGATTATATTTATGTGGGCCTGTTTCTGGGTTCTCTTTTCTGTTCCTTTGATCTATATGTCTATTCATTGGCCAGTACCACACTATCTTAGTTACTATAGATTTTTTTCTCATTTTTCCAGCCTTATTGAGATAAATTTGACATATAGCATTGTATAAGTTTAAGGTATACAGTATGATGATGGTATACTTATATTTTGCAAAATGATTTTACTGTAGCTTTATAGTAAGTTTTACAATTGTATCGTGTCAGTCTTCGAACTTAGTTGCTCTCCCTCAGTACTGGCTATTCTGGGTCTTTTGCCTCTCCATATAAAACTTAGAATCCACTTGTCAATATCCACAAAATAACTTGCTGAGATTTTGGTTGGAACTGCATGGACTATATAGATCAAGTTAGAAAGAACTGACTTAGTACTTTGTCTTTGTAGGCATGAACATGGAATGTGTCTCCATATATTTAGTTCTTTCATTTCATTCATCAGTTTTGTAGTTTTCCTCATATAGGTATTGTATATTTTTTGTTAGATTTATATCTTAATTCATTTTCAGGGGTGCAGATGTAAATGGCTTTATGTTTTTAATTTCAAATTCCACTTGTAACTTTGTATCCTGCAACCTTGCTGCAATTGCATGTTAGTTCCAGGAGGGATTTTCTGTCAGTTCTTTAGGATTTTGTACATAGACAATCGTGTCATCTGCAAATAATAACTGATTTCTTCCTTCCTACTCTGTATACTTTATATTTCCTTTTTTGTCTTATTGAATTAACTAGAATTTCCAGTACAGTGTTGAAAAGGATTGGTGAGCAGGGACATTCTTGTCTTATACCTGATTTACTGGGAAATCTTCAAGTTTTTCACCATTAAGCATGTTAGCTATACGGTTTTTTGTAGATTGTATTTATCAAATTGAGAAAATCCCCTTTTATTCCTGATTTAGTGAGAGTTTTTATCAAGGATTGGTGTTGTGTTTTGTCAAATTCTTTTTCTATATTTATTGATAAGATACTGATTTTTCTTCTTTAGCCTGTTGATGTGATAGAATATATTAATTGATTTTCAAGTGTTGAACCAGCTTTGCATACCTGGGTTACATCCCACTTGATCATAGTGTATATATTTATTTTTCAGTACATTGTTGGATTCAGTTTGCTCATATTTTGATGAGGATTTTTGCTTTATATTCACGAAGATAGTTAGTCTGTAGTTTTCTTGTAATATCTTTGTCTGATTTTGGTATTAGGATAATGCTGGCCTCGTAGAATGAGGTAGAAAGTACTGCTTCTGCTTTTGTCATCCGAAAGAGACTGTAGAGAATTGGTAGGTTTATTCCTTAAACATTTGGTAGAATCACCAGTTAACTCATTTGAGCTTGGTGCTTCCTGCTTTGGAAAGTTATTAGTTATTGAATCAATTTATTTAATAGATATAGGCCTTTTCAGATTGTCCATTTCTTCTTGTGTGAAATTGGCAAGTTGTGTGTTTCAAGGAATTGGTCTGTTTCATCTGGATTATCAAATATGCAGGCACAGATTTGTTTATAGTATTCCTTTATTCTCCTGTTAATGTCTGTAGGATTTGTAATGATGTTTTCTCTTTAATTTCTGGTATTAATAATTTGTAGCTTCTCTTCCCCCCAACTCTTTTAGGCTGACTAATCAATTTTATTGATCTTTTCAAAGAACCAGCTTTTGATTTGCTGATACTATGTATTGCTTTATGTTTTTAATTTCATTGATTTCTACTCTAATTTTTAGTGTTTCTTTTCTTTCACTTTGGATTCAATTTGGTCATCTTTTTCTAGTTTTCTAGGGTAGAAGCTTCTAGATTATTGATTTTGGATTTTTCTTTTCTGATATGTGCATTCAATGCTGTAATTTCCCTCTAACCATTGCTTTCACTGCATTACACAAATTTTGAAGTGCTATTATTTTCATTTCATTTCCATTTAAAATTTCCCTTGGGATTTCTTCTTTGTATCATGTGTTAAAGTATATTCTTTAATCTCCATGTATCTTTCTGATACTGATTTCTAGTTTAATTCCATTGTGATCTAAGAGCAGACATTGTATGATT
Source organism: Panthera pardus (assembly GCF_024362965.1). Taxonomy (NCBI): domain Eukaryota; kingdom Metazoa; phylum Chordata; class Mammalia; order Carnivora; family Felidae; genus Panthera; species Panthera pardus. The sequence goes on from NW_026526721.1 coordinate 125,763,557, forward strand.
TCTGTTCTTTTAAATTTGTTAAGATGTGTTTTGTGACTGGGGTGCCTTGGTGGCTCAGTTTGTTGAGCGTCCAACTCTTGATTTTGGCTCAAGTCATGATATAACAGTTCCTGAGATCAAAACCCCACATTGGGTTCTGCGCTGACACCTCAGAGCCTTCTCGGGATTCTCTCTCTGTCCCTCCCCTGCTTGAGTGCATGGGCTCGCTTTCTCTCCCTCCTTCCCTCACTTGCAAAATAAATAAGTAAAAACATTAAAAAAAAAAAAAAAAAAAAAAAAAGATGTGTTTTATGACCTAAAATGTGATCTCTTGGTGAATGTTACAGGTGAATTTGAAAAAAATACGTATTCTGCTTTTGGATAGGATTAGTCTTGTAGATGTTAATTATATCCACTTGACTGATGGTGTATTTGATTTCAACTATGTCCTTACTGATTTTTCTGGCTACTGAATCTGTCCATTTCTGATAGAGGATTAAGTCTCCAACTGTGATAGTGGATTCATGTATTTCTAATTGCAGTTTCTCTTTACAATTAGTTTTGCCTCACATAGTTTGATGCTCTGTTTTAAGGCACATACATGGTAAGAATTATTACCTTTTTTGGAGAACTGACTCCTTTATCATTATGTAATACCCTTCTTTATCCCTGATAACTTTCTGTACTTTGAAGTCTGCTCTGAAATTAATATAACTACTCTTGGTTTCTTTTGATTAGTGTTTGCATGGTATAACTTTTTCCATCCATTTACTTACTTTTATTTTATATGTCTTTACATTTAAAGTGGATTTTTTGTAGGCAGCCTATACTTAGGTCATGTTTTTTGATCCACTCTGGCAATCTTTTACTTGGTGCACTTTTATACCATTGATGTTCAGATTGATTATTAATACAGTTGGATTAATACCTAACCATATTCCTTACTATTTCTGTTTGTTGCTCTTATTTTTTTGTCTTCCACTCTTTTTCTGCTGTTTGTAAAAAGTTTTAATTAAGCATTTTATGATACCATTTGTTCTACTTTCTTAGCATATTGATACTTTTTTTTAAGTGGTTGCCCTAAAATTTGCAATGTGCATTTACAATTAATCCAAATCCACTTTTAAATAGTACTCTATCACTTCATGAATAGTATGAGTACCTTATAATAACAAAATAATCCTAATTTCTCCCTCCTCTCCCTTGTATCATTGCTGTCATTCTTTTCATTTAATATATAAGCATATGTAATCATATATATCTATGCATATACGTGATATATACATAAGCATACATAATCAAATACATTGTTGGTATTATTTTGAACAAAAATTTCCTTTGTTAGATCAGTTAAGAAAAATAAAAGTTTTTATTTTAGGGGTGCCTGGGTGGCTCAGTTAAGCCTCAGACTTCGGCTCAGGTCACCATCTCATGGGTCATGAATTTAACCCCCGCGCTGGGCTATGTGCTGACAGCTCAAAGCCTGGAGCCTTTTTTCAGATTCTGTCTCCCTCTCTCTCTGTCCCTCCCTGCATGCTCGCTCCCTCTCTCTTTCTCTCTCTCACAAAAATAAATAAATATTTTTTAAAATTTTAAGTTTTTATTTTACCTGCACTTATTCCTTCTTCATTGTTCTTCCTTACTTTATATAGATTCATGTCTGTGACCTATATTACTTTCCTTCACTCTAACGCACTTATTTTAACAAATTTTGGAAAGCAGGTCTACTGGCAACAAATTCTCTCAATTTTTATTTGCCTGAGAAAGTCTTCATTTTTCCTTCACTTTGAAGGAGAGTTTTGTAGGGCACAGAATTTTAGTTTGGTGGGGTTTTTCTCTTAACACTTTACTCCACTCTTTTCTTGCTTGCATGGTTTCTGAGAAGTTAGGTATAATTCATATCATTATTCCCCTGTGTGTGAAGCATTTTTTTTCCTCTGGCTTCTTTCAGGATTTTTCCTTTGCCTTGGATTTTCTATAGTTTGAAAACAGTATGCTTAGATATAGTTCTTCTGTCATTTTATCCTGCTTGGTATTCTCTGAGTTTCCTGGATCTGTGGCTTGGTATCTGACATTAATTTGGGAAAATTCTCTGCCATTTCTGGGTTTGTTTGTTTTTTTAATTTTTGTCTGTTTGTTTATTTTTGAAGGAGAGAGCATGAACGGGGGAGAGGCAGAGAGAGAAGGAGACATAGAATCCAAAGCAGACTCCAGGTTCTGAGCTGTCAGTAAGGAGCCCAACGCAGGGCTCAAACTCATAAACTATGAGATCATGACCTGAGCCGAAGCTGGATGACTTAACAGACTGAGCCACCCAGGCACCCCTGCCATTTCTGTTTTCAATTATTGTTGCTGTTGTTCTTTTCTTGCTTCCCCTTGACATTCTCAATATGTTAACACCTTTTGTAGTTGTATTATAGTTGGATATTCTAGTTTCCTCCATCATCATTCTCTTTGCTTTCAGTTTTCAAAGATTATGTTGTTGTGTCCCCTAGAGCAGAGGCTTTTCCTTCAGCTGTGTCCAGTCTACTGATAAACTGATCAGAGGCATTCTTTGTTTCTTTTACAGTTTTTATCTCTAGCATTTCTTTTGGTTCTTAGGATTTCCATCTGTCTGCTTTTGTTGCTCATCTGTTCTTGCATGCTGTCTACTTTTCCCATTAGAGCCCTTAGCATATTGATCATAGTTGTTTTAAATTGCCAGTCTGATAATTCTCATATTTCTACCATGTCTGATTCTGATGTTTGCTCTGTCCTTTGAATCGTAATTTTGCCTTTTGGTATGCCTTATAATTTTTTCTTGATTAGCAGATGTGATGTACTGCGTAAAAGGAACTACTATAAATATACCTTTAGTAATATAGTAATGAGGTATGGGAGGAGGGGAAGCAATCTATAATCTCAGATTATAGGTTTGTGTCTTAGTGAGCCTGTGCCTCTGGACTGCGAACTCCTCAAGTATTTCTCACTTTTTTCTTAACCCGTAGTTGGGACATAATGGGTGGAGTGGGCTGGAGTTGGTATTTCCCTTCCCCCGGATTGGTTAACATCCAGTAATATCCCAGTAAGTTGTGCTCTGCTTTACCAGTTTCCCCTGAGGAGAGGCTTTGTTAAAAACAATATACTCTGGCAGATTTCAAAATGATATCCTTTTCCTCTCCCCTTGCTGGAAGCACAGAGGAGTTTGCTCTAATGTTTACTGTGGAAACCTGGTTGAACTTCTGGAGGTAAATCTCATATTATGGGGAGGTCCCCCTGGACTGGACCCTGGACAGGGTCCTCCTGGAATTTTGAACTCTCAGACTTGTCCACAGTGAACCTCCAACAATTTGTGAATTAAAATTTTTTAATGTTTGTTTATTTTTGAAGAAGAGACAGAACATGAATGGGGGAGAGGCAGAGAGAGAGGGAGACACAGAATCTGAAGCAGGCTCCAGGCCCTGAGCTATCAAGCACAGAGCCTGATGGGGGCTCAAACTCAGAGCAGTGAGATCATGACCTGAGCCGAAGTTAGATGCTTAACGGACTGAGCCACCCAGGCACCCCCAGTTTGTGAATTACAGCTCAGGTTTTCCTACTCCAGCACTGGTTCTCAAGTTAGTTTCCACTAGTGAGTTTGTTCCAATAAGCTGTTGCCTCCTATATTCACATATATCTCCCAATCTTGGGGACAGCTATTTTCCTCCCTTATGGATCCAGGAAGTTGCTGATTTTTTAGTCTGTTGACCTTTTTACTTGTTAGGATGCAATGACAACTTTGAAACTCCTTACATGCAGAACTGGAAAATAGTCTACTATGATTTTATCTTTAAGTCTGGCTTTCTAAGAGTTCCTCTTGGGTCAGAGCAGCTTATTGTTCAACTAGTATTTGGTTAGCAATTGTGCTTAAGCCCCTGGTGCCAGTGAGGCTTCTTCCCTGTGTTGATAGGTCAGTGTGGGGCCTGGGGAATGATTTCAACACTGCCCTCATTCCCTGTTCTTTTTGCCCATGAGTAGGTGCAACTTAAGCATATGTGCAGAGCCTTCCCAACTTCCAAGATTGTCTGTGATTCCAGGAGGGCTCTTCTTGGCTAGCTTTTCTCTCATTTTCTCTCTTAAATTTCTGGCTTATCTACTCTCTTTGGTTGCTGGGCAGAACTTTTATGCCATTGAACAGGAACTGGGGGTGGGACAGCATCCCTCTTCTCCCAGAATAACACCTCTATTCTGTGAGCAGGGGACCAGGGGTAACCCCTCATTGTCAGCTTGTCCCTCCAGGTGGTCTCTGCCTGCTGTGCCTAAGAGAGAGTCACTACTTGACAAGTAGAGGATGGGGAAGAAGGAAGCCTCCTTCCTCCCAGCTGCTGTCCAGAATAGTGTTTCTTCCAGGGCAGCTCCGGATGAGAAGTGAAAGAAAGAGGGAAACCCTGTCTTCTTATCCATGTCTACCCAGAGTAGAGCTCCTGGAGTAATGCCTTCATAGCACAGGACAGTGGTGGAGAAGAGGGGACAAAGGAGGGGAACAGGTTATGATGCAAATGCAACAAACCTTGTTTTTACTGAGATTTAGGAATTTTCTTGAATAAATGTTTCTCCATTTGCTATGTGCCCTTAGGACAGTTTCTAAAGACTTTAAATGATTGTCTTTTATCATTTTCACCAGTTAAAAAATTGTTTTGCTGGGAAGAGGATATCCCTAGTTCCTCTCTCCACCATTATAGAAATCCTGCCCTGGTTTAAACAGTTTAAAAAAAAATTCAATAACCTATTGAGCTAAACTTCTGATTTTTTTTTTTTTAACATTGGCCTAGGAAGGACTACACACACACACACACACAGCCTTAGTAATACATTCACCTATTTAAAAGCATTCCAGTGCTCACTTCAGCAGCACATGTACTAAAATTGGAACAATGAAAGCATTCCAGGAATATGTGCAGCAAAACCTTACATTCTCATCCCTCTTTTCCAAAGGTAACCACTGTTAACAGTGTAATATGTACCCTTAGGAATTCTTCAGAACTTTCAGAGAGACAGCCTCAGTCTATGAAAAAATTAAATAAGTGATACATGAAGTGCTTCTATGAAAATCACTGTTTCCTTTGTTGTGTTTCTAGTCATTCATACCTAGAAAAATTCCTTACGGAGCAGATGATGGAAAGGAGAGAAGATGTATGGCTTCCACTTATCTCCTATAGAAATTCGTTAGTCACTGGAGGTGAAGATGATAGGATGTCTGTTAACAGTGGAAGTAGCAGCAGCAAAACCTCCTCAGTAAGGAATAAGAAAGGACGACCCCCACTTCACAAAAAACGAGTAGAAGGTAAGTCTACCTTTAACCTATGAGACAAGTAGTTTGCTTACTATTGCAAAGGTAAATAAAGTGACAGATCTGTTGAAGCAAGGTAATATTGTTAAGCATATTATTTCCTTGTATACTTGACACATACTCAAAGGTTAGAACAAAGTGGAACAGAAAAGGGTCAAGGAGAAAGAAGTTAGAAGAGCATGAAACACAGGGAAAGATACGTACAGAGAAAAAGAGAAAACATTACAAAGGTTTATAAAATTGATCTCCATATCATAGACCCTCTAATACATTAAAATTTAAAATAAGGCGTAGTCATAACGTTAATTATCAAAATTCATCCTAATATAGAAGAGATTCTGATAAGCTAAGGGTAGACCTGTGCAGCAAATTGAACATGACCAAAACAACTTTCGATTTCTACCCCAGGAATATAATTTATTCTTGTGCATTAAAATAATGATAGCTGACTCTGGTTTTATAACTCTCATGGACTGTGGGAAACAAGGAGTTGAACTGTCATGAAAATGTGAAAATGCGTAATTATTCATATATTCAAAAAGACTAAAAATTGCTTTATTAGAGCATTACTCTTAAACTAAGAAAACTCAGAGCAACTGGTGGCTCAGTCACTTAAGCATTTGACTTTGACTCCGGTCATGATCTCATGGTTCATGAGTTCAAGCCCTGTGTTGGGCTCTGTGCTGACAGCTCAGAGCCTGGAGCCTGCTTCGGATTCTGTGTCTCCCTCTCTCTCTCTGCCCTCTTCTCTCTCTGCCCTCTTCTCTCTCTGCTTCTGACCCTGCCCACACTCTGTCTATCAAAAATAAATAAACATTAAAAAAAATAGAACTACCCTACAGCCCAGCAATTACACTACTAAGTATTTATACAAAGGATATAGGTGTGTTATTTCAAAGGGGCATATGCACCCCAATGTTTATAGCAGCGCTGTCGACAATAGACCAAGTATAGAAAGAGTCCAAATGTCCATCGACTGATGAATGGATAAAGATGATGTGGTATGTGTGTATATATATATATATATACATACACACACACACACACACACACACACACACACACACACACACAATGGACTATTACTTGGCAATCAAAAAGAATGAAATCTTGCCATTTGCAACAACATGGATAGAGCAAGAGGGTATTATGCTAAGCAAAATTAGAGGAAGACAAATATCGTATGACTTCACTCACATGTGGAATTTAAGATACAAACAGATGAACATAGGGAAAGGGAAGCAAAAATAATACAAAAACAGGGAGGGGGGAAACATAAGAGAGTCTTAAATACAGGGAACAAACTAAGGGTTGCTGGAGGGGTGGTGGGTGGGGGGATCGGCTAAATGGGTGATGGGCATTAGGGAGGACACTTGTGATGAGCACTGGGTGTTATACATAGGGGATGAATCACTGGATTCTACTCCTGAAATCATTATTGCACTATATGCTAACTAACTTGGATATAAATTAAAAAAGAAAAAAATATTTACAGAATTAATGTTAAAGATTTTGTGTCAAGTTTTGTCTTTGGGATTTAAAATCTTTTGGTTCAGAGAATGAAAATACTAAACCCTCTCTGTAGTGTAGAATCCTAAACTTCTCTCTAAATAATGACTGAAAAAAAGAAAACTTGCTGTATGTCAGTTTGAAATTTACCAAGCGACTAACGTAGGTCATGTGCCCAGAATCCTTAGGCAGCAGTTTCATCTGTTTGGAATAAAGATGAGAAAGCCTTGTAAGAAGTGTTTTCATTGAGGAACCCTTAGGGGTTAGCAGGATCTCCTCAAGAAGAGTGAGTTCTTCCTGAAGTTAGTCATTCATTCATCAAGTCTTTACCAAGCGCCTTTCAAAGACCTGCAAAATGCTGGAGATTAAGTATTAATAAAAATGCTCAGGGGTTCATGGGCGCCTCAGTCAAACATCTAACTGTTGATCTCAGGGTCATGAGTTCAAGCCCCATTTTGGGCTCTGTGCTAGGCATGAAACTTACTTTAAAAAATGCTCATAGTACAGATGGGAAGACAGAAGCAGGCAATTTTAATTCAGCAAGGGAAGTGCTCTGATGGGCCAAAAAGATTTTCTGGGTACATACAGGGAGTGATCAAACTCTTAATGAATCAGGCAAGATTTTCTGTAAAATATGGTATGTAGTAGAGCTGAAACATGGGTTTACCACGTTAAGAACCTAAATGGTACCATTTTTACAAAATTTTAAGTGCAGCAGAAGATAAAAGTTAGGAATTAAATGTTGAAACAAAAGTGGTATGAATAAAAGAAGACGAAACCTCTTTTTGCTGATTAAAGATTCAATAGGGAGTTTCAGATCACTGGAATGACATTAACAAGACAATAGGTAAGTATTTTCAGGAACTGAGAAGCCTATCCAGAACATATACATATGTCTGACAATTGTTGAAACACTGAGAGGTGGGATGCTTGATAGCAAATACAGAACCTAACATGCACACATCTCTGAGACTTAATGGAGGAAGAAAAACAATAAGATTCATACTGTGTACTTTGTGATTGAAATTTTTTTTTAATTCTTCAGAAGGGAAAGCATAGCAGTAATACTTTTAAGTCTTCCCATATTAGGAAAATAACTTAGAATGTTTGTGGTAGAAACTTTATAATTATGTAACATTATATCAGGCTATAGTTTACATATGCAAATAATGCTTTAATCTGTTCAGATCTTCATGAATTATCTTCAGAAAAGGGAAGAAACACTTCCTGGTCCCTTGACAAAATTTAATTTTAATTAAAGAGATAACCTATACAGTTGACAGATGACCTGCCAACACAGGCCAGTGTATAATTAAATCCTTAGTAAGTAGGAATGATTCTATTTCCTCTAGAAGTTAAAGGAGAATGGGAAGTGGGGGCTGGGTAGGATGAATGAGGAGGGCTTCCCTAAAGAGGTAGAACTTAGAAGCATGAAAACAGTGAGCCTCTTAACCCATCCCCATATTGAATTGCCTGGAAAAAAGTTATTTCTCTAGTGACCAATGTCCCAGTTGTGCAGTGGGATTTGCTGATTTGTCAGTAAAGGCCCACCAGACTTTAAGTGCTGCTACCTGGGGCCCCTCTAAGACCCAGCAAATAGGCCCTTTATTGTTTGAGTAAAGCAAGGTTAGAGGGATCTCTGGCTGGCCCCATTCTTCCCTTCCTGTGGTTGAATTAATCCTTATAGATGGAGGGATTCAGAAGAGAGGATAATGTAAGAATATATAAGCAAACGGAGTTTTGGAAGTTTAGTAACTTACAGAAAGTTACACAGGCGAGTGGTATAACTGGGATTCAAATTAGACAGTTTAACCCAGAAGCCACGCTCTTCTAGTCTGTTCTAGAACTTCTACCAGAGTTCATTCCACTAATGATATGTTGTGACTCTAACTGGAATTTTACAGATGAAAGTCTGGATAATACATGGCTAAACAGGACTGACACCATGATTCAGACTCCTGGGCCCCTGCCAGCACCACAGCTCACTTCCACTGTACTGCGGGAGAATAGTAGGCCCGTGGGAGAACAGATTCAGGAACCTGAGTCTGAACATGGTTCTGAACCTGACTTTTTACACAAGTAAGTAGTAAAAATTTATTTTCTTGGTATAAAACCTTTAATTGTTAAAGAAAGAAAAACCTTCTTAAAGCATGTTATTGGTCAGTTCATAAGGAAAAACCACAAGCAGAGGCTAAATAATTTGTATTAGAAGATACATAAGTCTGCCAACATTTGTGGATATCAGTTACTCAAAGCCCAAAGACCTTTAAAGCATGGTGCATCACTAAGTGCTGATTTCAGTTGGAGTTTACAGATTATCATTGGGCAGGTCTGTTTTTTCTCAGGGACTTGCAAAAAAGACATGCAAGTTACTTCCTTGGAAAGAAAGCCTTTAAGAGTCTCTGCTAAGGTTGTACTAGTCTGAACAAACAAATAGACTATTCCTTTTATCATTCATTAATAGCATTTTGTCTTGGTCAAGTTTATATTTTAAACTTAAACTGTTAGGGATTAAGGTATTTGTCAAGATATTTGATAAATTCTGAGAACAGTTGCCTTTTCTCTAAGAGAGAATCAAAGTCTTACCTTCTTCCATGCTAGTAGTAATTAGTATGTTTTCTAGTACCATGGCCCCAAACATTTTGGAAAAGGCAAGATAATGGTACAACTTTTGCTATAAAAGAACTTTTTCTTTGTTGTTTTCTATCCAACTATGTAATTCTTCTAGTTTCTTGTGTTTCTAATCATTGGGGTAAAATGCTGTGATTTACTCTGATGGGAAAGAGAATTCTCAGTTAAAATCAACAAATTTAGCAGGTTGGAAATGGAAAGAGGAAATGTTAGAATTTTTCAGATCCTGGGTTTTCAGAAAGCCTCTTTGCTCAGAGGATCTGCCTTTCTTCAAAGCTAAAAGGATAATCATTGTCAGACAGCCACTGCGTAACAGCATTCTTAGAGGGTAGTTTGCCTTATGACCAACATTCTCACCCTGCTTCTTAGAGGGTGGATTCTTCCTTATTTGAGCAGCCTGTCTTACTTCCCTGACTTTACCACTTGTCAATTCCTCCCCTCTGTGGTCTACTTTCCTTTCCCTGCTGTAGGTTTGTTTATAGATTTAATCAAGGTGGTAACACTATATGATATAAAGACAGCTGCTCATGTGACAGATGTTATCTACTAAAAATCATTAAGGTTTACATCCTGTAAAATTCCCAGGAGGCATGTTTATGCAAGTGTCCATGTACCAGTAAGTATAGAGGACAGGTGAAAATTTGACCCAGCATGCACCTGACTCCAAATTTTTTCAGAAGGACTGAGAAAAAAATGTGTTAATACTTTCCTTGTTCAACTCTGAAGAGCTCTTCCCACAAGGCCAGCATCCTTTCTGTCCCTTAGGGGACTGGCTGTCCAGGCAGGAACACTTGTTCCAGGGCAGTAGCTGGATACAGAGGTCTCAGAAGCAGTCTCTTGTTTGGCAGAGATTTGGGGAACAAAGCTGATGAATTAAGCACCTGTAGGGGAGGGAAAGGTTTTATCCAATCCTCTTAGGATCCCTAACTGGGTCTGAAAATTAAATGGACAGATCAACAGAAAAGGATACACATTTTATTGAGTGTTTAACATGTCCAGGGGAGCTTTCAGCAGAGAATGAAGGCCTGAAGAATTGACAAGACAAAGGGGTTTGTACTAGGAATAGTTTAACTGAGACTGTGTAGTCTACATTTTCCTCAACTAGGAAGGTAAGGGTTAGTTTAACTAGTAGGAAGGTTTGTTTGCAGATTGCTCTGGTACCATCTCTGAGTTGATAAGAGTCTGTCTCCCATAAAACAAGAATTCTGCCTTTAAGCAGAAAAGGAGCTTTTTCTGTGTTTACCACTTCTTAATTGCCTTCAGCTCAAAATAACTTTTATCTCAGAAGCAGTATTTTGGGGTGACATACTTTGGTTTCCTTTACAGCTAACAACTGGCCACAGCCAGCTTCTCTTAGAGACTTAGGCATCTCTGAGCAACTAACTGCCATTTCTGCAAAGGTAGATCCTTCAGTAATGGTCTGTCTCACCCTTGACTCAAGTAAATCCAGCTAACTCCCCATACTCGGGGATTAGGCACCCAACGGTGGCTTTCTTAGCATGGGACTGATGAGCGAAATTCATCTTCTGCCATAAATGAATAATGTATTCCTATTCCCTTAGTCCTCAGATGCAGATCTCTTGGTTAGGCCAGCCGAAATTAGAAGACTTAAATCGGAAGGACAGAACAGGAATGAACTACATGAAAGTGAGAACTGGAGTAAGGCATGCCGTGTAAGTGTTACATCAAGTATTGTAAAAACATAATGACTATGTGATGCTGGTCATTTTGTGGAATGACTGGTTTCCTTTGACATTTGGTCTTAGAAAAGGAGTTAAGATCATAATTCAGGATCTCCTGTGCAGTGTAGAATAGGAATGGAGGGGGTGGGCTTCGGAAGCTTTCAGCATTTAAATCCTAGTGCTGCCACTTGCCAGCTGTGTGGCATTGGGCAAAGTCTAAAACCTCTGTGCCTCAGATTCTCCATTTGTAAACATGGGATAATACTACCAATCACATAGTTTTGTGGGAATTGACACATAGCTAAATAAATGTTAACTTCTTTTGTTGTTATTGCATTTAAATTATACTTCCTTTTGATGAGATGAAATCTTGAATGAAACAAATGAATGATCCCTAATTATCTTAGTAGTTCAGGATCATAGTTTGTGCAGCCCATGGATTTTAACTGGAAAATGTGCTTTTCATTGATTATAAGACCTAATATAAGAAAGAGCCAGGACTCCACATTCGATGAGTCTGAACAGTCTTCTGACGATGGTTTTTCCTTATCAGTCGGGGCCTAATGGAGGAAGATGCTGAGCCCATCTTTGAAGATGTGATGATGTCATCCCGGAGCCAGTTAGAAGATATGAATGAAGAATTTGAAGACACCATGGTTATTGATCTGGTAAAGAAACTCAGTACATTTTCTTCTTTTAAAATATGTGAAGGCATCGGTGTAAGATGATGCTCTTGTTTGCAGAAGCCCGAGGAGAGAGGTGTGGAGGTGGTAACATAGAATAGCAGCAGGCAGGACCAGTGTCACCCTTATTAGGGCATTTGGATGAGCTGTGTTTCTCAAGCTTACTTTCTAAGCAGTCAGATTGTAAATTTCTGGCAGTAATGGAAACTGGTTCCTTACCTTTTTGAGAAAGGGCTCTCACTAGATCTGCCTTTCAGTATAGTGTACATCTGGTCTCTTAAACTAACTTGGAGTCTGATGATATATAGAGTGTGTTCCAGCACAGCAACCAAACACAGAATATGGACCATATTTGTTCAGTGTGGAAAAAACATCTTTGAAGCAAGGAAACCTGAATATGGACTAGGTGTAGGTGATATTAAGAAATTATTGACTTTGTCAGGAATAGTAATGCATGGTGGTTATGTTTTTTTTTTTTTTTAATTTCCATCAGAGATTCATATTGAAGGTAGTTATAGATGAAATGACATAGAAAAGAAAAAAAACCGTGAGGAGACTCAGTGAAACAGATTGGTCAAAGATTTGACAGTTGATGAAGCTAGGTGATGAGTACATGGTAGTTTATCATACCACTTTATGTATTTAGGGCTGCTATAACAAATGCCATTGACTAGGTGGCTTAAACAATAGAAATTTTCTCACAGCTCTGAAGGCTAGAAGTCTGAGATCATGGTGTCAGCAAGATTTATTTCATTCTCAGGCTTCTTTCCTTGATTTGTAAATGGCCATCTTCTCCCTTTATCTTCATGTGATCTTTCCTCTGTCTCCTTATAAGGATATGAATCAGATTAGAATTGGGGCGCCTGGGGGGTTCAGTTGGTTGAGCAACCTACTTTTGATTTCAACTCAGGTCATGATGTCACAGTTTGTGTGTTTGAGCCCCCACATCGGGCTCCGTGCTGACAATGCAGAGCCTGAGTAGGATTCTCTCTCCCTCTCTCTGACTCCCTACCCATGATCTCTCTCAAAATAAGTAAAATAAACTTAAAAGTTAAAAATTTTTTGTTTTATCCATTTTTGAGAAAGAGAGGACAGAGTGTGAGCAGGGGAGGGGCAGAGAGAGACACAGAATCCGAAGCAGGCTCCAGACTCTGAGTAGTCCGCAGAGAGCCCAAAGCGGGGCTCGAATCCACGAACTGTGAACTCAGGACCTGAACCAAAATCAGATGCTTAACTGAGTGAACCACCCAGGTGCCCATAAATTTTTTTAAAAATTAGAATCCACCCATATGACCTCATTCTACCTTAATAGCCTCTCTATAGGTCCTCTGTCCAAATAACAGTCACATTCTGCGGTACTGGGGGTACCTCTTCAATATATGAATTTGCCAGTGGAGGTGGGGGGGACATAATTTAGCCTGTAACATTCTTTTTTATAGGTTTAGAATGTTCCATAATGAAAAATTTTTCTAAGAAATGTAAAGGAGATCATATGCCTCCAGTCTCTCCCCTCCCATCAGTAGCTTTCCATCTACCTGCTTTGGGGAATTTAGGGATCAATTTTTATAATCATTCTACGATTCAAAGACATGCTGTATGTTTGTAGGCCCCCAAATTACATGCATTTACATGTTCAGCTTATTCATTGTAATTTGAAATCCTGTTTTTTTAAGGTGGGGGCTCCATGTAAAAGCCACATTCTTTTCATTTCAAAATTAAATCTTTAGTAGCTCTATTCTGTGATACCATCAGAAATATTAGCTGCTTATTATCACAGTGCATTGTCTTACTATATCTCAGGAAAACATTTTGGCTTCTTTTTCTAGCCCCCATCAAGAAATCGGCGAGAGAGAGCTGAGCTGAGGCCAGATTTCTTTGATTCTGCAGCTATCATAGAAGACGATTCAGTAAATGTTAAATTATTACCACTTTTTATTTATGGTTTCTAGGTCTTGCGTATGCATGAAATTAATTGTGTTTTCCATTTTTCTAGGGATTTGGAATGCCTATGTTCTGAAGTCTGAAGAAAATTTACAAATCTGGAACTCTATTATTTAGAGCTAGAGGCCTATATACTGTGATAGCTTGTATGGGGGAAAAAACACTTTTGATGTGATCTGATTTGTTTTTTAATCAAATGATTGAGGTCAATCCCTTTTTGCAGTGACAGAAGAGGAGCATGTAAATTACCCAAGGGAATGTTGGTGAATGTCACCTCAGAAAGACTGACCTGAAAAATCATTTGTGTCCTAATATTGGACTTATCCCAATACAGATGTGTGTGTTTTTCTGGAGGGAGGAAAAAATTTTAAATTTTTAAAACAACTGTCAAGATAAACACTGTTATACACCTGTTTTATGAAACTCAGCATTGAGTAAAAAAAAATATTTTTAACTTTATTTTCCTGTTGTACAATTTAAAAACCGTTTTAACATTTTGCCTTTTTATGTTTTAAAAGCTAACCATTTTTATTAAACCTATGAGTAAGCAGCTCATCCTAATTGCCGAAGAGTGTTTTGGAGCTCACTGGATTTGGTTGACCTTGTGGAATACAGAAATGCGGAGGAGCAGAATATCGACAAGCTAAGATGAAATTCTGACAGTGCATCTCTGCCAAAAACCACACACCCTCTGTGGATATGGATTCCCAGATTTTATATACTCTTGAATAAAAAGGTTTATTTTTATTTATAAGGGGGCATAAAATAAGAAATGTCCACGCAGCCATTTTCCAACAGATGCTGTGCACCATTCATTTTATATAGAATAGGGAGATTCAAATACAGTACATTTTCTATTGGTATTTGTTCTGTGCATTTTTAGCAACTTCTACCAGCAAATAAAGTATTCTCAGAAAAACAAAAATGGTTCTCAAGTTATCAGTTTGCTGTTTTTACTACTTATTTCATGCCCTGCCAAATTCAAGTTACATAAACTTCCGTTTTCTTAAAAAGATAATCATGAAGAACTTCTTTGCCATTCAAAAGTAATTTTAAGTGTAACATAACTGTGTCTACTTCCCATGCACTTAATACCTTATGCGCTAATTTTGTGAATTAAGTTTACCAATTATAGAAGTATGTGCTGCATAGAAGTCTGTGCTTAGAGGGTGAAGTTCCTAAGCTTACCTTGAAATACAGCTACATTTCAGTGTTAAATGTGCATATTAATTATTTTGGGGAAAGAAATTATGAATCTTCAGGACAGCCTTCAATGGTTTAGAGTTACATTCTGCTTAGACTTTTATGACTTGCTGCTATTGTTTTAAAAAGCCCACTTAGTTTCTTACTTTCTGATTTTTAAAAGTAAGCCTCAATTCCAAACCAGTCCATCCACAGCTGTTTCTGGGCTGGTTTTTAAAGTAGCTGCAATGGAATCATGAGGCTTTCCCTTCTTACCAAAAATGAAAAGATTTTTTTTTTTTTTTTTTTTTTTTTTTTTTTTTACTAATCTGTGCACCCAATAATTGATTATCTTTTGTTGGGAAAGGAAATGGATTATTCTATTCATTCTTTTAGTAAACACAAAACAGATTTTTCTCAATATTTGTACAGTTCTGAAAAAAACCTGGTCACCAAAAATATTTTATCTGCTAATTTAGTAATTCCTGGGCTCCAGTTTGAGGGTTGGGGTCTCACTTTCTTCCAGAAATGTGGACCTCACTGGACATGAAGGGGCAGGAATAACTGGACCGTCCACCAGCGTCACCCCTGCCTGTGGTTCTGGCCAGGGAGGAAGCTGGGAGGTGCCTTGGCACATGCACAGATTGATCCTTTGCTTGACAGTTTCATGTGGAAATCAGATGCTGACTTAGAATTGTAGACTACATGCAACAAAAAAAAAAAAAAAAAAAAGAAAAAAAAAAGGCTTAATATCTACTCAAATGGGTTTGCAGTTCAGTTTGAAGTCAATCGAATTTTTGTATTTTCAGTGTCTCCTTGATTGGTTTTGCTAGTAATTCTGTAAATTGTACATTTGCAATATGAGGTTTTTTTCCTTTTGTACAATTTGAAACTGATGCTTCACCTTTCCTTTAATAAACTATTCAAAATCAGGCTTGTCATCCTATTGTTCTTACTATGTAAAGCTTCAAAGATGATTTTATGTCCCAATGCTCTTGAGAGTTTGCTCACTCTAATCATTTAACTGTATCAGTTTTGTTTTGTTTTTAAAGGAAAGAAATTTAGGACTAGTTCATTATCTTTCATTAATTGGATTTCCCTGGAGAAAGTGGGTAGGCCGAGTTGTCTGTGATTCAAGAGGAGGTCTCTTGCAGGCTGAATTCTGAAGGAGGCATTCAGAGTTTGTAGCCTGGATCCTGCCCTGGCCACATATCCAGCACCAAGGCTTATGCATGGTTCCCCCTAACAAACAGTGGCCTTTTAAAGATTACTTGGATTCTATAGGGCCATGTAAGTGAGAGTTTCTTGATACTGGTGCCAGACATCACTCTTAACAAAGGTCATGCCCTGGGGCACCTGGGTGACTTAGTTAAGCATTGGACTCTTAATTTCAGGTCAGGTCCTGATCTCCCCGTTTGTGAGACTGAGCCCCTGTGTCAGGCTCTGCACTAATAGTATGGAGCCTGCTTAGAATCCTCTCCCTCTCTCTCTCTGCCCCTCCCCCAGTTGCCATTCTCTTGATCTCTCAAAAATAAACTAAAAAAAAAAAAAAGTCATGCCCTACACTTCATGGGCCTGGCCATGTTCTTCGGGCTGTGTTTGTTAGATGGCCTAAAATGTCTGCAGGAAAAGCAGGGATATAAGGGCTAAATCAGCAGGTGAGCTCTCTGGGCACAGGAGGAAGATAATAAGGATGGGTCTCCAGCAGCTCTCATCTTTACAAGCTTATGAGACTAGACCAGGGCTTTACTCAGTGCAGCTCTACCTTGGGACAAACTTGGAAACCTCCCAGATGTGACTTAACTCACTCTTGGCCCTGCTTCCAGAAAAGAATCCATCAAACGAACGGTGTCTTCATGGAAAATAAAGGCTTAGTGCCTCCCCTTTAGGTTTTTCATAGCAGACCAAGCTCCAGTAAGGTTCCAGCCCTGCCCTCCTAAGTGCCTTGCTCTATTGGGGTCTTTATCACACATCACTTTTTGAAGGACAGCTTTCTGCTCCCAAGGACATGTAAAGAAGGTTTTTTACTCACCACCCAGGAGAGTGTGGACATGGTCAGAACTTCCCTACTAAGACTGCTACATCTACCCAAATGTTCTGGCTAGACTCCATAGGAGCCCCAAACTGAGGCTCTGCCCGTTAAAGTGGCCATAGGTCCTGTGGCAGAGATCCCACACCCACAGAGGTGCAACAGCATGAGGACCAGTAGTTTCTAGCCACAGCTGTCTAGAAATCCTTTAGAACAAGAAAGACATATTCACATCTGTCCAACAGGTTAAGTCTAGGCTGCTTCAACTACATCAGAAGTGTTAACTCGGGCGCCTGGGTGACTCTGTTGAACATCCGACTCTTGATTCCGGCTCAGGTGATCCCAAGAGTTGTGGGATCCAGACCCACTTTGGGCTCCACCCTAGGCATGGAGCCCTGCTTAAGCCCTGCTTAAGATTCTCTCCCACTCTCCCTGACTCTCTCCCCGCACTTGCTCGCTCTAAAGTGTTAATACATGGATGAGTGTCCTTCACGGTCTTCTCTAGGTAGACCGTATCTAAAACACCCCGAAGCAACCAAAAGCATCAGTGAACTCACAGGCAGAGGACTCAGTAAGGAGACAAAACATGGTCAGAAGAGAAGCTAGGAGAACTTTCTGCAAACACAAGCAACTGGAAGGCTGCATTGTGAATTTACTCCCTATTCGAGCAAATCAAGTAAGGACTGACAGGCCATCATGCATGAGGTAGGAAAGCTTTCTAAATTTAATAGCTCTTCAGGGTGAGACAATTCCAGTGGAGAGAGCCACCACCTTTCTCACTCCCCTCTTAGGAGTTCATCCCACCTACTACATCAGTTGGAAAGCAGTGTTCTGACTGGTTATAGAGATATGTGGAGTTGAGACAAATCTGCCTGGGTTCAAATCGCAGCTTCACCACCCTAGCTTCGTGGCTCAGGATAAACTGGTTTACTTAAGGCAAGAGGAGCTGGGGCAGGTGCAACAGGACCCTCCGTACCTCTTAAACTCCATCTCCATTCTCACCATATTACCTGCTCTCAGTCTAAAGAGAGACACTTGCCACTGCTCTGCTCAGTAAACCCAAGTCCTCTGGTTAAAGCCCACAGTTTTCTTTTTCCCCTTAAAGACCGAATACCACCTGGGAAAGGCATTCCTAAACAACAGCCACTGAAAATACTCTGCCACCATTCTCATGGCATTCTGTCATCCACAGAGGCTGGTCTACTTGCAAGGTCTTGCAGCTTTTTGTTTCCTTGGCCACCAGCTTTGTTTATTGGTTATTAACCATCTCCATTCCAAGGCTTCCCAGAAGTCTCTTGCCCAAGTATTTTATTAGGCTGGTTCCTCTGTCTCTTAGGCCCAGGAACAAGCCCTTCTCAGCATCAGATTTCACAAACTAGTAAAACACATCTTGGACCCCTTCCTCAAAAAGGAAAAACAAAAAAAACCCCACAAACTTGTATTATTTTCATATAGATGATAGCACAGTCATCCTCCAAGCAGTCCAAATCCTAGGTTAGCTGACCCCAGAAATTGGGATTCGCTAATCAATTTTAAGCAATTGAGCCACATGCTAACCAACCTGCATGGCTTCTTAGGAGACCTCTAAAAGCCCAAGAATCGGCCAACCCCTTTCCCACAGTTTATAACCTTTCTGCTGGTGCCAAAGAGGAACATAAAGAACTTGTGTCCAGTCTCTGCCCCCTTGAAACTCACCATCTACTTAGAAAGACAAAAATACTTACACAGAGAAAAAAAATGCACACTCAGATGCTTAAAAAAAAAAACAAAAAACTGCAATAAGCAAAATCAGTTCTAGCTCACAGGTTGAGAGGAACTAAGGTCCTTGAGCATGAGCAAACTGGAGCTATTTAGCAAAAGGATGTCCCAAGGGGGAGGTGACAGGGCTGTGGGCTAATGACCAGAGTGAAAGGTCCTATGCACTGGAAGTGCTAGAGCAGAAGAATGCAACAAAATCCAGACCTGAAATTAGTGTATTAACTTGGAACAAGATTTCTAACTTGAAGGGTAGGCCACAGAGAAACACCAGTAAGGACACCTGCAAAAGTACTTAGTGTTTGAAAATTTGACAGTGTGATAGCATGGCAAAAAAAAATTATTTCAGGAAAAAATGTTTAAAAAAAAAAAAAAAAGAATCCATGAGTCTAACAAATACTTAAAAACAGAAAAGAAACCTCTTCTGGCACAGTAACAAACTAACAAATACAACATTTTAGAATCAACAGATTCTACAGTATGGCTGATTGAGAGGCAAGAACCATCAATAGGTACTAAAACTACTGGATGAAAATTTGTTGACGGGCTTAAAGAATGCCCCCAGATCAGTTATTAATTACAAACAAAAAATGGTAACCTTTGCAGCCACCACCTTAACCAAGTGATGAGTCAATTTCATCAATAATGGAAAAAACTAGCATCATGTGCTTCTTATGTGATACATAGAAAGAACATTCTTACCTGGTCTGAACATCTGGAAACAATCAGACAAACCCAAATTGAGGGACATTCTACAAAATAACTGGCAACCATTCTTCCAAATTGTCAATGTAATGAAAGACTGTAAGGCAATGAGCCTTGTTTCCTAGGAAATAAATACATTTGGCAGGGTGGGGGACAAAGGGTCATGGTTCTACAACTTACTTAAATGGGTCAATAAAAATAATAATTATGTATTTATGGAAGAGAATACATAGTATTCTATATACTACATTCTATATACCATACATAATAGCATATGCTATTATACATATAGTAAATGTAGAAAATTAAGTGGATACCCTCAGTGAAAGATATACAAATACCACTCCTGCAACATTTCTACAGGTCTGAAATTTTCCAAACTAAGTTTTCTAAAATGTGACAACACATTTCTGAAAAGCATTTAATATAGGGTACTATATCCCATATGACTGAGCATCTATTCTGCCAGATACAACTACAAACATCCTCAACGATTCCTAGAGGAATTGAGGGCATTTTATTAAATATTATTTATGGGCTGCCTGGGTGGCTCAGTCGGTTATGTGTCCAACTTTGGCTCAGGTCATGATCTCGCGGTCCGTGAGTTCGAGCCCTACATCAGGCCCCGTGCTGACAGCTCAGAGCCTGGAGCCTGCTCTGGGATTCTGTGTCTCCCCCCCTCTCTCTCTCTCTGCCCCTCCCCTGCTCACACTCACTCACTCTCTCTCTCTGTCTCTCTCTCTCAAAAATAAGCGAACATTAAAAAAATAAAATTAAAATAAAATTAAATTAAAATAAGGAAATAGGGGCGCCTGGGTGGCTCAGTCGGTTAAGGATCCAACTCTTGATTTCAGCTCTGGTCATGATCCCACGGTTCATGGGATTGAGCCCCACGTCAGGCTCTGCACTGACAGCAAGGAGCCTGCTTGGGATTCTCTCTCTGCCCCTCCCCCTGCCTGTACTCTTTCTCTTTCTCTTTCTCTCTCTCTCTCTCAAATAAGCATTTAAAAAAAGGGGAGGGGTGTGGAATGAAGGCTAACCAGGTTAAGTATGTTGCCCTAAAAGCTTATTATCTTACCTACAGAGAAAAACATCTTGGGGGAAAAGGAAAATACACAGAGGTGTCAAATAAGGGTCAGCTCTAAGTGACAATACACTGTTTTCTTGATTTTTCAGATTTATACCGTAAAAAATGAAATTTGTGCTCAAAAAATACCAGTTACACAAATTTTTAATAAAGCAATTAATTTTACAGTAAGGCACAAATGAAATCTTCCTAGGATTTAATAAACAGCCATTTCAAGTTATTACTGATATTTAGATTTCCAGGTTTCATGATTGCAAAAGGCAGAGATGGGTGCAAATGGCCAGGCGGTAATTGGCTCTTGGTTAATTTTCCTTTGATTCGTTTACAATGGAATATTTGCATGTTTCCTCCAAGGGCGCTGTACCTTCTTGCTGGCTAAGACATCCAGGTCAGAGCAGATTCGGGCTCGTGTGGAGGAAGGCTGGATGATATCATCCACAAATCCTGGTGAAGCACAGAAAAGGAAGTAGATCATCTGCATCCCCAAATAAGGCCACCCCCCAATCTGTGCTCAGCCTGGGCACCATCTCTGGGGTGTGAGCAGGACCCAACTTGATATGAGAGGGCACGGGCCCTGTGAACCCTCCACCACATCCCAGGAGCATCCCCGTTCCTCTGGCAGGGCCTCAACTTCTGGCCTAGGACTACTTGGCAAAAAAAATGCAATCTGACCCCCCTTGCTGCCAAGATGAAGTCAACAGGAAATAAAATTAAGAAAATATGTCTGTATTTTCAACAATCAGTACACCTTCCTCCTACCCCTGTAACACAAGTCCCTTTGTAATGTGATTTCATCACCCCTCATACCAAGAACTGGATTCAATTTTACTTGTCCTTGTGATTTGCTTTGGCCAACAGAATGTGGCAAAAATGACACTATGCAATTTCCAAATCTAGGTCTCAAGGTGCTCAGGACACCAGCAAGCATGGAGTGGCCAGGTTCAGAAAGAGAAACCATGGGGCACCTGGGTGGCTCAGTCAGTTAAGCATCTCACTTCGGCTCAGGTCATGACCTCATAGTTTGTGAGTTTGAGCCCCACCTCAGGTGAGCCCCGCTTCTCTGTCTCTGTCCCTTGCTCACTTGTACCCTCTGTCTCAAAAAAAAATAAAAATAAAAATAAATAAGCAACCTGTGCAGAAAGCGCCTACTGCCATTACCAACCATGTAAGTGAAGCCATCTTGGACTATCCGGCATAGTCACTGACTATCTGTGAATGACTGATCCCAGGAAAGACCAGCAGGAGAACCCCCTAACTGAGCCCAGACCAAACTGCCGACCCTCAGAAACATGAGCAAAAAAAAAAAAAAAAAAAAAAAAAAAAAAGTTGGCTGTGTCAGCCACTCTGTTTAGGAGTGGACTTTTACACAATATTAGGTAACTGAACACCACTAGCCATTTCAGCAATATTGTTTCAGTCCTTGGTGACCAAAGCAGTGTATACAATGTCCAGAGACAACCCCCAACCGTCACCAGTCTCCAGATTCCACAGTGAGGGCAAAGGGCAGTGATGTGAGACTTTCTGGAGCAAAAGGATGAGCAAGTGACCCAACAAATGCCCAACACCGCCCTCCCCACCACAGTCCCTACCTCTCACTGCAGCAGGAAAGGGGTTGGCAAACTTCTCAATATACTCTGCCTGAGCTGCTTCCACATTCTCATGCCCTTTGAAGATGATCTCCACGGCCCCCTGTCATAGGAGAAGTTAATGAACTTAACTGGCAGTCCCAACCCAGGTGACCTCCCTCAAACCACTATCACAGTGTGTGGCTGTGAACTTCGAGGCCACAGTGCCCCGGCGAGAAATGCCGGCTCCAGGCACCAGGGTACAGAGGTGAGCACTGCTGGAGTCAACCAGCACGATCCCACGGGCTGTGATCCAAAGTTCAGTGTGGCCCCAACAACAGGCAGCCCAGGCAAAGCCAGTCACTTGTCTCCCCAAATTCCATCCTATTCCATCCAATTGCATCTATCCTTCTTTCAGGCCAAGATGTTTTGCCCATTTTCCATAGTTAGATCCATGGTCCCCTGAATCAGGTGAAGTAAAATGCTGTTTTCCTTCTTCCTTATCCTCAGTACACAATTCAGTGGCTCTGGGGCCCTCCCTGGGAGAGGAGATGGGAATGGGATCACAGGGAATGTCCAATCCTCCCAAAGGCTAGTTCAGTTGACTCAACCCTTTCTGCTTTACTGACAATCTCAAAACCCACTCAGCATCCCCCCCTCCCCACCCCTACCCCCACCCCCCAAGCATGAAGACACCAGCATGTGCCTAAAGTGACAGTGCAGGACAGGAGCCAGAGCTGACCCAGGGGTCAAGGTGGGGACTCGCCAAGGTCTAGGTCCCAACTCCCTGGAATCCTGGCCCATCCAAGGGGTCCGGGCCTCTCTCCACATTTCGTAACTACAAGCTCCTGCTGGGAAACGACCAGTACCTGGATCCAGGAAAAGGGAAAGCTAGAGGTCCTCACCTTTGCTCCCATGACTGCAATCTCCGCTGTAGGCCAGGCATAGTTGGTGTCACCACAAAGGTGCTTGGAGCTCATGACATCATAGGCACCACCATAGGCCTAGAACAAACCCAAATGCTGAATGTTAGAGCCTGAATCAGATCATATCCCTGAAAGACTCTAGGAAGCCAAGTGAAATGAGGACAAAAGGAAAAGCCCTCCTGAGCTACTGAAGGCCCAGTGTCTCTGAGGCTGGGAAGCCAGCACAGAGAAAACACAGGCACAGTCCAGAGGCCTTTCACAGCTAATGTTCACTGTCTTTCCTGGCTCTTTCCCACTGATGCTGTCATTTCCCAGACGTGACCACCAACATATCTGCAGGGTGTGTCCACAGGGCTATAAATGTTGCCTGAGCTCCAAAGATCTTTTTAAGGGTCAGCAAGGTGTACTCCTCTTCCCAGCCCCCCTGAAACTCTTGGCCAGACCTCCAACCATGGCCATGCTGCTAGAAGTGTGTGGGCTCACAGCCTCTGATACCAGCTCTTCTCACCTTCCTGGTGATGACTGTGACTTTGGGCACAGTTGCTTCAGCAAATGCGTAGAGAAGCTTGGCTCCATGCCGGATGATGCCCCCATATTCCTGTGCTGTGCCTATGTCATGAGGAAGAGTTACAAGATACAGAAGTCCTTACAAGGTATGCCTGTCACTCTCAGCTATGAGGTCTTCCCCTGCTCCCCAGAGGGCCAGGAGAGAGCCACTCACCCCCCACAGCCCCATCTTCCAGACACCTAGAATATGGAGAAGTCACAAATCCTTAGAGAATTTTACAAAACCTCCAAATTAAGTGGGTGCCTTACTGGGCAAAACTACCTCTCCTCGCCCCCCTCCTATCAATGACTTACCAGGCAGAAAGCCAGGAACATCAACAAAAGTGATGAGTGGAATATTGAATGCATCACAGAATCGGACAAAACGAGCCCCTTTCACAGATGAATTAATATCCAAACATCCTAGAATGAGAGAGATTATCCATGCTGAGCTTCTGGGCAATTCCCAGCTCTACCCCCAATGGGAATGTGCCCTCAGGAACCATTCAGAGCTGATTTCTATGGAGGCACCAAAGTCTCCTCACCAGGGAATGTAAAGGGAAATCCTTACACTCCAGGAAAGACAGGAGAACCCACCGGGCAGTGGCCAAAGAGGGTCCAAGAGTGGACCCTCAGGCTCTCTTGCCGGGAGCACAGTCTATTGCAGGCAGCTAGACTGTGCCTCATTAACTGAGGTTTATATACCCACCTGGGGTACAGCCTGACTTGTCCCCATGGAACCAGTAGTGAGAGGTATCATTCAATAGCTGCTGTTAGAGACTCCCGATAGCCTGGAATCAGATTCACCAGTTACAGCTATGTGCCCTTGGGAAATGACTTTACCTTTCTGAGCCTGAGGTTCATCACCTGCAAAGTTGGGATGTTACTACCTCCTACCATGGTTTCAAGGATTTAAGGAGGTGGTATCTGTAATGTGTGCAGAGTAAGAGTTCAGTTGCTAATAAGTCTCCTCTCCTAGAATAGTTCCCAACATACTGTATGAGGCCAACATTCCCCTAATACCACAACAAGATTAGGACATCGTAAAAGAAGAATGCAGACCAAACAAAATCCCTCACGAACACAGATGCAAAAATCCCCAAGATATTATGAAATCAAATCCAGCAATATATAAAAACACTGATGCACTCTAAGTGGGGTTTATCCCAAGAAGTCAAGGCTGATCTAATATGTGAAAAAACCAACAAAATTACTAAATAGAGGAGAAAAACCATATAGGCTTTTCTTCCTCAACAGACAAAACACATCTGACAATTCAATACTCAATCATAATTCAAAACAAGCAGTAAACTAGGAATACAATGGAACTTTCATAATCTGACAGAGTATCTACAAAAAAGCTTATACACTCATTGATAAGAATAAATAAATTCCTAAATGATCTATACCAGTGCTGGCCAAAAGAATTTTCTGTAATTATGGAAATGTTCTCTGGTTGTGCTATTTGACATGGTAGCCACTAAAGCTATTAAGCACTTGAAAAACAGCTAGCACAAATGAGAAACTAAGCCTCTAATTGCATTCAATTTTAATTGTCTATACTATTTAATTATCTTGAAGTTTACTAAGCTATCATACTGAACAGATCTAGATTTTCAAGCAATTACTACCAAAATCGTAGGCATTCTCTTACAGAAACTGATAGGCAGATTCTAAAATTCATATGGTAATACAAAGGAAACAGAATAAACAGTTTTGGGGTTTTTTTAATTGGAAAACTTATACTAGTTGACTTCAAGACTTTCTTACAAAGCAGGATTTCTGAACCTCAGGGCCATCTGTATTTTGGGCTGGGTAATTCTTTGTTGTGGGGGGTTGTCTTGTGTGCAGAAGATGTTTAGCATCATCTCTGGCCTCCACCCACTAGATGCCAGTAGCACTCACTCCCCTACAACCCACACCTGTGACAAACAAAACGGTTTCCAACATTGTCAAGTGTCCCCAGGATCCTGAAACTGCCCCAAGCTGATAACTATAAAGCTACAGTAATCAAGACAGTATGGCACAGGCATCAAGGTAGACAAAATGGTAATGGATACATTGTGAAGAAATGGACCCACACAACTGATTTTAGACCAGGTATCAAACCAATTCGCTGTGGAAAGAAAGTCTTTTTAACAAATGGTGATGGAACACTTAACTGTCTATATGGGGGGGAGGGGGAACATAAAAGTAGACTATTTCACTCTATAAACTATATACAAAAATTAATTCAAAATAGATCATAGGCCTTAACATAAAACCCAGAACTACAAAGCTAGCCAATGATATCGGACCATCTTTGTTTGCAACCTTGTCATAGGCAAAGATTGTTTGGAAAGGACACAAAAAGTTCTAATCATAAATAAAAAACATTGATAAATGGGACTTCATCACATGTTTAAAAATATGTGAGTCAAAAGACACAATTTATTGAAGAAGTCACAAATCAGGAAAAAAATATATTTGCAATATGCGTATCTGACAAGACTGCCATCCAAAATATATAAAGAATGCTAGAAACAAAAAGAACTCAAAAAGAAAAATTGGCAAAACTTCCCTCTTACTAAATGCATTTTTTGAGAGGACAGAAATGTTCCGTATCGTGTTTTGGATGGTGATAACAAGGTTGTATATTACTGTCAAATTATCAAAACCTATTAAAATGAGCATTTGAAACCTGTGCATTTTATTGTGTGTAAATTGTAACTCAATAAAAATGTTTTAAATCTCCCCTCTTTCCTCTCTCTTCAAAATCTATGTTAATGACCTGAAATAAAAAATCTGAGTGATAAGTCCCAGAATAAAAACAATTCTAAATTAAGAAACTGCAAAAAGTATCCAGAAGCTATACTTAAACTGAAAAGCAAGATGGGCACCGACAACCAGAACATGATGGAATCACTGGGGAAATCAACACAGGAATGGAAAGCCTGCAGCCCGAGTGGCCATGGGACGGGCTCCAGGACCAGAGGCCCGGTCTTAGCATCTGAGGCCTCGTCCCAGAACTAGACTGAGCGCCTGGTACCCAGAGAGAGCCCAGTGAGCACTGGCTAATTCCTGTAAGAAAAAATGAGACCTGGAACAGAAGCCCCCTATGTAAGCCTCTGAAGCTGTCTTTTAGTAACAGGGAATGATTAAGTCCATAAAATGCATGAAGCTTTTTTTCAAAAAAGCAGTAATCTACTGAACTTCCACATCTTGCCACTCCATAAACATAACAAAGAATTTCTAAGAAAAGGGGAAGTCAAGGAACCACCATGGAATCAAGCGTTCAGGCTCCAGCCAGGTTGGGCAGTGGGACGGACATCCTAGATATCTATAGATACACTTTCGAGGACAAGCCAAGCAGTTTCTTAAAAAGTGGGCTTGTCAAAGTCAACCTGTGCTGCAGGCCATCAGGACCCACAGAGGTAGTCATGGGATGAGAAAGATCTTGAAGCAGACACAAGAAATCATGTGAAGTCCATGCCAATGACTGACACAGCTCAAGGGAGAAACTAAAAGGATGTATCAACAGTTAAGAATTTACTGGAGGAACAAAATGCATTTTCAGTGTGTGTGAATTCCTGACTTTTAAACACTTTTCCTCAACAACAAAATGGTGGGGAAGTCAGCTCCAAACTCCTACCCTCCGACAAAAACATCACAAAAGAATCAGAAACCCTGGAACAAGTGAAGGTTTACCAACCACCAAGAGAAAGTCAAATCAAGAAACAGGCAACTTAAAAATAGTAGGAAAGCTTTGTGACATTCTTAATTTCACCTGCCCCACTCTCTCCCTAGTTCTAGAGGGAATAAAGAGTCAGTCACAAATTATCACATAGGTGTGTTCTAATTTGTCTGAAAGATTTTCATCCCTGCTTTACCTAACATGGAGCTCACCAGGCCAGAAAGTGGCAGACATTGCTCAAAAACAAAGAACCACCTGCAGATGCTTGAGACTGCCTAAGGCCTAGGAGGAAAGAACCAGGGACAGAGATTCTTTAGAAAATTAGGGCATTCAAGAACACCTGTGTACACAGGGCATTTCAGAAAGACACAGATATGCCTAGGACCAGATGCATGCTCAGAAAAGACCCAGGAAAAGGGAATTAGAAAATATCTTGAGAGGAATGAAAATGAAAATACTTTACAAAACAAATAACCTAAGAAGACCTTAAGTTTTAACAGTGGGCTGATCCGTAAGTTCAGTTTAAGTCTGGCCAAGTGTTGAAGAGGAGCACCAGCACAGGGCCAATTCTCAAAGACTAGATGAGGTACTTTCTTGTTTGCCTGTTTTAGTAGCTGGCATTCAAGGATATCACTGTCAAAACACTAGTTGGACACAAGCTAAGGCAAAGAAACCTCCATGACCACCTACAGCAAGGAATATAGTCTGCAAAAATAATTGGAAAACGGCACTAGACAATGGCTATTACAGCATTCAGTGATCAACAACAAAACCTAGAAAAGGGAGAGAATATGATTTCCAGGATCAACACCTCATAATATTCAAATGTCCAGTTTTCGACAAAAAAATAACAAGGCTTACAAAGAAACAGGAAAAAAGCCACTCAAGTGAAGAAAATTAACTGACAGAATCTGTCCCTAAGGAAGCCCAGACACTGAACTTATTAGACAAAGACTTTAAAATAATGGTCTTGGGGGCAACTTGGTGCTTCAGTTGGTTAAGCGCCAACTTTGGCTCAGGTCATGATCTCATAGTCTGTGGGTTCGAGCCCTGAATCGGGCTGTGTGCTGACAGCTCAGAGCCTGGAGCCTGCTTTGGACTCTGTGTCTCCCTCTCTCTCTGCCTCCCTCCCTCAAAAATAAACATTATAAAGATTTTTATAGGGGTGCCTGGATGAATCAGTTGATTAAACATCCAACTCTTGATCTCGGCTCAGGTCATGATCTTATGGTTTGTGAGTTCAAGCCCCACGTCAGGCTCTGTGCTGACAGCTCAGAGACTGAAGCCTGCTTCGGATTCTGTGTCTCCGTCTCTCTCTGCCTCTACCCCATTTGTGCTCTCTCTCTCCCTCAAAAATGAACATTAAAAAAGTTTTTTTAAATTTATAAGTAAACAAATGAAAAAATGCCCAAAGATTTGAAATGAACTTCTATGTACAGCCTGGTACATAGAAGTACCATCAGAGTCAAAGTGCACATGAGCTGGTAATAATAACTTCAGATATAAGGCCAATGTCCATTTTTTTAGAATAGGAGAGTCACACTAGAGCTTCCCTAAACTATTCCTGACAGTGTAGTGTGCATTAAATCAAATAGCTTTGGGGCGCCTGGGTGGCTCAGTTGGTTGAGCATCTGACTTCGGCTCAGGTCATGATCTCACGGTCCATGAGTTCGAGCCCCGCGTCAGGGTCTGTGCTGACAGCTCGGAGCCTGGAGCCTGCTTCAGATCCTATGTCTCCCTCTCTCTCTGCTCCTCCCCTGCTCACATGCTGTCTCTCTCTCAAAAATAAATAAAGATTAAAAAATTTTTTTTAATCAAATAGCTTAACAGTTTTGTCTAAAAGCATCAATAATGTCAGTTATAAGCTAAGAAGTCACATCTCAAAGCCATTGTCATCCTCTGTCTTCAGAATTATTCTAATCGTTTATACATCAGGTCTGTTCCATCTTAAACCAACAGACAGATAAACAAAACCAATGAAAGGAACCAGTGATTGAGTCCAACAGCAAAACCATTTAACCTCAGTTTTCCCTCTAGCTTAGTCACCCACTGTCTCTTTGTTTAGAGTGAAATATCTGATAACAGTGCTCTCTAAAGTAAAATGTTAAGAATCAGAGAAACTAGGTGTGGAGTGCATGGAAACTCTGTGCTATCTAGAAATTTTGTTATAAATCTAAAACAACTCTAAAATAAAAAGTTTATTTAAAAAAATTTTTAAATATCTTAAAGATGGTCAAAGAAAAAAAGAAAAACATGAACAAAGAACTTTAAAAATCATGAAAACAATGTATGAACAAAATGAGAATACCAATAAAGAGAAAGAAATTATAAAAAGGAACCAAACAAATTCTGTGGCTGAAAACTACCATAAATGAAATAAAAAATTCACTACAGGGGTTCAAGAGTAGATTTGAGAAAATAGAAGACACGATTGGGAAACTTGAAGATAATTTATATTATTACCCAGTCTTAACAAAAAGAAAAGAAAAAATGAAGTGAACAGAAACTACAGATCTACAAAATACCATCACTTGAACCAATATTTGCAGCAAGGCAATACCACAGGGAGGAGAAAAAGGGACAGAGATTACCTGAATACGTCCAAAAACTTCCCAAATTTAAGACATGAAGCAACAAATCAAAGAAACTAAGTAGAATAAACACAAACAGATCCCCACTGAAACAGATTATCATCAAATTATTAAAAGATAAAGACAGAATCTGGGGGCACCTGGGTGGCCCAGTCAGTTAAGTGTCCAACTCTTGATTTCAGCTCAGGTCATGATCTCACGGTTCAGGTTTGAGCTCCACGTGGGCCTCCATACTGTCAGTGGGAAGCCTGTTGGAGATTCTCTCCCTCTGCCCCTCTTGTACTCATGCTCTTTCTCGCTCAAAATAAATAAACTTAAAAAAAAAAAAAAAAAAGGTAAAGACAGAATCTTGAAAGCAGCAAGAGAGAAGTGACTCACCATATACAAGAGATCCTCAATAAGATTATCAGTTGATTTCTGAGTAGAAAAACCACAGAGGCAGAAGACAATGGAATGATGTAAACCACTGAAAGAATAAAACTGTCAACCAAGGACTCTGTTTGGCAACCTGTCCTTGAAAAATGAGGGACAAATTAAGACATTCCCAGATAAACAAAAGCTGCAGAGTTCATTACCACTAGGCTTACCCTACGAGAAATATTAAAGAGAATCCTTCAGGTTGAAATGAAAAAAAAAAAAAAAAAATACTAGACAGTACCACACAAATTATGAAGAAATAAAGATTTCTAGTAAAGGTAACTACACAAGAAAACGTAAAACACAGGATTATATTTTTGATTTGTAAAACCATTTATTTCTTATGTGATTAAAAAAACAAAAGAAGTCCAGAAAGTTTCACTGATGAATTCTACAAATTACAGCAATTCTCTACCATCTCTTTCAGAAAAACCAGAGGGAATACTTCCTAACTCATTCTATGAGGCCAGCATTATGCTATTACCAAAACCAGACAAACACATTACTAGAAAACTACAGACCAATGACTCTCATGAACACAGATGCAAGAATCCCTAACAAAACAAAAGCAAATCAAACCCAGCAACGTTACTGTATCAACAGGCTAAAGAAGAAAAGTTACATGAACACATCAGTAGATACAGAAAAGGGATTCACAAAATCCAACACTCAGTCATGATTAAAAACCCTCTGCAAACTAGGAATACAGGGCTGCTTTCTCAACTTGATAAAGAACATCTAACAAAAAATCTACAGCTAACATCACACATAATGATGAAAAACTAGAAGCTTTCCCACTAAGATCAGGCATAAGACAAAAATGTCCCCTCTCACCACTTTCCAAAACTGTACTGGGAGTCATACCTAATCCAATAAAGCAAGAAAATATACAAAAGGTACACAGACTGGGAAGGAAGAAATCAAACTTTGTTCACAGATGACATAATAATTTATGTAGAAAATCCTAAAGAATTGACAAAAACACTGCTGAAACTAATAAGCAATTATAGCAAGGTTGCAGAATACAAAGTTAATATACAAAAGTTAATAACTTTCCTATATACCAGCAGTGAATTTGAAACAAAGAACACAATACCATTTACATTAGCACCCACCATTCAAAAAAAGAAATACACAGGCATAAAATAACAAAACACATTATAAAATCTATATGAGGAATGCTACACAACTCTGATGAACAAAATGGAAGAATTAAATAAATGGGGACATATTCCATGTTTATGGATAGGCAGACTCAATATTGTCAAGAGGGCAGGTATTTCCAACTTGATTTCTTAATTTAACACAATTCCAATCAAAATCCCAACAAGTTATTTTGTGGATGTTGACAAACTGATTCTAAAGTGTATATGGAGATGCAAAAAAAACCCCAAAAAACAAAAAAACAAAAACAAACCTAGAACAGCCAACACAGTATTGAAGGACAAAATAAAGTTGAAGGACTAACAACACCTAGCCACGAGACTTGCTATAAAGCTACAGTAATCAAGACATGTGGTACTAATGAAAAAAAAACAAACAGACCAATGGAACAGAACAGCAAACCCAGAAATAGACCCCAAGAAATATCAACTGATCTTTGACAAAAAAACAAAGGCAATACAATGGAAGAGAGATTGTCTTTTCAACAAGTAGTGCTGGAACAACTGGACATCCACAGCAAAAAAATTTAGACACAGACCTTACACATTTCATAAAACTAACTCAAAATGGATCCAGAGACCTAAATGTAAACCACAAAAGTGATAAACTTCTAGAAGATAACACAGGAGAAAACAAATAACCTTGGATTTGGTGGTAACTTTTTAGATACACTACCAAAGGCATGATCTATGAAAAAGAAATAATTGATAAGCTGACCTCATAATTAAAAACTTCTGCAAAAGGCACTGTCTAGAGAAAGAGAAGACAACCACAGACTGGGAGAAAACATTTGCAAAATACACATCTGATAAAGGAAATGCTATCTAACATATACAAAGAACTCTTAAAACTCAACAATAAGAAAACAAACAGGAGCACCTGGGTGGCTCAGCTGGCTGAGTGTCCAACTTCAGCTCAGGTCATGATCTCACAGTTTGTGAGCTCAAGCCCCATGTCAGGCTGTCTGCTGTCAGCACGGAGCCCACTTCGAATCCTCTGTCCCCAGTCTCTCTGCACCTCCCCCACTCACATTCTGTCTCTCTCTCTCTCTCAACAATAAACATTATAAGAAAAAAAAACTGATTAAAAAATAGACTAAAAGGGGGGGGGGGACTAAAGATCTGAGCAGACACCTCACCAAAGAAAACATACAGATGGCAAATAAACACATGGAAAGATACCCCATGTCATACGGCATCAGGGAAATGCAAATTAAAAGAAGATACCAGGTCTTTTGTCTGGACTGCTGACATGCCATCCAGACTGAGGAAGACCTGGAAACTTCGGGGTCATGTAAGCCACGGCCACAGCAGCATCAGCAAGCACCGGAAGCATCCAGGAGGCTGGGGTAATGCTGGTGGCATGCATCATCACAGGATCAACTTTGACAAATATCATCCAGGTTACTTTGGAAAAGCGGGTATGAGGCATTACCACTTAAAAAGGAACCAGATATTCTACCCAACTGTCAACCTTGATTAAACTGTGGACCAAAAACAAGACTGGACTTGTTCCTATCACTGATGTGGTGCGTTCATGCTACTACAAAGTTTTGGGAAAGGGAAAGCTCCCCAAACAGCCTGTCATCGAGAGGGCCAAATTCTTCAGTAGAATTGCTGAGGAGAAGGTTAAGGGGGGAGGGGGGGGGGGAGGGGGGGAGGGCACCTGTGTCCTGGTAGCTTGAAGCCACATGGAGGGAGATTCATTAAATACTTACAAGTGAAGTGAAAAACAAAAAAAAAGATCCCACTACACACCTATTAGAATGGCCAAAATCCAGAACACTGACAACACCAAATCCAGACAAGGATGTGGAGCAGCAGGAACTGTAACTCCTTGCTGGCAGGAATGCAAAATGGTACCGCAACTCTGGAAGACAGTTTGGCAGTTTCTTACAAACTACACATACTCATACTATGCAAGCTAGCAAGCATACTCCATGGCATTTACCCAAATGAGCTGAAAACTTATGTCCACACAAAAACCTGCACACAGACATTTATAGCAGCTTTACTCATAATTGCCAAAACTTAGAAGCGAACACAATGTCCTTCAGGAGGTGAACAGATAAGTGAACTGTGTGGTATACCCAGGCAATGGAATATTACTCAACACTAAAAAGAAATGAGCTATCAAGCCATGAGAAAACATGTAGGAAGCTTAAATGCATATTACTACGTGAAAGAAGCTGATCTGGAAGGGCTACATACTCTAACTCCAACTATATGATATTCTAGAAAAAGTAAAACTATGGGAGGGGTACAAGGATCAGTAGTTGCCAGGGGTTACTAGGTTATCAGGGTTGGGAGAAAGGAATGATGAACAAGTGGAACGCTTAGGACTTTTAAGGCAGTGAAACCATTTTTTATGATGCTGCAATGGTGGGTTATATACTATACATTTATCATACCCAGAGAATATATAGCACCAAGAGTGAACCCTAATGTAAATACAGACCTAAGGTAATTATGGTGTGTCCATGTACATTCATCAATTGTAACAAATGTACTACTCTGGTTCAGGATATTGACAGTGAAGTAAGCTGTGTATGTATGATAGAGTATTATGGGAACTCTGCAGTTTTCACTTAATTTTGCTCTGAAACTTAAAGAGCTCCAAAAAATAAAATTTATTTTACCAAAGGGATTATATACCATGACCAACTTAGATATACTCCAATAAAGCAAAAGTGGTTCAACGTAGAAAAAAATCAAACAATATAATACACCACATTAATAGAATGAAGGACAAAAACTACACGATCATTTCAAATGTTGCAGAAAAGGTATACAAATCTATCAACCTTTCATAAAAGAAAAAGAAAAGTACTCAGAAAACTAGGAATGGAAGGAAATTTTCTCACCACGATGAAGGCATTTACGAAAAACCCACAGCTAACATCATATTCAGTGGTCAAAGACAAAGTTCTTCCCCTAAGATCAGGAACAAAATAAGGATGCCTGCTTTCACCAATGCTATTCAATAGTGTGCTAGATGTTCTAGCCAAAGCAACTAGACAAGAAAAAAATAATAAAAAGTATCCAAATTGGAGATGAAGAAGTAAAAACTATTTGCAAAAAACATGATCCACAAGAAAGCTCATAAAGCTAATAAGCTCAGCAAAGTTGCAGGTTGCATGATCAACAAACAAAAATCAGTTGTGTTGTCATCTTTCCATATACTAATAATGAACATTCCAAAAAGAAAATTGAGAAAGCAATTCCATTTGCAATAGTATCTAAAAGAATAAAATACATAAAAGTAAATTTAACCAAGAGGTGAAAGACTTATACACTAAAAACTATAAAACACTGCCAAAAGAATTAAAAGACCAAAATAAATGGAAAGATACCTAAAGTGATCTGCAGATTCTATGCAATCTCTATCAAAACCTCAACATCCTTTTTTGGAGAAATGGAAACACCAATCCTCAAATTCATTTGGAATTGCAAGGAGCCCCAAAAGTCAAAAGAATCTTTACAAGGGACATGAGAGGACACACATTTACCGATATTAAAACTTACTACACAAAGCTGCAGTAATCAAAACCAGCATGTGAATAAACATAAATAGACCACTTAAATAGTATTAAGAGTCCAGAAAAAAACCCATACATCTACAGCCCCTTGATTTTTGAGGACGCCAAGTCTATTCAATAGGGAAAGAACAATCTATTCAACAAATGGTGTTGGGATAACTAGATTTCTACACGCAAAAGAATCAAGTTGAGCCCTTAATGCACACCATATATAAAAATTTACTCAAAATTGGTCAAACCTAAATGTAAAAGCTAAAAGCATAAAATTCCTAAAAGAAAACACAGGGAGGGGCTTCATAATGTTGGATTTTTCAACAGGTACTCCGCCAAACACAAACAAATTGTATATTGGACTTCATCAAATTTTAAAACTTCTGTGCATCAAATGACATTATCAAGAAAGTGAAAAGACAACCTACAGAATGGGAAAAAATACATGCAAATCACATAGATGATAAAGGCCTAATAAATATCCAGAATATAAAACACTCATACAACTCAACAAAAAACAAGTAATTAAAAATGCACAAAGGAATTGAATAGATATTTCTCCAAAGAAGATATACAAATGGCCAATAAGCACATGAAAAGACGCTCAACATCACTAATTATTAGGGAAATTTAAATGAAAACCATAATGAGAAAATATTCTACACCCCATTAAGATAGCTATTATCAAAACATACCTGAAAATAACAAGTTCAAGCGACAGTGTAAAGTAAGTGGAACCCTTAAGCATTGCTACTGAGAAAACAGTGCAGCCACTGTGAAAAACAGTATGATGTTTCTTAAAAAAAACAAACAAAAACAAAAACATAAAATTACCATATGACTCAACAATTCCACTGCTAGGTGTATACCCAAAAGAACTGAAAACGGGGATTCAAACAGATACTTGTATACCAATGTTTACTGCAATATTATTCACAATAGCCAAAAGGTGGAAACAACCCAAGTGTCCATCACAGATGAATGAGTAAACAAAATGTGGTATATACATACAATGGAATATTACTTAGCCATGAAAAGCTAAAATAAAGTTCTGATACATGCTACAACATAGATGAACCTTGAAAACATATGCTAAGTAAAAGGAACCAGACACTAAAGGACAATTACTATATTATTCCACTTACATGGAATATCTATAATAGATAAATTCATAGAGAGGAGACTTAGATTACCAAGGACTCAGGGGTAGGGTGGAAAGGGAGTCATTTCTACCTGAAAAATTTTTGGAAGATAGTGATAATGGCAGCACACGGTATGAATGTAATTAATGCCACTACATTATACACTTAAAAATAGTTAAAATGACAAACTTTGTTATACACATGTTTTACCATGGTAAAAAAAAAAAATTAAAAAAAAACCAAACAACTTTTTTTCTAAAGAAAAGGAAAAATTGCCATGACAGACATAAAAGATGAGGCTGGGTCAGTAAGGGAGTGCATATTTCTCCTATACAGTATTCAAAACAAACCTACACAGGAAACAGGAGGAAAGCAGTGTCTATAGTCCCTATCCCACACCTCCAGCCACACCCAGGGCGCAACCACAGAAGAGTGCCCCTGACCTGGCTATAGCTCAGCTCTGGCCATGTCAACGGAAGACACAGGAAGATGCTGTACCTGACACCACTGAACAATGGATTTAAAACTACGAATAAGACACCAACACCCCCACCCTCACTGAACTCATAGTTTAGGGGCCAGACATGAATCTAACTAGGGGAGACAGAAAGCAGACCTCTGAAAATGTAAAAACCATCTTAAGCTGAAGAAAATTGCCTATAAACCCTTAAAAAATAAAATTATGAGAGAAGCATTGTGAGTTATGAACAATTAAAAAAGAGCTTTTTTTTTTCTTTTTTTTTTTGAGAGAGAGAAGTGCTCACAAGAGTGCATGGGTAGGGGCAGAGAGAGAGGAAGAGAGAGGAGTTCAAAGCAGGGCGCAATCCCACAAACAGTTGAGATCATTACCTGAGCAGAAATTAAGTCAGATGCTTAATCAACTGAGCCACCCAGGCGCCCCAAGAAGAGAGCTTTTACAACAACATTTCCCTGAGTTTTTTCTCTGGCCATGGAAGACTCATCTGAGGAAAAGGCAGAAGGCAGACACCACACCCCGCAGCCATGGCCCCCAACTGCCACCTGAGGTTTGTGAGAGCCTCTTGTACCTACCTGAAGCCACCTTAGGTTGGTTGCCAACAATTCCAACAGTCCTCCCGTTCATTCTTGCAAAACCCACAATGATGTTCTTGGCATAATTGGGCATGATCTCAAAAAATTCTCGCTCGTCGACAACCTGCAGGGATAAATTTACACCTGAGCTCAAAATGATAAAGAGCCAGATACAACATTACAGAATGACAGACACAGTACAGAATGACCGAGCTGGACAGCCCCGACCCCACCTCAGTTTCTCCAGGGACAAAGGACTGGGGGCAGTGGCAGCACCCATTCCCTGCTGGAGGGGAAACCCTCTTGCACACTGCTGGGGAAGATACACCAGCACAGCCTTTTTTAAGGGTTCTATTTGAATTTGGCATTATTTTACTCTTTCACCTTATTTAGAAATCATTTCAAACTTAACATAAAAATTTCCAGAATAGTAAAAAAATAAAAAGTATATATCCAGATTCTCCATTTCTTAACATTTTACCACATATGCTTTGTCATTCCCTATCCCTCCCACCTACCTCCCCTTTCTCTATGTATTTATATATATACACCTCTCTCTACATATGTACATATATATGAATTTTCTCAACTATTTGACAATAAGTTATAGACATGATGCCTCTTTACCTCTAGATACCTCAGTATGCATCTCCCAAGAACAAGAACATTCTCATAACTACAATCAGATTGCCAAAATCCGGAAACTAGTAACACCACTACTATCTATTACAAAACCTTATTCAAATTTTGCCAGTTATTGCAATAATACCCTTTACAGCAACAACAGTCTGGTTCTAGAGCCTAACCTGAGAGCACGATGTGCTTGCAATGGTCTGTCTCTGTCTTCGGCCAGCATCATGATCCCAGGGCCGTGGGATCAAGCCCCGAGTGGGGCTCCATGCTGAGCCAGAAGCCTGCTTGGGATTCTCTTTCTCCCTCTGTCCCTCTTCCCCACTCCCTTCCTCCCTCCCTTCCGTCTCTCTCTCAAAACAAAAACAAGAAGCTGTCCCAGAGGACAGAGCTAGGAAATCCACAAATACACACACACACACACACACACACACACACACACACACACACATTTCTAAAAGTAGTAAGAAAATGCTCAGTTCATACTAATGACTGCAATTCTAGATTCCCCCTTACAGTAGACATCAGACTCCTATTATCTTCCAAATGGACTTATTTAATCCTCAAATATTGAGAAACTGGTGTCAGAACTGCTACCCCATATGACTGCCAAAAAAAACACACTAAAATTCAGTACTCTACAACTATTTGTTACTGGACTAAAGATATATAGTCAAAATACCATGTTCAAAAGTTATTCATTTGAAATATGGGTTAATTTGTTTTTATCTTAAAGGTTTTCCCTCGGTCTTGATTTTAACATGTAAACATTAATATAGTTTAATGTCACTCCCCATCCTTTCTACCCTAATTCCATCCATCCTGCCATTATTTTCTGATTTATCTCTCATGTGTGCAATATAGAAATGAGCAAATACATGTATTTGTTTTGTTTTGTGTTTGTTTTGGAAAACAAATCGTTTTAATTTCCAATTCTATCATAAATGGAAAGTGACCTACTACACACACTGTTTAGCACTTCAGGTTTCCTCACTTAACAATATATCCCGAGAATCACTCCCTATCAGTTCACAGAGATCATGCTCACTTTTTCCTGCCTACTACTCGACTGTGTGGATGTACCAAGTTTACTCAACCAATCTCCTTTGTGTTGTTCACAGCAACTTAAAAGTTAAATCCAGGATGCCTAGAATATTTTGCAATTGCAAATAACACAACAGTAGTAACCTTGTACATCTATAATTTTGGATGATGAGAATCAGTATATGTTCAGTGTCAACACCTGAAAGGGGAACTGCGGGGTTCACATGTAAATATGCCCATTTAGTCTTAGCAGTTACATTCCCTTCCCAGTAATTTATGAGAGGGTGCTTTGCCAGACTTACCAATGGAAAACGTTTTTAAGTTTTTTATTTTTTGCCAATCTGACAGATGAGAGAAATGATGACTCAATGTAATTTTAGCTTTCATTTCAAACATAATGTGTCAAGTTGAAAATCTTTCCATATGTTTAAGGTCTATTTTATATACATTTTTGTGAGCTATCCATGTTTCTTGCCTTTTTTTCTATCAATTTTGGTCTTTATTTCCTCAATTTTTAAGAGGTTTTTAAAAACATATTAGGGATATTATCTTTTATTTGTGATGTACACTGCAAATATTTCCTCCTACTTGGTTGTCTTTTAACTTTCTGTATAGATTTTTAAATTCTTTACACAGTCACACTTACCACTTTTTTTTAAACAAAACTGAAACTGGATTTTGAGTCATATTCAAAATCCTTTCGCTACCTTCCCCTGAAGTTAGGAAAATCCATCTACACATTCTTTTAGTGCTTACATGAATTTCACTTATTATATTTAGTTCTCTGATCTTGTAGTTCATTTTTGTGTATGATATAAAGTACAAATCTAATTTTGTATTTTTCTAACCAGCTAGCTATCTAGTTGTTCACCACCATTTATTAAAAAACTAATCTTTGGGGTTCCTGGGTGGCTCAGTTGGTTGAGTGTCCTACTCTTGATCTCTGCTCAGGTCATGATCTCCTGGTTTGTGACTTTGAGCCCTGCATTGGGCTCTGCTCTGATGGCATGGAGCCTGCCTGGGATTCTGTCTCTCCCTCTCTGCCCCCCCCCCCCCCCCCGGCTCTTTCTTTTTTTTTCCTCTTCCTCTAACTTAAAAAAAACAAAAAAGTTTAAAAAGCTAATCTTTGCTCCTAGAATTTGAGATAATCTTACCGTATTACCTATATTCTATATGTACTTGGATCTACTTCTAGATTTTCTATTCTGTCCCACTGGTTTATGGAACAGCACCACACTGTTTTAATTACAGTATGCTTTAATATGGGATATGGCCATAGTCTTTCTTTTGCAGTATATTCCTAGTTATTCTTATTCATATGAACATCTTTTTCTTAAACTAAGGGAAACTTTAGCATTTTTTAATTAAAAAAAATTTTTTTAATGTTTATTTATTTTTGAGAGAGAGCATGCACACGAGCACGAGCAGGTGAGGGAAGAAAGAGAGGGAAACAGAATCTGAAGCAGGATCCAGGCTCTGAGCTATCTGCACAGAGCCTGACAAGGGGCTCAAACCCATGAACTGCAAGATCATGACCTGAGCCTAAGTCAGATGCTCAACCAACTGAGCCACCCAGGCACCCTTTTAGTCTTCTTTTTAAATCAGTCTAATTTAAAAACAAGTTGAAGTGAATCCCTATGAACTTTTCTATGAACTTGTCTAGTTGTATTTTAAAATTTTTGTTTCAGGGGCACCTGGGTGGCTAAGTCTGATTAAGCACCTGACTTCAGCTCAGGTCATGATTTCACAGTTCATGAGTTTCAAGGCCTGCATCGGGCTCTGTGCTGACAGCTGGGAGCCTGAAGCCCCTTCACATTCTGGGTCTCTGTCTCTACCCCTTCCAATTGCACTCACATGCGTGCTCGCTCTCTCTCTCAAAAATAAACATTGAGAAAACTTTTTAAAGATTGCTTTAAATTTACAAACTACCTCAGGAAGAACTGTTTTTATGATGTTAACTCAACAACCAGAACAAGGAATGTCTCTTCATTTGTTCGTCTACTTTTATATCTTTCAGAATTTTAAAAATTTCTCCCATAGGGCTACTACTAAATACTTAAACTTCTTTCTTTGTATGCTACCATAATTGGTTATTGTGTTGATGACAATATGTATATGTCAATTTTATATCTTTTTCCCTGGTTATTGTTTCCATTTCATCATACATTCTGTAGCATTTTTTAGTATACCAGATCAACTACAAATGTAGCTTAGCTTCTTTTCCAAGGCTTTTGCCTTTAGGTGATCCACTTCTTGTCTCATTGCATTGGCTAATATCTCTACTAAAACATTAATAGTGGAAATAGTAGGATTCCAACTTTGTAGACAGAAGGGAGCAGTATGTGCACTTGAAAAAAATGTGTATTCTGTTTTTGGATGAAATGTTCTATATATGTCTATTTTTTATCATTTAAGGCAATATTCACATTTGCTTATTGATTTTCTGTCTAGATGATGTATTCCACTGGTGTAAGTGGGGTATTAAATTTCCTTGCTATTACCATAACTGTCAATTTCTTTATGTCTGTTAACATTTGCTTTTATGTATTTAGGTGCTCCAGGGTTGGGTGCATAGATATTTATAATTGTTATATTTTCTTGTTGGATTGGTCTCTTTAACATTATGTAAGGGCCTTTTTGTCTCTTTTCTTTTTCTTTCATGACTCTGGCTAAGGTTTACCTATTTTATCGATCTATTCAAAGAACCAGCTATTGTTTTCAGTGATCTTTTCTGTTTTAAGTCTCCAATTATTTCTATCTGATCTTTATCATTTTTTTCCTTCTACTAACTTTGGGCTTTGTTCATTTTTTTTTTTTTTTTAATCTCCTTTATGCCTAGGGTTATAGTGTTTATTTGAGATTTTTCTGATTCCTGAGGTAGGACTATATCCCTATAAATTTCCCTCTTAGAACTGCTTTTGCTATGTCACAAAGGCTTTGGACCATTGTATTTTCAGTTTTCTTAATGTATTTTTTTATTTTATCTTTGGTTTTCTTGTTGACTTACTGATTTTTTTAATAGCATGTTGTTTAGCCTCCATTTGTTTATAGTTTTTGTTCCTCCCACCTCACCCCAGTAATTGATTTCTGGTTTCATACTGTGGTGGTTGGAAAAGATGAATGACATTTCAGTCTCGTTAAATTTATTGAGATTTATTTGGTGACCTAACATATGATCTCTCCTTAAGAATGTTTCATGGGCACTTGAGGGGGCACCTGGGTGGTTCAGTCAGTTAAGCATCCGACTTTGGCTCAGGTCATGATCTCACAGTTTGTGAGATCGAACCCCACATCAGGCTCCATGCTGACAATGCAGAGCCTGCTTGGGACTCTCTCTCCCCTCCCTCACTCGCGCTCTCTCTCAAAATAAACAAACGTTAAAAAAAAAAAAAAAAGAATTTAAGATAAGAATGTTTCATGTGCACTTGAAAAGCATGTGTATTCTGTATTTGGATGAAATATACTATATATGTGTATTTTTATGTATCATTTAAGGCTACTGTTTCCTTATTGATTTTCTGTCTGATCTATTCCAGTGGTGTAAGTGAAAGAAAAAAATTATAAAAGATCAGACAGAAAGAAATGGAGACTTAAAAAAAAAAAAATAGAAAAGATCACTGAAACCAAAAACTGGTTCTTTGAAAATATAAAAGAGGTTAACCTTAGCCAGAGTCATGAAGGAAAAAGAAAAAAAGAGGACCCAAAGAAATAAAATAAAAAATAAGTAACAACCCATGCCATGGAAATACAAAGTATTTTAAGAGACTACTAGGAAAAATTATACACCAACAAATTGGATAACGTAGAAAACATGGGTAAATTCCTAGAAACATACAACCTTTCAGAACTGGATCAGGAAGAAATTGAGAATTTGAACAGATTAATTACTAGTATCAAAACAATTCATAATCAAAAAGCCCTAACACAAGCCCAGTACCAAATGGATTGACAAGTGAATTCTACCAAACATTTAAAGAATTAATACTGGGGCACCTGGGTGGCTCAGTCAGTTAAGCATCTGACTTTAGCTCAGTTCATGATCTTGCAGTTCATGAGTTCAAGCCCTGCATCAGGCTCGCTGCTGTCAGCATGGATCCTGCTTTGAATTTTCTGTCCCCCTTTTCTCTCTGCCCCTTCCCCATGTGCTCGCTCGCTCTCTCTCTCTCTCTCCAAAATAAAGATTAAAAAAAATTTTTTACTTAATACCTATTTTCCACAAAGTACAAAAAAAAAAAAAAAGAGGAAAGCTTCCAAATGACATTTTATGCAGCCAGTATTACCATACTGATCCATACCATACCATACTGTCATACCAAAGCCAGACAAACACTTCACAAAAAAAGAAAACCACAGGCCAATACCCCTGATCAACATCAATGCAAAAATCCTCAACAAAATATTAGGAAACTTCATTAAACAATACATTATTTTAAC
Organism: Panthera pardus; assembly: GCF_024362965.1. NCBI lineage: Eukaryota > Metazoa > Chordata > Mammalia > Carnivora > Felidae > Panthera > Panthera pardus. The sequence continues at coordinate 125,806,759 of NW_026526721.1, forward strand.
TAGATCACTCACCACGATCAAGTGAGATTTATTCTGGGGAAACAATGCTTCAATATTCACAAAATCAGTAACATGATACATCATTTTAACAAGATGAAGGACAAAATTATATGATCATCTCAATAGATGCAGAAAAACTATTTGACAAAATTAGACATCTGTTCATGATGAAAACTCAAAAACTGAAAAGCAGCCTATGGAATGGGAGAAGATATTTGCAAACAACATATCTGATAAAGCGTTAGTATCCAAAATCTATAAAGAACTTATCAAACTCAACACCCAAGAAAACAAATAACCCAGTTAAGAAATGGGCAAAAGACATGAATAGACACTTCTCCAAAGAAGACATCCAGATGGCTAATGGACACATGAAAAGATACTCAACATCATTCATAATCCAGGAAATACAAATCAAAACCATGAGATCAATCTCACACCTGTCAGAATGGTTAAAATTAACACAAGAAACAGGTGTTGGCAACGATGTGGAGAAACAGGAACCCTCTTGCACTGTTGGTGGGAATGCAAACTGGTGCAGCCACTGTGGAAAACAGTATGGAAGTTCCTCAGAAAGTTAAAAATAGAACTACCCTAAGATCCAGCAGTTGTACTGCTAGGTATTTACCCAAAAGGTATAAAAATATGGATTCAAAGGAGTAATAACATGCACCCCAATGTTTATAGCTGCATTATCAACTGCCAAACTATGGAGAGAGCCCAAATGTCCACAGACTGATGAAGGATAAAGAAGATAAGGTGTATATATACACAATAGAATATTACTCAGCCATCACAAAGGGTGAAATCTTGCCATCTGCAACAACATGGATGGAGCTAGAGTATATTATGCTAAGCAAAATAAGTCAGAGAAAGATAAATACCATATGATTTCACTCATATGTGGAATTTAAGAAACCAAAGAGATGAACATATGGGAGTGGGGAGAAAAGAGAGAGGGGAAACAAACCAAAAAAGACTCTTAACAATAGAGACAAACCGAGGGTTGATGGAGGGAGGTGAATGGGGGATGGGCTAGATGGGTGATGGGTATTAAGGAGGGTACTTGTTATGATGAGCACTGGATGTTGTATATATTTGATGGATCACTGAATTCTACCCATGAAACCACATTGCACTGTATGTCAACTAACTAGAATTTAAACATTTGAAAAAAAATTTTTAACTCCAGAAAATTAGTTTAAAAAAATTTTAACGTTTATTTATTTTTGAGAGAGGGGGCAAAGGAGGGAGGGAGGGCAAGCGAGCATGAGCCAGGCAGGGGCAGAAAGAGGGGGACAGAGAATCCAAAGCGGGCTTCACACTGTGAGCACAAAGCCCACTGAAGGGCTTGAACTCACGCCTGTGATATCATGACCTGAGCCAAAAATCAAGAGTCAGCCTCCCAACCAAGTGAACCACCCAGGCACCCAAGAAAATGAGTTTAGAGGGAACATACCTCAACATAATAAAACCCATACAAGAAAAACCCACAGCTAACATCATACTCAATGGAGAAAAACTGAGAGTTTTTTAAGATCAGGTACAAGTTGGAAATCTACACTCTCATTTTTATTCAACATAGTATTGAAAGTACTAGCCACAGCAATCAGACAAGAAATATAAGGCATCAAAATTATAAGGAAGAAGTGAAATGTCATTATTTGCAGCTGAAATGATATTACACATAGAATATCCTAAAGACTCCATTGAAATACTATTAGAATAAATGAATTCAGCAGTCACAGGATGCAAAATACAAAGAAATCTCTTGTATTTCTATATACTAGTAACAAAGTAGCAGAGAAATTAAGAAAATTCCATTTATAACTGCACCAAAAAGAATAAAATACACAAGAACGAACTTAGCAAGTAGGTGAAAGACCAGTACCCTGCAAACTAAAACACTGATAAAAGATGATGGGGCACCTGGGTGGCTCAGTCAGTTAAGCATCCAACTAGGTTCTGGTAATGTTCTCATGGTTTGTAGGTTTGACCCCCGCATCCAGCACTGTGCTAACAACTCAGAGTCTGGAGCCTGCTTTGGATTCTATGCCTCCTTCTCTTACTCTCTCTGTCCCTCCCCCACCCGTGCTCTGTTCCTCAAAAATAAACAAACATTAAAAATAAACAAATAAATAAACCACGGATGAAAGAAACTAAAGATGACACAAACAAATAGAAAGGTATTCTATGCTCATGGACTGGAAAAATTACTATCGTTACAATACCCACATTACCCAAAGCAATCTACAGTTTCAATTCAATCCCTATCAAAGATACCAATTGTATGTTTCACAATACTAGAATAAATTATCCTAAAATTCATATTAAACATAGCCAAAACAATCTTGGGAAAAAAAGAACAAAGTTGGGAGTAACACAATCCCAGATTTCAAACTGTATTACATAACTATAATAAGCAAAGCAGGATGGTACTGGCACAAAAACAGACACATAGATCAATGGAAGAATAGAAAGTCCAGAAATAAACTCTCACTTATGCAATAAATGGGGAAAAGACAGTCTCTTCAATAAATGGCACTGGGAAAACTCAATAGTTACATCCAAAAGAATGAAACTCAACCACTTTTTTACATCATAGACAAAAATAAACTTAAATAAAGAACTAAATATGAGACCTGAAAATAAGGAACTACTAGAAGAAAACATAGCCAGTAATTTCTTTGACATCAGCCTTAGCAACATTTGTCTAGATGTGTCTCCTCAGGCAAGGAAAACAAAAATAAACTACTGGGACTATACCAAAATAAGAAAGCTTTTGCACAGCAAGAGTAACCATCAACAAAAATAAAAGGCAACCTACTGAATGGGAAAAGACATTTGCAAATGATATATCCAACAAGGGGTTAATATCCAAACTGTAAAAAGAACTTCTTTGACTCCACACCAAGAAACCTATCAATCCAATTAAAAAAGAGATCTGAATAGACATTTTTCCAGGAAGACATACAGACTTAACAGACACATGAAAAGATGCTCAACTTCACTCATCAGGGAAATGTAAATCATTTCCACAATGAGATATCACTTCACATCTGTTAGAATGGATAGTAGCAAGAAGACAAGAAATAACAAGTGTTGGCAAGGATACAGAGAAAAAGGAACACTTTTGTACTGTTGATGAAAAAGTAAACTGGTGCAGCCACTGTGGAAAACTGTATAGAGGTTCCTCAAAAAATTAAAAATAGAAATACCTTATGTTCCAGGGACACCTGGGTGACTCAGTCAGTTAAGCATTTGACTCTTGATTTCAGCTCAGGTCATGATCTCATGGTTCGTGAGACCGAGCCCCACATCAGACTCTGCACTGACAGCATAAAGCCTGCTTAAGATTCTCTCTCTCTCTCTCTCTCTCTCTCTCTCTCTCTCTCTCTCTCCTCCCTCCCTCCCTCCCTCCCTCCCTCCCTCTCTTCTCCCCCACCCCCGTCTCTCTCTCTCTCTCTCTCAAAATATTAAAAAAAAGAATGAAAGACCTTGCTATTTGTGATAATATAGGTGGACCTAGAAAGTGACTTAAGTCAGACAAAGTCAAATACCATAGGATTTCATTTATATGTGGAATCCAAAAAGCAAAACAAACAAAAATCAGAAACAGACCTATAAATACAAAGACCTGGTAGTTGCCAGAGGGGAGGGGTGTAAGTAATGGGCCAAATGGGTGAAGGCAAATGGGAGGTATAGGTTTCCAGTTGTGGAATGAATAATTCATGGGGATGAAAGGTACAGCAGAGGAAATACAGTCAAAGGTATTGGAACAGCATTCTATAGTGACAGATGGCAGCTACACATGTGGTTATTAGCACAGCATAGTGTACAGAGTTGTCAACTCATTATGTTCTACACCTGAAATTAATGTAACATTGTGTTAACCGTACCCCACTTAAAAAAAAAAAAGCTAAAACAAGAAATATCAGAGAAAACCACTGTAATAGATTTCATTAAACTTGTGAGACTACAGTGCAAAACCCTATGCAGATAAAATGGAATACCTAGAAGAAATAGATAATTTTTTTAACAAATTTACCTCATCTGATCCCAAAGATAAAGTTTAAAGAGCCATTAACATTAAAGACTAGAGGGAGTTATCAAAAAGCCACTCCTCCCTGACACAGAAGACACTAGGTCCTGACAATTTCACAAGAGAACCTCTACCGTATCTTTTAAGAGCAGATAATCCCAATGCCATTTAAATTATTAGAACATAGAAAATCTGCAAATTCTTTTAGAACACTTAATGAACTTAATTGTGTTCTCACCATCCCAAATTCATAGGTTGAAGCCTAACCCCCAATGTGACTGTATTTGGTAAGAGAGCCTTTAAGGAGATAAAGTTATTTAAATGAAGTCATAAGGGTGGTGTCCTAATATGACAGAACTGGTATCTTTTTAAGAGAAAGAGACACCAGAGAGTTCTTTCCTCACACACACAGAAGAAAGGCTACAACAGGAAACAGCAAGAAGAAAGCCATCTACACCCCCAGGAAGACAAGCCTCGCCAGAAATTAAGCCTGTTGTTAATTTGGTCTTGGATTTCTAGCCTCCAGAAATATGAGAAAATTAATTTCTGTTGTTTAAGCAATCCAGTCTCTGGTATTTTGTTATGGCAGCACTAACAGACTAATACATGAAATAAGCACACCATGGATACCAAAAAACCTAAGTTTAAAATACATCAAAAAATGGGGTGCCTGGGTGGCTCAGTCAGTTGAGCATCCGACTTTGGCTCAGGTCATGATCTCGCGGTTCGTGAGTTTGAGCCCCACGTCGGGCTCTGGTGCTGACAGCTCAGGGCCTGGAGCCTGCTTCAGATTCTGCATCCCCCTTTCTCTCCACCCCACCCCTGCTTGTGCTCTGTCTCTCTCTTTCAAAAATGAATAAACATAAAAAAAATTTTTAAATACCTCAAAAAAATCAGCAAATCAGCTCATTATCACATGACATTGATGCAAATATCCAAAATAAGATATTAACAAAATATCAAATTCCTTTTACTCAGGAATATAAGAAGAGTTTAATATTAGTAGATCTATTAAGATAAATTCATAAATAGATCTAGGGGGAAAAAGATCATTTCCATAAATGCTGAAAGCATTTAAAAGATAATCAATACTTCCTTGATTTAAGAAGAAACAGGTAAACAAGAACAAAAATTAAAATAGAAACCAGTCATAGCTTTGTTTACACGAAAAAAAGATAAAATCAGGGGCGCCTGGGTGGCTCAGTCGGTTAAGCGTCCGACTTCAGCTCAGGTCAGGATCTCGCGGTCCGTGAGTTCAAGCCCCGCGTCAGGCTGTATATAATACACAGTATTATATGTTAATTATATCTCAGTACAGTTGGGAAAAGATTCAAGAGGAATCCGCTGAAGCTCTCGGGAACTCTGTTGCTCTTGCCTCTTTGGTATGCTGGGCTGCAAACTTTAGCTTTATCAGATATGTCATTTGCAAATATCTTCTATTCAGTAGGTTGCCTTTTGGTTTTGTTGATTGTTTCCTTCACTGTGAAGAAGCTTTTCATTTTGATATAGTCCCAGTAGTTTATTTTTGCTTTTGTTTCCCTTGCCTCAGGAGATCTATCTAGAAAAATGTTGGTTGGTATGGCCAATGTCAGAGACACTACTGCCTGTGTTCTCTCTTAGGATTTTTAAGGTTTCTGGTCTCCTATTTAGGTTTTAATCCATTTTGAGTTTATTTTTGCGTATGGTGTAAGAAAGTGGTCCACTTTCATTCTTTTGCATATAGTTGTCTGGTTTTCCCAATACCATTTGTTGAAGAGACTGTCTTTCCCATTGCATATTCATTCCTCCTTTATCGAAGATTAATTGACTATATTGTGGGTTTATTTCGGGGTTTTCTATTCTGTTCCATTGACCTATATGTCTATTTTTATATACCATATGACAGCTGGTGTTACTACAACTTTGTAATATAATGACAAGTCTGGAATGGTATCATCTCCAGTTTTTTTTCTTTTTCAAGATTGTTTTGGCTATTTGGATATCTTCTGTGGTTCCATACAAATTTTAGTATTGTTCTAGTTTGGTGAAAATGCTGTTGGTATTTTGATAGGGATTGCATTAAATCTGTAGACTGCTTTGAGTAGTATAGACATTTTAGCAATATTCTTATAATCTATGAGCATGGAATGTCTTTCCATTTCTTTGTGTCCTCTTGAATTTCCTTCAGAGTACAGGTCTTTTACCTCTTTGGTTAAGTTTATTCCTAGATATTTTATTGGTTTTGGTGCAATTGTAAATGGGATTAATTTCTTAATTTCACTTTCTGCTGTGTCATTATCAGTGTGTAGAAATGCATCAGATTTCTGTATGTTGATGTTGAATCCTGTGACTTTACTGAAATTGTTTATCAATTGTGGTAGATTTTGGTGGAGTCTTCAGAGTTTTCTATATAGAGTATCATGTCATCTGCAAATAGTGAAAGTTTACTTCCTTCCCAATTTGGATTTTATTTATTTATTTACTTACTTACTTATTTAGATGTCTAATTGCTGTGGCTAGCACTTCCAGTACTATGTTGAATAAATGTGGTGAGAGTGGACATCCCTGTTTGTTCCTGACCTTAAGGGAAAAGCTCTCCATGTTTTCCCATTGGGTATGATGTTAGCTGTGGGTTTTTATATGAGGCCTTTATTATGTTGAGGTATGTTCCCTCTGAAACTACTTTGTCAAGGGCTTTTATCATGCATGTACTTTGTCAAATGTTTTTTCTGCATCTATTGAAATGCTCATATGGTTTTTATCCTTTCTTTTATTGATTGTTTTGCAAATGTTAAACCACTGTTGTAGCCCAGGAATAAATCCCACCTCATCATGGTGTTTGATTTTTTTTTTTTTTAATGTATTGTTGGATTCAGATTGCTAGTATTTCACTTTTTATACTTTCGAGACGTATGGTCTCTTTGCCACTCAAAGAGTCCTCTTATATTTCTTGCAGGGCTGCTTTAGTAGTCATGAACTCCTTTAGTATTTGTTTGTCTGGGAAACTCTTTATCTCTCCTTCTATTCTGAGTGATGGCCTTGCTGGATAGCATATTCTTGGCTGCAGATTTTTCTCTTTCAGCACTTTGTATATGTCATGCCACTTCCTTCTGGTCTGCAGTTTTTCCTTAAAAATCCACTGATGTTATGGGGTTTCCCCTTATATGTAACTATTTTTTTTTCCTCTTGGTGCTTTTAAAAGTTTTTCATTGCACTGCTTTTGCCATTTTAATTACTGTGTGTCTTGGTGTGGACTGCCTTGTGTTGATTTTTGGGGGCAGGGGGTGCTCTCTGTACCTTTTGCATCTGGATATCTGTTTCTTTCCCAAGATTAGTGTTTTTAGCTATTACTTCTTCAAATAAATTTTCTGCCTGCTTTGTCTCTTCTTGTGGATCTATAATGCAGATATGATTATGCTTGATTGAGTCACCGAGATCTCAGACTGTTTTCAATTTGCATAATTTTTTTCCTTTCATTTATTCAGCATGGTTACTTTCCATTACTCTGTCTTCCACATCATTAATTCCTTCCTTTATCCAGTCTATTTACTCCATCAAGTTTATTTTTAATTTCACTTATTGTGTTCATAATCTCTGATTCAGTCTTTATATCTTTGTGTTTTTAAAGTTTTTAAAAAATTTATGTTGAGAGAGCACAAGCATGAGTGGGGGAGGGGCAGAGAGCAATGGGGAGAGAGAGAAAATCCCAAGCAGGCTCTGCACTGTCAGCTTAGAGCCCAATGAGGGGCTCAGACTCCCAAACCATGAGTTGATAACCTGATCAAAATCAAGAGTCAGACACTTAACTGACTAAGCCACCCAGATGCCCCTAGTCCTTATCTCTTTGTTAAGGGTCTGACTGATGTCCTCTACTCTTTTCTCAAGTTTGGTGAGTATCTTTATCATGACTTTACATTCTCTATCAGGCATATTAGTTATATCCATTTCACTTAAGTCTCTTGGTATGGTTTTGGCCTATTCTGTCATGATCTCACGGTCCGTGAGTTCGAGCCCCGCGTCGGGCTCTGTGATGACAGCTCAGAGCCTGGAGCCTGTTTCAGATTCTGTGTCTCCCTCTCTCTGACCCTCCCCCATTCATGCTCTGTCTCCCTCTGTCTCAAAAATAAATAAAGGTTAAAAAAAAAATTAAAAAAAAGAAAAAGAAAAAGGAACCCTCGTGTGCGCTCAGTGGGAATACAAAGTGGTGCAGCCACTATGGAAAACGGTATGGAGGGGTGCCTGGGTGGCTCAGTCAGTTAAGCCGCCGACTTCCGCTCAGGTCACGATTTCGCGGTCCGTGAGTTTGAGCCCCGCGTCGGGCTCTGTGCTGACAGCTCAGAGCCTGGAGCCTGCTTCAGATTCTGTGTCTCCCTCTCTCTCTGCCCCTCCCCTGTTCATGCTCTTTCTCTCTCTGTCTCAAAAATAAATAAACGTTAAGAAAAAAATTAAAAAAAAAAAAAAAAGAAAGAAAAGAAAACGGTATGGAGGTTCCTCAAAAAGTTAAAAATAGAACTACCCTACAATCCAGCAATCGCACTATTGGGTATTTACCCCAAAAACATAAAACGCTAATTCAAAGGAATACATGTACCCTTATGTTTATAGCAGCATTATTTACATTAGCCAAGATATGGAAGCAACCCATCAATAGATGAATAAAGAAATGTGTGTGTGTACACACACACATGCGTGCGCGCGCGCGCACACACACACACACACACACACACACAGGAATGTTATTCAGTCATGAAAAAGAATGAAACCTTGCCATTTGCAATGATATGCATGTAGCTAGAGAGCGAGACAACCAAAGGCCAAATTCCAGTGAGGAGGAAAAAAGAGACAAAAGAGGTTTAAATGAAAGGGAAGAAAAAGACTTGGACAGCAATTAAACACAGATATGGGTTAAGAGGGGGTTTTGCTAGCGGGACAAGTTAAAGGGAGAAGAAGTTAAGAGATTTATACAAATCAATCAGGCAAGTAAGACCCCAGATGGGGAAGGATGATGTCAGAAGTTCAGGTAGAGGAACCTCATTCTGTAAGTCTGGGGAGACATGGAAGGACAGTGGGATGCAGCAAAAAGGAGAATCAGGGGACCTGATGACAGAGACCCTATTTTACCTTCTTTAAACTTAAAACTTTTCTTGGACTTAAAACTACCAATGCCATGTATACTTTTGCTCTCCATCTCTCTCAATCACACAGTGAAGTTCCTGAGGCAGGGATTTTACCCTTCATGGTGTCCTATAGTTACAGCACTGAGAACAGTGCCTGGTCATTAGTATCCGGCAGAATGGCAGAATCCAAGCTGGACCAAAAAGGTAGAGGCCAGGAGGACTAGGGGCTCCAGAGGAATGGGAAGAGTGGAACTGGAGTCAGGGAGCAGAGGCAGTGGGAGGGAGACAGGGGCAAGTATGCAGATATGGAGAGTCCTGAAGGCTGAGGTCAGAGAAGGGCATGCTCTTAGCGAGGTATATTTTTCACAGCTCAAATGGTGCTCAACAGGCTGAAGAACTGAGCAATGAGGAGGAGCTGAATCTGGCCACTGCTGCTGGTTCATGCTGGTTCCCCAAAATACAGGAGAAGGAATAGGTCACTGGGAGAGCCGTAAGTCTGGGAAAAGTTGGAACACAGATGGCTCTTGGGCACATCAAGCAAGGACTGCTGAGAGCACAGCATGCACCTAAGAATGTGCAGGAGACAGTGGCCATGTCCCAGCTTGCCCCAACACTGTTTCACTTAATGATCCGGGAATCTGCCACACCAAGAAAAAGGTGGTACAAATGACTCTTATCATCCTCAGAACCACACATTCCCCATCTAACTTGTCAAAGGATACCTTGTGTATCTCTAGAGAAACAAATGCCCTCTAGGCATAAGATTCCAAAGATACCTAACAAAAAGACTCCCTGGTTTCGACTCCAGACTTTGGGGTCATCGACTCTTCTCCCTGCACCTCACAGTGCTGTCTAAAGACCCCTGAGACCTCCTGACCCAAGTGGCTCCTCCTACCCCCACCCCTCAGGTCCAGGAGAAGCAGTAGAAAGGCTACCGCCACTATTTCTTCCTAGAACACACTAACGAGTGGCCCCTGTTCTGTGCCCAACCCATGCTCTGCCTCTGTTGCCCAATGTTAAAGCCTGTGGATTTGGCATTTCCTCCATATGCCAAAGCACAGGACCATGGATGTGGCTGAGCTAGCACAGACCAAACCAGCAGATGTGGCACTTACAGAGTGTATGATGTCCACCATGTTGTAGGCTTTGGTCGATTCCAAGGGGACAATTGTGTCAAGCTCAGGAACCATACGGTCACTTTGGACAGAAAAAGAAGCAGATACAATCAACACAGGAAGAGCCATTTGCCTTCTGTGGCTGGGGGATGGGAGTAACGTGGGAGCAGAGCTGATTCTGTCCCTGCTGGGCTTGCAAAGTAGTCCCAAAAGATGCATTCCTTTCTTACCACCATATCAAACCGAAAGGAGTTTGATATTAACCCAAAAGATCTTTGTTTTCATTCAGAGGGAAGAAACGAGCTTATTCTCCTGAATGTGGTTCCTTCATTTATCCCCTCTGAATACCTCCTACATTCCAGGTACAGTATGGGGCACTACAGGACACTGTAGTGAACAAGACACTGTTCTAGCAAGTCCTACTCTCACTTTCTGAGACACTGAAAATAAAAGAACAAGGACTTGGAAATGCAAAAGCAGAGTTCTGTTACTCAACATTGTGGGTTCATATTCCCTGTTGGAAAATAAACCTGCTAAAGCTCCTTTTTAAAAAAGCAAAACTGGGGTGCCTGAGTGGCTCAGTCGTTTAAGCATCTGACTCTTAATTTCAGCTAAGGTCATGAACTCATGAGATCCAAGTCCCATGTCAGGCTCTGCTCTGAGCACAGAGCCTGCTTAAGGTTCTCTCCCTCCCTCTCTTTCTTCCCTTCCTCTCTTGTGCTCATACTTTCTTTCTCTCAATAAAAAAATGAGATACAGTACATTTAATTTTTAAAAACTAAATATTAAAAAAGTAAAACTGCAGCCCCCCTGGTGGGGAGAATCACTGAGGACTAACTAGTCACCCAGGCTCATGGCGTTCTGCTTCCTCATGCACCTTTGTGGCTGAGCAGAGAGCCTGACAGGGCCCACACCCACACCACAGGAGGGCTCAGCAGCAATGTGTCACTCTCCCACATGCTCTCATCCCCTCCTGCTCATGCAGGCAGGCAGGGACTGTTCTGGCCCTGACATGTGCACCTGGGCTGAGGTTTGACTTTGGTAAAAGCCACATGCCTCAAGCCCAACTTCCCAGAGAACTCCACATAGGGGGATACTGGGTACAGCCCTACCAGATAAAGTCCTCCCTTATTTTTCATTTGCAACTTATACATACAGCTACTCTTGGATCAATGGAGAGGAGATATGACTGGAGCTAAGCAGGCTATTCAGTCATTCCTAAGCCCCTGGGCCCTAATACCTTCAAATGATGTCGTAAATTTTTCAAGAATCCCAAATAGTACAGTTGCTCAGAAAAGGACGCTGTGTCCATCGTTCTGGGCCTATGACCACCTTCCTTTTCAAGTCTACACATAATATACCACTGGTTAGGTCCCCTGAAGAGTGGGGCTGAGGCATGTGGAAGCTCAGGTCCATTCCACAGAATAGTGTCTAAAAATGGCTTCTTACTAGGAGACAGAATTCTAAATTTTTTCTGCAAAACAAAGTCCAGGCCAAGTGAGTTTGAAGTAGTTGGAGTCTGAAGTTTGAATCTCAGAATGGAAACAGAATGGAGAAGAAAACAGCCAGAGATCTGGAACAATAGTTCCCCAAATGAGCCTCTGGCTCACTTGATGATGTAACCCCATGAGGCAGTGGCCCCAATAATAAGGAGAGAAAGTGTTTACTAGGTGGCCAACAATACACCTTCCCCTGGACTGCCCGGGCCTCTGGCCACATGCAGGTGGGCATAAGCACATTTTCAAAAGGGCATGCTGTCTACATCATTTCACATTTCATGTCAGAACAAAAAATATTTCTAATTCTGGACAAATCAAGACTTATAGAACTGGGGGTGGGGGCACTTTTTACTCCCAAGTTATTTTTCAGATGTTACAGAGAGGAAAAAAAAATGAATACAAATAAAATTCTTCCTTTCTTTGCTCCTGTGCCCAGACATGCCACCACCATGCCAACACCTAGGAGCCTCACTGGCTCCACTCCATAATCCACTCCAAGCTGCCCAATAGGGCAGAGCCTGGAGGTGCTGCCAGGGCAGAGGAGCTAGAAAAGGGTAAGTCAACCTGCACAACAAGAGTTGGTGCCCTGGCCTGTAACTCACCTGGGATCATGGCATTCACGGATGGGAGCTGGGTCCTGGTTGCTGAGGGGCAGATAGTTGAAGAACTCCCGGAGATTACACAAGGCATCAACATCATTTTCAAAAGCTCTGTGGGCAACACCTGAAAAAAACAGAGGGGCTATAATAGGCCTAGACACCTGTCAGCCCACAGATGCTGTTTCATGTCCACCTGCCACTCCTAGGGCATGTTGGCAGGAGACTGTAGTAACACCTCTGTGAGGAAGGAATACCACACATCTTCAGGCCGACCTTCAATTTATGCAATCTGTTCCCTCTGCTCTGTACCCACACCTCTGCAGGGTCACTCCTTTCTTTATTCCCTGCAGCCCTCATGTGCCTCCCCATCCTTGTGGGAGCTCTCTTCATACCCTTCCCTGCAGCACTGGTCTGTCCATTTCCTTGTTTCCTGCATGACATCTCCTCTAGAATATCAGCTGTAACAGGGTAGAGAACAGGCCCATCTTAAACCACTATAGTCCCACATCAAGAATTACACCTCACTACAGGTCACTTAGCTTTCAATACAGCTGAAAAACAAAAAAATAAAAGAATAATGGCTGGCACATAATGTCATGGTACTCAGCAACGGTGGAGGGGAAGGTGGGGAACCACCTGCCCTAGTGAGGAATGAAGCCATCATTCCTCAAGAATACTCTGAAATCACAGAATGGCCAAATAACGCCACAGACGTGACAAAGTAGGGCCAGAAACTCTCTCCCAGAATCCCTGCTTCCACCATTTCCCCTACCATCTCTTCTCACAGCAGCCAAACTGGGCTTTTTAAGCCAGATTATGCCATGTCTCCAAACACCCTCTTGCTGTTCACTCAACATGCCAGCCACTTCCCTTCCTCAGGGCCTTTGCATTGCCTATCCCCTCTGCCTGCAGCGTTTCTCCCTTTGGTGTTCATGCAGTTAACTCCTTCAGATCTGCTCAACTGTTACCCTCACAGTGCAGCCTGCTCTTACCACCCTATTTCAAACTACAGCAACCCCAGGCCCTGTTCTACTTTTCCAGAGCACAGATTACCTTCTACCATACTATACAATGTCCTTATTTTAAGTTTATTTATGGTCTACATCCTGTACTAGAATATAACCCCATATGGGCAGGGATCTTTGTTTCTTTCACAAAGGTATTGCTAGCACATAGAATAATGCTTGACACACAGGCACTCAATGAATATATGCTGAATGAATGTTTCGTGTTCAACACAGAATTCTTTTATTCAAGAAATACTTATAAATTGGTGAGGCCACTTTAAAGGACAGCATGGTAGTTCCTCAAAAAGGGAGAGTTACCATTTGACCTAGAAACTCCACTCCAAGGGAAACAAAAACATGTCACACAAAACTTGTACATGAATGTTTACAGCAGCATGTTCACGACAGCCAAAATGTGGAAGCAATCCAAGTGTTTAACTGATGAATGAATAAAAGGTGGTATATTCCTACTCTGAAATAATATCCAGCAATAAAAATGAGGTACTGATCCATGCTGCAACATGGATTAACCTTAAAAATGTTATGCTAGATATAAAAAACCACTCACAGAAGACCATTATCACATGACTCCTAGACAAAGGAATAGAAGGTAGATCAGTGACTGCCTAGAGGTAGACTATTTGGGGGAATATGGGGAGCATATGCTAATGGATGCAGGGCTTTGAGGGGCAATAAAAGGTTCTAAAGTTGTGGTGATAACTGAAAAACACTAAGCACATAAAATCATTGAATTACATACTTTAAATGAGTATGTCACAAATATAAAATGTAAACTGTACCTCAATAAAGCTGTTTTAAAAAGAAAATAATATGTATAGGTCTTGCTCTGGAGATATACAGGTGAATACCTCAGATGTCACCAATACTTAACATTATTTTAGATCCCAGTGAAAAAAAAAAAAATCTGGGGTGCCTGGGTGGCTCAGTCAGTTCAGAGTCCGACTCTTGATTTCAGCTCAGGTCATGATCTCACAGTCGTGAGATCAAGCCCTGCATCAGACTCTGCACTGAGCATGGAGCCTGCTTAAGATTTTCTCTCTCTCTCTCTGCTCCTCTCCCCCGCTCACACTCTCTAAAAATAAATAAAAAATACTGCTGCCATTTAAGCCCTGAGACAAGAGTGAGAGGACCAGCTGTGGGAGAATCAGCAATGAGAAGGTTCTGATTCTAGCTGTGTGCTGGAGACTGCTAAACAGAGCTGACGGCTGAGGGAAAGGAATGAGTCAAAGTTGATGCCAACCTGAGGTGGGAGAGGAAATGTATAAATTGGTCACACCGGCTTCTCACTGCTTTGAAATCTTTCCAAGAGGCAATTTCTCCTGCCTTCAGTTATACTGCTTCTGGTGTCATAGACAATCCTTACGCAACTTGGTGTCTTCTTCCAAGAAAATATGAAATTCCAAATATCACTCTAACAACAAATGTCTTTATTAATGTCAGGTTCATTCCCTGCACCCAATTCTATGTCACTCTATATAAACAATACCCTTTGTTTCAACGCCCACATACAGAATAATCTTTACACATTTTGAATTCAGCATGGGTAACACATAACCCCAAAGAGGTGAAAATGTGGGCCATGACCATCACATTATGACTGTACCTGACCAAAAGCAATTGGTAACACTGCCATCTCAGACATACCCAACTTTAGATTAAAAAAAGTCACACTAGGGGCGCCTGGGTGGCTCAGTTGGTTGATCGTCCGACTTCGGCTCAGGTCATGATCCCACGGTCTGTGAGTTCAAGCCTCGCGTCGGGCTCTGTGCTGACAGCTCAGAGCCTGGACCCTGCTTCGGATTCTCTGTCTCCCTCTCTCTCTGCCCCTCCCCTGCTCATGCGCGCTCGCGCTCGCTCTCTCTCTCTCTCTCTCTCTCTGTGTCAAAAATAAATAAACATAAAAAAAATTTTTTTTTTTTAAGTCACGCTATTTTTTTTAAAGGTCAAATGTTATAACCACCATTCCAGTTACTTTTAAAATTTTAAATATCAAAGCTTTAGTAGTAACTGTTTTTGTTTTAACTAATTTGAGGTACTAAATCTATCTTTATTATTATATCTATAGTAAATATACCATACCACAGCCCTCTCAAATTCTGCCAATTAAGTGATATTTATAAAACATTATAACTATTCTCTTGGGCCTGCTTCTCAGTGTTTAAAAACAGTAAGGTGAGCCTCAAGGCCTCTAACCTGACATGGTGGTATGGGTCCTGGCACCACCGAGCTCCTCCTGAGTAACATCCTCATTGGTGACAGACTTCACAACATCCGGGCCAGTGATGAATAGGTAGGAGGTGTCCTAAAATCAGAGTTCCAAAAGAATCAGTCTCAGAACACCAGAGCTACATGGAGCCTTAGAATTTACACAGCCAAGACAAATGCAGAGAAGTTAGTGATGTGGGGACAGAACCAGATTAGGAGGTCACTAAAAGATACCTATCCAAACTAAAGACTCAAAGTTTCCTTGTCTCACTACCAACAAAATTGTTTTTTCCCCCAAATATTTTATTTTTCAGTAATCTCTACATCCAACATGGGGCTTGAACTCAGAACCTGGAGATCAAGAGTCGTATGCTCTACCAACTGAGCCAGCCAGGAACCACAACTAACAAAATCTTCACTGCACGGTTTTGTCTCAGCAAAATTATCAGCCATGTGGCTAACACTTCAGGGTCATTCATTTGTAAACACCTTAACAGGAGGCCTTATTCAGAGATTACTGGGCACCACCATTTTTCTAAAGCACTTCATGGGATTCTGTCCTTAAAGTCTAGGTACTATTATCACCCCCATTTAAAAATGAGGAAACTGAGTCACTGTGACAGTATACAGTTTACCTAAAATTAACCAACCATCATAAGTGAAGCCATTTGAAGACCATGATAATCAATGCTTTGGTGTTTCAAAAGGGTGACAGACTTTTTAGTTTCTAATTTAAAGATGAAGGGAGGGGCGCCTGAGTGGCTCAGTTGGTTAAGCATCTGACTCTTGATTTCAGCTCAGGTCATGATCTCATAGCTTCAGGAGTTCAAGCCCCACAACAAACTCTGCACTGACAGCGCAGAACCTGCTTGAGACTCTCCCTCTTTGTCTGCTCCTCCCCTACTCACACTCAGTCTTTCTCAAAAATAATCAATAAAAAACTTTTAAGATAAAGGTATAGTGTAAAAAACTTAAAAAGAATAGAAGAACAGTAGAATATAAGTCTATATCCAAGCCCTTATTTCCAGGCCTCTAATTTCCTTCCCCAAAGGCAACTACTATCAGTTTCTCTCCTTACAAAGACATCCATACACATGTGAAGAGTAATAGATAGATAGATAGATAGATAGATAGATAGACAGATAATCTGTCCTTTTATTTTCTTTCCAGTGTTCTACACAGTTTTGAATCTTCTTGAAAACCATTCCCTATCAGTATAGTAGGATACGTATAATAATTTGTCACCTACCAAAAGTCATTTAGAATATGTCCAGTATTTTGCTATAACAAGCATTTCTACAGTAAATATCTTACTAGAGTCATCTCTCTCAGCTCACTGTTCATTTTCTTTGCCCATTTTTCTATTGGAAATTTGTTTTTGTGTACTGAGGAATTAGTCCTTAGACTATTATGTGTGTTTTATTCAGTCTATTTTATGGATCCTTGGCTTGGAATGCTACTAGAAAGGTCTTTCTTCCCTATTCCACACAGACTTATAAATAAATGTTCACAGAAGCATTATTTGTAACAGTAACAAACTGGAAAACAACCCAATGTCCATCAACAGGTGAATTTCAAAATAATTATCCCAAGTGAAAAGAGCCAGCATCCACCCATTCCACCCCCCCCCAAAAAAAGGTATACAGTTTTTGTATGTTTTATACATGGAAAATGTCATTTTGTATGATTCTGTTTATGCAACATTCTAGAAAATGCAAATTGGTTTATTGTGATAGAAAGCAAATGAATGTTTACCTAAAGACAGGGCTGAGAGGTAGGAGAAATGGATTACAAAAATACAGGAGGAAACTTTAGGGGGTTGGTGGCTATGTTTATTATCTTGACCATGGTCATGGCTTCACAACTGTATGCATGTGTCAAAACTCAAACTGCACAACTTAAATATGTGCAGTTCATGATACAATTATGCCTCCAAGTTGCAAAAAATGTGGGAATGCAAAGAGCCAAGAATATCCCATGCCACTTGAAGAAGAATAAGGAGGGACAACTTGCTGTGCCAGCATTTGTTACGCAGCCAGTGTAATGAAGACAGTGTGGTACTGGCACACGGACAAGCAAACAGAGCAGAAGAGCTCACTGAAACACTCTTGTATACAGACACTTGGTTCGTGATACACGTGGTGCTGCGGAGTAGGAAAGGACTTTTTTTTTTTTTTTCCAATAAAAGAATCTAGGTAACCATGCTGAATAAAATGAAACTAGCCTCTATTTCATACTATGTGTAATTTTAATTCCAACTAGAATTAAACATAAATGTAAAAGGCAAAATAAGCTTTTATAAAACATAAACAATCTTCATCACTTTGAGGTTGAAAAAAGTTCTTCAAGAACTAAAACACATTACCCATAAAGTATAAATTTCACTTTGGTTCTCATATCAAAAGGACACAGAAGCAAGCCTAAATGGACTCCCACTGACTAAGAGAGAGGCAATTTGAGCATGAAAACAAATAATGCTAACAATGAATTAGAAACCACTGAGTAAAATAGGAAATCCATGAACCCACATTAATAATAAATCCATGAGGGGAACTTGGATGGCTCAGTTAAGAGTCCGACTCCTGATTTCCAGTCAGGTCATGATCTCATGATCATAAGATTTGAGCCCTGTATCAGGCTCTGCATTGGGTATAGAGTCTGCTTAAGATTCTCTCTCCCTCTGTCCCTTCCCTACTTGTTCACACACTAAGAAAAAATTAATAATAAATCCATGAAATAAACAAATGCCCAAGAATATAGGGCTCTTCCTTAGAGATGGATGACAAATGGTACAGTTGATAAATATCAATTTTGTGAAAATTGGTTTGGACAAGTATCCTCAATAGATGCTAAATCAAGGAGCAAAGTATAATGTGGAATAGCATGCTTGGATGATGTCAAAGTATCTCCCAATGACTATTAATTAGTTACCAAAAAAAAAAAAACCAAAAACAAACAGTAACTATACCACAAAGAAACCAAACAACACCTTGAATGAATAGTGATCAAATTAATATTGCCAGTGAGGGGAAGATAGACATCATTTGTCTCTAGATGTGATCAACTGACCAAGATACATTGCTTATGTAGCAGACAGACTGGGTTACCCAACCTGAATCTAATCATAAGGAAACAGATAAACACAACTAAGGAACAACCTAATAATTTGTTTTTGTAGCCTTCAAAAATGTCAGCACCATGACAAAACCTGAAGAAATGCTCCAGATTAAGGGACATTAATAGGATAGGACAACTAAATGCAATATGTGATCTCCAAATGGATCCTGCACTGGAAAAAGAAAATGATATAAAGGACATCATTGGGACAACTGACCAAACCAGAATCTGAATGGTAGACAAAAAGTATTACAAAGGTAGATTACATATTGGGCACACATAAAACAAGTCTTAATAAATTTAAAAAGATGGGGCGTCTGGGTGGCTCATTTGGTTAAGCTTCTAACTCTTGATTTCAGCTCAAGTCATGATCTTACAGTACACGACATCAGGCCTTCCATTGGGCTCAGCACAGACAGCGCAAAGCCTGCTTGGGATTCTATCTCTTCCTCTTTCTCTCTCCCCCTGCCCCCTCTCAAAATAAACAAACATTAAAAAAAAAAAATTGTTTTAAGATAAAACAGTTTTTAGTATTCAAATCACAATGAATGAAACTAGAAAAAGAAGAGCTGGAAAATTCAAGTATGTGAAAATTAAACATCACACTTTTTAAAAACCACCGTGTCTCCCTATCAAAATAACACCAGCATTCTTCACAGAGCTAGAACAAAGAATCCTAAAATTTGTATGGAACCAGAGAAGACCCCAAACAGCCAAAGCAATCCTGAAAAAGAAAACAAAAGCTGGAGCATCACAATTCCAAACTTAAAGATCTATTACTAAGTTGTAATCAAGACAGTATAGTAGTGGCACAAAACCAGACACAGAGATCAATGGAAAAGAATAGAGAACCCAGAAATGTGCGCACAAACATATGGCCAACTAATCTTTCACAAAGCAGGAAAGAAGATCCAACGCAATAAAGACAGTCTCTTCAGCAAAATGGTGCTCGGAAAACTGGACAGTGACATGCAGAAAAATGAACCTGGATCACTTTCTTACACAATACACAAAAATAAACTCAAAATAGAGAAAGACCTAAACGAAAGACAGAAAGCCATCAAAATCCTAGCAAATACCTCTTTGACCTAAGAGGCAGCAACTTCCCACTCAACATGACTCCAGAGGCAAGGGAAACAAAAGCAATTAACTACTGGGACATCATCAAGATAAAAAGCTTCTGCATGGCAAAGGAAACAATCAGCAAAACTAAAAGGTGATGGAATGGGAGAAGATATTTGCAAATGATATATCAAATAAAGGGTGAGTATCCAAAATCTATAAAGAACTTACCAAATTCAACACCCCAAAAAAATAAACCCAGTGAAAAAATGGGCAAAAGACATGAATGGACACTTCTCCAAAGACATCCAGATGGCTGACACATGAAAAGACGCTCAACATCACTCATCATTAGGGAAATAGAAGTCAAAACCACAATGAGATACCACCTCACACCTGGCTAAATTGAACAAGTCAGGCAACAACAGATGTTGGCAAGGATGCAGAGAAAGAGGAACCCATTTGCACTGTTGGTAGGAACGCAAACTGGTGCAGCCACTCTGGAAAACAGTATGGAGGTTCCTCAAAAATGAGATATAGAACTAACCTATGACCCAACAATTGCACTACTAGGTATTTATCTAAAGGATATAGGAATGCTGTTTTCAAGGGGCACATGCACCTCAATGTTTATAGCAGCACTATTGACAATAGCCAAAGTATATAAAGTGCCCAAATGTTCATCAACTGATGAATGGATGAAGAAGATGTGGGGTGTGTGTGTGTGTGTATACATACACACATATACATACATACAATGGAATATTACTCAGCAATCAAAAAGAACAAAATCTTGCCATTTGCAACAATGTGGATGGAACTACAGTGTACTTTGCTAAGTGAAATTAGTCAGAGAAAGACAAATATCATATTACTTCACTCATATGTGGAATTTAAGATACTAAACAGATGAAAATAAGGGAAGGGAAGGGAAGCAAAAATAATATAAACACAGGGAGGCAGACAAAACATTAAGAGACTCCAATACACAGAACAAACTGAGGGTTATTGGAGGGGTTTTGGTTGGGGGGATGCGGCTAAATGGACAGGGGGCATTGAGGAGGGCACTTGTTGGGATGAGCACTGGGTGTTATATGTAAGTGATAAATCACTGGATTCTACTCCTGAAATCATTATTGCACTATATGCTAACTAACTTGTATGTAAATTAAAAAAATAATGAAAGAAAATAAACTTAAAAAAAAGAACGTCAAAGAGAAAAATCAAGTGAAATAGGAAAATAGCCTGAAACAAACTGAAGTGAAAACACAACAGGGAAGAAAAATCCCAAATAACATAACTTTATACCTTAAGGAAAAAAAAAGAACCAACTAAATCCAAAGTTAGCAGAGATTAGCACAGAGATACATGAAAAATAGAAAAGCAAGATATAGATAGATATATACACACACTCCTCAAGGGAACCAAAAGTTGATTTTCAAAAAGACTGGTAAAAATGACGTATCTTTTGCTAGGTGGACTAAGAAAAAGGGACTCAAATTACTAAAATAAGAAATGAAAATGGGGACGTTATACCAATTTTACAAGAAATAAAAATAAATACATACATACACACATACATACATAAGAGCCCTATGAACAATTCTACACCACATTGGATAACCTAGATGAAATGGACAATTCCTGGAAACAACTTACCAAGACTAAATCAATAGCAAATGGCTTCACTAGTGAATTCTACCAAACATTTCAAGAAGGATTAAAATCAATCCCTCTCAAATACTTCCAAAATAATTAAAATAAATGGAACACTTCTTAAGGCCCAGCATTACCTTAATACCAAAGCCGAAGACACTACAAAAACAAACTACAAATCAACATCCCATAGAAATACTGATGCAAAAATACTCAAAATAATGACAAACCTAACTCGACATTTTAAAAGAATTATACAAGACCAGAATTTTTTCCTGACATGCCACTGAGTAAAACAGCATGATTTTTCCTAAAAATATTAAAGAGAAATAACATTTGATCCAGTAATTCCACTCCTAGGTGTATGCCCAAAAAAACAAACACAGGGATTCAAAGAGATGCTTGTACACCATTTGTTGCAGTATTATGTGCAATAGTCAAAAGACGGAAACAGCTCAAGTGTTCACTGACCAATGAATGGATATACAAATGTGGTGTATCATACAAAAGAACACTAATAAGCCTTAAAAAGGAAGGCTGGGGGCGCCTGGGTGGCGCAGTCGGTTAAGCGTCTGACTTCAGCCAGGTCACGATCTCGCGGTCCGTGAGTTCGAGCCCCGCGTCAGGCTCTGGGCTGATGGCTCGGAGCCTGGAGCCTGTTTCCGATTCTGTGTCTCCCTCTCTCTCTGCCCCTCCCCTGTTCATGCTCTGTCTCTCTCTGTCCCAAAAATAAATAAAAAACGTTGAAAAAAAAAAATTAAAAAAAAAAAAAAAAAAGGAAGGCTGATAAAAACTAAAAGGCAACCGACAGAACAGGAGAGGATATTTCCAAGCGACTTATCAGATAAAGGGTTAGTATCCAAAATCTATAAAGAACTTAGCAAACTCAACACCCAAAAAACAAATAATCCAGTGAAGAAATGGGCAAAAGACATGAATAGACACTTCTCTAAAGAAGACATACAGATGGCCAACAGACATAGGAAAGAATGCTCAACATCACTCATCATCAGGGAAATACAAATCAAAACCACAATGAGATACCACCTTACACCTGTCAGATGGTAAACATTAACAACTCAGGCAACAACAGATGTTGGAGAGGATGTGGAGAAAGAGGATCTCTTTTGCACTGCTGGTGGAAATGCAAACTGGTGTAGCCACTCTGGAAAACAGTATGGAGGTTCCTCAAAAAATTAAAAACAGAATTACCCTATGACACAGCAATTGCACTACTAGGTATTTATCCAAGGGATACAGGTATCCTGTTTCAAAGGGACACATGCACTCCAATGTTTATAGCAGCACTATCAACAACAGCCAAAGTATGGAAAGAGCCCAAATGTCCATTGATGGATGAATGGATAAAGATGTGGTATATATATATACAATGAAGTATTACTTGGCAATCAAAAGGAATGAAATCTTGCACAAAAATTGTGCAACTATGTGGATGGAACTAGAAGGTATTATGTTAAACAAAATTAGTCAGAGAAAGACAAAAATCATATGACTTCACTCATATGAGGACTTTAAGAGACAAAAGAGATGAACATAAGGGAAGGGAAACAAAAATAATATAAAAACAAGGAAGGGGACAAAACATAAGAGAATCTTAAATATGGAGAACAAACAGAGGGTTACTGGAGGGATTGTGGGGGGGGGGGGGATGGGCTAAATGGGTAAGGAACATTAAGGAATCTACTCCTGAAATCACTGTTGCACTATATGCTAACTAATTTGGATGTAAATTTAAAAAAAATTTTTTTAAAAAAGGAAGGCTGATAAATGTTACAACATGGATGAACTCTGAAGACATTATGCTAACTGAAATAAGCCAGTCACAAACAGACAAATGACATATGATTCCACAAATTCACAGAGAGAATGGTACTAGGAGTAGCAGGTAATGGTAAGCTAGTGTTTAGTAAGTACAAAGTTCCAGTTGGGATAGATGAAAAAATTCTGGAGATAGATGGTGGTGATGGTTGCACAAAAATGTGACTGCACCTAATGCAACAGAAATGTAACTGAAATTTACCACTGTAAACTTTTTTGTGTATTTTACCACAATTCTTTTGAAGTACTGTGTCAGTGTTAAACTCCTTGAATAACTGGTTGTGTAAGAAAATATCCTAATTCTTAAGAATTATATACCAAAGCATTAAGCAGTAAAGAGACATGATATGTACCACCCACTCACAAATGGTTAAGAATTCTAGGGTACCTGAGTGGCTCAGTCAGTTAAGCATCTGACTCTTGGATTTTGGCTCAGGTCATAATCTCACAGTTTTGAGATCAAGTCCCTCATCGGGCTTCGTGCTAGGCATGGAACCTGCTTAATTAAGATTCTCTCTTACCCTCTTCCTCTGCCCCTCCCCCACTCACACTCTAAAACACACACACACACACACACACACACACACACGCACAAATGGTTAAGAATTCTGCAAATATGAATTTCAAAATAAAGACTCTTCAAAAAATCTGTTCGAAAGCTAGCATTAAGAGGAGGAAAATTGCAAAATTACAGCATGGGAGAAGACAGGTACAACATACAACTGATAAAGATCTTATATCCAGAACATACAAAGTACTCCTAAAAATAAGGGAAAAAAAAACACCACAATTTTTAAAATGGGCAAGATAGGGGTGCCTGGGTGGCTCAGTCAGTTAAGCATCCAACTTCGGCTCAGGTCATGATCTCACAGTTCGTGAGTTCGAGACCCGCATCAGACTCTCCGCCGACGGCTCAGAGCCTGAAGCCTGCTTCAGATTCTTGTCTCCCTCTCTCTCTGCCCCTCACCTGCTTGTGCGCTCCCTCGTTCTCTCTCAGAAATAAACATTAAAAAAATTTAAATGGGCAAAATAGATGAACAGGCATGCCACAAAAGAAGAAACATGAGAAGGTGCTAAACCTCATTAGTCATGGAAATGCAATGAGAAATCACACCACATGCAAACTGGCATAATTATATTAATAAAGGTGCTGGCAAGGATGTGGAACAAGTGAAATTCTCAAACATTACAAACAGAAGTGTAAACTGCTGCAACCTCTTTACAGAAGAGTCAGGCATTACCTAAAAAACCTGAAGGTATGTACATCCTATGACATAACTGTGCCCTTGAGAACCTAAAATCGAGATACAACTATAAGAATGCTTAAAGCAGCATCAATGGCAACGGCAGAAGTCTTTAAACACAAATGGTAGTAGAATGAATAAGTTAATATACTACGGAGCTATTAAAATGTATGAACTACATTTACAAAGAACATGGATAAATCTTAAAGCCAACAAGTCACAGCCATATACAAAAGAATGAACGAAAGAATGAATATCCTTTCACCTTACATGAAGGTCAAAATAAGCAACACTAAACCATGATTTTTAACTGTAAATCAAAGCAAATAAAAAAAATTACCATAAAAGTTGAGGTAATAACTCTGGACAGGATGAATGGAGGCAATAATGATTAGTAAAGGTAACGGGAGCAGGACTCTGGCGACCATTTCTTGATCTCAGTGTTATTTATGTGGATTTGTACTTTGTAATTGCTGAACTGTACATATTTTACGTACCTCCCTAAGTATGACACAATTAACAATGCTCAAAATTTTTTAAATTAAACAGGTGAGGAGGCAAAGAAGAATCAAGGAGACCAGTTAGAAGGATTCTGCAATAATCCAGATGGGGTGCTTGAATCTAAACAGCAGCAGTGTAAATAGTAAGAAGTACACAACAATCTGATTTTAAATTACATCCTAAAGTAGAGAGACTATGATTTCGAACTGAACTTAGCATTGGACAGAAAAGGCAGAGTTAAAATACTGCAATGTTTTGTTTTTTTTTTTACCTGAGCCAGTGGAAGGCCATTTACTGAGATGAGGAAGGCTGTCAGAGAACACTTTGGAGGAGGCTTGTTAGAGACCAAAACCCATTAAGTTTGAGACACCACTAACGTCCAAATGGAAACACTGGTAAGCAACTGAGTATGTAATTCTAGAGTTCAGAAGTGTTTCATTCCTGAAGACACAGATAGGAGAGTTGTCAGCATAGAGATGGATATTTAAAGTCTTAAGATGGGATAAGATCACCAAGAGAATCAGAGAAGAGACAGAGGAAGAAAACCAAAAGACCATGGTACTTTGATGTTTCAGAGGAAGGAGTGATTAGCTAGGTCAAACGCCAAAAAGTCAAGTAAGATGATGACTGAGAAATGTCAACTGGATTTAGTAATGCAGGAATCTCTGGGGTCTCTGATACAAAAAAATTGACATCATGGGTGACCCTGAATAGAGTAATATCCATTTCATCATAAACTAGCTATCCAAGTATACTCAGATCTATTTCTCAATTCTGTTCCTCTGGTCTACTTACTTACAAGTTGATTAAACGGTTATTTTCACTCTATATTTTATTACCTGGCAGGGCTAGCCTTTCATTACACTTCTTTCATGGACTGTCTAGTCCTTTAAGAAAAAACAAAAAAAAAACCAATCTGTTAGCATTTTTACTGTAGTTGCATTAAATACATGACATACTTAACATATAGAATAGTTAAGACCAGATGATCAGTTATGGAGGACAAAAGAAGGCTGATGGCACCAATATGCAGACATTAAAGAAAGTTCTGCAAGTACAGGATGGGAGTGCTTATGATAACAACACATAACTGAGAAAGCATACCAAAAAAATCCAGAAATCAGTATCATTTCTATACACTAATAAAATATCTGAAAAAGAAAGCTAGGACATCCACAATAGCATCAAACATAAAAAAATATTGGAAATAAATTTAACCAGGATGCTTGGGTGGCTCAGCTGGTTAAGCATCCGACTTCAGCTCAGGTCATGATCTCGCAGTTCATGGGTTCAAGCCTGTCGTTGGACTCTGTGCTCACAGCTCAGAGCCTGGATCCTACTTCAGGTTATGTGTCTCCCTCTGCCCCTCCCCCACTCACACTCCATCTCTCTCTCTCTCTCTCTCTCTCTCTGTCTCTCTCAAAAAATGAATAAATGTTTAAAAAAGAAAGAAAGAAAGAAAAATTTAACCACAGAAGTGAAAGATCTAAACACTGAAAACTCTAAGACTTTGGTGAAAGACACAGAAGAGAACACAAATAAATGGAAGAGATCTCAGGTTCATGGATAAGAACACTGTTAAAATGTCCATTCTACCCAAAGCCCTCTATAGATTCAATGCAATTCCTTTGAAAATTCCAGGGACATTTTTGACAAATAGAAAAAAAAAACATCTAAAGTTTGCATGGAACCAAAGACCCAGAACAGCAATCCTGACAAAGAAGAATAAAGCTGGAGACACCACACTTTTTTTTTTTTAATCTTTATTTTTGAGAGAGAGAGAGAGAGAGAGACAGATGCAAGTAGGGGAGGAACAGACAGAGAGGGAGACACAGTATCTGAAGCAGGCTCTAGGCTCTGAGCTGTGAGCACAGAACCCGATGTGGGGCTGGAACCCACAAACCACAAGATCATGACTTGAGCTGAAGTTGGACACTTAACTGACTGAGCCACCCAGGCGCCCCTGGAGGCACCATACTTTCTGATTCCAAACTATAATGCAAAGTTACAATAATAAAAACAGTATGGTACTAGCATAAAAACAGACATACAGACCAACAGAACAGAGTCAAGAACCCAGAAGTAAATCCTCATATATAATGCCAACTAATATTGACAAGGGAGCCAAGAATACTCAATGAGGAAAAGACCATTTCCTCAATAAATGATTTTGGGAATACTGGGTAAGTACAGGCAGAAGAATGCAATCAGACCCATATATTCGACTGCTCACAAAAAATAACTCAAAATGAATTAAAGACTTAAAGACCTGAAACCATAAAACTCTTAGAAGAAAACATAGGGAAAATGCTCCTGGATACTGATCTTGGCAACAATTTTATGGATAGTACACCAAAAGCAGAAACAACAAAAGCAAAAATTAACAAGCAGAATATCAAACTAAAAAGTTTCTGCACAGCAAAAGAAAATCAACAAAATGAAAAGGCCACCTACTGAATGGGAGAAAATATTTGCAAACCATGTATGTGAAAAGGGGTTAATATCAAAAACAGTTAAAGAATACCTATAACTCAATAAAAACAAAAATCAAAAATGAAAACTATGTGAGGTGAAGAATGTGTTAAATAACCTTATTGTGATAAACACTTCACAATATATGCATGTATCAAGCTATCACACTGTACACTTTAAACTTACAGTGTTATATGACAACTGTATCAATAAAGCTAGAAAAAAAATTTTAATGAACAGAAGATCTCAACATTTTTCCAAAGAAGACATACAAATGGTCAACAAGCATATGAAAAGATACCCAACATCACTGATCATCAGGGAAATGTAAATCAAAACCAAAAAGAGGTATTGCCTCAACCTGTTAGAATGGCTATTATGGAAAAGACAAGAAATAACTGTTGGCAAAAATGTGGAGAATAGGGAACACTTGTGCACTGCTGGCGGGAATGTAAATGGATACAGCCACTATGGAAAAACAGCAGGGAGGTCCCTCAAAAAATTAAAAATACAATTATATGATTCAACATTTCCACTTTTGGATATATATCCATAGGAAACCATCAGCAAAACTACAAGGCAACCTACTAAATGGAAAAAGATATTTGCAAACAACATATCTGATAAAGGGTTACTAAAGAACTGATACAACTGAACACCCTAAGAACAATACAATCAAAAGATGGGCAGGCGACATGAACAGATAGTTCTCCAAAGACTACATCCAGAGGACCAACAGACACATGAAAAGATGCTCAACATCACTCATCATCAGGGGAATGGAAATCAAAATTACTACAATGAGACCTTACATTAAAGGATGTAGAGAAAAGGAAACCCTTGTGCATTGTTGGTGGGAATGCAAACTGGTGCAGCCACTGTGGAAAACAGTATAGAGGTTCCTCAAAAATTTTTTCAAAAAACTACCCCATGATCCAGTAATCATACTCCAAAGAATATGGATTCTAATTCAAAGGGATACATAACCCCTGTGTTTATTGCAGTATAATTTACAATAGCCAAATTGTTGAAGCAACCCAAATGTCCACTGATTGATGAATGGATAAAGAAGATGCAGTGTGCGTGTGTGCATGCATGCGTTCATGTGTGTGTATGTGTGTGTATATATGTATGTGTATGTGTATATGTATATATATGTATATATATACTATAAAATATTCAGCCATCAAAAAGAATGAAATCTTACTATCTGCAAGAGCTAGAGAGTACAATGCTAAGAGAAATAGTCAGAGAAAGACAAACACCATATGATTTTACTCACAGGTGGAATTTAAGAAACAAAACGAACAAAGAAAAAAAAAAAAAAAGACAAACCAAAACACAGACTCTTAACTATAAAGAACAGATGGTTACCAGAGGAAGGTGGGTGGGGGGATAGGTGAAATAGGTGAAGGGAATTAATAGTACACTCATCATGATGAACAATGAGTAATATAAGGAATTACTGAATCACTGTATTGTATACTGGAAACTAAGATAACACTGTATGTTGACTACACTGGAATTAAAATTTTATTTTATTATTTTGAGAGAGAGAGTGTGTGTGCCTGGGGTAGGGTCATGGGGTGGGGGGAAGGGGTGGGTAGGAGAATCCCAAGCAGGCTCCACACCCAGTGCAGAGCCCAACATGGAGCTCAATCCCACGATGATGAGACAATGAGCTGAACAGAAATCAAGAGTTGGATGCTTAACCAACTGAGCCACCCAGGTACCCCCAGAATTAAAATTTTTTTAAAAAAGGAAATGAAATAAGCACCTCAAAGAGATATTATCTGCACTCCAATGTTCACTGTAGCATTACTACAATAGCCAAGATACAGAAACAACCTAAGTGTCCAAAAACAGATAAATGAAGAAAATAAGAAACGCACATTATTCAGCCATGAGAAAAAAGGAAATCCTGCCAATCTGTGACATGGATGGACCTTGAGAGCATTTCACTCATGGCTTATTATTATTAGCCATGTATAAATGCATATGCTAAATGAAATAAAACCAGAAAGAGACAGACAATGTATGATCTCACCTATGTGTGGAATCTAAAAAGCTGAACTCCTAGGGGTGCCTGGGTGACTCAGTTGGTTAAATGTCTGACTCTTGATTTTGGCTCAGGTCATGATCTCACGGTTTGTGAGATCCCACACTGGACTCTGCACTGACAGCAAAGAGCCTGCTTGGGAATCTCTCTCTTTTTCCTCTCTCGGCCTCTCCCCTGCTCGCTCACCTGAGTGCCCTATCTCTAAATAAATAAATAAACAAACAAATATTCTTTAAAAAGAAGCAAAAAATCTGGATTCCTAGAAACAGAGTAGAATGGTAGTTACCAGCAGCTGGTGACTGGGGGAATGGGGAGGGAGGTGCTGGTGAAAGGTATAAACTTGCAGTTATAAGATGAGTAAGTTCTGGAGATGTCACATACGTGCAGAGTGACTCTTACTGTTAATACTGTATTATACACTTGATAATTGCTAGGAGAGTAGATCTTAAATGTTCTCACCATAGAAAAGAAATGGTAATTATCTGAGGTGATGGAGGTGTTAGCTAAGTAACACTACAACGGTAATTATTTTTGCAAAATATAAGTTTATCAAATCAACACATCATACACCTTAAACTTATACGATGTTATATGTTAATCATCTCTCAATAAAGCTGGAAAATAACCACAAAGAAAGAGGGAGAAAGCCATGTAGAATGAACCCCACTATATTCATGCATATATAGTGAATGGAATAGCATGAGATGACAAGGGACACCAAGACAGCCAGAGAGGGGAGAGGAGAGGCCAGGGACAACAGACTAGAGGCAAAGGGAAAGAATGTTGCTAACACATGGAGGGAAATGCATGCTAAAGATCACTTACAGTGACACAGAAATCACTGATGACCTTTAAAAAAACAGGTTTAGTGGAGTGAGGGGACAGAGCCAAATTGGAATGTGTTAAGGAGAGTGGGAAGATAGGAATAGGGCAATAGCCACAGGGAGATACAGACTAGGGGAGGACTTTTGTGTTAGTTTTTAAGATAAGAAATACCTGAACATGGGTTAGTTCTGATGGGAGGATCCAGTACAAAGGAAGAGGCTGAAAACAGTAGATGAAAGAGAGCAAACAGAAGTCTGGCTACTGAAAAAGTGTGAGGAGTCTTATTACAAAATGTGCATGAATGTAGGGAGAGCGGGAGAGAATGTCCTTAGCCAAAAGAATTGACACCTCTGTTCCTGGCAGGGAGAAGAAGGCTGGGTTAGCTCAGATAGGTATTGTATATATTGACTGAGTGGGCAAAGTATAGGGAATTCTGCTTTGTTCAGGAAGAGAAGTGGTCATCTTCATTTTTAAAACCACCTCTGTTGAACATACAGATTGCTTTCAATCCATCACAAAAAACAGAGTATCTGGATCAAAGTTTCGAAACTTGTCAATTCCTACTGCCAAACTACCCTTGAGAAAAAAAGTGTTCCTTATTTACATTCTCTCATTTACATTGTTCTCCTCATACTAGAAGACTAGCTTTTCTCTCCATCCTACTCCAAATCAGTCTTGGAATTTATTTGCTCATTACTGTTAAATGTATTTTATAAAGAAAAACTAATTTTTTAAAAATGTTCTCAAGTTCAAGTATAATGCAAGTTCTTGTATAAATGCAAGTAGGCCTGATTTAAAATTAGAAATATCTTGATAAACCACTAGCCAGTTTGGTCAAAAAGAAAAAGGAAAGGACCCAAATAAATAAAATCAAGAGTGAAAGAGGAGAGATCACAACCAACACAGCAGATATGCAAACAATACTATTGTGAATACTATGAGCAATTATATGCCAATAAAATGGGCAATCTGGAAGAAATGGACAAATTCCTAGAAACATATACACTACCAAAAGTGAAACAGGAAGAAATAGAAAACTTGAACAGACCCATAACCAGTAAAGAAATTGAATTAGAAATAAAAAATCTCCCAAAAAACAAGAGTCCAGGGCCCGATGGCTTTCCAGGGGAATTCTACGAAACATTTAAGGAAGAGTTAACATCTATTCTTTTGAAGCTGTTCCAAAAAAATAGAAATGGAAGGAAAACTTCCAAATTCTTTCTATGAAGCCAGCATTACCTTGAGTCCAAAACCAGACAGAGACCCCACTAAAAAGGAGAACTATAGACCAATTTCCCTGATGAACACGGATGCAAAAATCCTCAACAAGGTATTAGCCAAATGGCTCCAACAATACATTAAAAAAATTATTCACCAGGACCAAGTGGGATTTATACCTGGGATGCAGGGCTGGTTCATTATCTGCAAAACAATGAACATGATTCATCACATCAATTAAAAAAGGACAAGAACCATATGACCCTCTCAATAGATGCAGAAAAAGCATTTGACAAAATACAGCATCGTTTCTTGATCAAAACCCACAAGAAAGTAGGGATAGAAGGATCATACCTCGAGATCATAAAAGCTGTATATGAACGACCCAACATTAAATCATCCTCAATGAGGAAAAACTGAGAGCTTTCCACCTAAGGTCAGGAACAAGACAGGGATGTCTACTTTCGCCACTGTTATTCAACATAGTGTTGGAAGTCTTAGCCTCTGCAATCAGACAACACAAAGAAATAAAGGGCATCCAAATTAGCCAGGAGGAGGTCAAACTTTCACTCTTCCCATTTGACACAATACTGTATATGGAAAACCCTAAAGATTCCACCAAACAACTGCTAGAACTGATTCATGAATTCAGCAAAGTTGCAGGATATAAAATCAATGCACAGAAACTGGTTTCATTCCTATTCACCAACAATGAAACAACAGAAAGAGAAATCAAGGAATCAATCCCATTTACAATTGCACCAAAACCCATAAAATACCTAGGAATAAATTTAACCAAAGAGGTGAAAACTCTACACACTGAAAACTATAGGAAGCTTATGAAAAAATTGAAGAAGACACCAAAAAATGGAAAAATGTTCCATGCTCCTGGATAGGAAGAATATTGTTAAAATGTAGATACTACCCAAAGCAATCTACACATTCAATGCAATCCCTATCAAAATTAAACCAGCATTCTGCACAGAACTAGAACAAATAATCCTAAAATTTGTATGGAACCAAAAAAGACCCCGAATAGCCAAAGCAATCTTGAAAAAGAAAACCAAAGCAGGAGGCATCACAATCCCGGACTTCAAGCTATACTACAAAGCTGTAACTATCAAGACAGTATGGTACTGACACAAGAACAGACACTCAGATCAATGGAACAGAAGAGAGAACCCAGAAATGGACCCACAAACGTATGGCCAACTAATCTTTGACAAAGCAGGAAAGAATATCCAATGGAATAAAGACAGTCTCTTCAGCAAGTGGTGCTGGGAAAACTGGACAGCGACATGCAGAAGAATGAACCTGGACCACTTTCTTACACCATACACAAAAATAAACTCAAAATGGATGAAAGACCTAAATGTAAGACAGGAAGCCATCAAAATCCTAGAGGAGAAAGCAGGCAAAAACCTCTCTGACCTTGGCCGCAGCAACTTCTTACTCAACATGTCTCCGGAGGCAAGGGAAACAAAAGCAAAAATGAACTACTGGGGCCTCATCAAAATAAAAAGCTTCTGCACAGCCAAGAAAACAACCAGCAAAACTAAAAGGTAATCGACAGAATGGGAGAAGATATTTGCAAATGACATATCAGATAAAGGGTTAGGATCCAAAATCTATAAAGAACTTATCAACCTCAACACCCAAAAAACAGATAATCCAGTGAAGAAATGGGCAAAAGACATGAATAGACACTCCTCCAAGGAAGACATCCAGATGGCCAACCGACAAATGAAAAAATGCTCAACATCACCTCATCATCAGGGAAATACAAATCAAAACCACAATGAGATACCACCTCACACCTGTCAGAATGGCTAACATTAACAACTCAGGCAACAACAGATGTTGGTGAGGATGCGGAGAAAGAGATCTCTTTTGCATTGTTGGTGGGAATGCAAGCTAGTGCAGCCACTCTGGAAAATGGTATGGAGGTTCCTCAAAAAACTAAAAATAGAACTACCCTATGACCCAGCAATTGCACTACTAGGTATTTTCCAAGGGATACAGGTGTGCTGTTTCAAAGGGACACATGCACCCCCATGTTTATAGCAACAGTATCAACAATAGCCAAAGCGTGGAAAGAGCTCAGATGTCCATTGATGGATGAATGGATAAAGAAGATGTGGTATGTGTGTGTGTGTATATAAATATATGTGTGTGTGTGTGTATATATATATACATATATATACACACACACCCCCCACATATTTATATACATGTATACACACACACACACACACACACACACACACACACACACAATGGACTATTACTCAGCAATCAAAAAGAATGAAATCTTGCCATTTGCAACTATGTCGATGGAACTTGAGGGTATTATGCTAAGCAAAATTAGTCCATCAGAGAAAGACAAATATCATATGACTTTACTCATATGAGGGCTTTAAGAGACAAAACAGATGAATATAATGGAAGGGAAACAAAAATAATATAAAAACAGGGAGGGGGACAAAACATAAGAGACTCTTAAATATGGAGAACAAACAGAGGGTTACTGGAGGGGTTGTGGGAGGGGGGATAGGCTAAATGGGTAAGGGGCATTAAGGAATCTACTCCTGAAATCATTGTTGCACTATATGCTAACTAATTTGGATGTAAATTTTAAAAAATAAAATTAAAAAATTTTTTCAAAAAAATAAGTAAAATAAAATTTAAAATATCATTCCATAAAAATTATGTACTAAAGATATACACCTCTCAAAATGAAGTTAGAAATCAGATTTACCATTACCATTATAAACAATATGTAATGAAATGGCAAAAAGCTGAAAAAATAAAGGTAGGACATAAGAAACAACTTCCCAATAGATTACAGGAAAGCCTACTGTGAGAAACTTCTTAAAAGGATTCAGTAAACAATCATCTGTCTGGGCAGATAGGATCCTTTGATTACTTGGAAATCATTTGCATTTCAAATCAACAAGTAAAATCACCCACCAATGAAGTACACAAACACATTCTGCCAAAACCTTCTCTCCACTAACATCTTATCATTACTATGCTGAAAGCCAATGACAATGCAGATAACCCAGATCTAGGTCAGGGATTCTTTTTACTGCATGTGAGTTACTGAACAACTCTCAAAGGGCAGGAGAAACAGGCCCTTCCTTCTTACCTTTACCATGAACGTAAAGTCTGTTAGAGCTGGGGAATACACGGCCCCACCAGCACATGGGCCCATGATGAGAGAAATCTGAGGGACGACTCCAGATGCCATGACGTTCCTCTGCCAAAAGAGAAAGATAAGGCATCTTGTTACAGAGGTGTTCATTGCACTAACTGCAGAAAAATAAAGGCAATAATAAAATTACATTTGGCTTTTAGTCACAGAAATTCTATCCTGGAGGCAAGAGACCTAATCAGTACAGTTTCTTCCAGAATTATATATGTACAATTTCTCCACATAACAGATGGGATTATTGGCATATTAATTTCTGGGGCAAATACCCTCTCTCCCCTCCCTGACAGTAGTTTCCCAAAAGCTCCAACAGGACATGAGCTCGGAGTGACTCCCATCAATTTCACCCCAGCCCCAAACACACCTCAAGCCCAGCACCCCTACCTTCACAAAGCTGGCTGAAAAAAATGAATGAAAGCCTTAGGCAGGATGTACAAAGCCAACACTTACCGTGGAGCCATGACCTCTAGTTGGAGTCCCTTCACACCAACCACAGAGGGTACCCAGCAGTTAGAAGGCAAGGTTAAGAAGCAGGTGCAACTTTACTCTGTCTTCAATGTCTGCCCACCTCTAGACAGGGTATATGGAGAAAGGGAGGTAGCTGAAGCCAGAAAGTTTCAATGGGGGAAAAGGTATGCAAAGGGCCAAGCCTCAGGCCACCTCTGGGAAAGAAAGGAATGGGACTGAAAGACCCAAGCAAGATGATACTCCAATGACTCCTTGCCCAACTCCCAACTGTTTTCCTTCCCCTCAGCTCCATCAGCATAAAAGAATCATGTCCACTTTTAGCCATGTCTAGGCTCTGAACCCAATTTTTATAAATCATAGGACATAGCTGAGAATAGCACAAAAAGCCATCTAATAGAGAGGATTCTGGGAAGATGGCAGAGCAGAAAGCACCAGGAATCTGTCTTCACCTAGACAACACCTGGACTGACATAATCTATGTGAAAAAACTTTTTGAAACTCTAGAGTCTATAGAAGGCTTCCAACTCCCAGAGGAAACTTTGGGGAATAAACTGCAGTTAATTTCGGTCAATTTTAGCTCTTAGCACAACAGCAGCTACTCATCCTCTGCCCCCTTAGCCACAAGGCAGGCAGCGGTAAACATACTCCTGGAGCAGCTTACACAGAGCTTTCAAAAAGAGCCCAGGTAGACAAAAAGTACTCTGTCCTCCAAATATCACGGATTGCCCACTGCTGAGATTCTGATTACACAAATGTAGTTAGAAAGGACGGTGGCCATTGTGGTTCTACCTCCCTACCTCATTGCTGCAAGCCCCTGTCATTCCAGCTCAACATCCCTAATCATTAGGGAAATACAAATCATAACTAGAATGAGGTATCACAGGGGCACCTGGGTGGTTCAGGCAGTTAAGTTTCCAACTTTGGCTCAGGTCATGATCTCATGGTTCGTGGGTTCGAGCCCCGCATCGAGCTCTGTGCTGTAGTTTAGAGCCTGGAGCCTGCTTCAGATTCTGTGTCTCTCCCTCTCTCTGCCCCTCCCCCACCCACTCACTCGCACTCTCTCTCTCAAAAATAAACATTAAAAAGAAAAATTTTTTTAGAAGGTTGTGTTGTAGGTACCACAACAGAAACACTGGGATAGCTACTATCAAACAGAAAACAAGTAATGTTGGCAAGGATTTGGAGAAATTGGAACCTTTGCAAACTGCTGGTGGGAATGTAAAATGGTACAGCCACTGTGGAAAACAGCACAGAGGTTCCTCAAAAATTTAAAAATTACCATGTGATCCAGAAATTCCACTTATAGCAATATACCAGAAAGAATGGAAACCAGGGTCTCAAAGACATATTTGTATTGTTTTTTTGTTTTGTTTTTAGAATTTATTCCGTCACTTGAACCAATGTAAGAAACAAATTTTATTTTGAGAGAGATATGTGCATGAGCAGGGGAGGGGGAGGGGGAGGGGGAGAGAGAGAATCTCAAACAAGCTCCACACCCAGCATGGAGATGGTCACCGTAAGGGAGAGAGATGCTTAACCGACTGAGTCACCCAGGCACCCCTCAAAGAGATATTTGTACACCTATATTCATAGCAGCATTACTCACAATAACTGAAACACAGAAGCAACCCACTGCCCATCAATGGATGAATGAATAAACAAAATGTGATATGTACATACAACGGAGTATTATTTAGCCTTAAAAAGAAAAAACTTGCTACAACATGGATAAACATTGAGGACATTATACTAAATAAGCCATTCACAAAGACACAAATAAATACAATATTATTTCACTTATATAAGGTACTTAGTCAAAATCATACTGACAAAGTGGAAGACTGATTACCAGGGACCTGGGGGAGGGAATAACAGGGGAAACTGCTTAAAGGGTATAGAGTTCCAGTTTGGTTTTGTTTGTTTGTTTTTGTAATCTCTATACCCAATGTGGGGCTCGAACTCACAACCCCAAGGATCAAGAATCACATGTTCTTCTAACTGAGCCAGCCAGGCACTCCTAGAGTTCCAGTTTTGCAAGATGAAAAGAGTTACCCAGATGAATACTGGTGACAGTTGCACAACATTATGGATGTATTTACTACCACTGAATGTACACTTAATAATGGTTAAATTGGTAAATTTCAAGTGTATTTTACAACAATAAAAAAAGTTGAAAAAGTTGTCTATACTATGCAAAAAATATCAAGGTACACAGGTGAACTTCCAGCTATGGCAGAGTGAATAGTTTAGAAAACTCTCCTCCAAAACAACAACTATAAAACTGGTAAGAATTATCAAAAACAAACATTTGAAGGCTTAGGAACCCAACCAAATATTAACAACTTGAGAAGTGTTTATTGATTTAAAGTAAAAAAAAAAAAAAACAAAAAAAAAAAAACCTGCTAAACTTGAGCTAAGAGCAGTAGCATTCTTAACTCAGGCTGCTACCACTGCCCAAACCAGCTCAATGTCCTTCAGGGTAAAAGAAAATAATACCAGATGGTAATTAAAATCCACAAGAAGCAAGTAACATCATGTGATTAAATATATAATACTGTATAAATATAGTTCTGTCTTGATACTTTAAAAGATTATATAAAGCCATAATTTTAAATAACTTATAAACCTAGCAGCAAAGTGTTAATAAGAAAACAAAGGGGGGTAAAATGGAGCTATATCAGATCAAAGATCCTATATTTTACCAGAATTAAGTCAGTTTCCATTTGAAGTAGACTGTGATCAATTAAGATACATATTGTAACCCTTAGAGCAAACACCCATTAACTCAACATAGTTTTGTTTTGTTTAAGTCAGAGGAATTAGAAAGGTATACTAAAAATATGTGCGTAACATGGAAGAACTGGAGTGACATCATAGAAGATGCTAGAACAAGAAGTTCTAAGAATCTGCCTCTAACCCACTATTGAGCTAGCAGGAACTGTCTGAATCAACTATTTTGGAACCCTAGAGTGTAGTGGAACCATCCCTCCCCCACCCCTGCAACCCCTTGCGAGGGGATTGGCAGCCTATGTTCCTACTGCAGCTAGCTGGTGTCAGAGTAAGCAATAAGAACCCTGTCCTCCAAAACTCAGTTATGTGTACTGATTACTGATCATGGTTTTTGATCAATATGGGACCAGCAGAGAGGCTGGCAACTGTTTGAACCCTGACAGATTCAAGTAGCTCCCTGGCTGAGATGGGATTTAAAGAGACAGTTTCTCTTCTGGGAGCCAGACTTTTAAGGAAATCTTTGTCAGCTGACGGACTGCCAGAATCTTCAATGACCACACTAAACATGTAACATATTTTGCAAAAACAGTTCAGAAAGTCACAAATGGATAGATTCAGCCCCCAAGAAGGAAAACTCTGTAGTCTCTAATGAGTGAATTAGATTTCCAACATTACCAGAAATACACATAATTTCCAGTACTCAACAAAGAAATTACCAAACACATAAACAGGCTACTATGGGCCATTCACAGGAAAAAAAAAAAACAACATTGCTGAGGAAGCTAAAACATTGGAACTGTCAAAGATGTTACAGCAATGGTCTTAAATGGTCAATGCGCTAAAGGAAATCATGAGGGGGGAAAAAAGGGAAATCAGCAAAACAATGACAAAATGAGTATGCCAGTAAAGAGACAGAAATAAAAAGAAACCAAACAGTAATTCCGAAGCTGAAAAGAACAAGACCTGAAATTAAAAGCTTACTAGAAGGGTTCAACAGCAGACTTCAACAAGCAAAAGAAAAATTCAGACAACGTGAAGACACTGAAACTATTCAGTCTAAGGAGCAGCTAGGCAAACAATGAAGAATAATGAACAGCCTAAGGAATCTGTAAGGATGCATGACATGTACCAACATACACATTACAGTTATCTCAGAGGAAGAGGCAAAAGATTTCAAGAAATAATGGCTGAAAACTTCCCAGATTTGATGAA
Organism: Panthera pardus; assembly: GCF_024362965.1. Lineage (NCBI taxonomy): Eukaryota > Metazoa > Chordata > Mammalia > Carnivora > Felidae > Panthera > Panthera pardus. Next base: position 125,845,957 of record NW_026526721.1, read on the forward strand.
AGATGTGAATATACACATCCAAAAATCTCTGAATTTCCATGCAGATAGGATGAACTCAGATCCACACCAAACTCACATTACATTCAAACTGCTGAAACCTAAACACAAGGAGAGGAATTTGAGGGCAACTAGAGGAAGCAACTTGTCACATACAAGAAATCCTCAATAAAATTAACAGTTTACTTCTCACCAGAAATCATAGAGTCCAGGGGTGCCTCAGTGGCTCAGTCACTAAGCATACAACTTTGATTTAAGCTCAGGTCATTATCTCACAGTTCATGAGTTCAAACCCTGCATTGGGCTCTATGCTGACAGTGCAGAGCCTGCTAGGGATTCTCTCTCTCCCTCTATCTCTCTGCCCCTTCCCTACTTGTGCTCACTCACTCTCTCTCAAAAATAAATAAACTTAAAAAAAAAAAAAAAGAAATCATAGAGTCCAGTGGGATATTATAGTCTCAAAAGGAAAAAGAAAACTGTCAAATATATCCAGCAAAACTATCCTTTCAGAATAAAGGAAAAATTAAGACATTTCCAGACAAAAGCTGAAGGTTGTTTACAGTAGACATACAAGAAATGCTACAGGTCCTTCAGCCTGAAATGAAAGGACCATAGTAAATACCCTGACATCATGAGAAAAAATAAACACTAGTAAATGTAATTTCCTAAGTAAACATAAAAGGCAGTGTTATTTTGGTACTTTGGTTTGATTTGTAACATCTTCCTTCTTCCTAAGGTATTTAAAAAGCAAATGCACAAAACAAAAATATAAATCTGTTTGGGTACACAACATATAAAAATATAACTTATGGTAACAACATGGAGAAGGAATAGAGATGTATAAAAGCAGAACTTTCACATACTATTGAAGCTAAACTAGTATTATTCAAACAAAATTGCTGTAAATTTAAGGTGATAATTTTAATTCCCTAGGTAATTACTAGGGGAAGAATGATGAAAATGAAAGAAGTGAATCCAAACGGTACACTTAAAAAAATGACACTAAAGATTAATAGAGGAACTGAGGAACAAAAGAACGTAACACAGAGAATAGGTAAATAGCAGAAATAAAACCTTTATTAGTAATCATATTAAATGTAAATGGATTAAATTCCTCTATTAATATAGATTAGATTTAAATCTAGTTTTTAAAAAATAAATAAATGCAAGTAAAATAAAAATCTAGTTTTTGATGGTAATATAGGAAAATCCTCAACTCACCCCCTCCCAACACCACAGTGAGTCTACAGCTACATATGGAACAATTTCCTCGAAGGGAAAAAAAAAAAAAACACACATAAAGGCTAAATGAGTGACAACTACACAGAAGAAAACTACACATAGGCAGATATGAGAGACTGAGGCACACTATCACCATAAACTCCACCCCACCTCTGGCACAGTGTCCCACAACCTAGGAAGGAACTCAAAACCTGGACCTTCTCCCTCAGGAACAAAGAGTTAGAACCCCAAATTGAGAATCCCAAACTTTTAGGATAAACACCTGAGAGATAAGCCCCCAAAACACCTAACTTTTAACTTACCAGGGCTCATGTCCTGAGACCCACAAGACTGAAGCTATCTGGAAAACCACTTTTGAAGGGTGGCTTACACCCTCAAACTCACCCCAAAGCACAACTCAAAGGCAGCAAATTGCACCCAGACTTACAGTGAAGGTGGCTCACATGCTTATATAAAAGCATCAGCCTGAGAGGCAAACGTACACACACACACACACACACACACACACACACACACACACACACACATCTAGGAGCCTGCCTGAACACTCAACAGGAATGGAGGCTGAGGGGACACCATCCTTGTGGTCTCTTTGCCATGCTCCAGAACACCGGCGTCTCCCAGAAGGCAGCTCTTGAATACACCTGGTGCCCCAATTTTTGCAGGGGCCATCTAGGGGACCGCTCTTGCTTACTTGGTTCTGGAGGCCAGAGGACCTTACATTCCTGGTCTCATGGGACTGTAATAATTGGTGTGACCCAGAAAGGAGCTCACACCATTGAGGACCCTAATTTCTGTGACTGTTTCTAGGGGACACCTCTACATCACCTGACTCTGATGGCCAGTAGGACTTAGACTCCTAGGATCTGCAGGACTGTAACCAAGGAGAAAAAGCTCTTAAACAGCCATAACCTACAATGCACTACAAGGAGCAATAGACCCAGGAACTGTCTGTGAAGGAGGACTGTTAGTTCATCATCATGACTGCAGTTGTAGGGCAGACTTTTTTTTAATTAGGGATGTATCTTGGGGCCAACTGTAATCCTTTCCAGAGACCTCAAAGGGCAGGCAGTATCTTTGCACTCAACCTCTAACAGGCTCCAGTTTACCACTGTCCCCTGTAGGAGAGCTTTTACACGTTTACTAATCCTTCTCAAACTCCTCCAAAAAAACAGAAGAGAGGGGAATTCTTCCAGACTCATTTTACAAGATCAGAATTACCCTGATAGCAAAACCAAAGATGACAGAAAAAAAGAATTACAGACCAATACTCTTGATAAACACAGATGCAAAAACACTCAAAATATTAACAAACCTGATTCAACAATACATTAAAAATATATACCATGATCAAAGTGGGATTTATTCAAGGGATACAAGCTTGGTTTAACATCTACAGTCAGTCACCAGCATATACCACATTAACAAAATGAAGAATAAAAATCATGATCATCGGAACAGAGGCAGAAAAATTTTGACATTTGATAAAATTCAACACCCATTTAAGATAAAATCTCTCAACAAAACAGGTATACAGAGAACATACCTCAACATAATAAAGGCCACGTATAACAAGCCAACAGCTAACATCATACTGAACGGTGAAAAGCTAAAATCAATTCCTCTTAGATCAGCAACAAGAAAGATGCCCATTCTCACCATTTTTATGCAACATAGTACTAAAGTCCTAACCAGAGCAAGTAGTTATACATACACACACACACACACACACACACACACACACCATCCTAATTGGAAATAAAACTATTTGCAGATGACATATTTTATATAGATATAGATATATAGATAAAGATATAAACACTCAACCCTCTAGTGGGTCAAGGTATCAGTGGGAGCAGCCGAGTGGTAGAAGGAGCCATTACAGAAGCTGAAGTTGCCTATTAAGCTGATCAAGATGACAACCTCCCAAAAGCACAGAGACTTTGTGACAGAGCCCATGGGGGAAAAGCCAGTGGCGAGCCAGCAGAGACTGGTGAAGTCTTGGGCAAGAAGCTGGAGAAAAGGGGCTTTGACAAGGCCTATGTGGTCCTTGGCCAGTTTCTCATGCTAAGGAAAGATGAAGATCTCTTCCAAGAATGGCTAAAGGACACATGCAGTGCCAAGGCCAGACAGTCCCAGGACTGCTTAGGTGCCTTCAAGAGTGGTGTGACGCCTTATTGTGAGGCTCTCTGGGGAACACCCAGCCCCAAGGCCCAGCATTGAGTCTCAGAGTTTACAGCCATGTAGGGACTCCTCCCCTGTCCTCTACAAAGGAAGAGATTTCTGTTGTACTCAACCTCTGCTGTACTTCAAAATCTTTTGGAAGTTCTCTCCCCCTCCGGAAATTCTCCCTCTTGCATGAGTCTCGCTTTTCCTTCCCCTGCCAGTTTCATGTCAACAATTCTCAGCCTCTTCCAGTGGATTCCTGGCCCCTCCCAGACCTCCCACTCCGACCTCCACCTCTGGTCTGTTTTATGTTCTTCGGCTCCTTTCTTAGCAGAACAGTCACTGTCCTTAAAAAGTTTTTTAAATCAATAAAATCAGTGGCCTTCAAAAAAACAATAAATAAATCCTAAAACTGAAAGGTTCTACCAAAAAACACTATTAGAATAAATTCAGTAAAGTTGCAGGACACAAAAATCTGCTGCATCTCTACACATTAATAGGTATTAGAAAAAATAACAATAATCCCATTTACAATTACATCAATAAAAAATAAAATACCTGGGCACCTGAGTGGCTCGGTTGAGCATCTGACTTCAATTTAGGTCATGATCTCGTGGCTCCTGAGTTCAAGCCCCATGTTGGACTCTGTGCTAAAAGCTCAGAGCCTGAGCCTGCTTTGTATTCTGTGTCTCCCTTTCTCTCTGCCCCTCTCTTACTCATGTGTGCATGCTTTCTCTCTCTCTCTCTCTCTCAAAAATAAACATTAAAAAAATAATAAAATACCCAAGAATAAATTTAACCAAGGATCTATATGCTGAAGCCTCAAAACATTAATAGAAGAAACTGATGAAAACACAAATGGAAAGATATTCTATAGTTATAGATGGAAAGAACAAATTGTCCATACTACCCAAAAGCAATATGTACATTCAGTGCAATCCCTTATCAAAATTCCAATGGCACTTTTTTTAGAAACAAAAACAAAGAATCCTAAAATTTCTATGAAACTTTAAAAGATCCAAAATAGGGCACCAAAACCCATTAAATACCTAGGAATAAATCTAACCAAAGAAGTAAAAAATCTACACACTGAAAACTATAGGAAGCTTATGAAAAAATTGAAGAAGACACCAAAAAATGGAAAAATGTTCCATGCTCATGGATAGGAAGAACAAATATTGTTAAAATGTAGATACTACCCAAAGCAATCTACACATTCAATGCAATCCCTATCAAAATTAAACCAGCATTCTGCACAGAACTAGAACAAATAATCCTAAAATTTGTATGGAACCAAAAAAGACCCCGAATAGCCAAAGCAATCTTGAAAAAGAAAACCAAAGCAGGAGGCATCACAATCCCGGACTTCAAGCTATACTACAAAGCTGTAACTATCAAGACAGTATGGTACTGACACAAGAACAGACACTCAGATCAATGGAACAGAAGAGAGAACCCAGAAATGGACCCACAAACGTATGGCCAACTAATCTTTGACAAAGCAGGAAAGAATATCCAATGGAATAAAGACAGTCTCTTCAGCAAGTGGTGCTGGGAAAACTGGACAGCGACATGCAGAAGAATGAACCTGGACCACTTTCTTACACCATACACAAAAATAAACTCAAAATGGATGAAAGACCTAAATGTAAGACAGGAAGCCATCAAAATCCTAGAGGAGAAAGCAGGCAAAAACCTCTCTGACCTTGGCCGCAGCAACTTCTTACTCAACATGTCTCCGGAGGCAAGGGAAACAAAAGCAAAAATGAACTACTGGGGCCTCATCAAAATAAAAAGCTTCTGCACAGCCAAGAAAACAACCAGCAAAACTAAAAGGTAATCGACAGAATGGGAGAAGATATTTGCAAATGACATATCAGATAAAGGGTTAGGATCCAAAATCTATAAAGAACTTATCAACCTCAACACCCAAAAAACAGATAATCCAGTGAAGAAATGGGCAAAAGACATGAATAGACACTCCTCCAAGGAAGACATCCAGATGGCCAACCGACAAATGAAAAAATGCTCAACATCACCTCATCATCAGGGAAATACAAATCAAAACCACAATGAGATACCACCTCACACCTGTCAGAATGGCTAACATTAACAACTCAGGCAACAACAGATGTTGGTGAGGATGCGGAGAAAGAGATCTCTTTTGCATTGTTGGTGGGAATGCAAGCTAGTGCAGCCACTCTGGAAAATGGTATGGAGGTTCCTCAAAAAACTAAAAATAGAACTACCCTATGACCCAGCAATTGCACTACTAGGTATTCTCCAAGGGATACAGGTGTGCTGTTTCAAAGGGACACATGCACCCCCATGTTTATAGCAACAGTATCAACAATAGCCAAAGCATGGAAAGAGCCCAAATGTCCATCGATGGGTGAATGGATAAAGAAGATATGTGATATATATATATATATATATATATATACACACACACACATATATATATACAATGAAGTATATATGTGTGTATATATATACACACACACACACACACACACACACACACACACACACACACACACACAATGGACTATTACTCGGCAATCAAAAAGAATGAAATCTTGCCATTTGCAACTACGTGGATGAACTCGAGGGTATTATGCTAAGTGAATTTAGTCAGTCAGAGAAAGATAAATATCATATGACTTCACTCATATGAGGACTTTAGGAGACAAAACAGATGAACATAAGGGAAGGGAAACAAAAATAATATAAAAACAGGGAGGGGTACAAAACAGAAGAGACTCATAAATATGGAGAACAAATAGAGGGTTACTGGAGGGGTTGTGGGAGGGGGGGATGGGCTAAATGGTAAGGGGCACCAAGGAATCTACTCCTGAAATCATTGTTGCACTATTTGCTAATTTGGATGTAAATTTTAATAAATAAAAAAATTAAATTTAAAAAAATGAATAAAAGATCCAAAACAGGGGAACCTGGGTGGTTCAGTTGGTTAAGTGTCTGACTTTGGCTCAGGTCATGATCTCATGGTTCCTGAGTTTGAGCCCACATCAGACTCCATGCTGACAAAGTGGAGCCCGCTTGGGATTCTCTTTCTGCCTGTCCCCCACTAATGCTCTCTCTTTCTCTCAAAATAAATAAATAAAATCATAAAAAAAAAAAAACCTTAAAAAAAAAAAAGATCCAAAATAGGCAAAGCAATCTGAAGAAAGAAGTAACCTGGAGGTATTTCAAGCTATATTACAAAGCAATCATAATCTAAACAGTATAGGACTGAATTAAAGATAAGACACAAACCAACAGAAGAGAGCACCCAGAAATAAAACCACACATATATGGTCAATTAATTTATGAGAGAGGAGCCAAGAATATATAATGGGGAAAGGACAGCCTCTTAAGTAATTAGTGTTGTGAAAATTGGAAACCCACATGCAAAAGACTCAAACTAGACCACTGTCTTACACTATGCACAAAGATCAATTCAAAATGAATTGAAGACTTGAACGTAAAACCAGAAACCAAAACTCACAGAAGAAACCATAGGTAATAAGCTCCTTGACATAGGTCTCAGCAATAATTTTTTTACTCTGACACCAAAAGTAAAAATAACAAAAGCAAAAATAAACAAGTGGGACTAAATCAAACTAAACGGCTTCTGCATAGCAAAGGAAACCTTCAACAAAATGAAAAGGCAATCTACTGAATGGGAGAAGAGATCTGCAAATCATATCTGGTAAGGGGCTAATATCCAAAATATATATAAAGAACTCACCCAACTCAACAGAACGTGGGAATTAAATTACACATGGGAAATCAATTAAAATATGGGAAGCTCTGGGGCAAGTAGGTGGCTCAGTGAGTTGAGCGTCCAACTTCAGCTCAGGTCATGATCTCATGATGTATGAGTTTGAGCCCTGCATCGGGCTCGCTGTTGTCAGTGCAGAGCCTGCTTTGGATCCTCTGTCTCCCTCTCTCTGCCCCTGCCCCACTTGCTCTCGCTCTCTCAAAAAAAAAAAACAAAAAAACAAAAAAAAAAACATTAAAAAAATATATATATGGGAAGATGTGATAAGACATTTTTCCAAAAAAGACATACAGATGGCCAACAGGTACAAAAGAAGATGCTCAGCTTCACCAATCATCATAGAAACACGAAACAAAACCACAATGAGAGGTCACTTTACTCCTACTAGAATGGGTATTATCAAAAAGACAAGAATTAACAAGTGTTGGTGAGGGTGTGTAAGAAAGGAACTCTTGTGTACTGTTGGCAGAAATGTAAATTGGTGCAGCCACAATGGAAAACACTATGGAGGTTCCTCAAAAATTAAGACTAGAGCTACCCTAAGATCCAGTAATTCAACTACTGGGTATCTATCTGAAGAAAACCAAAACACTAATTTGAAAAGATATCTGCACCCCTAAGTTCACTGCAGCATTGTTTACAATAGCCAAGATATGGAAACAACCTAAGTGTACATCAATGGATGAATGGATAAATTGTGGTACATAGGTACAATGGAATATTATTCTGCCATAAAATAGGAAATCTTGCCATTTGCAACAACATGGATGAACCTCGAGGGCATTATGCTAAATTAAATGTCAGACAAAGACAAATACTGAATAAGATATAGGTGGAAACTAAATAAAATAAATGTATATCTATATTTAAGAAGCTTACAGATACAGAGAACAGATGGGGGCGGGGAAGACAGGGAAACAGATTGGGAAGATGCTTTTCAAGTTTAAATAAATTGAATAAAAAAATTAAAAATTAAATTAAATTAAAATATCTCCATATTTTTCCACAGGAACCTCACTTTAGAGATGAGGACACAGAATAAAAAAAAACATTCAGTGAGTGGAGAGGAGTTAAAAATGCCAGAACATCACGGGGACCCTAAGCTTGTCTCATCCCTGAAACACAGCTTTATTTGCATCAAACCATTTTGAACACCTAAGAAACTGATCTGAGGATTAATGGAACAATATGCATAATTGGAACCAGAGAACTTGGCAGGTACATGGTGTGGAGAGGTGAGAGCAAAGTCACAGAGCGACAGAGGGTAGGGAGCCATTTTTTTGCAGAGAGAGGTCAGAGAGAAAAAGAGAAGGTCGGGGGGAGTGCAGTGCATCAAGATCGTGCATGAAAAGCACTCCCTCTGACAGAGAAAGAGAAACATATCAACTACCAAAACTGAAATTGGAAGAAGTAAATTTGAACAGACCCATAATCAGTAAAGAAATTCAACTAGTAAATAAAATTCTCCCAACAAAAAAGTCCAGGGCCAGATGGCTTCCCAGGGAATTTTACCAAACATTTGAGGAAGAGTTAATACCTATTATTTAGAATTTGTTCCAAAAAATATAAAAGGAAAACTTCCAAAGTCATTCTATGAGGCCAGCACTACTTGTTTCCAAAACCAGACAAAGACCCCACTAAAAAGGAGAATTACACACCAATCTCACTGATGAAAATGGATGCAAAAATTCCCAAGAAAGCAAACCGAATCAAACAATACATTAAAAGAATTATTCACCACGATCAAGTGAGATTTATTCCTGGGCTGCAGGAGTGATTCAATATCCACAAATCAATCAATATGGTATATCACATTAATAAAATAAAATATAAGAACCACATGACCCTCTCAATAGATGCAGAAAAAACATTCAACAAAATACAACAGCTTTTCTTGATAAAAAAAATCTCAAGAAAGTAGGGATAGAAGGAACATACCTCAAGATCATAAAGGCCATATATGTAAGGTCAATGGGGAAAAATGGAGAGCTTTCCCTCTAAGGTCAGGAACAAAAAAGGGTTGTCCATTCTCACCACTACTGTTGAACACAGTGTTGTAAGTCCTAGCCTCAGCAATCAGACAACAAAACGAAATAAAAGGAATCCTAATTGTCAAAGAAGTCAAACTCCCACCCTTCGCAGACAACATGATACTCTACATGGAAAGCCTGAAAGACTTCAAGAAAAAACTGCTAAAACAGATACATAAATTCAGCAAAGTCACAGGCTATAAAATCACCATACAGAAACCAGATGCATTTCTATACACCAATAATGAAGCAGAAAGAGAAATCAAGGAATCAATCCCATTTACAATTGCACCTAGGAATAAACCTAACCAAAAAGGTAAAAGATCTGTATGGTGAAAACTATAGAAAGCTTATGAAAGAAATTAAAAACACAAAGAAATGGAAAAACATCCCACGCTCACAGGTTGGAAAAACAAACACTGTTAAAATGTCAATACTACCCAAAGCAATGTACACATTCAATGCAATCCCTATCAAAACACCAGCATTCTTCACAGAGCTATAACGAACAATTCTAAAATTTGTATGGAACCACAAAAGACCCTGAAAGCCAAAGTAACATTAAAAAAGAAAACCAAAGCTGTAGGCATAATTCTGGACTTCAAGCTGTATTGCAAAGCTATAATCATCAAGACAGTATGATACCAGCACAAAAACGGACACTTAAATCAACAGAGAATCCAGAAATGGACCTACAAATGTATGGTCAACTAATCTTCGACAAAGCAGAAAAGAATATCCAATGGAAAAAACACAGTCTCTTCAGCAAATAGCACTGGAAAAACTGGACAGCGACATGCAGAAGAATGAAACTGGACCACTTTCTTACACCACACACAAAAATAAACTCAAAATAGATTAAAGACATAAATGTAAGAATACCCAAAGTATAAAATTCTTGAAGAAAAACAAAGGCAGCAAACTCTTAGACATCAGTTGTAGCATTATTTTTTTCATCCTTCTCCCCAGGCAAGAGAAACAAATGCAAAAACAAACAACTAGGGCTAAATCAAACTAAAAAGCTTTCGCACAGCAAAGGAAACCATCAACAAAACAAAAAGACTACCGAATGGGACAAGTTACCTGTAAATCACATATCCATTAAATGGTTAATATCCAAAATATATCAAGAACTCCTTTAATTTAAAACCAAACCAAACCAAGCTCCAATTAAAAAATGGGCAGAGGGCCTCAATGGACTTTTCAAAAGAAGATATACAGATGATCAATAGACACACATTTTTGATGCAAATCAAAACCACAATGAGATATCACTTCGTACCTATCAAAATGGCTAGGATTGAAAAGACAAGAAATAACAAGTGCTGGTGAGGACATAGAGAAAAGAGAACGCTTATGCCCTATTGATGGAACGTACATCAGGTCAGCCACTATAAAAAACAGTATGTAGGGTTCTCAAAAATTTAAACATGGAATTACCATATGATCCAGCAATTTCATTTGAGTATTTATGGCAAGAAAATGAAAACACTAATTCAAAAAGATATACGCACCCCTATGTTCACTGCTTTATTTACAATAGCCAAGATGTGGAAGCAACTTAAGTACCCTAAGCAACCTAAGGTAAAGGAATGCCTAAAGAGGTAATGTGTGTGTGTGTGTGTGTGTGTGTGTGTGTGTGTGTGTGTATAAAAAAAAAGAAATCATGCCATTTGCAACAACACAGATGAACCCAGAGGGTGTTATGCTAAGGGAATTAAGTCAGAGAAAGACAACTACTATATAATTTCACTTACATATGGAATCTAAATTAACAAAACAGAAACAGATGCTAACATGCAAAACTAATGGTTGCTAGAGGGGGTGGGGGAACCATATAGGTGAAAGGGATTCAGAAGTACAAACCTCCAATTATAAAATAAACTCCTAAGGATGAAAAAATACAGCAAAACAAATACAGTCAATATTGTAACAATTTTGTATGCTGACAGACATTAATTATACTTACCATGGCAAGTATTTCATAATTTATGTAAATGTTAAATCAATATGCTATACACCTGAAACTATTATACATCAACTATACTTCAATTAAAAAAAAGGGGGGGGGAGGGGTTGTTTTATAAACATAAGCATATAGATCAGTGGAAAAGAACTGAGTCCAGAAATTTTTTTTTTAATTTTTTTTAACGTTTTATTTATTTTTGAGACAGAGAGAGACAGAGCATGAACGGGGGAGGGGCAGAGAGAGAGGGAGACACAGAATCGGAAGCAGGCTCCAGGCTCTGAGCCATCAGCCCAGAGCCCGACGCGGGGCTCAAACTCACGGACCACGAGATCGTGACCTGAGCTGAAGTCGGACACTTAACCGACTGAGCCACCCAGGTGCCCCTTGAAATTTTTACCTTTATGGCCAATTCATTTTGCACCAAAGTGCCAGGACAATTCAATGGAGACAGAATAGTCATGTCAATAAATGTGAGATAAGGATGAATTTTGACCCTGACCTCACACTATAGACAAAAATTTTATATGTATCACAGACCTAACATAAAAGAGACTGGACAAAATATTCATAACTTTGTATTACTACACAGAGTTCTTACATAGGACAATAAAAGTATAATCTGCAAAGGAAACAAACTGAGTTTTTGGAATTCAACACTTAAAACATTTCTTTCTTAATGGTGACATTTGAAGTGAAAAAAGAAGAGCCATAAGACTAGAAGAAAATACCTGCAAACTATGTACTTAATAAAGGACTCATATTCAAAATATATAAAGAACTCTTACAACTCAAAACCCAATTATAAAAGGAGCAAAAGATCTAAATAGACATTTCAGCAAAGAAGATACACATAGGAAGATGCTTGGGTGTTTCAGTTGGTAAAGCATCCGACCTTGACTCAGGTCATGATCTCATAGTTTGTGAGTCTGAGACCCATGTCAGGCTCTGTGCTGACAGCTCAGAGCCTGGAGTCTGCTTCTGATTCTGTGTCTCCCTCTCTCTCTGCTCCTCCCCCACTCATGCTTGTCTCTCAAAAATAAATATTAGAAAAAATGTTTTGTAAAAGACATACATATGAATAACATGTACATGAAAAGATGCTCAACATGATTTAGTCAGCATTGAAATACAAATAAAACCACAATGAGTTACTACAACATACCATAAAAATGACCATAATGAAAAAAACTGAAATACTCAAGGGTTGACCAGGATGTGAAGAACCTGAAACCCTGAATATATTGCTTGTGGTAATGTAAACTGGTAGTCATTTTGGAAAAAAAATTGGCAATTTCTTAAAAACTCATAAGCTTATCAGACCCAATAATTCCACTCTTATGAAAAACTTTGTTCACACAGAGAGTGATACACAAATGTTCACAGCATTATTTATGACAGCCAAAAAGCTGAAACAACATAAACATCCATCAACTGATAGATAAAATGTGATATATCCATGTAACATTATTCAGCAATAAAAAAATGACAACTGACACAAAGTACAATCTGAATCAACCTCAAAAAAAATTATGTTAAGTGAAAAATGATACAAAAACCGTAGAGACAGAAACTCAGCAACACCATCAAGCAAAATAACATTCACATTATAGGGATCCCAGAAAGAGAAAGGGGGACAAAAATTTACTTGAATAACTGAAAACTTCTCAAATCTGGGGAAGAAAACAGAAATCCCGATCAAGGAGGCACAGAGAGTCCCCAACAAAATCAAGCAAAGGAGGTCCACACCAAAGCCTTGTAACTAAAATGGCAAAAAGCAGGAATAAACAGAGCATTTTAAAAGCATTTAAAAAGAACAGTTAGATACAAAGGAAACCCCTTAAGGCTATCAGCTGATTTTTCACCAGGAACTTCACAGGACAGACAGTAATGGCATGATGTATTCAAAGTGCTAAAAGAGGGGCATCTGGTGGCTCAGTCTGTAGGGCGTCTGACTTCGGTTGAAGTCATGATCTCACAGTTCTTGAGTCTTAGCCCCATGTCAGCTCTGTGCTGACAGCTCAGAGCCTGGAGTCTACTTCAGATTCTGTGTCTCCCTCTCTCTCTGACCCTTCCTTGCTCTTTTTCTCCCTCTCAAAATTAAACAAACATGAAAAAAAAATTTTTTTAATAAAAAAGTGCTAAAAGAAGAACATCTGTGGGACGCCTGGGTGGCTCAGTCAGTTGAGCATCCGGCTTGGGCTCAGCTCATCATCTCATGGTTTCTGAGTTCGAGCCCCGCATCAGGCTCTGTGCTGACAGCTCAGAGTCTGCAGCCTGCTTCGGATTCTGTGTCTCCCTCTCTCTCTCCCCCTCCCCTGCTCACACTCTGTCCCTCTCTCTCAAAAATAAACAAACATTAAAAAAAAAAATTAAAAAAAAAGAAGAAGAACATCTGCAACCAAGATACTCTATCCAGCAAGCTATCATTCAAAATAGGAGATATACAGTTTCTCAAACAAAAACCAAAGGAGTTCATCACCACTAAATCAGCCCTACAAGGAACATTAAAGGGGACTCTTTGAATAGAAAGGACAGATCATAAGAGTCAGTAGGGGGCACAAAAGCAGTTAAGTGTATTTATAAAAAAAAAATCAGTCAAGATATACACAAAGTAAAAGGATGTAAAGTGTGACACCATATACCTAAAACGTGGGGGGGGCAGTGGAGTAAAGAATGGGTTCAAATTTAAGGTATCATCAACTTAATATAAACGGTTATATGCAGATGTTATATACCCAGTGGTAACCACAAACCAAAAACCAATAATAGATATGCAAAGAATAAAGAGAAAGGAATCCAAGTATATCACTAAAGAAAGCCAGCAAACTATGAAAGAGCAAGAGAAGAAACAAAGAACTACAAAAACAACCATAAAACAAGTAACAAAATAGCAATATATGCCTATCAATAATTATTTTAAATGTAAATAGACTAAACACTCCAATCAAAAGACATAGTGTGACAGATGGATAAAAAATCAAGACCAATCAATATGCTACCTTCATATCAGACAAAGACACATGCAGACCAGGGTGCCTGGGTGGCTCAATCAGTTAAGCATCTAACTTCAGCTCAGGTCATGATCTCATGGTTCATAAGTTTGAACACTATATAATCATCACTATATAATCATCAATAGAACAATCCAACAAGACGATGTAACAATTGTAAATATTTATGCATCTAACATGAAAGCACCTAAATACATAAAGCAGCTAGTAACAAATATACTCTATAGTAAAACCGTAATAGCAGGGGACTTTAACCCCCAACTCATATCAATGGATACATCATCCAAATAGAAAATCAACAAGGAAACCATAGTTTTGAATGAAATACTGAACCAGATGGATCTAATACATAGTCAGAACATTCCATCCTAAGACAGTGCAGTACACATTCTTTTTAAGCACACATTTAACATTCTACGAATAGATCACATATTGGGCCATAAAACAAGTCTCAACAAATTCAGAACAACTGAAGTCATATACATCTTTTCCAACCACAACACTATGAAATCAACCACAAGAAAAAAATCTGTCAAGAACACAAAGCATGGAGGTTAAATAATATGCTACTAAACAATGAATGAGTCAACAAAGAAATCAAAATTAAAAAAAAAAAAAAAAAAACATGGAGGCAAATGAAAACAGTCCAAAATCTTGGGGATGCAGCAAAAGCTGTTTTAATAGTTAAATTTATAGCAATAGAGGCCTACCGCAAAAATAAAAATCTCCAATATGCAACCTAACCTTACACCTAAAGGAGCTATAAAAAGAACCAAACCCAAAACCAGCAGAAGGAATTAAAGAGTAGCGCAGAAATAAGTGAAATAGAAACTAAAAAAACCAATAGAACAGATCGATGAAACCAGGAACTAGTTCTTTGAAAAGATCAACAAAATTAATAAACCTTTAGCCAGACTCATCAAAAAAAAGAGAGGACTCAAAAATCAGAGATGAAAAAGGAGAGGGATGGTTGGGTGGCTCAGTCAGTTAAGTGACTTGCTTGGGCTCAGGTCATGATCTTGCAGTTTGTGAGTTCGAGCCCCGTGTCAGGCTCTGTGCTGACAGAGCCTAGAGACTGCTCCAGATTCTGTCTCCCTCTCTCTCTGCCCCTCTCCCTCTCATGCTATCTCTGTCTCTCAAAAATAAATATTAAAAAAATTTTTTCTAATAAAAAAAATGAAAAAGGAGAAATAACACCACAGATATACAAATAATTGTAACAGAATATTATGAAAAATTATATGCCAACCAACTGGACAACCTAGAAGTGGAAAATTCCTAGAAATTTAACCTCCCAAACTGAACAAAGAAAAAATAGAAGATTTGCACAGACCAATCACCAGCAATGCAATTAAATCAGTAATCAAAAAACTCCCAAGAAACAAAAGTCCAGCACCAGACTGCTTCATGGGTGAATTCTGCCAAACATTTAAAGAAGAGTTAATAACCATTCTTCTCAAACTATTGCAAAAAATAGAAGAAGAAAAGCTTCCAAAAATCAGTCTATGAGGCATTACCCTGATACCAAAACCAAGATGCTACAACAAAAAGAACTACAGACTAATATTTCTGATGAATACAGATGCAAAAATCCTCAACAAAATAGTGGCAAACCAAGTCTAACAATACATTTAAAAAAATCATTCACCACCATCGATGGGATTTACTCCTGGATTGCAACGGTGATTCAGTATTTGCAAAATCAACATGATACACATAAGGTCAGTAAGAGAAAGAATAAAAACCACATGATTTCAAAAGATGCAGAAGTAAACATTTGACAAAGTACAACATCCATCCATGATTAAAAACAACAAGGGGCACCTTGTTGGCTGGGTGGCTCAGTCGGTAAGTGTCCAATTTCAGCTCAGGTCATGATCTCGCAGTTTGTGAGTTCAAGCCCCACATCAGGCTCTGTGCTGACAGCTCAGAGCCTGGAGCCTGCTTCGGATTCTGTGCCTCCCTCTCTTTCTGCTCCTCCCCCATTCACACTCTGTCTCTCTCTCAAAAATAAACATTAAAAAAAAATTAAAAAAAAAAACACTTCTACAAATAGGGTCAGAGAGAACATACCTCAACATAATAAAGGACATACATGAAAACCCAGGACTAACATTATACTCAATGATGAAAAATCGAGAGCTTTTCCCCTAAGGTCAGGAACAAGACAAGGATGTCCACTCTCACCCCTCTTATTCAATACAGCATACAAAACAGCCACAGCAATCAGACAACAAAAATGAGGCATCTGAGTTGGTAAGGAAGAAGAAAATGTAAGACCTGATACCATTAGGGGTGCCTGGGTGGCTCAGTCAGTTAAGTGTCTGAGTCTTGCATATGACAGGATACTATATACAGAAAACCCTATAAAGACTCCACCAAAAAACTACTAGAACTGATAAATGATCTCAATAAGGTCACAGGATACAAAATCAGCATCAGAAACCCACTGCATTTTTCTATACACTTATAATGGAAGTAACAGAAAGAGAAATTAAGAAAATAGTCACATTTACAATTGCACCAAAAAGAATAAAATAGCAATGAGGTGGAACACTTGTACTGTGAAAACTATAAAATGCTGGTAAAAAAAAAAAAAAAAAACTGAAAACAATACAAATGGAAATATATACTATGTTCATGGACTGAGAAAAATTGTTAAAATGTCCATACTACCCAAAGCAGTCTATAGATTTAATGTAATCCCTATCAAAATACCAACAGTAATTCAGAATTAGAATAATCCTAAATTGTATGGAACCACTCAAATCCTGAGTAACCAAAGCAATAAAAAAGAAAAACAAAACTGGAGGTATAACAATCCCAGATTTCAAGTTTTATTACAAAGCTGTAGTAAACAAAACAATAGGATACTGGCACAAAAATACTTAGATCAATGAACACATTAGAAAGTCCAGAAATCAACCCACAATTATATAGTCAATTAATCTTCAACAAAGGGGGCAAGAATATGCAATGGGAAAAAGACAGTCTCTTCAACAAATGGTGTTGGGAAAACTGGACAGCTATATGCCAAAAAATGAAACTGGACCACTTTCACCACACACAAAAAATGAACTCAAAATGGATTAAAGACCTAAATGTAAGACCTGATACCATTAGGGGTGCCTGGGTGGCTCAGTCAGTTAAGTGTCTGAGTCTTGATTTTGGCTTAGATCATGATCTCACAGGTTCATGGGTTCAAGCCCCACATCTGGCTCTACCCTCACAGAGCAGAGTCTGCTTAGGATTCTCTCTCACTCTCTCTCTCTCTCTGGCCCACCCTGATTATGCTCTCTCAAAATAAATAAAACATTAAAAAAAAAAAAAAAGACCTAAAACCATTTAAGTCCTAGAAGAGGGGGCACCTGGGTGGCTCAGTCAGTTAAGTGTCCAACTTTGGCTCAGGTCATGATTTCACAGTTTGTGATTTCGAGCCCCATGTCAGGCCCTGTGCTTACAGCCAGAGTCTGGAGGGTTCTGTGTCTCCCTCTCTCTCTGCCCCTCCCTGCTCATCAATAAATAATGAATAAACATTAAGAAATATATAAAAAATAATAATAAAGTCCTAGAAGAGAGCACAGGCAGTAATTTCTCTGATAGTGACCATAGCAACATTCTTCTAGATAGGTCTCCTAAGGGAAACAAAAGCAAAAATAAACTATTGGGACTTCATCAAAATAAAAAAGTTTCTACAGAGTGAAAGAAACAAATCAATGAAACTATAAACAACCTACTGAATGAGAGAAAATATTTGCAAATAATGTATCTGATAAAGGGTTAGTGCCCAAAATATATAAAGAACTGATATAGCTTAACATTCCAAAAACAAATAATCCAGTCAAAAACTGGGCAGAAGACATGAACAGATATTTCTCCAAAGAAGACATCCTTAGCCAACAGGCACATGAAAAGATGCTCAACATCACTTATCATCATGGAACTACAAATCAAAACCATAATGAGATACCACCTCACACCTGTGAGGTGGCAAAAATCAAAAACACAACAATAAGTGTTGGCAAGGACACGAAGAGAAAAGCACCTTCATGCACCACTGGTGGAAATGCAAACTTGTGCAGCCGCTGTGGAAGACAGTATGGAGGTTCCTCAAAAAAAAATTAAAAACAAAATTACCCTATGATCCAGTAATCGCTCTGCTGGGTATTTACCCAAAGAATACAAAACACTAATTCTAATTCCAAGGGATATATGCACCCCTATGTTTACTGGAGCATTATTTACAATAGCCATATTAGAGAAGCAACCCAAGTGTCCATCAATAGATGAATGGATAAAAGTGATACACACACACAAACACAGGAATATTACTCAGCCATAAAAAAAGAATAAAATCTTGCCATTTGCAACAACATGGATGGAACTAGAGTATAATGCTAAGTGAAAGAAGTCAGAGAAAGACAAATACCATGTGATTTCACTCATATGTGGAGCTTAAGAAACAAAACAAACGCAGGGTGCCTGGGTGACTCAGTCAGTTAAGCGTCTGACTTCAGCTCAGGTCATAATCTTGCAGTTCATGAGTTCAAGCCCCGTGTTGGGTTCTGTGCTGAGAGCTCAGAGCCTGTAGCCTGCTTCAGATCCTGTGTCTCCCTGTCTCTCTGTCCCTCCTCCACTCAGCTCTGTCTCTCTCTCTCTCAAAAATAAACAAACTTAAAAAAAAAAAAAAATGGGGGCGCATGGGTGGCTCAGTCGGTTAAGTGTCCGACTTCAACTCAGGTCATGATCTCACGGTCCGTGGGTTCGAGCCCTGCGTCAGGCTCTGTACTGACAGCTCAGAGCCTGGAGCCTGCTTCAGATTCTGTGTCTCCCTCTCTCTCTGGCCCTCCCCCATTCATGCTCTGTCTCTCTCGGTCTCAAAAATAAATAAACGTTAAAAAAAAATTTTTTTTTTAAATAAATAAATAAGTAAATAAAAATGAACAAAAGAAAAAGACAAAAAAGACTCTTAAGTATACAGAACTGATGGTTACCAGAAAGGAGCTGGGGGAGGGAGATGGGTGAAATAAGTGAAAGGGATTAAGAGTTCACTTATTGTGGGGTACCTGGGTGGTTCAACTCAGTTAAGTGTCTGACTTTGGCTCAGGTCATGATCTCATGGTTCATGAGTTCGAGCCCCACATCGGGCTTTCTGCTGTCAAGGCAGAGCCCGCTTCAGATCCTCTGCCCCCCTGTCTCCACCCCCCTCCCCCACTTGCACTTTTACTCTCTCTCAAAATAAATAAACTTAAAAAAAAAGTTCACTTATCAATAAGGAGCACTGAGTAATGTATGGCACTGTTAAATCACTACATTATACACCTGAAACTAATACTGTTGTTAATTTTACTGGAATTCAACAAGTCACTGAATTACATGCTTACATTGCTTCTCAGCCTTTTGGCTAAGATCAAGTGTAGTATCTGTTCTTTTCAGAGTTACATGCTTACAATGGATGGATTTTAGGGTTTGTAAATTATACCTCTTATAAAACTTCCAAAAAAATGTTAAGGTCATAGAGGAAAAAGAAAAACTGTCCCAAATTAAAGGAAAATAAATAGGTAAGACAACTAAAGACAGTACTTAATCCTGGACTGGATGGGGCATAGGGGTACAGGAGAACAGCTACCATAGGCTTTATTAGGATCACTTGATGAAATCTGAATTGCCATAGATAAAAATATTGATGAATTCATATTAAATTTCCTGATTTCTATTACTGTACTCATTTTATCACAGAATGTCCTTGTTCTCAGGAAACACACAATGAAGGCTTTAAGGGCTAAAGGAGGTACAATCTCCAGTTTATTCTCAAATGTTTCAGAGAACTATAACCTGCAAATATATACTTATGGAGAGAAATGATAGAGCAAATGGGCAAAATGTAAACAAGTGGTGAATCTGGGTAAAGGGCATACAGGGAGTTCCTTGAACTGTTTTTGGAATTTTTAGGTAAAATTTGAAATTTTATAAAAATTACAAAAAAAATTTTAAACAGTACAGTAGCAGGAAGTGGCTGGAGCTGTAGAAATGACAAGCAGCATTAGTAAATAATTTATTAAAGTCACTGAAGCCTATCTCCTGAAAAGAAAACACAACACAACTTGCAGCCTATACTCACAAAGATGGGTTAGACTAGGAGATATTCTAAAACCCTGATAACCTCTAAAATGTGGGGATTTACTGCCACTTCTCTTATGGCCATGCTTTCTTTCCTTCATTTCCAACACAGGCATGACTACCAGGTTAGGGGGCAAAGGAGATTTTCCAGGCCTAAACTGTTCTGACTATTCCACCCAAAGTGCTAATTCTCGGGGCGCCTGGGTGGCGCAGTCGGTTAAGCGTCCGACTTCAGCCAGGTCACGATCTCGCGGCCCGTGAGTTCGAGCCCCGCGTCAGGCTCTGGGCTGATGGCTCGGAGCCTGGAGCCTGTTTCCGATTCTGTGTCTCCCTCTCTCTCTGCCCCTCCCCCGTTCATGCTCTGTCTCTCTCTGTCCCAAAAATAAATAAAAAACGTTGAAAAAAAAATTAAAAAAAAAAAAAAAAGTGCTAATTCTCCCCAGTAGGTTATTCCTAGAGCTCAAGATTAAAGATTAAAAAGTAGGTTCACAAAGTGGCTTCTCAACGAACATGTGTATTCCCACAACTAGCAGAGCAGCTTACACAAATACACATTTTTCTGATGGATCACAAAGGGCAGTAGCCAGGGATAAAACATTCATAAGCCTGCAGGCCAGGGAGATGACAAGAACAGCTGGCCTGATTAGAAACAATGTCTGCCTGTCTCTTTCCTGCCTTCTCCCTATTTCCTCCCCTCCCCAGAAATACAGACCTCTCCCTTTCCTCAAGTTTCCATCTGGCAGTATCTCTCTCCCTTACCCCAACCTCCTTTACCTTCTTATACTTCCTACTTCAAGTAATACATCTAATCTACTTTTGTGTTTTTCATTTCTTTCTTTGTAATTTTAGTTTGTAAGTAAGCAGAAAGATCTGATATACTGTTCATCAAATGTTTCTGAATAGTGGGATTTGGCTGATTTTTCTTCTTTGTACTACAACTTGAACTTCATATGATGATATTGTGTTTTAAACAAAATAAAATACTATTTTTTTAATTCCTAATTCTAGCAAATCAATTCATTTTAAACTTTCATAATATTCCATGTCCCTTGCTTTTGAGAAAAATAATTAGGTGATTTCCCCTATAAGGTGATCTTTAATTTTGTTTTCCCCTAAGAGTTGCCCTCTGTGATAAAAAAAAAGTAAACCCTCTCCACCCACTCTCTTGCTTTTTGTACACCTTCCATGCCTTCCCCAATGACACAGGAAGAAGCCACAGAACAGACACAAGGTAGATAACAAGGAATAGGGATGGGAAAGCTCTAACCAGGGCACAGCTTAGAAATTAAGCCTTGTATTATTTTATTCTGTAAATGCTATTAACAGGTTTCTTACCAGAAAAATGTCTGCATAGCCAGCCAAAGACTCTACTCCCTCTTGGATCCGTGCTCCCCCAGAGTCATTCAGTCCAATCACTGGAGCCCCCACTGTCATGGCCTGGTCCATGATCTGAGACAGCAAAGCAATCTTTTATGAGACAACTGATCCTTTTATCAAAAACAATTTATAAAGTACCATGGTGTTTTCTGGAAAATGTTCCAAGTGCGCTTTTCTTTTTAAATGCTCATTCTGAGAGAGAGAGAGAGAGGAGAGCACGCGCATGTGAATAGGGAGAGGGGCAGAGAGAGAAGAGAGAGAATCCCAAGTAGGCTCCACACTGTCAGCACAGAGCACGATGCAGGACTCAATCTCATGAGCCATGAGATCATGACCTGAGCTGCAATCAAGAGTTGGATGTTTAACCAAGTGAGCCATTTGGGCACTCCTAATTACACTTCTCAAAACAGGAATCATTAACACTGGCTTCATTCCCCATGATGATTAGGTACCTCCATGGAAAACAGAACCAAAATTTTAAGGGCTGATTAAAGCCCTTCAGGCATCCAAGAGCCAAAGCACTTCCCACCAGCAGGGGATAAGACTGCTCATAGCAACCATTTCTGAGCCACAGGCCCAGGCTATAATATTTTCCAGTATCCAGTTTTGTTCCCAACTTTTTTTTTTTTCAAGCAGGTTCCATGCCCAACGTAGGGCTTGGGCATGGCCTTGAGAACTCATGAACTTGAGATCTCATGACCTTGAGATCAAGAGTCACATGTTCTACTGGCTGAGCCAGTCAGGCGTCACCACCTACCCCTGCCCCCCTTACTCTTTTGAAAGAACTGACACTAAGCACAATAACAAAATAGTATTTTTATGAAAGTACATGTAGATCCATCTGTTAACCAGAGCCAGGCCCAAGCCTGATTTCACTTGCAATAAGGCATATTTTCCTCATGGGTCAGTAGTTGAGGGCTTAATAAGCAACATTCCTAAGAACCCTTTTCAGTTCACAAAGTACTTCCGCTTCCATTATCTCATTCAACCTGATAACAGAGGCAGTGAAAAGAAAAATTAGAGAGGATTAAAAGTTAAGTGATCGGCCCAAGGTTTCAGAAATAATACATGACAAGATCACATCTAGAATCCAGGTTTTCCATTACACAGGGAAGCACTGCTTGACTATTAACAGTCAACCGTACCTTTAATTCCACATTTCTCCAAGTATGATCTATACTTTTATTCATCTCCAGAGCATCTCATCACTAGCAGTGGGGGTTTTTTAGGTTTTTTTTTTAATTTTTTTTTACATTTATTTATTTTTGAGAAACAGAGTGAGACAAAGCATGAGCAGGGGAGGGGCAGAGAGAGAAGGAGACACAGAATCTGAAGCAGGCTCCAGGCTCTGAGCAAGTGGTCAGCACAGAGCCTGATGCGGGACCCGAACCCGCAAACTGTGAGATCATGACCTGAGCCGAAGTTGGACACTCAACAGACTGAGCCACCCAGGTGCCCCAGCAGTGTTTTTTAAAATACCATCATATAATCCTTGCACTGTTCTTTATCCTTTAGTACCTGGACTCTCCACCTAGATCATGGGCTCTTTACCTGGAGTCTTCAGAATCCCAAGGGGTCTGTAATAGATTTCGTCCATGCAGTGCTTGGATGGGAAAAAATTTAATCTTTACCTTTATTAACTCTAGCTGATCTTTAACATACCTTTTCATTATGAACACAGGAAACAAAATCATTATTTTATGAGAAATACCTGTGACTTTATATTAATAGAAGCCACGGATATTTTTATGTCACACTAAAGTTGCAGGTATCTTGAAGTAGCATTTTCACTCATGCCTACTTTGAAACTATAGAGGTTTAAATGCACAGCTAAATCTTGTTATTTGATAAATTTGAAAGCACACAGATTACAAATAGGAGTGCCTGGGTGGCTCAGTTGATTAAGCATCCAAGTCTTGATTTCAGCTCAGGTCATAATCTCACAGTTGGGGAGATCAAGCCCCATGTCAGGCTCTGTGCAGACAGTGCAGAGCCTGCTTGGGATTCTCTCTCTCTCTCTCTCTCTCTCTCTCTCTCTCTCTCTCCCTCTCTCCCTCCCTCCCTCCCTCCCTCCCTCCCTCTCAAAATAAACAAACATAAAAAGCATGAATATTACAATTGTAATTTTTTTTTAATATTTTTTAATTCTTTGTAATCCTACATATCTTATGCATGTAAATCATTACCAGGTTGCCAAAGGGATCCATGATACAAAAAATGTGAAGAATTCCTGCCTTGGACTAAAGGGATGTTTGGGTCTGCACCCACCCCACATACACAGCTCATTGCCTTGCACCCCAATATTTAATATGAACTATGTGACTGATGAAAGTACTGGGTTTTCAAGATTAAATACTTACTTTGCAGATCTTTTGGGCATGTGCCCCAGACAGACTACCTCCAAAAACTGTAAAATCCTAAAAAGAAAACAAATCAACAAATAAAATATAGTCACTAGCCAGGAATGAAAAGCCAGGAGGAAGACAAAATGAAAAACTCTTAGTCAAAAGTTTTTGAAGGATTTTCAGGAGTTCAAAAAATTAGGAATGGTCTTTTATTCACTATTCTATGGAGTAATTTGTACCTTAGAGGGAATTCATGTATTGTCAACAGCAAAAGACAGTCTTTGCTCTACAAAAATGAATCCTAGCTCTCTAAGGAAAACTTTTCATGCAGAACTAACCTGAAAAATCAGATTCTATAGATGTCAGGCAGGCAATTCTATTACTAGAAATATTTGCCATTCTGGGGCTCCTGGGTAGCTCAGTCAGTTGGGCGTCCGACTTCGGCTCAGCTCATGATCTCATGGTCCGTGAGTTCGAGCCCCACGTCGGGCTCTGTGCTGACAGCTCAGAGCCTGGAGCCTGTTTCAGATTCTGTGTCTCCCTCTCTCTGACCCTCCCCCGTTCATGCTCTGTCTCCCTCTGTCTCAAAAATAAATAAACGTTAAAAAAAAAAAAAAAAGAAAAAGAAATATTTGCCATTTTGACGAGAGGTTAAAAAAAAAAAAAAAAGACAATCAGAGCCCTCACGGCTTCCTCTTGCTTATGGAATTTCATTACCTTCTGATATAAAGGGCTTCTTGTGGGAAGGACCTCCTTTCTAAAACCACCTCAAAAAGCGAGTAATTAAAAACAGAGTCAGCTCAGGAGGACAAAAAAGCAAGAGGAAACAATGGCAGAGGAGAGAGTGAACAACAAACTCAGGGGAACTGAAAGCACAAAAAGAATATCTGACTTGGAGCAAATGGAAGCCTATATACTGCAGGGGGAGTAACCACAAGGATGGAACAACCCAGGAACTATAGGAAGGCGGGGGGGGGGGGGGGGGGGGGGGTGGGGGGGGCAGGGGAACAGACTGATAAAAACTCTGGGTTAGGAGCAGTTGGACCCCACAGGGCCTCTCCTTCACCTTGAGAAGAGGAAACATTTATTCTCTAAAGCAATTTCACCAGAAGGACTCTGGATTCACAATCACCAGTGGCAAAAGAAAGCAAAGGTGAGGCTAAAAACATCTGAGATTAGGAACCTATACAAGAATAGATTGTCCTCCCCCAGAACATACCTATGAACAATTATCAGTCAAGAGACTAAGGCTGCTTCTACAGAAAAGCAGAAGATCCCCAGAAAAAACAACTGCAGATATTAACATTTTGGGGATCAGTACAAAAAACTGGCTCATCACTCCCTACCCTAAGTATCCTTCAGGGCTTATTTCAAATGCCCCATTTTCCCTAAAGCATTCCTCAAGGCTGAATGTGATCATCCACTGTCCCGGGCCCACAGCACTTACCCAGAATCACTCTTGCCCTCATCTGTACAGATCTCCTGTTCTGCCCCAATTTATCTACAAAATGAGATTAGGTTTTTCAGGGCAGGAACTCTGGCTCAGTCATCTCCCTCTCCTCGCCCCCAATCCTCATCCTACCCTACCCCATGGGCATAAGAAGTAATCAAAAGTATCAATTCAATGAATTTTGTATTTGCTCAAAAGTTAGAAGGTTGAGTCCAGAAAGTACAATAACTTACTTTGTTCTAGCTATCTTATTAATAATTCCTTCTGTACACGTTTTTGCATCTTTCTTTCTGTACAAGTTTTTGCCTAGCTCTCATAATTTCTTCTAGTTAAGTAGTTGGTAGACCCATTTATAACAGTTTTAAAACATGTCAAAGGTAATTCATTAAGTGAATGGGTACTAAGTACATTTAAAATTAATCAGTTATTTAATAGTGAACCCATAATTTTAATATTTAACAAGCTTTATAATTTTAGATCTGTAAAAGGAACTAAGTATTTAGAATTATACGTATACTTCCATGTCTTGAGGTGGAGAGGGGTGGTAATCAAACCCAAAATAATAAAGTGTTAGTTTACTATTAGCTGCTGTAACAATTACCACAAATTCAGTGGTTTAAAACAACACAAATTTATTCTCTTCACAGTTCTGTAATTTAGAAGTCTTACATGGGCCTCACTGAGCTACTCTCAAGGTTAGCATGATTAGATGTCTTTCTGGAGGCTCCAAGAGAGAATCTGTTTTCTTGCCTTTTCCCTGTTCTGGCGACCAAATGCATTCCTTTGCTCATGACCTCCTTCCTCCATCTTCTTAGACACCAATGGCAGGTGAAGCCCTTCCCAGCACATTCTTCCGACCTCCTCTTCTGCCTCTCCTTCTTTTAAGGACCCTTGTGTTTATATGTGTCCACCTGGGTAACCCAGCCTACTTTATTTTAAGGCCAGCTAATCAGTGACACTAATTCCATCTGTAGCTTAATTCCCCTTTGCCATGTAAGGTAATATAGTCACAGGTTTTGAGAATTAGGAGTTGGACATCTTTGGGAGCTATTCTGCCTACTATATTTTCCTATGGTTTCAGTGTGAAGAAACTGTATCCGTCCTTATGAAGCCTAACAAAACTTGTTTGAATAGTTTCATGAAGCCCAAAACTGAGGGGCCTATGTTCCTGAGACTCAAGTCCCTTCCACCCAGGCTGCATTCACAGCACTCTCTTAGGCCCACACATTGCCCAGGACATGGATGCCCTCCAGGCACACACCCAACCCACCAAGAAACATCTCATTCACTT
The DNA here is from genome assembly GCF_024362965.1 of Panthera pardus. NCBI lineage: Eukaryota > Metazoa > Chordata > Mammalia > Carnivora > Felidae > Panthera > Panthera pardus. The sequence continues at coordinate 125,872,739 of NW_026526721.1, forward strand.
AGAATAAACTCCTGGTTCCTGGGACTTTTTACATGATTACTGCCCTGTGATTATCCCTAAAACAGACTCAGGATTCTGAGAAAAACACATACTATGGTAGAATATTCTGGACACATGCACTGAAAAACAAAGTATATCCCTCTTCTGCCCCCACTACAGGCAAGTTTTCATTCCTCAAGACTTTCTTCTCACATAGTTGGTCCTGGCTCTGCCCTCCAGGAAAGCTCGGCCTATTCGAGTTATTAAATACCTGACTGAAGACATAAACCAATCTTCCATTGATTCGGCCCCGTCCAGTGACCACACTGTCTCCAGGAAACTACCAGAAAAACAGAAAAATAAAAGTTAAAAAAACCAAATACATCTTTTAATGAATTTGACAATTATGCCCGAATGAAAGACCAAAAAAATAAAATAACCCACCCTAAATTTCTTAAAATTCAATATGAACCAAGAACATGAAGGAATCTCCCCTTCCCCTTCTCAGCTCTGCAATAGCAAGCACTAGGCTACTGGTTCATCAACAGAAGTAACGGACACTATAGTTAGGCCTCATCTTCCTTCTTAACAGTAAAATAATCAAGACTCCCCCTAGGGCCACTGCTACCAAATGCCACAGGAAGGAGAAGGGCATATAATGACACATGGCAACTCTAGAAAGCCACACACCCCACCTCCAAGCCTTAGGGAAAACCCATCATTTTGCTTGGAATCCTGGAATATTGTGTAGCCCATAATGACTCAAACGGAGCCAGCTGATGCGATGCCAAATTCACAAATCTTTGGTGAATAACAGCATATATACAGACCTGAAGAAAACTGATCAAAAATGAATCCAGAGAACTCTGCATACCATGGAGAACATCCAATTAAAAAAAGTGTCGGTGACTCTGACTTTAAAAACTCCATAAAGTCAAAGTGTCAAAAGAGGCAAGTGGTCCTGCTTTAGGGGTCTCTGGTGCCTAGATGGACCAGAACACAACCAAGACATTTTCGCCTTTCCTTCTAAGTTTGTCACTCCATACCTGCGAGAACTCTGAACCCACAACCAGAGACCTGGAAACTGGGCCATAGTCACACTGCACAAGGTATGAACAGTCCCATTCCATTCCTTCATCTGCAAAGGTAACTGGGGGAATCTGGAGGCCCAATAGTACTTCTTCAGAGGCACTCTTACAGTTTCAGCCCTCTAACTTGAAAACTATTAAATGTACCTTGAGTTCCAGATGGCCTTCATTATTAGGCTAATGAGTAGGTCAGCAGGGCCACGGCTAGACAGTGCAACTTAGAGGCTCACACCACCATTGTAAAAAGATACCTTATTCTTATCAGCAGCCATTCCAAAATCTGCACATCTGTGTTCCACAAACATGTCGCTCTCAACAAAACTGCCAGGGTCCAGCAAGAGGCTGATCCGCTCTCTGGCAGTCAGCTTTCCCTAAAATGCAACAAAAACCATTCAGTCATGCCATCATAGAGAAGGTCAGTAAGCAAGGAGTGCTTGTGAGTGGGCCACGAAGACAGGTTTTGCCCCTTCACCTCACATGAAAGCCTCTATTCCATCAACCCACCCAAAACACTGGTGTTATCAGTAGATATCAGCCAGTAAGTAAATCAGGGCAGACAGGCTACTCCAGGAGCTACCAACTGTGGAGGGTAAATAAGGAAGTGGGAAGAGGAAAAGATGGAGAGAAGTGGGGGTAAGGAGAGCCTGACCCTGGAACAAGATAACTAGTTACACAAACATTTACTGGAGACCTAAGGAGTAATAAAAAGAAGAATGGAAAAGTAGGAGGTGGAAAACTAAATCAGGCTTACTGAAGGGCCTAAGGCTACACCCCCACATTCACAAGTTTCTTCTAGGGAACCCCACACAAACTCACCTCACTAGTGTCCAACCCCAAAGACACTTTCAGGACTACTTCCTGGTTCTTCTGCCTCTTCTATGGCTTCTCCTACTATCCTACATTGGGGCTCGGCTTAGAAACCCCACACCTGACAGTGATACTATAATATGGCAACAACCCCACAGCAGGTAGTGCCTGAGATGAAAAGGAGTTAAACAGAGTGGTAAAGAGCTCATGTGAGAGGAGTGAAAAATTGCTTCTTGGAGAGGAGGTTGGAACCTTCAACTTATCAAGAGCCTCTGTTGCTTGGACTCTCAAGCCCTTAGACTAAGCCAAACACCCAGGCCTACTGTCCTCTGCCCTCTCTCCACCCCAGGGAAAAACCTCAAGTTGGCTCTTTTTTCCCCCCATAATAAAGCAGCCAAAGCCAGTGAGGTCGTTTTAAAACAGACAAGCGTATACACTGTTGTGTGGAGTAAGTTTTCCAGAAAGCAATTTAGCAACATATATTAGAGTGTTCAAAATATTCCTATCTTTTGACCCAGTGATTCCGTTTCTGGAAATCTATCCTATGGAAGTCATCCAAAAATTGCTGAAAAGGGGGTGGAGTAGGGGATTTAAATCAAGTCAGCCTCCTAAGTCAGCTCTGGCAAAAGAAAAATAGTTTCTGGAGCCTGCATCAAAACCCAGTAGGGTCCACCTAGCGAAGAGGTGGGGTGATGTTCCAGGGAGAATTCAGCAATGGGCCCCAATACAAAGCGTGCACAGGAGCACTGCCAGGCCTTTCCAAAGTATGATGTAAAAATTCCTTCAACCCAGACAGAGCCACCCCAGGGGAGGAAGGGAAAGCACTCCTGGCACCACACACAACCAAATACACATCTTGCTCCCAAGAGTTAAGAATTATTACTATCTTCTGTTTAGAATAAACTGACTCCTCAGGATTAAGTAACTTGTCAAAAAGGAATGGTCACCTTCATGTTCTTGTCAAATGGGGATTTCCATCTAAATCAACACCTAGAATTCAATCAAGAACTAGTTCGAATTTCCTCACTGAAGACCCCCAGCCTTCCACCCCAGTCACCACCCCCAGGCTTGACATGTGCCTCGGTGCCCTTCACCGCTAAGAATTTCACTTCTGCATCTTCCCGGTTATTTAACTCACTCAGCACAAAGGTCCAGTTTCACACACATGTCAGTGACGCACCGCGTGAGCCTATTTCCAAGTCCCTGGTCACCCATCTGGGCCTCAGTTTCTCCTGCTGATAAATGGCCACCCAGCTTATCTCTGAAGGCCAGCTGTAATTCTCGCCTCAAAAACCTCCCTGCCTCCGTCGCGCATCGTGCCTTTCCTACCCAGCATGTCTATGCATGCTGGGATCTTAAAGGCGTTCAGCCAGCATTGAGGAGGCAGAAGTTCCCACAAGATCCGGGAGCTCAACCCACCCCAGATTAATGTGAGAGTTTGCCCAAGTTTCTTCCCCCACCATATGCTTCGATTTTCCTGTTACCATGATGGAGCAAGAACCGTATACTACCTACCACTCTTCCTCCGGGCATGAGAAGAACACGCAGAATTTTTGTTTTGTTTCGTTTTTTTATTAAGTGCCCGTCATCGCTTCTGTAGCTCTACCAATAAGATTGTGAGGGGGAAAATACTATTTTCTCCTTTCAATAAACTGACTCCTAGCGATTAACTGGTCCAAAAGTTTATAGAAGTTAAATGGTGAGTTGTCTGGGGCCGAGCAGCTGCGACTAAAAATCCAGAAGTAAAGCACAGGGCAATGAGGCACAAAGGTGCTTATTCTCGTTTTACCTGCCATTTGGTGAAAGGCTACAGGTTCTCAAGGTGAACCTTCTCGTCCCCGCCCCTCCTCGGCATCGCGCGGATTGGCTGAAAGGACTGGGGCGCCGCGAGCCGGCAACTCTGTAATAGGTTGCGAACGCCAGGGGGATGGTCGGGTCCCCCAGGACTCACTCGTTTATGCTGTGCGTCGATGCGACGCTGGCCTCCTCCCAGCAACGCGGCGCTGCGCTTGTTTTCGATGCGCTCGTTAACCGAGACGGGCTGGCTACACAGGCTGCGGACAGCACCGCGGAGACCGCCCACCACAACGCTGAGTCTTGCTCCAGCCGCCACCACGCGCATTGCTACCGCCATCTTTGCTCCGCGGCGAGCTCCCAGCCCCTGCTCCTGAGTACGCTTCTGCGTCAAGCATGGGCATCGGGTTCTGCGCCTGCGCAGCATGGGTGGGACGTAGAGAGCCTATGGGCTGGACGTCACAGCACGCTTAGGAGAAAAGCCTGAGAGTTTGAGACTCCCTACCGCTCTGGGACATCATCCTGAGAAGGATAGTACTGTCCTCAGATCTGGTGCCTTTCTTGCTGCACAGAAGATGGATTTAATCCTTGCTCTTTTCTGGCTACCTTGACCTCGAATTTGGTCGTCCCACCACCTCCAGAAAATGAGTAGGTAATAGGAGCTAACCAACATGTATTAAACACTGCCAGGTGTGGCTTAAAGCACTCACGTGCATTAGCTTATTATCCTGATTTCACAGATGAGGCAAATGAAGCACAGAGAGGTAGAGTGATTTGATCAAGAGCCAACACTAAAGATGTGGTGGAACCAGGATTCAGACACACAGACCAACTATGTGCCGCACTTAACCTCTAGTGGGTAGTTCTCAAAATGTGGGCCCAGCAGTGGGAACAAGTGGGAAATGCAGACTTTCAAATTCTCATACTCCGCCCCAGACCAACTGAATTAAATTCTGAGGGAGCAGCCAGCAATGTTTCACCAGACGACCTCTAGGTGATTTTGACGCTTGCTAGATTTTGAGAACTACTCCTCTAGGAATTTAGAACTGAACTCTTAGGAGCTTGTCCATCTGTTTCCCCAGCTAACAAGCAGCTCTTTAAGGCAAAGTGCAAGGTGTCTATTTTGCATTCTTAGCTACAGAAAACTACTAAAATTGATCATTAAACCCTCCAAGCTCCAGCTCACAGCTAGAGCCTTCATAAAGTCCAAATTCTGGGTTGGGACTTTGATGTTAATTCAATTCAGCAAATCTTTTTGAGCACCATGTGCCAAGAACTAACCACCAGTGTTTTTCATATTTCCTGGAGTAGGAATTGTTCACCTAGCATGCAAGGAAGCTGAGAGTCCAAAGTCTGAGGTTGTGTGACTGGACAAAGCCTACCTGCATGTGCCTGACCCCATAGTAGATGTTGTTGGCCCGGCATCTGGGTCCCTGCTTTAAGAACCTCATCAACCTGGAGAGAGAGACAAAGGATCTGCCTGGTAGCACAGGGGAGAATTTGGGCAAGGCTGGATGTGTCAAGAAGAGTAGCTCTGAAATGTAACTGCATGTAGCATATAAAGATTCCCATACGGTTCTACCATCCACTTTTTGGGAATGGTGGTAAATGAGACTGCAAAGCAATAACAGAGTTAAAGTATGAAGAATTTTGCCATGTTCAGAAATTGGGAGTTCATTTGGGCTGGGGGCCATGAGACTCTTGTTCTAACATGTTTTGCAGATCCCTCTCCAGTGGCACATCTCACACTGTGGTAAGATTGGTTAGCTCATTTCTCAGCTAGATTCCCAAGTCAGAGGGCATAAACTGTGGCTGGCTTGCTCACCACTGTAGCGCCTGCACCTAGAACAAGGCCCTGTACATAGGAAGCCTTCAGAATGTATTTGCAGAATTGAATTGAGCTAGCAGAAAGGCAATTGCATGTGGCTCAAGAGGTTTTTTCCTACACCTATGCATCCTTCCAGGCTCTGCTCAGGTATCATCTCCTCAAGGCAGTACTCTGATCTCCCTTCTGCCTGGGTTAGGGAAAGTATCAGTCCCTCAGGAAAGCAAGGAAGTTTTTCTTATTTAACTTTCAATAACCAGTGGTTAGCAGAAAGCCCAGTCCATAAATAACTGTTAGACTGAACCCAATTTTTCCCTCTCTCTCCACTTTCCCTTTCCCCTCCTCTCATTCTTCCTCCTCACTGTTTTAGTGCCCTACCATGGGTATTATATATACAGTCCTATAGATCTATACTGTTATTCTTTACCTCAGACGGAATTCCCAGCCTAGGATGGGTGGAGGTGGGGTAGAAGGAGGGTTGAACTACCTGGTAATTTCCCTCTGGAATCCTAGCATACTCCGAGCTGTTTTCCTGCCCCTAGTCCTCCTTGCTTGCATTATTTCTCCATTTTGAAACAGAAGTCACCCTGACCTAGCTGTTCTATCCTAGTCAGTGATCACTGTCAGTGAAGATGGGTGAAATGGAAGGAAGGAGTAAATTTGGAAAAGGTCACACATATTTGGGTGAGCGTGTTATCCAGATCTTCTGAGAAGCAGCTGCCAAGAAAGGAATTAAATGTGCAAGAAATCAATTAGGGGAACGACCTGTGAGAGAAAATGGGGCAGCAGCTGGGAGAGGCTGGGAGAACTATCAGATTGCAGTACAAGTCTGAACCCCAGCCAAGGAGAAAGGGAAGGAAAAAAGGTGATTAGGAGCTCCTTAGACTACTGTGCACATTTAAGGAAAGTTCAGCAAGGCTGTCAAGGAGTCCTAGAGCCAAAATATTCCTGCCCGTGCTTGGCTGGTAGCAGCGCATGAGAGGTGTGGCCTCAGTACAAATGCAGCAATTAATTTCAGATCAGTCAATTACTCTTAATGCAATCCGGGTGTCTTGTCACCTTAGCAAGTTTGAGGTGGTTGAAAGTAAAAGGGTGTGAGAGGAAATTTTGGAGAGGAGCTGCCATCCGTATGAGAAGAGAGGATTTTTAAGATGTTTCTTATGCCTTATGAATGTACTTCTCTCCTTAGTGTTTTATTTTTTAATGAAAAAAAAAATGAAATGCTTTAGTTACTTTTTTTTTTTTTTCTAGACTGCGTGCCTTGGACTGCTAAGATTGGGTCATAAGAACCCTGTCTTTAAATTTCAGTTAAAACTGTATTATTGGGCGTTTGGGTGGCTCAGTTGTTTGGGCATCCGACTTTGGCTCAGGTCATGATCTCACGGCTCTGGGTTCGAGCCCCACGTCGGGCTCTGTGTTGACAGCTCAGAGCCTGGAGCCTGCTGCGGATTCTGTGGCTCCCTCTCTCTCTGCCCCTCCCCCTCTCATGCCCTGTCTCTCTCTCCTTCAAAAATAAATAAACATTTAAATTTTTTTTTAAAGAAACTGTAATTATTAAGAACTGGAAACTGTTTTTCCCACACCACACACCAAAATCCTCATCTTTTCTGACTCCCTGAGCTCTGTGGGAAATGAGCAGAGCTCTTCTGTACCTTTTCCCAGAGGCACTTCCAGGCCATTCTTCCACCATTGTTGAGCTGTTCTTTCTTTGAAGTTTTTGCCATCTGTTGGTGCCACCTTTCAGCATTTTCTGACCTCCACAACACACACCCCTCTCCCTTCTCCTGTGATTTCCACATAAGGCTCACTTTCCTCCTCTCTCCTGCTGTATTATTCAGGGGTCTCCAGAGAAAGAGAACCATTAGGATATATGTAGATATATGTATGAAGAGATTTATTGTAAGAATTGGCTCATGTTGTTATGGAGGCTAAGAAGTCATGCATTCTGCTATCTGAAAGATGGACCAGAGCAAGTAGGCAAGAAAAAAATAAATATGCAAGAGGCACCGAAATTGGAAAGAAAGAAATAAAACTGTCACTATTTGCAGATGACATGAAATTATATAGAGAAACCCCTAAAGACTCTAATGAAAAACATTAGAACTAATAAACTCAGCAAAGTTGCAGGATAAAATCAATATACAAACATCCACTGTGTTTCTATACACTAACAATGAGCTATCAGAAACTAAGAAAACAATCCCATTTACAATTGCATCAAAAGAATAAAATATCTGAAAATAATTTTAACCAAGATAAAGGACCTGTGTACTTCAAACTGTAAGAGGTTAATGTAAGGTTGGAGAAGACATAATAAGTGGACAGAGATTCCAAGCTCATGGGTTGGAAGAATTAATACTTAATGTGTCCATACTACCCAAAGCAGTATGTAGATTCAATGCAGTCTGTATCAAAATTCCAATGGCATTTTTCATAGAAATACAATTAAAAAATACTAAATTTGTATAGAACCACGAAAAAACCCAAGTAGCCAAAGCACTCTTGAGAAAGAAGAAAAAAGCTGGAGGCATCACACTCCTTGATTTCAAAGTATATTACAAAGTTATAGTAATCAAAACAGTATGGTATTGGAAGAAACACAGAGTGCCTAGAAGTAAACCCACACACATATGATCAATTAATTTATGACAAAGGATCCAAGAATATACAATGGTAAAAGGACAATGTCTTCAATAAATGGTGTTGGGAAAATTATACAGCCACATGCAAAAGAATGAAACTGGGACGACTACCAAATAGCATACACAAAAATTTACTAAAAATGGATTAAATACTTGAATATAAGACCCAAAAATCATAAAACTCCTAGGAAAAAAACATAAGCAGTAAGCTTTTGGCATAGGCCTTGGTGATGATTTTTTGATTTGATGCCAAATGTAAAGACAACAAAAGCAAAAGTAAGTGGAACTACATCAAACTAAAAGTCTTCTGTGTGGCAAAGGACATCAACAAAATGAAAAAGCAACCCACTAAGTGGGAGAAAATATTTGCAAATCATATAGCTAATAAAAGGCTAATATTCAAAATATATCAAGAATTCATACAATTCAGTAAAAAAAATCAATCTTATTTAAAAATGGACAGAACCAGGTCACCTGGGTGGCTCAGTCAGTTGAGCATCCAACTCTTTTTTTTTTTTTTTTTTTTTTAATTTTTTTTTTTAACGTTTATTTATTTTTGAGACAGAGAGAGACAGAGCATGAACGGGGGAGGGTCAGAGAGAGGGAGACACAGAATCTGAAACAGGCTCCAGGCTCTGAGCTGTCAGCACAGAGCCCGATGCGGGGCTTGAACTCACGGACCGCGAGATCATGACCTGAGCCGAAGTCGGCCGCTTAACCGACTGAGCCACACAGGCGCCCCGAGCATCCAACTCTTGATTTCAGCTCAGGTCATGGTCCCAGGGTCATGGCATGGGGTCCCATGTCCAGCTCCACGCTGGGATTTCATCTACCCCTTTTTCTCTCTCCCTCCCTCTCTCTCTCAAATAAATAATTTAAAAATTGCCAAAAACATAAAATAAAAATGGGCAGAAGATTTGAATAGACATTTTTCCAAAGAAGACAAACAGATAACTAAAAGGTACAAGAAAAGATGCTCAACATCACTAATTATCAGGGAAATGCAAATCCAAATCATAATGAGGTATCATCTCACACCTGTTAAAATGGTTAATTTCAAAAAGATAAGAGGTAACAAGAGTTGGTAAGGATGTGAAATACCCTTGTGTACTGATGGTGGGAGGGTAATTTGGTGCAGCCACTATGGAAAACAGTATGGAGAATCCTCAAAAAAAAATTAAAAATTGATCTACCATATGATCCAGCAATTCCATGTCTGGGAATTTATCCAAAGAAAATAAAAATACTAACTCAAGAAGTCATATGCACCCCCATGTTCATTGAAGCATTATTTATAATAGCCAAGACATGGAAACAACCTAAGTGTCCACTGACAGATGAATAGCTAAAGAAGTTATGAGATATAATATCAAAATATTCAGCCATGAGAAAGAATGAAATCTTGCCATTTGTGACAACATGGATGGATCTTTAGGGCATAAAGTGAAATAAATTAAACAGAGAAAGACAAATACAGTGTGATTTAACTTATGTGTGAAATCTAGAAAGAAAGAAAGAAAGAAAGAAAGAAAGAAAGAAAGAAAGAAAGAAAGAGAAAGAAAGAAAGAAAAAGGAAAGAATAAAACCAAGCTCATAGATACAGAGAATGGATTGGTGGTTGCCAGAGGTGGGGGGGGTGGGGAGTCAGTGAAATTGGCAAAGAGGGTCAAAAGGTAAAAATTTCCAGTTATAAAATAAGTAACTCATGGGGATGAAATGTACAGCATGGTGACTGTGGTTAATAATACCACATTGTATTAATGAAACTTGCTAGGAGAGTAAAGCTTAAAAATCTCATCACAAGAAAAAAATGTAACTATGTATGGTGACCAGGCTTGTTATAGTGATCATTTTGCAATATACACAAATATCAAATTATTATGTTGTACCCCTGAAATTAACATTGTATGTCAGTTATACCTCAATAAAAAGTGCTCTGTAATATTTATAGTTTATTGCATGTTTTTCATATATATCAATGAATATTAAAGATCAGATGGTTTTATTTTTTAAAAAAGATGGAGAACCATGAAAGCCTGCGTTGCAATTTAGTCAGAGTCCAAAGGTCTGAGAAAGGGAGAGCAGGAGGGTTAATGGCATAAGCCTGCATCTGAGTCTGAAAGTATTAGAACTAGAGCATGGACGTCCTAGGGCAGGAAAAGATGCATGTCCACCACCATTCTTAAAGAGTCCATTCAGCCATCATGCTGATATGCCCTGGCTCCCTGGCCTCAGAATTCCTCAGCTTTCTCAACATGAAAGGCCTTCAACTCTGTTCCACTTTAGCCACCAACACACTGGACCTTGTAATCCCTAAAAATTGCTCCACTTCTAAGAGCTGTAACCAGGCACTTTTCTCAACCACCTCTGTTCCTCCTACTGTTCCCAAACCCTTTCTTCACACTGCACCTGGTCCATGCCCTCAATATAACACTTTGGTTCCCTCTGTGTAGGTATTTAAACTCTGCCTACTCTAACACTCCTGTCTCTCAAACACTTGAATTTCCATCATGATCACCATGTGAAGGCCCAACCCTTCTTTTAGATAACTCTGACTTTAGTCAGAGACACCATCGGTTGCTGGCAGAAGTCACAAAAATCATACCAGTTATATTAATTTCCTAGAACTGCTGCAACAAATAACCACAAAATTGGTGCCTTAAAACAACCAAAGTTTATTCTCACAGTTCTAGAAAGAGGCCAGAAATCCAACATCAAAGGTTGGCAAGGCCACTCTCCCTTCAAAGTCTCTAGAGGAGAATACTTTCTTGCCTTTTCCAGCTTCCAGAGGTTCCTGGTGTTCCTTAACATGGGGCTGAGGAACTCCAATCTCTCGTCCATCTTCACACACCCTTCTTCCGTTTATCTCCATGTCTGTGATCTCCCTCTCCTTTTTTTTTTTCTGGTTAGGACACCATTCATTGGATTTAGGGCCCACCTCAAATCCAGGATGAATTTATTTTGAGATCATTAACTTGATGACATGTGCAAAACTCTATCCTATTAAGGTCACATTCACAGGCACCAGGGATTAGGGATTTAAATATGTCTTCTTGGGGGGGGGGGGACACAATTCACTACACTATACTAAATCACTGATGATTCTTGCTATTTCTTGCTGTTCTCTTCAACCCCATCTCTGTGTATCCAAATCTAATGTATCCAATTCTAAGCATCACCTCTTCCACTATTTCCCCTTATAAGCAACTTCTCTTTTCTCTAAACTCACATCTGCTCCCCACCCCACCCCCTGCTCATTTATGGCTCTCATCAATTTCTACCTTGTATGGGTGCTATCTATATAAGAGAGCTTTACACTTTCTCTGGCTACCTGGATTGCAGAAAGTGCTTCCCTACTGTCCCATCGGCAAATTTCACTTTGGAAACTTTGGTCTGGCTAGAATCATTTGTGTTGCTCCTGCCATCACTGAACATGCTGCCCTGGTCCCTCTATCTAAAGGTCCCTGTCTTTCTCAACCAACAGAACTTTAGTGATTCCTCTTCCCTAAGCAGTTCCCTGCTCCTGCCTCTTAGCTTCTCCTTTTCCCCTGTCCTCTGCTCAGCAATCTGCCCCTTCTCTACTTCCCCCTCTCAGTCTCCCACCTTTTTCAGACCTGTGAAGCATAGTTCTGCCCCTTAGGCCACCAGTTGCTTCCTTATTCTCTCCTCCACCAGTTCAGTACTTCCTTGGAGGTCTTCTCCAACCTCTGTACCTGACCCACTAGATATCCTTCACTTTCTCCAAGAATACTCTTCACCTTCCTGGCTTTTCTTGAGGTATTAGTTCACTTCCTTCTGATACCCAACAGCTTTTAATCCCACAAAAGTTGTGCACTCTTCTCTTTTTCCCACAGTTTGTCCCTACTTCTATGAGTCCTTGCTTAATATGTTGCATTAAAATTGCTTGTTCACGTTTTGCTGACCTCACCCTTCCCACTCACGTTATAGTTTATAGCTATACTGAGGTTTGGATGTATGTGTTCAGAACAGTGAAACACTGGGTACACTAGCTGCAATGGTTAAAGGTATGAAAAGGGATGGAGATTCAAAGAGTCTTTGAGCTCACAAGGACAGTTCCATTATTGCCTTTCGAATATAGTGATTCTACCACCCTTGAGGATGCCCTTTCTCTTCTCAACCAAAAGAGTCTTAGTGATTCTCTACATTTCTGGATACTGGATTTTGCATTCTAGATATTGTATATTACATTTAAGCTAAAATGAAGCCATGATACAACAAGGACTCTTCCTTTTTCTCTCACCCTCGTCCTTCCTAGCCCTCTTCCAACTACTTAAAAAGTCTAAGAGTCATGATACTAGATTAATAAATGTTTCTTTTAATGAGTGCCTTTGCCTCCTAACTTCTTTTTCTTTCATAATTCCTGCTACAATTCTAAAAGTCTCTATGGATTATACTAATTTCACAATCATTTCTATTACAATAGATGATTTTAAACACTTGGTATGAATTATGCTGTTCTAAAGCAATTACAATTAACATCTAGAACTGGAAAAATTAACTAGATATGACTCTACTGGATTATGAGCTTCTTTAGAGGAAGGATTTTAGGGGTGCCTGGGTGGCTCAGTCGGTTAAGCGTCCAACTTCAGCTCAGGTCATGATCTTGCCATCCGTGAGTTCGAGCCCCGCATCGGGCTCTGGGCTGATGGCTCAGAGCCTGGAGCCTGCTTCTGATTATGTGTCTCCCTCTCTCTCTGCCCCTCCCCCGTTCATTCTCTGTCTCAAAAATAAATAAACGTTAAAAAAAAATTTTAGAGGATTTTATAATTCATATTTCTATGTTTCCACTGCCCAATGGGTCCTGATATATGAAAGATATTCGATCACTGAATGAATTGTGTTTCTCCCTACTCCAGTTTCTCTTGAAAAATGAAATGATCTGACCCTCACCTCCATCACTAGAGGCACCTTCTTTCTCATGGGGCTTGGGGAACCTTGTTTTCTGAAGGTGTTGTTGACGTTTGAGGCACGCTTACTGGGGAACATCAAAAGTAATGAGTATCATCAAGGTATAGTTCATACCATCCAATTCCCCCCAGATTTCAACCTTATAATTAATGCAAGTGTGCCCTGAATGAATGAGAGGAAGAAGGAAGGAAGCTTGGGAGGATACATCTTAGATTGCAATGCAGTCTAAGGAAGGTCAGCAAGAGAACTGATTGCCACTATGTACTCTCTGCCATCACACATGGTTTGTTATTTTGTCGAGAAGGAAGGACAGAGAACAGGAGGGAGGGTAAGAGAGAAAGAAAGCAAGGAAGGAGGAAAGGGAAGGGATTAAGTAAATGCTGATGTAGTCTTCACTTACAGAGTCAAATGGTCATAGGCTGTAAGAAGCCCTAGAAAGAAGTACTGCAGTAATTTAAAACTTGGTGAAGCATTTCTGGTGCAATGTAAGAACGTGCTCGATGCCATCAAAACTGAATGCCAAGTGACACTCACAAGCAGTGTAACCAGGAAAATCAATCTCTGAGCTATAATTGTCATATTTATAAATGGCAATAATAACACTGACACTATAGAATACTTGGAAGAATTAAATTAAGTTTGATAGCATATGTAAAGTGCCTATCACAGTGGCAGGTATGTATTAGGTGCTTAATAAATGGTAATCCTAGAGACTCTAGTTTGGGAGGAGAGTACAGTATAGATGGGACGGATAGTGTAGATGGAAATTGGTTCTGGATATATGAAGAAGAAAATTAATTATTGGAAGGAGGAAATTGTCAAAGGAAGCTGGAAAAAAAAAGTAAAAAATCAAGTGAATTGAGAAGCAGGAAAACACAGAGAAGCTCATGCCACAAGAACAGTCTGGTTAGGATACTGACCTAAAACCACTGTTGCCAGGCCTTGCTGCCACTGCCCCTGGATTCTCAAGGCCATACCACCACTGTGAATAGTTTCTATATTGTCATGTATTTTTGCATTACTCCCACATTCATAGTTTTGACTGGGAATGCATCAGATTGTCAGAGACTAAGTAACATGCTTACACCCCAGCCTGAGAAGGATCTAACCCGTTTGGCATCAAGAATCCCATAATGGGAGACTCCTTCTAAATAAAAGGGAGTTAAGATGGAAGTAGCCGGGGCGCCTGGGTGGCGCAGTCGGTTAAGCGTCCGACTTCAGCCAGGTCACGATCTCGCGGTCTGTGAGTTCGAGCCCCGCGTCAGGCTCTGGGCTGATGGCTCGGAGCCTGGAGCCTGTTTCCGATTCTGTGTCTTCCTCTCTCTCTGCCCCTCCCCCGTTCATGCTCTGTCTCTCTCTGTCCCAAAAATAAAAATAAAAAACGTTGAAGATGGAAGTAGCCAAGGGGCACCTGGGTGGCTCAGTCGGTTAAGCATCTGACTTCGGCTCAGGTCACCATCTCGAGGTCTATGGGTTCAAGTCCTGCATTGGGCTCTGCACTGACAGCTCAGAGCCTGGAGCCTGCTTTGAATTCTGTGTCTCCCTCTTTCTCTGCCCCTTTCCTGCTCATGCTCTGTCTCTCTCAAAAATAAATAAATGTTAAAAAAAAATTTAAAGATGGGAATAGCCAAAAGAAGGACAACGATATCTGTATTCTTTAGTATAATGCTAACGACTAAAACAAAACCCCAAATTTCAGTGACCTAACGTAAATAAGAGAAGCTTACTGTTCACTCATGTAACATTCCAGTGTAGGGCAGTACTGTTCACTCATGTAACATTCCAGTGGGCAGCTTTCCTCCATGTGGGAGTTCAGGGACACAGGCTTTTCTCATCTTGTGGCCTCACCATCCCTAGAGTCCTCTGTATTCAACTGGAGACCATGAAGGATACAGGTAGAGGAAGAGTTCTGCTTCTTTTTTTTTTTTTTTAATGTTTATTTAAAATGTTTGTTTGTTTATTTATTTATTTAGAGAGAAAGAGAGCAAGAAGGGGAGGGACAGAGAATCCCAGGAAGGCTCTGCACTGTCAGCACAGAGCCCATTGCAGGGCTTGAACTCACGAACCACAAGATCATGACCTAAGCCCAAATCAGGAGTGAAATGCTTAGTCAACTGAGCCACCCAGCGCCCAGGAAGAGGTCTGCTTCTTAAACACCCTAGCTACCACTTGATATAGGGTCAAGCTTGGGAATGTAGTCCCTTGCTGGCCAGCCACTTTCCAGCAACAACTCCACACTATAGAAAGTTTGTGGCTGGCGGGGGGTGGGGGGAGGTGGGGATCCACTAACCTTTGGTTGGTGGATAGCTGTCTATGCCACAGCCTCTGCTGGGTCAATGCATATGGTAAAATATATAGAGAGTAGGGCAGGGAATTGGGGATTAAAGGACCCTGAGAAGACGAGGAACCATTTGAGTAGGTGATTTGGGGAGTGGGAAATGGGATAATACACTGCGAAGTTGAAGTAGGTGGGGAACGTTAATTCTAGGGTATAGGATTGTCTGAACAACTCAGCACCCTTAACAACTTCTTTCCCATGACGGTTGAATTGAAATCCTTCTACGTACAGGGCACTTGGTGAAGCACAGAGATTAGCAAAGGTGACATAATGGTAACCATCTCCAGAATGCTTCTAAACTAATTGGAAAGATATGTACATAAAAAGATAAGTTTTGTTTTCTGGGTAGCATTTGGGAAGTAGTGGGAAGTACTACACTTTAAGGGTTCAAAGTGGGAAGTTATCACTGACAGCTGGAAGCTTAGGGCATGTGTTTAGTCCAGGTCCTTCAAGAAGCTGATGCCAAGATAGGATTGAATGTGTAAGAAATTTACTCGGATAAGTGCTTGTGAAAGAAAATGGGGAGGGAGCCATGGGAGTCTGGGAGAGCTTTCAGACTGCAAACATAAGGCAAATCTGACCCTGAGTGAAGGAGAGAGGAATGAAGAGAAGTCAGGCTGGGTGGAAGCATTTTACACTGTAGAGCAGGTTAAGGAAAATGGAAAGAGACCATCAGGGAGGGGCAGTGAGGTGGCTCAGTCGTTAAGTGTCCAACTTCAGCTCAGGTCATGATTTCACGGTTTGTGAGTTCCAGCCCTGCATCTGGCTCTGCACTGACAGTGTGGAGCCTGCTTGGGGTTCTCCCCCTCTGCCCCTTCCCCACTTGTGCACATGTGCTCTCTCTCTCAAGATAAATAAACTTGAAAAAAAAAAAGACTATCAAGGGAATCCTTGAGAAAAATCACCTGTCAGATGAGTCCCACATCTCTCAGGAAGGGCCTGCTTCAGTTTCCCTGCTACAGTCAAGCATTGCCTGGGTGCAGCCTGCAAGATACGTAGCCTCAGAGTGAACCAGCCATGAAAATTCAGAGCGCTGAAGCTGGGGCCCTTGGTCAATTACTCTTGCAAGTGGAGTTCTGAGAGGTACATTCTCATGGCTATCATAGCCTACTCTATGCTTCACACAGATCTACCTCTTTCCCACAGGTTTGGGAATCAGTTCCTCCATGCTTCCTGTGGTCCTTTCTTCCTGAGGGTACTTAGTGGAATTCTGTTGCTGCAGTTGACTTCAGGGTCATAACTGGTACTCATCCTCTCGGTCCTTCACTATCCATTCTCAAATCCCCACACCTTGACGGGTATTGGTGACTTACCTGGTAGTGTGACCCAAAATTTCATTCTGTAAGGTTTTGAGGTGTTGGTAATCACACCTTTCTTAAGGCAGAGTTGCTTCCTATGTCCATTGATAGTTACAACAAAGCAAGAGAATACCAGGAGGCACCAAAGTGGAATACCTGACTTCCATATGTGTTCCTCCTTGTCCCCATTGTATAAAAGCACTCCCCCAACCCCCGCTGCTGATCAGGGTCAATTACCCTTGCTGGATGATAATTCTTCTCTCCTGTTGGTTCCTGGACACATGGTGTTCAAAGTGTCTCGGCAGCAGCTGTGGTTTGTAATTCAATGGGATCTTTGCCATATCCCCTGGCAAAATTATGCTGTCTTTGGGGACTAGGACCTCTAATCCTGCAGAGTTAAGAGTTGCGGGGACAGGAAGCACAAAAAAATCCCTCCATGGGGCATTTGGTGTGATAGCAAGTAGAGTCACTCCTGCTTCTATCTCTTGGTTCCCAGACCCACGTATTCTCACTATTGAAGACAGCACTATATAGAGGTCTGTGATTTAAAACATACACTGTGTCCGGGGCACCTGTGTGGCTCAGTCGGTTGAGCGTCCGACTTTGGCTCAGGTCATGATCTCGCTATCCGTGAGTTCAAGCCCTGCGTTGGGCTCTGTGCTGACAGCTCGGAGCCTGGAGCCTGTTTCAGATTCTGTGTCTCCCCATCTCTCTGCCCCTCCCCCACTCATGCTCGCTCGCTCTCTCTCTCTCTCTCTCTCTCTGTCAAAAATGAACATTGGAAAAAAAACATATACTGCGTCTTATAGGGCCCCACTCCTCAATCCAGACCGCTGCCTCTGTACTGTACTTCAGTGCTGTTAGGTCATTTTAGACCTGCTTTGGCTGAGCATTTTAATGTCTCTGGAGCTCTGCTGCTCTAACAATTAGGTCTTCATCCTGCCACTCAGCTGTGCATTCCCTTCCCCTGACAGAGATAAAGGTCTCTTTGTAAGCTCTCCCAAAGGCCCTATGGCTCTTTCACTTAACCAAAAACTGCTTATTAATGGCCCTCAGTCCCTCATGATTTCTCTGCAAGACGTCAATACAACTTACAGTGATCACCCAATTTTACTATCTTTGTAGGCATTGTCCCTCCCCCTGCCCTATGTTTTTCAAATGCCTGCATCATCACATCTGCCACAACATTCCTCTCCACTGGGACATTCTCCCAGGTCAACACTGGTGAAAACTTCAGCAGTTGAGTTACCATTTGTGCCAGGAAGTACCTATGTCTCATTTACTAACCAGGGTGGCAACCTCTTTGCCTGATGGGCAGTAGGTGAGCGAGTCCAAATTCCTATCTTGCCCCTTTTTTCTTGGACCACTCTCGGTACCACTTGTGTTTGTCTGGGTCCCTAAGAAATGGATGCCAGATAAGATTAACAATGTACTGGGCACTGAGCACCAAGTGTTATATGTAAGGGATGAATCACTGGGTTCTACTCCTGAAACCAATGCTACATCGTATGTTAACTAACTTGAATTTAAATAAACAAAAATTTTTTAAAAGATTAACAGTGCAAGAAATTTATTAGAGAAAATGCCTATAAGAGAAAATGGGGAGGCAAATAAAGGAGGCTTTGAAAGCCAAGAGACTACAATGCAAGTCTGCTCCTGAGTGAAAGAAGGAAGGCAGGAAGAAAGGGAGGAGGGAAGGAAGGAAGTTTGGATGGAAGCATCTTACATCCCAGTGCAGTTCTAAAGCAAGTTAACAGGATCATTTGGGATTTCTCAGTCACTTGTCAGAGGACTCTGGTATCTCCCAAGAATGGGCCTGTTTTAGTATATCTGCCATGCTCAGTCATTGGCTGGGAGCAGCCCAAGGAAGCAGAACCATGGCACAAACACAGTGATAAATTTCAGAGGGTAGTAGCTGAGGCCTTCAGTCAATTATGCTCACTGCATTCAGAGATCTGAGAAGTGTATCTTCATGGCCACTGCATTAATCTTCACAGAGGAGGCAAAATAGGATCAGGGCCTAGGAAATAGGTAGGATTTAGTGAAGCGGTGATGGGCAGAAGATACATTCACTGACCATAGATAGGTAGGCAGAGTGTACTATTGTGTTCTAGATAAAATAAATAGGGCACCTTATCTGAAGGACACCTTATCTAAAAGCCTCATTTTAGCAGTGTCTTAGGAAAAAATGTTGGAGAGGTAGGTAAATATAGAATACCTTGATTAGCAGGGTAAGAAATTTAGACTGCATTCTATAGGCATTGGGAAGCCATGGACAGTAGATCTACATTTAACCTAACCTCTCAGTAGAACTAAAAACTAATGATCCTTCTGTCCTGTTTTACTTCCTCCTTCCAAAAAAATCCTCTGGCTTCCTTGATGTAACATACTGCTAGCTTTCCTCCTGTATCATTTGCCACTCATTCTCAGTCTCCTTTGTGCAGTCTCCCATGACTTGAAAGTGGGTGGTTTGCCCAAGTGAGAATATAAATGGAGTAGAGCAGAGGTCTATAGGTAGAATTAGTTATTTCATTAATCAATCTATCCAGGCACATATTTCATGATAATGCTACTCTCAAACCTAAACTCTTTAATGGCTTCTCAATGTTCATATGATAAGACAAACATTCTTAATATGGCCTGTAAGACCCTGCACAACCTAGACCCTACTGATCGCTCTGACTCATCAAGTACCATCCCCCAATATCTGTTCCAGTCACACTGGTCTTCTGACAACTCCTCAAAATCACCATCTTTCTCCTTCTGCAGGGTCTTTGCCTTCACTAGGTGGAAGGCTCACCTCATATTTCAGTGTGACATTAGTTACAGAAGCCTTCCCTACTTCTTTACCGAAATCAGATCTTCTGTATATGCCTCAGTACTGTGCTCTTTTTGTTTGTAATTATCAAAGTTATCATTTTATATTTATTTGTGTGAATATCTGATTAATGTCAGTGGTGTTAGTCTCTCTATGCTGTAAAGACACATGAGGGCAAGCACTGTGTCTATACTTTTATTCTTTTTTTATCACTTAGGACAACAACTAAAACATATTTAGCATAGTACCATAGATAAGGAATTCATGAATGAATGATCAGTAGTTCTTGAGCAGAGGGGGGTGGTGATGTTTGTGCAAAATAGAGTTTCAGATAACTTAATAAGTAAATACTGGTTAAAGTGAATTACAGGTTAGAGAGATTTAGATGACAGAGTCTGGTTAGAAGTCAATTATAAGGCAGAGGTAAAGACAGTGTATTAAGGTATAAGCTAAGTTGCTGTATTAAAGAACCCCTAAATACAATGGCTTCAATGAAATAAAAGTTTATTTCTCTCTCATGGATGTCTTCAAAATTTACCTGCAACAGGGACACCCAGCTGGCTCAGTCAGAAGAGGGAGTGACTCTTAACCTCAGGGTTGTGAGTTCAAGCCCCACGTTAGGTGTAGAAATGAAACAGATTACCTGCAACAATATTTACTAGAGTATTATTTAAATAGTGATAAATTAATAACCTCAATATCCAACAATAGCAGTATATTTAAGTAGATTGTGGCATTGTTATTCAATGGAATAGCCATCACCTCTTAAAAAGGCACATTTGTAGGAGTACCTGGGTGGCTCAGTCACTTAAGAGTCTGACTTCAACTCAGGTCATGGTCTCCCAGTTTGTGGGTTCCAGCCCCATGTTGGGCTCTGTGCTGACAGATTAGAGCCTGGAGTCTGCTTTGTATTCTGTGTCTCCCTCTCTCTCTGCCCCTCCCCCACTTGTGCTTTGTCTCTCTCTCTCTCTCAAATAAATAAATCAACTTAAAAAAAAAGTTATATTTGTAAAACAGAGGCTTTCACACTTCTGAGTGCATCAGAATTACCTGAAGGGTCTGTTTAAACACAAACTACTGAGCTACTGCAGTTTCTGATTCAGTAGGTCTGGGGCAGTGAGCAAGAATTTGCATTGGAGTACCTGGGTGGCTCAGTTGTTAAGCATACAACTCTTGATTTCGGCTCAGGTCATGATCTCATGGTTTGTGGGATGGAGCCCCATGTCGGGATCTGCATTGACAGCAAAGAATTCTCTCTGCCCACCCCCACTTGTCCTCTCTTCGCTTGGATTTCTCTCTCTCTCTCCCTGCCCCTCCCCCACTTGTGTTCACAAGCCCTCTCTCTCTCTTAAAATAAATAAATATTAAAAAATGAATTTGTATTTACAAATACTTAGATGATGCTGATTTTGCCAAGGACCACAATTTGAGAACCACTGTTGAAGAAGAAAATTTAACGACATGGAAAAATGCTTATAGCATATTGTCAATTGAAAAAAAGATTCCAAAATAAAATTATAGTCATGATCTCATTTTGGTAGAAAAATATATGTATTTATGTACACATCAATAGAAGTCTCTTAAGACAAACAAATTGCTAACAGGTTTGTTTATAGGTCTCTTTTGTGTTTGTAAATTGTTTGTAGTTAACATAATAAAGTAGTTTGTTGTTTTCACTTTTTTTTATTGTGGTAAAACACACATAACATAATAGTTACCATCTTAACCATTTTTAAGTGTCCAGTTCAGTGGTATTAAGTACACTCACATTGTTGTGCAATCACCACCACCATCCATCCCCAGGACTCTTTTCATCTTGTAAAACTGACACTCTATACCTATTAGATAATAACTCTCTATTATCCCCTCTCCTCATCTCCTGACAACCACTATTATACTTTAAGTTTTTTTGAGTTTAACTCTTTTAAATACCTCATATAAGTGCAATCATAATAATTGTAATAAAGTGATTTGCTGTTGCTTTTAAGAAAAGGAATTGACAAGACTTGTGGGGAGTGGTCAAAGTGGGAACTCCAAGGTTATACGCTTTAGAGAAAGAGAAAGTGAAAAAGACATAGAAAAGAGTAAAGTAAGTTCTGGATATTGGGAAAATGATCATGATTTGGGTTTGGATATATGCATTTTAAGGTGACTGCAGAATATCTAGGTGAAAATGGAAGCAAGAAGTTAGAGACATGAATTTGAAGCTCAGAAGAGATATCAAAGTAGAGATATTGATATAATAGTTATTTAAGAAGAAGGAATAGCTTAAACCATTTAAGTGGATGAGTTGCCAGAGTGAGAGTATGACATAAGAAGGGCTAATGACTGTGGCCTGAATTCATTCTTTCAACTACTCATTCATTCATTCAAAAATAAATGAACTAATATTTCAAGCTTTCAAAATACTTACAGTCTAATAAGTGAGACAGAGATGTAAATAGCTGATTTCAATTTAGGGGTATCTTAAATATCAAACTGAAATGGGAGGAAATAATCTGCAAATGAGAAAGAGAAAGAGAATACACAGAAATAGGAAAACAGTGCAAAATCACAGAATAATGGAGAATGTTTTCAGAAGGGAGATGTAATATGATAATTTTTTTTTCAGACAGAGCAGTGAAGGAAAGTAAGAGTTAAGATTTGGTAAATTAGGCTGATATTGTTGAATGCTGCCAATCCTTTATTCCAGGATTGGAACTTAGGGCCCGCAGCTAGGGACAATGAAGCTGAGGACCTCAAACGTTGCAACCATCTTCCTCAGGACCAAGAGACAATAAAACTAGCCCTGCCACCAGCAGCCACCACCCCAACCCTTTCTCTCTTCCCAGTTCACAGAAAAGGAGAGAGGAAATAGTCAGAGTCCAGCCTTACGGTTGTGGGTTTATGGCAAGAGGCTTTTGGTTCCTCTCACAGGGAAGCCATGCTTTTTCTCTATTCCCAACATCAAGTGAGGCTGGAGTGGAGGTGGGTGGGAAGGGGAAGCTGATTCCTGATTGAACATATTCTTGGGCAGGTGACTCGATCTGAGCAAAGGCAAAGAAACTGAAGAGAGATGTCAAGCAGGGATTGGAGGTGTGCTATGGAATAGTCTAGTCTAAGGTCCCACCATTTTGTCATAGCAAAGATGAGTATTTCCTATTTGATGGGCCTTAACGAAAGTAACTTGGATTGAACCATTTTGGCAATACCCCACTTAAGGGATCTATCACCACAAAAGGGTCCTAGCTGCAAGAGGCTATGGGATAGAGTGTTGGGAATGGGAACCGAAGAGGCTCTGGAAGTGGCCAAGCCAGAGATAATTCTCCCACATGAGGGCACATGGGAGTGAACATTCAGAAGTAGTCCTAGAAAAAAGCAGATGCATCCCCTAAGAGAGATTCTGAACTTGGATGCCTGCCACTCAGAACTTCAGTTGGTAGTTAACATTAGCCAGACAAGCAGTGGCAACCATTAGTGAGAGATGCAGTCCTTCTCAGTTGAGCAGACAATTGTACAGGTCCACCTGATCATTTGCAGGGCCCAGGGCAAGAGTACCACTGGCAGCCCACATACCATATGTGTACAAATTTACAAGTTATAAATCAAACTAACAAACTTTTAAATAAAATATGTTTCATCCTCCTACTCTGACAAGTATATTTTCAAAACAACATGAAAGGCCAGGTTTGAATTTAGAATTTTTGAAATCCTCGGAGTCTCACTCCAGAATGTGGCAGAATTTGTCTGCCAACCATAAATCCTGGATCACCTCCCTTCTCTTCCTACCTTGACACCTTCTCATTCTTCAAGGATACTAACTGGCCTCACCTCAACCCAAACATCCAATCTCTATTACCAACTGCTGTCTTTTGACCACTTCTCAGGTCTTGGGCAAATCTCTTTTCCTCTGTGGACGCCTCAACTTGACAGGAAGAAAGGCATTGCCACAACTGCCCTTTCTAGTCTGGGCCTAAGAATGCTACTGCACTTGTCCCTTTTCCTCTTTTTTTTTTTTTTTTTTAAAGTTTATTTATTTTGAGATAGGGACAGAGATAGAGATAGAGATAGAGAGAGAGAGAGATAGAGAGAGAGACAGAGACAGGGAGAGAATCCCAAGCAGGCTCTGGCTGACTACACGGAGCCCAACATTGGGCTGCATCTCATGGACCATGAGTTCATGACCTGAGTCAGATCAAGAGTCAGGCACTTAACGGGCCGATCCACCCAGGCAACCCCGGAAAGGACATTTTAATATAACATTTTTGAAAGCAGTGATTGAACAATAAATAAGTCAAACAGTGGGACACTCTGCAGTTTTGAAGAATATAGTTTCAGCAAAGTGGTAGAGAAAGATATCTTACTTCAAGAGTTCAAGAAGGGGTCCCCAGTGGCTTGGGTGGTTGAACGTCTGACTTTGGCTCAGGTCATGGTCTCACAGTTTGTGGGTTTGAGCCCTGTGTCGGGTTCTGTACTGACAGCTCAGAGCCTGGAGTCTGCTTCAGATTCTGTGTCTCCCTCTCTCTCTGCCCCTCCCCTGCTCACTACTCACACTCTGTCTCTCTGTCTCTGTTTCTCCTTCTCTCAAAAGTAAATAAATATTTAAAAAAGGTTTTTAAAAATTTTTTTTTAACATTTATTCATTTTTGAAACGCAGAGAGAGACAGAGCGCGAATGGGGGAGGGGCAGAGAGTGAGGGAGACAACAGAAACAGAAGTAGGCTCTAGGCTCCAAGCTGTCAGCACAGAGCCCGACACAGGGCTTGAACTCATGGATCTTGAGATCATGACCTGAGCCGAAGTCGGTCCGCTCAACTGACTGAGCCACCCAGGCGCCCCTAAAGAAAAGTTTTTTTAAAAGAGGTCAAGAAATTAATGGTTAATGAAAGAAAGGAAATGAGGTTGAGCTCTATCAAAAGTTTGACAGATTAGAGAGAAAGAGAGAATATGTGAAAGATGGTTTTTGAAGCATATGGCATAGCAAGGCAGAAGGGGGGATATATATATATATCAAGAGGGGTGGCAGGCTGAAGAAGTAAGCCTTGGGAAAACCATTGAAGAAAACCCTGGAATCCAGAAACAGAAGGGAAGAATGCGTGATGGGGAATTATGGAACATTTTGATGTAGAGAAGGTCTTGATTCTCTCCTTAAAATAGAGATAAGGTCCTTTCCTGTCCCTAAGCAGCTCCCTTTCTCATTTCATATTGCAGCAATTTCAAACTTTCAGCACTCACTCAATGTACTTTTTTTCCTACTTTCCCTAATAGTAAAAGAGCAAAATGTTGAACAAATTTAAGACTGAGCCTCCTTTGATCCCCTGCTTGACTCAACCTGCTTGACCAGAGCAGTCTCAGTTGTGCAGTATTGAGCCCTGGAAAGTAAGTTGACCAGCAACCCTCAGCTAGCACCCCCGGCCGTATGGAAACAGGTGGGAGTTGTAAAAAGATATACATTGTCCTAAGACAGATAGAGACCTTAGATAATGGAGAAATAGCCTCCAGGGACAAACGGGCTGTGTTCCAAAAATTCAATTTTAAATTGACTGTTTGGAATGCAGAACACATTTTCCCTTAGAAACAATGCTATGAATAATTGCAGTTATTTTCCCAGGGAAGTCCACACAAGCTTGTTTAACCCATAATGTTGCAGAAATATCTGCTAAGACATTTTGGATTTACATTGAGTGCATCCCTAAATCCTTACCACTCTGAATTATAAATTAGCTATGTACGTAGCTGCCACTTCAACTAGACTGTGAACTCTTTGAGGGCTGGAAACTGTTGAATTATTCATTTTGTGTTCTGAATGCCTGGCATATAACTGACAATAAATGTTGGTTGCATAAATGAATGAACAAATTTAATAGGCATTTGAATAGAGTTGAAAGTGTGCTAGGGAATAAAAACAGTAACATTTAGTGGGTACCTTAATAAGTGTCTGGCACTGTATTAGGCAGATGACCAATAAAGCAAACTGCTTTGTTTGGGCTAGAGGTAGGGAAGATGCTGAAGGCAATTTAATATTTAAGGTATAAAGTGGGTGCTAGACTTGCTAAAAAAATGTTTTTGGATGAAGCAAGTGGATAGATGTACAGATTTGAAAAGAGTCACAGAAAAAATATCAACAGGAGTTGATATGCAAAGGGAAGCAGTTCTTTTCAGGGGCTCTAAGATCAAGGAGGGGAGATGTATGACCACAGCTAAGGAGGAGAAGATAAGATTTGGTAACAGAGAACAGTGGTCAGGGAAAAATGAAAGGACTGGTTTGGATTCGGCCCTGATTTACTTTCCCCTGGTTTATTGCTCTCTGTAAAGAGGTATTTGCTCTGGCCAGTCTCTGAAGATTTGTTGTTAGTTTAGATTAAAGTATTATCACTCTCCCATAGATTGAGGTTGATCAGATTGATTTCTTTCCACAATGACAGTAAGTGCTTTTTAAAATTTGGTAGAGATGGTGTTTTACCTGGGTGGCTGTAATACAATATTATAAACTGGGTGGCTTTAACAGCAACAACACTGCTCACAGTTGTGGACGCTAGAAGTGTGAGATCAGGGTGGCAGCATGGTCACTTGGTGCGTGTTCTCTTCTGGGTTGAAGATGAGGCTGATTTCCCATTTTATCCTCACATAGCAGAGAGACTGAGGGAGCTCTCTGGAGTGTTTTGTAAGGGCACTAATCCCATTCATGAGGGCTCTATTCTCATGACCTAATTGCCCCTCAAAGGCCTTACTTTCTGATACCATCATGTAGGGGCTGGGATTTCAGTATGTGAATTTGGGGAGCAGGTGAGGGCACAAACATTCAGTTCATAAGAGATGAAGATAATACTGAAGGCAGTGGAGTGGAGATACTAGGAGGTCAGGGAGAATGCAACCTGGGAAGGTGAGAGAGGGAACATGACTTCTGGATACTTTTGGTGGAGAAAGAAAAAGGGTGGGGGGCAGAGAAAGGAGGGTGGGGGGGGAAGGGAGGCAAACAACTATTTCATAATTTTATAAAGAGACTAACCACTCATAAAGTCTCTCTGACTTACTGCCAGCCTGATCTTTGTTCTTTGAAAGTATAGCTACAACTACTTATGCATTTCCTTCATTGTCCTCAAAGTGCTTAAGTACAATCAATAAATACTTGTTGATTGATTATTCTGAGTATTTCAAATCAATCCACACTTCTGGTTTTATTAAGGATCTTAGAATCGACATTGATCAAGCTGAGATAAGAACTGTCTCTAAATTTATAAGACATTTTGTGTATCTCCCTAAGGAAAGGCAAACACTTGTCCATGCCTATTTTGTATCTTATACTGTACTGGGGAGTTTACTTACATTACTGCATTTCTAGTAATTTATCATTGTTTTAACAATTACCGAGTACTCATTATATGTCAAGCCCTATGCTAGGCAATGATGATAAAAGGCAAAGAGGGAGACACTCTGACTTTCTAGTAGTTATAGTATGATAGGGAGAAGGCAGGGTAAAGCCAACAACTGCCATGTAGTTTGAGAAGTGCAATAAAAGCAGCAAGGAGTTGGCAACATTGGAGGATGGAAAAGGTGAGCTTTAACTTAAAATAGGTAGGAAATACAGACAATAAGAAGGAAACAAGTATTTGTTGTTCGTCTGAAATGAATATTTAGCTGGATGCCAAGAGGAGCCTGAGGAGACATGACTACACGTAATGTGATATCCTGGAGGGATCCTGGATCAGAAAAAGGACATTTAGGAAAAAACTGAAGAAACGTGAATAAAATATGGATTTTGTTTAATAATAATGTATTACTATTGGTTAATTGATTGTGACAAATATACCATACTAATGTAAGGTGTTAATAATAGGGAAATGGAATATATGAGAACTGTCTGTACTATCTGTACAATAATTCTGAAAATTAAAGATTGTTCTCAAGTAAAAAGCTTATTAAATTTTTTTAAACTGGTATCTTGTATTCCTTAGATCTAGCAACCCTAACATTGTTACTGCCAAATAATAATTAAACATAAAATATGAAAAAATTATATTCAATTGATAACTTGAGATTTGAGTTACATTATATATGATTTCTCCTAAATATTTGATCCAAACACTTCATTTTCTATAAATAGTTCATTTATTTTATTTTTAGGCAAGCCTCCAGCAACCAAATAGTTAAACCAGGCACTATATTTCAATGAGATGCTTTGCCTCTCAGTGCCATAAACTATCACCAGTTGTAAGCAATTTCAGACCCTAAAAAAAAAACCGGTTTAAGTCCCCCCCCCCCCACACACACACAAACCATCAATAAAATTAATTTTAATTTGGGTTGTGCACATCTCAAGTGATTAAAAAAATCCAGTTATGAGAAAATCAGCAAGGTTAAGGGCCTGCAAGTAATCACTTGATAATTTATGTTGTCTGAATGGAAAACAGTACTGATTATTTTACTCTCCACGTTGCTCCTCTGGAGGAAAACAACCTGTGGTTTGTGGAAGAAGTTAGAGTCTGAAATAAAAATAGAAATGTATAATGTGACAGTTTTACTTGAAGGTGAGCTTAGAAAACATCACTTATCAACCAACCAACCCAAGGAAGATGGGCTTTTAAACAAGAGAATGAATTTGAGAACACTTGTCGGTTTCCAGATACAAGATGACCAAATATACTTTGCACAGCTTTAATTTCTGCTTGCTACCTAACAAAATTAGGAATTTAATTATTATGTAATTATTACATTATTTATACTTATTACATTATTATTACTTATTAATATGTAAGTGCAGATAATATACTAAAATAAAACTGTCTTCAAGTGGCACTAGAAATTATCGGAAGTTATATGGCTTCTCAATTTCTACTTTAAGTAGCAAGTCCCTAAAACTGTTTGTGCCCCAAAAGATATGTCATAAATTTCGCTTTGCAAGCGTGTGTGCACGCACATTTATTTTGTGCAAAAAAACTATGCTGAAGAGCTTTGGTGTTATCCAGAGATAAAAAAATGGTTCCTGTGCGGTTTTGTACTTTTTGAGGGGAGGGGAATCCGACGTTAAGTTAAGCTTTTGTTTATTTATATGTGTCCTGGTCTCCTACAGAAACAACAGGCAAAAGCTTGTTTTAAAAGAAACCCAATACTTTCAAGGACTTGGGTCTGTTCTGAAGCAGGACGGTGGCTTCCTCAACAGATCTATTCACAAAGAGGGTTAGGTCGGCTAAAGGAGCCAAAAGAGGGGTTCGTTTTGCTTTGGAACCGGACAGTGTCTCCGTAGGAGCTCGGTGAGGTACTGATCGGCGCCCCCGGAAGATCGGGCCGCTAGCGTCCGTCCGACTCCAAAGACCATAGGCCGCGGGAAGAGCCCTGCTCTGATGGACAGGAGAGGGGAGGTGGGTCCGAGCCCCAACGCTTACAGACCGCCTGTCGGGGTCTTAGTGACCTCAGGCTGCCACCGACGCAGGACGAGACCCTAACCTAGCAAATGTCGCTTGCACGCCGGCTGGGCGCGCAGCCACGCAGATTGCTGCTGGCCTACGCTTCTCCGGGAGCGCAAACAGGCGCGGGCAGCGCCCTTTCCGTGCTAGGGCAGCGCGGTTCTAGGAGAAAGGCCGCGAGGGCGGGGCTTGGGGCAGTGTGGAACTATTTCCTCACACAGTGGTCAGTCAGGGCGAGGAGAGGCTGTCAGGGCGGAGCGCCACATGGCGCGACCAAGGCCGGCCTCATCGTTGGCGGGCACCGAGGAAGCAATGTAGTGCGAGAAGCCTACAGTCCACGCCGTGGAAAGATGGGTCAACCAACGAATGTTTCACCCCAGCCCACACGCCTAAGAGGGAATTTGAGAGCGCTTGGGGGAGGGGCGGAAAGAACAGGCGGCTTGCAGAGGGCATGCTCAGTTCTTAGAGCCGTAAGTGGAGAGCCAGGCATGCGCAGTGAGGCGAGGGTGGATTGGCAGCCGGGAGGGGCTGGCGTGAGCGGGCTGCTGTGTTTATCCGGTTTTCTGGGTGGGCGGTCAAAGCGCACGCGTAAGGGCGAAAGGCAGCGGAGCTGGGTAGTGGAATGCGCATGCGCGGAGCGAGCCGGTAGCTCTGGGAGGGTGTGGAGGGGGCTCTTAGAGGAGAAGCAGGGGAAAAGGGAAGCGAAGGGAAAGGGAAGGGCGGGGGGAGGGGTGAGAGTGTGTTCTGCGCATGCGTGCGGGCGCTAGCGACGACGGCGGCGGGGGAGTCTCGGGGATGACAGTGGCTTTGCCCGTTGGGGTAACGGTCGTCGTCGCCGGCAGGGCCTGAGGCGCCGCACAGCCCGCGGGATTCATTAAGGCCGCAGCAGCCTGGGCCCTACCGAGTTAGAGTGGCGCGTGGAGTCAGGGTGAGGGCGGCGAGGCACGGGGGGAGGGGCCTGCGGCGGGGCCTTGCCGTGTGCTCTGGGCGGCGGCGGGGCCTGGCGGTGTGAGCGCTCGCCTTAGTTGCGGCCGGGCGGGAGCCGTGGGCGGCGGCGGCCGTCGTGCTTGGCGGCGGAGGTCTCCGTGTGCGCGGCGCGGAGAAGATGGCTGGGCAGTGAGGGGGCGGCGCTTGCGCCTGGTGACCTCGGAGTGAGCGACTGAGGAGCAAGGGGCGCCGCCGCGGCCCGGCCGGGCCTGCTCCCCGCCCCCTCCCGCTGCCGCCGCCGCCGGCCTCTCCGGCCCGCGCACTTCCTCTCCGGCCCTCCCCTAGCGGGTGGGGGACTCTCCTGCCCGCTTCGCCACCTCAGGGAACCGCGGGGCTATAACCGCCGGGGCGGAGAGCCAGGCGCAGTCCGGCCCCGCGTCCGATATGGAGAGAGCGGCGGCGGCCTCCGCCAGCCGCAACTGCAACGTTCGCCGCCGCCGCGGCTTGGTGCACTAGATTGAGGAAGCCGACGCCCGAGCCGTCCTCTTTGCGGTCGCCCCTACCTCTGCGTCGTGCGCTGTGATGGAGTAAGGACCCTGCAGCGCGTGAGAAGCGTGCCCGCTCCTCGGACCGGGCCGGGGCCTGCTCCCGCGCCCGCTCAGCTCGCCCTGAGGAGGTGCCTCCGTGTCCGGAGATGCAGCGAAGGCCGCCCGCCGAGCCGCGGGGCTAGACTGAGCGCCGAGTCCTGACCCGAGCGCCGAAGCTGCTGCATTCTTCGTTCGCCCCGAGGCTGACTGGAACAAACTCGAACGCTGGTTTCCCTTGCTCTCTCTCTCTCTCTCTCTCTCTTTTTTTTTTCGTCTGCAAGTCTCAGGGACGGAGGAGGGGCGCCAAGGCCCCATGTGTGGGAGTACTCCTTCAGCTCCACAAACTTGCGCGGATTTTGGTTACTACTTTGGCCAGTGGTTCTTCTCTGATTTCCTCCGAATTGTTGCAAATTCGCCGTTGTTCCCTGGCTGCTTACAAAGTTGGATCCGGAATTTTTTTTCAACCGGGAGCCATCGGTGTCGAAGTGTCTGCAATGAACCCCGTGAATGCTACTGCTCTCTACATTTCCGCGAGCCGCCTAGTGCTCAACTACGACCCCGGAGACCCCAAGGCGTTTACAGAGATTAACAGGCTCTTGCCTTACTTCCGACAGTCCCTCTCTTGCTGTGTTTGCGGTGAGACGCTTTTTATTGTTCCCTTTCAGTGCTTGTTTTAGAAAACCTGGGCAGTGGTAGCAAGAACGCTTTGGTGGCATGGTGGTTTGTACTAAGCTTTTGTTATTTGTGCATTAGTGTATGGTCATAAGTTTTCAAACTCGTCAAAGGATTTTTGCCCGACTTTTCAGAAAGACAGCCCTTCTAAACTGTTTTGTACGGCGGCCTTAAGGTTCAGAACTGTTTAATTCGTCTCGGGTCAATTCCTTGCCATTTCTGGTGATGATATAAATGAGTTGAAGTATGTTTGCATATTGCTGCCTTTTTTAAACCTTTGATACAAGAGCTGACAATACCTACCTTGGTTAAACGTGGTTAAGCCTGGTTAAAACATGTACATGTGGCGTGTTTGCATTTCCCCAAACTGGTGTTATGTGTGGGTGGTAGTATAATCTGATGCACCCACAGCTGTGAACTCGGTGCAGAACTTTCCCCCGTGTTCTTCAACAAATGCTCTGACAGTTTGACGGTAAGCAGTGAGCCAAGGAAGACTGATAGTACTCTTTAGCTGGTGGGATTTTTACAGGAGTGTTTCTGTTTTGTGGTTTTAATACGTTGTGGACTGGTAGACCGTTATTTTAGGTCCCCCCCCCCCCTCCCGAAAATATTATTTTGTGCTGGGTAGGATATTTTCAAGTTATTTTTGAGAGATGAATATATGCTAAGTTGTTTAATAAATCGAAATGTCTCAAAAGCGCTGATAATTTGGATTAATTTTGCACCTATGATAGTTGTTTTTCATAAAACCTGGACTAAAAACATTAATACAAGGGAAATGGCAACTATCAAAGAGGGAAAAAAAAAGAAGCAGTACTATATTCTATTTCATATTCTGCCCCAAATTTTGAGGTTTTGCTGATCCACTCATTTAGTCAGAACTTGATTAAGCATTTCAGCCTTTCACTTTATATTAGATAAAATAAATTTTGTAGCTATGGTATCAGAAAGAGGACATGGTATTCATTTGAGAATTCTTCAGGATTTTCTGAATAGCTCTGGGGCATGGGGCATGGGGCATGGGGCAAGGCACTGAAGGGGATGCAGAGGAGATGAAGATTGTGTTTTTGCACCCCAGGTACTTAATCTCATAAACATTTAAGTGTTAGAATGTGATTAAGTGCTACTGTGACTGGTAACAGACACTTAACACCTTTATAGGGAAGCGTTTGCCCTGGGCAAATCACCACTGCCTTGGGCCTCAGTTTCTTAACATGTAAAATAAGAGCTTTGGGCTAGATTCCAAGTTTCCTTTCAACTTAAATTTTATAAATAAGAATTTGCTTGGTTTCAGTGTACTCCCCCATTCCACTTCCACTTTCTATGGAGTGCTTCTTTTTATGTCTGAACAGCTTTTGATAGTTTTTGAACTGAGGAGATAGAGCTGCTATAACTTCCTTTTCTTTTGCGGGGTTCGCTACTCTTGTATGGGAAAGAGAGGGCAAAGGGTAGCCCACCCTGGCCTGTTAGAACAGCAATAGAGAGTGATATCATTATCCAGGTAACACTTAAAGATCTAGTAGGCCTCCTTTTTATTAGGGGGATGGGACTTAACCCTCTAATTTAAGGGGGAAGTGGTAGTTTTGAATCGAGTAGGTGTTTGGAATTTTAATTTCTTATCAGTTGCTTCAGGATAGTTGTGGTCTAAATGAACATTTTTCCAAATTCCAGCTTGGATTTTAAAACATGAAATTAAAGATAAATCTACTTTAAAAAAAATCCAATTGCAGCTTTATTTTTTTTTTAAGCTAGTCTTGTCAGTACGAGGGGGATTTTTTGGTCATTATTTCTTTCTGTTCAAGCTTTCCTATGGAAAAGATTTGTGGGTTCTATTTTTTCCCCAATTATATTGAGTAGCTGCCATAAATTTCAGCAATCTGGGTGTAGGTTCAGCCTGCCTTCTCTGACCACCCCCCCCCCCCATAAGTCTCTAGTTGTCAAGAGATAGGAAGAAAAAAATTGGTTATTTGAATCAGATCCAGCATTTAATCATCTTGTATCAGGTGCTGTCCTAGATTCCTTTTCTTAGCTGAAAATCATAAATTCATTCAAGTTAATAGGCCATGTGTATTATTTCATGAAGATAACAAATACGTAAAAGTTTAATTATATCCTGGTGCCGTAAATAGGGAGTTTCACCAGGTTGTCTGAAGTCTGACCTAGTACTACCTTTTCAGCCTTACATTTAACTGCCCTCTTACATAATTTCTGTGCTTCAGCCAGGCTGTTTTGTTTTTTCTAAACATAAATGCCCTATGTCTTCCTCCTCTTTACCCCGCTTTTGTTCTCTGAAGTTTCTTCTGCCTAAAATACACTTTTTTTTTCCTCTGTGGTCTAACTCCTCAATTTCCTCCCTCTTCACTGAATTCTTCCTTGCTCACTGCAAGCAAAAAGTCGTTTGTCCTTTGAACCTCTGTAACCCTTTGTTCCAGTCATAAGCACTTAGAACTCTTCCAGTGCAGTTTTTGTATCTAATTCTTCTGATATCTCAGGGAAAAATATTATTTTTTGTACATTTTTGTGTTTCACCTGCCTCATCCACTCTCTCCTATCCAGGCACTTGTGTTTATGACGGATTCGGGAACAAAATGAGAGTCCTACAAACTTTGCAGTTAGGTTCATATCTTGGCTCTTCTACTTACTGTGTGGGAAAGTCTCTAACTTTGTGGCTCAGTTTCCTTTATGAAAGGGGATAGTTACACCTTCAAGTTTTTCTCCCAAATTTGTATTCTACATGGGTTTATTTTTAAGTGGAGAAAAACTTTTTGAACCCATGAGAACAAGCCTATGGACTTGTTGTCTGGCACGTATTATAAGCTTAGTATTCCACCCTTGTACAGAACTAGAGAAAGGTAGAAGGAGGTGAGGGAAGAGACTGTATTGTCAGGTCAGTTATTGTCAAACCTAGATTATTCACTGAAACTACAAGTTTTGTTATTGTGGTACTTTGAAATGTTAATTAGCTGATTATCACTATTTGTTTTTCAGTTCCTTTGTGTATTTAAACTGTCTGAAGCTTCTAGTGAATGGGATAGCAGTGCTCCAGAGAATTACTGTACTTTCTAGGCCAAAGAAACAGTGACCAAGACAGTATTACTGTGGATGCTATTTTTGTGTCTCTTCTTTCCCCTTGTTCTACAATGTTGGACTTGGCTTTATCATTTATCAGAAAGTAGAATTTCTTTGGCTGGCATGAGATTTGATAAATTCTGCCCTAGGGATTTTAAGTTTTTCATTAAACTTGTAAGTCCACAAATGATACAAGGTTGGTATATAGAATCAAATCCTCTTAGAATTGGAAGGACACAGTAAGTAGAAAAATATCAGTCCGAGATATTTGGAGTCCTGTAAATAATCATGTTTGAATCTCTACTCAGTCACATGGATAGTTTGGTGTTTTAGAGTCTAGAAACAAGGTGGTTTTGGCTTTGGATTTATTGAAATTGTGAAACCTTTTGGGCATCCAGGTTCTCATTTATAAAATGGAAGGGGGCTATAGATTAGTGTTTCCCACTGACATAGGGTTACTTATGCTGACCAGGTTTTTGTTTTGAGTGTTAAAGACTTAAAAACCCTATCATCTTTTACAATTGCTATTCTTATTTTCCACTAGAAAGGAGATAGTTCCCTGAGGGTGAGCACCTTGCTTCTGTTGTTCAGTTTAACAGCATTGCACCTGAGAGTTACTGGCTCAACACGTTTTTGTTGAATGGATGAAATTAGCATTCAAAAGAAAGTTTCAGAGTAGGGGAGATGTGGTCTCAGAATAAAGTATATGCCTTAAAATTAAGTAAATTAGTTTTATGAAAAACTACTTTTAATTTTCCTTACTATTCTCCTTTGCCATTGTTTGTGGACCCACATTATAATTAGTGTAGTAGATGATCCCAAGAATATTTTTCAGTTACAGAATTGTCTTCTTTTACCAGAAATACTTTTTGGCTGAGCATACAATTTATAATTAGCAAGAATCTTCTACAGTGAAATTTGAACATACAGCTTGGAGTGATTTTTTTTTTTTTTTTTAATGTTTACTTATTTATCTTGGGGGAGAGAGATTTATTTTGAGTGGAGCAGGGGAGGGGGAGAGAGAAAGGGGGAGAGAGCATCCCAAGCAGCCTCCGTGCTGTCAATGTGGAGCCCCACGAGGGACTTGATCCCATGAACTGTGAGATAATGACCTAAGCTGAAATTAAGAGTTGAATGCTTAACTGACTGAGTCACTCGGGTGCCTCCAGAGTGACTTATTTTAAGTTATTTATATTTTATTTTTAAGCTGCTTATCTCTTAGGTGGAAGCTAAATTAAAAGGCCATTTGAATAATTATACATAGATCTTATGCTGTTTTATAATTACATATTTTCAAGCATTAGTTCTTTGATACGTAAGAACTTATTTTTATTGTACTTAAAGTCAGTGTAATTAAAATTTTTGATTGTAATGAATGTGTAAAGTTTATCATCTTAACCATTTTAAAATGTACAGTTCTATAACACTAAGTAAATTTATGTTGTTGTGAAACAGAATTCCAGAACTTTTTCATCTTGCAGATCTGAAACTCTGTATTCATCAACTAACTACCCTCCTCTGCAGCCCCTGGTAACCACCGTTCTACTTTTTGTCTCTCTGAATTTTGCTACTCTAGGTACTTTATATTAATGGAATCATACGGTATTTGTCTTTTTGTGATTGACCAATATAATGTCCTGAAGTTTCATCCATCATACAGCATGTGTAAGGATTTTCCTTTTTTTAATTAAAAAAAAATTTTTTTTTTACGTTTATTTA
This sequence comes from Panthera pardus, assembly GCF_024362965.1. Taxonomy (NCBI): domain Eukaryota; kingdom Metazoa; phylum Chordata; class Mammalia; order Carnivora; family Felidae; genus Panthera; species Panthera pardus. Next base: position 125,908,613 of record NW_026526721.1, read on the forward strand.
TTTTTGAGAGGCAGATCATGAATGGGAGAGGGGCAGAGAGAGAGGAAGACACAGAATCTGAAGCAGGCTCCAGTCTCTGAGCTGTCAGCATAGAGCCTGACGTGGGGCTCGAACCCACAAACCATCAGATCCTGACCTGAGCGGAAGTTAGACGCCTAACCGACTGAGCCACCCAAGCGCCCCTAATTTTTTTATGTTTGTTTGTTTGTTTGTTTATTTAATGTTTGTTTGTTTTTGAGAGAGAGAGAGAGAGAATGAACAGGGGTGGGGCAGAAAGAGAGAGGGAGACACAGAATCCGAAGCAGGCTCCAGGCTCTGAGCTGTCAGCACAAACTCACAGACTGCAAGATCATGACCTGAGCTGAAGTCGGACGCTCAACCGACTGAGCCACCCATGCGCCCCTGTTTATTTATTTTTGAAAGAGAGACACACACGAGAGTGCGAATGGGGGAGGGTTGGAGAGAGAGGGAGACACAGAATCTGAAGCAGACTCCAGGCTGTGAGCTGTCAGCACAGAGCTGGATACCGGGCTTGAACTCATGAATGGTTCAGAGATAGAATGAGATCAGACCTGAGCTGAAGTCTGTTGCTTAACTGACTGAGCCATCCAGGCGCCCCAAGGATTTTCCTTTTTTTAAGGCTGACTAATGTTCCATTGTATGTTGTATACCACAATTGTTTATCCATTCATCAGTCAATGGACTTTTGGGTTGTTTCCACCTTTTGGCTCTTGTGAATATGTTGCTGTGAACATGGGTGTGCAAACAACTCTCAAGACCCTGCTTTCAGTTCTTTTGGGTATATACCCAGACATGGGATGGTTGGATTGTGTATATAGTATTTCCATTTTAATATTTTTGAGGAACCTCCTGTTTTCCATAGTTGTTGCATCATGTTACAATCCCACCAATACTACATGGGTTCCAATTTCTCCATATCGTTGCCAGCACTTTGTAAAAAAAAAATTTAAATTTATTACAGAGAGAGAGAGACAGACAACACAGGTGGGGGAGAGGGGCAGAGAGAGCACAAGACACTGACTGAGCCACCCAGGCACCCCCACTTTTTTTTTTTTTTAATAGTAGCCATTCTAATGGGCATGAGGTGATATCGTGGTGGTTTTGATTTCCATTTTTCTAGTGATGTTGATTATCCTTTGATATGCTTGTGGGCCATTAGTGTTATTTTTGGAAAATCACTATCATTTTTTATCTTGAAAAGATAACTCATTACATCTTTATTAATTACCTGTTCAAAGTGCTGGAATAGTAAGATGAATAAGACACATCGTTATTACCCATGTTACTCATTGTTACGGAGAAGACAGATGAGTAGACCAACAATTACTGCCGAAGTGTTGTGCTAGAGTCACTTATGCCAAAATCTCAAGCATCATAATAGAACATTTGTAAGTTAGCTTTTGTTGCATGTGTAAAAGTTTCAGAAATTAATCACAAGTGAATTTTTCCCTCCATGTAACTTGTTTTTTGAATACCTGTTTGGGTCAGAGTTTAAACATACCTGATTGGTGTTAAGCAGAATTTGGTTTACCAGTTTTTTTTCTTGGGACTTAAGTTCTTTATGGAGCATTTATTTGGTAGGTTGATAAGGAAGAACAATATTTACTAATTTGTCTTGGCAGATAGATATACTTTTATTTCAGATATATTTATTTAACTGTTTTCTTTTTCTAATAAAAATCTTTCTATACTTTTCCCTTTTGGTATTTTAAAAACTAGTTCATTTATTCATTCCTACTTAGGTATGTTTATGCAAAATGAAATTGCCTTGGGGAAAGGACTTCTGAGTCTTTGTAAGTGTGTTCCAGATGCTGAAAGAGATGAAAAGAGGTTTGATCCACAGTTCATTGTCGTATGACATAACCACCTGAAGTGTTAATAAATACTAGTTTAAATAATGGTTCAAGATAAGCAGTACAGTACTGTAGAATTAGGCAGTAGAAATTGTTTCAGTTTGGTGAGATCTAGAAAGTATGGAGGTTGAGATGGGCCAAGAAGAATGGTGAAATTGGTGGACATTTTCAGCAAGGTTAGAGGGCAGAAAGTCAAGTTTATCTGTAGTTGGAATTCTTGTAGGAGAGACCTTGCCCTGTTTGTTGAGACTCAGGGGTCTTTGTTTGATGAGCCCTGATACCCCCCAAAATATGCTCTGTGGGCCACCTAAATCAAATCACCTAAAGGGCTCCATAAAATCCAGATTCCAAGTTATCATATCAGACTAATTGAATTGGAACTCTGTGAGCAGGTTCTTGTAATCTGTGTTTTACCTTCACCATCTTGATATGGGGAGGGGGTTTTGCAAATCACTATTGTAAGCATTTGAGAAACAGCATTTAAAAAAAAATGTTTTTTTAATGTTTATTTTTGAGAGAGAGAGACAGTGTGTGAGCAGGGGAGGGGAAGAGAGAGACACGGGATCCGAAGCAGGCTCCAGGCTCTGAGCTGTCAGGACAGAGCCCGACGTGGGGCTCGAACCCACAGACCGTGAGGTGATGACCTGAGCTAAGTCAGACACTTAACTGACTGAGCCACCCAGGTGCCTGTGAGATGGCATTTTAAAAAGAGAGTGTTGTGTTTGAAATTCTGTTTTGGGATGGGTGCCTGGGTGGCTCAGTCCGTAAAGCGTCAGACCTCAGCTCAGGTCATGATTTTGAGGGTCACAGGTTTGAGCCCTGCGTGGGGCTCTGTGCTGACAGCTCAGAGCCTGGATCCTGCTTCAGATCCTGTGTCTCCCTCTCTATCTGCCCCTCCCCCACTTGCACTCTGTCTCCCTCAAAAATCAACAAACAATAAAGAAAATTGTTTTAGGAAAGATTAATTTGGGGGTAGAATACGGTATTGATTATTAGAGTATGGTGAAACTTTCAATTACGAAGGATAACAGATGTATTTGTATTAGATAGAAGCCTGAATAGTGGTGCGAGTGGAAAAGGAACAACATCAGATAATTACGGCTATGGTTATCATAACATTTGAATTCTTTGTTCTGTATGTATTATACTTTGCTATGGTTAGGCATATTTTACTGTGAATAGATGAAATGAGACATTTTCCACCCTCAAATTTACAATGTTTAGCACAGTGCTTTCACATAACACCTGATAAAATGCCCTGAATTGTATTGAAGAACTGACAAAATCTGGCAGTTTAATACAGATGCTTGGGAAAGATTAAAGGAGGCAAAGGTAGCTTAGATATCAGAAGTGAAGTCAGGAAGGACATTGATTTTGGAAGGACATGAAGTATTTAGATAGGCTGGTTTGGAATAATATAAAGACAACCTAATAAAATATTCTTCAGGGATTTAGCAGTTTGATACAGGATTTTGGTCAGGTGTTTGGGAGAGGTTGCAGGTAGGATAGGAATTAGAGTGGATTAGGTGTGGGCCTGAGAAGGATGAGACGTTGTTGAATAATATGATGATCCCTGGGGATTGGGGTTATAAAGAAGTATTGGAAATTAGAAAAGGATAGAAATACAATGTATTTGTTTTATAATCTTTTTATTTTGTGCCCTTTTTTGTTGATTTTTGTCTGTTCAGAATTTTTAATTTATTTATTTTTTTTTTTTGTAAATTTACATCCAAATTAGCATATAGTGCAATAATGATTTCAGGAGTAGATTCCTTAATGCCCCTTACCCATTTAGCCCATCCCCCCTCCCACAACCCCTCCAGTAACCCTCTGTTCTCCATATTTAAGAGTCTCTTATGCTTTGTCCCCCTCCCTGTTTTTATATTATTTTTGTTGGAAACGTTGATTTTGAAAATAGTTTTATATGTCTGATATAGTAAAACAGTCAACATACCTTCTGAGATTTGAGGTTTTCGTTGTCATTCTCAGATTAATTATAACATCCTGTCCTCCTTTTTTTGCATTCCTTGTTTTCTTTGTGCTTGCATAGCATGACTTTAATAATTGGCTAATGCCTTATTATACTGGCTTCTCTCAGAGTCCACTCGGCTACTTTTATATATGATTAATTGGAGGTTTTGTGAGTTTTGATGTACTTTCTAAATTTTATCTTTTATTTTAAAAAGTGATATTTCAAAATTTTATTCTAGTTTCTCATTTTCCCGTGTCCAACTGTCACCTTTGACTTTTCTCTTTTAAAGATTAATATTTTGTTCCCTTATCAGGAAATTAATTTAGATAAAATTTTACATTAATTTCTATATACCTTATCTTTCATTTGCTCTCAGTCCATAATATTTTAGCAGAATTATTTTTATTCATTGCCTTTCTACTCCAGATACTTTGAATTTTTGAAGTTAGAATATCTGGTTTTCTCAAGTTTTTGTCTTTTATTTTTATTTTTTACCGCTTATTCATTTTTGAGAGACAGAGTGCAAGTGGCAGAGAGAGAGGGAGACACAGAATCTGAAGCAAGATCCAGGCTCTGAGCTGTCCTCACAGAGCCTGATGCAGGGCTCATGAGATCATGACCTGAGCCAAAGTCAGATGCTTAACCAACTGAGCCACCCAGGCGCCCCTCAGTTGTTTTAATATAATTTTCTAGCTTTTGTGTTTTGTGTTGCTGACTTTAGCTATCAGCCTTTGTCCATACAGAAAATGTGCACTTAAAATGATGTCTGGTCTCAAATTTGGAAATAATATTTTCTGGCAAAGCTTAGTGGTTTTGAAATTTTTTGTATAACCATTAAAGGCATACCTAAAGTATGGGTAGGTGGTCTAGTGTATAACCTAGTCAATCTTGCTAAATGCTGTTCCTTTGAAATGTAAATGTCTACTTGATGTGAAATTTGGGACTCTGGCCAGATATAATATAGAAATCTAGGATTAGAAGGGAGCATTCCAATTCAGGCATCCTTGTGATTTCTGAATACCCTTTACAGTTAATCACTTGGTTGTCCGGCCTGTGACTGAACATATTCAGGGTATGACATATGATGTCCTACTCATCAGAAGCTGTGGGCTGTCTGAGGGATCCCTTTATGGTGTCACTGAGCTTACCAGCTCAATTTTTACATCGGTCACACAAGGAAGATATTACTAGGTTGTTCTTCATGATGACAATTTACAAAGCTTTAGGCAGAAAGGACCACAAATCATACAGCCATTTTTTTCACATCAAATAATCTTTTCTGTAATATTCTTGAAAGTTCATCCAAGGCTTTTCTTGAATACCTCTAGGGTAGGGAGCTGAATTAAATTCTGTTCTACAAAATAACTATATCATTGACAACTTTTAAAAAGAACTTTCCTTTTAGAAAGTTCTTCCTTCCATTTTCCCAAGCCTCCTTTTTTATAATTGTTTCCTACTGATTTTTTTTGTTCTCTGGAACAATTCAGGAAGTCTTTGATAAAATTTTGACCTTCAACTGTTTGGAAGATGGTTTTGTTTTGTTTTGTTTTGGTTTTGAGAAGAGTGCAATTGGGGGAGGAGTAGGAGAGAGAGAATCCCAAGCAGACTCCACACTAACGTGGGGCTCGAAGTCACCGTGAGATCATGACCTGAGCAGAAATCAAGAGTCAGATGCTTAACTGACTGAAGACAGTTTTCATGTTTTTCCTGAGAAGTTAAGCATCACTAAATTACCTGTCCTGGAAGCATCCTGGTTTCGGTTTCCTCTGAAAGTGTGGTTTTTGGTGTCCATGCCCATAGTATTTTGGAGGTGGTTAGATGGCATTATCTACTTTGACAATTTGGACAAATTATTTAATTTCTTTCTCATTTGTAAGGTGAAGTTGTTGGGTGAATTATTTAATTTCTCTTTTTTCATTTGTAAGATGAAGTTGTTGGAGTAGAGCAGAGATTTCGTTGTGAACTTGGCTCCCAGACATTTTTTAGCTTGGCTAAAAATTTATAGAGTTGGTGCCAACGTTTTAAAATCTAGAGTTCACTTAAAACCCCAAATTTTAGGTATCTCCTGGAAAATTGTAAAGTCTGGCAGCAGTGGATACCTTGTGGCATGGCATCACTGGCTGTAGTTGAGAGGGGGTTTGTCTTGGGGGTTGGAGGTTTGCCCTCTCCAGTTTACCCTTGGTCTCGCCTAACCTTTGTTGCATTTATTTTTTTTTAACTTTGCATGCTTGTCGCTATAGGCATTAGGATTCTTAATCCTCAGGAATGGAGGATTTTGTAAGGTCTACTGTGCCCTAGATACTATCTTGAGCCATCGAATTCTGATGTGATCTTGAATTATTTTGTGAAACCTTACCTGGATCAGAATCAAGACTGCTTTATCTTATGCAGTCAGAGGACATTTGTTGGTTCATAGTATTTCAGAACAATTAAGACATTTTCACAAGTTGGTTATAGTGTTGTCCATATCTTCTCTATCCTTACTGATTTGTATTTTGTCCGTTTTTGAGAGGTGTTGGAAATCTCTATAATTATGGATTTGTCAGTTTGGAGTTTCATAAGTTTTTGCTTCATGTATTTTGAAACTTTGTTTTTAGGTACATAAAACAATTTTGAATATGTGGAACATGGTTATATAATTTTTAATGTTCTGTTTTTATTAATTCTGTCACCTGTTACTTCTAGGTTTGCTGTATTGATTTTTCTGCTCATTATGGGTCATATTTTCCTACTTTTTTGCGTGCCCAGTTAATTTTGATTCAAAGCCAGATACTACAAATTTTACCTTGTTAAAATTTTACCTTACTGATGGATATTTTTCTATTGTAACTGTTCTTTATTCTTGGGATGAGCTTTGTTCTTGGGATAAGGTTAAATTACTTGGAAAGAGTTTGATCCTTTTGAGACTTGTTTTTAAGCAGCCTTCGGGGGTTAATTTTTTTTCATACTACTGAGACAAGAACCGTCTGTACTCTCTCTGATCCCTTGTGAATTACGAGTTTTCTCACTCTGGGTGATGCGAATAGGTGCTGCCTATGAGTTATAGGCATTGTCCTCTTTGCTCCTTTCTGGGGGTTCTTCAGCCTGAGGTAGTTTCCTCATACAAATGTGCTCATTAGTACTCAGCTGAAGACTTGAAAGAGATCTTGTATAACTCTTATCTATAGAGAACAACCTGATGGTTACCAGAAGGGGGGCAAGTGGAAGGATGGTGATTTAGGAGTGATTTGTGATGAGCACCTGGTGATGTATGGAAATGTTGAATCACTGTATTGTACACCTGAAACTAATACTACACTGCATTTTAACTAACTGGAATTTAAAAAAGAAAGACCTTCTATAAATCTCTAGTGCTCTTTCACTGTGCATCTCTCATCTCTAGTACTCTGCCTGCAGGAGTCAGGGTGTCTTGTCCTTCCAGCTCTGTTCTCTCACTTCAGGGAGACCATGAGGCTTGTCTGGGTTTTTCCTCCTTGCTCTGTGGCTTGAAAGTGCTCCAGGCAGCAAGCTGGGGCAGTTGTATGGCTCAGCTTGTTTGTTCACCCTCTCACCATAACTGTTCTGTTGTCCAGTATCTGAAAACCATTGTTGTGTTCAGTTTTTTGTTACTTCAGATAGAAGAATAAATCTAAATATTCCATTTTGTCTGAAAAGAGATTATATTCTAAACTTACGCTGTCCCATATAGCAGCCACCAGCTGCTGTGATGGTGTAAATTTAAATTAAATTTAGTTGATGCAGTTCTTAGTTATAGTTAGCTTACATCTAAAGTGCTCAGAAGCTACATGTAGGTAATGGTTACCTCACTGAATGTTGCAGATATAAAAGATTTCCTATCATTGGATAAAAGTCTACTGGACAGTGCTATTACAATAAGAGAACTTGGATTTGTTCATGAGCATTGAAAGGTGCCTTCACTCGTTTCATTTCAAGATTTTATTTACTTTTTTATTTTTATTTTTTAATGTTTATTCATTTTTGAGAGAGAGACAACTTGAACAGGGGAGGGGCAGAGAGGGAGACACAGAATCTGAAGCAGGCTCCAGGCTCTGACCTGTCATGACCTGAGCCAAAGTTGGACACTTAACTGACTGAGCCACCCAGGCACCCCTCAAGTTTTGGTTTTAAGACATTTAACTGGATGGGGTTATGAACAGATCACTGGAGCTCACCACTGTATGCTTATAGAACAATTTCCCCAAATCTGTGTTAGTGAATTGGATTCAACAAAGTGTTCCACAATGTTCGTGTATTAAAAGGTTTCTGATATTTAAAAAAGAAGTGTTTCGGGGCGCCTGGGTGGCTCAGTCAGTTAAGCATCTGACTTTGGCTCAGGTCATGATCTTGCTGTTTGTGGGCTCAAGCCCCGCATTGGGCTCTGTGCTGACAGCTTGGAGCCTGGAGCGTGCTTCGGATTCTGTGTCTCTCTCTCCCTCTCTGCCCCTCCCCTGCTCATGCTCTGTCTCTCTGTGTCTCTCAATAATAAATAAATGTTTTTTAAAAAAAAAAAAAAAGGTGTGCTTACACGGTTTACCCATCACTGTGTCCAAATGGAAAGCTTAAAAAAAAAAAAAATGGTTTAACTGTTTCTATTCCTTTAAAATAAGGCAGTTGAGGAGATGCCAGGTGAATACTGGACCAAATAGTGGTGCCATAACCAGTTAATGATTCTCTGGAATCCTTCCATCTGCTATGCGTATTTTAAATTGTTAGTCATGTTATTTTGTTATCTCTTAGTCATACTGTTTTAGTTCTTTTAATTCTTCCTATATCCGTTCAATGGGCCACTGGTTAGGGACCAGAAACATTAAGAAAATTAAGTTGGTATTGAAATACTGGGTAAGGAGCATAAAAATATTGATTCTAAATATTTGCTTCATGATTATTATTCATGTTCTTTAAATTGTCTGTGTTCTAATATCCTGCATATAATATAGACAGTGTATTGGTAATTACTCAAAAAGCAATGTTAAAGAAAATGTAGTGATATGCAGTGTGGCCTTTTATTTTTAGAGAATAAGAATTACTTACACTTGAAGTGTGTTATTTGAAGTGTTAGCAAATACCAATCTGAAGTCACTCTTAATTCATCACTTAGTGACAAAACACAGAAACGGTTAAAAAGTATTTTTAGTAAAAAATACAAGAATTCCAAACACTAAGTCACATTCTTAGTTTTATCCTTGTATAATGTATTCAATTTTAACATATGTTTTCAACATTCATGAGTTTATAGACAAGATAAATCATTTTAGAGTAGAAATGTCACCCAAATGCATTTTGTAACACAATTTAAATAAAACAGGATGTAGCCTTTGTTAGAAGTTAAGAATTTGTAGGTTTTCTTAAAATGAACTTTATAGCATAGTCTTTACTAAAATCCTAATTAAAACTTTTTTGCCCCAAAATTACTTCATCAGATTTCCCACTTAAATGATTAGAACAAATCCTCCCAAATTCTTGTTACTGTGAAAGATGGCAGTAAGGCAAAAAAGGTGAAAGTATCTTTAGTAGTTCCCAATTCTGTTTGTGCACAGGAAATTACTTGAGAAGATTTAAAAAATGTACATTCCTGGGGTGCCTGGGTGGCTCAGTCAGTTAAGCATCTGACTCTTAATTTTGGCTCAGGTCATGATCTCAGGGTTAGTGAGATCGATCCCCACTTGGGGCTCTGTGCTGACAGTGTGGAGCCTGTTTGGAATTCTTCTCTCTGCTCCTCTCTTGCTCGTGTTCTCGGTCTCTCTCAAAATGAATAAATAAACGTTTTTTTAAAAAATGTATATTCCTGGGCAGCTTCTCCAGAAATTCTGGAGTAGGCCACATAGGTGATTCTAGTATTAACCCCTAGATGACAGTAGTGTGTATTGGAATACTCTTCATGTCCAGTTAATAGGTGCACTTTAAAAAAAAGTAACAATGCTGTATTAGGCCAGTTTCTTGATAGTATTCAGTTTTAAGACACTAACATATTTTGGGAATACTCTCCAAAGGTTATTAAGATAAACCTCTTTATGTCTTCTGGTTCAGTGGAACACTAGTTTGAGGAATTTGGATCTAGATTTATATTGACTAATTTGGTGAATGTTTGGTTGATCAACTTAATTGTGACTAATTGACCAGCCTGTGTTCTTACTGGTATAATTTAATAAAAGACCATCATTGCTTTGCTAAAATACGAAAATAGTGGAATATTACCAGAGTGCTCTGTAACTGCAAAACACTATAAAAATCTCTCGTGTAATTATTAAAAATTAAAAGAGAATGTCAGACATCACTTATCTTAATAGAATATGAAATGAGGTATAACTTGAGTTTATGAATATGTTGTGGGTCTGAGTGGTTATACATCATTCATTTAATAATCTGTGGTGTGTTTGGGTTTTTTTTAGTTTATGATAGTAGTTGGCTGGTGAAGCTTACCTTGTATAAAAACTATTGACATCACCAAGAGTATCAGAAAGTATTTTTTCATAGTTTTAGGTTAACCAAAGACATAAAAGTTAAAGAAATTCTGAAGTTTTTTTAAAAAAAAAATTTTTTTTAACGTTTATTTATTTTTGAGACAGAGAGAGACAGAGCATGAATGGGGTAGGGTCAGAGAGAGGGAGACACAGAATCTGAAACAGGCTCCGGGCTCTTAGCTGTCAGCACAGGCGCCCGATGCGGGGCTCGAACTCACGGACCGCGAGATCGTGACCTGAGCCGAAGTCGGCGCTCAACCGACTGAGCCAACCAGGCTCCCCAAGAAATTCTGAAGTTTGACCGCTCAGATATTTGGTGAAGAGCTTGGCTTGAGTAACGTTCATTCTTTTAAAATTTGACTGTTAGTTTTCATTTCACAGCAAACTAGTTTTATTCCTTTCCCCAAACCGGAAATAGATTTTTCTTTTTCACCCCACTGCTTTCTTGGCATACATGTTTAGCTGTCATTCGTGTCATTGTAGTAGTACTTACTTAAAATGATATAATTGTTGTAATAAACTTTATAATAATTGGTTAAGTTTATAATTATTGGCCAAGATACTCTACTCTGTATCACCATTTTTAGTGATTTATGCATATGTGTCATATTCTTTCCTTCCTATCTTTAGTTAAAATGCATATTTTTTTGTCATACCAGGGAGCTAATGGGTGTGGCTGCTTGAATAAGAGAATATATTTTTTGAAACCTTAGTTTGTTATTTTATTAACCTGTTGATATTTTGAGGCATATATTTGCTTTTTGGTTTACTACTAAAATAAACGTGTCGAAGTGTAAGAGAACCTATTTTTTAAGTGCTGTTCAGTCTTCAGTCAAAGACTTAAGAAAAACAGACCTGGATTAGGAGTCTCTACCAAGAGGAAAATAGTGCTGTCTTCTTAGGAGAGTTGTTCTGTGATCTGAAATTCATTTCTCTTTGACTTGAGCTCATTATTCTTTATAGTAGCAATCATGCTTATGAATTTTGCCTAATGAAAAGATTTTTAAGAGGTTTAGGCTTCAACATATGCCTGCAAAACTATATTTGGCACAGGTTTTTTTTTTTTTTTTTTTTTTGCAAGACTAAAAACTGGCTTTAAGAACAGTTTTAATTGTCCAAAACAGTTAATTCGTTTGTGTTCATTTGTTAAGTGATATGTATGATCTTCTTATGGTGTTGTCATTTTTGTTCTTAACTGAATCCAGAGATTATTTCCTTGTATGTTTCTAGGAGATATCCTACTAGTTATTGTTTTGAAAACATTCGTTACATCTTTAGTTTTGGAGTGTAATTTTGGTGCTGTAATTCAGAGATGTAAAAAAGGTCATAGAATCCTTTTTTAAATGGGAGTGGTAGGCTCTATCTATCACAGTAAGTGTCATGTAGCTGGGCCTCAGAAATTGTTTAATGGATTGAGGAAAGAGAAATGCTTTCTTAAATGAAGGTAGCCTAAAAAGTTAACTCTTTGGCAAAGGTGAAGAATGGGGATATTTAGGTCAGTGGGTTGGATTATGGAAGGATTATTGAGACCTTATGTCAGACTTTTGACACTGGTTAGAAGTGTATTTTCCCACTCCTTACGTGTACATTAATACTGCTTTTGGAGACTGAATGTAGGCTGGACTATCTCATTTTAATCATAGTAGTTTAATACGTATGTATTTACTTATTTTGTATGATAGCTTATATGTTTGTACACATTTAATGTATACACAGAGTCTTCACTTAAGGTTTCTAATGTTGTAACTTCTTAGACTGGTACGTAGACTAAGCTTTTTTGTTGGAATCTCTTTGTAGGAACATAGTGCAGTGCTTTATATAGCATATGTGTTCACTTGGAACATTTAAGCTTAACTTTAGAAATTGAACTTCATTAGAAATTGAAGTTGGTGTATAGAGAATCCAGGCAGGACTCTTGTAGCCTCAGTTTCTGTGCAGTAAGGATTTCCTGACCCTCACAAAACTATTGTTGAGCATCCATCCTCCCCTTACTGTCACTTTTTCTGTCCTACCCCACCCCCCACTATCCATTATTGCCAGTACCCATGCCTGTTTCTTCTTTCCCTTCAAAAGGTTTCACATCTTATGGTTAATAATTGATTCTTCTATGGCCCAGTTTCAGTGATCATTCTTTTTGATGAAGGAAACTGAAATGTCTCAGTGGATGTCATGGACTTAATAGCAGAAGTAGGGATGATGCTGGGTAAGTAGAAAAAACCCTAGGTTGGGAATCAGTAGATTCTGCTTCTATTTCTTATTTTCAGTAACAAGCTGTGTAATCTTATGAAAGTCCATCTTGGTTAAAATGGCACAAGTTGATTTCCAAGGTCGCTCCCAGCTCTAATGTGCTTTTTGTAATTCATTCATTGTACTTTATTAGGTGCTGGCTTATGTGCCAACATGGGCTTAAAAATAGAGAGCTAAATAAGTTTCTAGCCTTGAATGAAACCAAGTGAATGGTGACAATATATTGTGAGAAGTGATATATTAGGCGACTGTGCAGAGTGCTTTTTTAAATAAGCTGCGGGGTAGGAATTAAGGAACGCTTCCTCTTGGAGGTCATATTTGAATTGATTTTTAAGAATAGTTTACTTCACAAGGAAGGAAGGACATTCTAGGAAGAGCAATTCACAGAGGAATGAGTAAGCATGGCATGTTTTGGAGTGTCCAGTGGTAGCTGAGGATGGAATATGGAGTTTGTATGGAATGGAATGGGGATGGAAAAAGCTTAATGGTATGAAGTTTTGGGTGGGGAGGTTTGGTAGGGGCCAGATTCTGAAAGGTCCTTGGATTTTTAAAGGCTGCTTAAAGGTTTTAAAGGCTGGTTAAAGGTTTTTTGTTTTACATTTTTTATGTCTTTATGAGGGGTTTTGAAAAGAGAGACAAAATCAGACTTGTGTTCTAGAAAGATTACTTGGTGGTAGTGTGGAAGGTGGCCTGGAGCAGGTGAAGTCAAGGCAGGAAGAGAAGCTAGAAAACTTGCAGTATTCAGGGTGAGAAATGGTGAGGGTTCAGTTAAGGCAGGAGTAGTCATGGGGATTAAACCTGAAGGGTGGACCTGGCAGACTTAGAAACATGCAGTGAGACTCTGGAGCCCAGATGTGGAATTCTGGTGAAGAGACTAGATGGTGTATCAAGTTTATCTAGTTTGATTTCTGGGTGAATAATGTCAGCATCCAAGAGAATAAGGGATGCAGGAGGAGGAGCAGGTTTTTAGGTGGGGGGTTAGGGGAAGTATGTTTATATTTCCCCTTGTTTAGTTTGAGTGATCAAAGGAGAGATGAGATTCCTGGTAGGCAGTTAGATAAATGGGTCTGGACTTAGGAGAGAAGTTTAGAGCCAGAGGTAAAGATTCAGTTTATAAATGGTAATTGAACCAGCTTTATGGGCAAATCACTCTGGAAGGAATGTGTGGAGCAGTTTTTAACTTGGGGTATCGTATCTCTCCTTCAGAAAGATTCATGATCCCTATGAGATTCCATACAGCAATTTGTTTTTTTGCCTGTGTGTATAATGAGATTCTCAAAGGGGTCTGTGAACCAAGATTACTGTGGAACACTGGAATGGAGTAAGAAGGATGGATCTTAATATAGAAACATGGGGAATACTGAAATTAAGGAGACGACAGAAGAAGAAGATGTAAGACGTTGAGGAGACAGTGTTAGGAGAGAACAGAGGAGAGCAACCCTTCCTTTTAAGGAAGAATGATCAACAAGAAATGCCCATTGGTTTGAGAGCAGCAATTTTTACCTTCCTTTAGAAGATTGAGTCTAGGGAAATACTTTAGTATATGAACAACTGGAAGGGAAATTGCTATAGGGAAGGAAGGTTGAAAGTAGAAATGTGAAAAGGTATGAATAGTTAGGTGGGTAACTGATGAAGGGAGGATTGGAGCCAGAGCAGTAGAGGATGGAAGACTTACCTTGGAGGAAAGAAGAAAAGGGTGTTTGTGTGTGTGTATGTTGGACAGGAGTGGGTGTGAGGACAGTGGGAAGTGGGGAAAGAGGGAGAATATTTAAATATGTAAAGCCTCTGGTAATTTGCAACATTTATTGGATTTTATTTTGAAACTTTTATAGAAAATTTCAACATACCAGATAGAACTTTCTGTGACCTCAATAATTATTGATAGCCAATGGTAAGACTTTTGATACACTCTATGAATCTTGCCATAAAATCTTATAATCATCAAATTTTAGGACTGGAAAGAACCTAGATAGTCACTTTATAGCTTTAATAAATGGAGGACCAAGTCTCTTAATTTTTTTTTTTTTTTTTTTTTTGAGATAGTGAGTGGGAGCGGGGGAGGGTCAGAGAGAGAGGGAGACACAGAATCTGAAGCAGGCTTCAGGTTCTGAGCTGTCAGCACAGAGCCTGACAGCGGGGCTCAAACCCGCTAACCGTGAGATCAAGACCTGAGCCAAAGTCAGATGCTCAACTGACTGAGCCACCCAGGCACCTCAGGCCAAATCTCTTTTAAAAGCACATCATTATTATTCATTACATATATTTACTCAAAATTGATCAGATTTGGACAGTTAACAGAATTAACTAATTATAATGAATGCCATATATGCACTACCCAAATCCCCACTCAAGATTGAAAGACTTCATTCTCTTAATCACTGAGAGTGTTGCTGGGGCTGTCAGACCTTCCTGGGAATTGCCCTTGGACGAAGAGAACCTCTCAGTCAAGCTCACACCCCTTCCTGGGAGTAGCCTGTGTCTGAAGACCAGTCTATTAAAGACCTGGGTCCCTTGCCTCAACGTAGGGCATCCTTAAGCCCCATCTTAGTTCTGAGTTTCAGAGCTTCCAGTGGGGTCATCTGAGGCCTTTGTTGTGATTCTATCCCAGCCTAACTTGATCTTTGTCAGCTCCTTCCTTTTCCTTCCTTTCTCTGCAAGTGGTAATCCTGAGTGCCCCAGGGAAACTTCTGGCACACTTAAGAGTTTGAGTGGCTAGGGACCTGACTTCCAACACTGATGAACTTTAAAATTTCTTTTGATTTATAACAGATTTGCCAAACTTTAAAGGATTAACATCTACCAGTTTTCCATGTTTCTGGGAAATATCCAGGCAAATGTTGAAAGATAAAATTGTGTAATAATGTAATAAAAAATTTAATTTTATAGTGCCAAACATACAGAAAAAATCATTAGGACTTGTTTTAGGATGGGATAAAAAGAGGAATACTTTCTTAAACATGTTGAACAAAGATCTTGGCATTTAGTTAGCTTTTTCCCTCCTTCTCCCATCATTCATTGTTTGTATTTCTGCTGTCTTGTTTTTATTGCCTATGTAAATTGAAAGTTGACCTTCACCCCATTTGAGATCAGACTCATGTTTTCATTGATTTTTCTTGAGAATTTTAAAAATATGGCCAATTTTTCTTTTGTGGTCATACTGTAGAGAATGGAAGTCTGTGAAGTCTATTTGAAACAAATACGGTTAGATTGAGTCTATACAAAAGTCTTGCCCTCATGGTTGAGGAAAGATGTACCTAGCAGAATCCAAGACTACATTCCTAAACAAAATACTTGATTTTCTGCCTGCAGCATTTTGAGAGTGCCTTTCCAAGATCAAGTGTGCCACCTGTCATCATTCAGTCAAATGTTTTGTCATTGCTATAAGTTACCATCCTGTCTTGGATCCAAAAGCTTCAGAGCAATGTCATTTGGCTGGCAACAACATTCTTCTTGCTTTTAATAAAGCTCCCCTCTCTTTGTCAGTATTTCTTTTTGTTTATGTGACTGTAGACATATTCAAGGTGGTCAGTGAAGTTATCTGTGCCATTTGGAAAGGAATGGCTGATGAAATGTACCTTAACTTATTCAAAAGTAATTGCTTGATTCAGTAATATGTGTGAAACTGGAAAACTTTCTATTTAAGAACTCTACTTTTTTTGAGTATTTTAAGATAACCAGTTAGTACTATTTTTTTCTTAAGTTTCTTCAGGAATGATTTTAAGAAAATCTTGTGGAATATAATGATTTCATTTTAGTAAGTAAAGTTTTGTCATTTATTCTTTTCTTCCCTTTGCTTTATAACTCTAATAAGAGTTAATGGTTGCTTTTTATTTTCTAATTAGTTTTGATATGGGTCCATTTGTTGGGAAGCAAATCTAGATTGTTAGGGAAACATTTTACTGAGTTAATGTATAGGAATGTATCTTTTGTGGTATCTCTTCTGTTTTTATGTTGCTTGCGTTATCAGCAAAAACAAAAAACTGCTTCCTGTCTTTTGTAGAATGCCACATGTTTTACAATTGATGGGTTCTGTACTATTTTAATTTTTCTCTTTCATTATTTTGGTAAAACTGGTTGAGGTATTATTTAAAAAGATTGATCTTTTTTTCCCCTCTTCCCAGATATTTTCCCATGTATATAAGTATTGTAAGATTTGTGTCTTCTTGTGGATTCCTTGAGTGTTTAATATTCTAGTTTCCAAGAATGCTTCTTGAGAAGTGGTATTACGGTTTTAATCATTAACCATGACCTGCCTGTGTGCATTTTTCACTTTCTGATAGTGGCATTTCAGGATGTTGTTCATGTGAGTCTTTGGCTAATTTTTCCTGATCCTCAAGTATCATCTCAGATACAAGTAAGATTTATATAAAATTACTTGCATTATTTGAGGTTATTGATTAGGCAATCCTTGTTGCTATAATAGAAGCATTTCTGGGAGGAGTTCTGGAGAGGGGTTGGTGATAAATACAGAATGTTTTGGTTCTGATAAATGCTCTTTTGTGCATATGCCATTTTACTTAGAATTATATGATCCATTTTTGTCAAATGCCAAAATTAAACCATTGAGATAGATTAATTCCTTAAACCATTTTCTGTTTTTTTTAAGTTTATTTATTTATTTTGAGAGAGTGAGTGCATGCTGGAGGGAGGCAGGGAGAGGAGGAGGAGAGAGAGAGAGAGAGAAAGAGAGTAAATCCCAGCAGGCTCTCCACACTGACAGCTCAGAGTCCATTGCAGGGCTCAATCCCACAAACAGTTGAGATCATGACCTGAGCCGAAATCGAGTCAGATGCTTAACTGACTGAGCTACCTAGGTGCCCCACCATTTTCCATTTTTTTAAATCAGTTTTCGTTTTACAGAAATTACTTACATTGGGATCTTTTTTTCCCATATAAACTCTAAAATGAGAACCAGTGATTCTTTAGTCCCTCTGTTGTTCATGTCTAATTTGTTTATATTACATTTTAACCTGTAGTAGCTTTTGCCATTGTAGGTTTTATTTTATTGTTATTGCCAGTTCCAGTGTTCACTGGATCATTTTTTAGTCATTAACAACTTTTGCTAAACATTTGAGCAATAACCACTTTTTCTTTTTCTTGTGTCCCCTCTCTGCACTCCCTAAACTTAATTTCCCCCAGTAATCTGGTGAAAATATTAGTGGAGTTAAGTGCTGTCACAGTTAAAGTGGAGAAGCAGATCTTGCTTTTGTACCTGAGTAAGACCTAATTTACTTGGTAGTCTGCATGTCAACATAAAATGTATAGTATGGCTACTTTTACCAGTGGTATTTTGAAGTGAATGAATTGCCAGTTAGTTGCTTTTTTAAAAATTGGGATCATTTATGTGTTTAGAAGAGTTTGCTCAGAGATTAATGATATTCTTGTTTGCTTATGCCAGGGAGGAGTGCCTTTTCCTTGAATGGAGAAGGGGCAAGCTGATGTGGGACCTAGTTAAAATTTGTTTATTTATTTTGGTGGTGGTGGTCTTTCAAACTTTAGCTGCTCTGTAAATCTTGATGCATTTATTCTCTTCAGTGGTAGGGATAAAATGCATGGCAACCAATCCAAATGCTAGCTTTGATATACTAATACTGAAAAGTAATGATTTGAGTCATGTATGTTAAATCTGTGGGAAAGTTTTATGGCTAAAAAGCATGTTTATTGAGAAAAGTGTAATTTATAAAATCTGTTTAAAAAATTTTTTTTTAGCGTTTATTTTTGAGACAGAGAGAGACAGAACATGAACGGGGGAGGGTCAGAGAGAGGGAGACACAGAATCCGAAACAGGCTCCAGGCTCCGAGCTGTCAGCACAGAGCCTGATGGGGGGCTCGAACTCACGGACTGCGAGATTATGACCTGAGCCGAAGTCAGATGCTTAACCGACTGAGCCACCCAGGCGCCCCTATGAAATATGTTTTGATGGCTGAATTAAAGCCCTTTTCTAGTGCTTTAAAAGTTTTTTCTCAAAGCTAAGTATGGCTTAAAAATTACTTAGATTGTTGATTTAGGTGTGATAATGGCATTGCAGCTTAGAAGAAAAAGTATTTTGTAGTGATTAATACTGATGTTTATATATAGAGAAGTGAATTAACGATCTGGGACTTGTTTGAAATACTTAACAAAAGGGTATATGAAGCAAATGTAGCATAATCTGGATAATTATTAAATTTGGGTGGTAATATATGAGGGGTAATTGTACTATTTTCTGATTTTGTCTGAAAATTTTATTGTAATAAAAAGTTTCACAAAATTAAGAACATTAAAAAATCTGGTATTACGTATATTAGTAAATTAATTACCTGCAGTTCTGTATTCCTAGAAATTCCTAGAATTGCCATTGTGGTAATCTAAAACTAAGACTTAGTTTCAAATTATAATTGGCTGATTTGGGGATGGGAACAGTTAATAAGAGGGAGAACAGATAAACAATTAGTAACTTTTTTTAGTTGAGAAGTAAAAAATGAGTATTGAGTCGTTAGTCTTTTGGGGTCAGTATAGCATCATTTAATGTTTAAAACAGAGCACATATTATCAAATTCATTTAGTTACTAGACAACTTGTATTATGTAAAGGAAATATTTCCTGTGATATATTGCAGGTTCAGGATTCAAGGCAATGCAGTGAGAAATTTTTCTATCACGAACAATACATTTTTTGAAATCAGATGTGTTTTTTTGAGCAAGTTATTTTTTGCACTTGAATGTGAAACTACGTGGAATATGATCAAAGCTAAAATTAAACTTTGCAAATTCTCCCCGGTTTTTTTTAAACTTAGAAAAAATTTTTAACTTTGTTTATTAAAAAAAATTGTTTATTTTTGAGAGAGAGGCAGTGTGAGTGGGGGAGGGGAAGAGAGAGAGGCTCTCTGAAGCAGACTCCAGGTTCTGGGCTGTCAGCACAGAGCCTGACACAGGGCTTGAACCCACGAACCATGAGATCATGACCTGAGCTGAAGTTGAACGCTTAACCGACTGAGCCACCCAGGCACTCCAAGTTTATTTATTTTGAGAGAGAAAGAGCACAAGTGTGCACGAGCCAGGGAGGTGCACAGAGAGAGTGAGAGAATCCCAAGCAGGCTCCCCCGTGCTGTCAGTGCAGAGCCCGCTGTGGGGCTCAAACCTACGAACCGTGAGATCATTACCTGAGCATCAAGAGTCAGATCCTTAACCAACTGGAGCCACTCAGGTGTCCCTCCTCCTCAGTTTTTATAGTAGAGTCTGCAGGGAGTGATACATTTCCCCTTGATTCATAATGCCCATCCATTTTATTTTCTATGTTAGATGTATTTTTACAGTTGTAGAAGTGTTATCTAACATTTCTTTTTTTGGATGGTGGGGAGGAGTTTCCTTGGGGGCATATAATAGGTATATGGGTAACACTTACCTAGCTCTAAGAACCCCCTGAATCTTTTTCAATTCTTCCTCCTATTGCTGGAGCTGCCTTTGTTGTGAAGTGTAAAGAACCCTCTGGGAAGCTTTTGGGAGTTAGGATGATTAGCTGAGTGCATAAAACAAGATTGCCTAAAGGCATCTTTAATGGTACGTTACAGATCAAAGTATTTCTGTTGGGGAATGATTGGACAATCCAGTAGGTAATACGAAACCAGGTAATGGAGATTCTTAAGAACTCAGTGGTGGTGGAATACTGAATCAGAGTTTTTGGATGCTTTCTAGTCTATTTTCAGTTCTCAGTATTAGACATACTCTCTTAATACCTCAGAAAGGGATACAAAGATGTGTAAGGTATAAATCCTTTAAGGTGTTTGGTATTTCAGGGGGAGTTTTGATTGAAGTGACTGTTGTAAAGATCAGTGATAGAATGAAGGCAGTCCTTACCACTTAGCTTGTACAGTTTGCATATTATTAGGGGTTACAAAATGATGACATTCAAATTATATCATGTGTTCTTCATTTATTAGCTGCAATTATTCCTGTAAAGAGAAACTTTTCATCTATGATTGGGTTACTTGGTAGTGTAGTTGATATATAGTTAAGTCAGAATACTTGAAGAATGCTTGCTCTTTATTTACCACTTTTGAAAGTATGAGCTGGTTCACTAGCATCCTGAAACTGAGTTTTCCTTTCTTCCTTCCTTCTTTTCTTCTTCCCTCCCTCCCTCCCTCCCTCCCTCCCTTAAATCCATCCATGAACTCAGAGATTTGAACTTTTTAGATATGCTTCATTCCATTTTATTTATGCATGTTCAGATTTGTTCATGTTTGGTCAGCAGGAACCTCTTCAGGTTTGCTCCTGAGTCCCTTTAACACAGTTATGATCTTTGATAATTTCCTTGCTTTCTAGTAACAAGGTAATCAAAATTCATCTTGTCTAATTTATGTCACAGTTCTGGAAACAGTTATTTGTCCAAGAAGCCCTGATTCCTTTGAATAGGAAATTGTTTTTCAGTACCATTATCTGAGTTTATTGCTACTGGGGTTAGTCCCTTGCTTCCAGGCCTTTTCAGTGTGTAGTGCTAGGAAATCTCCATATTTAAGAAGAAAACATGAATTTATACTGATAAGTCAATTGAAATTCAGAACTACAGGATTTTCTGCTTAACTTTTTCTATCTTCTGACTTCTTCCTACTACAAAAACCACAAAAAACAGACTTTCAAGGATATCCACATTTACTTTATCCTACAGTAGACATCAACACTTTCACAGTAACTACTGACACTTACCAACATTGCGATTACTGAAAAAACAAAACAAGGATGCTAGGATTAGTCAATTTTCTGTGTTACAAAGTCATTTAAAATAGTTAATCTTTGAATGGTTATACCATCAATTTGGTATAAAATTATAATTACTTGTTTTTCATTTTTAGGGATTTCTTTTAAAATTTTAGTTTGTGGGGTACCTGGGTGGCCTTGGTTGAGTGTCTGACTTTGGCTCAGGTCATGATCTCATGGTTCGTGGGTTCTTACCCACATTGGTTCTTACCCATGTTGGGTTTTGCACTGATATTGCAGAACCTGCATTGAAGAAGTCTGTCTCCCGCTCTCTCTCAAAAATAAATAAACATAAAAAAAAAAAAATAGTTTGTTATATAATTATGTAAAACATTTACATGGTTTGAAAGTTAAAAGCTACAAAACAGGTTAAACCCAGAATAGTGTAGTTCTTTCCCTGTTTGCTTTGTTCATTCTCTCCAATAAGTAGGGTATTCTTTTAACCTTACAGCTTATTCTTTTAAGCATATACATATGTATCTCTATATTCATATCTTCCCCATCCTACCTTAAATAAATTCAAGGGTATTTATTCTAAGAAGTCTTATATTGAGTGGAAGGTTGGATTTCATAACTACTGGTGCTTTGTTTTTTTTGTTTTTGTTTTTGTTTTTTTAATTTTAGAGTTGTGCAACCATCACCCTGCCAGGATATTAGAACATTTTCATCACGGCCAAAAAGTTCCATTGTGCCCATTTACAGTTAATCCTGGTTCCTGGTCCCAGCCCTAGGCAGCCACTGTCCACTTTTCTGTTATTTCTAGATATTTTATATAAATGAAATAATACAGTAATGTACTATTTTACATCTGGCTTCTTTCACTTAGCATGTTTTTAAAGTTAATCATGTTGTAGCATGTATACCAGTGGTTCTTTTAATTGCTGAACAGTATTCTGTTGTATGAATATATACATTTTGTTTATCTTACCAGTTGATGGACATTTGGATTGTTTCCAGTTTTTGTCTATTGTGAGTAATGCAGCTTTGCATATTCACATTTATATGGATGTATATTTTCATTTCTCTTTGAGAAGGTTCCTAGGAGCAGAATTCCTGGTTTATATGGTAAAATGTATGTTTAACTTTTTAAAGAAACTACCAGACTGTTTTTCAATGTGATTTATACTTTACATTCTCACCAGCAATACAGAAGGGTTCTAGTGTCTCCACATCTCTGCCAACTGTTGGTGTACTTTCTGTCATTTTGAATTTATCCTTTCTAATAGGTGTGTAGCAGTGTGGTAAGGTTTTACTTTTAATGATACTGAGAATGTGTTCATGTGCTTATTAGACATTCATTTTTTTTGGTGAAATGTTTCTTTAAATCTTTTGCCCATGTTTAATATAGAGTTGTCTTTTTACTCATTTGTATGAAATGTTTTAATATGTTATAAGCCCCTTATCATTTACTTTTTCAACTTTACAAATACTTTTTTGTATATACAAATACAAATGTATTTTGTATATACAAATACAAATGTATTTACAAATACATTTACAAATACGTTTTCAGTCTGTGGATTATCTTCATTTTCTTAATGGTGTCTTTTGAAGCACATATTTTTAATTTTGTGCAAATCCATTTTATATTTTTTTCCCTTTTGAAGATTGTGTATTGATGTCACATCTAACACTTTGCCCAACCCAAAGTTATGATTTTCTCCTGTGTTTTTCTTCTAGAATTTTAGGTCTTACGTTTAGGTTTTGTGATCCATTTTGAGTTAATATTTGTGTGTGTTGTAAGATAAGGATCTGAACAGTTGTTGGTTTTTGTTTTTGGCATTTGAGTATTGAATTGTCCCACGTGATGTGTGGAAAATACTCTCCCTTTTGAATTATCTGGGCGCTCGTTGCACAAATCAGTTGACTATAAATGTAAGAATTTTCATTCTGGACTCTCTTTTCCATTGATTTATATGCTTATCCTTTTGGCACTACCACATTGTTTTGATTACTGTAGCTTTAAAGATGATTTTGGAATTTGATAGAATAAGTCTTCTGACTTTGCTGTTTTAAAAAATTGTTCTGGCTATCCCAGGTCCTCTGATTCCCTAAGAATTTTAGAAACAATCTGTCAATTAAAAAACAAAACGAAACAACTCACCTGAGATTCTCATAAGGATTACATTGAATTTATAGATCAACTTGGGATGAATTTTCTTTTTTTTTTTTTAACTTTTTTTTTAAACATTTATTCATTTTTGAGAGACCGAGACAGAGCATGAGCAGGGGAGGGGCAGAGAGAGAGACACACAGAATCTGAAGCAGGCTCCAGGCTCCGAGGTGTCAGCACAGAGCCCAGCGTGGGGTTCAAACCCACAAACTGCAAGATCATGACCTGAGCCAAAGTCGGACGCTTAACCATCTGAGCCACCCAGGCGCTCCGGGGTGAATTTTCATCTTGTGTTTAACCTGGGCTTATGCAGCCTCAGGCTGCTAAGAACTGTGCTGTTTGCCTTCTCCAGCTGAGTAGCTTCCGAGAAGTCACTTTGAGTGATCATGTCTCTGGGTCTTGGCTTTATCCTCTGCACTAAAAATGGAGTGAGTCCCCTGCCATCACAGCAGCTTCTGGTCCTCATAGGGTAACACTGATGGAGCTGGGTGGTGGTCAGGGAGAACTGGGCAGCCCCAGACCAGAACACCACAGATTCTCAATGTTGTTAGTTGAAATCAAGCTTATTTTATTTTATTTTACTTTATTTATTTTGTTTTATTTTTAAAAATTTTTTAATATTTTAACTTTTTTTAAATTTTATTTTTTTAAATTTACATCCATATTAGTATAAAAATCAAGCATTTTTCAAACATAAATGCTTCTCAAATAATTTTATGTCTTTGGAAATGAAAATGACTCATTTTGTAAAAAAATTTTCAGGTTTATAATTGCTTTTAAGGGAGAAGGTTTGCTGATTCCACTTGCCTATGATTCAAAGTACCTTCTTTCCTATGCCTGAGTCTTAAATTACATAGTTTGTATGAGAAAATAGGTGCTGCTTTGATTTTATTGCTAACTATTTGTCCTGAATTGAGGACCAAGCACATTGCTTCTTTGAGGAGTAGGATGGAAATAGGGACTGAATCTAGTTGCTTTCCCCTTCCTGACACACAACCTACACAGGTCATTTTTAATTTGGGAGTTATATCTGGTTGGAAGACTATTTTCACTTTTATACGATACTGCTTTACTTCAGATATTTGTGGTTTATGACTAGGATCGTTTGTATTTTGTCAGAAGAATTTGAGTCAGGTAATATGCCCCTTTTTTCCTTTTGAAACATTTAAACAATTTTTTTTTGTCACTGTATTTTGATTTTCTGTAGGAGAACAATTTGAGTTTAGTGTAGTACTTCCTTTTTTCTTTTGATACATGAACATAGTTCTTTTTCATCTTAACTATATTTTAATCTTTTCTTAGTTTATGATTAGTGTATATAATGTAAAATGGTTTGAAATTATACTTTTTTGGGTGAAGATGCCTTGGTACTGACTAATACCCTTCAACAGAGTTTAATGAGGGTGGGGACTAAGTGTCTCTCTTTCCCAATGTTTAATACAAAATAAACAGTATGATTTTGTTCAGTACGTTGTAGCATTATTGTGTTGCATTAGGTTGAAGTTCCAAGGGTTTTAAGCTTAGTTTGTGCTTTTGGTGACTGATCTTCACCTCTTTATAGCCTTTGGAGAAGAGCATAAGAAAGTGGACCAGAACATACTGTTTGGGAGAGAAACATAGAATCAAGGAAGATTCTGGTTTGAGATAAAGGAATGGGGAATATGGCATGGAAGTGAAGTACACTATTGAGTATTTTTCCATTTCCTGTAAGATCTGTTTTTTGTTACCTGGTCTGGTGAGTTTAACCCATCTCAATAGATTACTTAAAATCTCATCTTAACTTCAGTATACGAAGTCATAAGTTTGTTTTACTAAAATCTTTGCTTTCCTCCTTTTTCCCTCTTAGGACATTTGCTACAAGATCCTATTGCACCCACCAACTCCACCTGCCAACATTATGTCTGCAAACCTTGTAAAGGCAAGAAAATGATGATGAAACCTTCATGTAGCTGGTGCAAAGACTATGAGCAATTTGAGGAAAACAAGCAGTTAAGCATCCTAGTGAACTGCTACAAAAAACTATGTGAATATATAACACAGACTACATTGGCACGGGATATAATAGAAGCGGTCGACTGTTCTTCTGATATTTTGGCTTTGCTTAATGATGGATCATTGTTTTGTGAGGAGACAGAAAAACCCTCAGATTCATCCTTTACTTTGTGTTTAACACATTCCCCTTTACCTTCGACCTCAGAACCCACAGCTGATCCTCAAGCTAGTTTATCTCCAATATCTGAAAGCACCCTCAGCATTGCTATTGGCAGTTCTGTTATCAATGGTTTGCCTACTTATAATGGGCTTTCGATAGATAGATTTGGTATAAATATTCCTTCACCTGAACATTCAAACACAATTGATGTATGTAACACTGTTGACATAAAAACTGAGGATCTGTCCGACAGCTTGCCACCTGTCTGTGACACAGTAGCCACTGACTTATGCTCCACAGGCATTGATATCTGCAGTTTCAGTGAAGATATAAAACCCGGTGATTCTTTATTACTGAGTGTTGAGGAAGTGCTTCGCAGCTTAGAAACTGTTTCAAATACAGAGGTTTGTTGCCCTAATTTGCAGCCCAACTTGGAAGCCACTGTATCCAATGGACCTTTTCTGCAGCTTTCTTCCCAGTCTCTTAGCCATAATGTTTTTATGTCCACCAGCCCTGCACTTCATGGGTTATCATGTACGGCAGCAACTCCGAAAGTAGCAAAATTGAATAGAAAACGATCCAGATCAGAAAGTGACAGTGAGAAGGTTCAGCCACTTCCAATTTCTACTATTATCCGAGGCCCAACGTTGGGGGCATCTGCTCCTGTGACAGTGAAACGAGAGAGCAAAATTTCTCTTCAACCTATAGCAACTGTTCCCAATGGAGGCACAACACCCAAAATCAGCAAAACTGTACTTTTATCTACTAAAAGCATGAAAAAGAGTCATGAACATGGATCCAAGAAATCTCACTCTAAAACCAAGCCAGGTATTCTTAAAAAAGACAAAACAGTAAAGGAAAAGATTCCTAGTCACCATTTTATGCCAGGAAGTCCTACCAAGACTGTGTATAAAAAACCCCAGGAAAAGAAAGGGTGTAAATGTGGGCGTGCTACTCAAAATCCAAGTGTTCTTACATGCCGCGGCCAACGCTGCCCTTGCTACTCTAACCGCAAAGCCTGCTTAGATTGTATATGTCGTGGCTGCCAAAACTCCTATATGGCCAATGGGGAGAAGAAGCTGGAGGCATTTGCTGTGCCAGAAAAGGCCTTGGAGCAGACCAGGCTCACTTTGGGCATTAATGTGACTAGCATTGCTGTACGCAATGCTAGTACCAGCACCAGTGTAATTAATGTCACAGGGTCCCCAGTAACAACGTTTTTAGCTGCCAGTACACATGATGATAAAAGTTTGGATGAAGCTATAGACATGAGATTCGACTGTTAAATCAGTGGGTCTTTAAACCTACCTCTGGTAGGGAAATAGCTACAGTTTTACGGCAGCTATGGTTTTGTTGGTTTAACTTGCCGGAGCTCCTGCATATAGATCACTTGTATCAAGTGTTTTCATTGCTAAGTTATATGTGTTAGTGTCGGGGAAATAGTTTGCAGATAATGGAGGAGTAACCCTACAACTATATGTCCTTAGTTCTTACAGAACCTCATAGTTTGAGAACAAATGCTGATGCAACTGATTTATACAAAATGAACTTTGGCAAGGAAAATAACATTAACCTCATTGTTTATGGTCATGCTTTGTGCATAATCAAAGTTTATGATTAAAGTGTAAGGAAGTGGTATCTAGTCAGTCCATAAAGATTGTGCTAATATTTTGTGAAAAAGTAGCCATTAGTTTGTTCAGGAGACTCAGTGCTGCCTTCAGATGCTATTGATGTTTCTCCTGTTGAAAAGCTGATGTGTCCAGCTCAACCTTTGTGCTGATGTAATACCATTTCTGATCATGAAAATTGGCTACTGGTGTATGTAGCAGTTCTTAAATCAGCAGTATTATGAAAGAAAATTTGCCCCTCATTAGAATGTTGAAATCTGTCTTTTAAAAAGTGAACAAACTGAAATTCTGTCAGACTGCAGATGTTTAGCTGTTTATGCTATAGAACTCTTCTGAATTGAGTCCCTTTTATAGTTAACGTCTGACTCATTTCTAGGAAAAAATTTGAAATCCTTCCTTCACTTTTAGCAATGTTATGATTAGATAAATGAAGTGGAGAAGAGCAGTTTTATTCTGAAGGTAATTGAATTTAGATTATAAAATGTGACAGAATTTTAAAAAAAATTATAAAAATTTTTATTTAGAAGTTGGGATTTATTTAAAATAATTTTGGAATAATGCCCCAAAACTTAACCAGATTTATGCATTGTATTTATTGCTATTGGCCACTTCTTTGATTTTTTTTTTTTTTTTTTTGTTCCTCTGATAGTTTCATCCTTTATTTTGAATATGCTCCTTCTCTTTTCTTTCTCTTTCGGTGCTATTTGTTATGAAGGCTTCTTTATAGAGGCCAAATAAAAATGCCTTTTTATGAAGCCTGTGCATTTAGGTAGGTTTGAAGCTAGGAGGTTTTTTTTTTTTTAGAATGCTCTTTTGCATGTAAAGCACAAACTGTGTTTCAGTTTAAATGCATGTCTTCCCTTTAATTTTTATGGGGGAGACAAGTACAAACATTCTGTTGAAGGGAAATCTAGTCAGTTGCTTGAAAAGAGCACAGCCCAAACAAAACAAGGACTGACTAGGTTGTAAAGAAATGACCTTATGATTTAAAAGAAGAATTGCTGCTTTGACAGTGCTTATTTAAAGAAAAATACTGCTGGAAAATTTCCAATTTCTACTACGTTCACCATCTCTGATGAGATCTGACATGTTGAAGTTATGTTTTGATTTGGCACACAGCATGTTCAATGATGGTTACTCACCTAGTACAAGACATGGAGAAGAAACCTTTGGACACAGAGCAGATGACACCTCCTTCTGTTTTGTAGTGTATCCTGGTGTCATTTTCTGTGAATGTGGTCAGGTAGAGTTGTTTTTGTTGTTGTTGGGCCTTTTTTTTTTTTTTTTTTTTTTTTTTTTTTTTTTGTCTCTTTTGGTGGGGTGGGGGTGGGCTAAAGCCATAGGAAGAAAAATGTGATGTATGTGTCCAGTATGTACTATTTTGTTTTTGTTTTGCAAGAAGAGTTGAACTATTTTTGATAACAAGAGTAAATGGTGGAAAATGCTTCTTAGTTGTCTTGTCTTTATTTGCTTTCCAAGTTTTGGAATTTTATTTAATTCCTCTAAGTGTTAGCAGTGTCTTATGCAACATGTATTTGCCTAAAGTTTGTAACAGTTTTGTGTTGAACTCAGATGCCCTGCTATATAAACTTGTAAATCTGTTCTTTATTCACTAATGATCACTGCAAAAATGACTAGAACTGAGATTGTACACATGGATGATTAGGATATATTTTGCAAATCTCCCAAACTTTCCTAATATTATGATCTTAAAATTCATAGAATACTTTATTGCTTCCCAAGTTTGATAATTTTAGTTTTGTGTTTTTTGATGCATGGGAGGTTGGCAATATAGACAAAGCGGAAATCATTAGTATGTGAGGGCCTTGATTGTTATGTAATATTGCCAATGATGAATTCAGGTTGTTTTTAGCACAAGTTTCTCTTTTTTATGCTGGTATTCTCACTGCCACATTTTTGGAAACCTGTATTACACCTTAATTCTATCAATAAATGTTAGTTTTCTAATTCTATGTTGTAGAATACTGAGGAGTTTGGGATAGCATGCTCTGAATGGCCTATATTATATACATCTGGGGAAGAATAATTACAGTGCCTTGATTTTTATATTGTTTTTCTTTATATCATGAGTTATTTAGGAATGCTGACCAGTGGCTAACTAGGGATGATTAAGAAATTATTACTGAAGTAACTGGATTTACTTTATCAGGATTTGAAACCACCAAAACAATAACAGCTTTTAATATGACACATCTTCATTTGTTCTTTGAGTCTTTGTTATTAATGTACGTAATCAAATGATCTTTCACCTTATTTGGTAGAGAATTTTTATAGCTGGTGATTTATCTTTTTGGTTAGCTTCATTAAGTCTACATTTCTGTGCAGAGCTATAATATGGATCTAGGATAAAGAATTTCTTTTATTTCACTCTGTTCTTAGTATTCTTGAAACAATTCTGTGGTGACCTTGAAGAAAAGTCTTATAACAGATGAAAAATAAAATTTTCTTTCCCGTATCATAGGTGACAAATACAAAAATGCTTTAGAGAATACTGAGTTCAAAGTATAGTGTTGGAATCTAATACTTGGATGATATTTTAACTTTTCTCCCTCCTTTCTAAAAAAGTTTTAGTTACAGTTTTTTAAAAAGAATACATTATATACAAGGCTAAAGTTTTTGATCCTTGTAAACCTCTTATTCCCAATATCTAGTCCTCTTCCTTATTCCTCTCCAGAGGAAATCCCTTCTCAGTTATGAGGTGTTATCCTTCTAAATCTTTCTTTATAGTTTTCCCCAGGGGTTCAGAGTTATTCTTTGAAACTCAAATTTACAGTGTTACTCTCTCAAACATAAAAATGAGTTGCAAGGGTGAATAAAACCAAAAGTGTGTAGTGATTATCTTCGTGAACATGGTTCATATTTGACAACTTGTCTTTATTTAGTTTTGCAAAAAGGGAAAAACAAAAACAAGTCATGCAGGTTTCTCCACCCAAACACACTTTAACATTTCCAAAAACTGAGCAAATGCCTTACCTCATTAGATTCTAGAATTTTATAAATACTTTGACACGGTGACATAGATAAGATGCAGAGAAAATACACGGAATTTCATTAGTTTGATTACCTCGGCAATTAATGTTATGAAATTCATTTTAATTGACTAGCATTAAGACCATGATAACCTTCAGTTTTTATCAAGGAGTCAGAGATATTGTAAAAACTTGAAATTTCCAGTTGGGCAGTAATGATTATATTTAGTGAAATCTTTACCAGAAAGTCATATATATACTGTCCTAGTTCTCAGAATTCACATTTCTTACATTCAACTCTTAGGAGTACAGTAAAACGCTTCTGTCTGAAAATACGTTACTTTGGGTAACCTAAATTAAAATAGCTTTATCTTAAATGGAATGATACTGTTAGCTGTTACTTTTTATAATTACAGACTTTTGAAACAAAGTACAGACCAAAGTAAAAGCAAGAGGATTTCAGTAAGGAGACACAAGGTACAGAGGTAAAAAGCCAAATAGTATTAAAAAAAAAAAAATGTATATTGAATTTTTTTACTTTTTGTTGAGGCTTAGAAATATTTTAGACCATTATGGATAATAAAACCTTTAAATCCTATCTTGGCTAATTAAAAATTATTTTTAATATTTTATGTGAAATAAAATTGCTTTCTCTCCCTGGTAAAAGGGTGGATGAGATAGATGGTAAAGTTCATGTATCACAAATACATAAACTTTTAATCCTAATTTACTAGTCTATTTAAGTTACTGCATATAATTTTTCCTAAAAATTTAGTCATTTTTAAGCTTTTAGTTCTTTGTGAACTGTTAGATACCAAATTTTAATATTTATGCTTTCTGTAACAGTTAAATGGAAGATTAGTTCTGATCATAAAAGGTAAAATAACAGCAAACTGTATCAGTAAAATAACTTTCGGTTGATGGTGCATTTCCTAAATTGCCCTTATCTCTACTTTTTGCCTACCATAGCCCAAAGTTTATTTCATTGTTTGACTTTCATACCAGTAAGGGGGAACCAAAGCAGGGTGGCAAGGGAAGCTATTCTGACATTCAGGACTGTGGTTAAAGCAGAAAACCCAGGGAAAAGGTGATGACTTTGACAGAGATAGTTGTTAAAAAGTTTCTCGGGGGTTTCTTTCACTTACGCTATTAGAAATTTCCATCCTTTTAAATAAATTATTTTCAGTTTTTAAGGATATTGCAGGATTTGGCTGCATTGTGGCTTGCTAAAAAAAAAGGTAGAATTCTGTAATGAACACATCTACTATATAGTAAAGATGAAACTGGTTTCCTTTATGGGTGGCATTATGGTTTTCTTCCATTTTTGTGCTAAATATTGAGGTGATGGAATATTTGAAATAGTTTGTTTTCAACATGAATGGATAATGTTTAGATTGAGGCCTTTACTGTTGGCTTAGTGTAATATTCAGTGATGAATACATCTAGTAAAAATTTTCATATATCACTAAGTCTTCAAGTAGGCCTTTTGATAGGAAATGTAGATGGGGGGCATCAACTAATTTGAAGATTAATAAGTCATTCAGTAATTCTCCACAAATGTTAGATAAAAGGAAATTTTTTCAAGTATGAGTCAAATCCTGTACTTAGAAGTGTTTTTCATCCTATTTTATATAAGATCCACAGTCAGGATGGGGAGAGATTATGCAGAGCTTGCCAGCAAGGTTGGAAGGCCCAGTGGTTACAATACCTGAGGATGTAAAGTGACTAGCAGTTTGGCAGGTCATTGTGAAATTACGTTAAACCAAGTAATAAGTTCAAGATCTTTGAACTCCAGTACACATATTAAAAAGTCTGAGATGTTCTGGCAGTGCTTTTATTACCAGGGGTAAGTCACTTCTGGAGGCCTTTTAACTGCTTTCTCAAGTTCCAGAGTTTTTCTGACTCAAGTTTTCTGCAAGGGAAGGCTTCTTCTGGGCTCCATAGGAGCCCTGAGGGACCTCAGGGATGCTGGACAACAGAGGCAACTCCTGCTTTTGTGCAGAGAATTGTACTTGGCACTGTCCCCAAGAGATCGCTGGTACATTCAGGGGTGAAGAGTGCGGATTCACAGACTTTGGAAGGTGATGTATATCACTGTATTTGTTTGGAGAAAAAGGTTTGTAAGGGGTTCGAGGCAAACTGGAGGAGTCCCCCAAATTGAGCATGTGTATCCAGATCTATTGCTTAATGTCTTAAAGTTCCTAGTGCAGATACACACTTGCAGAAATCAAAGCCTTTAAAAAGCAGTATGCAAACTGGAGCATCTCCACAAGAAAAAGATTTAAAATACATATCTCTTTCATGTAGATCTTGGCAGCTATTCTTCATCCACTGACTGAAGCTTTCCACATTTCTCTGAAAGGCTTGAGGTTACTATTTGACTTTTATTGCCTTTGTTTCCAATTTCAGAGGGAGAGACAGGTTCTTCCGTTTCATAATCTTCAAAGGAGCTGAAAGAACAAACAAAAGTGAGTTACCGATTGAAAAAAAAACAAAAAAAACTTCATTGTTTGGGTAGAAGTCAATATGGCAAACTAGACACTGGAAACTACCAGCTTGCAAAAGTACCCTCAGTTGCTAAATGACAGTTGTGAACAACTGAACCATGCTGGAGGAGACCATGCTTTCATCTAGAATAGAAAACATACTTTCTGTGTTCCTTAAAGCCCAAGTTCATGTTAGGATTTGTTGAAAATTTCAGTGCTGTATCTAGCTTTCCCTAGGAGCGTTGGTATGAATGAGAGCATTATGGAGGCGACTAGGTTAGGGAGGGTGTGAGGTCGATAAAGTACAACTTTATATTATAGACTGCCTTCATTGAAGTGGCTTTCATGCAGAGTGGGGAACGTTCAGCTCAAATTGCTTTATAGCTTCTTTGGTTTCCAAGAAGTACATTTAGATGTGCAAGTGTGTACATAGAGTAGGTTAAAGCCTATTGACGGATTTCCTTCCGTTCTTTACAGAACTCCCCAGCATATTCCCTCTGCCTACTCCCCTTAGAAGTTCTTGGAATCCCCTGAGTTCCATTATTTTCCAGGCTATTCTTGACGGTGGCCTTAAGCAGGGATGACAATATTATATCTAGTGGGAATGATGGCTGCTTGAAGTATTGATAAATAATATGCTGAGGCTACATCTAGGCCCAGAGAAATCTACATGATCGTTATTACCAATGTTTGTTACAGTATTTGGCATCACCAGCTTATTAAAACCTTACCATTTGCAAGGACTTTTTACAGAGGATCTGTGCAGAAATTCCTGAACATAATAGTTCTTTCATCAAAAAGGTACCAAGGCTGGCTAATGTAACCTATGGTGAGACAGGTATACCCAATAGTAGAGGTGGTACCTATTCAACTCTAAAACATTTTTGAATAGAGGGTAGAGAATATTAAACCAACAAACAAAAAGCCTAGCTGATGTTTAGAAAACTTCTTGAGTACCAATTCATGATCCTATCAACCATTATTTACAACATCATTTTGCAGAAATACCCCATTCTATACTTTGTTTCCACTCTTCTCCCCATCTCCTTGAGGCCTCAGTGTAACTGGCATCTGTTGGATAAGGAGGCAGAAGGGAGGGTAACTTTGCTTTAAGGGTTGATGGTTGAGCCTCCATTACTGGACCAAAATTCTCAAAAGCTAATTCTAGCAATGCAGTGTCAGATGTTGTGCTTATTTCCTGTCAAGAGTGAAAGACATTTTCTTCTCAGTGCAGATCTGGGAGTAAGTTCAAGAGGTCTGAACTGAGACTCATTCAATAAATATCTAGCCCCTTCCTACCGAGCTTGTACTATAATGGAGGCCATCTGGAATAATGGTTAAGTGGTTTACAGCCTGAGAGCATGGGCTTTGGAAAAGTCAGGTTCCAATCTCAGTTTGATCACTTAATGTTATTTTGGGTATGTTAACACCTCTGCATCAGTTTCCTCAACTAATGAGGTAATAGCAGTTCCTACCCCCTCATAAGGGTCAAGTGGAGATTGGGTGAGAGGACCTACTATTTTCATGATAGAGAAGTGTTCGGGCTTACTACTGGAGCAGGATGGTGACACCTAATCCTATTAAGGGGTCAGGGTCACATTGTGTATGTTATTTGTGAATACAAATTTTTACAGAAGTATTTTTTCCCATTGTAGCCTCATACCAGAAATGGGATTTCTAGCAATGGATTTGATCCGATGTAGTACATAAAGATATCCTAATGCCCTGTGGGTTGCATACAGAGGAAAGCCACCTGCATTTCTTTTGTACTTTCAAGGCACCAAGAGCAGTACTATGCATGGAGGCTTTGGAGGAATCTTCTGGATTGAGGGAGCTCATTTAGAATCTTTGTCTTTTTTTTTTTTTTTTTTTTTTTTTGTGTGTGATGTTTATTTTAGAGAGAACATGAGCAGGGAAGGGGCAGAGAGAGACAGAATCCAAAGCAGGCTCCAGGATCTGAACTGTCAGCACAGAGCCCGATGAGGGGCTCGAACTCACGAACTGTGAGGTCATGACTTGAGTCAAAATCAGATGCTTTAATGGACTGAGCCACCCAGGCACCCCTAGAATTTTTTTATCAGTGTCCTGGAGACTTCTCGTACTCTACCTCATTGTTTCTCAAATGGAGGCGATTCCCCCCACCCTGGGACATTCGGCCATGTCTGGATGCATGTTTGATGGTCACAACCGGGTGGATTCTCTACTGACATCTAGTTGGTAGAGTTCAGAGATGCTGCTAAACATCCTATAATGTGCCAGACGACACCTCACAAGTGAATTATTCAGCTTAGAACATCAGTGGCACTGAGAAACACTGCTCTAACTCTTGCCCCTTCAGTGTTAATGCATCCCCGAATTCTGGACTAAGCTCTTCTTATTTTGTACTTCTCTGGACGGTCATTCTTTCTTATGGCTTTATCCACCACTTGTTTACCTGCAGTTTCTAAATGTACAAATCCAGCCTCAGCCTCTAAGTTGGAGACTGCCATGTATCCAACTACCTACTCTTATGGCCCTTCCATTATGGCTGTATATACAAAGCTGAACTCCTCCTTCCCACACCCTGGCTCCACCATAATCTACCCCTTTAAAGCCAGAAATCCAGTGATTCCCAAGTTTCTCTTCCCTCCTTTGCCTTCCCCTTTTCAAGTCCAGCCAGTTTCTTATACCACTTAGAATAATACCTGGACACAGTCCTGCCCCTCTCTCCCCATTGCCACTGATTTAGTTCAGGGCACTGTATTTCATTGCTTGGATTGCAATAGTTTTCTAACAACTGGTCTTCTGCCTTCACTCTTGTCACATACCCTTTGCTATTGGCATACCAGGCTTTTTAGCTTGTCAAAATGGGTTCTGGTCTTGGGACCTAATGCCCTTGTACATGTTCTTCTGTGGCCTGCAGCGACCTTACCTTTTGGTTAACTTGTTCTCATCTTTTAATCTGAAAGGTCATTTAAAAGGTTCTTGGTTCCCAGTGCCTGAGTAACCACCATCTCTTTTGTTAAATTTTTGTTTAAATTCCAGTAAACGTAGAGTGTAGTATTAGTTTCAGGTGTTCAATATAGTGATTAAATACTTCATACAATGCCGGGTGCTCATCACAAGCACCCTCTTTAATCCCCATGACCATCTCTTAATTAGATGTTTGCAATGGCTTCCTTATTGGTTTCCCTGCTTCTATTCTTGTACCACTAGCAATTTGAAGATTACTATCTTCAAAAACTGGAAATGGGATTATATTACTTTCTTAATTCTTTTTTAATAGCTTCCCGAGGCCCTGCATGATCTGGCTCCTGTGTATCTTTCCAGCTGTATTTCCCTATTGGTCATTATATTCCAGTCATATTGGCCTTTTAAAATGTCCTCAACACACTGTTTCCTGACTCAGAGCCATTGAATATATTTTTCCCTCTCCCTAGAACATTTTTGCTCCCTGCTTTTTTCAGAGCGATTTCCTTCTTAACCTGTAGGTTCTCATCATCTCAGGAATTTTTCTCAGCACCCTAAATTGTAAGTCTCTTTCCATTATTGGCTCACTGTTTCCTTCACAATTACATAATTAAATGTCTGTCTTCTCCACTTGATTATAAAATATCCATTTGCCAACTCACTAATTTCCTTGGGCTATAGAATAGTGCCTGGCACTAGATGCTCAAAATGATTAATAAAAAATGATGTCCTAAGTAAGGCTCTTGTGAAATGATACATTGAGTTGTCAGGGAAGGCTGAAGTCAGTAAAATGGTGAGAGTGCAAAAGTCATCTCGAAGTCACTTAAGTTAGAACTGTGAGAGTCTAAACTTTATCCTGTTCTCTAGAAAAATTCCTGAGAGAGAGAGCTGATTCCTTCTAAATGACCACTTCCAGGTTTACTTGTAGGTAACTGGGATTCCTCTGGGCACAAATGAAGATTTTATGAAATATTCTCTGTTAACTGGCTATTTTTGAATGAGTAGCAGGGTCAGAGGATTGAAGCAGAACTCCTTGGGTTCACAAATAGTTCATTAGAAAGCCTACGTATCAAACTGAGAAGAAATTTAACCTAGTATTAACAGTGTTGTTAGTATAAGGAAAAATAATGGTCATATATTTTTCCTAGCAATATGTTGTCTTTAAAAACCTGTTCCCCTAAGTTTTTCCCTCTCAGATGAGCAATTTCTGGACAAAAGTATTAAGGCTGGTTCTGCTGATTCCTGGAATTAGTAGAAATAATGATTGGCACATACATGGTCAGAAAAAGGATTTGTGCGGTTTCAGGGTTTATTTGGGAATTGTGGTCTGATTCTATTTTTGGGATTCTATTTTCAGGGGTAAAGGGCAAGAATATCTGATTCAGGGTTTGAGGAAATTTAAGACACATGTTGGCTATAAGCATAGAATAAAATGTTAAGTAGTTCTTTAATTTGGAGTCTCTAATGCTTTAGAAATAGGAGTGGATCAATCTTACCTTTACACCTTTAAATCCTAAAGCACTTACGTAAAATGGATTAACTGAAATACTTGGGAAGTTGGACATTTGGATCAATGAATTTCCTTATTGACCCATTCAGTAACTAGAAATTTTGTTCCAACTCTTGCTAAAGTTTCTTAATATGTACTACTACCCACTCTTCTTGCCTCAGAAGTTGATCTCACTTCCTTTTTGGTCTCTTGCAGTTCCCTAGGGTCGTAAGCCATCTGTTGTTTATTCTTACTTAGTTCGTGTGTAGATAGCATAAAAATTTGGGTTTAAATATATTCTAATTATGAACTTGAAGGGAGGAATAGGGTTCATTCATTTTTATTACTAACCACAGTGCCTGGCATTGAGTAAGTGCCAGTGAATATCTATTGAAATAAAATTGGGCTTTGATTTGTTCAATGCAGAAAAAAATTAAAACTGTATTATTAAATTCAGGTCTATATAAAGGTGCTGTTTAATGAGCACTATAAAACATAACTTAGAACTATTCTTTTAAGGCTGTAACTCATGCTTTAGAATATTAATTCCTTTTTCTCTTCTCATGCCCCAGTATACATACATGTCACCTCCCCTTCCCCCTCCTGCCCCATTATGCCTGCTCCTCTTAAATTTTCCCACTTTGCTGAGGACAGTCAGGCTCCACACAACTCCTTACTCCACACTTGACTCTTATTAGCTGCAGTCCTGGAAGATGATCTGGTGGGTTTGGGACTGGCCTTTTTTGCCTACAGCACCTTCTTTTCCAAAGCTGGTGGAAGTAAACAACTCTTTAAAGGAATAATTCATATATTTATATTTAATATAAGGGGAAAAGCTACCTTTAAAAATATTCAGTAGTGCACAGTTCTGAATTCTCTAAATGTCCAATAATAGGGAAATGGATGTGAGTTACTGCTTGAGAACACTTCTGAATCATTAAAAGTCATATTTTTGAACACCCTAGTAGAATTAAGCATCAAAAAGAAGTATACTAAAGTGTAAATAATGGTTATCTCTGGATGACTGAACCAAGGGTGATTTAAATCTCTTTATATTTTACAGTTTTTGTGCAGCAAGCTTATATTTTTCTACTAATCAATAAAAACACAAAACAGGTCTCAGTTTCCTAATATAACAACATGGAGGACCCTTTTTTTTTTTTTTTAAATTTTTTTTTCAACGTTTTTAATTTATTTTTGGGACAGAGAGAGACAGAGCATGAACGGGGGAGGGGCAGAGAGAGAGGGAGACACAGAATCGGAAACAGGCTCCAGGCTCCGAGCCATCAGCCCAGAGCCTGACGCGGGGCTCGAACTCACGGACCGCGAGATCGTGACCTGGCTGAAGTCGGACGCTTAACCGACTGCGCCACCCAGGCGCCCCTACATGGAGGACCCTTTTGCCTGTTTTACATAATTGTTTTATTGCTGAAGTTTTTTCTGCAATTTCTTTATTGCAGAAATCATAAAAGTGTTAATTATAAAGAAATTTGGCATCCTATTATCTTCATATAGGTGGCACATACAGTTGAACTGGTTTATGTAACTGGTACCCTATCTGGTTTCCTCTATTATGACCATTCAGTACCTTGGATTTATACAAATGGTGTTGTATGCTGTGATCACGTTGTGTGTTAGAAGTGATAATTCACAATTTTTGCAGCTTCTGTGTTTGCAGTCTTTCACCTCATTGAAATCTGGAGTCATTACTAGGTTATTCTTGAAAGCATCACCTAAGTACCAGCCTTGAATCAGGTGGTACAGGTTCCTGGCACAAAGGCTACTTATGGTGTTTGTTAGATGGTAAAGTAGATGGAGAATTTCAGGTTGTACTTAGAGGGTCAAAATGTCTGGACTCCTGCAGTTATCCTTATAGTGAGGTGAGGGTGGCTGCTGGATGATTGTTGCCTTCTGTGTCACTCAGTAAACATTTGCTAAGGATCTCCTACGTCCCTAACATTTTGCTAGGTGCTGTTATTAACAGATGAATGAAACAATGTTCTTTGCCCTGGAGGAGCCCAGGTTCTAGTGGGAAACAACTCCATTTTTTCCAGCACTTATATGCCATTGTTGGATACATTATATGCATTATCTCCAATCCTCAGTATAGTCCCATTGTTTATGTAACAGATATTTACTGTGTGCCAACTGTGTGCCCTGGGAATGACGGGAATAAGGTGGGTAGTGGAATGGTGATGTTATAGCTGATTAAATTTTAGTTCAGAGAGGTTATGTAATGTGGCCAAGATCACAGAGGTGGTAGTAATAATATCCATTGTTTATTACTGATTACATAGGTACTATCCCTAAGGGCAAAGTATAAAGATATTTACACATTATTTATTTAATCCTTCAATTTAAACAGCTCAGTGTGGCAGGTGGTATCCTCATTGTATAGATGATGCTGAAGCTTGGATGCCTGGGATTACACAGCTAGTAAGTGCTAGAGCAAGGGTTTGAAATTATTAGGTTTGTCTAACTCCAAATTCCATGCCCTTAACCATGATGTTATATCTCCTCTCTTCCCATACAGGGAGTAGTAACAGTAGTAATAGCTACTATTTATCAGGTATCTACTATGTGCCAGGTGTTTAGATATATTATCTTAGATTCTCACAACCACTTTGTAAGGTAGTTGCTGGTGTCTTTGGAAACTGAGCCTCAGGAGTCAGATAACCTGTCCAGCTGGTGAGTGGTAGGTAGAACCAGATCTATCTGGCTCCTTCCTAAGCCTCTGCTCTTTCCATAGTACTGCCATTCTTCCTCCATTTCTAATATTTGAGTCTGGTAATTTTTGTTTACAGACTCACCCTGATGTATTTGTAATTCCTCTTGAGGGCTTCATCTCAAGGTGGTGTAACCTTGGGATTCTGAGTCTGGCCTTACTTTTGAAAACCACATCAGTCAGCTATTAACAACTGTAAACCCGTCTATTCCTCTGACATTCCAGTTCTCACTCTACAGGGTATGGCTATTGTAAGCCTTCTCTGCCCGCAGGACCTCATCACCCACGTGTGCTGTATGGAGGCCTTATCTTATCTGCTACAACATGAGGAGGGTCCAGCAGAAGCCTCTCATATACACTGGTCGAATTTCATTACACCTGGTCCCTGCATCTCCTCTTGTGACCCCTCACCTGTACTTCTGTCTGCATCCCTTTGCCTCCCCTCTCTTGCCTCCAGACACACTTCTCTGAGCACCACAACTGGAAAAAACTTCTGCTTGAGCCAGTTATTTACTCTCTAGCTGCCATCAGTTTCTCTTTTTAGACTAACAAACTTCTAAGTAGTGATGCCTGCTATCTCTATTTTCTCCTTTTGTGGCAGGTTACAAAACAGTATGTAGTATAAATTACATTTTTTGTAAAACAAATTATCTGTCTGCATTCAAATGTCTAGAAGGGAGGACAGGCTATGCTATCTCTGGATGGTGGGTTTAATTTTATCACTAAAAAAAAATTTTTTTTAAACTTCTTACTTATTTTTGAGAGCGAGCATGAGCAGGGGAGGGACCAAGAGAAAGGGGGACAGAAGATCTGAAGTGGGCTTGGTGCTGAGAACAGCAAGCCCAATGGGCTCATACTCATGAACCGTGAGGTCATGACTTATGCCAAAGTCGGACCCGCAACCAACTGAGCCACCCAGGCATCCCTGGATGGTGGATTTTAGATGAAGTTTTTTTATCTGTATTTTCTACCTCTTCTGCTGTGTATACATATCACCTATGTATCACATATTTAAACATATTACCTATGTAAACAGATAACACTTCTTTTTCCTGTTTATTCAAGTAATGTATGTTTGTTAAAAGAACTTATAAATTATAGACCAGTATAAAAAAATACTTGCAATCCCACAGCCCAGAGTTAATATTTTGTAGCCTTATCTTTTAGATTGTATATATAGATGTACAGATTTGTAATAATGAAATTATAATTTTCTAACCCCCCCATGTTAGTTTTTGTGTAAGCACAAATTTAAATGTTTGCATAATATGACACATACACAACATGATTTATTGAACTACTCTATTGTACATTTGTGTTAGTTTGATTTTTAAATTTTAGAATGACCAATGGCCAATGCCAGTTGTTTGGATAGAACAATTCTATCCAAATTTCTGATTATTTACAATAGATACCCCAAACTGGAATCCTGAGTGAAAGGGTATAAATTTAGGCTGTTGCTACATATTGTCAAATTACTTTCCAGGGAGGTTGGGCCAATTTTTCTACCAACAATATCTGAAAGTGCTTATCTTACTGGACAGTGAGCCTAGAGTGAGGTGTTACTGTAGGTGTGCTTCTTCTGTGAGAAGCACTCTGAGAACCACAACTGGAAAAAATACTTCTATGAGAAGCAGTTAAAATACTTTAATTGCATCTGTTTGTTTTCCTTGCTTAGGCAGGAATCCTGTCTGTTCTCCAATATCCGATAATGCTTAGTATATAGTAGGACAGCAATCATTTACTGAATTAATATTATCCTTTAACAAATTATCTTTTAAAAATTGTTGCCAATAAGCCAAAAACTTTTTGACTTGTGCTTTTTAAATATTTTACTGAAATATAACGTACATGGCATATGTAATTCACTGATCTTAAATGTTCAGTGTGTTTTAGTAAATTTCTACAATTGTGCAAACAATACCACAATCTAATTTTATAACACTTTCATTCTTCCATCTGCCTCTCTTCTCCTTTGTGCCTGTTGGATTCACTCTCCACTTTCATTCCTGGAACTAGGCAACCACTGATCTGCTTTCTGGCTCTATTAATTTTGACTTTTCTAGAAATTTCATATAAATGGAACCATATAATATGTAGTCTTTAGTGTTTGGCTTCTTTCACACAGTGTTATTTTTGAGAGACTCAACCATGTTACTGCATGTATTAGTTCTTCTATTTATTGACATATAAATGACATACAATGGGTTACTTATATTCATAAATTTTGACTTTCTGTATATACCTGTAAAAGCATTACAACATTCAAGATCACAAAACTATCCATTCCCTTGCCTCCCAACCAAAGTTCATGCCCCTATATACTCACTGCTCCTCTCCCCCAAGTTAACCACTAGTTTGTTGTCATGATAGATTAATTTGCATTTTCTAGAATTTTAAATAAATGGAATCAAATGGATTATACTTTTTTGTCTAGCTTCTTTCACTTAGCTTATTTTGAGATCCATTCATACTGTGTTTATCAATGGTTCATTCCTTTTTTTTTTTTTTTTTTTTTTTTTTTTGCTAAGTAGCATTCCATTTTATGGATATATTTTATCAGTTTACCAGTTTGATGGATATTTGGATTATTTCCAGTTTTGGGCAACTATGAATAATGCTGCTATAAACATTCACGGACAAGTCTTTGGGTAAACATTTTTCTTGGGTAGATTCCTAGGAGTGCAACTGCTGATTCATATGATAAGTGTATGTTTAACTTGTTAAGAAATTGCCAAAATTTTCTAAAGAGAATATATAATTTTACATCCTCATCAGTTCAATGTATGAAGTTCCAGCTTCTCCACATTGTTGCCAACTAGTGATTTTAGCTGGTGTATCTACACTGTGGTATATCTCACTGTGGTTTTAATTTGTATTTTTCTAATGTCTAACAGTGTGGAGCATCTTTTCATATAGCTATTTGCTGTTTGTATCTCTAATTGTATTTATTCAAATCTTTTGTCTGTTTAAAAATTAGGTTATTAGTCTTTTTATTACTGAGCTGTAAGAAATCTTTTTATATATTTTGGATATGAATCCTTCCTTTATCAGGATGTTTTGGGAATATTTTCTCCCAGTTTTTTCCTTTTCTTAATGGTGCCTTTGGAAGAGCAATAGTTTC
This sequence comes from Panthera pardus, assembly GCF_024362965.1. NCBI lineage: Eukaryota > Metazoa > Chordata > Mammalia > Carnivora > Felidae > Panthera > Panthera pardus. Next base: position 125,951,556 of record NW_026526721.1, read on the forward strand.
TAATTTTAAAGGAAGTCCACTTAATCTAAAAGTAATTTTTTATTGCTCTTTGCCTGATCCAAGGTCACAATGATTTTCTCCTCTGTTTTATTCTAGAAGTGTTAGAGTTTCTGCTCTCACATTTAGGTCTTTTATCCACGTGGAGTTATTTTTGCATATGCTGTGAGGTATGGATTTTGGTTCCTTTTTTTTATGGATATCAAGTTATTTCAACATCATTTTTGGAAAGACTATTCTTTCTCCACTGATTAAAAATTTGCCATCCATAATAGGGTCTATTTCTAGAGTGTTTAATTGATCTATGTATATACATGCTAATATGCCAAGGTGTCTCAATTGTTTGCTTTATAGTAAATTTTGAAATCAGGCAGCCTAAGTCCTTCAATTTTGTTCTTTTATTATTTATTTTTATTTTAAAAAATATGTTTATTTATTTTGAGAGAGAGAAAGAGCGTGAGCAGGAGAGGGGCAGAGAGAGAATCCCAAGCAGGCCCTACACTCAGGATGGAGCCCAATGCAGGGCTTGATCATGAGATCGTGACTGGAGACGAAATCAAGAGTTGGATATTTGAGCCACCCAGGTGCCTCAAGTTGGTTCTTTTAAAAAAGAGTTTGGCTATTTTAGGTACTTTACACTTCTACATAAAATTTAGGATCAGTTTGCCAATTTCTATAACAAAAGCCTGCAGGGATTTTGATAGGGAATTTTGGTAAATCTGTAAATTTGGGGAGAACCAACATTTTAACAATACTTAACTTTCTAATCCCATTTAGGTCAGCACTGTTTTGCAGTTTTCAGTGTGCAAGTATTATAGTTCTTTGGTTATGTTAATTTTTAAATATTTTGTTCTTTTTGATGTTAATGTGAGTAGAATTATTCTTTTTATTTGGATTTCCCTACTGGATTATTCACTGCTAGTATATGGAAATACGACTAAGTTTTGCATATTGAACTTGTGTTCTGAGATCTTGCTAACTGCTAATTCATTAGTTCTGATAGCTTTCAGGTAGACTTATTAGTATTTACTGTTGTCAGGTTACATAATCTATGAATAGTTTTACTTTTTCCTTTTCAATCTGAACACGTTCAGTGTCTTTTTCTTGTCTTACTGCAGAAGATAGGAGGACCTAAGTTACAATGCTGAGTAGAAATTATGAATAGAGGGGCGCCTGGGTGGCTCAGTCGGTTGAGTGTCCGACTTCAGCTCAGGTCACGATCTCACGGTCCATGAGTTCGAGCCCCGCGTCAGGCTCTGGGCTGATGGCCCAGAGCCTGGAGCCTGCTTCTGATTCTGTGTCTCCCTCTCTCTCTGCTCCTCCCCCGTTCATGCTCTGTCTCTCTCTGTCTCAAAAATAAATAAACGTTAAAAAAAAAAATTAAAAAAAAAAAAAAAAGAAAGAAATTATGAATAGAAACATCCCTGCTTTGTTCTTGATCTTAGGTGGGGGAAGGCATTCAGTTTTTTACCGTAAGTATGATTTAACTGTAGATTCCTTTTATCCTGTTAAGGATCCTTCTGTCCTTACTTCTATCTTTACTTCTATCCTTACTTCTACCCTTCTATCCTTACTGAGTGAGAATTATTGTGAGTGGATGTTTGATTTTTGTCAAATGCTTTTTTGTGTGTCTATGGAGATTACTTTTGTCATTTATTAAAAAAAATTTTTTTAATGTTTATTTTTGAGAGAAGAGAGAGAGAGAGTGAGTGAGCATGAGCAGGGGAGGGGCAGAGAGAGAGGCAGACAGAATCTGAAGCAGGCTCTAGGCTCCAAGCTGTCAGCGCGGAGCCTGACTTGAGGCTCAGACTAACAAATGGTGAGATCATGACCTGAGCTGAAGTCGGACGCTTAACTGACTGAGCCACCCAAGCATCCTTATCATTTATTAATATGGTATTCAATAGAGTTTTGGGTGTTAAGCCAGCCTTCTGCTCCTGGGATGAACCCCACTTAAAGTATAATTGCTGGATTTGATGTGCTAATTTTTTTAAAAATAATTTTTGTATTGAAGCTCTTAAGGGATATTGGTTTGTAATTTTCATTTCTTGTAGTATCTTTGGCTTTGGTATCGGGTAGTACTGGCTTTATAAAGCAAGTTTGGAAGTGTTCCCCTCTACTGTTATTTTCTGAAAGTATTTGTGAAACACTGATATTTTTTTCTCCTTAACTATTTGACAGAATTTAACAGTGAAACCATCTGGACCTGGACCTTGGGTGAAGACCTTTAATAACTAGTTCATTATCTTTAGTTGATATATAGTCTATTTAGATTTTCCATTTCTTCTTAAATCAGTCTTGGTAATTTGACTTTTTCTAGGATTTTGTTCCATTTCACCTAAGGTGTGAAATTTATTGGGATGAAGTTGTTCATGATATTTCTTTGTAATTATTTTAAGTTCTGTAGTGTCTGTAGTGATGCCTCCTCTATTCCTAATTTTGTTAATGTATGCCTTTCCCCCCCCCCTTAATCCAGCTAAAGATTTATCTTAAAATCTTTACAAAGAACCAACTTTAGGTTTCATGAACTCTTTCATATTGTTTCCCTATTTTCTATTTCATGGATTTCTACTCTGGTCTTTTATTATTTCCTTCTTTCTACTTATTTAAGCTCTGGTTTGCTTTTTTCTAGTTTCTTAAGGTGGAAACTTGTATTATTGATGTCAGACTTGAGGCATACATATTCCTCTAAGCATTGCTTCAACTGCACCTCATACGTTTTCATATGTTCTTTTATTTTCATTCATTTCACAGTAATTTTCAGATTCCCTTTGGTTTCTTCTTTGACCCATGTGTCCTTAAAAGTGTTATTTAATTTCCAAATATTTTGGGATTCCCTGATTCCTGTTATTGATTTCTACTTTAATTCTATTATGGTCAGACAACATAATTTATGTAACTGTAATCCATTTGGATTTATTGGATCTTATTTTACTCACTTATCATATGGTATGTCCTGGAGAAGTTTCATGTGCACTTGAAAAAAATGCCCATTTTGCTATTGTTTTGTGGAGGGTTCTTTATATATTGATTAAAGTACATTGTGTTGTTCAATTCTTCTGTATCCTTACTGTCTATCTAGTTCTGTCAGTTACTGAAAGAGAAGTTGTTGAAATCTCCAACTATTCTGACTTGTCTGGCAATTTTTGTTTCATATATTTTGGGGATTCTGTTCAATATTTAAATACATTTAAAATTATTATAATTTGGCTACTGTATTTTAACTGTTGGTGAAGTGGGAATTTTCCTGTTTCTTTCCTGGGTGAAATTTCTGTCTTCTGACTGTTTTAGAAGTGGTCAATATTCATGTTCTTACTGTTGATTTTGAAGAATGTGATTTTTAAAATAATTTTTAATGTTCATTTATTTTTGAGAGAGAGAGTGTGAATGGGGGAAGGGCAGAGACAGAGAGGGAGACACAGAATCCAAAGTAGGCTCCAGGCTCTGAGCTGTCAGCAAAGAGCCCGACATGGGACTTGAACCCACAAACTGTGAGATCCTGACCTGAGCCGAAGTAGAACCCTTAACCGGCTGAGCCACCCAGGCACCCCTTGAAGAATCTGATTTATAAAAGAATATTATTGATCATATGATGCAGTCCAATTTGTTTGTCTTTTGGTTGTGATACAGAATTTGTCACTTCCTAAATGTCACATCTAGAAAGTATTTCCTTATAAATTTCTCCCATTACTTTTAAGCTCTGAAAGTCTATTTACCTAACACGCAGACATTAGTTTCATATGCACTTTTTTTCACCCACCACAGAGGGCAACATTTTACTGACTAGTCTTTTCATGACGCATTTAAGACACTGTCTTTATCATACACACACGCCCTGTAGTCCACCACACCTTTCTTTCCTAAACTCATTACTATTCTTTTTTTTTTTTTTTTTTTTTTTTTTATTTCAACGTTTTTTATTTATTTTTGGGACAGAGAGAGACAGAGCATGAACGGGGGAGGGGCAGTGAGAGAGGGAGACAAAGAATCGGAAACAGGCTCCAGGCTCCGAGCCATCAGCCCAGAGCCCGACGCGGGGCTCGAACTCACGGACCGCGAGATCGTGACCTGGCTGAAGTCGGACGCTCAACCGACTGCGCCACCCAGGCGCCCCTAAACTCATTACTATTCTTGTATATTTATTGTTCTATTTAGAATTAGCTTATCAAGTTCCACAACATATTTTGGGGAATATATCAAATTAACGAATTAATTTTAACATGGTGAATTGTCTTACACCTTTTGGTAAAATTTTATATTTTCTTCATATATATTTTCCAAGTCACTTTTCTTCTTGATATTAATGAATGGGATTTTTCCCTATTGTATTTTTAACTGGTTATTTCTGGGGTGTGGGATTAACCATCTTTATCATTAACAAGGTACTCATCTCCAGTTTGCTTAGTTTTAAGATTTTTTTCCAAACCAGAAAATGTATTAAATTTTATCATATGCCTTCAGAGAATCAGTTTATATTTTGTGTTTGTTTTCCTTAATTTGTTAATGACAGACTTTACAAAGTTGAACCACTGTAGCAGTCTTGGCATAAACCCCACTTATGATGTATTCTTTTATATACTGGTGGATTTGACAACTTATTTAACCTTGTGTGGTTCAGTTTTCACATATGTAAATGGGATATCAGCATCTACAAAAAAAGGGTTTGTGAGCACTCAATGAATTACAATATTTAGATTAGTGCTTGGTACATAGTGTGCTGTGTGTGTGTGTGTGTGTGTGTGTGTGTGTGTGTTGTGTTTATAAATTAATAGATTTATTTTCGTTTGAATAAAATTATTTAACTTCTTCTATGTACTTAGGTCTATACTGTCATCCTTTCTCATGCATTTTGAGAGTAAAACCTAATCAATTTATTTTAGTCCACAGGTTACAAATTTCCCCCTGTCCAAATCTCATGTTTTAATAAATATATAATGCATAGTTCTAAAAAGACTAGAATTTGAATTTTGACTTCCACTTTAACAGTTATTTTGAAATATATTTAGAGTATTTTTCAACTTTATTTTTAACTTTCTAGGTATGTGTATTTTAACTTTTTGTTGTTAATTTAAGGTTACATTTTAAGTTGTTGCAATTTCCTTCATGCCTTAATAAATAGGCACTTTTGTGATGGCTCCATGTGTATTTCTTGGGTACCAGGTATACTGTTGAGTACGTCTTTGAAAACGTTCTAATTTCTATTTTCTTTCTTTCTTTCTTTCTTTCTTTCTTTCTTTCTTTCTTTCTTTCTTTCTTTCTTTTCCTTCCTTCCTTCCTTCCTTCCTTCCTTCCTTCCTTCCTTCCTTCCTTCTCCATTTGATTTGTTGGTTTTTACAAGACTGCGATGTCAATTTTGCCTTGTATTTCTATCAGATATATTTTATGTTGCATAAAGTTCATGAATTTATTCTCATGGCCAACTGTTGAAATACGGGGAAGTCTCTTTTAAAGCTTTAAATTCTACTTGTCTCATTAATGTTACCATACCTGATTTATTCTTGTTACTATTCATTTGACTTTTAACTCTGTGTTAGGGATGGATCTAAAGAATAGTATACAGTTTGATTTTTAATTCAATGTGAATTTTGTTATTGACACTATATTTGGACTTATTCTGGCCATTTATTTTGTACTGTCTATCTTTTTGTCTCTTCTTTCTTACTATGGTGGACATCCATTGTTCCTTTATTGGAATAGTATTCTCCTTTTTTATGGCCATTTTCTTTTTAAAAAATTTTTTTAAATGTTTTTATTAATTTTTGAGAGACAGATACAGCACGAGTGGGGGAGGAGCAGAGAGAGGGAGAGACAAAATCTGAAGCAGGCTCCAGGCTCTGAGCTGTCAGCACAGAGCCTAACTCGGGACTCCAGCTCATGAGCTGTGAGATCATGATCTGATCCAAAGTTGGACGCTAAACCGACCAAGCCACCCAGGTGCCCCTATGGCCATATTTTCTGATTTCCCTTTGGAAAACATGGTTTGGATAGACCTGATCCCTGTAGAAGCTTGGTTCTAGGCCTCCTTCAGGAACTGGTTCAGGGATTGGACCTAAACTAAGCCAATTAGAGCCAAAGGGACACAAATCCTAGGCTTTGGTTGGAACTTAGGGGAAAGGGATTTTGTCATTTATTTGAACTTGAAGCTATTAAGTGATCATCTTGCTGCCACATATGAAAAACTTGCTAAGTGTGAAAAGATGAAAGAAGAATATTATCTAAGAGATGAAAGAGATGAAATCTGAGTCTCTAAAGTTAGTACTACCCCCTGGACTTTTCAGTTCTGTAAGCCAGTATTTCTGGGTTTTTTTTTTTGTTTTGTTTTTTGTTTTGGCTTATGGTTAGGATACTTGCCACCAAAACAATGCTGATAACACGCTTGTCTTCTAGTAGACTGAGTTTAGCAGATTGAGTTTTCTTTACCCAATTTTTCTCAGCTTAATAATCTATTGTCTTTTTCTAAAAAAATGATTAGAGAGTTTTCCATTTTGTTTTTATTAGTGGTTGACCTTAAATGTTTAATACACATATTTTAACTCTCTAGTCATTGTTAGAGAAATATAAATTCATCAGCGTTAATACTCTCTAATAAAGATTCACAGTGTATTTCCCTGACCTCTTTTTACTCTTAATAGTATGTGATCAGTATTTTTTAGTTCTAAGAATAGATTTTACTAATTTTGTTGCTCATGCTTGTTTCTTGCATCCCACTGTTTCCTTGAGGATCTGTTTACCTTTTTGCTGAAGAGTATCCCTTAATACTTCTTTCAGAGATAGTCTGTGGTTGGTAACTTTTTGCATCTTTGGATGTCTGAAAATGTATTTATTGGGCCCTCATATTTAAATAGGAGTGGAATTCTAGATTTAAAGTTATTTTCTTTGCAGTAATTGAATGATATTGCTCCATTTCTTTTTGCATTCACTTTGTAGGTAATCTGTTTTTTTTCTGTCTGATAGATTTTCAGTTCTTCTTTATCTTTTATGTTCTGAAATTTCACTCTAGTACAGGACTGGCAAACTACAGTCTGTGGGCCAAATCTCTCCACTTGTTTTGGTATAGCCCAGTGACCTAAGAATGGTTTTTACCTTTTTAAATTTGAAAAAAAAAAATATCACAAGAATATTTCATGACATGTGAAAAAATAAAGTTTATATCTCAGGGCATATTAGTAAAATTTCATTGGAAAACAGCCACATTCATTTGCTTACATATTTTCTATGGCTACTGTTATAGCCATATATATGTCAGAGGTAAGTAGTTGTAACAGAACTGTGAAGCCTAAAATATTCACTACCTGGACAGAAAAAATTTGCTGGCCCCTGGGTATATTTTTATTTGTTTAAACAGAATTCTGGGAATTATCTGGCTGTTATTTCTACTGGTTTCTATAAAGATTTCTTACTGTAGTATCATAATATCCCAAATCAAAAAATTTTCATCTGTGTCCATTCTATTATTCAGCTCAATGACTGTGTTTTTCATTTAAAAATTTTTCTTTCAATTTCCAAGAAACTGGTCTTGTTTCAAGAGGGCAGTATTCTCTTACCACTCCAAAAATGGTAAATAATACTCAACTTGAGGCCTTGTTCTTATTGCTGTAGTAAATCGCCTTCCAAGAGTGAAAGTTCTTCCATTTGTTGAGTATTTTATTACTTCCAACTGTTTGATATTTGTCCACTTTTCTATGTAGCTGGGAACAGACCGCTCCCTCTGTTTGCACTGGCTTCTTATTAGGAGGGGGCAATGAGAGGTTGCTAGTGTTTTCAATGAGAATGAGGGGCTAGATGGACCATGCTGCTGGTGTGGATATTTCAGTGGTTGTGCTTTCTCTGTTCCAAGATCCCACACTCTTGTCTTTCCTTTAGGAATAGGATGAGATATACAAGGTTTGACCTACCTGGACACTGCTGCTTCTCATCTCCTCCTTGCGTGGAGTTTTCAGCCAAATTCAGGTATGGATCATCCTTAAGTGCTGCTTCCTTTATTTGTAGCAATTATCTTCTGCATGCTGCTGCACAGACTGCCTCTTCAATCGGATCCCATCTCCTTTTCGTCTTTTAGTCCACTGAAAGTTTCTCCTCTTAAGTGGTGCTCTGTATTTTCAAATGGTGTGAGAGACTGAAAACTACAGTATGCTTTCACACTACCTCCTTAAAATGAGAAGCTGGTCTGAATTACAGTTACTCTTTAGAGGTCCACTGAAGTTTTGTTTGTAGCCTAATATATATTTTGTAGATGGCCTATGGACAAAACCTACAAAGGTATTTTATCTATTTTCAGGGTATAGTTTATTATGGCTGCAATAATAGGCTCCAATTTCTCCTTTTATTTTCTTTTTGGAGTTATTGTTTCAAAAATCTGATGCTGTCAGATGCATAGTTTTTTTGACTATTCATTTTTTTTTTCTTCCAAGATTTTATTTAAATTCAAGTTAGTTAACATATACTGTAGTATTGGCTTCAGGAGCAAAATTTAGTGATTCATCACTTAACATATACACCCAATGCTCATCCCAACAAGTACCCTCCTTAATGCCCAACACCCATTTAATCCATTCCCCCCACCCACCAACTCTCCACGAACTCTCAGTTCTCTATAGTTAAGTCTTATGGTTTTCCTCCTTGTTTTCATCTTATATTTCCTTCCCTTCCCCTATGTTCATGTGTTCTGTTCTTACATGCCACATATGAGTGGGATCATAGGATATCTGCCTTTCTCTGACTGGTTTTGCTTCACCTAACACACTCTAGTTCTATCCACGTCGTTGCAGTTGATGGACATCTGGGCTCTTTCCATAATTTGGCTATTGTTGAAAGTGAGGCTGTACACATTGGGGTATATGTGCCCCTTCGAATCTGTATTTTTGTATCCTTTGACTAAATACATAGTAGAGCCATTGCTAGGTCGTAGGGTAGTTCTATTTTTGAAGAACCTCCATGTGGTTTTCCAGAGTGGCTGCTCCAAAGCATTCATTCGTTTTTAATGCAACCTTTGTTGTTAATACAAAATTGAATCCTTTCCTTTTAATAAGTGAGTTTATTCCATTTACATTCATTGCCTTAGTTCTGTCATCTTCAGGCTTTGTGGTCTGTGTTTTTCTTTTCTGTATACACATTTTCTGATTGAATTGGAATAGTCTAGCTTTGGTTTTTCAAGTGTTAAATTAGTATTCCTAAACCCTCAATTTGACTTATAGCTTTAAAGGGTATCTACTGAGGTTTTGCCAGTGAAATTTACACATACTTTCTTCCTCTTTTCTACCTCCCATTTTCATTTAAATTGTTATTTCTAGGATGTTATACATATATTTCCTCTTCCTCTCTACATCCTAGTTTTACATTTCTTTTTTCCAGATCTCTATTCTTTCTACATTTGAATGGATTGAATGCTATTTATTTCTTTTCCCCAATGGTTGCTACATTTCCAGGCTCTTTATTTTGGTTTGTTTCTTGGTTTTATGATTGTCTTTTTTATAGAAGAGCTCATGGGTGCTATATTCCCTTCAGTTCTTACATGTTGAAAATACCCACTTGTGTTTTCATGCTTGAATGTCATCTGGGGTTAGTATAAAATTTGAGATTATAGAAATTTTTTCTCTGAAAAAGTTGTATGTGTTGTTTTATGATCTTCTAATATTCATTTTTACCATGGAGGTATCTGAGGCGAGGGTGATTTTATTTTTCCCTTGTCTGAGGACTTGACTTTTTTAAGTGGAAAAGAAACCCAATTAAAGTTTCTTTCTTAAAGTTAAAATCAAGTTAGTTAACACATAGTGTAGTCTTGGCTTGAGGAGTAGAACCCAGGGATTCATCTCTTACATATGACACTCAGTGCTCATCCCAAAAAGTATCCTCCTTAATGCCCATTACCCATTTAACCCATCCCCTCACCCACCTCTCCTCCAGCAACCCTCAGTTTGTTCTCTGTATAGAAGAGTCTCTTATGGTTTGCCTCCCTCTGTTTTTCTTATTTTTCCTTCCCTTCCCCTGTGTTTATCTGCTGAGTTCCTCAAATTCCACATGAGTGAAATCGTATGGTATCTTTCTCTGACTGATTTCACTCAGCATAATACCCTCTAGTTCCACCCACATAGTTGTAAATGGCAAGATTTCATTTTCATTGCCGAGTAGTATTCCAATGTGTGTGTGTGTGTGTGTGTGTGTGTGTGTGTGTGTGTGTGTGTGTGTGTTTATATGTATATACATGCACACACCCCACATCTTCTTTATCCTTTTTCCAGTGGATGGATATTTGGGCTCTTTCCATACTTTGGCTGTTGTTGATAGTGCTGCTATAAACATTGGGGTGCACAGTGCCCTTCAAATCAGCATTTTTGTATCCTTTGGATAAATGCCTGGTAGTGCAATTGCTGGGTTGTAGGGTAGTTGTATTTTTAATTTTTTGAGGAATATCCATATTGTTTTCCAGAGTGGCTGCAACAGTTTGCACTCCCACCAACAGTGCAAAAGGGTCCCCCTTTCTCGACATCCTCACCAACATCTGTTGTTCCCCAAGTTGATTGTAGCCATTCTGACAGGTGTTTGGTGGTATCTCATTGCAGTTTTGATTTTTATTTTCCTGATGATTTTTCATGTGTCTGTTAGCCATCTGGATGTCTTCTGCCCATTTCTTCACTGGATTATTTGTTTTATGGATGTTGAGTTTGGTGAATTCTTTATGGATTTTGGATGCTAACCCTTTATCCAATATTTATCTTTGAACACCGGCAAATTCACGACATATATTGGGAATCAATAATTTTCAGTATTTCCTGGATATTGTATGACTTCTGACCTTTTGGATTTCAGGAACTTTATTTAAAAAAAAAAAAAAAAAGCTTTTCTATTATCTTTGAATTTTTTGTGTTCCATTTGCTTTGTTGTCTAATACATACTAAGATCCCTGTTGTTTTCCTTATGTATACCTAATTTTCTTTCTTACACTTTACTATTCCTTCTTGATCTTTTTTAAATGTTTGCTTATTTTGAGAGAGAGAGAGTGCCCACATGCATGTATGAATGGGGGCAGGGCAGAGAGAGAAGGAGAGAGAGAATCTTAAGAAGGCTCAGCATTGTAAGTGCAGAGCCTGACATGGGGCTCGATCTCATGAACTGTGAAATCATGACCTGAGCCAAAATCAAGAGTTGGATGCTTTGCCAACAGAGCCACCTAGGCTCCCCCTTACTTGATCTTTTAAAGCCTTCCTCCACATTTCAATTTTTTCTTTATAATAGTCAAGAAATATACATCCACAAAATGATTTGTAATGTTTACATGGAATTATACTATGTATATGCAGGATAATTTTATTAATCTTCCTATCAGACCTTCCAATTTTTCACTATTATAAACAACCACAGATGCTCTTAACAGTAGTGATGCTGCTTCATAAGTAACCTTACTCTAAGGAAGCTCAGTGCCAAAAAAATTTTAGATTATGCTTATGAATACACTTGCCTATCTTCCCTTCTTATTCAGTCAGGCTTAAAATAATGATGAATGATTTTTCTGGGTTTCTGGGTCCATGACACAAAAATAAGACCCCAGTTTTGTGAGTAAGCATATTAAGGATATCTCAAGATTAAAGAAAGTAGTTTGGTGATGGCTTCTTCAGTACTCTCAAAAAAGATATTGAAGACTTAATGGTAAGCGTGTGAAATGTAGAATCTCTGTTGGCATTTGTACTGAGCTGGATATTTGATGTTTATCCTTCTAGATCTACTCTCCCCTTAGCTAGGTGGATAAGGAGGCTGATCCAAACAGACTACATGAGTTCTCTTATCTTCTTGTTTCTGGTTGGAAACCAATGAGAAGTGCCATCAGGATACTAAGGGATATGAGCAAAATGAAATTGGGTATTTATTCTAGCAGCTCTCACCTAGATTGCCATAGTTTGACTAAATTCCATTACTGAAGGTCACAGCTCCTGTCAGCTCTCTCCATATACTTACTCTCTTTGGGTTCTGATGATGGTTTTATCTCCTTGTCCTTTTAGACCTAAGGATGGAAGTGGCTCCCCACTGTTGCTAGTTCTGGGTGTCTGCATTATTTCTTGTTGGTTTCTCTGAAACCCTCCTCTGTTTGCTATACTTATAGAAATTTGTCTTACATATGTATAAAATTACATGTATATAAGATTATTCATTAGAACATTTTATTTGTCATAGTGGCATAACTGTACAGTAGAATATTGTGCAGCTGTAGAAATACTTATAACATTCATCAGATACATGCATGAAATAATCTCCCATTTGTTGGGCTTTTAAAAATTTTTTCATGTACTCAAGGCCCCCAAAATATTTGTGAAGCTTTATTTATACCTCAGTAATTGTAAAATACAAGTGTTTTTGGTTCACCATGCTGTCTTCCCAATCTTTGTTATTGTTTTTGTCTTTATTTAGGTTTGATACACAAAAATTATATGCATTTAACAATTACACCTTGATCAGTGTGGATATATGCATACATCTGTGATACCACAATCAAGGTACTCCAAAAATCTGTTCACCTCCAAAAATTTCATGGTATTTTTTTGTGTGTGTTTTGTAGGAAGACATGAGATTTGTTCTCTTAACATTTTAAACTGCAGAATACCCACATTTTTAACTATGGGCACTAAGTTGTATAGCAGATCTCTAGAACTTACTCATCTTCTATAACAGAAACTTTACATAAGTGTGGAAAAAGCAAAGTACCAAACAATTAATATACTATGCTACCATATGTGTACAGAAAAAAGAAATAAAAGAATGTATATGTGCTTTTTTATATATACACACATATATGAATGTATGTATGTGTGTATATATATATATATATGTATAGGAAATAAAGTGGGAGGGTGTCTTTGGAAGGACACGTAAGAAAATGTGGGAGAACCTAGGTGGCTCAGTCGGTTTGAGTGTCTGACTTCGGCTCAGATCATGGTCTCATGGTTCGTGAATTTGAGCCCCATATCAGGCTTGGTGCTGTCAGTGCAGAGCCTGCTTCTGATCCTCTGTCCCCCTCTCTCTGCTCCTCCCCTGCTTGCACCCTCCCCCAAATAAATAAATATTAAAAAAAAAAAAAGGTCACAGTGATTGCTTCTAGGGAGGAAAACTGGGCAGTAGGAAACTATCCTTGTTTCTTTGAATATTAAAACATATGAATATATTACCTATTGAAAAAATATTACATTAATAAGAATTAAGAGCCTTAGAGGAACTACAAAAGAAATCACTAGAAGATGGTGGAAAGAGCCAACAAATTATAAAGTTGCCGAAATGATCTAAGCAATGAAAGTCTTGAATAGTTTCTTACCATGATCCCTTTATGGAATTATATATACCCTATTACAAATTTGTTGTAGAAGTAAATTCTTGTTCAGTGTTGAATACAAAAAAACATGTATGGTAAAGATTTGTTTTAAACATGGTCACCTTGATTATTTAAAAGAGCTTCAGTTCTTTTAGTCTCATCCTGTTTTTACAGCATTTTAGTAAATGCTAAATGTTTTTACAGCATGTGATATCACTAACAAAGTAGAATGACTGCACGATGATCTTAGCTTCCAGTGAAAAGTACAACTCCATTAAAGGAAATGGGACACGAGAAGAGTTTTAGGAAATTAGTGAAGAAGGGAAGATTGCTGGAAAAATATTCTTTCAACTAAAGTTGGTTATAATCAGGATATCCAAAAATAAGAAAGGATTACTAGTTTGATTTTTTTAAAGATGGTTTTACCATTCCTGATATGATTACCCCTGTTAAAAAAGTTCTATAAGACCCAGGGACCTCACTCACCCTTCCTGGAACTGTGCTTGGGCAGATTCCTCTGCAACAAGAGTCTCATACTCCTCAGCTGCAAACCTGTCCCAGTCAGAGGGCTCAGGCCCCTCATTCTCAACATCCTGATTGCAAAGAGGAAAGGAAACAAAAATAATCAAAGACAAAGAATTGGAGATTGGTTTTCTTCAGTGAACATTTGTGATGACCTGCCTGAAAATATTTCATTTTAACATGTTAAGAGAGGTGCTAAAGTAACACTCTTAAAGTGATTTGTATGCCTCCAATCATAAAATTATAGTGAACTCCTCAGCAGTGAATTCTTTAGGTCTAGATTCTTTAGCCTTATAATGAGAGACCTTTGTCTGGGCTCTTCTCCCTGGCACTTTGCACACCAGCTATCTGGAGTGACTTGTGGTTTACATATGCCCACCTGAAACAGACCATTGCTTCCTCCCCTCCCTGGCATATTTTTATTGCTTCTGTAAAAGCCAGCTCAGATACCATGTCATCTGTGCTATTTTCCTAGAAAGAGCCCTTCTCCCCCAAATAATTTCCTTTGCTATACTGTACATGCTCGATTGCTACTTTTTGCTCTTCTTTTTACCTCTATATGACCATATGTCTCTTCAACACAGTCACTGGAATTTACTGAGCACTTTTTGACTAAAAATGTTCTCTGCAGATCAGAATAAATCTTGATATACTGCCATCTCTTACAAATTTTATAAAGGGGGAAAAGGCTATATACATTTTCTTTTCCTTCTCCAACCTGGGCAGTATCTTGGATTATATATTCCAGGTAAAATGCTTTTCCATAATTAAAATGAGTTATTAGCACTGCCCTCAGATGTAAGGTTAGTCGTGCCCAGAAGAATGTAAATACCTAAATACTGACCATACAATATGATTATGATACTTAACTCATTTTAAGAACCCCTACTCCATCCTTTTGACATCTTTGAAACTTACATCTTAGATTTATAATTGGCAATTTTTTTTAATGTTTATTTATTTTTGAGAGATAGCACGAGTGGGGGAGGGGCAGAGAGAGAGGCGGACACAGAATTGGAAGCAGGTTCCAGGCTCTGAGCTGTCAGCACAGAGCCCGACATGGGGCTCAACCTCACGAACTACATGACCTGAGCTGAAGGTGGACACTTAACCAACTGAGCCACCCAGGTGCCCGGGAAAAAAATTTTTTTTTAAAGCTAGTAATAATGTGCCTTGATATGCCCCAAGATCAGGCGTAGAATATTTGTTTTTAGAAGGTGATCATTGGGGGTGTCTGGGTGGCTCAGTCAGTTGAGTGTCCAATTCTTGATTTCAGCTCAGATCATGATCCCAGGGTCATGGGATTGACCTTTGCATTGGCTCCACACTGAGTGTGGAGCCTGCTTGAAATTCTGTCTCCCTCTGCCCCCCTCCCCTGCTTGTGCTCTCTAAAATTAAAAATAACGTATGTGGTGCCTGGGTGGCTCAGTTGGTTAAATGTCTAAATGTTGGTGTTGGCTCAGGTCATGATCACACAGTTTTGTGGGTTCAAGCCCTGCATCGGCTCTGCACTGACAGCGTGGGGCCTGCTTGGGATTCTCTGTCTCACTCTCTGCCCCTACCCCACTTGTGACTGTCTCCGTCTCTCTCAAAAACAAATAAACAAACTTAAAAAATAATAAGGTGATCTTTGTATTCTTACTACTATTTAGGTCAACATGTAGAAGAAAAAGACTGAAAGTTTCTGGTAGTTGTATTCCTGTAGGACTCAACTCAAACAGTCCTTTTCTACTAACAGAATTAAAAAAAAATTTTTTTTAAAGTTCTGAGGGAGAGAGAACACAAGCAAGGAAGGGGGCAGGGGTGGGGGAGAGAGAATCCCAAGTGGGCTCTGCACTGTCAGTGCAAATGTGGGGCTCCACACAGGGCTTGAACTCAAGGACCATGAGATCATGACCTGGGTCAAAACCAAGAGCTGGATGCTTAACCAACTCGACTGAGCCATTAGGCACCCCCACATAATTTTTACTTTTTAAACAAGAGAAGGGGAAGTGCTGATATTATTATTATTATTATTATTATTATTATTACTATTATTATTTTGACATAGACCATATGTTCAGGGCTTTTTGAGGGTCCACAGGTTTTTGTGTACGCGTAAGGGTGCTCATCTCTATTCAGGTGTAGAATGACTTCAAACTGATAGTCATGCACAACAGTCATTAACACTTGAAAAAGTGTTTTGTTATCTGAGGGCTATTATGGAGAATGTCTAGTTTTCATTATGATTGGGAGAGCTATTTACAATGTAATCCTGGAAATGAATGGTACAGTTAACCCCAATATACTTTCTAATACAGATGGTTCTATTGATACATTTTTTTTAAAAGTTAGAAGGACAAATTTTTTTCAAAACTTTTTTGTAACTAGTGTCTAATATATAAGTATACAGACCACAAAATTCACTCAGTGATAGACAGATGCAGGTTACCTAAACTTGAAGATTAGCTATGGAGAGACATGTGCTCTAGGTCCTTTTTTCTCTCTTTTCAGTAGGTGAGAAAATGTTCTAAATGTTACCTCTTTAAATACAAGATTCTCACAGGGAAAGACCGTTTTTATCTGTGGCACACAACCCCTGATACTGCAGCCTTCAAAGGAAGTTAAAACCAGTACCTTCTGGACCGCAAAAGGATCTCTCTGTTCATGGTCCAAGTATTTCTCCAGATTAAAGAAAGTATCATAAAAAATGTGTGCCATTCTGCATCTCTTCAGATCTCGTAGTGTTATTTTGCCTATGTAAAAACAAATCCAGTAAATTTCAAGAACTTTTTGGCAAGTGAAAAAAACTTTTACTGAAGTTTAAGAGTATACGAATATGCCAATTTTATTATATAAAATCCCATTTTTTTAGGTAAAATGGACATAAAATTTACCATTTTAAAGTGTGCAATTCAGCAGCTTTTAGTACATTCACAGTGTTGTACAACCGTTACCACTACCGAGTTCCATAACATTTCCTCACTCCAAAAGGAAACTCTGTACTCAAGCAGACCTTCCCCATCTCCTCACCCAGCCTAGGGCGATCACTAATCTGCCTTCTGTTTCTAGGGGGAAATTTCTTAAACTTGATTTGCCATTAGTTGTTGGTTCTAAACTAGTGGTAAAGGAGAAACTTAAATATTTCTGTATTTGGGAAGCCAGTATGGAAGACTCTGGAAGTTCAGTAATTTGGGACAATCCAGGATTAAAGGCCCCCCTCTGTTACATAGGTGAGTAGTGCAGATGGTCTTTTACTCAATCTTACCATCACTGGCTGGCTTCACCAGGTCAAGCATCTGGCACAGCAAATCATGGAATGGCAAGGGCTCAATGCCCATGGCTTCCATCCGTTCACATTGCTCCTCATAGAAGTACTCCAGCTCATACATGGAGAGTACACCATCTCCATCCATATCCATGCAGCGGAACCAATACTCAATGCTAGAAGATAAGGACACTCGTTAGCAATGGCCTGGTAAGGTCCTTTATTCACCCAGATTTATTACTGCCCATGTTTCTTTTAAAATAAGTTAGTATGTGTATATTTTCTTTTAAAATAAGTTAATATGTGTATACTTGAGACTTAGAGGAACACAGTTTTATAAAATTTGTTAGAAAAACTGGCCAGACCCCTTCTTCCCTTTATTTCCCTTCCCCAGAATCGACCACTTTCAATACCTGATTATTTTGGTTTTTATATTTTCAGGTAAGATGCCTATATTGCTCCTTCCTTACATTTCTGTTTTAAGAACTGTGTATTAATTTCATACATTGAAAAATGAGGTTTTAGCTCTTCTACCTCTCTTTCTACTTTACCTACATGCCCTTCTGAACCTCGTAATATAAATTACTCAACTTTTTCTTTTATCTCTTATTTGCTTAGATTTCTGTGTACATGTTACTATTCAGTGCCCATATGTGCCAGTTTTCTACATCCATAATCATTCTCATCAGGGTTCTATGAACTGGATTTTCTTGATGAAGTCTTTCTTGCTTCCTTCTGACCTACTTTAACTGCACTGGTTGCTCTCTAGACTGGATTCATGGTTTCATCCCAGGGATTCCTTTCACTTTCTCTTATTTCTTGTATCTCACACTTTCCTCATTCTTGGTTGACTTCCTTGTTTAGTGTAACATATTCTTCGGTAGCTTCCTAAAAAAAGGGAGTGAGGCACATACATTTTCTGAGATCTTAGATAGTTGAAAATACTGTTTATCTGCCTCCTAACTTGGTTGATATTTTGGTTACAGAATTATACCTTGGTGGTGCTTTTCCTTCAGAAGTTTAAAGGCAGTGATTCACTACACTATCTTCTATCTATCCACTATTGTTGAGAAGTCTAAAGCCATGCTGATGTCTGATCCTTTGACTATAGTAACTTTTTTTTTTTTCCTTTGAAGCCTATAGAGGTTTCTCTGGGTCCTTGGTATTTTGAAATCTCATGATGAAGTATCCTGGTCTGGGTCTAATTCATCTACTTTCTTGGGCTTTCTGAGAGCTTACTCAATTTGGAAGCTAGTATTCTTTAGTTCTCGGAAATTTTCTTAAATTATTTTATTTCTTCCCTGCCTCTTTTCACCCTTATCCATTCTTTTTTTCTGGAACTCTTGTTATTCACATCTGCATGGTCAAATATGGTAGTCACTTATCCACATGTTCCTAGTCCAATTTGAGATATCTTGAAGTGTAAATACACAACAGATTTTGAAGACTTAATATGAAAAAAAAGTAAAACATCAATATTCTTATATTGATGAGATGTTGCAATAACATTTTAGATATAGTGGATTAAATAAGATATTTAATTACAATTAACTTTATGTTTTTCTACATCTTTACTGTGGCTAAATTTCCTTTATAGTTTTTTAAAACATTTTTAGTAAAAACTGTATTTAAGGGGTACAATGAGATAATATATACATTGTGAAATAATTACTACAGTAAAATTATTTCACATATCATCTCCTCACTTAGTTATATTTGGGGGGAGGGGGATGAGAAGACCTGAAATCTACTCTTAGCAAATTTCTAATATTTAATACAGTATTATTAACCATACTCACCATGTTGTAGGTTTCATTCTAACTGCAACTTTGTATGCTTTGACTAGTACTTCCCCATTTCCTTCTTCCCTCAACTCCTGCTAACTAAAATTCTACTCTATGACTCTTTGTGTTTGACAGTTTTTAGATTTCACATGTAAGTGAGATCATGTGGTATTTGTGTCTCTGTGCATGCCTTATTTCACTTAGCATGGTGTACTCTGAGATCATCCATGTTGTCGCAAATGACAGAATTTCCTTCTTTTTAAAGGGTGAATAATATTCTAGTGTGTGTGTGTGTGTGTGTGTGTGTGTGTGTGTGTGTGTGTGTGTATCCCATACTTTCTTTATCCATTTATCCACTGAGGGACATTTAGGGTGATTTCATATCTTGGCTACTGTGAATAATGCTGCAGTGAACATAGGAGTGCAGGTACTTCATGATATTTATTTCAGAGTTCTGATTCAAGATGGTAATGTAAGAAGATCCTGAACTTTCTCCCACGTAGACACACCAAATCTACAGCTACATATGGAACAAGTTCTTCTGAAAAGACTCCTTAGAACTGAGTAACTTCTACACACTGTGCAGACAAGAAAACCCCACATCTAAGTGGGTAGGACAGGCTGACACACAATCTCACTATAATCCCCACCTCTGTCATGGTGACCTACAATCAAGAGGAAACTTAAAACCTGGAACTTCTTCCAAGGAGTGAAGGGTTTGAATCTCATACTGGGCACCGTAACTCTTAAGACCTGAAACTAAAAGATGACTCCCTAAAACATCTAGCTTTGGAAATCTCTATAGAGCTTGTGTCCATGAGACCCAAAAGGGTACAGTTAAGTGAGAAATGGCTCGTAAGGGGCTTATGTGCTTGGACTCACCCATGCTAGCGACCAGTGCAGAAGCAGCCAATAGACACCCAAACTTTCTGTGAAAGACACTCATTTCCTTATCTTTTTTTTTTTTTTTTTTTAATTTTTTTTTTCAACTTTTTTTTATTTATTTGTGGGACAGAGAGAGACAGAGCATGAACGGGGGAGGGACAGAGAGAGAGGGAGACACAGAATCGGAAACAGGCTCCAGGCTCTGAGCCATCAGCCCAGAGCCTGACGCGGGGCTCGAACTCACGGACCGTGAGATCGTGACCTGGCTGAAGTCGGACGCTTAACCGACTGCGCCACCCAGGCGCCCCTCATTTCCTTATCTTAAAGCCTTGGCCTTAGGGCAGGCATCTAACTTAAAACACACATCTAGGGGCCTGCTGGGGTACTCTCTGGGGACAGAGGCTAGAGGATACCATGTTCACTCTTCTCCTCTGCTGCACTACACAGTGCCACTATCTCCTGGAGGGGAGCTTTTACATGCATCTGGTGCCCTGTTTTTATGTCTGGAGCCCTGCCTGGTATTTGCAGCTGCCACCCAGGGATGCTCACCGATAGCCTGGCTCTGGTGGCCAGGGGGGCTTGTGTTCCTGGGCCCCATGAGACTGTAACAATAGGAGACCTAGTTCTTAGCAGGCTACTATATCCGGGGTACTGCACAGACAAGAGGTTGAAACATACTCTCAGGCTTTCTGTGAAAGAGGGCTATTTGCTTGTGTTGGAGTTTCAGCCCAAAAGGTAGGTTTCAGGTTTAGCACACATCTAGGAGCTTATGGAGTTGCTTTCAGGGTATGGAGGCAAGTGGTTGCCATCTTTGTGTTCTCCCTTTGTCTCATTCCAGCTGCTGGTATCTTTTAGAAAGGAGCTGATGCACTTGTATGGTACCCCAATTTTGGAGACTGATGCCCAGGGGATACTTAAGATTGCCTAGCTCTGGTGGCCAGTGAGGCTTATGTTTGTGGTCCCACAGGACTGTATATATGTGCATACTTTTAAAAGATGACAACCAGCCTCCATCTAGGTGCTGAAATCTTCCCCTCTGGGATAATGACAGGTCTTGGCACAACCTCGACTATTAGAAGCCATTAAAAATAAAAGAGGATGCTTGGACAATTAAAAGGTTTAAGATACAAGGGCTAGGACAGGGTTGAACAATAAAGTTTACCTACTACACAAGGCTACTATTCAAGACTTGGAGAGGTGGTTATTTTATCTAATGCACAGAAATCAACACAGTCAAGCAGAATGATGAAACAAAAAAATATGTTCTGAATTAAAAAATGAGAAAACCTCAGAAAAAATTCCTTAATAAAACTAAGTTAAGTGATTTACCTGATAAAGAATTCAAAATAATGGTCACAAAGATGCTCACTGAACTTGGGAGATGAATGGATGAAGACAGAACTCAGAGATGAAAAATATAAGAATGTACTAAACAGAAGTCATAGAGCTGAAGAATATAATAACTGAACTGAAAAATACATCAGAAGAGTTTGAAACCAGACTAGATAAAGCAGAAGAAAGGATCAGTAAACTTGAATACAGGGCAGTGGAACTCAATCAGAGCAGCAAAAAGAAAAAAGAATGAAAAATGTGAAAAAAATAGAAGATTAGGGAATACTTCCAAACTCCTTTTACAAGGCCAGCAGTACCCTGATAACAGAACAAGGACACTATGAGAAAATTACAGGCCAATATTACCGATGAATACAGATTCAAAAATCCTCAACAAAATACAGTAAAACCTTGGATTGCGAGTACCTTGTTCTGTGAGTGTTCTGTAAGACAAGCAAAATTTCTAATAAATTTTAACTTGATAAACGAGCAGTGTCTTGAAATATGAGTAGTACGTGATGCCGAATGTCACATGATCACAACTGAGCCAATGGTTCTTTCCTCCCTCCCTCCCTCTCTCTCTCCTTTCCTCCCTTCCTCCCTCTCTCGGTGGGATTGTATCCTGTTTTTGGATGCTCGGTCTCAGGTTGTGGTGTTTGGCAGGAATCAGTGATTTTTCAGAATGTTGGAAGGTTCCCACAGTTGGTACTAGTGTATTTTTTGTCACTACAAAGCACCTATGGACAGTCCTTTGCTTTTCCATGCAAGACTAAGCTTAGGAATGCTTTACTTCATTCAAGGTCAGGCTGCCTGCAGATATAGACCCTTTCCTTTGCTGCCTTATTGCCAGTTACATTAAATATAGTATATGACAAGAGTTTATTAATACTGTACTCTAGTCAGCATCCATGTGAGCATATACAATGGCTCCCATGCAGAAAAAGGTTCCACTGAGCCAAGACAGCAGTGATTCTGTTAGCGATAGGTGAAATTCATCCTATACAATAAGCCTCCTTTCTCTTGTCTTCCTCACACCAGCCATGAAGGTTTTCAAAGGTAAGTGCCAGTTAACTTATTTTTCTTTACATTTGTTATTTTGTATCAGATTATAGTATTGTAATCATTTTTATATGAGTATCTTTGGGATGTGGAATAAATAATCTGAATTTCAATTATTTCTGTTTTCAATTTTTTTATTAAAATTAAAAAATTTTTTTTTTAATTTTGAGAGAGAAACAGAGCACAAAGCGGGGGTGGCAGAGAGAGAGGGAGACACAGAATCAGAAGCAGGCCCCAGGCTGAGCGGTCAGCACAGAGCCCACCATGGGGCTCGAACCCACAAGCTGTGAGATCATGACCTGAGCTGAAGTTGGATGCCTAACTGACTGGGCCACCCAGGCGCCCCAAGTTTCCATTATTTCTTATGGGGAAATTTGCTTTGATCTATAAGTGCCTTGGATTACAAGCATGTTTCCAGAATGAATTATGCTCGTAAACCAAGGTTTTACTTGTATTAGCAACTGAAATTCAATGGTACATTAAAAGGATCATAAACCATGATAAAGTGGGTATTCCGGGGTTGCAAGGATGGCTCGACATCTGCAAATCAATCAATGAGATGAAATTAATGAAATGAAGGATAAAAATTACATGGTCATGTCAGTAGATGTAGAAAAAGCATTTGATAAAATTCAACATCCATGTCTGATAAAAGCTCTTAACAAAGTGGGGACAGAGGGAATATATCTCCATATAATAGGTCATGTATGAGAAGCCCACAGCTAACATCATATTCAGTGGTAGAAAGCTGAAGGCTTTTCCTGCAAGATCTAGAACAAGACAAAAATACCCACTCTCACCATTTTTATTCAACATAGTACTGGAAGACCTAGACAGACCAATTAGACAAGAAAAAGAAATAAAAGGGAAGGATTTCCCTTTTTTCCCCAAATTGGACAAGGAAGAGGTAAAACTGTTAACTCTGCAGATGACATACACAGAAAACCCTGAAGACTCCACCAAAAAAAGTGTAGAAGTAATAAACTCTATAAAACTGCAGGATGCAAAAATCAATACAAAGTAGAAAAAGAAATTAACAATCCTGTTTACAGCTGCATCCAAAAGAATACAATACCTGGGAATTCATTTAACCAAGGAAGTGAAAGACTTGTACACCGAAAACTATTAAGACACTGATAAAACTGAAGACCTGCATAAATGCAAAGACAGTTCATGTTCATGGATTGGAAGAATATTGTTAATATTACTCAAGGCATTCTACAGATTCAGTGCAATCCCTATAGAAATTCCAATGGCATTTTTTTTTTTTTAACAGAAAGTGAACAAACAGTCCTAAAATTTGTATGGAATGACAGAAGACCATGAATACCCAAAGCAGTATTGAGCAACAAGAAAAAAGCTGGAGATTTCACACTACTTGATTTCAAAATCTACTACAAAGCTATAGTAATGAAAACAGTATGTTATTTGCATAATAACAGACACATAGGTCAATGTAACAGAATAGAGAGCCCAGAAATAAACCCACATATATACGGTCAATTGATGTATGACAAAGGAGCCAAGGATATAAAATGCAGAAAGGAGGGGCGCCTGGGTGGCTCAGTGGTTAAGCATCTCACTCTTGGTTTCGGCTCAGGTTGTGATCTCATAGTTTTGTGGGTTCAAGCCTTGCATCAGGCTCTGAGCTGACAGCATGCAGCCTGCTTGTGGTTCTCTCTCTCTCTCTGCACCTCCCTCGCTCATAGTTTTTCTCTCTCAAAATAAACTTTAAAAAAAATGGAGAAAGGATGGTCATTTCAACAAATGGTGTTGGAAAAAACTGCCACATGCAAAAGAATGAAATTGGACCACTATCATATACGATACACAAAAATCAACTCAAAATTTATTAAAAACATAACAAAAGTATAAAACTTCCAGAAGAAAATATAAGCAGCAAACTCTTTGATATCAGTGTTGGCAATAACTTTTTGGCTATAACACCAAAAGCAAAGGAAATCATCAACAAAATAAAAAGGCAATCCTGAATGGGAGAAAATATTTGCAAAGTATATATCTGGTAAGGGGTGTATATCCAAGTATATATAGAGAGGTCATACAACTCAATAGCAAAAACCAAACCAAACCAAACCAAACAAACAAACAAAAAAACTGATTAAAAAAATGGGCAGAGGGTCTAAATAAACATTTTTCCAAAGACACCCAGATGGCTAGTAGGTACATGAGGAGATGCTCTACATGACTATCAGGGAAATGCAATTCAAAAATATAATGAAGTATCACCTCACACCTGTTAGCATGATTATTATCAAAAAGACTAGAAATAACAAGTGTTGGTGAGGAGAATGTGGAGAAAAGGGAACCTATGTATACCATGGTGAGAAAGTAAATTAATTCAGCTACTATGGAACACAATATTGAGGTTCCTCAAAAAATTATAAACAGAATTTCCATATGATCCAGCAATTTTACCTTTGGTTATTTATCTGAAGAAAATGAAAACATTAACTTGAAAAGATATATCTACCCCCCCATTTTCAACCCCATGCAGCTAAGATATGGAAACAACCTATGTGTCCATTGATGGATAAAGAGGGAAAATGCAGTATATATACACAATGAAATATTATTCCGCCATAAAAAAAGAAATTATCTGATTAAAAAAATGGGTGGAAGACCTGAATAGACTTTTTAAAAAAAAGGTTTATTTGTTTTGAGAGAGTGAGCACAAGCAGATGAGGGGCAGAGAGAGGGAGAGAATCACAAGCAGGCTCTGCAGAGCCTGACACAGGGCTCAATCCCACAAACCATGAGATCGTGATCTGAGCCAAAATCAAGAGTCTGATGCTTAACTGACTGAGCCATCCGGGCACCCCATGAATAGACATTTTTCTAAAGAAGACATATAGATGGCAAACAGACACCTGAAAATGTGCTCTGTATCACTAATCATCAGGGAAATGCAAACTAAAAACACAATGAGATATCACCTCACACCTGTGAGAACGGCTAAACTAAAACACAAGAAAAAACGAGTGTTGGCGAGGATGTGGAGAAAAAGGAACCCTTATGCACTGTTGGTGGGACTGCAAACTAGTGCAGTCACTGTGGAAAACAGTATGGAGGTTCCTCAAAGAATTAAAAATAGAATTACCATATGATCCAATAATTTCACTACTGGTATTTACCTAAAACAACACTAATTCAAAAAGATATATGTATCCCATGTATACTTCAGTGTTATTTACAACACCCAAGACATGGAAGACATCCGTCCCCTGACAGATGAATAGATGAAGAAGTGGTTTATACATACAATGAAATATTACTCAGCTATAAAAAAGAATGAAATCTTGTCATTTGTAAACAGCATGGATGGAGTAGAGAGTATAATGTTAAATAAGTAGGTCAGAGAAAGACAAATTTGTATGTTTTCACTCACATGTGAAATTTAAGAAACAAAGCAAGCAAGCAGAGAGAAAAGAGTCAAACAAAAATCCCAGGTTCATAAATAAAGAGAACAAACTGGTGGTTGCCAGAGGGGAAGTGGGTCTGGCAGGATAGGTGAAATAAATTAAGGGAATTAAGAGTACACTTATCTTGATGAGCACTGAGAAATGTATAGAATTGTGAAATAGTTATACTGTATAACTGAAACAAATATAACACCATATGCTAATATAAAAAAAAATACCAAGGAATGAAATTCTACCATTTATGACCACATGGATGGACCTTGAAGACATTGTGCTGGGTGAAATAAGTCAAACACAAATACTCTTATGATCTCACTTATATTTGAAAACTAAGAAAAAAAAAACAACTGAGGTCACATATACAATGAAAAGATTGGTGGTTACCAGTGTGGAGGGTGGGATGGGCAAACAGAGTGAAGGTGGTGAAAAGGTACAAGTTTACATTTATGATAAGTCCTGAGGATGTAATGTACAGCATGGTGACTTTACTGCATATTTGAAGGTTGCTAAGAGATCTTAAAAGTTTCTATCACAAGAAAAAAATTTTGTATCTATATATATATGGTGAATGTTAAGTGGACTTACGTTAGTGATCATTTTACAATATATATGAATATCAAATCATTATGTTGTACATCTAAAACTATCATATCAATTATACCTCAATATAAAAATAATTTTTTAAGAAAAGAAGTTGGAATTGTAGTGAAGTAATTTGAGGTCAGTCTTTGCAGCCTGTACTTTTAAGAGCCTCAAGTTAGAAAAAAATTTGTTTTACTTATTTACTGTGGTTAAAAGCACCATTACATTTGCTTATAAATCAGTCATAATTTGAGAAAAGATAGATTTTTTTGAGCCTCAGAAATTGTCCCATTTGCTACCAGCATATTTTCCATTTTGGCACAGTAACGGTAAATGAAAAGAAAGATAGATAGTGATTTCATCATCTTTGGATACATATACAGAAGTGAGATTACTGGATCATATGGTTTAGTTCTATTTTTAATTTTCTGAAGAACCTCCATACTGTTTATTATAATGGGTGTACCAATTTATATTCCCATCAGCAGTCTACCATGGTTCCCTTTTCTCCACATTCTTGCCAATTCTTAGTGATGTTGAGCATCTTTTCATTTACCTGTTGGCCATTTATAGGTCTTTTGGGAAATGTCTATTCAGAGCTTTTGCCCATTTTTACTTTTATATATCTCTTCCTCCCCGCCTCCCCCAGTTTTTAAATTCTAGCTAGTTAACATACAGTGAAATATTAGTTTCAGGCATAGAACTTGTGATTCATCACTTACAACACCTAGTGCTCATCACAAGTGCTTTCCTTGATACCCATTACCTATTTAACTCATCTATCCCCCCACACATCACCTCTCCTTCAGTAACCATCAGTTTTCTATCGTTAAGAGTCTGTTTATTGTTTTGTCTCTTTTTTCCCTGTTCACTTATTTTGTTTCTTAAATTCAATATGAATGAAATCATATGGTATGTGTCTTTCTCTGACCTATTTTGCTCAGCATAATACTCTCTAGCTCCATCCACATTGTTGTAAATGGTAAGATTTCATTCTTTTTGATAGCTAAGTAATATTCCATTGTATATACATACTACATCCATTTTATCCATCAGTCGATGGACATTTGGGCTCTCTCCATAATTTGGCTATTGTTGGTAATACTCTTCTAAACACTGTTGTGTATATGCCCCTTTGAATTAGTATTTCTGTATCCTTTGGGTAAATACCTAGTAGTGCACAACAATTGTTGATCCTAGGGTAGTTCTATTTTTAACTTTTTGAGAAACCTCCACACTATTTTCCAGAGTGGCTGCCTCAGTTTGCATTCCCACCAACAGTGTAAGAGGGTTCCCCTGTCTCCACATCCTCAACCACACCTGTTGTTTCTGGTATTGGTAATTTTAGCCATTCTGACTGGCATGAAGTGGTATATATCACTGTAGGTCTGATTTGTATTTCTCTGATGATGAGTGATGAGTGATGTTGAGCATCTTTTCATGTGTCTGTTAGCCAACTGTTTGGTCTTTGGAAAAATGTCTATTCCTGTCTTTTGCCCATTTTTAAACTGGATTACTTTTTCAGTATTGAGTTTTAGAAGTTCTTTATATATTTTGGATAGTCACCCATTATCAGATAAGTCATTTTTAAATATCTTCTCCCATTCTGTGTGTTGCTTTTTAGTTTTGTTGATTGTTTCCTTCACTGTGCAGCTTTTTATTTTGATGTAGTTTCAAAAGTTTATATTTGCTTTTCTTTCCCTTTGCCTTAGGAGACCTATCTAGAAAAATGTTGCTATGGCTGATGTCAGTGAAATTACTGCCTGTGCTCTCTTCTAGGATTTTTATGGTTTCAGGTTTCACATTTGGGTCTTTAATCCATTTGAGTTTACTTCTTATGGTGAAAGAAAGTGGTCTCAGTGTGGTGCCTGGGTGGCTCAGTCAGTTAAGCGTCCAACTTTGACTCAGGTCATGATCCCATAGTTCGTGGGTTCAAGCCCCGCATCAGGCTCTGTGCTGACAGCTTCGAGCCTGCAGCCTGCTACAGATTCTGTGTCTCCATCTCTCTGCCCCTACCCCCGCTCATGCTCTCTCTTCTCCTTCAAAAATAAACATTAAAAAAAATTTTTTTTTAAAAAGAAAGTGGTCCCAGCTTCTTTCTTTTGCATGTTGCTGTCCAGTTTTCCCAACACCATTTGTTGGTTCATTTCTGGGTTTTCTATTTTGTTTCACTGATCTATGTGTCTGTTTTTGTGCCAGTACCATACTTTCTTCATCACTACAGCTTTGTAATATAGCTTGAAGTCCAGAATTCTGATGCTTCCAGCTTTTTCTTTTTCAAGATTGCTTTGGCTATTTGAGGTCTTTGTGGTTCTATACAAATTTTAGTACTGTTTGTTTCTAGCTCTGTGAAAAATGCTGGTGGTATTTTGATAGGGATGGCATTAAATGTGTCTATCACTTTGGGTAATATAGGCATTTTAACAATATTTGTTCTTCCAATCCATAAGCATGGTATGTTTTTCCATTTCTTTGTGTCCTCTTTAATTTCTTTCATAAGTGTTCAATAGTTTTCAGAGTACAGATCTTTTACCTCTGGTTAGTTTTATTCTAGTATCTCATGGTTTTGGGTAGAATTGTAAATGGAACTGATTCCTTGATTTCTCTTTCTACTGCTTCATACTTGTACAGAAATGCAACGGATTTCTGTACATTGATTTTACCTTTGGCCATTTTTAAATTGAGTTTTTTTGTTGAATTATTTACATTCCTTATATATTTTGGATGTTAACTTATCAGCTATGTGGCTTGCAAATATTTTCTTCCATTTTGTAGGTTGTTTTCACTCTTGATTGTTTCCTACTAAAAGTTTTTTAGTTTGATACGATCCCATTATTATTATTATTATTATTATTATTATTATTAATTGGCCTGTGCTTTTGGGTCCTATAAAAATCAAATTGCACACACCAATGTCAAGAAACTTGTTCTCTGTTTTCTTCTAGTAGTTTTATAGTTACAGGCTTTACATTTAAGTCTTTAATCCATTTTGAGTAGATATTTTTAAAATTGAGACAAGTGTCCAACTTCATTCTGCATGTGGATAACCAGTTTTCCCAGCATAATTTATTGAAGAGACTGTCCTATCCCCATGTGTTCATGGCACCACTATCATCTATTTCTGGGCCCTCTACCCTGGTCCAATAGTCTATATTTTTATGTTAGTACCATGCTTTTTTGAATAGTATAGCTTTGTAGTATATTTTGAAATTAGGTAGTGTGATGCCTCTAGCTTTGTTCTTGTTGCTCAAAACTGGTTTTGCATTTCTCAGTCTTTTGTGGTCCCAAATGAACTTTAGGATTGTTTTGTTCACTTTTGTGAAAAATGTCATTAGAATTGTGACAAAAATTGCATTGAATCTGTAGACAGCTTTAGGTAGTATTTTAACGATATAATATTATATATATAATATCAATTGTTAATTATAATAATTCTTCTAATCCATGAAGATGGGATAGCTTTCCATTTTTTTGTGTCCTATTCAAATTATTACATCAAGATTTTATAGAGTTCAGTGTACAGATCTCTAATTTCCTTGGTTAAATGTCTTCCTACATTAAAAAAAAATTATTTGATGCTGTTGTACATGGGTTTATTTTTCCAGATATCATTAGTGTGTAGAAATGCAACTGATTTTTGTAGGTTGATTTTGTATCCTACAGCATCACTAAATTAGTTCATTGGTTCTAATAGTTTTTTGGTGGTCTTTAGGGTTTTATATATAAAATTGACCCTTGAACAACATCAGGTTGAACTGCATGGGTCCACTTATACATGGATTATTCTTGGTCAGTACAATACTGTAAATGTATTTTCTCTTCCTTATAATTTTCTTAAGCTTTTTCCCTCTAGCTTACCTCATTCTAAGAATGTAGTATATAATACATGTAACATAAAAAATATGTGTTAATCAATGGTTTATGTTATCAGTAAGACTTCTAGTCAATCATAGGATATTAGTAATTAAATTCTGGGGAGTCAGAAGTTAAATGTGGACTTTTGACTTTGTGGAAGGTCAGTACCCCTAACCCCTATGTTGTTCAAGAGTCAACTGTGTAATATTATGTCCTCTGCAAAAAGAAAAAACTTTACTTCTTCCTTTCTGATTTGGATGCCTTTTCTTGGTCTTGCCTAAAAATTCTAGTTAGAATTCCCAGTTGAATCAAAGTGGCAAGAGTAGGCATCCTTGCCTTGTTTCTGATCTTAGAGGAAAAGCTTTCAGCTTTCACCACTGAGTATGATGGTAGTTGTGAACATATACACAACCTTTATTTTGTTGAGATACATTCTTTCTCTACCCAGTGTGTGTGTGTGTGTGTTTAAATCATGAAAATAGTGTGAATTTTGTCAAATGCTTTTTGCATCTTTGGAGTGGATCATACAATATTTACATTTCTGTTAATGTGGTATATGACACTTACTGATTTGTGTAGTTGAACCCTCCTTACATTCTAGGGATAAACCCCAATTACTCATGGTGTTGATCCTCTTAATGTGAATTCGGTTTGCTAACATTTTGTTGAGGACTTCTGCATCTATGTTCATCAGGGCAATTGATCTATAATTTTCTTTTTTTGTAGTATCCTTATCTGGTTTTGGTATAAGGATATTGCTGGCCTCGTAAAATGAGTCTGGGAGTGTTCCCTCCTCTTCAATTTTTGGGAAGACTTTGGGAAGCACTGCATTTTATTTTTCTTTAATTGGTAGAATTTACCTATGAAGCCATCAGGTCTTTTTGGCTTTTCTGTTTTGGAAGGTTTTTGATTACTGACTCTATCTCCTTACTCATTACTGGTCTGTTCAGATTTTCCATTTCTTCGCGATTCAGTCTTGGCAGGTTGTATGTTTCTAGGAATTTATCCATTCTTGGTACATTATTTGATTTATTGGCATATAAATCTTCATAGTAGCTTGTGATATTATTTCTATGGTATTGATTGTAATGTCTCCTCTTTCACTTATAATTTGAGTCTTCTCTTAGTCTACTTAAAAATCTGTCAATTTTATCTTTTCAAAAAACTAACTCTTAGTTTCACTGATCTTTTTCTGCTGCTTTTCCTAGTCTCTATTTTATTTATTTCTTCTCTGATCTTATTTTCTTGCTTCTGCTAATTTTGGGTTTAGTGTGTTCTTTTTTAGTTTCTTGAGGTGTAAAGGTAGGTTGTTTATCTTTTTCTTACTATAGGCATTTATTGAAGGTCCCTCTTAGAACTGCTTTTGATGCATTCCATTAGTTTTGATATATTTTATTTCCATTTTCATTTGTCTCAAGATATTTTGATTTCTTTTCCGATTTCTTGATTAATTGATCATGAGTGTTTTTACTTTCCACATATTTGCAGTTTTTCTCCTGCTACTGATTTCTAGTTTCATACCATTGTGGTTGGAAAAGACACTTGTTATAATTCAATATACTTAAATTTATTGACTTGTTTTGTGGACTAAAATATGATCTGTCCTGGGGAATTCTCTTTGTGAATGTGTATCTTGTTGCTGTTGGATGGAATGTTCTTCATATGCGTGTTAGGTCCATTTGGTCTACAGTGCTGTTCAAGTCTGCTGTTTCCTAATTTTATGTCTAGATGATCTATCCATTGTTGCAAGTGGGCTGCTGAGGTCCCCTATTATCGTATTGCTATTTTCCCCATCAAATCTGTTAATACTTACTTTATACACTTAGGTGCTCTGTTGTTGGGTACATATATATTCACAATTGTCATATCCTCTTGATGAATCGACTCCTTTATCATTATATACTGACTTTGTCTCTTGTGACAGTTTTTGACTTGGAGTCTATTTTGTCTGATATTAAGTAATGCCATCCTGCTCTCTTTTGGTTGTCATTTGCATGGAAGATTTTTTCCTATCCCTTCACTTTTAGCCTATATGTGTCCTTAGAGCTGTAAGAGTCTTTAGTAGGCAGCATATTGTGGGATCTTGTCTTTAATCCATCTAGCCACTCTGTGTCTTTTGACTGGCTATTTTGATCCATTTAAAGTAATTATTTTTATGTAAGGACTTACTATTGCCATTTTGTTAATTGGTTTCAACTCTTGTGTATTTCTGTTATTCCTTTCTTGCTGTGATCCTTTGTCATTCACTGATTTTTTTGTAGTGGTATACTTTGGTTCCTTTATCTTTTGTGTATCTAATTTATCGTTTGTGTATCTACTTTTCTTTTTGGTTAACATGAAGATTACCTAAAACCTAGTTGTAACAATCTATTTTAAGTTGACAATAACAAGTTCAATTGCATATGAAATCTGTATGCTTTAACTTCTCCAACATTTTGTTATTGATGTCACAACTTATTTTTCTTCTATATTGTATATCTAGTATCTAATTATTGTAGTTTTTTGATACTTTTGTCTTTTAAAACCAGAGTTAAAAATGATTTAAGCACTTTCATGCTATTATTGTAAATTTGACTTTATTTTTGCCCTTACAATGAGTCTCATACTTTCATGTTAGTTAGCATTCTTCCTTTCAACTTGAAGAACTCTCTTCAGCATTTCTTGTAAAGCAGCTCTACTATGATGAACTCCCACAGATCTTGGTTGACTGAGAAAGCCTTTATCTCTTCTTTATTTCCGAAGGACAGCCTTGCCAACTATAGTGTTCTTGGTTGGCAGTGTTTTCTTTTGGCACTTTGAATGTATCATCCCATTCTCCTGGTCGGCAAGGTAGTCAAGTAAGAAATCTACTACTAGGAATTCCCTTGTATGTGATGAGTTGGTTTTCTCTTGCTGTTTCAAATTATGTTTTTGACTTAAAAAATTTTTTTAAATGTTTTCTTTTTGAGAGAGAGTGTGAGTGACAGAGGGGCACGGGGAGGGGGGAGAGACAGACAGACAGACAGAATCTGAAGCAGGCTCCAAGGTCTGAAGTGTCAGCACAGAGCCTGATGCAGGGCTTGAACCCAAGAACCGTGAGATTATGACCTGAGCCAAAGTCTGATGCTTAACTGACTGAGCCACCCAGGTGTACTCCCACTCCTTTAAAAAAACTTTAAAAATTGTTTATTTTTGGGGGGGGGGGAAGGAGCAGAGAGAGAGAGAGCGAGCAAAATTCTGTCTTTGACTTTTCAGAATTTGCTTATAATGTGTCTTAGTGAAGATCTCTTTATATTTTATCTGTTTGGGGTTCCTTGGACTTCATGAATCTGGATGTTCATTTCCCTCTCCAGATTAGTAAAGCTTTCTGTCATTATTTATTTAAATATGTTTTCTCTCTTTTCTTCATCTGTTTCTTCTGGGACTCCTATAATGTGTTTATTGTTTCTTTTAATGGTGTCCCATAAGTCTTGTAAGCTTTTTGCCCTCTTTTTCATTATTTTTTTTCCCTTTTCTTTCCTTTGGGTAATTTCAGTTGACTTGTCTTAATGCTCACAGATTCCTTCTTCTGCTTGAGTTGTTGTTGAAACTCTCTGTGGAATTTTTCAGTGCAGTTATTGTATTCTTCAGCTCCAGAATTTGTTTGGCTGGATTTTATGGTTTCTCTCTGTTGCATTTCTCATTTTCATCATGTTTTGTTTTCCTGATTTTGCTTAGTTCTCTGTTTTGTCTTATAGTTCATTGAGAATCTTTAAGATGACTGTTTTAAAGGGCGCCTGGGTTGCTCAGTCAGTTAAGGTCCAACTTTTGGTTTCAGTTCAGGTTATAATCTCACAGTTTGTGAGTTCAATCCCAGCATCAGGCTCCATGCTGGAGCCTACTTGGGATTCTCTCATTCTCTGCCCCTTCCCTCTTGCTTGCTCTCTCAACATAAATCTCAAAGAAAAAAAAAAGATGATTATTTTGAATTCTTTGTCAGGCAGTTTGCAGATCTCAGTTTCTTTAAGGTCAGTTACTGGTGCTTTATTTTGTTCCTATGGTGGTGTCACATTCCCTTGGTTATTCATGATCCTTGTGACACTGCATTGTTGTCTCTGTATCTGAAGAAGTAGGTATCTCTTCCAGTCTTCATCTTATTTATTTACTTAATTTAGTTATTTATGAGAGAGAGAGTGTGTGCGCACACACAAGAGCAGGGGAGGGAGAGAGAGAGAGAAAGGGAAACATAGAATCTGAAGCAGGTTCCAGGCTCTGAGCTGTCAGCATAGAGCCCAACACAAGGCTCAAACCTGTGAATCATGAGATCATGACCTGAGCTGAAGTCAGATGCTTAACCAACTGAGCCACCCAGGCGTCCTTCTTTCAGTCTTTAAAGACTGACTTTGGCAGGAAAGCCCTTTGGCAGTTTGTCTGCTCAGAAATTCTGGGCACGCTGTCTGATGGGGTCTGTGGGCAAGTTTGTGGCTCGAGTCCTCAGGAAGCCCAGGCCAGCTGGTGAGCAGGCCTGTGCCTGGGTCCATGGGGGCTGACCTGGTAGTTAAGTGGGTCTGGAGCCTAGGTCTGCAAGGAGTGGCCTGTTGCTGGAATGGGTCTGTGATGTCAGAAATATAGGTCTGCAGTGATGGACCTGGAGCTTGGGTCTGTGGGGACTGGCCATTGTTGAGGTCTACTGCATTTTGCTGGAGCTTGGGGATGGGTTGCCTGTGGCTGGTCTGGCACTAGGGCAAGCTTATGGCTATAAGGGCCAACCTGGTGCTGAATGAATATGGTGGATGGTTCTGCAGTAGTCTGTTTGGAGCCTGGAACTGTGAGGGCTGGCTTGGTGCTAGAGTGAGCCTGGAGCCTGGGACTACAGGTGTGGGTCTGGAGCCTGGGTCCATGGGGGCTGGCCTGACACTGGGGTGGGCATAAGGGCTGGGTCCACTGGTGCTAGCCTGGTGTTGCTGTTTATTTGGGAGGGTCTAGTGCTGGGGTCCACAGTCAAGTTGGGTGCTCACTTCACTCCTTCCCCCATGTCTCTCTTCATACTGGGCTGCCTAGGCTTTGGAGATGGGGTGACACAAGTAATGTGAGGTTTTTCCTTTCTGCCCTCTTCATCTTTTGTTATTTCTGTGTTCCATCCAGGTGCTGCAATCTCTTACCTGCAATCCTTAGCTCTTCTGAAGGTATTTTTGTGCATGGATAGTTGTTCAAACTGATATTTCCGTGAGGAGACAAGCAACGGAAACTTCTATTCGGCCATCTTGCTGTCCTCAATCTTTTGTAGCTAAATTTCAAAATTACATGCATGGCTTGTATCATATTTCAGTTTCCAGTTGTGTTTGAACTTTTTGGGCTGGTTCTCTAATTTTCATATTTTGTCTCTATTTTCTGTTGTTTCATCTTTGTTGTTGTTCTTTCTGAGAGGTTTATTTAGCTTTATCTACTGAACATTCTGTTTTTTTTAAATTTCTGCTATCATAGTTCTGATTTTCCATGGTTTTTGGTTCCTTGAATGTTCCTTTTATAAAAAGTATCATTTTGTTCATGTTCTGTGAATATAATTTCTTCTATTACAGTGTCTTGTTATTGCTGCTGTAGGTTTCTTTTCCCTGAAGTTGTCTGTTTCATCCATGTCGCTTTTCACCCCTTCTGTTTGGTCTCTACCTTTTATTTTATTTTTGTTAATGTTTATGTTTTAGACAGAGAAAAGAGTGTGGGTGGGGGAGGGGCAGAAAGAGAGGGAGACACAGAATCCAAAGCAGGCTGCAGGCTCTGAGCTGTCAGCACAGAGCCTGATGTGGGGCTCCAATTTATGGACTGCGATATCATGACCTGAGCCAAAGTCAGATGCTTAACCAACTGAGCCACCCAAGAGCCCCTAGTCTCTCTACCTTTTATGTAAGAGGTTTCACTCAGATATTCAGAGATCCTTTGTACTCTGCTCATATTTAAGAATAGACACGAGGGCAACTGACTGAGTTGAGTGTCCAACTCTGGATTTCGGCTCAGGTCATGATCCTAAGGTCATGGGATCAAACCCCATGCCAGGCTTTGCACTGAGCATAGAGCCTGCTTAAGATTCTCTCTCTCTCTGCTCCTCTCCCCTGCTCCTGCTCTCTAGCTCTAAAAATTAAAAAAAAAATAAAAAATAAAAAATAAAAAAATAAATAAATAAATAAATAAAATTTAAAAAAGGGTGGATGCTAAAAAGGTGATTGGAAGTTCTGATCTATGGGTTTCTTGACTCTGAGCTTTACTATAAAGTAATCTGGTTAGGTTCTTTCCTTGGAAATGATCCAATGTCAAATCTTCAGGTCTTTATTCTTAGTTTCTGGATTCTCCAGAAAAGCATCTTTTAGTCACCTGCATGGAGGTTCAGAACAGGTTGCTTGGATTCTGTACATTGAGTGAGGAATGAAGACTGGGCATCCCAGCATTCAGTATGTATATACTCACTTATTCTGTTTTCAATATGTTACTCATACCTTCAATTGTGTCCCCCAGTTTAGAGGCCCTCTATTTTATATTTTCCAAGGAATAAAGTACCAGTCTTCTGCCTGGGCAGAGATGATCTGGAGATCAACTGTTCAAACAAACCTTCCTAAATTCTCCTGATTTTTGGCTTTACCTTTATTCCACCCATCCACTTCCAAGGTCCCCCAAGTCCTGAATGTTTGGAGGTTTTTGCTGGGTATATACAGTTGCTTCCTGGTCTTTAGCTCTGTTAACTTAGGATTTAGGTAGTCTGCTAACTTTATTTGCTTTCAGTTTCCAAATACTTGTTTTCTCTTTTTTCCTTTGTTATTATGAATTTATTCTTTTTTTCTTAAAATTAAAAAAAAAAAATCTCTACACCCAATGTGGGGCTTAAACTCATGATCCTGACATCAAGAGTTGTATGTTCTATCAACTAGCCAGCCAGGCACCCCATGAATTTATTACTTACAAAAACTCTCTTTACTGTCATTTTAATGGAATTTCAAGAGGAACCAAAAGCACTACGTATAACTAAACTGCTGTCTTCACTTGGTAAGTTATTCATGCTATATTATGGCCACTATCATTTAGCATTATCACTTGGAGTAGCAAGTTTAGTCATGTCATTAATTAATTACAAAATATGAAGCCAACAGCATTAGTTGGTGACAGGGAAAAATATTTCTAAAAGACCACTGATTCCTGGTACAAAGTAAAACTTTTCAAGATAAGGTTCTAGGAAACTCTTGGTTAAATTCTCATTTGTAGTCCTTGATATATTTAATGGTTTTAAAAATTATCTTTTGAGGAGAGTAAGGTGAAATTAATTAAGTTGTGACTATTACTTTCAAGTAAGTCACACTAAAATCTATGTGTACCTTTATTGAGAGAGATGAATTTTCTACTATTGCAATAAGTAATACTTGCAAATTTCTTTTGGGAAACCTATTTTTAAAAATTGTATCAGCTGACTGTTTAATGATACCATTAAAGAACAGAGGGGACATTCATTGGATACAATGAACATGAGGCAATAGTTTGGCTGTGGTGAGATCCAGTCATATCACATCTACTCTAAGAGTTTTAGAAGTTTGAAAAGAATACTACCCCACTTTAAAATATTTCCAGATTGTCAGAAAAACCTTGAGGAGATAGATCTCATGAGCAGAGCATTACAATAAATGTGGCAATATGTGGTTGCTATACCATGTGTCATTATTTTTTTAGAAATAATGTTTTGTGTTGTACGAAAAGGGGTTTGACCAGTCTCTAAGGTCTCTTAGTCTTCAAATTACTTATTACTTGTCTTAAGATAATAAAACTAGGACAGAAGGAAGACTCTTAGTTTTGACAAGTACCTAATAGGACTGCAGTGAAAGGCAACTTATTTTACTGAGAAATATAAACTACTATAGTCAGTTGCACTTTAAGAACAAAGATAAAAGAGTCTACATGATAAAGCTTAAACTGATACTTTAGCAAATCTTTGTAACACATAAGAGATAAAGAAAGCTAGGAGGCAAAGAGACATATATTATTGCCTTGATATTTGCCAAAGTGACAGGACAGCTGCCTTTAAATGTTTGAGAGTATCATGGATAGATGAATAAGATATAATTCAGTGAATATTAGCATAAAAAGAGGGGTGCCTGGGTGGTTCAGTTGGTTGGGTGTCTGACTTTGGCTCAGGTCATGATCTCATGGTCCGTGTGTTTGAGCACCTCATCAGGCTCTGTGCTGACAGCTCAGAGCCTGGAGTCTGCATTGGATTCTGTCACCCCTCTCTCTTTGCCCGTCCCCGGTTCATGCTCTCACTCTCTCTCTCAAAAATAAATGTTAAAAAATATATATTAGCATAAAAAGGATCAGTGTACAAAAGAGAGATGTTTTTAGGCTTAGAGATAGAAAAATGAACAACATACCTTAGTTATCTGTCCCTGAAAGTTTAGCAGCAGAGGCTGCTGGCTGGCTAAACCAGCCATATAGGACATGTTCTGAGGGGATTTTCTTATTGGAAATACCAGGTACTCTTTAAAGCTTTTTCTCTTCCAATGCAGATTTTTTTTTTTCTCTACTAAAGGTAGTATTTTCTCAGAGTCTATAAGTAATGACTATCCATTGTAGGAAAATGGGCAAACAGAAAAGCACACAAAAGGAATAACTACCCAGAGAGAACTAGTGTTAAATTTTTACTACATTTGCCACTGATTTTTGGTTTTAAAGCATAATTATATGACAAATTATACAACTGTAGATATAAACAAGATTACTTTCTGCCCCTGTCCTCAGGCTGAATGAAATAAAATTCTGGACCAAACATTTCTTACCCCTGATAATTCCTGTAAGCCACTGAAGAGGAAAGTTATAGGAAGCTCCATTATTGCTTAGGGATTAGCTAAATATACATTCCTTTGAATATTCAGTATAAATATTTTAGTGCCTATAACTTCAAAGGCACTGGCCTAGTCCTCTCAGACATAAAGGTGAAGGAGATAGTTGCTGGTGAGGACACCTAGTTAAAAAACCA
The DNA here is from genome assembly GCF_024362965.1 of Panthera pardus. Classification (NCBI taxonomy): domain Eukaryota; kingdom Metazoa; phylum Chordata; class Mammalia; order Carnivora; family Felidae; genus Panthera; species Panthera pardus. The sequence goes on from NW_026526721.1 coordinate 125,990,518, forward strand.
AGGTATAAGCAGAATGTGATAAAAAACAAAACAAAAATGAAAAACAGTATAGAAGGATGGTTCAAGTTTACACCAAAAGAAGGGTTGTAAGAAACTGTTCACAAAAAACAATCTATCCAAAGATAATTTCCTTATCTAACCCTGACAGAACCAGACATAGGAAAGACTCAAGATCTGAATTTTATAAGTAGTATTTTACACAGTACTCATCACAGTTTATAGCATTACTTTTTTCAAGAAACTAAATTTTCCACCCATATCTTTCATAAGGAACAAACTTGATTTCTGCAAAGTGTTGCTTATTATGTTTTGTTACATAAGAGTTTGGTTTTGATACAGACATTTCCCTTGTTACTTTTAACAGTGAGACTTAATTGTCTTTTGCTTACATTCTGCTTTAGTAAGGCAACATGAGCATTAACAATACACATACTGGGTGCCTAGTAAGTGCCAACAGAAGCCAAGGAAACATCAACAAGTCAAAATTAGAGGAGTTCTTCACGACTGGCCAAATTTTTAGTCTCTTAAGCATTTCAGGACACCAAGAGAACTCTCTATTAGGGATTCCACAGCCTAGTTGTTAAGATAAACATTGCAAACATGCTGTCTCATAACAGACCATACATCATAGTGATAAAGAGCCCAGGATCTTGAGTCATAAAGACCTGGATTTGAATCCAAGCTAGGTCACACATTAGCTGTGCAAGGTTTCAGAGCTTGTTTCCTCAACGGTAACATGGGATCACTAAATTTATAGTGATATTGATGAGGGAGCGTGGGGCGGGCTGAGGACAAAGCGCAAGCTAGCCTCCCTCACCCACACCAGGTTGGATGTGTGTGATATTCCTCAGGCACTCTCAGCTGCCCAAGGACAAAGCAAAGGAAAGAAAACCAAAGGCCAGCTGATAGAGATCACAGTCCTGCATGACATGAGTCTCTATCAAATATCTTAGTAAATTACAAGAAAAAGGCAATCTTATCAATAGCCTAATCTCCAGAAACCTATAGACTCAGTTTCCCCGGAGCTCCAACATCACCCCATAGTGATATGGGGAACAAAAACAAGAAGGAAATATAGATAAAATTAAATTTCCTTATAGCTTGCAGCCTATGGACAAATACTTGAGGCAAATACAGAGTGTAACATTTCTCCAGGAACCCCTTGCTGTCCTAATGTTAATGCTTTGCTAGAGGGAAAAACAACCTTAGCTTGACAAAAGCCATGCTCAGGTATCTTAGGAGTCCTCTTTAGCATATCCAAGTCCCTCTGGAGGCCACCCATTTGACTTTACCTCTCCAACTTCATAGTCTATAACTAGCCACTCTTCACAATCCCAGCTCAGCTCTTTCTGCCCATGGGTCCTGTCATCATGCTTTCATGAAATCACCTTTTTGCACCAAAGACATCTTCAATTCTTTCCTGGCTGTTGGCTCTAGACCACCCCACCATCACCCCAAAACCTCATCAATATGAGGATTAAATAATCCATTGCATATAAAACACCTGTCATCTAGCAAAAAATAAAGCCTCAACAATATGTTAGCTTATTAAACAGGAGAAAGGCAAGAGGCATGGCAGAAAAGGGGCACACAAAAAAGCTTCTGATCCTAAAAACTTCCTTTGGTGAAATTCCTTTAAGTAGAGATCCAGTTATGGATCACGATATGACAAGATGACCTTAAGAGTACTGCTTCTAGCAATGATCAACTAAGTATTTTGGATTAACCCTCCCATTGATGAAATTTTGAGGAAAAATACTGTCTGAGGGCAGTGGACTAAATTAACAGGGCAGTGAAGAATTATGGCATCCAGGTCTAGAAGGAAATCCTGAGAGGAGTAGCCTAGTATTTGGGACCATCTTTCCTTTGGGGTATCTGCTGATTCTGGAAGGGGAGCCTGAGAGGTTGAGAAGCTGAGGGGTTTTTTTTGGTTTTTTTTTTTGTTTTTAAATTTATATTCTAGTTAGTTAACATACAGTGCAATACTGGTTTCAGGAGCAGTATTCAGTGATTCATCACTTGCATACAATAGCCAGTGCTCAAGGCAACAAGTGCTCTCCTTAATACTCATCACCCATCTAGCCCATCTCCTACCCACCTCCCTCCATCAATTCTTCAATTTGTTTTCTATCATTAAGAAGTCTCTTGTGGTTTCCTTCCCTCCCTACTCCTCCCCCCCCCCCACTTTCCCATATGTTCATCTGTTTTGTTTCTTAAATTCCACATATGAGTGAAATCATATGGTATTTGTCTTTCCCTGATTGACTTATTTTGCTTAGCATTATACATTCTAGCTCCATCCACATAGTTGCAAATGGCAAGATTTCATTCTTTTTGATGGCTGAGTAATCTTCCATTGTGTGTGTGTGTGTGTATCTATCTGTACACACACACACACACACACACACACACACCCCACATCTTTATCCATTCATCCATCGATGGACATTTGGGATCTTCTCATAGTTTGGCTATTGTTGATAATGCTGCTGTAAACACTGGGTTGCATGTGACCCTTTCACATTTCTATACACCAATAATGAAGCAGCAGAAAAAAAAATCAAGGAATTGATCCCATTTGCGGTTGTACCCAAACCAGTAAGATACCGAGGGATAAACCTAACTAAAGAAGTAAAAGATCTGTACTCTGAAAACTATAGAGCACTTATGAAAGAAATTAAAGAGAAAACAAAGAAATGGAAAAGCATTCCATACTCATAGCTTGGAAGAACAAACACTTAAAATGTCTATACTACCCAAAGCAATCTACACATTTAATGCAATCCCTATCAAAATACCACCAGCATTTTTTGCAGAGCTAGAGAAGCTGAGCTTTGGTTTGCTATTATTTTGTTAATGAATTTTGAGTCTGTCTTCATGAGGGATGTTGGGCTATAGTTTTATTATTTTTTTGCATGTGTTTGGTTTTGGTATAAAAATAACACTGGCATCTTAAGATGAGTTGGGAATTATTCCCTCTTTTTCTATTTTCTGGAAGAAGTGGTATAGAATTCGGTATTTCATTTTCAAATGTTTAGAAGACTGTAATAGTGAAATTATCTGAGCCAACATTTATTTTTCAGAACGTTGTTAATTATGAATTCAATTATGAATTATGAATTTTCTGTATGACTCCAAATCCTGGGCTCTTTATCAATATGATGTATGGTCTGTTATATGAGATAGCATGTTTGCATGTTTATCTCCTTAACAGTTAGGATGTGGAATCCCTAACGATTATTCAGGTTATGTTTTTTTTCCTGCATAAGTTTTACTAATTTGTGACTTTAAAGGAATTGGTCCACTTAAGTCATTACTTTTATGTAATTTCTCGAGACATATTTTTAGAGCCACAGGTTGTTTAGAAGTGTGTTGTTTAGGGGCACCTGGGTGGCCCCGTGTCGGGCTCTGCGCTGATAGCTCAGAGCCTGGAGTCTGATTTGGATTCTGTGTCTCCCTCTTTCTCTGCCCCTCTCCTGCTCACATTCTCTCTCTCTAAGATATATAAACATTAAAAGAAAAAAAGTGTGTTGGTTAATTTCCAAGTGGGTAGAGATTTTCCAGTCATCGTTTTCTTATTTTTATTGTTATTTTCTTATTTTTATATCAATTCCATTATGGTTAGGTAATATATTTTGTATTATTCCAACTCTTTTTAACGGCTTTATTTATACTAAATGTATAATTCAGTGGTTGTTAGTTTATCCACAGAGTTGCATAACCATCACTACAATTGATGTTCATCACCTCCAAAGAGAAACTCCATACCCATTAGCACTCATTCCTCATTTTCCCCTAGGTCCCTCATTTTTTTTTTTTTTTTTTAGAATTTAAAACAGTTTTATTAAAATAAGCACATTATATAATAGCACGGCCTAGGCAACCATTAACCTACTTTCTGTATCTGTAGATTTGCCTATTTTGGACAACTCATGTAAATGTATTTATATAATATGTTGTATTTTGTGTCTGTTGTCTTTTAATTTGCATAACGTTTTCAAGATTCAACCATGTTTTAGTATGCATCAGTACATTTTTTCAATTGCCGGATAATATTTCATTATATGGATATATCACAATTATTTATCCATTCATTAGCTGATGGATACTTGGGCTGTTCCTATCTTTTGGCTATTATTTTTTTTTAATGTTCATTTATTTATTTTTGAATGAGAGAGTGAGTGGGGTAGGGGCAGACAGAGAGGAAGAGAGAAAATCTCAAGAAGGCTCTGCACCCTTAGCAGAGAGCCCAAAGCAGGGCTCGAACTCACTAACCACAAGATCATGACCTGAGCTGAAACCAAGAGGTGGCTGCTTGCTTAACTGACTGAGCCAACCCAGGTCCCCTCTTTTGGCTATTAATAGTGCTGCTCTGAACATGGGTGTATAAATTTCTGTGTGAATATTTTCATTTCTCTTGGGTATCTTCCTAGGAGTAGAACTGCTGGGTCATATGTTAACTCTATGTTTAACTCTTTGAGGAACTGTCACAATGTCTTCCACAGTGGCTGCAACATTTTACATTGCCAATAGCATTTGAAGGTTCTGATTTTTCTACATCCTTGTCAACACTTATTGATTGTAGCTATCCTAGTGGCTATGATGTGGTATCTTATTATGGTTTTTATTTGTATTTCCCTGATTAATGATATCAAGAATCTTGTTACAGGCTTATTGGCCATGTATATACCTTCACTGGAGAAATATTTAGATCTTTTGCTCATTTTTAAATTAATCTGTCTTTTTATTATTGAGTTGTACTTTTTATATATTCTAGATACAAGTCATTTGTCAGATATATCATCTACAAATATTTTCTCCCATGCTGTGGTTGTCTTCTTGCTTTCTTGATGTTGTCTTTTGAAGCATGAAAGATTTTAATTTTTTTGAAGTCCAATTCATCCATTTCTTCTTTTGTTTGTGCTTTTGAAGTCTTATCTAAGAAACCATGGCCACAAAAATTTACTCTTACATTTTCTTCTAAAAGTTTTATAGCTTTAGTTCTCACATTCAATTTGTGATCTACTTGAGCTAATTTTTGTGTATGATGTGAGGTAGGGTTCACATTCATTCTTTCCTATGTGGGTATCCAGCTCCCAACACCATTTCTTAGGAGACCATTTCTTCCCCATTAGAATTATCTTGGCATCCTTGTTAAAAATCAAGTGGTCATAAATGTGAGGATTTATTCCCAGACTCTTAATTTTCTTTATCTACATGTCAATCTGTATCCCAGTATCACATTGTCTTCTTTAGTTCAGCTTTGTATGTTTTGCAATCAGTAAGTATGAATCCTAAGATTTTGTTCTTTCTCAAGATTGTTTTGGTTATTCTGATCCCTTTGTAGTTCCATAGGAATTCAAGAATCAGCTTTTTCATTTCTACAACAAATAACAAAAAGTAGCTGGGATTATGTTAGGAATTGCTTTGAATCTACCAATCTATTTGCAGAGTACTGCCATTCTAACAATTTTAAGCTTTTTGATCCATGAACATGGGATGCCTTCATTTCATTTAGATTTTCCTTAATTTCTTTCAACAATGTTTTATAGTTTTCACAGTATAAGTTTTATACTTCTTTGTTAAATTTATTTCTAGGTATTTTATTCTCTTTGCTATTGTAAGTGGAATTATTTCCTTAATTTTTTTATTGCTTGTGCATAAATAGATTTTTTATAAATTGATACTATATACTGCAACCTTATTTAACCTTTACTGAGCTCTAACAGTTTTTTTTTTTTAACGTTTATTTATTTTTGAGAGAAGACAGTGCAAGCAGGAGAGGGGCAGAGAGAGGGAGACACAGAATCTGAAGCAAGTTCTAGGCTCTGCATTGTCAGCACAGAACCCAATGAGGGGCTTGGACTCATGAGCTGTGATATCATAACCTGAGCCAAAGTCAGACACTTAACCCAGGTGCCCCTCTAGTAGTTTTTTAGTCGATTTCTTGGGATTTCTGATATAAACTATACTCAAATAGATAGTTTTCCTTGTTCCTTTCCAATTTGGATGCTTTTTACTTCATTAGCTTGTCTGATAGTCCTGGCTAGAACCTTCAGTACAATGTTGAAAGAATAGACATCCTTATCTTTTCTCTGATCACAGGAAATAGATTTCAGTCTTTCACCTTTCACTAGTTGTTAGCTTTGGGTTTTTCTTAATCAGGTCAAAGAAATTCCTTTCATTTTCCAGTGAAGCCATCTCAGCCTGGGATTATTTTTCCTAGCCAGAGTTATTTCATCTAGAACCAGTATAGCAGTTTATGTCCCTCCAAGAATTTGCCCATTTTGTCTAAGTTATCTAATTTGTTAGTATAAAGTTGTTATATATGTGTGTATGACAATCCTTTTTACTCCCGTAAGGTCAGCATTCATGTTACATCTTTTATTCTGACCTTAATAATCTGAATGTTCTCTTTTTTTCTTGATCAGTGTAGCTAAGGCTTGCTTCATTCATTCATTCATTCATTCATTCATTCATTCATAAAGTAGGTTTCACACCCATCCTGGAGTCCAATGTTGGGCTTGAATCCACAAATCTCAGATCAAGACCTGATCCAAGATCAAGAGTCAGACACCTAACCGACTGAGCCACTCAGGTGTCCGGTAGCTAAGGCCTTATTAATTCTTTAAAAAAATCTTGATTTTTGGTTCCATTGATTTTATTATTTTTCTATTCTCTACTTAATTTATACACTTCAATCTTTCTTCTTTCCTTGTGTTTGCTATGCTTAATTTCCTCCTTTTTTCCCAGTGTCTTTTTTTTTTTTTTTAACGTTTATTTATTTTTTGAGACAGAGACAGACAGAGCATGAATGGGGGAGGGGCAGAGAGAGAGGGAGACACAGAATCGGAAGCAGGCTCCAGGCTCTGAGCCATCAGCCCAGAGCCCGATGCGGGGCTTGAACCCACGGACCACGAGAGCATGACCTGAGCTAAAGTCGGACGCTTAACCGACTGAGCCACCCAGGCGCCCCCCCAGTGTCTTTGAAGTAGAAAGTTAGGTTATTGATTGGTGACATTTCTTGTATTTTGGTATACGTGTTTAAAGCTACACATTTTTCTTAGTACTGCATTTGCTACATCCCATAAGTTTTGGCATACTGTGTTTCCATTTTCATTCATCTTAAACAAAGCTTTTTACTTTTTCCTTCATTTTCCTTCCTTTCAAATTATTTCCTTTTGGGGCACCTGGGTAGCTCAGTTGGTTTAGCGTCCGACTTCAGTTCAGGAGATGATCTCATAGTTTGGGAGTTTGAGCCCTGTGTCAGGCTCTGTTCTGACAGTGAAGAGCCTGGAGCCCACTTTGAGTTCTGTGTCTCCCTTTCTCTCTGACCCTCCCCCACTCACAATCTGTCTCTCTCTCTCTCTCTCTAAAAAATAAACATTAAAAATTAAAAAAAAAATCTACCAAGAGATTCAAATTATTTCTTTTGATGTATTAGTTTTTTTTCCCACTGGTTATTTAAGCAGTGTGTTGTTTCTACATGTTTGTAAACTCCCAAGTTCCTATAAGTTATTGTTAATTTTATTTCATTATGGTCAGAGACTATGCTTTGTATGACTTTACTTCTTTTTATATTTATTTGAGGCTGTTTTACAGCCTGTCATATATTCTATCCTGGGGAATATTCCATGTGTACTTGACAAGCATATATACTCTATTGTTCTTAGGTGGAGTATTCTATAGATATCTGTTAGGTCTATTTGGTCTATAGTTTTGTTTGTACTATTGTTCATGACTTCCATTTCCTTGTTTATCTTCCTCCTGGTTGTTCATCCACTGAAATACCCACTGAAAGTGGGGTATTGAGGTCCTCAGCTATTATTGTTGAATTGTTTATTTCAATTCTGTCAGTTTTGTTTCATGTATTTTAGGGTTCAATGTTGTAAGGTGCATATGTTTCTAATTGTAGAGTCTTTCTGTTGGACTGACTCTTTTATCACATAAAATGTCCTTTGTTTCGGGTAACTCTTTTTGTATTAAAGTCTACATTCTCTGATATTTATAAAACCACTTTAAGTTTCCTATGGTTGTTGCTTGCATGACATATCTTTATATTTCCTTTTCCTTTTTTCTCCCTTTTGGATCTTTAAATCTGTGTCTCATATAGACAGCATATAATGGTATTTTTTTTTTACATTTATTTTTGAGAGAGAGAGAGGGAGAGAGCGCGCACGCACAAGTGGGGGAGGGGCAGAGAGAGAGGGAGCCACAGAATCCCAAGCAGGCTCCAGGCTCCGAGCTGTCAGCACAGAGCCTGATGTGGGGCTCAAACTCACAAACTGCGAGATCATGACCTGAGCCGAAGTTGGAGCCGATGTCAGAGGCTTAACCAACTGAGCCACCCAGGCGCCCCAATTGTATATTGGTTTTTAAATCCAGTCTGGAAAACCTCTGTCTTTTGATGGAATATTTAATCCATTCACATTTATAAATTGTTATTATTGATATAGTTGGAATAATGTCTGCCATTTTACTTTTTGTTTTCTATCTGTGTGGCATTTTTCCTATGTCTCCTTTACTGCTTTCTTTTACATTAAGTGATTAAGTGATTACATTAAGTGATTCTAAGTGTAACATTCTAATTCATTTAATGATTTTGTTCACTATACATTTTTGAATTAATTTTCTAGTGGTTTCTCTAAGGGCTTGCCATATACATTTTTATCTTATAATCTACTTCAGATTTCTTCTTTTTTTTTTTAACGTTTATTTATTTTTGAGACAGAGACAGACAGAGCATGAACAGTGGGGGCGGGGGGAGGGGGTCAGAGAGAGGGAGACACAGAATCCGAAACAGGCTCCAGGCTCTGAGCTGTCAGCACAGAGCCCGATGCGGGGCTCGAACTCATGGACCACGAAATCATGACCCGAGCTGAAGTTGGCGGCTTAACCGACTGAGCCACCCAGGCGCCCCCAGATTTATTCTTAATTCCAGTGAGATACTGAAATGTTACTCCTATATAACTCTCTTCCTTCTTCTTTTTATGCTACTATTGTTATTCATATTACATCTATATATATTACTATATATATTTATATTAATATATAATATATATTAATTATATATTATAATATATAATATATACTAATTAGTATATGTATTACCAAAACTATACTGGTCTAATTATTACTTTTAATTATACTTTTCTATTATTATATATATAATATATAATACATATATTATAATATTAATTAATATACACACACACATTACTATATATATATTACCAAAACTACACTGGTCTAATTATTACTTTATGTAACTTATGTTTTTTAAAGAAGCTGAGAGAAGACTGAAGAACTATATATTCGTGGTTTGTTATATTAATCTTCATTACCATTTCTAGCTCTCTTCATTTGTCCTTATGGGATAATAAGGTTCCAGAAATAGGAAAATATAGATGAGAATTATTTGAGAAAAGCTTTTTCATAACTGAGGAAATATGAAAGATAAAAGGTTGTTGAGAGGGTTAAAAGAACACTGAGAAGGGAAGAATTAGAAAAAAGAATAGCCTTCAAATCTTTGGAAATTTAGGTGATCTAACTGAAACAACCTAAGCTTTCAAAATAATAAATTAATGATAAATTATAAACGTGCATACTACATACGAAAAAATGCTCAACATCACTCATCATCAGGGGAATGATGAAATACAAATCAAAACCACAATGAGATACCACCTCACACCTGTCAGAATGGCTAACATTAACAACTCAGGCAACAACAGATGTTGGCAAGGATGCAGAGAAACAGGATCTCTTGCATTGTAGGTGGGGATGCAAACTGGTGCAGCCACTGTGGAAAACAGTATGGAGGTCCCTCAAAAAATTAAAAATAGAACTACCCTATGACCCAGCAATTGCACTACTAGGTATTTATCCAAGGGATACAGGTGTGCTGTTTGAAATACCCCAATGTTTATAGCAGCACTATCAATAATAGCCAAAGTATGGAAAGAGCCCAAATGTCCATCAATGAATGAATGGATAAAGAAGATGTGGTGTGTGTATGTGTATATACATATATATATACATACACACACACACACACACACACACACACACACACACACGCACACGCACACACACACACATACTGGAGTATTACTCAGCAATCAAAAAGAATGAAATCTTGCCATTGGCAACTACATGGATGGAACTCGAGGATATTATGCTAAGCGAAATTAGTCCACCAGAGAAAGACAAATATCATATGAGGACTTTAAGACACAGAACAGATGAACACAATGGAAGGGAAGCAAAAATAATATAAAAACAGGGAGGGGGACAAAACATAAGAGACTCTTAAATATGAAGAACAAACAGAGGGTTACTGGAGGGGTTGTGGGAGGGGGGATGGGCTAAATGGGTAAGGGGCATTAAGGAATCTACTCCTGAAATCATTGTTGCACTATATGCTAACTATCTTGGATGTAAATTAAAAAAATTAAATTAAAAAAAGAGGAAAAAAACCATGCATACTTACTAGCATGGAACTATATTGTTAGGTGAAAAAGTGTATCACAAATCTATATAATATGATACCATTTAGCATAATATATCTTTTGGTGCAGGGAGGAATAGGAGGAGAAAGAGTCGGGAGAGAAGGAAAGGGAGAAAGAGGAGTGAATGGATATGTACCAATATTAAATATGGGTCATGGAATTATGAATGAATTTCATATTAAGGTTTTTGAATGTATGTAGTTTAAATATTTTTATTTTATATATTTTTAATAGCTTCATTATTAAATATAAAAAACTTTAATATTTTTTGTATTTGTTATAAAATAAAAACAGAAATGAGCAAAAGACATGAAAAGGCAAGTTGGCTAAAATGAAATAAAAAAGGCTGAATGGTATGAAAAAATTCAGCCTCATTAGTAATCAAAGAAATGCAATATACATAATACTGAATTTTTAATTTATCAAGTTGGAAAATATTTTTAAGAGGAAAATACCTAGTGTTAGTAATATGCTGTATCTTGTTGATAAAGGTATAAAGTGACAAAACTTTTCTAAAGACCAACTTAATAATTTTTATAAATTCCCCCCAAAATATCTATACCCTTTTAACCTAAAAATTCCATTTAGGAATACTTACTTATTTACTTATTTTTAAAAAACTTTTAAATTTTATTTTAGAGAGAGAAAGCAGGAGTGTGGGATAGGGGCAGGGGGTGGGGGGGTGGGGTGAGAGAGAGAGAGAGAGAGAGAGAGAGAATATGAATCTCAAGCAGGTTCCATAATCAGTATGGAGCCCAATGAGGGTCTCAATCCTACAACACTGGGATCATGACCTGTGGTGAAATCAAAAGTCGGATGCTCAAGTGAATGAGCCACCTAGGTACCCCTTGGAAAATTTATTTTAACGAAGAAAGTAGTGAGTGTTACAACTGTTTAGCTGCAACTATTGTTTTGGAAAGCAATCCATCAAAATTTTGGAGTGCATGGTAATTAAGACTTAATCCAATGGAGCTAATCTTAATGTCTAACATGTATGTAACAATATATGAAATAGACCATACAATATATACCAACTTTTTTAATAGTGTCTTATTCTGAGTGTTAGAATTAAAATTTATTTTCTTCTGCTTACCCATGTTTTCTAAATTGTCTCTAATGGACAATAAATTATTGTTTGAAATGGAAAACAAAGTTATTTAAAAATAATCTAATAGGCTGCCCAATAAATAGCTTAGATTTCTACTTCATTGAATTCTTTTTTAAAAAAATTTTGATGTTTATTTATTTCTGAAAGAAAGAGAGAGCGTAAGTGGGGAGGAACAGAGAGGGAAACACAGAATCCGAAGCAGGCTCCAGACTCTGAGCTGTCAATATAGAGAGCCCGAAGTGGGGCTTGAACTCATGAACCACGAGATCATGACCTGAGCAGAAGTCAGATGCTTAACCCATTGAGCCACCCAGGTGCCCCACTACCTTCACTGAGCTCTAAACCATATATCCAATATTTAGATAAATACTTCAACCAACATGCACACAGTTGAGTCAGTTATACTAGCAAGGAGCACCAAAAACTGTAGCCTCTCCCTCCCTTGGTACTAAGCACAAACTATGTATTGGGTATTGTGTTATTATATAAGCTGGGAATAAAAAGAAGAGAGGGGCCTAGATTTTTGGCTTAAACATGAGACTAGTGGCAAGAAACACACGTGTAAACTCAAAACTACAAATCAAGGTACATTTGAGAGTGCCAAGGAAAGGGAAAGATGATTCTAATTTATCTATACCAGTCATCCACAATTTGTTCTTCTTTCTCTCTCTGATTTATTACTGAACCATCAAGATCATAAAACAACAAAATTCACAATATATATTCCTACATTCTGTATAAAGTAAGTCCTACTTATTCTTCAGAGCCAGCTCACATGTTACTTCACCTTAGTTTCTGGGGGTAAAAATACTTCTCTTGATATTTTATGACTATGGATTCAGTCTAAGAGGGCAGAGAGTAAGTCTAATCCATCTTGGTACCCCTATGTCAAGATGGCATCCAATGGATATGCATCATCAATTTTTTAAGCTTTGTTTAAGTGTTAAATGTTACTGGCAAAGGAATCTTAAGAAGTCGTACCTGGTTGGGTTCCTTTTGTCTTCCTCAGAGATCAAAAACCAAACAAAATCTGCATAGCTCATTCTTCCCTCTTTCTGTACTGTTTTTCCCCTGAAGAAAACATATCATTATCAAGTTTCCTGAACAATTACTCGGATGAATTTAGTAGGATGACAGACTAAGAAATAAAGCAACACCTTCTTTGGAAATTAAGTTAAAAAAATTAGAAGGCTATAACTAAAATTTAAATAAAAAGTAAAAAAAAAAAATTAGAAGGCTGGAAATCTTACAAAGGTTACAAAACCTATCCTGTTTTCAAAGGCCTAGAAGGGTGAAACCAGAAGACATTTGCTGGTATGAAGAAAGAAGTCTGGTTTCTAATTTGAATGCAAATAATCACCAGGATCAAATACCTTTATCTGTATTTAGGTAAAGGATTAATGTCTGTATATAAAGAATTACTGCTGTCTTGTATGAAGCCATGACATACATGTCATACATGACATGTATGAAGCTGTGCTAAAATGAGATTGTTAAAGTATTACCTGTAATTCATTTTTAAACTCAGATGCTTTTTCTTACCTTGTTACTGCCCCAGAAAATATCCTTTCAATAATTCTGTTTGATGAAGCTAAATGCAAATAAGAAAGTACAAAGCTAGTTAGGAACATGTTCCATAAAGGCAATACTTTGGGCAAATTTATTTTCAGTAGCTATGAGCTAAAACATAATAATCTTCTATAACAAGAATATGAATATTTAAATTTTTACTTATGTATAATTTATATTTTTGAAAGTAAGAATTTGAAGTGGCATAATCAATCATTAAAAAAAAGAATAGGCAAATGATTATGCCTGACAGCTGTGATGTATTAATATAGTTGAGCGTCCTAACAACTAAGACAAAAACGTATAGGATTTATATTGATCTTGTATCTAAGACAATTTTCCTCTAAAACAAGACAAATTTTATCCTTGTATTAAATTCAAGGGGAACTGATCAGCAACTCCTAAGATAAAGGACTCTGAGTACAACAATGGAGAATGCTTTCAAGTAGAATTTTATAGAAGATACCTAAACATACCACAAACATACTTTTCATATATTCTTATTCCATAAAAGTCCAGGACATAACATACAATTTTACCTTAAGATAGCATGTTGCTTTTGATGGTAGATCCTAGAGAATCTATAGCAGTGTACCTCATTGTTGGTTCAAAATAACCAAAGCGTTTAGTTTTACCAAAAGGCTATGTCAATAGATCTCAGACCTAGGGATTTGGTGAGGACAGAATCTGTTCTTTTAAGAAGTGCCCCAGGCAATAGCATGTACACTAAAATTTCCAAATAAGTGATGAAGTTATTAGACAGTAGCTATTAGCATCTAATTCTTCTGCATACAGTTAGGTATAGTCAACCTAAAGGTAAAATTAATTTGGCTGAAGAATGTTGGGAATATGGGTGTCAGTAGAGCCATGCCTGGCCACAAAGCTTATATAAGGACCCTCTAGACTTTGGTGAACATTGGTTTATAATAATTTGTACTATACAAACAGAGGGCTGTATAGGAAAGGCATGGACATTTAATCCCAAAGCTAAAGTCTTTTTTACATTTGGAAGGTTTACCCTAAAATTGAAGATCATGTTGTCCCATTTAGGACAGGCTAATGGATTGCCAATTATGTAGTTTTGATGGGCTCTTCATCATGCAGGCTTAGATGCCTACTTATTTGGACATCATCACTTTAATATACCTCTATTGAATTGTTATGTGTATATATACATTTTGGAACCTAATGAGAATTATGATTGTATCAGCTGGAGAGAGTGCTTTAGAGCCCATAAGGTTTGTATGACCTCATGTTACACAGATGATCTGGCCACCGGTGATTAGAAGGTGCACAGCTAATAAAGCTGACCCGATATGCCTGTGAATATCTCCATCTTTATGCTATTCTGGTGACAGCAAGATTATGACTACTTGAAGAAGGGAGGTATAGTACTAAAATGCTTGTTCATCAATAAGTACATCTGAGTATTTTCTCTTGATACCTGGTTGGCACCTGAGAATAGAGAGGAAGGACTCTTTTTTATATATGGAAAGTTCTATGATACTTAAGATCATATAGAATGAAACTCTTCTTAAGATGCAAACAGTTAATCACAGAGATACCAAATAACAGAAGTGAAATTCAATGTATTTAAGATTTGTACTCTGCTACACCTAAAGGGCTAAAGGCTGATTTAAAATAAATAGCAGTGCCTGAGAAGACATTTAAGAATAGAACAATCTTATGAGAATCTTATGAGACAATCTTATGAGAAAAGAATGAGTCAATGTATCTTGGTGCTTGAGGAAGAATATTTGCAGGTAATAGGTTATCAGTTTATTAACTGGTAAAAATGAAGCAGAAGGAGTAGTATCATGTGATGTTTAATATTTTTGTTTTCTGATAAAAGAAAACACACAAAATTCATCTGCGGAGAAAATATCTATTCTGGATCTAAATTCCAAAAGTAAATTGTTATTAGTCCTTGAAAACACTGGCATATTATTTCATCCTTGTCTGTTTATAAATACTGTAAAATGGGAAACTTACAGGGTGTACATACACTCTCTTTCAAATAAACTACATAGGAATGGATCTAATTCAACTCATCACTAGAAAATAAACATCACAGAGTGCCTTGGTGGTGCAGTTGGTTAAGCATCCAACTCTCGGCTCAGGTCATAATCTCAATCTCCTGAGTTTGGGCCCCACATGGGGCTCTGCACTGACAGTGCAGAACCTGCTTGGAATTCTCTCTCTCCCCTCTGTCTCTCCCCTGCACATGCTCTCTCTTTCTCTCCTCTCTCTCCCAAAAACTAAAATAAACATACTAATTAATTAAATTAATCAAAGACAATCAAAACAAAGACTCTAATTGCTTATTTACCTTAAGTCCCTTCTCCTACACTTGCCTTCTAAATGAAAAATCGATACCTTCACTCATTCCCACTTAAAAATTCTTGGCTCTTTAAAGAGGACTTGATGGGGCACCTAGGTGGCTCAGTTGGTTGAGTGTCTGACTTCGGCTCAGGGTGTGAGTTCGAACCCCACAGCGGGATCTCTGCTGTCAGTGTGGAGCCGGCTTTGGATCCTCTGTCCCCTCCCTCTTTGTACCTCCCCCACTCGCTCTCAAAAATAAATTAAAAAAAAAAATTTTTAAAAAGAGGACTTGATTAGATAAAGAATTTAAGAAATGGGAATTTCTCATTCATGTAACAATTCAGACAACTCTTGCCTTCTTCAAAATAGTTAAGTCTTAACAACTATAAAACACTCACCCTGGTCATTATATCGAGATAAATCAGCCTGGCTGATGTAGAGGTCATGATCACTATCTAGCTCCCAGAATTTACAATAAATAACATAGAAATGTTCATAGGAGAAGTAATCTGTGATTTGGTTTATATCTTCCTCTTCTTCCAAAAGGGCTAGAGTCTGAAATAAAGTATGAAGAGAAGGATTAATTTATTTTAAAATTATGAAAACCAGCTTTGGCCATTATATAGAGTCTAATGAAGTTTTATTTTAAATTTAATTAAAATTTTTGGTTTTGGTACTAAACCAGGAACTGTAACAGGCAACCTCATCCTACCTTTAATCAACTGACCAATCTATAAGCATTTACAAACTCTGTATTATGCTTAGCAAAGGGATAGATGCTGTGGAGGATTTAAAAGCAGGGAAAGGGAAGGACTGTTACCAAGGAGACTGTATCCTGTCAGAGGTCCCCAAACTAGCAAACCAGAACACACAAGAGGCTGAAATAGATGGTCATGAACTGACATTGCTTTTAACTTTCCAAAATTATGAAGACTGGGCATCTCCTCTATTATGTAGAGTGGAAGTCTACATACAGGGTTTGGCTTTGTAATGAGATCAAGTTTACTATAAAGGAGACTTATGTATGGTACTGTGCTGATGTGCAGTGGCCTGGTGTGGAAAGTATGGGGGATGGAGCTGCGGGGCCCTAAGCTGGAAGTAAACCGGGGTCTCCCCTGATTCACTGTGTACCCTGATGGAAAACATCAGAAACAATAATGCTAATCCCAGGCTTCTTAACAATTCTTACAATTATCATGCAAGTGGGCAGATAAATAGAGATGTTTTCAGAAATGAAAAATTCAGAAAGATATAAGAAACCATAAGGAAACTTAGGAAATAGAAAAAACAAAATGAGATGGCAGAAGTCAGATCAGATATATCAACAATCACAATAAATATAAATGAATTGAGTCTCCATATTAAAGCATTTTCAGATTGAGTATAAAAACCAACCCCCCCCCCCAAAAAAAAAAACAGATCTAGATATATGCTATCCATAAGAGATAAGTCTAAAATAAAATTTAAAAGGAAAGCTAAAAAAAAAAGACAAATATTTACTAGCTAAATCTTAACAGCAACAACAAAAAAAACCATGTCAATATGATTAGAAAATACAGTGGAATTAAAGATGAAAAACATTATAAGGAACAAAGATAACTATTTCATAGTGCAAATAAATTACTTCGATAAAAAATTATGTTCCAAAATGTAAATACTGGGAAACCAATATGCCCTGACAAGCTGAGAACATAAATTATGAGACTAAAACTACTTAATGGAAGATTCTGCTGCCAGTAAAAATTATAAAGTCTACACAGAAACAAAGGAAAACCATGACATGGTAAAAGCAAAATATGGTATATAAAATTATACACACTAAGAATATGTAAAATTCATTTAATCTGCACATATATATGAGACAAGAAAAACACATACAAAAATGTTATTAGCTGTATTAGGGTGATAAAACAGGAATTTTTTTTTTGTTTTCCAAACAAGGCTTGTAATGTTTTGTTTTACAAAATGTTCTTTAACATGTATAAAGCAGAATATGTACATTAAAACAAATCTTGAGAAGCAGCTCTCATTTTAACCTACTGGATTGTCATAAAATGAAAAAGATGACTTCTGCTGTTGGTGAATGTGTGTGAACTAGTACAGGTTTTTGGCAGGATCTATCAGACTGAAAATGTACATACCATTTGATCCAGGATTTTCCCTCCAGTAGTCTATTCTAGAAAAATTTTTTAAAATTTTTTAATGTTTATTTTTGAGAGAGACAGAGGGTCAGCGGGGGAGGGGCAGAGACAGAGAGGGAGACACAATCCAAAACAGGCTCTAGGCTCTGAGCTGTCAGCACAGAGCCCAACGTGGGGCTCAAACCATGAGATCATGACCTGAGACAAAGTCGGATGCTTAACCGACTGAGCCACTCAGGCACCCCTATTCTAGAAAGATTCTTAACAGGAGGAAAGTACAGGGATATGCACTGCATCTTTCCAAAGAAAAAATATGAAAATGACTTCAACATCTTCTAAAGGGAAGTATGTAATTTAGTTACGGTAGAACCATACCACAGATTATGCAGAAGAATCATAAAAATGAGATAGATTTATATGAATGGAAATGAAAAGAATGTCAAGATATACCATTAGTGGAAAAAAACAAATTAACAGAATAATGATCTCATATATTACAAAACCTCGTAACAGTAGCCATACAAAATAAAACTGTATACTTCATGTAAACATACAAGGGAATAAAACCACAGATAATGTGGGTTCTGTCTGGGAAAAGGAATGAAATGGCAGCGTAAAGAGATAAATAGTGACTTCTGCTGGTTATTCTAGATATGTCACATACTTGAATGCTTCATGAGCATATACATTACGAGCATACATTCATGAATAATGCACTAATAGGAAGAATAAGGAGAGGGGTAGGGGAGAAGGGGAAAAATTAAACCATGTTCTAGGAAGAACATTTGAGTTCCGTTTCCAATTCAATCACTTACTTGCTGTGTGATCTTACCTGTCATTCAACCGTATCTGAGCCTCAAATTTTATCATCAGTTAAAAAAAATATATATTATAATAATGCTAGAAACTATAAACTCTAATGTGCTTCAGGAATGTGAGGGATTATCATCATTCTCAAGGTATGAAGCCTTTTTTATGGAATTACTGCCATTTTGACCCATCCCATATTACCTGCTGAGAGAGGCAGGCACCAGGTGTTCAATAAATATTAACAATCACTGTGATGATTACTATTCATTTTAGAATAAAAAAGGTGTGTATATGTATTATGGGCTGCTCATTTTGCCAAGTCTTCATTACTTTGTCTCAGATGAAGACATGGAAAAATAAAGAGTACATAAGGTGGTATTATTACCCTAAGCTTCATTTAGTATGATTCATTGAAAATAAAATATTTCCTTTCAACCATGAACCATTCTTTAGATTAATAGAAGCTTCCACAGTCAGGCACGAAGATTACCTCAGTAAAAGGCTCCCACTAGTGGTCAACACTTTCATAGTAGGTAAAATAAATAAAAAAATTGAATGAAATGTGTCTTTCTTAAAAGAATTTTTAATATTTTTCTCCACTCCAGTAGGAGCTGGATAAAGAGTCATTGCCAAAAGGATCACGTTAAAATCCCTCTATTCCTTTTGCAAGGTCTTTCCTAACCCAGCCTGCCAGGCTGCATCACTGGTCAGTCTCTGCAGAGCCACCAGCCAGTAGACTGTTCCGTTTGAGACTTGAGACACTTTCATGCTTATGGGCCTTTGCTTATACTGCTCCCTCTATCTGGAATCCCCTTCTAATTTTTGACTTTGATAAACTCCCAATATCCTCCAAGGTCAAGATCACATGTCAGTCCTGTGAGGCCTTCTATGCATATTTGTTATCCATTTCTGTGAAAATTTTCCTCAGGTGTGACTGTGTGCTTTTCTTTTACTACACATGCCTCGATACAAAAATCTCTGGTTATTCACCTTTGTTACCCCCAACACATCTCAGGTTATCTGACAAATGCTTAATGACTGAAAGTAGTGAAAGTGCTTTGCATGCAGTAAGCGCTCAAATACTTGTTAAATGAACTAATAGTATTATTTAAACTGCTCTTTTTTTAGGTTTATTTATTTTGAGAGAGAGAGAGCATGCATGTGCGAGCAAGCAGGGAAAGGGGGGGGTGGGGGGGAGAGAGCGAGAGAGCGAGAGAGAAAGAGAGAGAGAAACCCAAGCAGGCTCCATGCTCAGCACAGAGCTCAACATGGGGCTCAGTCCCACGACTGTGAGATCATGACCTGAGCCAGTATCAAGTCTTGGACACTTAACTGAGTCACCCAGGCTCCCCTTAATTGCTTTTATACATGAATTCCAATGAGAGACCTACTTGCAAAAAGTTGCTTTTTCTTATTTCTGTCGAAGTTATTTTTCCACTCCAAGATCTGTTGACTGTGTAGAATATTCTCTGAATAACCTGGTTCCAAAAGGAAAACAACCAAATAAAAAAATTGAAGATAACTATTACTTTACCAAAAGCCATCTTATGAATGTACCTTGAACAAAAAGCTATGTTTTGGTTTTCTGATTATGTCAAGCGTAATTTCTAATAAAAATTAACACTGTATTTTAAAAACTAGAACCATGTAATTTACATCTGCCCCTATAATTCCAAGAAGAATAAAAAGATATTCTTTGTTCATAAGTCTGCATTCCAGCTGCCTACATGTCACTTTATTTAACTCTCATCTTATACATTGATGCCTGATTCAAGCAGTGCTTACTGGGCTGGATGTTTTCGGAAGGTAAATGAGGTAGGAAATACACACTGGGTTGGCTTAACAATTGGTGGGTCAGAAGAATGGCTCCCAACATAGTCTGATTCAAGAGGGCATTATTCTGGTTATTTTAGCCTTATTCACTAGAATCTTAAAGACTTCCAGTCTTCCAGCCTCTCTCTGGAAACTCAAATACATCTGGGATATCTCCTACCAAGTCCATGCTTGGCCATGAACAATTCTGTTATTAGCTAGGGTTTTAAAAGAGCTTAACAACAGATGGGAAACTCTGGAGAAGACGGTGGACAGGACGAGAGAGGAGGGAATGGGTTGCAAATGTGTTTGAGATTGACAACGTGTGTTGTGGTACAGGAGAGTACTGGAGAAGGAAGACAAAGCTGCCATCCTGGAGGGAGGAGGCCACAGTGTATTCCTAACAATTTTACCTGGGGTTATGCCCACCCATTTAATTTCCCTTTGATCAGCTACTTTTTTGTTTTTTTTTCTTTTCTCAAAAAAAAAAAAAAAAAAAAAAGGCAGCAAGAGCACCTTGAATAGTTTTTGACATTTTGCCTTTGATTTTGATTGTCAAATAAAACAGAAATCCTGTATCATTGGTGGTTTTATCATGGAAAAGATTAGATCCTTTTTAAAAGTTATTTGGTGCAAGAAGAACAAAAAAGGGAAGACATTTGGACATCTACCCAAATAGGCGTAATGGGGGACTACACCACCATTCCTCTTCTGGATTCTTTAGCAAAGACAGTGATTCTCGAACAGAGCAGGGAAATACCAGCCTCAGAATGAAGGCCCAAATTTCTGTTGCCCAGCTTTCCTTATCCTACTCCTGCTATCAGTGCTAACTCCTGACCCTTCAAAATCTAGCTCAACTTGCCAACTCCACAGGAAGCCCTAAAACAGGGACTAGGGTAGAGAGAGCTTTGTCTTCTGTGCTCCAATTGTCATGCGAGTCTCCTTCCGTTCATCCTGTGGTTATATTCTAAACACACTGGTGTGGTCAGACACCTATCATCACCTCCAAACTCCAAAGTACCAGGTCTTTCTTGACTTGCATCCCAGTGCCTGATAATGGTGCTTTGCAAATATCAGATAGCTAATAAGTGCTTGATACATTTTTTATTTGAGGAATAATTGACATACATTAGTTTCAGGTATACATGATTACATATATTTATATACTGCAAAATGATCACCATATATAGTTACAGAATTTTTTTCTTGTGATAACTCTTTACTCTCTTAGCAACTTCCAAATATGCAATATATTTGTATTTTTGTGCTGCATATTATTAACTATATATAGTATATACAGTATTAACTATAGTCATCATGCTGTACTTTATATTCCCATGACTTATTTACTCTATAACTGGAAGTTTGTACCTTTTAACTCCCTCTTCACCCATTTTGCCCCACCTACCCCCTGCCTTTGGAAACCACCAATCTGTTTTCTGTATCTATGAGCTTAACTTTGTTTTTTTTGTGTGTGTTTTTGGATTCCACATATAAGAGAGATCATACAGTATCTGTCTCTGACTGACTTATTTCACTTAGCGTAATATTTTCAGAGTTGATCTGTGTTGTTGCAGATGGCAAGATTTCATGAGTTAAGGGTGCCAACCCTGGCCATGTGTGCAGTTGAAACTCCACATATACCTTTTGACTCCCCCAAAACTTAACTACTAATAGCTTACTGTTGACTAGAAGCCTTACGAATAACAAAAACAGCTGATTAACATATATTCTGTACATGGTATATGTACTGTATAACTGTATTCTTACAATAAAGCTAGAGAAAATATTAAGAAAATCATAAGAAAGAGAAAATATATTTACAGTGCTATAAAGAAAATCTGCATATAAATGGACCCATGCCGTTCAAACCCATGTTGTTCAAGGGTCAACTGTATGTATATACCTCATCTTCTTTATCCATCCACTGAGGAACACTTAGGTTGTTTCCATATTGTGGCTACTGTAAATAATGCTGCAATGAACATGGGGTGCATTTATCTTTTTGAGTTGGGATCTTTTTTTCTTCAGATAAATACCCTGCAGTAAAATTGCTGGATCATACAGTGATTGTATTTTTAATTTTTTGAAGAATCTCATACAGTCTTCCATAGTGGGTGAACAAATTTGCATCCACACCAACAGTGCACAAGGGTTCCTTTTTTTCTACATCCTTGCCAACACTTGTTATTTTCCTGTCTTTTTGTTATTAGTCATTCTAACAGGTGTGAGGTGATATCTCATTGTGGTTTTGATTTGCATTTCCCTGATGATTAGTGCTGTTGAGCACCTTTTCATGTACCTGTTGGCCATCTGTATGTCTTCCTTAGAAAACTGCTTGATAAATTAATGAGGTTTGAGAGTTGTGTAACAAAGACTTTCATATTGTACCTGTGATAAAGACATATGGGTTGGATTTGTAGCTAGTTGAATAACTCTAGTCAGCATTGTAAGTAGCAGATGGATGCCAACCCAAGAAAGGTCTCTAATTAGTATTTCATATAAATCAGTACTGTTGTTTGTGACTTACAGATAGATAGATGGCATATAAAGTGTACAGAAAACATAAAACAGAGAAGGGTAACTATATTCAAAATTATTGTAAAGGATACTTTAATTTAGTAATTTTTACTCTTGAGGAAAAAGTAAGACTAGAGTGTACCTGTGACCATGATCTGAATGGCTGACTATCAGGTGGGAGAAGCAGCTGATTTGTCTCTGTGTTGCACCAGAAGCACAACTAAAACTACTGGATACTCCTTACACTAAAATGCTTTAAAATAAGTAAGAATTTCCTAAAATTAGCCCTATGAAGCAATGGGTTGTATAAAGTAGTAAGGTTTCTTCTCACCACAATTATTTAAAACAGGATTCCTGCATTAGATTCAAGCTAGGACTAGCTGGTATGTAAATTCTCTATTGGCTCCAATCATTCAGAATCTGACTTGAGGTGCTTCAGGGCAGAAAATGTGGCTTACTCAACAATGCATTCTTAACACTAGCTTGGCAAAAGTTCATATAAAAAAGATGGAGGCTTTTTAGCACAGAAATTATATATATGAAAATAAACATTAAGAATACCATTGATCATAGTTCCATGACTCCTCTCTCAAGTAAAAGTCAATTTCAATACATATTATTACACCAAAGTTTTATATGTTGATATTTTTATCCTTATTATTTGATTTGATTTTGATTATCAATTTTCTTAACGTTTGAGTTTCCTACCAATATTTCATATTTATATACTCTTCAAATATATTATTTTGGGATGTACTGTGTTACACTTAAAATCATAAAGTTTTGATCTGTATTTATTTTTGCTTATTATTCATTTTTTGAAAGAATTTTTAAAATTAATATTTTGACTGTTAAGCATTTCCTATTTTTAGCCCCTAACTTATCTAATAATATTAAAAAATGTATTCCTTTTCCACAGTCTAAATCTCTTTATTCAGTTGCCCCACTTCATCAGCACGTTTATTGGTTTCCACATTACTGATTCAGCATTTTAGCTTATTTAGGTAAGGATACCATCTAGTGGTGAGAACATGTAGCTGCTTGGTTCTACATCAATTACCCTTGTTTTTCCCCCTAATTTTGTTCTACAACTCTTAGGTAAATAAAAAAGCAATGAATCCCAATTTTAAAACTAGTAAACAAAATTTAAAAATTAATAATAGTAAGAATAATTGTTTATTAGCAGTGAGCGGAATGAAATTCGACAAATTTGTTTTTACCACGGGACCTCCAGTTAACTTGATAGTTTGACTCTTAAATCAGTTTCCTTTCTTTTGCTTTGTACCTACTGAGCTGGAAACCTCTAATTTACAAGTATAGGTCACCAGGAATGCAAGTAAGTGTGTGGTGGCTCTATCAGACAGGTTTTGACAAGTGGATTGGATGAAGACAAAGAAATTAGAGATTGCTCATTGTAGGTAACCTAAATGCAGATGAACAGACTCAAATGCTGGAAGCATGGTTCTTCTACCTGACAGGAAGTGGTGAAAAGATTCTTAATCCACTCTGGTTAATATGGCTCTGAAAAGTATTTCTTCATGGTCTTCTGCAGAATGTGGACTTAAAAAAAATCTAATACACATTTCTTCCTTTCTCTGTCAAGAGGAGAAGTTCTCAAGGGGAAAGAGGCAAGCTGTTAGTAATCAGCAGTCTCCACCACAATTTAGTCATCTTAGGAAATATCAGTACTTTGTCCTCAGCAATTAAAATCCTGGCATTTTGGTCTGAAGTGATGGCTTCAGGCCAATCAAGACATTGAATACATTGCTAAGACATCATCAGAGGAAGCCAGAGAATGTCTTTGCTGCCAGCACCAATATCACACAGAAGTATTTTCAATCTCATTGCTTATTTTAAAAACTCCTATGAGCACCTCTTCCCTCAGAAGTCAGCATATGCCAGTTAGGATAAGCAGTATCTTTTATTCACTGGCAATTTCTTTGCATGGCATGTGAAACTGTAAACTCAAGACTGTAAGTTGCTAGTATTTCCAATTTTCATTTCCATTCACTTTCAAGAGACTTATTTTTCAAATGCTAACTTGTCTCTGGAAATAAAGAAGAATACGGAGTAATTTTGGGTGCATTCTCTTGAGTAGTGATGTTCTTTTTTCTGTATGCATAGTTGGTGCTCTGTCCTTCCGTCTAAAAACAGCTGGCAAAATAATTAACTAAACAAATGAAAAGCCTTTTCCTATAGCACAGGTTTTTAGTGATAAATAGAAATAAAAAGTTGACCAACTTTTCTTCATCATATGAGTGCCACACATAAGCTAATATTTGAGTCATACTTTGTGTCAGTTTCTTTCAACTAAACAAAGTAAAATAACTGAATAATTCTGACACGCAAACAAAAGAATATACTAATTGTTCTACATCATATGGTACTGAGATTATATAACATTCAATAAATTAATTTAGATTTTTCTGAGATAGCTGTCTTAAATTTCAAGCTTGATCTTCCTAAGTATCTTAGAAATAGCATGATCTGATCAGTTTTTGCTACGAGCAGGATAGAGAATGATGCCTCTCTCATTCACTTTTATGCCGTTAACAACATTTCATTAATTTCATACTAGAAAACCTATTTTGCATTTCTTCTAGAAAAACTCACTGTACTCTGAAGTAATGCATAAGTTCCAATGACTTCATGCCATTATTTGACCAGATTTCCCAATAGAAAAGGCACTGGGGAGAATAGATAACCAGTCCTTTAACAAAATTCTGTTTCCAGATATTCATGTGATACATTTTATATGCATTTTCTTTATTTATTTAATTTTTAAAAATGTTTATTTATTTTGAGAGAGAGCGAGCGAGCATGAGTGGGGAAGAGCAGAGAGGCAGAGAGAGAGAGAGAGAGAGAGAGAAAGAGAGGGAGGGAGGGAGGGAGGGAGGGAATCCCAAGCAGGCTCCACACTGTCAGTGCAGAGCCTGTAGCAGGGCTCTAAACTACCCAGGCGCCCCTGCATTTTCCTTTTTTAGATGGCACTATGAAGTTATCACAATAGATGCACTTATCTTAGTACACAGAGATTCATATTCTACAGTCTCAGTTGGATCTTGTTTACTATTTATGATATGATGCTGTTTTGAATCACCCTGTTATCATTATTTCATCACAATTGTTTTATACTTTTGTAATTCTTTTTTTTTAAGTTCTTTATTTTTTAAATTTATTTTTTGTCAGAGAGAGACAGAGCATGAGCAGGGGAGGGGCAGAGAGAGAGAGACAGAAACAAAGAATCTGAAGCAGGCTCCAGGCTCTGAGCTGTCAGCACAGCCGAATCGACTGAGCCATCCAGGTGCCCCAGTATTTCTGAGTAATGATGGATTTAGTTTTGTGAATTGGGGATAAAGAAGCATAATAATAACAGAGTATAAATTTTAAAGATATAAATAATATGCAAATGCCATGAAAATGTGTGAGCAGAGGTAATTAATTGTATTCTGTTAAGTGACCAATTTAGTTCTCTTTGTTCAATGATTAACATGACAGAATTTCTAGGAAAATATGAATTATATGTGAACAAAACTGTTTCATGGCTTTTTATTCTGAAATTATAAAACTTCCTGGAGACCACTTGCTAGATGACCACAGACCATCATGGGTCCAAGGATCATACTTCAACAAATAGAAGGTGTAGGGAAAGAAAATTTATCTCTACTTTACAATTCTATTATTTAAACATCTTTTCTAAGAATAAATTCCAATAAAGAGTTCCTCTGTAGACAGAATTTTCTGAATTGGTAGAAGGTTGAGCTGGATTATCTCTAAGATCTTTTCCAGCACTTAAGATTTTAAATTATGCTATTAATATGCCCTGGATTTATAGAACAATCAACAATCAGAACCAATAATTCCCTATGGGATTGAAGCCAGAGTTAATGTGTAGAATTCTTAAGCATATATAATTTCATTTATTCACTCAATAAATACTGTGTATCTAATATGTGCTAGTCCTTATTCTAGGTATTGGAGATTCTGCAGTGAAAGATATAGACAAATTCCCTGCTCTAATGGAGTTTCTACGACAGAGAAGGAGAATTTAAAATTTAAATATCAGATGATATATGAGCTAAGAAGAAAAATAAAGCAGAACAAATGAATAAAGAGAGAGTACAGGGGCGGGGGCAGAGGGAGAAGAAGGGTGAAGAAGAAAAGGCCTCACTAATAAGGGAATATCTGAGCATATAGCTGCATGAAGTAAAAGAGCAAAGTCATGCAGAAATCTGTAGGAAGACTATTTCAGGCAGAGGAAAGAGTAAGAAAAAAGCACCTGAGGCAGTGGAGTTGGTTTGTTCCAGGACACCACTATGGCCAAAACACAGTAAAGGAGGGGCAGGCTAATAGGAGAGATGAGATTACATATGTTGTAAGGGTGTCTAAGGGTGTGTGTGTGTGTGTGTGTGTGTGTGTGTGTGTGTGTGGCAGGGGTTTGGGGGGGGGGGTGGTATTAGGGAGAGTCTTGGCAAGGAAGAATGTTGGCTTTTACTCTGAGATGGAAACCACTGGAGGGTTTGAACAGAGGAGTGACATGATCTTACATTTTCAAAGGATTACTCTGCTTTGTGGGACTTTAGGGCAATGAAGGTATAAGCAGGAAGGCCAATTAGAAGTAATCCAAGTGAGAAACAAGGGTGACTGTACCAGGGCGACTGTGGTGGCAGGAATTTAGTACAGTGGTGTGGTTAACAGTCAAAAATAACTTGAGATAGTCTTAGAAGACAGTGACACCTTCTGGCTCAAAGAAAGACTTACAAAGTTTCACAACAGAAGAGAGCCAATGTAAAAGCCAAGAATGAAGTTCCTAAAGGAGAAAAATGGTAGTATTCTGTAGCTTGACAGAACCCAAGATATTCATGGTCAACAAAAAGTACCCTGAGAAGGTTCTCCTCAGAGGGGACGCCTTGTAATATTATTTGAAGATGTGAGCCAGATACAAGGGCTATCTCGCTTGAGTGTGGCTATGACAGAGGGGTTTGTCCTGGGGCTCATCTTTGGAATTCCTCTAAAGATACTCTGGGAGCTTGGGCAAAGATGCCGATGTGGTTGCAATGTGCACTCCAGGTCTGTGTGCTCTGACTCATAATTCATGCCTTGCCTATGACTAGTCAGCATGTTCTGTTAAATTCTTATATGATTTGTTTTCTAATTACATGTAGCTATTTCTCATTATCATTTCCGGTTCTAACTTTGAGACACATCTTTTTCTGGGAAAGGGTTATGAAATTTCTTTTCAGTATTATTTGCAAATGCTAAATGTCAATATCAATAACAAAGCAAAAAGGTACCTCACAAGACCAGACAGGATGAATATATTACTCTAATTTTGTAGACAAGAGACCTCTTAAGACTTAGTACTTATAAGAAGGAAAATAGACATAAATCATGAATTCAATTTTACGGTACCTTCCTTCCACTTAAAATAATCATTATAGTCCATGTTACTTTTTTCATAAAGATCTGAAAACCTGAATAGTAGACAGTGATAAAAAGGAAACTTGGAGAGTTATATTAAGACAAAAGTGGACGCAGCCTACCGTGGTGATGTAGCGAGAGTGGAATTCTGGAGCATCTTTCAGGAACGTGAGGCCAGGGTGTGTATCTACCACATCCTAAAGAAGATTAAAACCAAAACCAAATTAACAAACACACCAAAAAACAAAATAAAAAAACTAAATGCCAACAGAATTTTTCTTTCCTGTAGAGTAAGTAGCCAGTTGAGCAAACCTGCTATTTTTGGAATACTGAACAATGCACTTAAAATTTAACACTTTATTAAATACAAATTTTATTACAAGCATACTTATGTGTGCTTTTTGATATGCTAGTATACTTCAATAAAACATTAAAATTGTAATTTAACTATATTTGGTGGTTTGTGAATCAAATATCTTAGAGATATGTAATTTTAACATGTCAAAGCATGTCAGGGAAATTCACCACACAGATTCTGGGGTAGGGGTGGTTAAGAGAAATTTACACACACAAGTGACAAGACACAGCCAACTATAATGATTCTTTCTTAACCTAGAGACATGGGAAATACCTGAGGAAAAAAAATAGCCATGTAGCCAAGTAGTTTGAAATCTATGTTAAATTGTATGGGTCAGCTAATGTCCATCAGAATAACTGTGTGGACAAATCTATTTTTAATTTAGGATTTTAGTTTTATTTTATTTTATTTATTTATTTTTTAAAATTTTTTAACGTTTATTTATTTTTGAGACAGAGACAGAGCATGAATGGGGGAGTGTCAGAGAGAGAGGGAGACACAGAATCAGAAACAGGCTCCAGGCTCTGAGTGGTCAGCACAGAGCCTGACGTGGGGCTCGAACCCACGGACCGCGAGATCATGACCTGAGCCAAAGTCGGATGCTTAACCGACTGAGCCACCCAGGCGCCCCAGATTTTAGTTTTATTTTAAAATCTGCTTTTTCTCATGGAAGACTATTAGAATTTTAAAACCCTGAAATACCATTTTTCTTCTCTTTTTTCTTTTTAATGTTTGTTTATTTTTGAGTGAGAGACAGAGCATGAGCGGGGGAGGGGCAGAGAGTGAGAGGGAGACACAGAATCTGAAGGAGGCTCCAGGCTCTGGGCTGTCAGCACAGAGTTTGATGTAGGGCCCGGACTCATGAACTGCGAGATCATGACCTGAGTTGAAGTTGGACACTTAACTGACCGAGCCACCCAGGCAACCCAACCATTTTTATTTTCTAATTAAATTTTAAAGCACTTTGAATAAACCTGGAAAACCTATTGGAGATGATTACTGTTAATTTAATAACCAGAGGCAACAGCAATGCCAACATAGATATAATCTATTAATTGGTTATAAATGGACAGACATCAATTATTATCGCTTTTCTTCGATTCTTCAGAATGGTTAGCTATACATACCTACCAACACAGTCTCAAAGCAATGGACCTTACTATTTAACTTTTTATTTGGAAATAATTTTAGACCAAGGGAAAAGTTACAAAAATATTAGAGATTTCTATGCCCTTCTCCCAGCTTTCCATAATGGCAACAACTTACAAACCATAGTATAATGATCAAAACTAGGAAATGAACATCGGTACAATACTACACTACAGACATTATTCAAATTTTACCAGCTTTTCCTTTAGTGTTTTTTTCTGTTCCAGGATCCTAGTTTAGTTCTTGTGTCTCACTGTCTCACGGAACTCTGACAGTTCCTCAGTCTTGTATTTTATGATTTTGACATTCTTAATGAGTCCTGGTCAATTATTCTGTAGAATGTCTCTCAACATGGTTTTGTCTGTTTTCTCATGATTAGATTAAGATTACACATTTTCAGCAGATATATGACAGAAGTGGTATTGTGTCCTTTTCAGTCATATGAGAGTATGATGTAGTTATGTCTTATATCTTGTAGAGTTAATATTGATCACATTTGGCTGAAATGGTGACTGCTGGGTTTGCTATCTTATTTTCCCTCAATAGTTAATAAATCTTGTAGGGGGAGATACTTGGAGACTCTGCTAATATCCTGTTTCTCTGCAAATTTTTGCCCAGTGATATTAGCAGTCATTTGTAGAACCTATGACATTTATACTGTGGTGTTTATTTTGTATTTTCCTCATTATTTCTACATTTATTAACTAGAATTCTTTTATAAGGAAGAGCTATCCCTCCTCTCCCACATATTTATTTGTTCAGTTCATATCAGTATAGATTCATGGGTATTTACTTTATTCTATGGGTTACAATCCAACACTATCATTATTTATTTTGTTGCTCAAATTGATATTGCTGTGGCCACTGGGAACTCGATCAGGTTGGCCCCTGTGTCCTCTTGACATGCCCCATCCTTTTGCAAGCACTTTTATACTTTCTGGTATCACAACATGGTCCAGGCTCATATTATATTTTCCTTGTTACAATCCTGGAATCAACCCTTTTCCCCAAAGAGTCCTGGGTCCTTTATTGGAAAATGGTATTTAAAAACCATGTAGAAATCTGGGTGCTAGAGGTGCTCATTACTTCTAGGGTGTCACTGCTCCTGGACCCTCTTAGCAGGAAGAACTAGGAATATATGTATGTACAGCAGTCCTCCCCTTATCTGCTGGGGAGATCTTCCAAGACTCCCAGGGGCTGCCTGAAATTACAAACAGTAGTGAACCCTATATATACTATGTTTTTTCCTATACATATGATAAAGTTTAATTTATAAATTAGGCCCAGTAAGAGGTTAACAACAATAATGAAATACAATAATTATAACAATATACTGCAATAAAAGTTATGTGAATATGATTTCTCTCTCAAAATATATCATTGTACTACTGTACTCACCTTTTAACTTGTGATATGAGATGATAAGATGCCTCACGGTGAGATGAAATGAGGTGATTAACTTAGGCATTGTGACGTAGCCTTGGGCCACTACTCACCAACTGACATTATGTCAGGAGGATCATCTGCTTCTAGACTGCAGTTACCTCAATAACTGAATAAATGAAACTGCATATAAAGGGGGAACTCCTGTATACTAATCCACGCATACACACTTCTATTTCTTTCTATATTTATCTATTTATGCTAAAAACTATGTAATCATATAGATAATGGGTTCTAACCACAAGGTTCATTCTAACCTTCCCTCTTTCCTTTGTAACTTTAACGCAACGGCCAACCTATACTGCACTGAGAAACAAATTTACTAAAGAGAGTACAGTATTTGTGCATAGTTCTTTTTGTCGTTAGTCATATGGTATCCAATTAAAATACTGTTTTCCAGGGTTACTTAGGTTAGCTCTCTCCTTCATCCTCTTTGATGTGGTTATAATACAGTTTAGTTCATTTGCTACTGTTTATTATTTTATTCTGAGTTTCTTTCCCACAGTTACAGGTTGATTTTAATTCATTATTTCTTAGAGGGAGAGTATTTGAACATTACTATGGTTCTACAAGTCAAAGCTAACATAGAATTGACATCGTAACAATTTCAAGTTCTCCCACTCGTAAAGACCTCTCTCTCCATTTATATAAATCTTATTTCATGTCTCTCAGCAACGTTTCGCTGTTTTTAGTGTACAGGTCTTGCACACCTTTGTCAGATTCATCTCTAAGTATTTAATATTTTTGGGTGGTATTACAAATGGCATTCAATTTCCAATTTCTGTTGCTGGTATATGGAAGGAGAATTGATTTTTGTATTCTGATCACGTCATCTGTAAACTTTCCAAACTCTCTTACTAAATACAGTTTTAGCAGCATCCCACAAACTTTGACATGTTTTCATTCAGTTCAAGATAATTCTTAACTTTCCTTTTGATTTCTTCTCTGACTCATGGGTTATTTAAAAGTGCTAGTTATCAAATATTTGGAGAATTTTCAAAGATCTTTCATGATTTCTAATTTAATCCCATTAAAGTCAAAGAAATCCTTTATTCTGTGATGATTCAGTTTATGAACTGAATTTTGAAAATTTATTGAGATTTCTTCTATGGCTCAGAATATGGTCTATCTTGGTAAATATTCTGTTTACATGTTAAAGGAACGTGTATTCTACTGCTGATTGGTAAAGAGTAATATAAATGTCAATTAGGTCAAGTTGGTTCATAGTATTGTTCAAATGTTCTATATCCTTATTGATTTCTCTCAACTTGTTCATTATTGAGAGCAGCACATGGAAATCTGCAATTATAATTGTGAATGTATCTTTGCAGTTCTATCAGATTTTACTTCATGCATTTTGAAGGTCTGTTGTAAGGTCCACAAACATTTATTTTTATCTTGTTTTTAAAAATTTTGTTACCTAATATTTTTTTTTAATTTTTATTAACTTTATTATTTTTTAATTTACATCCAAATTAGTTAGTATATAGTGCAACAATGATTTCAGGAGTAGAGTTCTTAATCCCCCCCTCCCACAACACCTCCAGTAAGCCTGTCTGTTTTCCATATTTAAGAGTCTCTTATGTTTTGTCCCCCTCCCTGTTTTTATATTATTTTTGTTTCCCTTCTCTTATGTTCATCTGTTTTGTCTCTTAAAGTCCTCATACAAGTCATATGATATTTGTCTTTTTCTGACTAATTTCACTTAGTATCATGCCCTTGAGTTCCATCCACGTAGTTGCAAATGACAAGATTTCATTCTTTTTGATTACTGAGTAATACTCCATTGTATATATCTACCACATCTTCTTTATCCATTCATCCATCGATGGAAATTTGGGCTCTTTCCATACTTTGGCTGTTGCTAATAGTACTGCTATAAACATTGGGGTGCTTGTGCCCCTTCAAAACAGCATACCTATATCCTTTGGGTAAATGCCTAGTAGTGCAATTGCTGGCTAGTAGGGTAGTTCCATTTTTAATTTTTTGAGGAACCTCCATACTGTTTTCCAGAGTGGCTGCATCAGCTTGCATTCCCACCAACAATGCAAAAGAGATCCTCTTTCTCCACATCCTCGCCAACATCTGTTGTTGCCTGAGTTGTTAATGTTAGCCATTCTGACAGGTGTGAGGTGGTATCTCATTGTGGTTTTGATGTGTATTTCCCTGATGATGAGTGATGTTGAGCATTTTTTCATGTGCTTGTTGGCCATCTGGATGTCTTCTTTAGAGAAGTATCTATTCATGTCTTTTGCCCATTTCTTCACTGGATTATTTGTTTTTTGGGTGTTGACACTGATGAGTTCTTTATAGATTTTGGATACTAACCCTTTATCTGATATGTCGTTTGCAAATATCTTCTCCCATTCTGTCGGTTGCCTTTTAGTTTTGTTGATTGTTTCCTTCGCTGTGCATAAGGTTTTTATTTTTATGAGGTCCCAGTAGTTCATTTTTGCTTTTGTTTCCCTTGCCTCTGGAGATGTGTTGAGTAAGAAGTTGCTGTGGCCAAGATCAAAGAGGTTTCTGCCTGCTTTCTCCTCAAGGATTTTGATGGCTTCCCATCTTACACTTAGGTCTTTCATTCATTTTGAGTTTAGTTTTGTGTATGGTGTAAGAAAGTGGTCCAGGTTCATTCTTCTGCATGTTGCTATCCACTTTTCCCAGCACCACTTGCTGAAGAGACTGTCTTTATTCCATTGGGTATTCTCTCCTGCTTTGTCAAAGTTTAGTTACCCATATGTTTGTGGGTCCATTTTTGGGTTCTCTATTCTGTTCCATTGATCTGAATGTCTGTTCTTGTGCCAGTACCATACTGTCCAGATGATTACAGCTTTGTAGTATATCTTGAAGTCCGGGATTGTGATGCCTCCTGCTTTGGTTTTCTTTTTCAAAACTGCTTTGGCTATTCGTCTTTTCTGGTTCCATACAAATTTTAGGATTATTTGTTCTAGCTCTGTGAAGAATGTTGGTGTTATTTTGATAGGGATTGCAATTGAATGTGTAGATTGCTTTGGGTAATATTGACATTTTAACAATATTTGTTTTTCCTATCCAGGAGCATGGAATCTTTTTCCATTTTTTTGTGTCTTCAAGCTTCTTATAGTTTCCAGTGTATAGATTTTTCACCTCTTTGGTTAGATTTATTCCTAGGTATTTTATGGTTTTTGGTGCAATTGTAAATGGGATCAATTCCTTGATTTCTCTTTCTGTTGCTGCATTGTTGGTGCATAGGAATGCAACCTATTTCTGTGAGTTGATTTTATATCCTCCGACTTTGCTGAATTCATGCATCAGTTCTAGCAGTTGTTTGGTGGAATCTTTAGGGTTTTCCATACAGAGTATCATGTCATCTGCGAAGAGTGCAAGTTTGACCTCCTCCTCACTGTTTTGGATGCCTTTTATTTCTTTATGTTGTCTGACTGCAGATGCTAAGACTTCCAACACTATGTTGAATAACACTGGAGAGTGGACATCCCTGTCTTGTTCCTGACCTTAGGGTTTTAGGTCTCAGTTTTTCCCCATTGAAGATGATATTAGCGTTGGGTCATTGATATATGGCTTTTACGAACTTGAGGTATGATCCTTCTATCCCTACTTTCTTGAGGGTTTTTATCAAGAAAGGATGCTGTATTTTGTCAAATGCTTTCTCTGCATCTAATGAGAGGATCATATGGTTCTTGTTCTTTCTTTTATTGATGTGATGAATCACGTTAATTGTTTTGCGGATATTGAACCAGCCCTGCAGCCCAGGTATAATTCCCACTTGGTCATGGTGAATAATTTTTTTAATGTATTGTTGGATCTGGCTGGCTAATATCTTCTTGAGGGCTTTTGCATCCATGTTCATCAGGGACCTCTTTCATTCTTTTTTTTTTAGCTTTTATTATTTATTTATTTTTATGAAATTTATTGTCAAATTGGTTTCCATACAACACCCAGTGCTCATCCCAACAGGTGCCCTCCTCAATACCCATCACCCACTTTCCCCTCCCTCCCACCCTCCCCCCCATCAACCCTCAGTTTATTCTCAGTTTTTAAGAGTCTCTTATGATTTGGCTCCCTCTGTCCCCCTTCTTTTTTTCCTTCCCTTCCCCCACAGTCTTCTGTAAAGTTTCTCAGGATCCACATAAGAGTGAAAACATATGGTATCTGTCTTTCTCTGTATGACTTATTTCACTTAGCACAACACTCTCTACTTCTATCCACGTTGCTACAAAGGGACACATTTCATTCTCATTGACAAGTAGTATTCCATTGTGTATATAAACCACAATTTCTTTATCCATTCATCAGTTGATGGATATTTACACTCTTTCCATAATTTGGCTATTGTTGAAAGTGCTGCTAGAAACATTGGGGTACAAGTGCCCCTATGCATCAGCACTCCTGTATCCCTTGGGTAAATTCCTAGCAGTGCTATTGCTGGGTCATAGGGTAGATCTATTTTTAATTTTTTGAGGAACCTCCACACTGTTTTCCAGAGTGGCTGCACCAGTTTGCATTCCCACTGACAGTGCAAGAGGGTTCCCGTTTCTACACATCCTCTCCAGCATCTATAGTCTCCTGCTTTGTGCATTTTAGCCACTCTGACTGGAGTGAGGTGGTATCTCAGTGTGGCTTTGATTTGTATTTCCCTGATGAGGAGCGATGTTGAGCATCTTTTCATGTGCCTGTTGGCCATCTGGATGGCTTCTTTAGAGAAGTGTCTATTCATGTTTTCTGCCCATTTCTTCATTGGATTATTTGTTTTTTCAGGTGTGGACTTTGGTGAGTTCTTTATAGATTTTGGATACTAGCCCTTTATCTGATATGTCATTTGCAAATATCTTTTCCCATTCTGTTGGCTGCCTTTTAGTTTTGTTGATTGTTTCCTTTGCAGTGCAGAAGCTTTTTATCTTCAAGAGGTCCCAATATTTCATTTTTGCTTTTAATTCCCTTGCTTTTGGAGATGGGTCAAGTAAGAAACTGCTGCGGCTGAGGTCAGAGAGGTTTTTTCCTGCTTTCTCCTCTAGGGTTTTGATGGTTTCCTGTCTCACATTTAGGCCCTTTACCCATTTTGAGTTTATTTTTGTGAGTGGTGTAAGAAAGGGGTCTAGTTTCATTCTTCTGCATGTTGCTGTCCTGTTCTCCCAGCACCATTTGTTAAAGAGACTGTCTTTTTTCCATTGGATATTCTTTCCTGCTTTGTCGAAGATGAGTTTGCCATACTTTTGGCCATGCTCTCCAGTTCTGAAGTCTCTATTCTATTCCATTGGTCTATGTGTCTGTTTTTGTGCCAATACCGTGCTGTCTTGATGATTACAGCTTTATAGTAGAGGCTAAAGTCTGGGATTGTGATGCCTCCTGTTTTGGTCTTCTTCTTCAATATTACTTTGGCTATTCGGGGTCTCTTGTGGTTCCGTACAAATTTTACGATTGCTTGTTCTAGCTTCGAGAAGAATGCTGGTGCCATTTTGATTGGGATTGCACTGAATGTGTAGATAGCTTTGGGTAGTATTGACATTTTAATAATATTTATTCTTCCAATCCATGAGCACGAAATGTTTTTCCATATCTTTATATTTTCTTTAATTTCCTTCATAAGCTTTCTATAGTTTTCAGCATACAGATCTTTTACATCTTTGGTTAGGTTTATTCCTAGGTATTTTATGCTTCTTGGTGCAATTGTGAATGGGATCAGTTTCTTTATTTGTCTTTCTGTTGCTTCATTATTAGTGTATAAGAATGTAACTGATTTCTGTACATTAATTTTATATGCTGCAACTTTGCTGGAATCATGTTATCAGTTCTAGCAGACTTTTGGTGGAGTCTATTGGGTTTTCCATGCATAATATCATTTCATCTGCAAAAAGTGAAAGCTTGACTTCATCTTTGCCAATTTTGATGCCTTTGATTTCTTTTTGTTGTCTGATTGCTGATGTTAGAACTTCCAACACTATGTTAAACAACAGTGATGAGAGTGGACATCCCTGTTGTGTTCCTGATCTCAGGGGGAAAGCTCTCAGTTTTTCCCCATTGAGGATGATATTAGGTGTGGGCTTTTCATAAGTGGCTTTAATGGTGTTTAAGTATATTCCTTCTACCCCGACTTTTTTTGAGGGTTTTCATTAAGAAGGAATGCTGAATTTTGTCAAATGCCTTTTCTGCAGCGACTGACAGGATCATATGGTTCTTTTCTTTTCTTAATGTGATGTATCACATTGATTTGCGAATGTTGAACCAGCCCTGCAGCCCAGGAATGAATCCCACTTGATCATGGTGAATAATTCTTTTTATATGCTGTTGAATTCAATTTGCTACTATCTTATTGAGAATATTTGCATCCATATTCATCACGGATATTGGCCTGTAGTTCTCTTTTTTTTTGCTAGGTCTCTGTCTGGTTTGGGAATCAAAGTAATGCTGACTTCATAGAATGAGTCTGGAAGTTTTCCTTCCCTTTCTATTTTTTGGAACAGCTTGAGAAGGATAGGTATTATCTCTGCTTTAATTGTCTGGTAGAATTCCCCAGGGAAGCCATCTGG
Organism: Panthera pardus; assembly: GCF_024362965.1. Taxonomy (NCBI): domain Eukaryota; kingdom Metazoa; phylum Chordata; class Mammalia; order Carnivora; family Felidae; genus Panthera; species Panthera pardus. The sequence continues at coordinate 126,028,206 of NW_026526721.1, forward strand.
TCCTGGACTCTTATTTGTTGGGAGATTTTTGATAACTGATTCAATTTCTTTGCTGGTTATGGGTCTGTTCAAGTTTTCTATTTCTTCCTGTTTGAGTTTTGGAAGTGTGTGGGTGCTTAGGAATTTGTCCATTTCTTCCAGGTTGTCCAGTTTGTTGGCATATAATTTTTCATAGTATTCCCTGATAATTGCTTGTGTTTCTGAGGGACTGGTTGTAATAATTCCATTTCATTCATGATTTTATCTATTTGGGTCATCTCCCTTTTCTTTTTGAGAAGCCTGGCTAGAGGTTTATCAATTTTGTTTATTTTTTCAAAAAACCAACTCTTGGTTTCATTGATCTGCTCTACAGTTTTTTTAGATTCTATATTGTTTATTTCTGCTCTGATCTTTATTATTTATCTTCTTCTGCTGGATTTGGGGTGTCTTTGCTGTTCTGCTTCTATTTCCTTTAGGTGTGCTGTTAAGATTTTGTATTTGGGATTTTTCTTGTTTCTTGAGATAGGCCTGGATTGCAATGTATTTTCCTCTCAGGACTGCCTTCGCTGCATCCCAAAACATCTGGATTGTTGTATTTTCATTTTCGTTTGTTTCCATATATTTTTTAATTTCTTCTCTAATTGCCTGGTTGACCCATTCATTCTTTAGTAGGGTGTCCTTTAACCTCCATGGTTTTGGAAGTTTTCCAGACTTTTTCCTGTGGTTGATTTCAAGTTTCATAGCATTGTGGTCTGAAAGTGTGCATGGTATGATTTCAATTCTTTTATACTTATGAAGGGCTGTTTTGTGACCCAGTATGTGGTCTATCTTGGAGAATGTTCCATGTGCACTCGAGAAGAAAGTATATTCTGTTGCTTTGGGATGCAGAGTTCTAAATATATCTGTCAAGTCCATCTGATCCAATGTATCATTCAGGGCCCTTGTTTCTTTATTGATCCTGTGTCTAGATGATCTATCCATTGTTGTATGTGGGGTATTAAAGTCCCCTGCAAGTACCACATTCTTATCAATAAGGTTGCTTATGTTTGTGATTGTTTTATATATTTGGGGGCTCCGTATTCGGCACATAGGCATTTATAATTGTTACCTCTTCCTGATGGATAGACCCTGTAATTATTATATAATGCCCTTCTTCATCTCTTGTTACAGCCTTTAATTTAAAGTCTAGTTTGTCTGATATAAGTATGGCTACTCCAGCTTTCTTTTGACTTCCAGTAGTATGACAGAGAGTTCTCCATCTCCTCACTTTCAATCTGAAGGTGTCCTCAGGTCTAAAGTGAATCTCTTGTAGACAGTAAATAGATGGGTTTTTTTTTAAATCCATTCTGATACCCTATGTCTTTTGGTTGGAGCATTTAGTCCATTTACATTCAGTGTTATTATTGAAAGATATGGGTTTAGAGTCATTGTGATGTCTGTAGGTTTCATGCCTGTAGTGATGTCTCTGGTACTTTGTGGTCCTTGCAACATTTCACTCACAGAATCCCACTTAGGATCTCTTGCAGGGCTGGTTTAGTGGTGATGAATTCCTTCAGTTTTTGTTTGGGAAGACCTTTATCTCTCCTTCTGTTCCAAATAACAGACTTGCTGGATAAAGGATTCTCGGCTGCATATTTTTTCTGTTCACCACATTGAAGATTTCCTGCTAGTCCTTTCTGGCCTGCGAAGTTTCAATAGATAGGTCTGCCACTACTCTTATATGTCTACCTTTGTAAGTTAGAGCCTGTTTATCCCTAGCTGCTTTCAGAATTTTCTTTTTATCCTTGTATTTTGCCAGTTTCACTATGATATGTCATGCAGAAGATTGATTCAAGTTACATCTGAAGGGAGTTCTCTGTGCCTCTTGGATTTCAATGCCTTTTTCCTTCCCTAGATCAGGGAAGTTCTCAGCTATGATTTGTTCAAGTACACCTTCAGCCCCTTTCTCTCTCTTGTCTTCTTCTTCTGGAATTCCTATGATATGGATATATTTCCGTTTGATTGCATCACTTAGTTCTCTAATTCTCCCCTCATACTGCTGGATTTTTTTATCTCTCTTTTTCTCAGCTTCCTCTTTTTCCATAATTTTATCTTCTAATTCACCTATTCTCTCCTCTGCCTCTTCAATCCGAGCTGTGGTCGACTCCATTTTATTTTGCACCTCATTTATAACATTTTTTAGCTCCTCATGACTATTTCTTAGTCCCTTGATCTCTGTAGCAATAGATTCTCTGCTGTCCTCTATGCTCTCTTCAAGCCCAGTGATTAATTTTATGACTATTGTTCTAAATTCTTGTTCCATTATATTGCTTAAATTGTTTTTGATCAATTTGTTAGCTGTCGCTATTTCCTGGAGTTTCTTTTGTGGAGAATTCTTCCATTTCGTCACTTTGGGTAGTCCCTGCAGTGGCTCCAAACCACAGGGCACTTCCCCTGTGCCGTCCGGAGTAACTTGTGTTAGTGGCAGGGCCTCAGTCAGACCTGATGTCTGCCCCCAGCCCACCGCTGGGGCCACAGTCAGACTGGTGTGTACTTTATCTTTCCCTCTCCCAGGGGCAGGACTCACTGTGGAGTGGTGTGGCCCCTGTCTGGGCTACTTGCACACTGCCAGGCTTGTGGTGCAGCTTCGATGGGATCTGAGTTATTAGCCAGGGTGGATCTGCAAGGTGCACAGGGGCGGGAGGGGCAGGCTTAGTTCGCTTTGCTGTAGGTGGTCCCCTGTGGGAGAGGCCCTGCAGCACCGGAAGGAGGCAGAGGGATGGATCCACAGAAGCACAGTGTTGGGCGTTTGCACGGGGCAACCAAGTTTGGTCATGGGAACTGGTTCCCTCTGGAATATCATCTGGGGGATGGGAGAGGGAAATGGCACTTACCAGCACCTTTGTTCCCCCATTGAGCTGAGCTCTGTCTTCCGGGGCTCAACAACTCTCCCTCCTGGTGTCCTCTCATCCTCCCCACTCTCTGAGAGCAGAGCTGTTGACTTTTAACATTCCAGATGCTAAGTCCCGCTGGCTGTCAGAACTCACGGAGTCTGGCCCCTCTGCTTCTGCAAGCCAGACTTCGGGGGCTCTGCCTTGCTGGGCGGGCTGCCCCTCCAACGCCCTGGCTCCCTCCCATCAGTCTGTGTAGCATGCACCGCCTCTCTGCCCTTCCTACCCTCTTCCATAGGCCTCTTGTCTATGCTTGGCTCTGGAGAGTCCATTCTGCTGGTCTTCTGGTGGCTTTCTGGGTTATTTAGGCAGATGTAGGTGGAATCTAAGTGATCAGCAGGACGAGGTGAGCCCAGTGTCCTCCTATGCCAGCATCTTCAGCTCTTGAATCTTTCATTCTTGGTTTTATTTATTTATTTATTTATTTTGGTCCTTTCCTTTTTCCTTTTGATCAAACTGGCTAGTGGTTTGTCAATTTTGTTAATTCTGTCAAGGAACCAGCTTCTGGTTTCAATTGATCTGTTCTACTGTTTTTTTGGTTTTGATAGCATTTATTTCTGTTCTAATCTTTATTATTTCCTGTCTTCTGCTGGTTTTGGGTTTTATTTGCTGTTCTTTTTCCAGTTCTTTAAGGCGTAAGGTGTAAGATCTGAGATCTTTCTTCCTTCTTTAGGAAGGCCTGGATTGCTATACATTTTCTTCTTATGACCACCTTTGCTGCGTCCCAGAGGTTTTGGGTTGTGGTGTTATCATTTTTATGGGCTTCCATATACTTTTTAATTTCCTCTTTAACTTCTTGGTTAGCCCATTCATGCTTTAGTATGATGATCTTCAGTCTCCACGTATTTGTTACCTTTCCAAATTTTTTCTTGTGATTGATATTGAGTTTCATAGCGTTGTGGTCTGAAAATACACACGGTATGATCTCCATCTTTTTGTATGTGCTGAGGGCTGATTTGTGTCCCAGTATGTGGTCTATTCTGGAGAATATGCCATGTGCACTGGAGAAAAATGTATATTCTGCTGCTTTAGGATGAAATGTTCTGAATATATCTGTTAAGTCCATCTGGTCCAGTGTGTCATTCAAAGCCATTGTTTTCTTGTTGATTTTTTGATTAGATGATCTGTCCATTGCTGTGAGTGGGGTGGGTCCATAAACATTTAGATTCACCATGTTGTTATACTGAATTGTCATATTCTTGAATATATGAATTGTTATATTCTTGATGAATTGATCCCTGTATCATTCTTATTTTAGTCTTCATGAATTGTTACGTTCCTGATGAATCAACTGATCCCTTTATCTTTCTGTAGCAACAGTATTTACTTTAAAACTTTGTCTGATACTAATACAGCTGCCCGGCTTTCTTTTCTTTTTGTGGCAAAAAACCCAACATAACAAAAAATTCATCCTCCCAACAATTTCTGACTGTATAGTACAATACTGTCAACCACTTATCCATTGTTGTGCGACAGGTCCCTCCCACTCCAATTGTGCATAAATGAAACTCTACACCCACCAAACAACTCCCTACACACCCTCCCCACCCTAAGCTCTGGCAAGAAATTCTTCCTAGGAGTCTGACTACTTTAGATACCTCAAATATGCAGAGTAGTGCCGTATCTGTCTTTTTGTACCTGGCTTATCTCACTTAGCATAATGCCCTCAAAGTTTATCCATGTTGTTGCATGTGATGGAATTTATTTTCATTTTAAAGGCTTGAGTAACAGCAATCAAAAAGAATGAAATCTTGCTATTTGCAACTACGTGGATGGAACTAGAGGGTATTATGCTAAGCGAAATTAGTCAGAGAAAGACAAATACCATATGACTTCACTCCTGTGAGGACTTTAAGACATAGAACAGATGAACACAAGGGAAGGGAAGCAAAAATAATATAAAAACAGGGAGGGGGACAAAACATAAGAGACTCTTAAATATGGAGAACAAACAGAAGGTTACTGGAGGGGTGGGAGGGGGGATGGGCTAAATGGGTAAGGGGCATTAAGGAATCTACTCCCAAAATCTCTGTTGTACTATATGCTAACTAACTTGGATGTAAATTAAAAAAATAAAAAATAAAAAATAAAGGCTGAGTAACACTTCATTATATGTATATACTACATTTTCTTTGTCTGTTCATCATCTGATGGACATTTAGATTGCTTCTACCTCTTAGCTATTGTGAATAAGGCACAATGAACACAGGAATGCAAAGACCTCTTTGAGATTGTTTCCAATTCTTTTGGATATATACCCCAAAGTGGTATTGCTGAGCCACACAGTAGTTATATTTTAAATTTTTTGAGGAACCTTGATACTATTTTCCATAGAGACTGTACCATTTTACATTCTAACCATCAGTGTGTAAGTATTCCAATTTCTCCACATCCTTACCAACAGTTTTTTTTAAAAGGATAGTATCCATTCTAACAGGTATGACGGGATATTTCACCGTGGTTTTGATTTGCATTGCCCTGCTTATTTACTGATATTGAACGTCTCTTCATATGCTTGTTAGACATTTCATCTTCTTTGGAGAAATGTCTATTCAAGTCCTTGCTCTTTTAAAATCAAGTTATTTTTATTGTTGCTGCTATTGAGTTGTAGGAGTTCTTTATATACTGGATATTAACCTTTTATCAGATATGTTTGCAAGTTTTTTTTTTTTCTTTTCACTCTCTAGGTTGCCTTTTACTATGCTGATTCTTTCCTTTGCTGTGCAGAAATTTTACAGTTTGATGTAGTCCCATTTGTCTGGTTTTGCTTTTGCTGCTTCTGCTTTTTTGGTCATATCAACTAAATCACTGCCAAATCCAGTGTCATGAAGTTTTCCCCTATATTTTCTTCTAGGAGATTTATAGTTTCAGGTTTTACGTTTAGGTCTTTAATCTATTTTGAGTTAATTTTTGTATGTGGTATAAGAATGTAACTTCTCTCTTTTGCATGTGGATATCCAGTTTTCCCAACACTATTTGTTGAAGAGACCATCCTTCCCCACTGTAGTCTTGGCACCTATGCTGAAGATCATTTGGCTGTATATGCAAGAATTATAGCTTTGCAATATGTTTTGAAATTTGGAAGTGTGAAGCTTCCAGCTTTGTTCTCCTTTCTCAGGATTGTTTAGGCTATTCCAGGTCCTTTGAAATTTCATATGAATTTTAGAATTGTTTTTTATATTTCTGCAAAAAATGCCATTGGTATTTTTAAACTTTACTGGGGAATAACTGATATACAAAAAAATTGCACATATTTAATACATACAATTTGATGAGTTTGGACATATGTAGCCATCATAGGAAATCATCACCACAGTTAAGGTAATGTAGTAACGTATTCATCACCTCCAAAAGTTTGTTGTTTTTTTCTCTTTTGTCTGTTTGTTTTGGTAAGAATACTTAACATCTATTCTTTTAACAATTTAAATTGCACAATACAGTATTGTTAACTACATGTACTATGTTGTACAGGTGTCTAGAACTTAATTTGTCTTGCATAACTAAAACTGTATCACTGAACATCTTTATGATTCTACTTATATGAGGTATCTAAAATAGACTCATAGAAGCAGAGAACAGAATGGTGGTTGCCAGAGGGTGGGGGAAGGGGACATATGGAATTTTGACAGAGCTTGAGCTGATCTGGATAGACTGCTCTCAGTAGAATGAGCATTTAACAATATTAAATCTTTCAATCCATGAACACAGTATGTCTTTCCATTTATTTGTAAGAGCTTCCTTTTGATTAGTGTTAGCATGCCATATCTTTTTCTCCTTTTACTTTTAATCCATTTGTGTTTATAATTAGAGTACATTTATTTCAAGCAACATATATTTGGGTCTTGTTTTGTCTAATCTTTGCTTTTTGAGAGTATTCACATCACTTATATTTAATGTGTTATTGATATTGATATGGTTAGGTTTAAGTTTATCATGTTTTTTGTCCCATTCATTCTTTGTTCCCCTTTTTCTTCCTTTCCTTCCTCCTTTTGAGTTTACTGACTACTCTTTATAACACATTTTATTTAAAAGGTTTTGCTTTTTAGCTGTAACTGTTATTTTCAGTGGTTGTGTCAAATTTACTAATCATATCATTTGCAATGCTTAATCTGCTATTAAACCAATCTGGTGTATTCTGCACCCCAGACATCTTAGTTTTCATCTCTGCAAGTTCAACTTGGGTCTCTTAAAATATAAATCTTCCATGTCTAACTTTCTGGATATAGTGAATTCAGTTATGACAGCTGTTTTAATGTACTTATCTGATTCTAACATCTGTGTCAGTTCTGGGTCAGTTTCAAATGATTTTTTTCCCCTTATTATCTATGGTATTTTTCTGCTTTTTTGCATGGCTGTGACATCAGCCATTATGAATTTTACCTTTTTGAATGATAGATGTTTACATATTCTTATAAATATTTTCAAGTTATGCTCTTTTTTTTTAAATGTTTATTTATTTCTGAGACAGAGAGAGACAGAGCATGAGTGGGGGAGAGGCAGAGAGAGAGGAAGACACAGAATCAGAAGCAGGCTCCAGGCTCTGAGCTGTCAGCACAGAGCCTGACACGGGGCTCGAAATCACGGACCGTGAGATCATGACCTGAGCCGAAGTCGGTCACTCAACCGACTGAGCCACCCAGGCACCCCCTCAAGTTATGCTCTTGGATGCTGTTAAGTTACTCTGAAATCCTTTCATTCTTGTGGATCTTACTTTCTAAATTGGTTGGGCAGGACCTAGCAATGCTTAATTTAGGGCTAATTATTCTCCATTACTGGAGTAAGACTCCCATGACTATTCTACCCAGTCCTGTGTATTATGAGGTTTTCCAGTCTGGCTGGTAGGGACAAATACTATTCCTGGCTCTGTGTGTGACCCAAAGGTATAGTACTGCTCCCTCTAATTGTGAATAGCTGCTTTTTTTTAAAAATTTTTTTAACGTTTATTTATTTTTGAGACAGAGAGAGACAGAGCATGAATGGGGGAGGGTCAGAGAGAGGGAGACACAGAATCTGAAATAGGCTCCGGGCTCTGAGCTGTCAGCACAGAGCCTAACGCGGGGCTTGAATTCACAGACCGCGAGATCATGACCTGAGCTGAAGTTGGCCACTCAACCGACTGAGCCACCCAGGCGCCCCTGAATAGCTCTTTCTTTAGCTTTGGTTACTTTCCACACATACATCTGCTGACCAGTACTCTGCTGAATACTCATGGAGTATTTCTAAAGATGTATGGAGCTTTCTCCCTGGTGCTCTGTCCCAAGTATTCTCACCACCCTGGTCCTCCTAGCTCTCACCTCTGTCTCCTAAAACCAGGGAGTCTGTCTCCTAAACCCATGGACTCTGCCTGGAGTCCCCATTCCCACACTGTGCCCTGAAAACTCTTTCAAGGCAGTAAGCTGGGACAATCCTAAAGCTGACCTTGTTCACAGTTTTCTGTCTCTCAGCAATCACTATCTTCTGTTGCTAGATATCCAGCATCTTGAAAACCATTATTTTGTATTTCTTGCCTGATTTTTTAAAAATTGAATTGACATACACTATTATATTGGTTTCAGGTGTATAACAGTGATTCAACATTTATATACATTATAAATGATCATGATAAATCTAGCAACCATCTGTCACCATATAAAGTGATTAATATATTACTGACTATATTCCCTATGCTGTACTTTACATCCCTGTGACTTGCTTATTTTATAACTGGAAGTTTGTACCTCTTAATCCCCTTCACCTATTTTGCCAATCTCCCCAACCACCTCCCCTCTGGCAACCACCAATCTGTTCACTGTCTTTATAAGTATGTTTCTGTTTTGTGCTTTAGATTCCACATATAAGTGAAATCATACAGTATTTGTTTTTCTCTGGCATTCACCCTCTAGGTCCATCCATGTTGCTGTAAATGGCAAGATTTCATTACTTTTTAAGGCTGAGTAATATTCAATTGTGTGTACAAACCACATCTTCTTTACTCATTCATCTATTAATGGACACTAGGTTCATTCCATATGTTGGTTATTGTATATAATGCTGCAGTGAACATAGGAGTGCATATAGCTTTTTGGATAAGAGTTTTCATTTTCTTTGGAAAAATACACAAAAGTGGAATTGCTGGATTGTATGATTTTTCTATTTTTAATTTCTTGAGGAAACTCCATAGTGTTTTCCATAGGGGTTACACCATTTACATTTACCAATAGTGCACAAAGTTCTGTTTTCTCCATATCCTGGTCAACACTTGCTATTTCTGGTCTTTTTGAAGACCAGCTATTCTGCCAGGCAAGACGTGATATTTCATTATGGTTTTGATTTGCATTTTCCTGATTAATGACAGTGAGCATCTTTTCATGTGTCTACTGGCCATCTGCCATGGAAAAATGTCTATTCAGGTCCTATGCTCATTTTTTAAGTTGAGGATTGTTTGTTTTGGTGTTGAGTTATAGGAGTTCTTTATATATTTTAAATATTAACCCTCTATTGGATATATCATTTGCAAACATCTTCTCCAATTTAGTACAGTTGCCTTTTCATTTTGTTGATGGTTTCCTTTGCAGTGTAAAGCTTTTTAGTTTGCTGCAGCCCCAAGTGTTTTTGCATTTGTTGCCCCTGCTTGAGGAGACAAATCCAAACAAGTATTTCTAAAAGTTATGTCTAAGAGTTTACTGCTTATGTTTTCTTTTGGGAATTTTATAGCTTCAGGACTTATATTAAGGTTTTGATCCATTTTGAGTTTATTTCTGTATATGGTATAAGATAGTAGTACAGTTTCATTATATTGCATGTAGTAAAAACTCCTAATTTTGTTGATTTTATTCCATTTTTTGGTCTCTATTTTATTTATTTCCACTCTGATCTTTATTATTTCCTTCTTTCTCCTAACTTGGGTCTTTGTTCTTCTTTTTCTAATTTCTTTAGGTGTAAGATTAGGATGTTCATTTGAAAATTTTCTTGTTTCTTAGGGCAGGCTTGCATCATAAACTTCCATTTTAGAACTGCTTTTGCTATGTCCTATAGATTTCTGAATGTTGTGTTTCCATTTTTATTTGTCTCAAGGTATTTTCTGATTGCCTCTTTGACTTCCTCACTGACCCACTGGTTATTTAGTATTATGTTATTTAGCTTTTGTGGGTTTTTTTTTTGTGTTTGTGTTTTTTTTTTTTTTTTTCCTTAGTCTGAATGTGTCTTTAGGTCTGAAGTGAATCTCTTGTAGGCAGCATATAGATGGGTCTTGTAATTTTTTCTTGTAATTGATTTCTACTTTCATACCACTGTGGTTGGAAAAAATGCTTGATATGATTTCAGTCTTCTTAAATTTACTGACACTTGTTACGTGGTTTAACACAATCTATCCTGAAGAAAGTTCCATGTGCACTTGAAAAATAATGTGTATTCTTCTCTTTTTTTGATGGAATATTCTATATATATCTGTTAAGTCCATCTGGTTTAATGTGTTGTTTAAGCTCACTTGTTTGCTTACTGATTTTCTGTGCAGATGATTTATCCATTGATGTAAGTGTGGTGTTAAAATTTCCTACTATTTTTAAGAGAAATTGGAGTAAGATAGAAAGATGGCGGCAGAGTAGGAAGACCCTAGGCTCATTTCATCACATGAACACAACTGCCAAATCATCCTAAATGCCCCAGAAGCCAACCTGAAGACTGACAGAACAAAGTCCATAACTAAAAGGAGAGGAGAGGCTACACTGAAGAAGGTAGGCCACACCTGCTTTACGGGAGAAACAGACTGCAGGTGCTGCAGAAGGGAGGGAGCCATGGTTGCAGAGAAGGATGAGAGAGAGAAGAGCATACAGGGTGATGTATAAGGGGAAGGTTTCCCCAAAGCCATTGGCTTGGAAAATGAGAGGGCTGAATTCTGTGAGTCCTTGCAACCAGCAGGACTTAAAGCCTGGAGTTTTAGAGGCCAAAGGGCTTGGGATAGAGGCCAACAGAGACTGTGCTGCTCCTGGAGAGAAGGCAGGCAAACAACCTAAAGGTAAAGAGTACTGAAACAGCAATTTGAAGAACACCTGGAGCACACAGTGGGGAGATTATTTGCTCTTCTTAGAGTGCGAACCTGACAGGCAGTGTTCATGGAGATGCCTCTTCAGGAACAAAGGAGCTAGCTGGCACTATTTTCCTCCCCTTCCCCTCAGCATAAACATAGAGCCACCTGTGGGAAGAAGCACAGAGCTGACACTGGCTGCCTAAGTTGATTACACCAAGCTCCACTCCACTGTGCTCTGACTGGTAGGACTGCCTTTCTCAGTCAAGCTGCTTCAGTCCCAGTGCAGTGGGCCCCTCCTCCAAAAGACCAGTACAAACCCCTGCCCACACCATGTCTCCCAACCAGAGAGTTCTGTGGAGCCTCAGTTCTGATGGAGTTGGGTGTCAGGCCTCGTTGCAAAAGCAGACCAGAGCAACCTAGTTAAAACTTGCCACATTCATGCCAGGCACCAAACACTGCCCACAGTAGGCAAGGAGAGCCTCTGCAGGTAACTGGCCTGAAGGACAGAGCAGCCAATAGTAGACACACAACACACAATAGCAGAGTAATGCAGCACACACTGGAGATACTCCCTGAAGTATCTACTAGGCACTAAGTGACCTCTTCTTCCTAAGGCCATTACTTTCAGAAGCAGGAGACATACATGGTTTTTCTAACACACAGAAGAAGGCAGAGACTTAGACAAAATGCCAAGATGGAGGAATTTACTCCAAATGAAAGAACAAGATAAGGCCATGGCCAGAGATCTAAACAAAACAGATATAAGTAACATGACTGATGAAGAATTTAAAGCAACAATAAGGGCGTGAGAAAAGAATACATCAGTGAGATCCTTACCACACAGATAAAAGAGTTAAGAAATAATTAGAGATGAAGAATGCAATAAATAAGATTGGAAACACACTTGATGCAATGAGCAGCAGGCTAGAAGATGCAGAGGAATGAATTAGTGACCTAGCAGACAAACTAATGGAAAATAATGAAGCTGAATAAAAAAGAAAAAGAATTATGCAACACGAGAATAGACTTAGGCAACTCAGTGACTCCATCAAACTATTGTTTTAATAACTTTTGTATTATAGGAGTTTTAGAAGAAGAGAGAGAAAAGGGGGCAGAAAATTTATTTCAAGAAATAATAGCAGAAAATTTCCCCAAGCTGGAGAAGGAAACAGACATCCAGATCCATGAGGCACAGAGAACTTCCATCAAAATCAGGCCAACACGAAGACATAATTTAATTAAATTTGCAAAATACAGAGATAAAGAAAAAAATCTTAAAAGCACTTAGACATAAGATGTCCTTAACTTACAAGGGAAAATCCATAAGACTAGCTGGAGGTTACTCATCAAAAACTGAGCAAGTCAGAAGGGAGTAGCATGATATATTCAAAGTGGTAAATGGGAAAAATCCGCAGCCAAGAATACTCTATCCAGTAAGGCTACCATTCAGAACTGAAGGAGATATAAAGAGTTTAGACACACACTAAAGGAGTTTGTGACCACTAAACCAGCCCTGTAAGAAATATTAAAGGAGACTCTGACTTAAAAGAAGATCAAAGGTGACAAAGATAAGAAAAGATCCCAGAAAATCTCCAGGAAAAATGACAAAACAAGTAATAAAATGGCAATAAATACATATCTATCAATAATTACTTTGACTGTTAATGGACCAAATGCTCCAATCACAAGACATAGGTAACAGAATGGATAAAAAAACAAGATCCATGTATAATACACTGCCTACAAAAGACTCATGTTAGACCTAAAGACACCTATAGATTGAAAGTGAGGGCATGGAGAAACATTTATCATGCAAATGAAAGCTGGAGTAGCAACATTTATATCAGACAAATTAGACGTTACAACAAAGATGTAAAAAGAGGCAAAGAAGGGCATTATATAATCATAAAGGGACGCCCCAACAAGAAGATATAACAACTGTAAGTACTTGTTCACTCAACATGGTAGCGCTCAAATACATAGAACAATTACTAAAAAACATAAAAGAACTTAGAACAACACAAGAATAGTAGGGGACTTTAACACCCCACTAACATCAACTGACAGCTCATCTAAACAGAAAATAAACAAGGAAACAATGGCTTTGAATGACACACTGGACCAATGGATTTAACAGATATATTCAGAACATTCAAATCCTAAAACAGCAGAATACACATTCTTTTCAACTGCACATGGAACATTCTCTAGAATAGATCACACATTAGGTCACAAATCAGGCCTCAACAAATACAAAAAGACTGAAATCATACCATGTACCTTTTCTGACCACAGCACTATGAAACTAGAAGTCAACCATAAAAAAAATAAATAAATAAAGGAAAAAATTTTGGAAAGACCACAAATACATGAAGGTTAAATAACATGCTACTACACAATGGATGGGTCAATCAGGAAATCAAAGAAGAAATTAAAAGAAAAACATGTAAACAAATGAAAATGAAAACACGATGGTCCAAAACCTTTGGGATGCAGCAAAAAGTAGTCATAAGAGGAAGTATATAGCAACACAGGCCTATCTCAAGAAGCAAGAAAAATCTCAAATATGCAACCTAACCTTACACCTAAAGGAGCTGGAAAAAGAACAAATGAAGCCAGCAGAAGTAGTGAAATAAAAGAAATTAGAGCAGAAATAACTAATACAGAAACAAAAAATCCCAGTAAAACAGATCAATGAAACCATCAAGGAGCTGGGTTTTTTTGAAAAAATTAATAAACCCCTAGGCAGACTTATCAAAAAGAAAAGAAAAAGGACCCAAATTAATAAAATTACCAATGAGAGAGAAAAAATCACAACCAACACCACAGAAATACAAACAATTATAAGAAAATATTATGAAAAATTATATGCCAACAAATTGGGCAATCTGAAAGAAATGGATACATTCTTAGAAACATATAAACTACCAAAATTGAAACAGTAAGAAATAGAAAACTTGAGCAAACCAATAATCAGCAAAGAAATTGAATCAGAAATAAAAAATCTCCCAACACACAAAAGTCCAGGGCCAGATGGTCCCATAGGCAAATTCCACCAAAAATTTAAATAAGTTAATATCTATTCTTCTCAAACTATTCCAAAAAATAGAAATAGAAGGGAAACTTTCAAACTCATTCTCTGATGCCAGCATTCCAAAACCAAAGACCTCACTAAAAAGAGAACTACAGAACAATATCCCTGATGAACATGGATGCAAAAATTCTCAACAAAATACTAGCAAATTGAATCCCATAGTACATTAAAAGAATCATTCACCATGACCAACTGGGATTTATTCTTGGGTTTCAGGGGTGGTTCATTATTTGCAAATCAATTAACGTGATACACATTAATAAAAGAAAGGGTAAAAACCATATGATCCTCTCAATAGATGCAGAAAAAGCATTTGACAAAGTACAGCATCCATTCTTGATAAAAACCCTCAACAAAGTAGGGATAGAGGGAGCATACCTCAACATCATAAAGGCCATATACAGAAAATCCACAGCCAATATCCTCAGCTGGGAAAAACTGAGCTTTTCCTCTATGGTCAAGAACAAGACACAGATGTCCACTCTTACCACTGTTATTTAATATAGTACTAGAAGTCCTAGCTTCAGCAATCAGACAACAGAAATAAATAAAAGGCATCCAAAGTGGCAATGAAGAAGTCAAACTTTCACTATTTGCTGATGACATGATACCCTTCTGTAGAAAACCAGAAAGACTCCACCAAAAAATTGCTAGAAATGATATCCCAATTCAGTAAAGTTCCAGGATACAAAATTAATGCACAAAAAATCTGCTGCATTTCTATACACCAATAATGAAGCAGCAGAAACAGAAATCAGGAATCAATCCCATTTATAACTGCACTAAAAATCATAAGATACCAAACTGGTAAAAGATCTGTACTCTGAAAACCATAAAACACTGATGAAAGCAACTGGAGATGACAGAAAGAAATAGACATTCCATGCTCATTGATTGTTAGAACAAATATTATAAAAATGTCTATACTACTGAAAGCAATCTATATATGTAATGCAATCACTATCAAAATACCAAGCGTTTTTCATAGAGCTAGAACTAGCAATCCTAAAATTTGTATGGAGCCACAAAAGATCCCGAATAGCCAATGCAACATTGAAAAAGCAAAGCTGGAAGCATCACAATTCTGGCCTTAAGTCATATTAAAAAGCTGTAGTGACCAAAGCAGTATGGTAAAGGTACAAAAACAGATGCATAGATCAATGGAACAGAACAGAAATCCAGAAATGAACCCACAAAAATATGGTCAATCTTCGACAAAGCTGGAAAGAATATGCAATGGGAAAAAAGACAGTTTCTTCCAACAAATAATGCTGGGAAAACTGGACAGCAACATGCAGAAGAATGAAATTGGACCACTTTCTTACACCATACACAAAAATAAATTCAAAATGGATGAAAGACCTAAATATGAGACAGAAAACCATCAAAATCCTAGGGGAGAAACCAGGCAGCAATCTCTTTGACCTTGGCTGGAGCAACTTGTTACTAGACAACATCGCTGGAGGCAAGGGAAATAAAAGCTAAAATAAACTATTGGGACTTCATCAAAATAAAAATCTTCTGCACAGTGAAGGAAACAATCAACAAAATGAAAAAAGGCACCCTACAGAATAGGAGAAGGTATCTGCAAGTAACATGTGATAAAGGGTTAGTATCCAAAATATAAAGAACTTAAAAAACTTGGGGTGCCTGAGTGGCTCAGTCAGTTAAGCATCCGACTTCGGCTCAGGTCATGATCTCAAAGTTCATGAGTTCAAGCCCCGCATCCAGTTCTGTGCTGATGGCTCAGAGCCTGGAGCCTGCTTCAGATTCTGTGTCTCCCCTCTCTCTCTGCTCCTCCCCCACTCATGCTATATCTGTCTCTCAAAAATAAATGAACATTAAAAAAAAAATAAAAAAGAACCTACAAACTCAACATCCAAAAAATGAGTAATCCAATTAAAAAACGGGCAGGAGACATGAATAGACATTTTTCCAAAGAAGATATACAAAGGGGCAACAGACACATGAAAAGATGTTCAACATCACTCATCATCAGGGAAATGCAAATCAAAACTACAATGAGGTAACACCTCACACCTGTCAGGATGGCTAAGATCAACAACACAAGAAATAACAGATGTTGGCAAGAATGTGGAGAAAGGGGAGCCCTCTTGCACTGCTGGTGGGAATGCAAACTGGTGCAGCCACTCTGGAAAACAGTATGGAGGTTTCTCAGAAAGTTAAAAACAGAACTACTCTATAGTCCAGCAACTGCACTACTATGTATTTACCCACAGAATACAAAAACACTAATTCAAAGGGATATATGCACCTCTATCTTTATAGCAGCACTACCTACAATAGCCAAATTATGGAAACAGCCTGTCGATCAACTGATGAATGGATAAAGAAGATGGATACAGTATATACTATATGTACACACACACACACACACACACACACACACACACACACACAGGAATATTACTCAGCCATCAAAAAGAATGACATCTTGCCATTTGCAATGACATGGATGAAGCTAGAGAGTATTATGCTAAGTGATATAAGTTAGAGAAAGACAAATACCATATGATTTCATTCATATGTGGAATTTAATCAATGAAATAAGGAAACGGGGAAATAAGGAAAGGGGGAAATAAAGACAGTGGCAAACCAGGAAACAGACTTTTAAAGGTAGAGAACAAGCTGATGGTTACCAGAAGGGAACTGGGTGAGGGGATGGGTTAAATAGGTGATGGGGATTAAGGCATGCACTTGTTGTGTGATGAGCACCAGGTGGTGTTGTATGGAAGTGCTGAATCACTATATTGTACACCTGAAACTAATATTATCTTGTATGTTAACTAACTGGAATTTAAATGAAAACTTAAAAAGAAAAATACCCCCCTCCCACTATTTTTATATTACTGTCAATTCTTCCCTTACTGTCTGTAAATATTTGCTTCATTTATTTAAATACTACACTACATTGGGTATTTATAGTTGTTATATTCTTATTGGATTCCTTTATCATTATGTATGCCCTTCTTTGTCTCTTGTTACAGTCTTTGTTTTAAAGTCTATTTTGTCTGATAAGTATGGCTATTCCAGCTTTTTGTTTCCATTTGCTTGGGATATCTTTTTCCATCTCTTCACTTATAAGTCAATATCATGTAGGCAGAGTGCAGGTAGGTCTTGTTTTTTTTTATTTTTTTATTTTTTCAATATATGAAATTTATTGTCAAATTGGTTTCCATACAACACCCAGTGCTCATCCCAAAAGGTGCCCTCCTCAATACCCCTCACCCACCCTCCCCTCCCTCCCATCCCCCATCAACCCTCAGTTTGTTCTCAGTTTTTAAGAGTCTCTTATGCTTTGGCTCTCTCCCTCTCTAACCTCTTTTTTTTTTTCCTTCCCCTCCCCCATGGGTTTCTGTTAAGTTTCTCAGGATCCACATAAGAGTGAAAACATATGGTATCTGTCTTTCTCTGTATGGCTTATTTCACTTAGCATCACACTCTCCAGTTCCATCCACGTTGCTACAAAGGGCCACATTTCGTTCTTTCTCATTGCCATGTAGTACTCCATTGTGTGTATAAACCACAATTTCTTTATCCATTCATCAGCTGGTGGACATTTAGGCTCTTTCCACAATTTGGCTATTGTTGAGAGTGCTGCTATAAACACTGGGGTACAAGTACCCCTATGCATCAGTACTCCTGTATCCCTTGGGTAAATTCCTAGCAGTGCTATTGCTGGGTCATAGGGTAGGTCTATTTTTAATTTTCTGAGGAACCTCCACACTGTTTTCCAGAGTGGCTGCACCAGTTTGCATTCCCACCAACAGTGCAAGAAGGTTCCCGTTTCTACACATCCTTGCATCTATAGTCTCCTGCTTTGTGCATTTTGGCCACTCTGACTGGCGTGAGGTGATATCTGAGTGTGGATTTGATTTGTATTTCCCTGATGAGGAGCGACGTTGAGCATCTTTTCATGTGTCTGTTGGCCATCCGGATGTCTTCTTTAGAGAAGTGTCTATTCATGTTTTCTGCCCATTTCTTCAGTGGGTTATTTGTTTTTCGGGTGTGGAGTTTGGTGAGCTCTTTATAGATTTTGGATACTAGCCCTTTGTCCGATATGTCATTTGCAAATATCTTTTCCCATTCCGTTGGTTGCCTTTTAGTTGTGTTGGTTGTTTCCTTTGCTGTGCAGAAGCTTTTTATCTTCATAAGGTCCCAGTAATTCATTTTTGCTTTTAATTCCCTTGCCTTTGGGGATATGTCAAGTAAGAGATTGCTACGGCTGAGGTCAGAGAGGTCTTTTCCTGCTTTCTCCTCTAGGGTTTTGATGGTTTCCTGTCTCACATTCAGGTCCTTTATCCATTTTGAGTTTATTTTTGTGAATGGTGTCAGAAAGTGGTCTAGTTTCAACCTTCTGCATGTTGCTGTCCAGTTCTCCCAGCAACATTTGTTAAAGAGACTGTCTTTTTTCCATTGGATGTTCTTTCCTGCTTTGTCAAAGATGAGTTGGCCATACGTTTGTGGGTCTAGTTCTGGGGTTTCTATTCTATTCCATTGGTCTATGTGTCTGTTTTTGTGCCAATACCATGCTGTCTTGATGATAACAGCTTTGTAGTAGAGGCTAAAGTCTGGGATTGTGATGCCTCCTGCTTTGGTCTTCTTCTTCAATATTACTTTGGCTATTCGGGGCCTTTTGTGTTTCCAAATGAATTTTAGAATCGCTTGTTCTAGCTTCAAGAAGAATGCTGATGCAATTTTGATTGGGATTGCATTGAATGTGTAGATAGCTTTGGGTAGTATTGACATTTTGACAATATTTATTCTTCTAATCCATGAACAGGGAATGTCTTTCCATTTCTTTATATCTTCTTCAATTACCTTCATAAGCTTTCTATAGTTTTCAGCATACAGATCTTTTACATCTTTGGTTAGATTTATTCCTAGGTATTTTATGCTTCTTGGTGCAATTGTGAATGGGATCAGTTTCTTTATTTGTCTTTCTGTTGCTTCATTGTTAGTGTATAAGAATGCAACTGATTTCTGTACCTTGATTTTGTATCCTGCAACTTTGCTGAATTCATGTATCAGTTCTAGCAGACTTTTGGTGGAGTCTATCGGATTTTCCATGTATAATATCATGTCATCTGCAAAAAGCGAAAGCTTGACTTCATCTTTGCCAGTTTGGATGCCTTTGATTTCCTTTTGTTGTCTGATTGCTGATGCTAGAACTTCCAACACTATGTTAAACAACAGCGGTGAGAGTGGGCATCCCTGTCATGTTCCTGATCTCAGGGAAAAAGCTCTCAGTTTTTCCCCATTGAGGATGATGTTAGCTGTGGGCTTTTCATAAATGGCGTTTATGATGTTTAAGTATGTTCCTTCTATCCCGACTTTCTCAAGGGTTTTTATTAAGAAAGAATGCTGAATTTTGTCAAAGGCCTTTTCTGCATCGATTGACAGGATCATATGGTTCTTCTCTTTTCTTTTATTAATGTGATGTATCACGTTGATTGATTTGCGAATGTTGAACCAGCCCTGCATCCCAGGAATGAATCCCACTTGATCATGGTGAATAATTCTTTTTATATGCTGTTGAATTCGATTTGCTAGTATCTTATTGAGAATTTTTGCATCCATATTCATCAGGGATATTGGCCTGTAGTTCTCTTTTTTTACTGGGTCTCTGTCTGGTTTAGGAATCAAAGTAATACTGGCTTCATAGAATGAGTCTGGAAGTTTTCCTTCCCTTTCTATTTCTTGGAATAGCTTGAGAAGGATAGGTATTATCTCTGCTTTAAACGTCTGGCAGAACTCCCCTGGGAAGCCATCTGGTCCTGGACTCTTATTTGTTGGGAGATTTTTGATAACCGATTCAATTTCTTCGCTTTATGGGTCTGTTCAAGCTTTCTATTTCCTCCTGATTGAGTTTGGGAAGAGTGTGGGTGTTTAGGAATTTGTCCATTTCTTCCAGGTTGTCCAATTTGTTGGCATATAATTTTTCATAGTATTCCCTGATAATTGTTTGTATCTCTGAGGGATTGGTTGTAATAATTCCATTTTCATTCATGATTTTATCTATTTGGGTCATCTCCCTTTTCTTTTTGAGAAGCCTGGCTAGAGGTTTGTCAATTTTGTTTATTTTTTCAAAAAACCAACTCTTGGTTTCGTTGATCTGCTCTACCGTTTTTTTAGATTCTATATTGTTTATTTCTGCTCTGATCTTTATTATTTCTCTTCTTCTGCTGGGTTTAGGCTGCCTTTGCTGTTCTGCTTCTATTTCCTTTAGGTGTGCTGTTAGATTTTGTATTTGGGATTTTTCTTGTTTCTTGAGATAGGCCTGGATTGCAATGTATTTTCCTCTCAGGACTGCCTTCGCTGCATCCCAAAGCGTTTGGATTGTTGTATTTTCATTTTCGTTTGTTTCCATATATTTTTTAATTTCTTCTCTAATTGCCTGGTTGACCCACTCATTCGTTAGTAGGGTGTTCTTTAACCTCCATGCTTTTGGAGGTTTTCCAGACTTTTTCCTGTGGTTGATTTCAAGCTTCATGGCATTGTGGTCTGAAAGTATGCATGGTATAATTTCAATTCTTGTATACTTATGAAGGGCTGTTTTGTGACCCAGTATATGATCTATCTTGGAGAATGTTCCATGTGCACTTGAGAAGAAAGTATATTCTGTTGCTTTGGGATGCAGAGTTCTAAATATATCTGTCAAGTCCATCTGATCCAATGTGTCATTCAGGGCCCTTGTTTCTTTATTGACCGTGTGTCTAGATGATCTATCCATTTCTGTAAGTGGGGTGTTAAAGTCCCCTGCAATGACCGCATTCTTATCAATAAGGTTGCTTATGTTTGTGAGTAATTGTTTTATATATTTGGGGGCTCCGGTATTTGGTGCATAGACATTTATAATTGTTACCTCTTCCTGATGGATAGACCCTGTAATTATTATATAATGCCCTTCTTCATCTCGTTACAGCCTTTAATTTAAAGTCTAGTTTGTCTGATATAAGTATGGCTACTCCAGCTTTCTTTTGGCTTCCAGTAGCATGATAAATAGTTCTCCATCCCCTCACTCTCAATCTAAAGGTGTCCTCAGATCTAAAATGAGTCTCTTGTAGACAGCAAATAGATGGGTCTTGTTTTTTTATCCATTCTGATACCCTATGTCTTTTGGTTGGCACATTTAATCCATTTACATTCAGTGTTATTATAGAAAGATACAGGTTTAGAGTCATTGTGATGTCTGTATGTTTTATGCTTGTAGCGATGTCTCTGGTACTTTGTCTCACAGGATCCCCCTTAGGATCTCTTGTAGGGCTGGTTTAGTGGTGACAAATTCCTTCAGTTTTTGTTTGTTTGGGAAGACCTTTATCTCTCCTTCTATTCTAAATGACAGACTTGCTGGATAAAGGATTCTTGGCTGCATATTTTTTCTGTTCAATACATTGAAGATCTCGTGCCAATCCTTTCTGGCCTGCCAAGTTTCAAAAGAGAGATCAGTCAAGAGTCTTATAGGTCTCCCTTTATAAGTTAGGGCACGTTTATCCCTTGCTGCTTTCAGAATTTTCTCTTTATCCTTGTATTTTGCCAGTTTGACCATGATATGTCGTGCAGAAGATCGATTCAAGTTACGTCTGAAGGGAGTTCTCTGTGCCTCTTGGATTTCAATGCCTTTTTCCTTCCCCAGTTCAGGGAAGTTCTCAGCTATTATTTCTTCAAGTACCCCTTCAGCACCTTTCCCTCTCTCTTCCTCCTCTGGCATACCAATTATGTGTATATTATTTCTTTTTAGTGTGTCACTTAGTTCTCTAATTTTCCCCTCATACTCCTGGATTTTTTTATCTTTTTCTCAGCTTCCTCTTTTTCCATAACTTTATCTTCTAGTTCACCTATTCTCTCCTCTGCCTCTTCAATCCGAGCCGTCATTTCCATTTTGTTTTGCATTTCGTTTAAAGCATTTTTCAGCTCCTCCTGACTGTTCCTTAGTCCCTTGATCTCTTTAGCAAGAGATTCTCTGCTGTCCTCTATACTGTTTTCAAGCCCAGTGATTAATTTTATGACTATTATTCTAAATTTACTTTCTGTTATATTATTTAAATCCTTTTTCATCAGTTCATTAGCTGTTGTTATTTCCTGGAGATTCTTCTGAGGGGAATTCTTCTGTTTGGTCATTTTGGATAGTCCCTGGAGTGGTGAGGACCTGCAGGGCACTTCCCCTGTGCTGTGGTGTATAACTGGAGCTGGTGGGCGGAGTCGCAGTCAGACCTGACGTCTGCCCCCAGCCCACCGCTGGGGCCACAGTCAGACTGGTGTGTGCCTTCTCTTCCCCTCTCCTAGGGGTGGGATTCACTGTGGGGTGGCGTGGCCGTCTGGGCTACTTGCACACTGCCAGGCTTGTGGAGCTGGGGATCTGGCATATTAGCTGGGGTGGGTAGGCAAGGTGCACGGGGGCAGGAGGGGCAAGCTTAGCTCGCTTCTCCTTAGGTGATCCACTTCAAGAGGGGCCCTGTGGCAGCAGGAGGGAGTCAGACCCGCTGCTGGAGGGGTGGCTCCGCAGAAGCACCGCGTTGGGTGTTTGTGCGGAGCAAGCAAGTTCCCTGACAGGGACTGGTTCCCTTTGGGATTTTGGCTGGGGGATGGGCGAGAGAGATGGCGCTGGCGAGCGCCTTTGTTCCCTGCCAAACTGAGCTCTGTCGTCCCGGGGCTCAGCAACTCTCCCTCCCTTTGTCCTCCAGGCTTCCCGCTTTCTGAGCAGAGCTGTTAACTTATGACCTCCCAGATGCTAAGCAAGTCCCGCTTGCTGTCAGAACACACTTCGTCCGGCCCCTCCGCTTTTGTGAGCCAGACTCAGGGTCTCTGCTTGGCCGGCGGGCCACCCTCCGCCCCAGCTCCCTCCGGCCAGTCCGTGGAGCGCGCACCGCCTCTCTGCCCTTCCTACCCTCTTCCATGGGCCTCTTGTCTGCGCTTGGCTCCGGAGACTCCGTTCTGCTAGTCTTCTGGTGGTTTTCTGGGTTAGTTAGGCAGGTGTAGGTGGAATCTAAGTGATCAGCAGGATGCGCGGTGAGCCCAGCGTCCTCCTAAGCCGCCATCTTCCGGTCTGTGTCCGGTAGGTCTTGTTTTTTAATCCATTCAGTCACTCCGTGTTTTTTTATTGGAACATTTAGTCTATCTACATTTAAAGTAATTATGGGGGCACCTGGGTGGCTCAGTCGGTTGAGTGTCTGACTTCGACTCAAGTCATGATCTCACGATTTGTGAGTTTGAGGGCTGTGTTGGGCTCTGTGCTGACAGCTCGGAGCCTGGAGCCTGCTTCTGATTCTGTGTCTCCCTCTCTCTCTGCCCTTCCCCCACTCACGTTCTGTCCCTCTTTCTCTCAAAAATAAATAAACATTAACAATTAAAAAAAATTAATTATTGACAGGTATGTACTTACTGGCATTTTGTTCATTGTTTTCTGGTAGTTTTTTGGTGGTTGGATGACTTTCTATTCTAAGTTAATGGTCGCTTAAGTCCTAATATATTCTAAAAGCACCATATTTTTAATCCTCTGCACATCCCCTGATGTTTTATGTATTTGATGTTATATTTTACAACTTTTTATTTTGTGCATCCCTTAACTATTGTACATATAGTCGATTTTACTATTTGTCTTTTAACTTTCATACTAGCTTTATAAGTGGTTGAGCCACTACCTTTACTGTATGTTTGCTTTTACTGGTGAGGGTTTTGGGGTTTTTTTTCATAATTTTCTTACTTCTAGTTATGGCCTTTTTTTCTGCTTAAAGAAGTTCTTTTAGCAATTCTTGTAAGGCTGGTTCACTTCAAAAAAGTTTAAAAAAACTTAAAGAAGTTAAACTTCTTTAATTTTTGTCTGAGAAACTTTCTCTCTTTCAATTCTGAAATATAACCTTGTTAGGTAGAGTACTCTTGGTTGTGGGTTTTTCATTTTTCCTTTTCCTTTTAGCACTTTAAATATATCATTCCACCCCCTTCTGGCCTGAAAAATTTTTGCCGTAAAGTTAGCTCATACGTTTATGGGCGTTCCTTTGTGGGTAGCTAGCTGCTTTTCTCTTGCTGCTTTTTAAGATTCTTTCTAACTTTTCTTTTAAAAAAAATTTTTTTTTTAACATTTATTTATTTTTTAGACAGAGAGAGACAGAGCATGAACGGGGGAGGGTCAGAGAGAGAGGGAGACACAGAATCTGAAACAGGCTCCAGGCTCTGAGCAGTCAGCACAGAGCCCGAGGTGGGGCTCGAACTCACATACCGCGAGATCGTGACCTGAGCCGAAGTCGGACGCTTAACGACTGAGCCACTCAGGCGCCCCTCTTTCTAACTTTTCACATTTCAATTATTACGTGACTTATGTGGACCTCTTTGGGTTCATCTTGTTTGGGGCTCTCTAAGGTTCCTGGACCCAGATGTCTGTTTTCTTCCTCAGGTAAAAAAATTTTCAGTTATTATTTCTTCAAATATGTTTTCTGCTTTTTCTCTCTTCTCCTTCTAGGATCCCTCTAATGCAAATGTTGCTAAGCCTGATGTTGTCTAAGAGGTCCCTTAAACTATTCTCATATTAAAAATTTTCACTCTGCTGTTCAGCTTGGATAATTTCCACTACTCTGCTTTCTAGATCATTGATCCATTCTTTTGCATCCTCTAACTGCCGTTGATTCCCTCTAGTGTATTTTTTCATTTCAATTATTGTTCTTCAGTCCTGATTGGTTCCCTTTAACATTTTCTCTTTGTTGAAGTTTTCACTGTGTTCATTCATTCTTCTCTATAGTTCTAGTGAGCATCTTTATGACCATTATTTGCACTCCCTATTAGCTAGACTGCTTATCTCCATTTTGTAAAGTTCTTTTTCTGAGGTTGTTTTCTGTCTTGTTCTTTTATTTGAAACACATTCCTGTCTCCTCATTTTGTCTGACTCTTCTTGTTTCTATGTATTGTCTGACTCTCCTTGTTTCTATGTTTTAGGTAAATCAGCTACATCTCCTGGTCATGAAGGAGTGGCCTTATGTAGAAGGCATCCTGTGGGGCCCAGAAACACAGTCTTCCCTGGTCACTAGAACCAGATCTCCAGGGGTGACTGTGTGTGGCCTGCATGTTCCCTCCCTTTGTGGCTAGGCCACAACTTCTGTGAGGAGGGCTGTCCCCAACTCCCCCGGGTAGGAGTTTTTGAGGGTGCAGGTCCTGGCTGAGGCTGCCCACTATGTATGATGGGATGGGAACGGCTTTGGAGGCAAGTGTCATTCCTAGACTAGGGTGCCTACTGGATGTGGCAGGGTGGGAGCTACTCTGGAGGGGGCCTGCTGGGGAAAGTCTGCAAGGGTTAATGCTAGAATGGGGCAAATGGTGCTAAGAAGGAAGATGCAGAGTGTCAGAACTGGCACCCACCCACATTTGGGCCAGCTAGGCAGGAGGGCAAGAAAATGTAGCCTGCCACTGCTTCCATTCCAGGAGAAATTTCCTACTTTCTTAGTGGTCCAACATCATGTCTCTTGGGCAAAGGAGAAATGAAGTTAAATGGACTTTCTTTTCTTACTCTCCATCAGTTGTTTATAATCGTGCCATATTTCAGTTTGTTTCAAGCTTAAAACATGACTGTCTTATATAGTTTTTTTCAGTTTTCTTGGGAGTTTTGAATTGCTTTTCTTTAACTTGTTCATACAGAATGCTGTGCTGTCAGCATACCCTCTAGTTTCTGTTCTCAAATATAATAGTACTGCATGGAGTAGCTCCTCCCCTCCCTATTCCCCTTTATTGAGAACTTCCCAGAGAAACCCCATCACCTTTTCTATTCTGGACTGGCTGCTCTTCAGTTGCCATCTAAGGTCTTCCCTTCACTGCTTCTTTGGATTGAATCCACTGTTTCGTGGATCATATATTCCTCTTTCTTGGTTTACTTAATTTGACATAGTATATATATTCAAGTAACTCTAAG
Source organism: Panthera pardus (assembly GCF_024362965.1). Taxonomy (NCBI): domain Eukaryota; kingdom Metazoa; phylum Chordata; class Mammalia; order Carnivora; family Felidae; genus Panthera; species Panthera pardus. Next base: position 126,054,128 of record NW_026526721.1, read on the forward strand.
AAGACAGCAGACAAACTTTCTGCTGTTTTTTTTTTTTCCATGTTTGTTTATTTTCGAGAGAGAGATCTGCGCTGTCAATGCAGAGCCTGATGTGGGGCTCAAACTCATGAAACTTGAGACCATGACCTGAGCCAAAGTCAGACACTTAACCACTTAACCAACTAAGCCACCCTTTCTGAAATTTTAAATGTCTTTATTCTAAACCTCATCTCTGACTGATAGCTTGGCAGATATTGGAAATCTGATTTCAAATCCATTTCCCTAGAGTTGCCAAGGAGAATCTAACAGCACCTCAATTTTTGTTCCTGTTAAAGGAACCTCGTTTTTCTCTCTGAAAGGTTTTAGTATCTTGTTTTCATCAGTTTTTCTAAAATTTCAAGATGATATGTTTATGTCTGTTTCTTTTTTTTTATTCATTGTACTTGGCTTTTTTCAAGCAAAAGGCTTGTATTCTATATAATTTCTTTAATTCTGTGGGCAAGAATGGAGGGAGCAAGAGAAGCTGGGGTGGGAGTGTCAATTTCTATTTTTGATTAGATGCTAGTTACACAAGCATGTTGTGTTTCTCCCAAAGAGGAAAACAGGGATCCCAAGGAATCCTACTGGGTTCCAGCTCTTTGGACTCATCACCCCAGTCTCTCCAATTCTCTCCATTCTGTATTATTTCTTTTAATTTTTTTTAATGTTTATTTATTTTTGAGAGAGAAGGAACACGAGTGGAGGAGAGGCAGAGAGAGAGAGAGGGAGACAGAGAATCTGAAATAGGCTCCAGGCTCTGAGCTGTTAGCACAGAGCCCAACACGGGGCTCAAACTCAGGAACGGCGAGATCATGACCTGAGCCGAAGTCGGATGCCCAAACGGCTGAGCCATCCAGGTGCCCCTCCATTCTATATTATTTCTGTGATGAGTTCCTTCTCTCCATTTTGTCCTTTTTTCTTCTCCAGACTCCAGTTAGTTGTTGAAATTCTTGTCTTTATGTCGCGTCCCTCCGTCTCCCCTGCCCCCCCCCCCGCCCCCTTGCGAGATATCCTAAACTTTAGCTTCTAGGCCTTATGATGAAATTTTAAATTTTGGTACATTTTAAAATTCTAACAGCTCTTTCCAGTGGTTAGCATTCTGTTTTCATAATATTCTATTCTTATTTTAGATAATCTCTCTGAATATAGTAATTGTTTAAAAAGACTTTATTTTTTAGAACAGTTTTAAAGAAAAATCTGGAAGACAGTATGAGAGTTCCCATATATGTTGCATTACATTAGCATTTATTATAAGCAATTATAATAATGTTGATATTATATTACTATTATGAGAGACCCTACTTTATTCACATTTAGTTTTTGTCTAATATGTTTTTTCTGTCCCAGGATCCTACCCAGGATCTCCTATTACACTTAGTTGTCATATCTCCTTAGGCTCCTTTGGCTGTGGCAATTTTACAAATTTTCCTTGTTTTTGATGACCTTGACAGAGGAGTGCTGGCCAGGTACTATCTAGAATACTTGTCTATTGGAATTTGTCTTAGCATGCTTTCTTGTTTGTTATTTTGTTTATGCTTGTGAATAAAATGCCAGGCTGCACTTTACTTTTGGGAACCAAATAGAATCAACTGGTCCATTGTTCTATATACCACCCTTCAATGAATCCCCATTTCTAATAGTTCCCGTCAGATCTGCCAACCCTGAGTTTATAGGTACTTTGGGATCCTGCTGAGAGAATAAAGGAGAGCAGCTCACTTCTCCACTGCAGCCCATACATAGCCCCTCATTCTGGGCTGTGGTTTCCGTAGCTTGCTTCTGCCGCCTTTTTTTTTTTTCTTTTTTTTTAATGTTTTTATTTATATTTGAGAGAGACACACACACAACACAAGCAGGGGAGAGGCAAAGAGAGAGGGAGACACAGAATCTGAAACAGGCTCCAGGCTCAAGCTGTCAGCACAGAGCCTGACATGGGGCTCAAACTCACGAACTGTGAGATCATGACCCGAGCCAAAGTCAGACACTTAACCGACTGGTGCCCCTTCTGCCTTCTACCTTAAGAAATATGGAAACCTCGGGGCGCCTGGGTGGCTCAGTCGGTTGAGCGCCCGATCGGCTCAGGTCACGATCTCGTGGTCCGTGAGTTCGAGCCCCGCATCGGGCCCCTGTGCTGACAGCTCAGAGCCCGGAGCCTGTTTCAGATTCTGTGTCTCCCTCTCTCTGACCCTCCCCCATTCATGCTCTGTCTCTCTCTGTCTCAAAAATAAATAAAAACGTTAAAAAAAAAAATTAAAAAAAAAAAAAAAGAAATATGGAAACCTCTTGACAGTAATTTTTTTCTCCTGCATTCTTCTTTACTATTCCATTTATTTTCATATGTTTATTCTTTTAAACTCCTAGACTTTAACTTCAGAGAAGTTTGGGACAGAATGGAAGGAGAATGTATCTATTCAGTCTGTCATCTTTACCTGAAGATTCCACAAGTCCATTTGTTAAAGAAAAATAAAATCTCTCCTAATAAGCAAAGGAAGTATAAATGTCCACTAATGCATAATTACAGTTTTATTATTATTTGTAATTCTCTTGATATGGATTTAATTTAAACTCCTGGCAGAGGTTTTATTAAAACTTCTGGTAAAACTCAGGATAGGGTCCCCACAGGAAAAAGACTTCACCCATGTGAATCTTTCATGAAGGGACTACGTGTAAAGTCATGGGCAGGTTAAGGGAACACACAAGGGAACGGTGAGGCACCAGGAACAAGCAACAGAAGGATACCCTTACAATCCCTACAGCCAGAGGGACAAGGCAAGGAAAAGAGTTATAGGAGCGAGGTAGGCAATAGAACTGTGGAGAAGAGGCCACTCAGCAAAAGCTGTAGCATATAGATATGGTTGCTGTGCTGAAACAAAGTGGGGAAGAAATGCCCATTCCTGGCAGTAGGATCCACTGACCAGACCCAACCATAAGCTAGTCAGGGAAGAGGACACAAAATATGTAGTTTGTAGGAGTCAGAGCAGGGTCAAGAATGGATCAAGGGGTGGATAGAGAACTGTTATTAAAACCTAATGTTTTTTACTGGCACACAGACACTCAGATTAATGGAACAGAATAGAGAACCCAAAAATGGACCCACAAACGTATGGCCAACTAATCTTTGACAAAGCAGGAAAGAATATCCAATGGAATAAAGACAGTCTCTTCAGCAAGTGGTGCTGGGAAAACTGGATAGCAACATGCAGAAGAACCTGGACCGCTTTCTTACACCAGACACAAAAACAAACTCAAAATGGATGAAAGACCTAAATGTTAAGACAGAAAGCCATCAAAATCCTAGAGGAGAAAGCAGGCAAAAACTTCTTTGATCTTGGCTGCAGCAACTTCTTACTCAACACGTCTCCAGAGGCAAGGGAAACAAAAGCAAAAATGAACTACTGGGACCCCATCAAAATAAAAACCTTCTGCATAGCAAAGGAAACAATCAGCAAAACTAAAAGGCAACTGATGGAATGGGAGAAGATATTTGCAAATGACATATCAGATAAAGGTTTAGTATCCAAAATCTATAAAGAACTCATCAGTGTCAACACCCAAAAAAACAAATAATCCAGTGAAGAAATGGGCAAAAGACATGAATAGACACTTCTCCAAGGAAGACATCCAGATGGCCAACCGACACATGAAAAAATGCTCAACATCACTCATCATCAGGGAAATACAAATCAAAACCACAATGAGATACCACCTCACACCTGTCAGAATGGCTAACATTAACAACTCAGGCAACAACAGATTTTGGCGAGGATGCGGAGAAAGAGGATCTCTTTTGCATTGTTGGTGGGAATGCAAGCTGGTGCAGCCACTCTGGAAAACAGTATGGAGGTTCCTCAAAAAATTAAAAATAGAACTACCCTACTAGCCAGCAATTGCACTACTAGGCATTTATCCAAGGGATACAGGTATGCTGTTTTGAAGGGGCACAAGCACCCCAATGTTTATAGCAGCACTATCAACAACAAAGTATGGAGAGAGCCCAAATGTCCATCAATGGATGAATGAATAAAGAAGATGTGGTATATATATACAATGGAGGATTACTCGGAAATCAAAAAGAATGAAATCTTGCCATGTGCAACTACGTGGATGGAACTCGAGGGTACTATGCTAAGTGAAATTAGTCCATCAGAGAAAGACAAATATATGATTTCACTCGTGTGAGGACTTTAAGACATAGAACAGATGAACATAAGGGAAGGGAAGCGAAAATAATATTAAAACAGGGAGGGAGACAAAACATAAGAGACTCTTAAATATGGAGAGCAAACTGAGGGTTATGGAAGGGGTTGTGGGAGGGGGGATGGGGTAAATGGGTAAGGGGCATTAAGGAATCTACTCTTGAAATCATTGTTGCACATATGCTAACTAATCTGGATGTAAATTTAAAAAATTAAAAAAAAACTTAATGTTTTTGAACAGACATTTATCTAAAGAGACATATAGATGGCTAACAGACACATGAAAAGATGTTCAACATCATCAATCGTCAGGGAAATACAAATGAAAACCACAGTGAGATATTACCTCACACCTGTAAGAACAGTTAAAATCAAAAAAATAAATAAGAAGTGTTGGTGAGGATGTAGAGAAAAGGGAACCCTCATGTGTACTGTTGGTGGGAACGCAACTTTGTGCAGCCACTATGGAAAACAGTATGGAGGTTCTTCAAAAAATTAAAAATAGAATTACCATATGATCTAGTAATTCTACTATTGGGTATTTACCCAAAGAATATGAAAACACTAATATGAAAAGATACATGCATCCCTATGCTTATTGCTGCATTATTTACAATAGCCAAACTATGGAAGCAACTCAAGTGACCCCTGACTGATGAATGGATAAAGAACAGGTGGTATATATTTATATGTATGTGTGTGTACACACACACACACACACACACACACACACACACACACACACGATGAAATATTATGCAGCCATAAAAAAGAATTGAAACCTTGCCATTTGCAACATGAATGGACCTAGAGGGTATAATGCTAAGTGAAATAAGTCAATCACAGAAAGACAAACATTATACAATTTCATTCATATGTGAAACATGATTGATGGGTGCACTTTTGATCTGTATGTTTTTTGTGTATATATTATATTTCAACAAAAAATTTACCAAAAAATGATGGCAGCCATGAATACAACTGAAAAAACAAAACAAAACAAACTATGTTAATGTATTTTTCTGTCCTTCTTTAGGCATCCTCATGAACAGGTCAACAAAGATTTACTGGAACAACTAAAACAATGATAAGCATTCAACAGACATGAAAAGACAGACCTTAGCTTCAAGGAATTTGCAATCTGCTTAGGAAAGCCAAATATTTAGACATGAAATTAAGAATATTAATAAGCAACGTATCAGGCTATGAAGAATGCTATAGTAAAAAAAGATCCAATATTGGCATGTAACTGATTCTTATTGGAAGGCCTAGATGTAAATACTCCTCAAGTGGGCCCTTTCTGTTGGGCATAGGTCAATTAGGCCAAGTAGGCCAAATGTCTGGTTTCAGAAGGTGTTTCAATGTTTCCTGTGGTTAGACAAGGGGGAGGGTGAGTGGCACCCCTTTCTCTGCTTCAGTGGGAGTTGCCCTGTTTTATCTGTTTTATTAAAACTATGGGTTCTGTGTTAATTTTCATTTAACAAGAGGATTTTATTGCTAAAATGAGCTTGAAAGCCACTCTTCTACAAATCTGACTTCTAGATTTGTATATCTCAATTGACATATCTTACAGCTGAAAAATATTTAAAACCTCTGAAACTCTAAAAATAAAATCCATTTTTAGAAGGAAATGAAAATTACCTGAAGTAAAGGGATAAAATCCTCCTGTTCTAGAGAGTTGCAGCTGGGTTTTGCCAGGAGACAGATAAACTTAGAGGCATCATCATGATGGTTATTCAGCAACCTACAAAAGAGACAACTGCTTAGGAAGTCTGGCTACTGTGAACAATGTCTACAATATCAACAGTTGCTAATTTCAGCCTGAACTGAAGGCCATTTAGATCTAGAATCAAGTTCTCTCTTTTCAAAGATTAAGAAAGGGAATTTTTCTACGTTCTTTTAAGTTTTTAAAGTTTATTTATTTATTTATTTACTTACTTATTTGAGAGAGAATGAGAGAGAGAGAGCAAGCAGAAGGGAGGGCCAGAGAGAGAGGGAGAGAGAGAATCCCAAGCAGGCTCTGTACTGTTAGCACAGAGCCCAATGCTGGGCTCGAACTCATGAACTGTGAGATCATGATCTGAGCCAAAATCAAAAAGTCAGATGCTTAACCAACTAAGCCACCCAGGAGCCCCTCCATGCTCTTGATTTTGTCAAAGGGACACCTCAAGAAAAGCTCAATAACAAAATGGCATATTATTTTTGTAAAATGTTTCTGGGGCTAAGACCACAGGATCAACTAAACTAATTGCAGGGAAGGGAAAATGTCCATTCAGGGTTGGCACAGGACATCCAGGCCCAGAACTCTAGAGCTACCTGCCAGCCAGGAGAGAATATATCAGTTGGACTACTATGCACCACATAAGACAAAGACTTCTGTTTGCCCAGTTTGGCAGACATATTCAGGGCCCACCTGATAGAGGGTTTCTGAAATTAGACTTTGAAGGGCCAATAAAAAAAGAAAAAAAAACGAATGAATGCCCTTTTAAGTCTTTAAGCTCTATGAATTCCTCATGCCCAACTAATACTGGACATTTCCACTTAGTAACTATACTCTGACAACAAAGTTAAAGTATCAAAAAACAAATTTTATATCTTCCCGTCAAAGCCAGTCCTTTTCCTGGACATCTATTTTTGTTAAAGGTAGAAATATCCAAATTATCTGGGCTTGAAATTTGAAGTCATTTTAAACTTACTTCTTTTCCTTATTTTATGCACATCCCATTAGTCTCCACATTTTCTTGTTTTTCTTCATTACATTTAGTGAATGCTAACTGTGTGCCACTTGTGTCTAGCCTTGAAGATACTTTGGATTCAGAGAAAATAAGACACAGTTCTGTGCTCTGTAAACAGTTTATAGTCTAGTGAGAGTGCTACACCATTAAGATTATACTGACATACTCAGGTTATACTCTGTCATGCGACAGAAGTAATAAGCATGGGTGTCATGGGAGGACACAAGAGGGCCAGTGAGATTCCCTAGAACTGGTAAGTAGGAAAGAAGGATGCTGTGGGTCAGGAGGGCTGCAAGTACAAATGCCTGGTGTGAGAGTGTGTGGAATATTTTGGCAGCTACAAACACTGGGGTGGTAAGAAAAGTGGACATGAGCATATAGGATTGGCCTTTTTATGTTAGATCAGGAAGACTTGGCTTTGGCCTACTCCATGGAAGAATTTTAACTTGGACAGTGACAAGATCAGATGTGCTTTTCAAAAATATCAAGCAAAAATCCAACTATGGGCCTGAGCATGGATAGTAGCAGTGGGAGATGAAGACAAAGGGGAAAATCTGGTTGTAATGAAAAGGACAGGGTAGTTGATTGGTGTGGAGGGATGAAAGTAAGGGGAAGTCCATAACGACTCCTAGGTTTCCAGCTTGGATCCCTAAGTGCTTGGAATACAGGATGGGAATACAGGAGTCCTTAGGAATATTTCCTCAAAATGTTTTATACAACCATTCCCTCTTTTCTAATGCCAGTGTACTTTTGAGTTCAATAAGGGTCTTATTACTTCATGCTGAGACCAACAGAAGGAAAAGGGTCAAAACAGATTTCAGTGTTCATCCAACCTTAAAACACAGGCAATTCATTCCGAAACATTCTTTGATTATATAATCCTCTTTTTCAAAAATGTTCAGTAGCTTTCTACCACTTATACGAATAGTCTAACTGCCTCAGTTCAGCATTTAAGGCTCTCTGTAACTAGATGGGAGCCTGCCTACCTATCTACCTTACTACTTTGCTAAATGAAACTTCCACTCCAGACAGCTGGCCTGGTCCATTATTCTCTAAGTGTGCCATGTGCATTCTTGCCTCTTTGCCATTTCTCATATGATTCTACTCTCCTAGAATACCATCCCTCTTGACTTTGCTATTGGAATGCTGGCTATTCTTTAAGGTTCAGCTAATAATGCAAGTCTTTCAAAAAGCCTTCTCTCATAACTAAATTCTTTACTGATCTTTGTACTGTTTAATTTATTGTATTATATTTACCATTGTACTATTAGTTTGTTTTTATTTCACTGGCACTTAAAGGGCAGACACAGTTATAGACAGGTCTTTTTTCTTCCTTAGCAGCCAGCACAGTGACTTTCACACAGAAGATTCTCAAAAAATGTTTGTGATCTAATGGATGTATACTTAAAAACTGACTTCATTTGTGATTATTAAAGTTATAGTATAATTTGTATATGAATTCTCCTTATCATTCTTTAGCATTCTCAAGGCCTCTACAGTTAAACATGTATACATTTCAGAAAAAGATTAGTATGTAATAAATGCTGATGGGAACCACCTCCTAGGATTAGAAAATGGTTGGGATGATCACAATAAAAAGGTGGTGAGATCTTTGTAAAGGAGCACTTTTATAAAGAAAGGATAGCACAGATGAGAGATACTCTGAGAGGAAAAAGGCAAATCAAGAATGGCTTTTTCTGACCAGAAGCATGAAATAGAAAGAAAAGGTGAATTATGATTTCCAGCTGATGATAGTGGCCGGTAAACTCTATATGGAAGAGAAAAGGAGATAAATAAAAGTTGTGAAAGCTGGAGAAAGAAGGTAAACATAGCTATTTTAAACTGGTATCTTTCAGAGCTCTTAAAACAAAATACTGTTAAGAGACAAATCATACAGTGACATTCAAAGGTAAGTGAAAATAAAGCATAATGAAGCTGGATCAATATTACTTGACTGACTGAGAGGATCTCTGCCACAAAGCAGGTAATCCAGGAACTCAAAAAAGCCATGGAGCAATGTCTTTCCCCTAAAAATGTCCTGACTGTAATAAAATAGATATCAGAGTATAGATATGAAATGGGCAATAAGGCAGGGAAAGGAGGGAGGGCAGAGGCAGGGGAACAAGAGCCCATTAAGGTGTTCATCCTCAAAACATTAGGAGGAGGGCTAGGAAGCCTCCATCCCATGAGTACTGGGATAGCAGGGAAATTATTTCTTGTTATTCTGTGACTTTTACATGTGACTTCACTTTTCAAGAATATAAAGAGCCTATTATGGGAGCAAGTCAGCTTGTGTATGCATATGCCAATATGTTTAAATTCTATGTCATTATTTGCCCGTAATTTTTTTGTAGTTGAAAGTTTTAATGTACTATACTTAAGCCCAAGTCACCTTATGCAAAGGGTAAAATTGGTAAAAAAAAAAAAAAAAAAAAATTGCAAAAATAAACACACATCTTCAAGATCAGTATGATAACTCAAACCATCATGCTCAGCTGCTTAGTCTCCCCAAATAGCCATATCTGGGTCTCCCTTAAAGCACCTCTGCTTTTAAAAGGCATTTTATTACTATTTTTAATTATTTTATTTTATTCTATTCTATTTTGAGAGAGTGCATGAGCAGGGGAAAAGGGCAGAGAGAGAGAGAGAATCTTAAGCAGGCTCCAAGGTCAGCACAGAGGGTAACCCAGGCCTGGATCCCACAACCCTGGGGTCATGACCTGAGCAAAAATCAAGAGTTGGATACTCAACCAACGGAGCCACCGAGGCATCCCTTAAAAGGCATTTTAAAAGCCAAGATACAGACTCTTAACAACAGAGAACAAACTGATGGTTACCAGGGGTGACAGTGGTAGAGGGATGAGTGAAATAGGTGATGGGGGTTTAAAGAGGGCACTTTTTGTGATAAGCCCATGCTGAATGGTAGTGTTGTACACCTGAAACTACTATCACACTGTATGTTAACGAACTGGAATTTAAATAAAAACATACAAACATAAAATAAAATAAAATAAAATAAATAAAATAAAATAAAATAAAAGGGCATTTTAAGAACGCAGAAAGGAGCTCCCACTAGAGGGCGCTCCAACCATTTTAGTGTGGGTCATAAAATAAGACTAATATACAGACATACACTTAATCTAGTCACAGAAATGTTTTTTCAAATGAAAAAAGACAGGGACAGTTAGTCATGCTGTATGACTTCATAAACAGTTTCCTGTAGTTACCTAAAATGAAGACTTGTGCTTTGTGTCTTTTTTCCCCTTTGCCTTTTGTAAAAATATCCTTTCCCTAGAGATAAAATTAAAATGATCCATCTCAATAAAAGAACACAGCTAGGGGCGTCTGGGTGGCTCAGTCGGTAAGCCTATGACTTCAGCTCAGGTCATGACCTCACGGTTTGTGAGTTTGAGCCCTGCATCGGGCTCTGCACTGACAGCTCAGAACCTGGAGCCTGCTTCAGATTCTGTGTTTCCCTCTCTCTCTGCTCCTCCCCAACTCACACTCTCTCAAAAATGAATAAATATTAAAAAAAAAAAAAAAAAAGGACACAGCTGCTGTAGCTGCTGCTGCTGCTGCTCTACCTACCAACATAAATGTCCACCTTTTCAGTGACACACAGTCTTAAGACAAAAAACCTGGCTGTTATTAAGATTATGTGGTTAACTACAGGTAACTCAAGTTGGTTAACAGTTTTCCTTTGCTATAGTCACCCTTTGGCTCACAAATGTAGGGTTCTAGAATATTCAGAATGACCTAAAATAATTACTTCTTTCTGGCTCTAATCTCTTCTGTAATAGACTACTTCCTTTTTTTTCAATCTCTCAGCTTATTCAAAGTTTTTTTCTGAAACAATTATAACTCACTTCTTGTCGCTTTCACAGATTGTTAGATGACCAACAATGCTGATCTCAATGGCTAAAGGTACCTCTGACAAGAGTTGTGCAGCATCTATATTCTTTCTACCCTTGGTTCATACTCTATCCAGCTAAGGCTTTTTCAGGGCCTGATATTTACCAGGGTGAAAGAAGTTAGCTGAACAAAAGTTAGAACATGTATACATTTCAAGTTCTTTAATTCTGCTACTGTTACATGCTGATTTAAAATAACAATAATAATTAGGACATGATTGGACCACCCAGCTAAAGTCTTGGCTTTACTGGTGGGAAAAGGAGAGGGAATCCAAGCTGACTTCTCTACTGTTCAGGCCCTAGGCTCTATTTCCTTCCTGTAGGTTCTAGGCTGCCAGAAATACTGATGATAAATACCCTAAGGGGAAATGCCAATTCTTTTGCTGGTTCACTCCTGTTAATTAGCACTTTTATGCTATTTCTAGCCTCTAATGAATTCCCTGACTTTTATGACTACTTATCAACACATGTAAAAAAAAAAAAAAAAAAAGGTATTTCTTAGATTTTATCCAGCAGTTTTCTATTTGCTACAGGAGACGTGGAATGGTGATCATGGCACTGACTTTGAAGTGTCAGCTAGATAGTGTATGAGGAATGATTCTCCTAGGGCCCTTTTAGTTCTTGGTATTCAGACAACTTAGAACTATTCCCTGTAACAAAATGACTAAAATTCACCTGGACAACATGAAGCATTTTAACAGTTAGCATTGGTATGGTTCTTTAACAAAAAGTTCATTAACTGATAGGAGTTCTATATACTCTTATAGCTGTTGTTCTAATGTAATGCAGAAAGAACTTGGTGAACTCAACTTGCTGCTAGATTTTTAAAAATAAGAATACACTTATCAATCACCTACTATTCTCAAGCATTATACTGCTAAGGGCTTTTTAGGTGGCATGAATGGATCTGTGTGCTGAATTCTGCTATTATATGTTGATTTTAAGTAATAATAATGATGACGACAATGAGGATAACAGGTGAATGGCATTTCCCAATAGTTTACCAGGAAGGGTATCTAGCCCAAAAAATGTGAGCAGAACACATGTAAACAAGGCTATAAACATATGTAAAGAAGTCCGGTCAGTTAAGAGGTAGAAGGGGCAAGCTGTGACATTCTCTTAAAATGTATAAATATATCAAGAAATAACTTATAAAGAAGAAGGAAGAAAAAAAAAAAGAAGGTTAAAATGAAAGAAAACTTGTCAGAGGTGAAACAGGTGATGGGGATTAAGAGTACACTTATGACGATCTGTGACATCATAGACCTGAGCTGAAATCAGGAGTTGGACACTTAACCGATTGAGCCAACCAGGCGCCCCCGGAAGCTGTATTTTTCACATGACACATATGGTCTGCTCCCCTTAAAGGAGAGTCTACTTTTTTTTTAAAGCTTAATTTTGAGAGAGAGAGAGCGAGCAAGCGCACACACGGGAGTGGGGAAGGGGCAGAGAGAGAGAAAGACAGAGTGAGTTCCAAGCGGGAACTGCACTGTCAGCATAGAGCCTGACATGGGGCTTGAACTCATGAACTGTGAGATCATGACCTGAGCTGCAATCAAGTCAAGCACTTAACCTACTGAGTCACCCAGGTGCCCTGAGGAGACTCTACTTTTATGCCACTGCTACCAGAGTCAAATTCTAAGACCCAAATTTAACAAGTAAAACTAAGAAACTATCAAAGAGTTACTAAAAAGGTAGCTTTGAAGATCTCTTTCACTGATTAGAGACATGTAGATAAAGATTATGGAAAAAATTTGTGTGGTTATAAATAAGTGTGAATCACTGAATTTTACTTGTTGAAATAAAGGGTAAAGAAAAATTAATGAATGTGTAAAATAAGTGACCTTTAAAAAGCACCTTGTGAGAACCAGACAATTCTTTGCCTAGCCCTGGAGTGACTGGTCATATACTTACTTTCTCCACACGGCAATGAATGACTGTGCGGACACAAATCCTGTCCTCTCTCCCCCTGCAGCCCGGAACATGGGGGCTTTCCAATAAAGAGGACAGCCACAGAGCTGCAAATAAAACACAAATACAGTGTAAGCCAAGGGGTGTTGAAATGATGACACAGCCAAACAATGGGCCTTTGTGGCTTTTAGCCTTTGTGTCACAGGTGCTTGAGGGAGCCAAACTGGGGCAGAAGCAAATACATCAGCTATGGTAGATTCAGAAAGAGACAGAGGGGAAACAAGAAGATTCCATGTTTAATGAAGGAAATGGAAATCCATCTGACCTTTTCTCCAAGATCATCTACAGTGATATGTCTTTCCCTTTCCTGATAAAGTAACCAGTCTCCCTTCCTACCATTCTCACATCATATATTTTCTACCTTCGAAAAAGAAAAATGACTGAATGTCATGGTTGTATATGTCCTACAGCCAGCCACATTTAATACTTGGTCACTGGTATTAATATACTCTCCCACACATCTCCCTCTCTCCTTTGCCTATTATGTTATTAAGCCCCAGGGTCAGGAAGAACTGGAAAAGTCTAGATTGCTCAAGAAAATAGCCATCTAATTAAAAAAAATTTTTTTTTTAAATATTTACTTATTTTTGAGATAGAGATAGAGAGAGAGACAGCATGAGGGGGTGAGGGGCAGAGAGAGAGGGAGATACATTATCTGAAGGAGGCTCCAGGGTACGAACTTTCAGCACAGAGCCTGATGTGGGGCTCGAACTCATGAACCACAAGATCATGACCTGAGCCTAAGTCAGAGGCTTAACCAACTGAGCCACAAAGGCACCAACTCCCCCCCACTCCGTGCCGCCACCCAATTTTTTTTTTTTAGTGTTTATTTATTTTTGAGAGAGAGACAGAACATGAGCAGGGGAGGGGTAGAGAGAGAAAGAGAAAGAGAAAGAGAAAGAGAGAGAGAGAGAGAGAGAGAGAGAGAAAATCCAAAGCAGACAGGCATCTATTTTAAATGGTTATAATTCAGGTAAAAGATTAAAGATAAAAACTAAACACTATCATTTATTTATATATTAGAAGCAACCACAAATGACTACATATAATAGAAGCCTTAGGAGGTGCTGGGAATGAATATGAAACTGTAATACTCTAAAAGGTGTTGATTTTGTTTCTTCAATAAAAAGCTATTTCTTTCAATTAATTATACTCTTACAAGAAAGACTTCTTACCAAATTTACCTACTTTTTTCCTAGAGGGAAAATTCTTTCAAGTAATAATATCTAAATAATAGCAGAGAAATAGTCTCTGAATGTTCTCAATTTTGTATATGCACATAAAACATACTCCCAAATTTGGACCCCTTCAAAGAGGTGTATCTTGTAATTAAAGACAGTCTTATTATTCATATTAGACACAGAATCTGTTGAGCTTTCATCATTCTAAAAATGGAAGCTTTTCCTTTGGAGGCTCACTAGATGTGAATCCATACTGGATTCTAGAGAAGCTGTTCCTGGTGTGAAGTCTCAGTGCATGTGGAATCACCACAGAAGCCTGAAGAGTATCTCGTCTGAGATAATGACTCTGAGTTATGATGACAGAACACCCAAGGTTGCTGGATTCATGTCGGAGATGAGGATATGGAAGGTGAAATTCAAGCCATGGGAGGTAAGTACAGGGCAGAATTAAGAGGCTGCTCCTGCCTGGGCCACTAAAGCAAGCATGTTCTGCAAACAGGGTAGACCTTAAGATTTCTTAAGTCCAAAGGTCAAATACCACCAATGAGGTCGGGAATGAGGGAAAGGTGTTGCTTAGCAACCAAATGGATTTTGTTTATTGTGTAAATTATGATTGCCAAAGTACAAAGCTCACAATTAATATCCTTTGGGTGGTAAACTGTCAAATCCACTTTCCAATTCTCCCTTTCATGCAGAATGGTAGTTTGCCAAGAAAATGTTCTTAGATATGACAGGCTACTGGCAACTGCTAGGAAAGCTTAAAAGAATAGTCTGTATTATAGAGGCAAGAGTGCAGAGCCCCAAACGGAGAAAGTACATAGAGGGAGAGATTGGAACTGGCTTGCCAAAGTGCTTGAAACTCCCACCATTATAGTCACTCACGGATTTTTTAGAATTGGAAGGGCTCACGAATCTTCTAGCTCAACTTCAGGAAGTGGTTACCATTCTTAGCTGAAACACTACCTGGGGCTGTGTGCTGACTACATCCTGTGGGGCTACTTCCACTATTAAACAACTTTCTTTCGCTTGAATTATACTCTTTTCTCTAGAAGACTTCTGTTAAAATGCATACATGTCAGCTCCTAAGGAGTAGTAAGTGACAGAGAGACCAACACATAAATTTCTATGTCAAAGGCAAAATCAAAGGCAAAATTCTAAGAGATAATGTATAGAATGGATATGTTTTAAAATAGATTGGTAAGGGCTGGCCTATTTTTCTCATAGTGGGGTACCCTAAGTAGCCATGTATTAGGCAGCAGGAGAGTATTAGTCCTTGGAGAAAATGACAAAGGAAAAAAATGCAATGCAGATGTTACACTTTGGTTACTTAAAAAAATGTATGGCCGGCTGCACCTGCTCAAAAATCAAAGAATTAAGATAAAGGGAGCCAGGAGATCAATAAGAAGCCCAAAAAAGTAAATGATATTAATCCGAGGGCAGCAGAACAGAGACTTTAACAGAGGAGAGAACAAGTCAGTGTCAAGACTTTTTGCAAAGGAAAAGAATGGATGACAAGTGGGGATATGGAGAGATACAGAAAATGGGGTTAGGAAACTCAGATTTAGGGGAGGTACCAAGAGTCAGTCTATGGTAATCAAAGTTGCTGGAGCAAGGAAAACTGAACATCTATAATTTGATCGAAGAATGGCCCAACAACATAAAGAATTGAAAGCAAGTTGTTTAATGAGTCAAACAGGAAGAGATGATTACCTAACACATGTGGAATGTTCTTTAACATTTTAAAATGTTATTTCATTCGATCATCACATGATCCCCACAAAGAAGAGGGCAGGTATTTTCAGCCCATACTGGAGACGAAGAAATAATGATACAGAGAAGTTGGCTTACAGGACACAGGCATGACAGGTCAAGGCAGTGCTCCCTCAGCCAGAAAAGAGGAGCTGACAGTGTATGGTTCAGAAGACAGCCTCACTCTTCTTCCTCAACCTCCTGCTAGAGGCCAAAACTCAATGGCGAGTCTTCTGGCCCAGTCTCTAACAAGCACGTTTCTTACTGTTCTTCAGTGTATGTTCCTACACTGCTTTTCTCTTAGATTCATTCTCTAGATTAATTTCTTCTCTGTCATCACTTAGAGCTGTGGAAAAAAGTACAAACTACACACTGAGAATTTAATCAGAAATTGCGATTAACTTCTCTAAGGCTGTTTGAGGTCAAAGATGAATGAGCTAAATTTCACCAACAGATGCAGATTTCATAAACATAGTGTTTTCTTTGCACTTCAAAAAAAAAAAAAAAAAAAAAAAAAAAAGACCCCAGTCCCTACAGCTACACTGAAGTGGCACTAAGAGTGGATTGCAAACTCAAGCTGGCCTTCCAAAGAGCTTTATAGACTACAAGAATTCAGAGAAGTGTTCACTGATTGCTCCAACCCCCTCTTGCTTCATTGTCCCTTAAAGGCTGTCTTTCTTCTCCTTTACCTACAACCAGCTTGTCATGAGAATCCAAGCACGTGCAGCACAGGTGCTACAGGCATAGAGTCCACTGCCTAGTGTCAGAGAAGACCAATCTGCATAGTAAAAAATAACTGAAAACAGGACTGCTTCGTGCATGTTAAGAGCCACAGCCAACTAAATGCTGGATGAAATGTGGATTAGCTAAATGGAAGAAATGATTAACTAAACTTTTTAAATAAATGATTTTTAGCTATACTTGTGGTGAGCATAGCATAATGTATAGGCTTGTCAAGTCACTATGTTGTACACCTGAAACTAATATCTAACACTATGTGGCAGCTATACCTCAACAATAACAAAAATAAAAAAATAAATGATCTAAAAAATGAAGAGGCAAAATCCAATAAAATGAACTAATAGAGTAAGGCAAAACAAAACAAGACAAACCAATACACTTGTGATACCTACTGAGGTTACTATGTACCCATCTTCATTTTTATATGCAATGTTAGTTTTAACTTTTTGAAGTATGACCAATTTACCCTGATGTGTGAGCTGACAATTAAGGTCTAAGAGCAATGAACACAAATGCCTGGTACTCATGAAGGGAATGGAGGGCTACAATCAAGTATGATTCAGACAAGTTATTCAGACAGTACATGTATACTGGCTATTGTGCCACATGACAATTTGGTGTAAGCGGTACATTGTTATATGTTACTATTACCAGGGCTAAACACAATTTTTAAATTTCTCTATGTTGTCAGCTTCAACACTGGCAGTTTTTCCTGATATCACATACGGATTGATCCTCATTACCTAGAAAGAGCAAAGTCCTTCCTCTGACTCCCCAGCATGCACAGACCCCTACCCTGACTGGACTACATTCTTTCCTACACCTCTCTTGACCATCTGTGGAGTCCTTAGCTTTTCTGCTCTCTTCTCACTGAACCATGGAGCAGGGCAAGGGCTACCACAATACAGGGGTGGGAGGACCAGAGTAGGAGTGGGGAGACAAGGCAACAGAAAGGCAGAGGAGAATAGGACCCTCAGTCAGGGGTTGGGAATATTCAGAGGAAGGCTGAAGTCCTACAGGACTTGTATTCCAAACAGAACAGGCTATAGGTCTCTGTCAGTGAGGCACTAAATGCCATCTGGATTGGCTTTCCAGATGTGGTGAGCCCAGCACAGCACCAGGGAACTACTATGTCCCTTAATCTGGACAGTTTCTCCTTGTCTGCCTGCCTGAAACAGTCCACGTAACTGCCTGTTTCTCTCTCACAGTCTCCAGGTTAGAAATAACCGTTTGGCATTTATGCAGTTAACATGTTATCTCTAAACGTAGATTTCATTCAGCCTTGCTGAATTCTGTCTTTTGGATTTAGATTCATGGTTCCAGCCCATTCAGATAATTTACCATCTTGGCTCATAGAGTTGCCATCTCTCAAAGCTTTGGGTAAGAAAATGGCAGTGCCCTGAAAGAACCTGTGATTTATTTGGGTGGATACTGACTGGAAGTTTGCTAATGGTATGTTAGCATATGTTCAGGGGAGATAACATATGGTATAAACAGCACAACGCCAGGAGTTGGAGCACTTGTCTCCTGACGTGTGCTAGTTCTGTGACTTCAGGTACTCATGGGACTTTAGTTTCCTCATGTCTAAAATAAGTAGAGATAGGTGAGTTCTTATTTTTGCAATGTCAGTTTACTTTTCATTAGAAACATCTAAGGGATCAACAAGCAAGTTCTAAGATGGGGGGGTGAACAAAGGGGGAATAAAAGAATTCCTTTTCACTTCCCCTAAAACCACTCTATTTACAAATTATTTAATAGTAGTAGCAAATGTTCTGACAGCAGGTAGAGAAAAGGACATGGCATGACTGGAGTAGGGATTTGGGGACTTCTCCAAAGACATGATAGAAGTTAGGTCTTAAAAGATGGGTTATGCGGGGGTTGTCAGGAGTGGAAGCCCATTATGGAAGGGAGAAGTATGAGAGCCGAAACGCAGAGGCATGCCTGTGGGAGGGCAAGTAGGTCAGGCTCATGCAGGTAATAGTAGTTTGGGCTTTATCTTCAAGATCAGTAGTTTCCAAACTTTAAAATATTATTCCTGAAAGTAGGGGAACTGTGAAAGTGTGCATGGGGTCTTGGGACCTTCAACTTGGTCTCCTACTTGCCCACATGCAAACCTTAGTCTACTAAATCCTTCTGCCTCTTGCAGCACCACCTGAAACCACTGCTAAATCCTGAGATATGATCTGACTCTTCAATTTACATGCATGATAAAAATAAAACCCAAACAAAACAAAGTACTGCTATAGATGGGAGGAATCCCTGAATACTGCTGAGCTAGGGAATGGCATGATCAAATAAAATCTGATTCTGTGCTCAGTATTAATTGTTCTAGGAGACTGGAGATGGAGGATCCAGTTACTGAAGATATTCAGTTGTCCTAGCATGAGAGGCTAAGATCTTAATTAGAAGCAGGTGGGTATACTGGAAAATATTAAAGACTTGGTTCCTAGTGGAAAATCCATTTATTTCTGAGTAGAATTAGTGTTGAGCTGGCCCAATCATTCCTTGCCTGGCTCAGGGAAGAGTTATGATTAATGGGTAAGAACGAAAAAAGATTCATATTCAATACGAGGAAAAATTTTCTAACAAGTAAGGATATTTAATAATGAAACAGGTTGTTTGGCAAGATAGTGAACTTCTGGTCACTGAAAGCATTCAAGCAGAGAATGAATTTATGTGTTAATGATGTCATGGGTGGAATTCCTATCTTAAATGGGAAGATGGACTAGAAGACCACTAAGATTTTTTCAAACTTATGAGTTCCATGAAATAGGACCACAGATGATATATCAGGATCAAATACATTTTTTCAACATAGGAAAAAACCTAGCCATGCTTAAAAGGAGACCAAAGAGGCACTGAAGAGAGGAAGACTGGGATTGCTAGAGAAAGAGAGATTATACATTATTTAGTAGTTATATTACCTTTGCAATTTTTCCCATTTCATAGATGTCTGCTTTCTGATCTTCAATATCCATGAAAGCAGTTTCAATTTTGCTTAGAGTCTGTTCATGGTTACTGCAGGCATCTGGGAGTCCTTCAGGAAAGTAGAACCGTGGAATGTTTATGGACAATGGTGCATTCACAACATTATTCACATGAGGAACAGGGGAGAGAGGTCGGGGACTACTTGGAAAGGTGGCTGTAGGTGGAAGTGGTGTTCCAGGTTTCTTTTCTGGTTTATTTTGAATCTGGAAGGAGAATGTGATTATGAAACACAGAAATTCTAAACAGCATATACTTCTTGAAAGTCCTCACCAGTAACAAGAAGTTGGGCATAAATACAAGCAGCCACAATTAGAGACAGTAAGAGCTCACTCTACTGTAGAGGATGATAAGTGTGCTTCTAGGGAATGCCTATCCATACTAAATAAATACATTAATTATCTGTCAATACCTGAATTTACACAGATTTATGCTTTTAAAATCCTACAGTACATTTCCCATCAATTATGTGCCAGATATTTAAGAGTAATGTTAGTTGACACATTAAGAATCTCAAGCTGTATTCTTAGTCTGTTGGAAAAGGAAATAATAAATCCTTTTTGAAGACTATTCTTCACCTTTCTTCATATTTCTACCTCTCCTTCAACAGGCAGACAGAATAAGTTCTTTCAAAATACATAAATCTAAAATGTATTGGTCGGGGGTATCCTTTTACCTTTTTCTCTCTAGTTTGACTTTGTCTAGGTAAAATCACTGCCAGTTCATGATGCAGAGAAAAGTCTTGTGAAGAAAATTAAAGCATTTTAGTTTCGGGATATCTTCCACCAGACTGATTTACTTGCCCCTTGGGGCATGCCATTTTTTTTCCATGATACACATTACTTTCATTTTTGGTAACCTCTAAGAGGCAAGGATCATGGTCATTAATTTCATCACGGCCAAACCCCATTCATAGCTTATTACCTCACTTATAGTTTATATCATTCCTTTTTCCAAAAAGGATTTGAGGTGTTATGCCATATGGAGACATGAGAAAGGAGAGAGCATAAAAGTGAGGTAGGGGAGGGAGGAGGGCAATGAGGAGATTAAGATTATCCATGATTTAGGGGAGGGGAGGTACACTAACATTCAGGTAGAGGACTACTTTACCAATGAGGACTAAATTTAGTTCTGAGCTTCCTAACAGAAAAAGCAAAAGAGATTCCATGAAGATTTTCAGAGTTTTAATTTCTTCTCTTAATTTTGACCAAATTATCTATCAAGGCGCATGAGCATGGCATTGTGTTATATACTACATGAAGTATGAGAGATGGACATGACTGTTGACTACCATGAACACAAAATATTACTCAAATATTCATTTTCTTTAAATTGTGCTAATGCCATTCTTAAAATTTGAATAATGATTTATCTGAAGTAGT
This sequence comes from Panthera pardus, assembly GCF_024362965.1. NCBI lineage: Eukaryota > Metazoa > Chordata > Mammalia > Carnivora > Felidae > Panthera > Panthera pardus. Next base: position 126,074,994 of record NW_026526721.1, read on the forward strand.
AGATCTGAATATCATATTTCCTTTTGACATATGGGCTCATAACATGATCTTTACATTCAGGATAAAAATCTTGGCTACCCTTGAAAAGCATGAGTATTAGAGGAAGATAAACTTCATTCACACAAATATGTGATTTAATCTGCTTTTGTCATACATGGCCCGTCTCAGGTTAATATCTGACACTAATACATAGAATGGAGTCTGCTCATACATTACTACTACTGGGGACATTAAAGTCCAGTTGGTCACACCAAGACTTTACTGCAGTATCAGAATGTCACCCCTATAAAGCAAAGTCAAGGAAGAAATGGCACAGAGAGAAGTGAGGCTCATGAAATATGAAAAGCTTAACAGAAAACAGTGATGCTTAGCTTCTGTGACCTCAGGAAAGTTACTTTACCTTTTAGAATTTTAGTAATAAAGCAGATTATAACCCCTACTTCTTAGAAGTTGTTGTGAAGATTACAGGAAATTACAGGAAGTAACATAGGTAAAAGGTCCAGAACAGTGCTAGGCATAGATATGTCCTTATTTAAGAAAATGAGTCATAAGGCCAAAGCATGAGATTCTCAAAAGATTAAACATAATTTAGCATGATCCTTCAGATTCAATAATAAATAAAATAATCATTTACATTTGTAAAACAATTTAAAGTTTACAAGCCACTTCTGATTTAACAAATTGATAATCTATTCTAAGTAAACATTTCTCTCTGCTTTAATGCTAAATCTGTAAATATTATTACACAGTCCCAGGAGTCAACAACAGTAGACACTGTTCCTAAACTTCTACAAGAAGGCATATAATTCTTCAGGGGGCTTTACATTTATATATAAATAGGTCATTTATATCACTGTCATTCCCTTTCTGTTATTCTATGCTCAAAGAGGTTTATGAGACTACAAGTATACAATCATGAAAATTCTTTTTTTCTTTCCCCAAAATGTTTCCCATGGTGTGACATCCTGGGAAGTTATAACCATAGGATTAAGACCACTGGTGCCACTGTGGATGAAGCCCAATTGTTTCGTGAGCACATGCTAGTGGAGAAGGTTTAGAACAAGACCTTCTATATTAACTCTACACTTTTACTTTGACAGAAATAAGTAACAATTGAGAACAAACCCTGGCTACCTGTCACGGTTTTTATTTAAAGGGGAAATATTCAGTTATATAAGGTACCTTCTTCTCCTTACTGTACTTCTTAACATGAAGCAATTCACTGATTGGCAAGTATTTATCAATTCATAGGTTAATCCCATATTTAATAAAATTGATGTTAATATTTAAAAGGGAAAAGAAAAAATGCATTTATTTTGTACTTTTATGTGTTATCAATTTTCTTTCCACTGAATTAAATGAAAGACACATAATTTAGTTTAATAAAACTGACCCTTTATAAATATTATAGATTAAAAGACAGTAATGCGAAAGTTGTCAGATTTACTGGCAAGTTTAGCATCTGCTCATTTTGAATTAAACTGTATCATTCAAATTTAGAAACAGCATTAATATAGAACTAGCTAGGTAAAATATCTCAATTCTACATTTCAGTTTTAGCCTATAAACATAGTATCATTTAGATATCCTTACACTACTATGTCATTGTAGCATTTCCAATATTTGACCATTTTTGACTTTTTTTTTTTTTTAAAGCAACTTCATATGGTTCACTCAATTTGAAAGTACCCTGGATCAGAATAACTATAAAACTATGGTTTCTTGTTGGATTCTGGGTGACCATCACTTATATGACCCTTGATTTGTATTGTATTCAAGGTGAGGCAAGTTGTTTGGTAAAACACCGGCCTTATGGGTATAAGCAAGTAAGCATGGGTTCCACAAAGTTGTCATCACAGGCAGAAATGACTTACTATCACAGCGTGCTGAGGGAGGACAACCCAGAAATTAATTGCCATCCTTTGCTACCCACATATATTATAGCACACCCACACAACTGTCTATATATATAAATAGTTCTTCCTTCAAAAAAAAAAAAAAAGAGATAACCAGGACTGATACTTTAAAAACAATTCATTACAGATGTAAGTATGTTAATACAAACATAGTTTATCGATTCAAAGTGCCAACAAGAAATTCTAATTTCTCAAAGAGATTTCTATTAAAATTTGTAAACTGTAAAATATTTGTTAAGGTGTATTTATTGTCTCTAAAACTAGATTCCCTCTCTACAAGAGAAAAATGTGAGTACTGTACTTCAGGTCCAGAAGGTCTATTTTTAAACCTGTTGGAATCTCTCTACAAATAGCTTTCTGCAAATAGCTGAATAGAGGACACAGATTAATTCCTTGCTCTAATATCAAGTGAGCTGTAAAATTATTTGTAAGTTAGTTCACTGGGTGGTTTTATTAGTAATAAAAATAGTTTAAAAGAAACACCTAAGTTCCAAACCTGTGTCTGCTGAAATGACTTCAGCCGCTTCTTAAACCTTGATGGGAGAACAAAATCACAGCCCCTTGCCAGGAAAGCTAACTCTCCCCTTAAATCCGGGTCCCTTCGTAGAGATGTTTCCTTGATCATCATCTTTGAAAAGTGGATGTTTACTTAGCAACTGTCCAGCACACTTCTGAAGATAGTCAGATTTAGTAAGTTGTCAATCTCGTCAGGTAGAAAGGTATTTTCTTCTTATCTCCAAAAGAAATTAAGTTCAAGCATTGTGCTCTCCCAGTCTCCAGGGACCACAATCCATGCTTGTACTGACATGCAGCTGGTTCCCAAATATAGCCAGTGGCTCCCAATACCTGCTCATAATTTTCAAGTTAGAAACACGCCTGCAATGGGCTTGTTGCTCCTTGTAGATAGCTTTGTGTCAAACTGACCTGCACATGTTGAGAATACAGAGCCTTCTGGGAAAGGAAGCAAGCACCCACTACTCTAGCACCAAAGTTAGAAACATTACAGTTGGACCTAAAAATAGCAACTTCTCAGATAATGCTAACTTCTTAAACTCAGAGTATATGAGGTGTCAATCCATGTAAATCAGTTTCTCCTCAAACTATTAGAAAAAGAACATGTAAAGCTTTTTTGGTTTTGCTATTTGGTATTTTTTGAAAAAAGAACAAGCTGCACTTCAAATTTGAATCTATAATTTTAAGAATAGTTTTTTATTTCTTATTTGAAGGGAAGCAAATATCCCAAACCCTCTAGGTATATCCAGTTAAAATATGGAGAAAAACAAACTTCCATCCTGAAATGTTAATACAGAAAGATCTGTTGGTCTTATATTTTAAAATTAGATCATTTTTTCCTGGCTTGTGTGTAGAAAACTATCTTAGTTATCTAATATACCTTTTTGGAAGTGATTCTGGATCTGGGCACATTTGAAATTTATTGTCAAAGTATTGGTTAAGAAAGTGGAACAACTGAAGGGCTCCTGGCTGGCTTGGTCAGTTAAACATCTGACTCTTGATTTTGACCCAGGTCATGATCTCATGGGTTCATGACTTGAGACCTCCATTGGGCTTTGCGCTGAAAGCGAGGAGCCTGTTTGGGATTCTCATTCTCTCTCTCTCTCCTCCCCACCCAACCCCCCCCCCAACCCCGGCTCCTTCTCTCTCTCAAAATAAAGAAATATACATTAAAAAAAAAGTGGGAGCGCCTGAGTGGCTCAGTCGGTTAAGCATCCGACTTCAGCTCAGGTCATGATCTTGCTGTTCAGGGGTTCAAGCCCCACACGGGGCTTTGTGCTGACAGCTTGGAGCCTGGAGCCTGCTTCGGAATCTGTGTCTCCCTCTCCCTCTGCCCCTCCCACGCTCACACTCTGTCTCTTCCTCTCTCTCATAAACATTAAAAAAATTTTTTTAAAAAGTAGAACAATTGGATGCCATAAGAAAGCAGCTTTAGATACATGTGAGTGAAACCTAGCTACGATAAAGGTACAAAAAATGATCAAATGGCAATGACATATGTCTTGAATTTGTGAGACATTCTTTTTCAAGGACCTTTAAAGAAATCGCAAATTTTTAAAATATTCTATTATTTTATTATATACTAAATATCTGCCTTAGTCATTTACAAATAAATCTTCAAATATCCTCTTCAATATTTATTTTCAATCACATTATTCAATCAATATTTACTTTCTATTTCTAGAAAATATAAACCAAATATCACCAAATAACCCCCTAAACCAAAAATAGCTCACAGAGCTCACAACTGTCTTCTCCTGAACTTTTGTCTAATTTAGTGGGAATTAAATTCTTTGGATTTCCACTGTTTCCTACAACTTACCTTTTTTCTTGATTTCCTTTCAAGACATTCTGACAATACTCGATAATGTGTACATTGGGCTTAAAAGTCTAAACCTGTGGTTTTCAAATTTTTTTCTTTCAAGCTGTGGGAATCCTCCACTCATACAAAATCATACATGAAAGCTTTCAATATATAGTATGGCTGACAGAAGATTACAACTGAAATCATTAGTCTAATGCTTTAACTTGGGCCCTTCCTTCTCCCCCCATTTCCTATCACTGGGCTTACATGTTAACTCTGAGCTCTCCAGTGTTCTCTGATTTTTTTTCCTATACTCTTATACTCTTGCCTAGAATGATCTTTTCCTTCATTATTTACCTCCAAATTAAAACATCAAAAAAAGTGTGTTGTGAATGGCACTAGGTCTTGGACTTATGATTTAACACTTTTTCAAATAACCACATCTTAAATTACATTCCCTCTGTTCTTCCCAGCAGCAATGTGTGGCCTTAGAGGGGTGGCTTTTCATCCCTTTCCTGAGAATGCTCCTCCTCAAATGATATATACTCTAACCACCCTTCAAAATTCAATTCAAATTTTACCTATTTCATGAAAGCTTCCCTGACTATGTAAGCCCTCTTACTACAATTCTCTTAATGAAATAGCGTTACCCTTAAATGACCTCCACTTAACCTTTTCTTTGGGTTAGTCAATGATCTCCATTTCTCCTTTATTATTATTATTTTTAATGTTTATTTTTGAGAGAGAGAAACAGAGCACAAGTGGGGGAGGGACAGAAAGAGAGACAGAGAGACAGAGACAGAGAATCCAAAGCAGGCTCCAGGCTCTAAACTGTCAGCACAGAGCCCAATGCAGGGCTCAAATTCAGGAACCATGAGATCATGACCTGAGCTGAAGTCAGACACTTAATCTACTGAGCCACCCAGGCGCCCCCATTTCTCCTTTAAAAGGAAGAACCCAACGCCTGGAACACACTGATTCATGGCTAACAGTTTCTGTTATGCTCTCATATATCTTATCGCAGTAGTTGAGTTGTATGCTTATTAAGAGTTGGTTGTGCTTGTACCCATTTGTTTATACTGGTTGTAATTTTTACAGTAATTATTCAATTCAATTACATGTTACATAAATTAATGAAATGTGACTGTGTAAAAAAAAAAGTTGTTTCTAAAATTCCTAAAATTGAAAATAAAACCTCTAAGTTGAACTGTTTTATAGATTCAGTAAAGGCAAACTATTACTAAAATTTTTTTGCTGTAAAATTAGGTGAAGGTGAGATAAAGAACAAAATCATTAAAATTGAGAAGGAGTCCATATTGGAATTGCTTCACTACTAACTTAAGTTCCTTCGTCACTTTAAAGAAGCTGAAGCTGAAAATCAATCAATAAATGTACTGAGTGTGATTTATTAAAGAAAGATGTCATGGAACTTCAACTTCCAATCATAACACTCAAAGAAAAGGCTTTGGCCCTCTATCAAAAGATGTGAATAAATTGTTTTGAGTTAAAAAAAATGTTTAATATATACATGCTTTATAGTACATACACATAAAATGTGTGATACTCTACTGAGTAACTATCAATCCCAATAATGTTCAAGTAAAAAGTGCTTCTATTGCAGTATTTTATAATCTGAGAATTATTTTCCAAAGAATATAAACTCTTGAGGGTAAGGTCAATTTTATAGTCACTCAACAAATATTTTTCTAGCCATTTATTATATGCAGACACTTTGCTGGGTACTGAGAGTATGGAGATAATAAATAAATGGTCTCTTCTTTTCCTTACCATACCTAGTACAATGCTGGTTTGGAGCAAAGGACAACAAATATTTTCATTTCATTCACTTCCCATAAATCTCTGAAGTTTCAAAGTCAGAACAGTGGTTAAAAGCCTGCTCTGCGACATTTTCTAAAAATTTCTTTAATTAAAAAAATTTTTTTTAAGTTTATTTATTTTAACAGACAGAGCAGAGGAGGGGCAGAGAGAGAGAGAAAGAATCCCAGGCAGGTTCCATGCTGTCAGTGCAGAGCCCGATGTGGGGCTTGAACTCACGAACCATGAGATCATGACCTGAGCTGAAACCAAGAGTTGGATGCTTAACCAACTGAGCCACCCAGGTACCTCTTGTTTTAAATTTTTTTAATGTTTCTTTACTTTTGAGAGAGAGAGACAGAGAATGAGCAAGGGAGGGGCAGAGAGAGAGGGAGACATAGAATACAAAGCAGGCTCCAGGGGCAGAGAGAGAGGGAGACATAGAATACAAAGCAGGCTCCAGGCACTGAACTGTCAGCACAGAGCCCCATGTGGGGCTCGAGCCCATGAACTGTGAGATCATGACCTAAGCCGAAGTTGGATGCTCAACCAACTGAGCCACCCAGGTGCCCCTTTGCTACACTCTTAAGTAAGAAAACATTTCTCCATATCTTTTGATGAAGTGAGCTCTCCTGTTTTTATTTACTCAACTGCTTTACAAAGAAATCAGAGGGAGAAAAGACCAGGCCCTTCAAAGGGCTTAGGAAAGAACTGGTCTGTATCAAGGAGTTATTGATGGAAAAAGACTATCATGAAGTATTTGTGTTTGTATGGAAGTATACTTGCTTGATCCTAGAAAGGATCTCAGAATGTGTTAGTCTCAAAACTTCTTAGTTTCGACAAGTATATAATCGAAAAACAGTTGCGAAGAACATGGTTTTTAGAGTGACCTCTTCTTTACTGGGAAATGATCAAGTATCAGGAATTTCACTACAAAACAAGGCTTATGATCTACTCTATCTTCTCTACCTTGATCATAGGAAAAGTACAATCCATGGGGCTGGGTGTTTCTGGGTGAGAGGTTTCCCTTGGAGGGACTAATCAGAATGAAGAAGAATAGAAAACTATTAATATGTAGTTTACAAATCCAGTTTGAAACCACAGCAAGGTTGGAACTGTGGGCAATTATAATGGAAAGAGTCAACTGTAATGGTCTTCCCAATGTCCTTCTGGAATAAATCAGGAGATCTTTTCTCCTGCCTTCTGCAGCATATATGAAGTCCATCCGAACAAGATACCTAGCTAACAGTAGGTGTTTCCTAAACAGTTACCTGAATCTCTTCTTGACCTGTAGACTATTCATGAACATACCCTGTCTGAAGATAAAGGTTCGTCCTGACTGGACAATGTGCTCAACCTGGGTCTTCAAGGCCACTGTGTTAAGAAAGCTTGACCAGAGCATGAAAAAGACTCATACTCTCTTGTGGGGATGACTGGGATCCATCACTTGATACCTCAAAATCCAGCATCTAGGCTGGGGTTCCTTTCTTGCCTTTATATTTGTTCCCCCAGAGCAAACGTGATTGAGCACGGATGAAAATCTTTCTCAAGGAGAACCAGCTGGGGTGGGTTCCTGGCTACAGGGTTTTACAAGTTCCCTGGCAGGGTTAGATGGAAGAGGCTGGCCTCTGCTAACACCCTAAAAAGCAAAGGGTTTTTTTGTTTTGTTTTGTTTTAAAGAATAGCCTTCTAAGAAAAGCAAGAAAAGGTACTTCCTTACGATGTTCTGAAAGGACCTACAGCATTGAGAAGTCAGTCTTGAAAGAGCCTGTGCCCTCAAGGAAGGGGAGACTGGGAAGGACAGAGGAGAAAAAACTGTGTGTGACACCCAACACATTACATTTTTGTAGAATTCATTCTTTGACGCTTAATCTGAAACTCAGGATTGGTTTTCTAGAGCTTTCTGAATTCTAATTCCTGCCCTTCCCCTTTTAGTGAAGACAATAGTGGTATATAATATTAATTCTCTCTCTGGAAAGAATCAGCTCTAAGGGATGTTTAAAAAAAATGGGTGGATTAAACAGGACAGTGACAAATTTGAACAATTTCCTGAATAAGCAAATCACTTATTCTGACTTGTATAAAACTACTAAACAGTTAATACAGTGTGTTGTGCCAAAATAAGTCTAGTCTCTATTTTATAAACAAAGTTGTAAAGTCATTCACCAGCCTCAGCTGAACATGGCTATGAAGATTGAGATGATACCGTCAACCAAGAGTGAAGAAGGCCTGTGGGGTAAACCAGGCAGCAAAGCTGGGAAAATCTGAGTGACAGAAATACATAGCACAACAAGCCTGGGAAGTAAGCTCAGTTGTGCTGAGTAATAGAATAAGGTTGAGAAATACAGCAGAGTCACTGTGAAGTGACACCAAAGATTCTGCTCAGAAGATACTATAGGAAAAAAAAAAGTTACATATTAAAGAGAAAGTTTTGCTTCATCAGGAGGGTACTTCTGATTCAAAAAAGGAAGCTAGCTGACTGTTTTGAAAAATTTTAAAATACTAAGTCAAAAGACTTTTTTTCTCTGTCCACACAAAAACTTGTACATAAATGTTCACAGCAGAGTTATTCATAATAGCCAAAAAAGTGGAAAACAACCTAAATGTTCATTAGCTGATGAAGGAATAAACAAAATGTGGTATACTCATACCATGGAATATTATTTAACCATTAAAAGGAATGAAGCATTGACACATGCTACATGATGAACCTTGAAAACATAATACTAAGTGAAAAAGCCAGATACAAAAGACCATGCATATAGCGTAAGATTCCATTTACATGAAATGTCCAGAATAGACAAATCAAGAGAGACGCAAAGTAGATTAGTGGCTGTCAGGGGCTGAGGGGAGGAGGGAATGAGGACTAACTACTAATGAATACAGGTTTTTGGGGGGTGATGAAAATGTTCTGGAATTAGTGCTGATGGTTGCACAGTCTTGCTGAATATATTAAAACCTACTGAATTATGCACTTTAAAAGGGTGAATTTTATACTATGTGAATTATATCTTGAAAAAAGACTTCCTCAACTTGGCTCTAATTAGCAGAGTAGTTAAAAGAGGTAATAACTTGGAATCATAGACTTTGTTTAAAATACCATTGCAAATAAACTTTAAAAGAAGAAATTGATTATAAGCTAATTAGTTAATTACTCTTAATCTTAAATTTTTATGTCCTTCTCCTTTAGGCTCTAACTTGGTGATTTCTCTTGTTTAATAGCTTGTTTCGTGTTAGTAATGTTATTTTATCTTAAAGAATGGACACTAAAGTGGGGAAAGAAGGTTGGTGGCAGTATCTATGGCATCTTTGCTACTGGCCTGATCCTTGAGCCTTAACTTTATAGGATGCAGCAAACTAGGAGATCTAGTAAGCATTTTGTGTCTTCTTTCAGTTGACTCCAAATGACAGGAACATATTTCATGACTAATAACAGAAAGAACCTACAAATCTAATATTCTGCCTCTTGGTATTCCTAATACTTGGGGGCAGATGTTCTTCTAGGATCTGGGGCAAGGAGAGATAATTAAGAGTCTAAAATTATTAGGCATAATAATTCTTGGATCACTAGAATTTCTAGTTCCTAGAGTTCTCTGTCCTCCTTCGTCTGCTTTTCTTCTTTCCCTCTTTCAGGAATTACTTCAATTAGATTGCTTATTATAGAGCACAAGAATTCATTTTAGCCTGTATTAGAAAACTGAAGTTAGAAGGAATAGAAGGTCTGCAATCCACTGACACTACCATGTTACCTGTCAATGAACACAGAGTGACAGAACTATAAAATACCTTGCCCCAGTGTCTTTGGGGTGTGTGTGTGTGTGTGAGAGAGAGAGTGGGGTGGAGTAGGGGGAGCCTTCTCAGTAATTTTGGGTGAAGGCTGAATTCGCACATGTCAAATGAGAAGGCTATCACTGATGGTCAAAACTCTAGTGATGAGTATTATATTGCAAATATAACAGCTGATGGAGCTGTGCTTCTTGGATGCCACAGTGCCTTTTAGATGTCTTGTTTTAAAGATGGGAGAATTGCAGCATGTTTATCTGCTTATGGGAAGACCTAGTAAAGGGGAAAAATTGATGAATGCAGGAGGGAAAAAAAAGGACCAATCAAGGAGGAGAGTCCCTCAGTTAATAGGAGAGAATGGACCTATAGCACAAGTACAGAGGTTGGTCTTACATAGGTGCTCAGATCATTCACGTATAGTAACAGAAAGAAAGGGAGAGAGTATATGGGTACTGATATGGCTAGGTAGCTGGCTAAAGTTCTCCCCTCTGATTGCTTCAGTTTTCTTAGTAAAATAGCAAATAAGGTCATTAACTAAGGGCAAGAATGGAAGAAGAGATGTTCAAAAAGAGAGAAGGTATGAGTCATTTACGGAGTGGTAAAGTGAGGGATTAGGGAGTTGTAGTAGGACTGCTAGACAGTACTAAAGGCCTCTTGGAGGTTTGTGGCCATGAATTTAATGCAAAGACCACTCGGTTTTATTGTGTGATTTTTCTCAAGCCAAGGTTAGCTGCACAAATAAAAGCTCAAAATAGAGAACACAACTTAACCCAAGCTGTAGTTTCCCAGGTGAGTACCATGAAATGAGGGTAAGGCAAAGAAGTAGACAGTATATTCAGCAGAGTGATTTTAATGATGAACTATGGCAGTAGCTCTCAAACAAGATCATGCACCAGAATTACCTGAAGGGCTTGTTAAACCACAATTGTTGGGCCCAACCTCAGAGTTTCAATTTAGGGCTGGGACCTGAAAATCTGCATTTCCATCAGATTTGATGTGATGCTGATGCTCTTTGATGGGAGTGATTCTTTTTAAACCACTGACATAAACACAGAAGCAGAGAATGAGTAGGTGAAGGACAGGACAAGCTCACTGGAGAGATCAAGGAACTGAAAAGCTTGTGTGTATTGGATGCTTTATCTACTGAAAACTCACAACAATTGCAGCAAAAATAGTATTGCAAAGTGTCATAGAGCCAAGACAGAAAATCTTCAAGAAATAAGGGAAATGTCCTAGGAGTAGAAGATGACTGCAATCAGGAGGGGGGGGGGGGAGGTGAGTCTGATGACATTAGTTCAAAGTTGGAGGGGATAGTTTCAGGGAGTTAGAAAAAAGAATAGTCCAGAAGCAGCAATAAAAGACAAGAACATTCACTGCCCCTCCAGACCCAATGGAGGGGTGGTGAAATGGGAAAGAAAAAATACCAACATTTCACATGGCTATCCTTGGGGAGAGATGGATGTCAGTTAAAACAAGGAGGTAAAGGGAATGTTTAGAAAGAGTTTGATGGCATAAGAGATTCTGCCAGTGAATGAGTTCAAGAGGGAATGGGGAAAAGATTTCATGAGCTGGGAGGGTTGGACATGGACTGAGAAAAGAGGGTGTACAAGAAGAGAGTGAGGAGGAGAGTGACAATCTGGATTCCTGGACTTCTTCTGGTAACTGGTGTAAACAGGGATGAAGAGCCTATCAGATTAGCCCTGATGGTCTTAGAGAGGAGTGAAGCTGTTGAGTGTTGGGCAGACCTGTGAGGGACGCATGAGGGCTTAACAGGAGCAAGCTGAGTCCTGGAAGCTCCTTTTCACTCCTGCCAAGGGTGGTGTGGAGGTTGTGGAGGGACGACACTCATCAGGAGCGCCTGGATATCTGACTCTCAAATTTTACTAGAATTCTAGGGGAACACGCATAATTTGAAGCACGTTTACTCCCAACTTTTTTGTGTGCAAACATATTAATAAAAAGAGATCACACTGATACATCTGTCTTGCAATTTACCTTTTTTTTAAGTTCCAGCAGGGCTTGAACTCATGACCCTGAGATCAAGACCTGAGCTGAGATCAAGGGTTGGGATGCTTAACTGACTAAGCCACCCAGGTGCCCCTACAATTTACACATTTTTAATCATCTATTTTATCTTGACCATTTTTCTACATCAGTATATATGTATCTACCATTTTTTTTTTTTTTTTTGATACAGGTGGGGACATAGCCAAGACAGCTGATGTTGATTAGTTAGAAAAAATGGAGATTCAAGACAACCTGACCTCAAAAGCCACTAAAGGTGGAGTGGGAAATACAGGTTGAACTCATTCTGCAAATTCGTATTTGCCACTGGCCAGATCCCATTACTTTTATTAATCTGTACTGTGATTAAATTAAATAGGAGGGAAGATGGTTTCCAACTGTATTGCTGAGTGTTTTTATTTCTTCTTAAAAAAATTTTTTTTAACGTTTATTCATTTTTGAGAGACAGAGCATGAGCGGGGAAGGGGCAGAGAGAGGGAGACACAGAATCTGAAGCAGGCTCCAGGCTCTGAGCTGTCAACACAGAGACTGATGCAGGGCTCGAACTCACCAACTGTGAGATCATGACCTGAGCCGAGTCGGACGCTCAACCGACTGAGCCACCCAAGCACCCCTGAGTGTTTTTATTTCTATCCAAACGCTGAACCAAAGAAAACCATTAGTACCTATAAAGCTAGGGGAGAAGACACATTTTCCCTCAACGATAGGACTGGTTAATCTCAATGGAGGCATGGATATCAACCTGGAAAGTAAAGAGAGGGAAGCATTTATTCTAAATGCTCCAGAATAAACTTTCAGTAAGGTTCCCAAAGTGAGCTTTGCTATATTTTTAAGTTTATTTTCATAATTATTATGCATTTAAATATATATACAAAATTACACAATATCTAAACTTTGAGAAAACCAAAATGTTAGATCATTACCCTAGCAAGGCCCTTTAATTCTTTCGGAACGATATCTCAGACACAAATTCCTGATGAGGGTCAGAAGAGAGCAGAGTTCTAGTAACAGCACAAATCCTGCCCAACTTTCTCTGACCTTCTTGGGCATCCCAACAAAAACGAAACAAACCAACAACAAAAAAACCCACTCGTACTGATAAACGAAATGGTCTGAAAAATTATTCCCCAACCTAAATTCAGGGAGAAGAAGACGGGAATGGGAAATAAGAATGGGAAAAGGACAATGAGACGTGTAAGTATTGCTTAAAGAGCAAGGATAAACTTTTGGAATTTAAACAGCTAGTATGGAGGTTCTACAATAGAGCCTGGTGGTGCAATGGTGAACAAGAAAGCACCCTCTCCTCAATATGCCTACAGTCTATAATCAAGAGATTTCTAACCTGCAGTAAAGGGAAATGGCCTATACTCTTATGGGATTTTCCCCTATTGCCAGGAAAGGTGATGGGACCTTTCCCAAAACACTACAGATTTTTAGGTGTTAAAAGCTAGAGAAATTAAAGAGGCCAGAGGCTGAATGAGATATTGAGCCTTGCTGAGGTACTGTCCTCGTGTCCTAGGACGATACTAGGACCTGACCTCAGGTCCTCTTGCATCCCTCCTTGGGAATCAAAGGACAGAGAAAGAGCTGGCATTCAGGCAAGAGGGCAGTGTCCTTTTGAGGAGGCAAAGCAGGCAAGCAATAATTCAATTTGATTATTCATTCACTTATTTATTCATTCAACAAATAGTTATTTAATGCTACTATTTGCTAAATAAAGGCAAACAGAAGCTAGTGGCTCAAACACAAAAACCTGAGGGGGAATCACAAATCTCAAATCTCTCTGAAAATTCCTATTTTAATATTCAATTTTTATTAGGTGTACATTTGGGAGCTGGAGATCACATTTTTGGAGGCTGAAGTGGAAAAAGAGAAGGCAATGTATGAATTGTCAGATAGATTACTTGCTTAAATTCTGACTCTAAAACTCTGGAAAGCTGATAGGAAACAGGTCCCACCCTCTTACCCTTTATCTTATTAGTGTGGACTCTACTAACTGGGAATTCAAAATAATATAAGCAGACCAACCTGATATTTCCCTTCATACTCTCTCAGAAGGAAGTTTTGATAAACCAATTTTGGTCACCCTTGATCAAGATTAGGCTACTACAGAGCTTAGGTTTGACAGAAATAATGGCTTCATGATTTACCCATCTAGTCTTCCCTGAGACCAAATGCTTACACATGTAATACAGATGGAAAGGATTAAGGTACGTTTTGATATCTTAGAATGGAATGGAATAGAATGGAACCGGTCTAAGTCACTATGAGAAATAAAACTCTAATCTTAGTATCATGGACACTGTAATACACCAAGAACTAGGTAAATTAGTAAGTAATTAAGTAAATTAGTTGAATAAGAGTAAGGTATTCATATCCAAATCCAATCTCCTCCAGGGAAACTTCCTTGAATTCCCCAAGTGGGATGTATCTCTCCCTCCTGGGAGTTCCTATAGTACTTCATTTGTCTCTTATGTAATCTATTCTTTCTACTTTGCCTCACAGTAAATAGCTCACCTCCCCTATTAGATTGTGGGCTCCACAAAGGCTTGTCCTGTCTAATTCATTTTTATCTCCTACTGTGTGCTGTACATACTTATGCTATTTTTAGCATTTTAAAGTATTTTAGCAACCTCCATTTTGCATATCAATTCTGTATTAACTATGTTGAAATAAATTTATGGCCGAAGACAGAGCCACTCCTGTCTGGGTGCACGTAAGCAAACTAAAACTTAGATAACATACCCCTGTAAATGCTCTGTTTGACCAGAAACACAGTATATTCACACTGCCATTCCTCCAAAGCTAAGCCACCTCTGGGCCTCCTCACCCCAGACAAATTGACTATGTGGCCCCAGTCAATCAGATGTTTTCTACTTGCCTCTTCCTTGTTCTTTATTCTATAAAAAGCTTTTTGCCTTATGTCCCATTTTGCAGTTCTCCAAAAGGAGACTGTCCACTTCACAAAGTGTGTAAGTTTGTTTGTATTACCTAAATCATCTTCTTTAATAATTTTTTAACAGTTTTTGGTGACAAGGAATGAGATCTGAAGTTGACTGCTACCTGTCTATGGCACAAGTCATACTGGCAAGGCACCTGCTGAACTTTGAGTTTATGGTTTCTCTCATCATTACTGTGAGCTAGGGTAAGTCACTCAGATTTGAGCTCCACTCCCTTGTGTCCATCTCTCTGGTCCAAACAAACTTTATTTAAAAAGTATATAAGTTTATATTGTTTCTGGAAAGGTTTTGGGGTAGTTATATTAGGAGTCCACAATGGGTGGCAGCTGTTAGGGGACTCACAAAGCTTCGAGGCAAGTTCACAGCATAAGCTGCTGGGGGACTTGGGAAAATAAGAGAAGAAATTCTAACTGTTTTGATCATCAAAATAAAAATCTAAGTAGACACAAGTCAGACCATTAAAAGTCATCAGGGTGTCCACCAATATGAAGAGATCTTCTGGGGAAAGGAACACTCAATCTACTGCTAATGCGAATCTCAGAAACTAAACCCACAAAACTGGTGGGCACAGGGCAAGCACTTAAAACCTGTTAGAGCACCCATCACTTAACTCTAAGACTCTTGTGCTAGGAGAAGTTGGTCATGGCAAAGGTTAGATTGACATTAGGTCACCTGCCAACCTCAAGAAAACTGTGCAACAAGGTATACTGTAAAACACCAAAAAGTACCCAATCCAGCAGCACATCCCTCTTAGGTACTAATTTGGCACCAAGAGACCCAAGATTAGCGAAATAAATGGGATCCTCAAGTTTCAAAGAATTAAGCATGCAACCTTTCAACACACCTGCTTATTTTATGTCTAAGAACTGTGATCCTAGAAGCTGCAGGTATTTACAAAAATGGCAACATCTTACAAAGACAACCTAGAATTACACTGGCCATTATGGGAGGCATTCCAATTAGACAATCATTCATTTAAGAAGTTCACTTAAAAACAAGGGTTCTCAAATCAAACAAACAGAAGGGGATACCTATTTCAAGTGAGAGCCTCCAAAAGACTTCAGAATTCCAAAACAGCTCCACCGAAAGGTTCACTGCAAAAGGCTAACGAAAAATTAAAGACACGAGAAGTTCCTAAAGACTAGAATACTGAAGTAACTCCTACTGCTCCCCTCTATCCTTTATTTGAAAACTTTCTGGTATTCCTGTGTCTGGATGGTCTTTGCACTCTGGAGAGAATATAAGAGGGTAAACAAAAGTCCCCCAAATCAGTGTCCTTAAAACTGCAATGGATCCAAGGCCAGAAACCTAAAACTTTGGGCCTCTCCCATTATATCCTTATAGGGATCCATCATGAAAACAGTGGCCCAGAAATTGATGTCTCATTTGCAATCAATGGGAATGGGAAAAAAGACAGTTTTCAGAGGTCTTGTCAAATTTTCCACACCAATTCAAATGCCCTCCATATCTGCTGCTGAAAGAGAATTCCCATATAGGCCCCTCCCAGAGTTAATGGGACTCTGAGGGATCCTCTGGTAAACTGCCACCAATTATTCCCTTAAGCCTCTAAGGGGAAACTAAAATTAAAGAAAAAACTTGCCAAATTCTAGTAGATACTAGGACTACACTCAACTTTAAACCCCATTTGCTCCTGAGCCTGCAGATAAGACAGATCTTAGGAAAACTGGCAGAAGCCAGCAAACGGCGAGAATTCTTACCATAGTCAGTTCTGGATCTCTGTAGTGCTTAAGAAAAGAAGGTCAAATTTTACTCTGTCCCCTCCTTTCTAAATGCATACTCTTGTGAATTTGGTTTTGGGGTATCCATTGGTTATTGATCCCTTCTCTCCCAGGGACAGCTATTTCCTTCTTGTCTTGTTGTCTTCAGAACTTGGCTTAGCTTTCTGCCTGCCTTGCACACAGAGGTTATCTGTTATTGTGTATGCAGGCAGGTCAATCGTCAGATTGGAAGCCCAATGAATGGCTGTAAAAAATATGGGTTGCACGCCATTTGTGGCTAGGGTCCTACCAACTGCTGCCAGCTCTTAGGGGGAACTGTCTTTCTTTTGGTTATCTTTGGAAGTGGCTCTGGATCTTGGGAGGGTACTATCTTTTGCACCCTCTCGGGGATGTGTCTTGCATCCAAGGGGTTGTTTAGTACAGCCAGAAATATTTACTGTTTGTCCCAGATGAAACCTGATAAGATATTTGAAAAGATTTTTTAAGTAGTTCTATGGTCAGAAGTTGGCCAAATTGAGGGGCACCTGGGTGGCTTGGTCAAGTGTCTGACTTCAGCTCAGGTCATGATCTCGTGGTGTGGGAGTTTGACTCCCACATCGGGCTCTGTCAGCACAGAGCCTGGAGCACGCTTCAGATTCTGTGTCTCCCTCTCTCTCTACCCCTGCCCCTCCCCTGCGCGCGCGTGCTCTCTCTCTCTCTCTCTCTCTCTCAAAAATGAACATTTAAAAAAAAAAAAAAAAAAAAAAGAGGCTGGCCAAATTGGAAGCTGATATTTAGAGCCAGATAGAACTTTTTCTTTAGATCTTCTCCCCTAGGCTAAATGAAACTATGTATCCGGAGGGGAAGGAAAACATTCCAAAGAGGAAAACAGCTCTAAATCTAGAACACAGAAATCTTTTGATTTGTAGCTTAGTTGAAGATGTCCCTAATACAAAGTAGCAAAATGATGATAACATAGTTGGATGGGTAGGTCAACACATTAACATCATCTGGGTTACAACCTGCTTCCTTTAAAGATTGAAGAAGGCAACTGTCCTACAAATGAAATCTTTTTAACAACAGAGAAAGTCCACCTATCTTTTTTTTTTTTAATTTTAAATGTTTTTATTTAATTTTGAGAGCAAGCAAGCGAGCAAGTGGGGAAGGGGCAGAGAGAAAGGGAGACACAGAATCTGAAGCAGGCTCCAGGCTCAGAGCTGTCAGCACAGAGCCCAATGTGGGGCTCTACCCCATGAACCATGAGATCATGGCCTGAGCTGAAGTGGGATGCTCAACCAACTGAGCCACCCAGGTGCCCCTCTTTTTTTTTTTTTTTTAAACCAATCTTCAAACCTCCCATATTCATCTCAAAAGGCTTGAGTGTACTGTAAAAATTCTGGCCTTAGGAACCAGAAGTCCTTCTTGTAGGAACTTGCATTCTTTTTCTGTGCCTTTGAAATGTATATGTTCTACCTGGTCTTCTCTAGGAGCCAAGGTAATTCTTAACAGAAGAAAAGAAAAGAAAAAAAGAGGAAGGGCTACTTAGAAACTAGGTGGATGAAAAATCTTAAAAGTCTTCTCCATAAATATTAGTAAGCTATCTGTGCAGAAAACCTTAAAACTTATCCCTTCTGCCAGAAACGCAATTGGATCCAATTGTTCTTTTATAAACTAGTGAGTTTTGCATTATCATCCCTGTCTCATGGCTAAAATTTTAAAGCAAAACCTGTAAGATCTCTATTTGCGTCTATTTGTATGTTTTGCATGTCTATGGTTATATGTTATGGATGGTTGATATTTTTCTACCTCCAGATAGTACTGCCAAAATTAATTTGTAAAGAAGCTCTACTGGCTTAAAATTTTTTAAGTGTTTATGTGAATCAAGTATATATTCTCAGAAATACAGAAACTAACCCAAATGTTTTTCAAGTTCACATAATCCAGGATAATCTCTGGGGAGAAAAACTAATTTAAGTTTGTTGGTTTAACTGAAACAGGCTTGTCTTTAGGACTATTAATATTAAATATAATGCAGACATACAACTTTTATTCTTCCTAAGTTTACTAAAAGTCAAAAGAGCTCATGTTATCTCTGTTGCAGAATCTGTCAGCAAGAAAGACAATTTAAGATGATGGTTAAATGTTTAATGCCTCATTAACATGTCATGTAATCTTAACATAATTGTTAAGAACAAGTAAGCTAAACAGATGTAAGCAAAAGTTTATAAATGGACTTTTCAGCAACAATTATGCTCTATAGTATGCCTACTTAAAAACAGTGTCCAAAATATTTTTGGTAACTTGAAACCTTAAAATTATACTGAATTAAGTTAAATTATGGCTATTCATTGAATATGGAGATCATTTCCAAGTAAGATAAATTAATGAAACATCAATTACTGAACACCAGTTTATCTACTTTTGGCTTCCTTTTACACAGTAACTAAAATAATTGGGTTTGTTAGTAAACACATTTTGTGCCACACTGAAATTTTACTAGGAGGAAGCATATACTTCTAGAAATTATGAAATGTTTTTATAAATTTGCTAGTCCATAGTCCATTACTGCTTGCTTCTTTTCACTAGCAATTAAGGGTTCTAAAGGTTAAGAATTTTAATTAATATACACAATGAGAACTACTGAAATATAAGGGTAAAAGAAAAACAATTGTATATTAAAAAATGGTAAGGAAAGTAGAACGTGTTTTTTTAGATAGGGTATGAAGGACATGAATTTTTGTTTTTTGCTTTTTTGGCAAGAGAAAAAAAGTAATTTTGTTCAAAAGTAAAATAACTGTTCCAGAATAAGAAAAAAAAAAAAATAGGACAAAATCTGAATGGATATAAAAAAAAAAAGTCATGGAAAGTGTGTGGAAAGGAATCCTGAGAAAAGAACTTTACATGTGGTTAAGCTGGCTAAGATTGGAATGGATTTATTTAAGTTAAAAAGGTGAGTTTTAAAAAAAAAAGTTTTAATATCTTTGATGCACTGATACAAATTAGATTTTGGTTTTCTCTCTGTTAAAAGAACAAAGTGTTTTCTTAGATTAATAGTCTGCTCTTAATTAAAAAAAAATTGTAAACAAGGGTTTTTCTTTCCTTTTTAAGTAATCTACCTTGTCAGCAAAGATTTTTTGTCTTACCAAAATAATTTACTATGTTTCACACTGTCTTTATCAGGTCTTTGATTACTTAAGAAAACCCAATCTTCTTGATATTAAAAGGGCCAAGTTTTGTTCACAACTGTGTAACCTTATGTAATTATCTTTAATTTTTTCTATTGTCACTTTGCTTAAATAGACAAGTATTATTTCATAATGAACTGTGATCTTATTTATTTTAATGTTCAAACCTTATGACATTTTGAAAACTTTCCAAAATCAAATTCTAAACGGAGTTTTTTTTGTTTTGTTTTGTTTTAACCTCAAAATGACTGTAAAATTTGCCAAAGGCCCTGGAAAATCTAAAGGGACTTGTCTCTTACCTTGTAAAAAAGAGATGTTAAATTAATTGGGTTTATTTGGTATGTTAAATCACACAGGAAACATTTTCAAATGTGGTAATAATAAACCTTCTTAGGTTGTATTTGTATGGTTGCATGCTATTAATATAAGTGTTCTAGATTTTATTAAATTCCTAAAAATCTGATATGTCCTGGTATAATATTACCAGTCATAATTCCAGTTACCTTAGAATGTTGTATGTCACAGAAATAATCAAATTTCCTGGTCAATTCTAGTATAAAGGATTCTCATCAGATCTTTAATCATGGGCATTTTTAAGTCTTTTGTAATTTATGGATAGTTATTGTTTTACTCTGACGCTTTTGCAAAGGTGAGATTCATGGAAAGGGCCTTACCAAGTACTCTCAACCACCAACACCACTGCCAAATTACAAGGTATCAAACCTTGGGTGCCTACTTCACAACTGAGGAAAAATCTACCCAACAGCTGGTCCTATGCAAATGCCAGAGACCTCAAAATCCAACTGACTAGGAAATAGCTGACATGGAGTTAGACTGCTTCCTCCCAAGACATCAGATCAAGAATGTTTCTTCCTTCTCTCTTTGATCATCTTTTGCCTAAATCTCACGAGGGTATTTGTGATTCTTTGCCCAACCTTTTCCTTTTCTAAACCTGAAAAGATAATGCCATGTTCACGTATTTCAGGCCACTGCTAAGTGGTAATCCAACCTCCACCCACCTGCTGAATTTGCAAAGATGCTGGTGATCCTGTAGTTCTCTCTGTCCATTACAGTTTGCTCCCTGATTTCCAGTGCCTCAGTTTTTCTGAAACAAGCTCACTGGATAAACATTTCTGGGGAAGTGGAGACACAGTTACACAAAATACATAAACAGGTTAACCGGCTTAAAGAAGTATCTCCACTTTGGGGATCATTTCTTGACTCATTTGATATTAGCTGGTTTGCATTATGGGTACCCTGGCTCATTTGTGCTGTCCAAACCATGGGATTGTTTTGTTGCTAATTATTATTATTACTATATTACATTCATATATTATTATAATAATTATCTCCCTAATATGCTGCATATTCTCCAAAGTTTAAATACATGTGGAGAGCCACTGACCAGCTGACAGATGGTCTCTCTCAGACTGGAATGACAAAAGAGAATAGAAGAACATAACCAGCTCCTAGAATAAAAGCCTGACATCATCTCTTGTGAAAACTACATGGAGACCTGAAGAGGCAATGGTAACTCAGAGTCATGCTAAGACTGATATTTTTGATGAAACCTCTAGAATGGTCAAGAGGATGATCAAATGGAGGACTTTGGAAATAAATTTATAAGCCCAAGATGGAGCTGTTCCTGCCAGGAATGCCACCTGGCAAAGCAAAACTTAGATAACTCGTGCCCTGTAAAAGCTCTACCTGACCAGAAATGTAGTATACGCACACAGCCAATTCTTCAACACCAAGCCAACTGTGGGCCTTCTCAACCTAGACAAGGTTGACTGTGTGGCCCTCGCCAATCAGATGTTTTCCATTTGGCTCTTGTTCTTTACTTCCCTATAACATCCTCTTTTTTTCTAATTAAAAAAATTTTTTTTGAATGTTTATTTATTTTTGAGAGACAGAGCATGAGCAGGGGTGGGGCAGAGAGAGAGGGAGACAGAATCAGAAGCAGGCTCCAGGCTCTGAGGTGTCAGCATAGAGCCCGATGCGGGGCTCAAACTCATGAGGTCATGAGATCATGACCGAGCCAAAGATGCTTAACCTACTGAGCCTCCCAGGCACCCTGATCTTCATTATTGAAATAGGTCCAGCTAACGTTCACGCTTGCAATTCTTTGATGGTAGTTTTACTCTTTACTCTTGAAATTAATAAAGTTATTTCTTAAAAACACTGAAATTTTTAATTTGTACTTTTTTAGTAATTCAGACAGTTTTCCCCACAATTAGTTGAAATTTGTAAGGTTTCACTAGACTTAAATATTATAGTGGAGTTTTAAAAAAAATTCTTCCTCTTTCACTGATGAATCCTGCCTCATTCCCTCCATTCTTTTAATTGAGGCAAACAATAATAGAAATTTTTTCCTGGATTTTTTTTTTTTTTTACTAAAATTAAGTAAAGATAATTTTCAAGGGAGACTAGGTTTTATTATTTTAACTTGTGAATAACCGCTAACAGGCTATTGCTCCATACAGCTAAAAACAGACCCAAGATGACTGTAATAACATCTGCTGGTGGTAATAAAACACAGAATTAAGGTATCATTTATTATGTGAATTACCAAAGCAGTACAGTTTCTAAGTGTTTTTAAAAAAATTATATTACCTTCTATGTCAAAACATGTCCTCAGTAATTCACTAATCCAAAATAATGAAACCCTCTGAGAGCTCAGGCACATCCCCCTTTCCTTCCTCTATAGGGTGTTCTGTTATTCTTGTTCAACTCATTTTTAGGCCCATCTTCACACCTCAGCTATTCTAGAACCTACAGGGTTGTTTCCTGTCAGTTAAAGGCTTTGTGAAGAAAGCATGTATTAAACCTTCATTTGCCAGTCAATGATATCAATAATTTAACAGTGAGAAAGAGATGAAAAGGAAACTGTTTTAAGTGGGAAAAGTCAGAGACGGATCATGACTAGGGAGGAAAGGGGAGAAACGCTATGTAGACCAAAACACACGATGAGAACACATGATGAAGAATTTTGAAACTCTGGGCTTATTTTGCTATTTCTACTGGTATACTATCTGACTATCATTGATAATTAGTTTTTGTTAATGGTATTTAATGATGTTTTCAAGATTTCCAATGCCTTTAACAAAATATCACATCAAGAATGGTCTGATATGGTGGAAACAGTATCTCTTAAATTTTCATGTATATATTAAATGTGAATATCTGGGGATCTTGTTAAAATACATATTGATTCACTAAAAAAGAAATCTTTTGATCAAATAATATCTAGATGAGGAGTCAGCAAACTTTTTCTATGAATGTCCAGATAGTAGACATTTCAAGCTTTAAGGTCTCTAACTACTTAACTTAGTAGGTGGAGGAGAAAAGCAGTCAGATCATCTGTAAACAAATGGGTGTGGCTGTGTTCCAATAAAACTATTTACAAACATAGGCCGTAGGTCAGATTTAGCCCTTGGACCACAGATTGCTGACTCCTGATCTAGACCAGTATCTAGATACCTCTTTATCAATCCCTCAGTATCATATTAGTATTTTCTATTTGATTATCTCTCCCAATACAGGTTTGAATTAGATTTCTGGACAAAAAAATACTTGGACAATAAATACTGCTTCCTCTTGAGAAATTATTTTGAAACACATGTTAAAATACTAATGACCTATAATATCATCAAGTCAATCTTTCTTCTCAGGGATAGTCACCAATGCACCTCCTATATGCCCCATTACATAAAGCTTTTAATTGAAATGTTTTGAATTGGTAAATTTTTGCTGTCAAAAGTTAAAAAAAAAATAAGAGCGTAATTTAACATTTTTTACTCTTAAAAAAAAAAAAGTTTTATTCTTTAAAAAAATACCGTGGGACTCCTCTACTTAAAAGCCTTCTTGGGGCATTGGGTGGCTCAATCAGTTAGGCAACTAACTCTTGATTTTGGCCCAGGTCACGATCATGGTTCGTGAGACTGAGACCCATGTCTAAATATCCACTGCACTCTCAGCGGGGAGCCTGCTTGGAATTCTCTCTCCCCCTCTCTCTGCCCCTCCCCTGCTTGTACTCTCTCACAAAACAAATAAACATTTAAAAAAAAGCCTTCTTGGAGTGGCTTTGGGTGGCTCACTCAGTTGAGCATCTGACTTCAGCTCAGGTCATGATCTCACACTCCGTGAGTTCGAGCCCCACGTCGGGCTCTGTGCTGACAGCTCAGAGCCTGGAGCCTGCTTCAGATTCTGTGTCTCCCCCTCTCTCTGCCCCTCCCCTGCTCATGCTCTGTCTCTGTCTCAAAAATAAATTAAAAAAAAAAAACATTAAAAAAAAACATAACAAAAACAAAAGCCTTCTTTAGCTCCCCACTCTAAGAGTTTAGCATAGCACATAGGTCATTCATAAGTTGGCCCCAACCTACCTCACTGATTTTATTTCCTATTACTGTTTGTTCATGCTCTTCAAGAATAAAAAACATGACAAATAACACTGTAAAAACTTACAGGAGATAAAACACTAACTTCAGGGTAGTGGTTATTTCTGGAACGGGATGTGGAAACTAGGGAGGGGACCTCTAGGATTTCAACTATATCTGGGATGATTTTTGTTTTAAACAATGATGATGATAATAATGCAAATATTAATAAACAAAGATCTGAAGCAAATATGATAAAATGTTAAGATTTGACAAAGTAAGTGATAATAAGGAGTGTTTTTTCTATCATTCACTATACTTTTCTATTTGTTTAAAATAGGCATTGACAGGGGCGCCTGGGTGGCTCGGTTGAGCGTCCGACTTCGGCTCAGAGTGTGATCTAGCGGCTCCTGGGTTCGAGCCCTGCATCAGGCTCTGTGCTGACAGCTCAAAGCCTGGAACCTGCTTTGGATTCTGTGCCTCCCTCTCTCTCTGCCCCTCCCCTGCTCTCGCTTTCTCTCTCTCCCTCTCAAAAATAAACATTAAATTAAAATAAATAAAATGAAATAAAATAAAATAAAATAGGCATTGACAACATACACTCTTGTGGGCCAAATTTGGCCCACTCCCTGTCTTTTAAGGCTTAGGGCTAAGAACAGTTTTACATTATTAAAGGGTTGTTTAAAAAAAACAAAGAAGTCTAAGTGACAGAAGCCTTGTGACCTACAAAGCCTTAGATATTTACATCTGACCCTTTGTAGAAAATATTTACCAACCCTGGTTTAAAATAATTCATAAGAGCCACCTGGGTGGCTCAGTTGGTTGAGCATCCGACTCTTGATTTCAGCTGGGATCATGATCCTGAGTTTGAACCCTGCATCAGGCTCTGTGCTGAGCATGGAGCCTGCTTAGGATTCTCTCTAAAATAATAATAACAACAACAATAGTAATAATAATTATTATAATTAAAATACTAGTCATTTCATTTTAATTGAAACTTGCAAATTATTATTATTATTCATAGGAAGCAAAGAAAGATTTAAAAAAAAGAGAACAAGTAGGAAGGCATCTGAGTCAAGGAAGAATGGTTTTATTTTCTTGCGTTAAGTATCTTCAGGAGTTAAACATTTTATATCACCTTTCTCTTTAAATTAGCTTTTTATGAATTACTTTTTCAACTTTTATCAAGAAATTTCATCAAATTTTATTCTGTCTTATGGTAATGGGACTTATTTAAAAGAGTGATGGGAGACTCTTAATAAGATTTGATCTTAGTCCATACTTGTTCAAAAATTGGAAAGCTCATTTAGAGCCCAGTGTGGGATTTTTAGTTAGGTGTGCTTAGATTGGGAGGGTCAGAGGGGACCTGCTCATGAGCTGTCAGCCAGGAACATAGGAGAGGTATTACATGGGACTTATTCTTGGCCTCAGGTTCACATTTTCTACTTTCTTTTCAGATAATTTTTTCTTTTCTCACAGAAGATAATGGGGGAGAAGGGTTAAATAAAATTCAAAACACTGTATTAAGGTAAGTTTCTGGTTATAATGGTTGTGAGATGTTGGAATAGGTCAGTGGAGAAGGTGAATTATTATTATTATTATTTTTTAATGAGCAGACAGGTTACTGAGAGGGAAACAGTGAGATAATATATCTAAATATCTTAGCATGCCTTAGCTTACAAGAACTGTTAGCTCTTATATTATTACCATTTTGAGATTTCTATATAGGTATTCTCTTTTCTTTATAAAATATTAAGCAAATCACTATTGCCTATGTACATTGAAAGCATTTTCCTCTTATTTTTGTAATTAATTTCCAGTTTCTCCTCCCAGCATAGACCAACTTCCCTAAAGATATTACCAGTTGTAAATCAATGAATGAGGAGACTCACAGATTTCACAGAAATGCTCAGTGAATGAGAATATCTAGACCCAAATCATCATTTCATAACCTTAAGTATGTACGTATAGCTTTAAATTTTAGTGTCGCTGATAACTACAAATGTGCATAGCACAGCCACAAAATAAATACAATGTAAAAATTATTCATCTGATCACAATATTTTTTCCTACTTAAATGAAAATATTAATGAGAATGTTAAAATTAACATTAACTTTTTAACTTGGTCATATATATGCCACCTCTAATATCCAATTATTCTTTTTTAAATTTACTATAAAGACACACAAAATGGCATAAAAATAATATAAAAAAGTACTAATGATCCACCACCAGATTATGAAATTACTAACACTACTGAGGTCCCCTGGACATCCTTCCTCAGTTCCATCTCTCTTCTTTCCCCAGAGATTAATTTAATCATTGTTCTGAACATTGTATTTGGTGTGTCCAAGTATTTCTTCATAGTTTTTGTACAATGACATAACCTCTAAATAATTCACATCATCATTTTACAATTTATTTTGTTAATTTGGATATATGTGCCATATGTCATACATTCACGTGGTAGAGACAATGCTCACTAGGTATATTCTATATGCTTCCCTGTGTTTCTTAGCTTTTGGGCTGAAATCACTGGACTGTGAGTGGATGGGAAGTGTGTCACATGTGGGAATAAGGCAGTAAAAAGCAACATCTCTTTCTTCCCCATCCTCTGTGAACTTATAAGTCATGTATTCCAGATGGGACAATGGGGCAGCTATAGGAACACAGAGCATCTATCACCCTGGGTCCCTGAGTGAGGTGGAGCAGAACCTACTGCCAACCCATGTTAGACATAGAAAACGAACAAGAAATAACTGTTGTGCTAAGACATACACACATACACCCAAGGGGGAAGATAACTGCCTTTCAGGAATTATTAAAGCTATACTACCAGTAGCAGGGTAGATTCAAAGCCTTTTGAAAACACTACTATCCTGTGACCCTAGAATGGTATTTATTCCCACTTGCATGAAGAAGCAAATCTCATACACTCTAGTCTTTACCTTCTTTGAAGACCCTTACTAACAACATTTTCAGACAAGGGCCTACATGTTCATGAACTGTTTCCGGTATGTCAGTTTCATTTTCTCAACTAGATGTTAAAGTCTTTAAGGAATCATGTCCTCCCTTTTTTTGGTACCCCACACTGCACTTTATAGTCTACACATGCATATATTGATGCATGGCTGACTGGAAGTATAAGGATTAATATTAAATGCCTAATTTGTGTAAGGCACCTTGCTTGTATTTCACCTAAGTTATCTTGATCCTTATTATTTCCATTACACAGATGAGGATATTAAGGCTAAGTAACTTTCCTTTGGTCACAGAGCTAGAGAGATGAAAGGTGTGAGGAGGGCAATTGAAATGTCTGCCTAACTCTAAAGCCTTGCTTTTTAGTTCTTTTTTTAATGAACTGAATGAGACCATGCCTAGCGTAAGGCAGGAACTTTAGTAGAATATGAAATGGTTAACACAAATAGTATTTATTCACAAGTTCTGCACACATTAAAACATTTCCATGGATACTTGTCAGGACTCCAGATTGTTGGATCTTACCTTGATCACCTCTGGGGTCTGCTGAATCAAAACCACTGAAGTACTTTCTTTAGCTTTATCACCAACAGGACTTCTACAGACTGATAAATTGGCCTGGGAGGAAGTGGTCAAGGTTTCCTGTAGAATCTGCATCATTTCCTTTTCTTGTGATAGGCTACCTCTGCCCGATTTGCATTCAACTAGTTCTTGAGCAAAGTCTTCAATGCTTTCTAGAATTCGTAGTAAGAGGACTCGATCCTCCTCCTCTATTTTGTGTCCATTGGTTTCAATAATCCTTGTTAGACAGGAAGGCGAGACTTTCTCGGTGGCTGCAGAGACTTTAGATTTAGGTTCAAGATCTATAGGAAGCTGACTAGTTAATGGACTAGGACTACTTAGAGAGTTAGAGCTTTTACCTTTGGCAAGTGGCTCTCTTAGAGAGGTCTCCATTTTCTGTGAAAATGATTCCAAATCCATTAACAATTTATCTATCTCCTCCTGGCTGTTAAGATTCATAAAATCTCTGTGGCCTCCCTCTTCAACTTTAGGAACTTTTGATTTAAAATCCTCCTCAGGTAGATTAACAACTGGCTTCTCAAATATCTTACCACTTTCATTTTGCACAGAGGCAGGACATTTTTTAAGATGAGTAACACGGTTTGAAAATTCTGCTTTATCTTCATTTAACAATTGACCAGGTCCATTCTCTGCCCTTTGTCCTTTATCTGATGCTTTCTTTCCATCAGACTCTTCTTCAATATAAAGGGTTTCCATTAGGTCACTAGAAGAAACATTTTCTAAAGGGTTCATGGTTAATGACTGTGATTGAAGCTGGGTATCTTTTAGGGTTCTGGGATCATTTACTTCAGAGTTATATAAGGGATTTGTAGAGTTATTTGGAATGGAACTTACAGCGTCTGTTTTCCTAGAACTGTGTTTGTCATCTTGCAGTTCTATAGTTTGAAACTGTCCAGAGTCAGGGGCTGAGAGCTGGACAACATCTTCATATTTAGGGGGTTGTTCAGTGCCAAATACTGGGGAAAAGGGAGTCAGTTGTAAACTGGGCATATTACTGACGAGTTCTGTTAAATCTATAGCATCATTATTCCCAGGCTGCATGAATTCAAACGGTAGCTTTTTCAGATAGGATGCTAACCTGGTCATTACATTCATATAGACAGTTTCAGAGCTAGAAATTGCATCATTACCATTTCCTTCATTGATGCTACTCCCTGACTTTTTCTTTATGCATTGTTTTATGATATCTGTGCATTTTTTCAAATCCTCAGAGCATTTCAGCAAGATGTCCAAGCACATCTTTATGTCTGTTCCAGAAGAAAAATTATCTATTTTATGTTTTTCCAAAATCTGAGTAACCAGGTCTTCTTCAGAGAAGTTGTGAAGAAGCACTGATGTCAAGTTTGCATCAAGTGAGTTTCTATGGGACAAAGATTTTTCCTCAACTGAGGAACTCCGGAGTAAACCAAAGGATGGGGAGTTCCCATCATTGTTATAATGGCCACAGAGCAAGTCAAAATCAACTGACCTCCTATTAAATGAGTCAGACTTAACTTTTCTTCCCTTTTTGTAAGCTGCATGGTTAGAGTTTTTGAGCTTTTCAAAGGAAAATTCTTTTATTTTCCCGCTAGCAAAACTGATCGCTTCTCCTGCAATGTCTTTTAAGTTACAGGTGTTCTGAAATGTAGATCCTTTCTTGACCCTGGGTATGCCTGTTAGGGCCTGCTGGTGATAGTCACCCTCAGCTGAGGAAAACCCATTTTCGTGGGGTAGAAACATAGAGTTCAGATCTGCATCTTTGAACTGAGACACAGGGATGTGCAAGAGGTCTGCACAAACACTATGATGTACCACAATGCAATCAACTCCATGTGTAAAGGTGTGGCAGGTTCCAGTGCAATAATGTATAGCTTGCTCAAAACGTCGGTCTATCACCACACTGCTGTAGTGGTTCACAGTACTGACTACAAGTCTGTAAGTTGCTGCCATAATATCGAATCCACTCAGTGATGGGAGTTGGAATCTTCTAGAACTTATTTCAAGTAAATCCTCTTAACTTACACTCAGGTGAAAATATACTTGATGACAATGTTCAGTGGTTTCTTGCAAATAAAATGACCTTTCCCACAAAGAAAAAAACATCTAAATTTGAGGTTTGGTAACTGTCAGGATACAGTAGCTACTGCACATATGTGCTTGTATTATTAGCAAGTCTAATAATTTAATAATTGTGTTCTTTAGTTTTATTTAGTAATCTCATAATACTGTAAGTTTATAAAATCGTCTTTTAGTTCTTCAGCAGTTCTATGATGCAGAAACTTATTGCCATAAATTTACTGTCATAAATCTTAGTTGGAAGTACAGAAGTATTGTGATAACTCAGTCCTCCAAAGATTTAAATGATCCATTTTTTTTTTGTGAGTGACAAACCTAAAAAAAAAGAAAAGAATTTTAAAAATACGATTTCTTAATACTGAGAGTTCTTTTATTTCCTCTTTTGCCCCCCCACTGCAGTTAATCACCAAGCCTTATTCTTTGCCATATCACTGCTTATCTTTGATTCATGTCTTTGTTTCATCACACCCTGTACTCCTTACTATGAGAGTATTACTACCTCAACTCTGCCTTGTTACAACTGCCTTCCAGTTGATATTTCTTACCCTACCCTCCTTGCCACCTTACACAACACCAAAAAGCTTAGATTTAGATGGCTTTTTTATCCCTCACCGTTCAAGAATTCACACTCCTGATCTCCATCATGCATCCTACACATCCTAAATAAGTCTTGACTTATTTTCAAGACTTTCAACATCTGTTCCCATCCACCTATAACTTTATTTTCTGCTATGGCCCTGAACCAACCTTTTACTTCCATCAACCTAATCTTCTCAAAGACTGCCAACACACAGTGCTTGTCCTTGATTCTATAACTTCCTCTATACTTGGAAATTATTCTTTCATCATCTTCCCTTTTCTTACCACCTAAGAAAGAAACAGCCTTCATTACTGCTCTTGATCCTATCCTCTCAGACCCTGCCACATGCAGATCTCTTATTACCAAATGGACAGAGTTTACTTAATCATCCTGACTAAAAAAAAAAAAGGCTTTTAAACCATGCTGTGGATACTTTCTAAAAAGGTTCAATTTACTTGCTCAATAAATACTGAGTGCCTAGGGTGCCTGGGTGGCTCAGTGGGTTGAGTGACTGACTTCAGCTCAGGTCACGATCTCACGGTTGGTGAGTTCAAGCCCTGTGTTGGGCTGTGCGTTGACAGTATGGAGCCTGCTTCAGATTCTCTCTCTCTCTCTCTCTCTCTCTCTCTCGGGCTGTGCATTGACAACATGGAGCCTGCTTCAGATTTTCTCTCTCTCTCTCTCTCTTGGGCTGTGCGTTGACAGCATGGAGCCTGCTTCAGATTCATTCATTCTCTCTCTCTCTCTCTCTTTCTCTCTCTCTCTCTCTCTCCCTGCCGCTTCCCTGCTCATTTTCTCTCTCAAAAATAAACAACATAAAAATAAATATATACATACATACTGAGTGCCTACTATATGCCAGGCACTTGTTAAGTGCTAGGGATACAGCAGTGAATAAAATAAAGTCCCTATTCTTATGGAGTTAATAATCTAGTTGGAAAAAGAAAAACAACATGTATGTAAACATGTAACTTAAACATGGTGACATGTGCTATGGAGAAAAATGAAGCAGGACAGGGGTTCAGAAAGAATGAGAAGGGTTATAATGCGCAGTCAGGGAAGACCTCACTGACATCTGAACCAAGACCTGAAAGAAAAGAGAGAACACACTGAGGAGGCATTTTGGGCTAAATCATCTCAGACAGAGTTAACTATAGGTGCAAAGGCCCTGAGGTGAAAGTATGCTTGATTTACTAAAAGAATGACAAGGAGGCTAAAGTGACTTGGACGGAGAATGCAAGTGAGGTAGTGTGGAAGGTAAGGTCAGAAAGGAAAGGTGGGAGTCTAAATCATGCAGAATATGTAGATTCTTATGATGAATTTGGCTTTATCCTGAGCAAGCTGGGAAACAACTGATGGCTACTGAGCAGAGGAATTACATGATCAGACTTACATTTTAAATTGGTAATTTTGGCTGCTATATTCAGAAGAAACTGTGAAGGAGCAAGACAAACAGCAGAGAAACAAATTAGAGGCTACTGCAATAAACTGGGCAAGAAGGCTTGGGGGCTTGGAGCAGGAGAGTAATAGTGGAGAAGTTTAGATGCTGTATCTATATCAAAGGTAGAGCCAAATAGGATTTGCAAAGGATGGATGTGCAGTATTACTAAACCAAGAATAATGCAGTGAAGCAATGATAGTAAGGAGATGATGATGGAAATGAAGGACAGCATCAATTTCACTACATCATCAAAAGCAGTGGCATTTTAACAATGACAATCTTTATCCACTTAATGAGAAAAAGAACTTTAATTTCATTTTTATTTCTTCAATCCTAGAAAACTCTTTTTTGCTTATTACATTTCTTCTTTGGTAAATTGTCTCTTCCTATCTTTTGGTCATTTAGGTATTAGAGACTTAGTGAATACACATACAATTAACTTATGAAGAACCTTTTATTTTGTTGAATTCTTATGCTAGAGTACATTTCCTGGCTCTCTGGATTCAATGATTACTCTGTTTTTACGCCAGTCCTACCCTATTGTAATTACGGTTGTTTTAAGTTTTACTGTTTTTGCTTCCCATATCCCTAATTATGATTTTTTTAATTTTATTTATTTATTTATTGAAGGGGGTGAGGGGCAGAGAGAGAGGGAGAGGGAGAGAAGTAGGCTCCACACTGTCAGCATGGAACCTAATGCAGGGCTCAAACTCACGAACCATGAGTTCATGAAATCAAGAGTCGAAATCAAGACTCAGATGCTTAAGCAACTGAGCCACTTAGGTGCCCCACTGTCTTTTTTATACTCCAAATATTCTTTGATGGTCTTCCAGATGTATTTTTTGAGTTGTCAAGTTTTAAGAAAAAATGTTATTGCAATTTCATTACAATTGCAATAAACTTATGAATTATTTTGAAGAAACACTGACATCACTATTAATATTCAGATTTTCTACCCAGGAAGATCTAAATCTTAATTCCAATATTCCTTTAGTTCTGTCTTTGTGGTTTTCCTCAGGTGTGTCACCCTCCCACACCCATCTCATTCTTATCCTTCAGTGTCTTAACTTTGTTGCTACGTGAATAGATCTTCAGTTACTGTGTTTTCCTCTACTTCCTTGCCTTCCAATCTGAGATGGTGGCTTATATAAAACTATAGAACTAGCTCTCATGAAGGATGAAGCTGAAGCAGAAAGAAGTTCCATAGTAAAGGAAGTGGCCAGTAATTCTTAACTGAAAATGCAAAGAAGCCAAGAGGTGTTTTGGGACAAAATACTAGAACATGGCAATAGAAGGAATTACCTTTCCGAGAGATGCACAAAAGAGGGGGAAGAAATAACACCAAACGTGAAAACCTATGCATCTTTTAGAAATCCAAAATTTTTCAAGAGCTTTTGGGTAATGATAAGGGATGAAAGGAAAGGAAAACAAGGGATATTACCAATAAAGTATATTTGGATAATTATGTAAGAGATATTAGGACTATATCCTAATACAGTTGATAATATAGGTGATAAAACTGGTTCAGAGGCAAAATACATGAGTGTTAGAAAATTTAAATATCCAGAAACCTATGAATATGTGATAAATTCCTAAATTAACATAAGGACTATTTCTCTGAAATTTGAGAAATTAAAAAAGTATTTCTCTAACCTTTGATATAACCAAAACAACCAGTTGATAAGGTAACATGACAGAAAACACAAGTATTCATGTGTATATACCACATGAATTTGAAATAGTTAAGGAAGAGAGAACACTGGCTTAAGACAGACATGTGCTTTTAGACCAGCATTGCCCAATAAAACATTCTGTGTTGATGGAAATATTCTTTATCTGTTCTGATGTAAATCCCATTAGCCACATGGAGTTATTGGGCACTTTAAATGTGGCTAGTGTAACTGAAGAGCTGAATTTTAATTTTATTAAAAAATTTTTAATTTTGAAATTATTTTAGACTCACATAGAAGTAGCCACCATATTATACAGAATAGGAATGTAGCTTTCAGAAATTCTAAGACTTTAAAAGAAAAGCATGACAAAAACAGACACAAAGACCAATGGAATAGAATAGACACTCCAGAACTGGACCCACAAAAGTATGGTCAACTCATCTTTGACAAAGCAGGAAAGAACATCCAACGGAAAAAAGACAGTCTCTTTAACAAATGGTGCTGGGAGAACTGGACAGCAACATTCAGAAGAATGAAACTAGATCACTTTCTTACACCACTCACAAAAATAAACTCAAAATGGATACAGGACCTGAATGTGAGACAGGAAACCATCAAAACCCTAGAGGACAAAGCAGGAAAAAACCTCTCTGACCTCAGCTGCAGCAATTTCTTACTTGACATATCTCCAAAGGCAAGGGAATTAAAAGCAAAAATGAACTACTGGGACCTCATGAAGATAAAAAGCTTGTGCACTGCAAAGGAAACAATCAACAAAACTAAAAGGTAACCAACGGAATGGGAAAAGATATTTGCAAATGACACAGGGCTAGTATCCAAAAATCTATAGTATCCAAATAGTATCCAAAATCTATAAAGAACTCACCAAACTCCACACTCAAAAAACAAATAATCCAGTGAAGAAATGGGCAGAAAACATGAATAGACACTTCTCTAAAGAAGATATCCAGATGGCCAACAGGCATGTGAAAAGATGCTCAATGTCACTCATCAGGGAAATACAAATCAAAACCACACTGAGATACCACCTCACGCCAGTCAGAGTGGCTAAAATGAACAAATCAGGAGACTATAGATGCTGGAGAGGATGTGGAGAAACGGGAACCCTCTTGCACTGTTGGTGGGAATGCAAACTGGTGCAGCTGCTCTGGAAATCAGTGTGGAGGTTCCTCAAAAAATTAAAAATAGATCTACCCTGTGACCCAGCAATAGCACTGCTAGGAATTTACCTAAGGGACACAGGAGTGCTGATGCACAGGGGCACTTGTACCTGAATGTTTATAGCAGCACTTCCAACAAGAGCCAAATTACAGAAAGAACCTATATGTCCATCAACTGATGAATGGATAAAGAAATTGTGGTTTATATACACAATGGAATACTACTTGGCAATGAGAAAGAATGAAATATGGCCTTTTGTAGCAACAAAAGGATGGAACTGGAGAGTGTTATGCTAAGTGAAATAAGTCATACAGAGAAAGACAGATACCATATGTTTTCACTCTTATGTGGATCCTGAGAAACTTTACAGAAGACCATGGGGGAGGGGAAGGAAAAAAAGAAGGGGGACAGAAGGAGCCAAATCATAAGAGCCTCTTAAAAACTGAGAATAAACTGAGGGTTGATGGAGGGTGGGGGAGACGGGAAAGTGGGTGATGGGCATTGAGGAGGGCACCTGTTGGGATGAGCACTGGGTATTGTATGAAACCAATTTGACAATAAATTTCATATTAAAAAAATAAAAGAAAAGCATGAAGAAAAAAATATATGGCAAAAAGGAAGATTGATAGGTTTTAAAAACGCAATTTGATGAAGTTGCCATAGGTAATTTCACTGAGAAAAAAAGTGGGAAGAAGAGTTAAAGAACTAATTGCAAATTTAGTTCTCTAAGTTAAAGTTTGGAAGGGAAGTAATTGGAAGAGGGAGGAAGCATATAACAAAGCCAAACCCCAAGGGGTGGCACCAATTTGAATGAGAAGTTTACAGTCTAAAATGATTTGAGTTTTTTTTTTTTTTTATATAAAATGCTAAAGAAACCAAGATTACTTCCCTGGTATTTAGTTCAGATCTGTGGGTGTCAAATTCTGCCCTTTTATTCAGACCACGATTAACTGATGCCCAATTGTTCAGCTGGAATCCTAGACATGGAATCTAATCCAACCAGTCTCAATCAGAGAGATCATAATCTTTGTAATTCAGAACCCCCATGCTATTTTATGTCTCTAAGTGAAAGTCAGGCTACATGGGTTTGAATCCCCACCCTGCCACTAACGGCCTTACATAAGCTGGTTAATTTTTGTCAGCTGTTTCACCCTCAAAACAGAGATAATAACAGTACCCATAACATGAGGCCTAAGTGAACATGTCAAATGCTTAGAACAATGCCTAAGACAAAAGAAATGCTCCATCACTGTTAGCTGTTGTTGGTATAGTTAGTTCACTCATCAAACATTTCCTACTCTGAGTCAGGCCCAGAATAATTCATTACAGTGGCCCTGAGTGTACTTACTGTTTGAGGGCAATGAGAAAATCAAGCACAGTGGGAATCAGGAGCAATAGGGTTGGGCTTCTGTTTTCCCCCATTTGCTCTCACAATTAATACCTTTTCTTGTCAGAAAAGGTAGAAAATGTTCTTAAGCAAAAAACATAATTACCCATAACACCATTCAGAAATAACCAGTTAATATTTTTATGGATAGATATACCGACATTTTCTTATGAAAATTTATAAATGTGTATTTTGTACAAAAATTTGACAATACTATGTACTTTAAAACTTACTTCAAGTTAGCAATATCTCATGAATATATTCCATGTCAAAACAGATCTAGATCATTTTAATGGATATATAATATTCTACCATATGGATATAATAATTTAGATATCTACCACTGCTATACTTTTGGGTTTTTTATTATTTTTTGTCTTAAATAAATAACGACATTCTATACATACACTTTACATAGTTGTCTATTCTTTTTAAAAAAATTTTTTAGGGGCGCCTGGGTGGCGCAGTCGGTTAAGCGTCCGACTTCAGCTCAGGTCACGATCTCACGGTCCGTGAGTTCGAGCCCCGCGTCGGGCTCTGGGCTGATGGCTCAGAGCCTGGAGCCTGCTTCCGAGTCTGTGTCTCCCTCTCTCTCTGCCCCTCCCCAGTTCATGCTCTGTCTCTCTCTGTCTCAAAAATAAATAAACGTTAAAAAATAAATAAATAAATAAATAAAATTAAAAAAATTAAAAAAATTTTTTTAAACACTTATTTATTTTTGAGAAACACAGAGAGAGTGCAAGTGGGGGAGGGGCGGAGAGCAAGGGAGAGACACAAAATCCAAAGCAGGCTACAGGCTCTGAGCTTTCAGCACAGAACCCAACCCAGGGCTTGAACTCATGAGCTATGAGATCATGACCTGCACTGAAGTCAGATGCTTAACTGACTGAGCCACCCAGGTGTCCCCCCTTTTTTTTAATGTTTATTTATTTTTGAGAGAGAGACAGACAGAGCATGAGCGGGGCAGAGAGAGAGAGAGAGAGAGAGAGACAGAATCTGAAGCAGGCTCCAGGCTCTGACCTGTCAGCACAGAGCCTGATGAGGGGCTTGAACCCACAAATTGTGAGATCATGACCTGAGGCAAAGTAGGATGCTTGACCAACTGAACCATCCAGGCACCCCTATTTTCTTAAGATATATTCTAAGTAGCAGAATGCCAAGTCAAAAGCAGTGTTGTGTATGTATGTGTACACATCTTAAAGATTCTTAGATATACAAGGTCAATTTTTCCTCCAGAAAAATGACAAATTAATACTTCCAATATCAGGGTAGGATTGGACCCATTTCCCCATGTTCTCCTTGAGAGACATCACTCCTTTAAATCTTTGCTAACTTGACAGATGAAAAAATGGAAGCGCAGGGGCGCCTGGGTGGCGCAGTCGGTTAAGCGTCCGACTTCAGCCAGGTCACGATCTCGCGGTCCGTGAGTTCGAGCCCCGCGTCAGGCTCTGGGCTGATGGCTCGGAGCCTGGAGCCTGTTTCCGATTCTGTGTCTCCCTCTCTCTCTGCCCCTCCCCCGTTCATGCTCTGTCTCTCTCCGTCCCCAAAATAAATAAAAAACGTTGAAAAAAAAAAATTAAAAAAAAAAAAAAATGGAAGCGCATTGTTTTAAATTGTGCCTGAACACTCTTTTATTTACCTCATAGACATTCTGTATTTTGTGTTCATTTGTGAAGCCTTTCTTTATGCCTTCTTGTCTATTTTGAAAGAGAGCATCCAAATTAGACTGAAGAGTCAGGCAAGACTTCCCAAATAAGGGAAGGATGTACCTAGTTTTGAAGGATCAACGAAAATTAGACAAAAAGGAAAGAAGAATACTCTAGACAAAGGAAAACATATTTGTGAAAGCTCAGAGGCCTAACAGGGCACAGTTGAGTTTGGAACTACAAGTAGTTCCAGCTGATTTCACTGGGGGGGGAGTGTGCAGACAAGCAAGAGGGGAGGAAACCAGAAGAGCAGCAGGAACTAGACCATAGACTGGTTTGTGTGATAAATTAAGAGCCTGAACTTAATTCTGAAAATCATAAGTAAAAGACCTTTTAGGCTGGGGAGTAACAGGATCAAATTTATATTTTAGAAAGATCATTCTAGCAGCTGAATGGAGACATGGAAATAATCAATTAGGAAACTATTGTAATAATCCATGCAAGAAGTGGTGAGAACCAAAACCAAGTAGGTGGCAGTAGTTAACAAAGAGGTGGGCAGTGATTAGATAGTCAAAGAAGAAGAATTCACAGAAGAGGAGGAGGAGAAAATGAGAGGGAGGAATCTTGTGTTTAAGGCTTGGGTTTTAGGGGACTAGTGTTGCTACTCCCAACACAGACTTTTTGCTTTTGTTTTAAGGGAGGGTGACCATAGAAAAATAGAGTGTTTTTCTGAATGTGTTGCGTGAAGAGGTACCCGTGGCATATGTAAGTGGCGAATGTGCTGACATGTGAATAAATAAATCTGGAGGACAGCAGAAAGAACTGGGTTGGCAATGCAGTCCTGAGAGGTTACTCAGGGTGAGTGCATACAGTGAGAAAAGTTCTGGGCTGAGGACAGAACTGGGATCACTGGCACTTCTGGGTTAAACAGAGGAACAGAATTTTTAGAGGAAACATAAGAAGGAAGAGCCAATAAGTAACACAGAAACCAGGAGAAAGCAGTCTCACGGAGGCTGAAGGAGAGACTCAAAATGGAGGTCACTCGTATTGGATGCTGCTGAGACGTGAAAGCAAAACAAAAATTACCCACTGGATTTGCCAATGTGAAGATCACTGGTAACCTTAGCAAGTGGGATTTCAAAGAA
This sequence comes from Panthera pardus, assembly GCF_024362965.1. Lineage (NCBI taxonomy): Eukaryota > Metazoa > Chordata > Mammalia > Carnivora > Felidae > Panthera > Panthera pardus. The sequence continues at coordinate 126,113,760 of NW_026526721.1, forward strand.
ATTCCAGACTATGGGATAGTCCCAAAGACAATGTATGCACAAGAGTGATAAATACAAACACCTGTCAACATAAGTCCAAAAAACTCTTTCAATTAGTAAAAAGTTCTAAATGATAAGAAAGCATTGTATCATAGTTTTGAATTTTTTCTTTAAAAAAAATGTTTATTTATTTTGGGGGGCGGTACAGAGAGAGAGGGAGAGATTCCAAGAAAGCTCTGCACTGTCAGCACAGAGCCAGACATAGGGCTTGATTTCATGAACCATGAGATCATGACCTGAGCCAAAATCAAATCAAGGGTTGGATGCTTAACCAACTGAGTCACCCAGGCACCCATGAATGTTTTGTCTTAATAGCACATGAAATGAGTGTTTCAAACAATCTTTGACTCGAAATATACAGCACAATTTTTCAGTCTGAACATCTGTTGTATCGAAAGTAGAGAACAGAATACAGATGTCTCAGGAACTTAGTTAATTATTCTGCATATTTACATTGATTCCACCTCAGGTCTTGCTGTGTCTGTGTGTTGCTCACCCACCTCCCAAGCCTCTTGTCTCTCCTGGTTCTTTAGTACCAACAAACTGCCTAAGTGGTTCATATCCAATTTCAGAGTTCATTCAGCACTTATTATTTCTTCCACTTTAAGTGGTTTACAATTAGTCTCACAAGTACCTTCCAGTGGCTCCATGTATTCCTCCATAGAAAACTGCTATATGGCTATTTCTGATGAAGTGGATTTGTTGTGAAACAAAGGTACAGAAGCTGCAGACAAAAGTTAGGAGGGAGAGAACTGGATTTTGAAAGATAAGAGCTTACAATGAAGAAGGGATTAAACTAGACCTTATATTCAAAAAGGAATTCTATAAAGGCACAGAGATATCAAAAGGCCTTGTGTGTTTGGAGAATTATAATGAGTTTGACATTGCTGAAATTAAAAATGTACAGCATAGATTTTCAGTTTTAAGGTATCCTCTAACCAGTAAGAATAAAAACAGGAATGTAAATTCCATATTCAAAGACCCTGACTCCTGTAACCCCAAATCACTACATTTGAAGATAGAAAACAGAAGCAGGAATGATTAGTAAATGACTTAGCAGAGTAGGGGAGGAAGGCATACTAATGTCAAGCAAACCAATTCACCCTGAACAACACAAAAAAGGTCTAGGTTTAGAAATGGGCTAGGATAGGGGCGCCTGGGTGGCTCCCTTGGTTAAACATCCGACTTTGGCTCAGGTCATGACCTCACGGTTCGTGAGTTTGAGCCCCGGGTCAGGCTCTGTGCTGGCAGCTAGGAGCCTGAAGCCTGCTACGGATTGTTTCCCTCTCTATCTACCCCTCCCTGGCTTGCACTCTGTCTGTCTCTCAAAAATAAACAAACATTAAAAAAAAATTTAAAAAAAAGAAAAAAGAAATGGGCTGCACATAGGGGGACTGTTTGAAAGTCCACAAAGGAATAGACCTTCCCAGTCTCACTCCACAAACTCATAAAATCACCCCTTCACCCTTTGGAAGAGAGAACGTTTATTTGCTGGTGAAAAAAAACTTGAACCAGGAAAGCACCAACCTCAGGGGCAGACAGAGAGGATGGTAAAGGACTGGAATTTGAGTAAGTCTACATTCTGAATAAGCCCACTTTCCCCTGCCCAAGTCTAGGTCCCTAGAAACCAGGCTGATTACCTCTACCTCCTATCCACCAATGTGGATTAAAGAATCCTTTACTAGAGATTAGAAATCCCATCTAACCACATCACATTACAGTGAAGTCTAGTAATTGACAAATGTTACCCACAGAGAGCTTCCTCTCAGCTTTCTGGAGCCTCACTCTCATTTTAAATCAACTTTACTGATGTGTAATTTACATACAATAAAAATATACATATTAAGTGTACAATAAGATTTAACAAGGACCATGTAACCACTGCCGTAAAAAAAAGACAAAACATTTATGCCATCCTAAAAGTATCCCTGTGCCAATCATTTCCCCTGATCTGCAGTATCTGACAATCACTAATCTGATTCTAGGTCTTCATACGAATGTAATCATGCAATACACATACTTTTTAGTTTGGTTTCTCTCACTTAACATAATGGTTTTGAGATTCAGGCATGTTACCGCATGCATCAGTTGTATATTCCTTTTTACTGCTTAGTAGATATTTTACTATATGAATGTATCAAAATTTGTCTTCTCTACTCACCAGTTGATGGACATTTGAGTCATTTCTGGTTTGGGTTAGCATGAATTAAAGCTGCTACGAACATTCAAGTAAAGTCTTTGTGGATATACATTCATTTTTTCTGGGTAATTAACAGTGGAATTACTGAGTCATGACAAGTGCACATTTAATTTTATTTATTTTTTTTATTTATTTTTTTTATTTTTAAATTTTTTTAATATATGAAATTTACTGTCAAATTGGTTTCCATACAACACCCAGTGCTCATCCCAAAAGGTGCCCTCCTCAATACCCATCACCCACCCTGCCCTCCCTCCCACCCCCCATCTACCCTCAGTTTGTTCTCAGTTTTTAACAGTCTCTTATGCTTTGGCTCTCTCCCACTCTAACCTCTGCACATTTAATTTTATATAAGCATGTAGAACTGTTTCCCAAAGTGGTTCTACCATTTCACATTTTCATCAGCAATACTTGGGAGCTGTAGTGTCTCTATATCCTTTTGGATACTTATCGGTTACTTTACTTTTATCCATTTTAGTGGATATGAAGTGGTATCTCACTATGGATTTAATTTGCATTTCTCTGGTGACTAATGATATTGAGCATTTTTCATATGCTTATTAACAATTTAGATATATATTCTTTTATGAAGTGTTTATTCAACTCTTTTAGGTTGTCTTTGATTATTGAGTTCTAGAAGCACATTTGTATATTTTAGCTATGAGTATTATCTTCTGGTCTTTGGCTTTCAGTTTCTTAGCAGAAGCTTTTGAAAAGGAGGTCTTAATCCTACTAATTTCTAATAATCTGATGAATCAATTTCTCTTTTGTAGTTAATAGGTTGAGTTTGAAGATCACCCAGTAGCCATTTGTTCAAAAGACTATCCTGTCCCCACCAAAGCCTATCCCCATGTTGGAGTCTTTGTTGAAAAATAGTCATACACATAGGTTTATTTCTGGATTCTCTCTCTTGTCTTTATATACTCCGATTCCATTTTGTCTTAATTATTATACTTTGAAAAACCTCACAGATGAACCCCATATCCTAGAAATATTGAAAAAACTAAGAAAAAGCTAGGTATGTCACGAATGCATAAAATATATGTAGATAGTCTACTTTATCATTTGCTACCATAAAATATATGCAAATCAATTAAGAAAAGTTAAAATTTATCAAAACATACACAAACACAAACCATACATGGCACCATTCCCAGTCAAGAAAAACATAAACAAAAGTAAAGATGCAATATTAAATCATAACTGCATAAAATTAACTACAGTACATACTGTACTACTGTAATAATTTTGTAGCCATCTCCTGTTGCTATTGCCATGAGCTCAAGTGTTACAAGCATTTACTTGAAAGGCCATATGACACTAATCATCTCTATGAAAGTAGTTCTTCTCTCCAGTAAATTGCATACTGTAGTAAAAAGTGACTGCTATTAGTAGTTAAGTTTTTGGAGAATCAAAAGTTACACTCAGATTTTCAACTGCATGGAGGGTTGGTGCCCCTAACTCCCATGTGGTTTCTAGGGTCAACCGTAGTAATGTAAATCCTCATTTTTTTTTCTTTTTCAAAATTGTTTTGGCTATTCTAGGTCCTTTGTACTTTCATATCAATTTTGGAATCAACTAGCCAATCTTCACAAAGAAAACCTGCTAGGATTCTGATTGAAATTTCATTGACTCTAAATCTCCATGTGTTGACAACAGAGATCTTAATATCAAGTCTCCAATCTATATAATCCATGAACACAACACAGCTCTCCATTGATTTTAGATGCTCTTTAATTTCCTTCAGCAATGTTTATGGGCCTTTTATTAAATTTATTCCCAAGTATTTCATATTTTTGATGCTAATGCAAATGATACTATTATTTTAATTTCATTTTCCATTTGTTTATTGCTGGTAGGTAGAAACATAGTTGATTTATGTATATTGATCTTGTCACTTGCCACTTCATTAAATCCATTTATTACAGTATTTCTTGGGTAAATACCCTGGGATGCTCTATGTAGACAATCATGTTGTCTGACAAGAGAGATTGTTTTATTTTTTCCTTTACAATATATACTGTCTTACTGCCTACTATACTGGCTAGGATCTCTAGAACAATATTGAATAGAAGTGGTTGGTTCAGAAATCCTTGCCTTATACCTGATCTTAGGGAAAAGTATACTATCTTTCACCTATTAAGTATGATAGCTGCAGATTTTTTGATAGGTATTCTATCAGATTGAGAAAGTTCTCTTCCAATTTGTTGAGTTTTTAAAAAATCTCACATGGTTATTTAATTTTGGCAAATACTCATTATTCTGCATTTATTGAGATGATCATAATTTTTACCTTTTATTTTGTTAATGTGATGAAAAACGGGCAAGAGAACTGAAATTTATATTAGGAAGGCAAGACCTGATGTTTAAAATAAATGAATAACAAATTTGCAATATATGCATTTATAAATATGGAGGCAAATAATGAAAGAAATAGTTGAGAACAAATCCACAGTGGTTATCTCTGAGGAGTGGGCCAACTTGAGAGTAGAAACTAATATTTAAGTCTTTTAAGTGCTGATACTTTAATATGAGAAATAATATATAATATTTGATAATAAATTTTTAAAATTACAAATGAGTTTTAGAGAGATGTGAACATGAGGTGGGTGAGGTGAGTGTGTGTAAGGGTACAGGGGAGATGAATGCAGCTTCAGGCATGGTGGTTTGGGTGGAGTATCCAGAAGACATTTCTCATGCAGAAGGATATACTTGGCAGTGAAGAGACACGAGTTGAAATAAAGATTTGGGATAAGCACCAGACTTTGTGATTTTAAAGCCACAACATGGACAACACTGACCAGGCACCCATGGAGTAAAGGGTCAAAGGCAAAACTCTGAGGAAGGCTGCCACGTACAGGGGGAGGAAAAAGATGCAAGGAAGGAGACAGAGAATGAATTTTTAGAGGGCAGGAAGAAAACCAGCCCAGAAAACACAGAAGTCAAGGGAGAAAAGTATTTCATTCTTTCAACATGCTGAATTACAAAGATTTTGCGTGCAAAGCTTCTCTTTTATAGGTGTTTCTCCCTAATTTCATGGAAAAATCTGGGACATTAAAACCTTAAACAAAATAAATGTAATGATGGAAAACAGAGATTGGTGTTACACATATTTTTTTATGTTGCTATTTATATGTTCTATTTCAGGAAACATCTGCAGCTGAGAGCATGAGGTACAGAACTTCCACTGCTTATCCCAACTGCTGAAAGGGTTCAGGAAGAAAATGATCAACAGAAATCACAGACACAAAAGAAAATTGGCTAATATAGCCACGTCATTTAGATGGGACACGTGAAGATGCAAAAGGGAAAAAAATTATAGAAAAATACCTACAAACTTTTTATTTAATAGAATACACAAGGTGCGATGATTCAGAAGTAATGAGTCATTTAGAAATAATAAAACTATCAGTCTGCCTAGAAAACACAGGCACTATTTGGTGGATGACTCAGTATGGAAACTGATCCCAAGAGAACAATTAAGAGGAATACAAAAACATATACCATTGAACTACTTGGAAGATAAAAAAAGGAGACCTGAATATTTTATGTTATGTTCACTTCAAAAATAGGTGAGAAAGTAAATTAGGAAATCTCTTAGAAGGCAAGATTTTTCTGATGCTCCAAGAAACTGAATACATGAATATGAAAGACAATTAAAGCTTTAGGTTCAGGGCTAATGTCTTAATAATAAGACTAAAGATAAAATAAGAGTATCTCAGCAGCAGGCCTACTTTGACCATATGGGAATTAGAAAGTGTTTAAAAATTTACCTTTATTTTTACTCCAGTGGAGAAAAGGAAATGTGGCTGAGGGGAAAAGTGCCAGGTCAGTGATCAGGAGCTCCTCATCCCAGCTTAGCTTCTGTACTGACCATCTCAGTAAATTGGTCAAGTCGTTTCCTTCACTGGCATTTGATGTTCTCTTCTGGGAAAACAAGACAGAAGATGGCTCTGGGGTCTAGGGAACATGAGGAAAAACAAATTTTTTTTTCCTGTTTTTAATTAGGAAATAGCTGTATTTTGCTAAAAAACTTTTTTTATTATTTGATGTAGAAAAAAGTATAATGAACTGGCTATTAATTTTTAACGCATGTAAATTGAAAAGCTACTGATATCCTTTAGTGGCTCTGAAAGGAAAATTTACAGGTTAAAGTTCTACTATTCTAGTCTATAATTTTTAAAAATTATTATATATTCAAAAACTCAACAATAGTTCTTTCTGCCAGTAGTATTTCACGTTACTTTTATTTAAATATTTTCCTTTTCTAAGTCTTTTTCTTATTTTGGAGGCGATCATATAAAAATAAAATCATATTCTATTGATAAAAATAATTTGACACTTTGGAATAACATATATTCAACACAATGCAAAAAACACTTGAGGGACAGGTACTCTTCAAGATGAGGAAAACACGAATTCAGTGATTTTTGCCTCAAACAGCTTACAACACGAGTAGGCAGAGAAAGAAGACAACTAACCTTCATATGAAGGAAGGCATCCCAGAAAGGAGGACTGCAAAGTCTAGTCCTAGGGTAGAGTAGAAGTAGCTGGCTACAGGAAGAAAGGGAAAAATGCCTTGTGGACAAAGAAAGCAAGGCAGGAAGTGGCATGAGATGTGTGAGGAGCTACCAGGAGTTTGGTATTATTCCAGAATCAAATATGAAGACAGGCTTCGAGGCAAGTTCTGGTCAAAGTTGACAACAGATTTTAATTTCATTTTTATTAAGTAAATTATGAATCTTAAGAGATTTTATTCACTAATGCATATTAAGTACCCAAAATGTTCAGGACACTACAGAAAACAAACAAAGCTCTTGTCTTGTAGGAACTTATGGGATAAAAGAAATGAAACAAAAAGAATACATCAACTTATTCAATAGGTATTTATTGAGGCTCTCCTGGTCCCTGATGAAGATCACATTCTAGGGATAGTTCCTGTTAGAACATAATTTTTACATCTTCCTTTCCCTTCCTGCCAAGTTAAATTTGGTACAAGTGAGCAGAGATGCTTGTCAGAGCCAAGTGGGCAATTCTAGAAGATGACCAGGAACCTGGAGTAAAATAAATAGAAACAACTACTTTAATAGGATGATAAGAGAATAGGGGAAAATCCCAAAGTATGGCATGGCTGTAAGAAAGCCAGGGAGGGGGCTTAGAATTGAGTTCAATGCAATTTGGATTTGACAGATCAAAATTGTTGCTTACTTTTTTTTTTTTTTTTAAGCTTACTTATTTGAGAGAGAGCGAGCGAGAAAGAGAAAGGGGGGCAGAGAGAGAAAATCCCAAGCAGACTCTGCACTGTCAGTGCAGGGCCTGATGTGGGCTTGATCCCACAAACTGTGAGATCATGACCTGAGCCAAAAACAAGAGTCAGGTGCTTAACTGACTGAGCCACCCAGGTGCCTCTGTTGTCTACTTTTTAAATAACAGTTTTAATCTTCATAAAAGTAATAACTGTAGAAATAAAACTTACCTCCCGCAAAAATAGAGAGTACACACATGCGATTAACACAGAGTAAAAAAAAAAAAAAAAAAAAACAACAAACACACACCTAGAGAGAGTATCAATGTGAACATTTTTGTAAATGTCATTTTTTGGCTTTATGCATATATACACAACATAAACAGATATGAGGATTTTTATGAATGTGTTTTTTGTTTTAATGGTTATTTTTGAGAGAGACAGCACATGCACGCAAGTGGGAGAGAGGCAGAAAGAGAGGGAGACAGAGAATCCGAAGCAGGCTCCAAGCTTTCAGCACAAGGCCTGACATGGGGCTTGAACCCACAAACCCTTGAGATCATGACCTGAGTCAAAACTGGATGCTCAACTGACTGAGCTACCCAGGCGCCCCATGAATATGATTTTTTTAAAAACAAAAATAAGAATTATAGTTTATTACCTGCTTTTTCCACTTAATATAGGGAAACATCTTTCCATGAAAATAAAAATGTACATCATACATCTTATATACCAAATTTACTTACTGAATTCTCTACTAAGGCACATTATCCTGTACAATAAGTAAGGTATAGAAATGAAGCAAGCACCAAGAAAATGATAAAACTGACTTTAGCTGTGGCAGCATTCTGAATATTCTAAAGGTGGAAAGAGATAAGACATATGGGAGCTCATGAGATTTTAGTGTTCCAGACATAAGATGAATAATGTCTGAATCTGAAATTCTTTGTGGATAAAAACTTTCCAAAAGGGAAACAACAACAACAAAAAAAGAGACTGCAACCCAGCACACACTAAAAATGAAGTAATTTCAAATCTTCACATCTGCAGAACAGATAGAATGTCAAAGCAAGTACTCAGACAACTAAAAACAGTGGGTGGACTGGCAGGGAAAATCCAAGTGCCATTCTAGCGGTCATCCACAACCACAGCTTTCCAAGGAAGTGACAGAGCCCCCCAAATTGTGCTCTGACAGTGTATTAAGCCTTTCTGGTGAGATGCTAGGTAGACTTAAGACCACCTCCATTTCCTCGTGTTTAGGCAGGCTCTGTGAGTTGCAAAGTATGCTGGTCAGAGTTCCCTTGGAAGCTGCCAATACTAGGCATTTCCCACTGCAACCAGAATAGCTCTCTTTCATCTGTTTTATATATTGGATCTCCAAAAAATATTTCATTTGAAAAAAAAAAAGTTCCACAGCTCAACTATACACTTAAAATCACACAGGATTAAAGAAACATAACGTTCACCCTTCAGATTGTGTTAATAAATATAAAAACGTAAATAACGGAGGGATGTGAAAGTTACCATTTAACACCCTAGTTAAACACAGCATCACCACTAGCTGTGGGACAATCAGATAGTATGTACCTCTCTCAATATGATGCAATGTGAAGATCAAAGTATTACTTACGAAGTTCTCTTGCCAAAAATATTTAGCTTTAGCCAACTTTGGAGATCTAATGTCCAGTTATAGGAAATGTGGGCAGTAGCAAAATATGTTACTACCATAAGGAAACAAGAGAAATTCAAGGTATGGATCATTTTATAAGACAGTTGGCCTGGTCTGTTCAATAGGCCAGTACCATGAGGGAAGAAGTACATGTGTGGAGATGAGCTGGGGGGAAAGGAGGTCGAGGAAAACCAACTATAACAGCTCTGTGTTCTGAGGTGGGAGGACATCTTAACTGTTTCAACAAGAATGAGAATGCCACTGTGACTAGACTCGGACTCTTGCTGGGTGAGATGCAGAGCTACTGAAGAACTCTGAGCAGAAAAATGACACGATCTGAATTACTTTTTAACAAGACCATTCTAGTTGCTGTGATAAGAGTTGACTACAGGAGACAAGGGAGAAAGCAGGGACTCCAAAAAGGGGCCAAATACACCTGGAATAATCCAGGCAAAACATGATGCTAGTTCGGACCAGTTGGTAGCAGGGGAAGCATGAGTAGTAGTCAGATTCTGAATAGAATCTGAAACAAGAGTCAACAGAACAGATGTGTGAGCTTTGTGGAAAAGAGGGAGGTCAAGATGAATTTACGGGTTGATTTTTAAAAACTGTTACTTTTTTGTTTTGCTTGAACAACTGGAAGAAGAGAACGGGCATTTTCAGACTAGAAAGACCGCAGGAAGAACAGAATTGTCAGTAGGAGAGGGAGTGGTGGCAAGGAAGGTTACTAGTTCAGTTTGGGATGTTACTTTTGAGATGCCTGTGGACACTCAGGTACAGATATGCAGAATGCTGCTGGAGAATCAAGTGTAGACTTTAGGGGAGAGATTTGGGCTGATCCAAATTTGAGTCACATTTAAAGCCTTGAGACTAGAGGAGATGATAAAGGGAGGGAATATAGAAAGAAAAGAGAAAGAAATATATAGAAATGTTTATTCTATAATACATCATATTCTACAAGATTCTATAAATTTCTGTTAGAAGAAACATCCAAAGGCTGGGCCTTCTGGTACTCAAATACACAGAGCAGTACTATCCAAAGGAACTTTCTGTGATGATGACATATTTATATATATGTTCCATTCAATAGGTAGCCACCATCCACATGTGGCTATTGAGCACTTGAAATATGGCTAGGCAACTGAATAACTGAAAATTTATTTTAAATAGCTACATGTATCTAGTGGCTACAGTACTGGAAAGTGCAGCTCTAGTTTGAAGAAGTGACAAGGAGTCAGGGGAGAAGTCTGAAAAGAAGTGGCCAGAGAGATAGGGCTTGTGAGACAATTCTCTACAGGTCTCTCATGTTTCTGCATACATTACAAGCAAGGCATGATCTTAACAGCGATATGATATTATATATTTGATATTAGAAGCCAAGTGTAGAAGGTGTTTCAAGGAGGAGAGTGATAACTCTGCTCCTGAATGTTAAGTCAGATAATTATTGAGAAATGACAGATATGGACATCACTAGTAACTGATAAGAACTTTTTTTTTTAATTTAAATTTTGGTTAGTTAACATATAGTGCAATATTGATAAGAGCAGCAGTTTTGATGGAATTGTGGGGCAGAAATCTGTTTGGCTTGGGTAAAAAAAAAAAAAAAAAAAGAAATGGGAGAAGAAAAACTAGCAACAAAATGTAGACATTTCTTTTTCAACTTTTACTGTGAAGTTCAAGTGAAATAAGACAATAGAGGAGAAAGTGGTGTCAAGGAGGATTATTTTGAAGATGGGAGCAATAAAAGCATATTTTTTCATGCGTAAGACAATGATTAAGAAGGGGGTAAATTGATATGAAAGAATTATGAAGACCTTAGCTAGGCTGGTTCTTTCACAGCAATGGGAGAGAAAGTAGGGTATATGAATACCGCTGCAGGTACTAGGTATCTGTGGTGGTAAAAGCTTGTAAAAGCTCTTTTTTTTCCTGTTTCTTTTCTGAAATAGGAAGCATGGTCATCAGTTGAAACTGAAGAGTGGTGAGGAGATAGTGAAGACATGATGAGATCGAAGATATGCAATAGTCATTTAGGAGGAGATGAAACAGAAAATGACTGGAAATCTAGTATGACTTCCAGCAAATGTCATGGGTCCACTTGAAGTTATGATCATTAATTTAATGCAAGCTCAGCAGCATGGTTTTACAGGCAAGGAACAGGCAAAGAATTAGATTTAATCAGCACTGTAGTTTAGCCAAGCAAGACTGCTGAAGTGAGAAGTGCAAAGGGATTAAGGATGTTTGAAAGGAACAGATGATAATACTGATGATGGAATCTAAGCCTCTTTCCTATCTCCTGAAATCCTTCCACTGAACCCTGTGGGACTCATAGGGAGATACCAGCAAAATCCTCATATCCTGGACCTCTTCTCAGAAGCTTTCTTCAGCTTCCTTTGCCTTCTTATTTAAACTGAAACTGGGCTCTGGGCTTTCCCCATGAGGACACTGCTTTCCTTGTAGCCCTCTTAGATGATGACTCTTTTTCTCTTCCATGCCATTCGAACACGAGGCCTGGTAAATGCCTTTCTTGTTCTTCATTGCAACTTCCAGTCCAAATCCCTCTCCCCAAATCCCCTGCTCAGAGTTATGTATCACTAGATTCTACCACCCACTAGCCTTCCTTATTATGGTATCTAAGTTTCCCTTTCATTCCTTGATGAGTTTAGCTTTCAGTTCACTGTCACTCCAACACTATTTGTTACACTCTAATTGATTTCAACACCAAATAGATAATCCATCTGATATCCTGGCCTCTTAGTTTCTTGACCTTATCTCCACAATGATAATTTTGTTGATATTGTTTTCTACCGTGTCTCAGCCACTTTTTCTCATGGTCATACCTTAAGCTTTTAGAACATCTAAAAGTATCTTTTAATACCCATATACCTGAAGAAAAATTTACTGGTGAGTTCAGAGTAAGACCATCCCTCTGTAGGCCCCCACTGGAGGAATCAAAGGAATGGATATACATCAGACATAAGACCACCTCTACAGCAATTCTGCTACCATTAACAACAGAGAACAAGGAGTGCAAGAAAGGAAGAACTAGGTATGCTTCCTCTTTTTGGCCTTTCATCTTGGGCTTGTATTCCTTAGATGAGAGGAAGAGGTATATGTGAAGGGTTGGGGTAGAGGCAGAGGCATGCTGCTATGCCTACTGACCCTTCTTATACTGGGCTCTCAAAGGGAAGATTACCATTATTACGTCATCATTTTTAAAGTATGCATAACGCCAAGTATTGTGCTGAGCACTTAAAGGTATTATCTAATGTTCTTATGCCAACGTTGAGATTAACATTATCTCCATTCCACAGATGAAGAAACAGAGGCTAAGAGAAATTAAAATGGAAATACTGATCTAGGCCCAGGTTTCTCGAACATCAAAGCCCCTCTGTCCTATAGCATATCCATATTAAGACTAGTGGATCTGGGGTAGTCAGTATGTGGTCCCTGCCATACTCCCAGATTTCTCAATTTCTAGGAAAAGAATGGTCTTGAAATCTTGGTAGACATTAAGAAGACAGGAAGGGGGCACCTAGGTGGCTCAGTCAGTTGAGCATCTGACTTCAGCTCAGGTCATGATCTAACACTCTGTGAGTTCGAGTCCCGCATCGGGCTCTGTGCTGACAGCTCAGAGCCTGGAGGAGCCTGCTTCAGATTCTGTGTCTCCCTCTCTCTCTCTGCCCCTCCCCTGCTCATGCTCTGTCTCTGTCTCAAAAATAAAAACATTTTAAAAAAATTAAAAAAAAAAGAAGACAGGAAGAATGGAAGGAAGGAGATAAATATATAGAACACTGAAGTTATTGTAGTAACCTGAATTACAAAAACAAGGTTTTTTTTAGCCCCAATTTTATTTTTTAGAAAGCTCGAAAACCTAATAAATTTATTAGTGAGTGATAAAATTGTGACACATAAAATAGACATATAAAAGAAAACCATAACAGATATAGTTAATGGAGTAAAATTTAAAGTTAGATTCATAAAACCAATGAATAATATTAATGCTACCTATCTGAACTTCCGACTGTATTACCAGACTATAAGTATATTCCTATATTACCAAACTTTATAATCATAATTAAGAAAATGAGCTTGTTCAACAATAAAATTGACTCAGACATAATTAAAAGCATATTCACAAAAGGGATCATATCCAGAAATAGAATTATATATAAGACATGCCATAATGCCACAAATAAAGCATAATTTTTCAGAACAAGTGACCTGTGAGATTAAATCAACAGGAGAGAAATGGAAAATGCAGAAGACTTTAAATGTGGAAGAACTGCAATTATCAGGGCAAGAAAAAAAATGTAACACAACAGTGAAATAAGAGATTTGGTTTGGAGAAGACACATAAATACAAAGGCACAGTGCAAAGATTCTCTGGACAGAAGAAAAAACTTGGAAGCAATTTCCATTTATTCACAAAGTATTTATTAGGCATTTATAGCACTGCTATCATTTCTCAGGAAGATGAAAGGATTCAGGTGGCAGTGTGATAAATCAGGGATGAAGCAGAGATGGGTTAGAAAGCCACTGCAATTTATACATCCTCATCTCCCCAACATGTAGCCAGCACACAGTATAAAAGAGGATTCAAAAATATTTTCTTTTTTGTTTTTTGCGTTTGTTTTTTTTTTTTTTTAGAGAGAACGGGAGAGGGAGAGGGAGAGAGAGAGAGAGAGAGAGAGAGAGAGAGAGAGAACACCACAAGCGCAAGTGGGACAGTGGCTGAGGGAGAGGGAGAGAGAGAATCTTACACAGGCTCCAAGCCCAGCATGGAACCAGAATTTCATGACCCTGAGATCATGACCTGAGCCGAAATCAAGAGATGGATGCTTAACCAACTGAGCCACTGGCACCCCAACAATATTTTCTTCATGTATGAACTGTCAGATGCTGTGGAGTTACCCCAAACGTCAAATGGGGCAGGGGAACAGGGCAAAAGCCCAAAGGAAATATCTCCAGGTAAAAAGGATATACAGATTCTTTTGAGCTGACAACTTTCACAATTTTTAGATGTGTCCCTTTAGGTCTCACATGAGTCCTTCAACAGAACCCACTGCTTCCCCACTTTTCATGTTTTGCCCTGGATACAGCTCGGGATTTTATTTTGTAGCTCCACTGATCCCCTCTAAATAATCAATCTTGACATATCTTAAGTCTTTATCACAAATAAGATAATTTATTTTTGCATTGATCCAATAAGTCTCTGAGCTTGCCCACTGAAGAGCTCATGAAGCACTGTCTGCCTACAAAACAGTTTCAGGCAAAAGAAAAAGGCTGTAGTCCTGTGGGCTCAAGAGGAGTCCCTAAATAAAACACCCGTGAGGCACAAGTCTGAATCACTACCTATGGTAGGGTTCTGTAGTTATGATTTCAGCAAAAAATTTTTTTCATTCAATATATATGAAAGGAGTGTTGTTGGGGTGGCAGTGGGGGAGCTGGGGAAGTGGATACTGAGATCAGACAGGAAGGCAGAACTGAGAGCAAGGCTCAACTGCAAGAAGCCCAAAAGAGACATGATAGAAGTCCAAACCAAAAGTCCAAAAGCAGGTATGGAGGTTGAGCACAGAGTCAGAAATTTGACAGCAGAGTGTTGAGAATAAAGAGCTAACTGCTGTAATAGAGCAAGTAAGTTTATTCATGACTTTATTGGCTGATCATACATGTGACATGTCAGACTGAAATGACAAGTCCAAGTCTAGGGTCAGAAAAGCCACCAAACCTACCTCATTGACTTGTCATTTGGTTTCAGGTACCCTGAGACCCCTGAGACATTCCTAAAGTTCTTTATTCAGCTGACATTCTACATGTGGGACTGAGGGATTCCTTATTCTGCAGATGAGGCCTAGCAAGGGTTTACTATTAATTACTTATTGGATAGACAGACCACCTCATAGTCCAGTACATACACAATCAGAATATGTTATTGAGGGCATTTTACCGGTACCTTGGTAGGTGTTTAGAAGTCCATAAAAGTGGAATGGCTATCTGCCATAAATATAGGCCATCTCTGGAATATAAACTCACTCAGTAAGGTCAACCCTACCTCCAAAATCTCTCAGTTTTGACTTTCTCATTGCTAGAAGCTGGCCCAAATGATCATCTCTCACCTGCATTACTGTCACAGCCTTCTACCTGGCCTCTGCTTCCACTCTTGCCTTTCCATACTCCAGTTATTCTCCACACAGCACAAAAGTGATAAATAACACGGTGAATTGCTCTCCTGTTTCAAATGCTCCATTTTGAACAAATCTAAACTCTTCTACCACAACCTAATATAGCTCCAGAATCTGCCTACCATTTCTCCTACTTCACCTTGCACTGCTTTCTCCCTGGCCTTTTTTCAGTTCCTCCAACAGCCTGTTCCTCTCTCCTGACCAAGTTCATCTCATTACTCTGTACTCCACTATCCAGTTTACTGTCTGTATATAGCACTTATCATTACCTGGAACTGTTTTATTTATTGTTTACACATACTGTATTATCCCTACAACGCAATGTCCACTCCACAAAAGCAAGGAACTTGTTGCTTGTTCACCACTGTCTCTCAGTGCCTGGCACAGAGGAAGCATTTAATGAGAAAGAGAAGGAAGAAGGGGGCAATTTGCTAATTGCTCGGCAATTTGCTAATATGCTACTATTTATTCTGTTTCCTTGGCCAAGACCTAGACTAGTTAAAAAGTCATCTTTTATCATCAATTTAAGGAGGAATTGATTGATGCTATCTAGGATGAAGGGGTCCTCTTGGACATTTCTGATAACTGCTCAGCTTAATCTTGTGTCTTACCTGATGAAAAGGTTTAGCATATGCTTTGAACCTAAGACCAGCACCCCTGGCCCCCATTACAAATGCCCTAGTACTGAGAGGCAACTTTATAACAAATCAGAGACAGAGAGCACAACTGGTTATAAAAGAGGACCTTTTTCCTAGTCTAGGCCAAGCATACAAGAAGTGGTAGCAGGAAAGTAACCAGGAACTGGAAAGTATGTGATGCACAGAACTGCCCCATTGAGCCTATGACTTAAGGCAGGCCAATTACATTTTCTCTCCTGGCTACTTGGAACTGAAGCACTGAAACACTGTAATAAGCTGAGAGTCCTAGATCTTAAAGGTCCTTCAGATTTGACGACTAAGGCCACTGTTTGGGGGCATCCATTATAAGCAACATGGCAGGAGAAGCTGGTATTAAGTAGAGCAGACATAATACAGAGAGAAAGAAGCACGTTTCATTTCCATGATAGCTGGCTGTACTTAATAAAATTAGAGCAAACTGATATATGTCCTATGTATTTTTATTATAAACAGGCTTTTTAACTGGATATTTATCATATCTTTAACTGGATATCATATCTTTAACTGGATATTTATTCTTTAAAACAAATTTCTCTGACATGCAAACATACATGATTCTTCCTTGATTCTACTCATACAACTTCATCCTCTATTTTTCTTTAAGCTCTTGCTTTCATAATACTCTACTTCCTTCCTTCACTTGGTCTTTCTCTTCATTAAATCTGTAACCAAAAAACCCATCATATGTAAGTGAATACTTATCATGGTTTTTAGCTGCCAAGAATCTTTTGAACACTCTAATCTTTGATTATAATGAAGGGAGCTGAGCAATACACATGCCCATCTATCTGTCCACTCTTGAAAATGGATTGAAAGGGGGAAATTATTACCCTCTTGAAAGTGAGTAGCAATGTTGTACTTTTCAGCTAAAGGGCCTCATCATAGGATACTTCATATCCCTACATTGTGATGATAGTACATGTCTTTTCCAGTCTGGCCATTCTGGATCCAGGCAGGCCCAAGCTGACATCAAATAGCACAATTTCAGTGCAGATCAGTGTTTCTCAAACTTTTTTGACCAATGAGCTTTAAAAAGTAATATTGCAGGGGCATCTGGGTAGCTCAGTCGGTTAAGCATCCAACTTAGGCTCAGGTCCTGATCTCATGGTTTGTGAGTTTGAGCCCCGCATCGGGCTCTGTGCTGACAGCTCAGGGCCTGGAGCCTGCTTGGGACTCTGTGTCTCCCTCTCTCTCTCTCTGCCCCTCCCCCCCCCCCTTGCACTCTGTCTCTCTCTTAAAAATAAACATTAAAAAAACCCTTTTTTTAAAGTAATATTGCAAATCTCCTTAGGAATTTAAAAAGTTTTGTATGACACATGATAAAACAAATTTAAGTAAAATTTTCTATTTTAGGTCAACATATTATTAAAGATTTGTTACAAGGTTCACATGGTAAAGTCTTTAATTATGCTGATACTATCTAAGGACAAGTTTTGACTTCTACTCACTGATGAACTGTTTTATCATGTAAAGAAAATCATATGTTGTCCAGTGAAATTATCAAGAAATTGAAAGATGGATTTTTAACCAAATGTATTAAATTTAAAAGATGGGGACTTAGCACCAAAAGTATACTGAAATGTAGGCTGAAATTTCATTTGTATTATAGCATCCAAAATAAACAGATTTTTTTTTTAATGTTTATTTATTTTTGAGAGAGAGACAGAATGCAAGCTAGGGAGGGGCAGAGAGAGAGGGAGACACAGAATCTGAAGCAGGCTCCAGGCTCTGAGCTGTCAGCACAGAGCCTGATGTGGGGCTCAAACACACAAACCGTGAGATCATGACCTGAGCTGAAGTCTGGCACTTAACCGACTGAGCCACCCAGGTGCCCCAACAAACTGATTTTTAAAACTGATACTTGAGATTCTTCTGTAAGTCGAAGGTTAGTTTTTAAATTAATTAATTAGTTAATTAATTAATTTTAGAGAGAGACAGAGAGTACAAGCAGGTGAAAGGGGCAGAGGGAGAGACAGAGAATCTCAAGCAGGTTCCATGCTCAATCCCATGACCCTGGAATCATGACCTGAGCTGAAATCGAGTCATGCTCAACCAACTGAGCTACCAAGGCTCTCCTAGTTGTTTTAAAATGTCAACATAGGAGAGATGGCTTTATGCTACACTTTGAGAGAAGTTCTCAGCAAACAGTACATTGTAGATTTTTCTTACCAATAAATGAAAAGCCAAATTGGATTGAATAACCCCATATTTTTTCCTTTTTCACATTTTCAATTGCTTAAGTTTTTCTTTTTTAGAATTTTAAATACCTAAGCAGAGGAAGATCAATTACAATAAAATAAACATCCAGCTGTCTACAATACCACTGTATAGTTAAGTTGATAAATTTTAAAGCAAACCTCTTCCTAATTTAATACGACATGGAGTCTTTCAATTGACAATCCATCTTAATTTGATTAGGCCCCTTCTATATTTCATGAGATTCAATAGCATGTCTTTACTTTGCTATTTATATTTAGTGAACCGATCCAAAATTATTTTCTCTAGAGTGACTTTAAGAATAGGCAATAGCAAATACCAGTTATACACATGTATGAATACATGTATAACTGTAAACATAAGGCATGCCTAGCTAATGTTTCTACATAATGATTTAAAAAAACCCAATTATTTTGAAATAATTACAGATTTCAAGAACTGAAAAGATAGAACAGAGAATTCCCTTATATCCTTTACCCAGCTCCCTGTAATCATGTAGCTTGTTTAGTATTAGAGACATCTTGATGTTTTATAAAATTTTCATCAGATGAATGCAGCTTATGTATTCCATAAAGGACATCTTGAAATAGTTTTTCAGAATTATCATTTTTTATGCTCATTAATTTATGACGTTTTGACATCTGTTTCACACATGTTCCACTTTTAAGCAATAGCCAATTATGAGTACAAATTAAACTATACTTATGACTAAGAAACAACAATTAAAAACAGCCTAATGGTCCTTCTGAAAATCTTCCAAAAAAACAACAAGGGGAAGAAAGGCTTCTAAATTCATTTTACAAGGCAAGCATTACCTGGACACCAAAACCAGACAAGGACCTTACAAGAAAAGAAAATTATAGGCCAATATCCCCGATAAATATAGATGCAAAAATTCCTCAACAAAATATTAGCAAACCAAACTCAACAATACAACGAAAGGATCATCTACCATGATTAAGCGGGATCTTTTCCAAGGATGCAAGGATGGTTCAACATCCACAAATCAACCACTGTGAAATACCGTATTAACAAAATAAAGGATAAAAACTTAAAATCATCTGCATCTTATAATGCATCTCAAGATGCAGAAAAAGTATTTGACAAAATACAACATCCATTCACAATAAAACCTCTCAACAAAGTGGGTATAGAGGGGAATGTACCTCAACAAAGAAAGCCCATGTATGACAAGCCCATGGCTAGCAACATACTAAGTGGTTAAAAGTTGAAAGTTTTTCATTTAAGAACAGAAACAAGACAAGGATGCCCACTCTTGCCACATTTATTTCTCACAGTATTGGAAATCTTAGCCAGAGCAATTAGGTAAGAAAAAGAAATTTTATAAAAGGCTTCCAAATAAGAAAGAAGTGAAACTGTCTCTGTTTGCAAATGACATACTACATATATAAAAAAAACTCTAAAATGCCACCAAAAAACTCATATAATAAATGAACTCTGTAAAGTTGCACGATACAAAAATCAACTGAGAAAACTCAGTTGTGTTTCTATACACTAATAATAAACTATTAGAAATTAAGAAAACAATCCCAGGGTGCCTGGGTGGCTCAGTCGATTAAACGACTGACTCTTGGTCTCAGCTCAGATCATGATCTCACAGTTTGTGAGTTCAAGCCCCACATCGGGCTCCATGTGGAGCCTGCCTGAGATTCCCTCTCTCTCTGCCCCTCCCGCGTGTGCGTGCACTCTCTCAAATAAACTTAAAAAAAAAGTACCATTTACAACTACTTTCTCTTAAAAAAAAAAAAAAAAGAATAAAATACCTAGGAATTAATTTAACCAAGGAGGTGAAAGACCTGTACACTGTAAACTGAAAGATACTGATGAAAGAAATTGAAGACACAAATAAATAAATGTATATATATTCTATGCTCATATATTGGAAGACTTAACATTGTCAAAATGTCCATAACTACGCAACCTACAGACTCAATGCAATCCCTATCAAAATTCCAATGGCATTTTTCAATTCCAAAATTTGCATGGAACCACAAAAGACCATGAATAGCCAAAACAATCTTGAGCAACAAGAAAAATCAGGAGGCATTACTCCCTGATTTCAAATTATATTACAAAGCTACAGTAATCAAAATAGTGTGGAATTAGAATAAAAACAGACACATAAATTAATGGAACAGAATAGAGTCCAGAAACAAACCCACATATGGTCAATTAATTTAGACAAAAGAGTCAAGAATAAACAATGAGGGAAACAATGATCTCTTCAATAAATGGTGATGGGAAAAGTCAATAACCATACACAAAGAGTGAAACTGGATCAATATCTTACACCATACACAAAAATCAACTCAAAATGTATTAAAGATTGAATATAAGACCTGAAACCATAAAACTCCTAGAAGAAAACACAGGCAACAAGTTCTTTGATAACAGGTACATGAAAAGGTGCTAAACATCACTAATTATCAGGAGAATGCAAATCAAAATCACAATGAGTTATCACTTCACACCTGTTAGGGTAGCTATTATCAAAACACAACTAATAACAACTGCTGGTGAGGACTGGAGAAAAGGGAACACTTGTGCACTGTTGGTGGGAAAGTAAATTGGTATAGCCGCTATGAAAAACAGTACAGAGGTTCTTCAAAAATTTACAAATATAACTACTTACGACCCCACAAGACCACTTCTGGGTATTCACCTGAAGGAAACAAAAACACTAACTCAAAAAGATATCTACACCCTCATGTTCACTGCAGCATTATTTACAAAAACCAAGACATGGAAACAACCTACGTGTCAATTAATGGATAAATTGATACAGAAAATGTGGTACACACACACACACACACACACACACACACACACACACACAATGAGAATATTATTCGGTCATAAAAAGAAGAAATCCTGCCATTTGTGACAATATGGACGGTCCTTAAGGGCATTATGCTAAGTGAAATAAGTTAGAAAGACAAATACTGTGTCATCTCACTTATGTGAGATCTAAAAAACCTCCCAAGAAAACAAAACCCAAACTCACAGATAAAAAGAATAGACTGGTGGTTGACAGAGGTGGAGAGTAGGGGGTGAACAAAATGGGTGAAGGTAGTCAAAAGGTACAGACTTCTAGCCATAAAATAAGTAAGTCTTGGGGGATATAATGTACAGTACGGTGACTACAGTTAATAATATTCTATTGTATATTTGAAAGTTGATGAGACTAAATCTTAAAAGTTATCACAAGAAAAAAATTGTAACTGTGTGGCAATGGATGTTAACTAGACATTGTGGTGATCATTTCACAATATATATGTACATTGAGTCATTCTGTTGTACACCTGAAACTAATATGGTGTTCTATGTCAATTATATCTCAATAAAACAATAAAAACAGTGTAATGGTCAAAAGCCACCAAAACAAATGCTCAACTGACAACTACTAGAGCTCATAATCACATTCAACTAGTATCTCGTAACCACTGTTCACATCACATCAAATTGTTTTTAAATAGTAAAAGCATTTAAATAATTAGTTTATTATTTTTCAGAAAGCAGTTATTAATAAAGACACTATTACTGCCGTCACTGATATGAATTAATTCTAAGATCAATTTATAATCTAACTCTAAAATTTTGCACAGAAGAGAAAATGTGCAGGAGTCAAGACAATTTTAGGGTAGGGGGACAAAGACAAAGTAATAGCAATATATGTCCCTTAAACTGAGCAATGGGTACTGAGCAAATGTTCATTGTATTGTTATACTCTTCACCTTATACATGTTTTCCAAATATTGTGCTACAGCCACTTAACCTTTAATTTCTAAAAAAGAACAAAGAAAGAAGACCTTGCCTCACCAAAAATCACATTATAAAACTACAGTAACTAAAGGTATATTATTGGCAAAGAACCAAAGATCAATGAAACTAAACAGAGTTCTAAAACCAATCTATGCATATGAGAATTTATTAACTAATAATTTGACATGCTACTTGTTATGAATGGCCAACTGAACAAGACTCCTCCTTCCACTATGCATAAAAATAAATTCAATATAATTAAAGACTTAAAATTTTCTATAAGAGTATAAGAAAATATAAGATTCTATGTTTAGATCTCCAGGGCAGGAAAAATGTCCATTAAATAGTAAAAAAAAAAAAAAAAAAAAAAAAAAAAAAAAGCAAAATCAAAAGTCACAAAAGCAAAGACAGTTAAATTTGAGATCAAAATTAAAAACTATCACAAACAAAGGGAGAGAACTTGAACAGACTGGAGAAAAATGTGTGCCATTTTTATATTAAAGATGAGTATCTGCAACACAACGAACTCCTACAAATAAATAAGACAAGTATTTGTTATGCCACATATAACAGAAAAACCAAAAATAAGAGTGATTAAACAAGACAGAAGTTAAACTTCTCTCTCATGCAAAAGAAGTTAAAAGTTGGTACAGTGACTCCAACAAATGGTCAGGGGCCCAGGTTTTCTGGCTCACTGAGCTACAAAGATAGTTCTACTTTCCTAGGACAGCCGGCCGTTAGAGCTCCATCACTGCATCTGTGTTCCAATACAGGATGGGTGAGGAATGAGGAAGAGAGTGCCTTCTCCCTTTAAGGAGATTTCAGAAAATCACACCAAACACTTTTGCTTGTGTACCATCAGCTAAAACTCACATGGTTGTACTTAGCTCTTAGGAGACCAAGGAATGTAGTCTTCTAGAATGGGCATCAATGGGCTTGGCTAAAAGCTGGGGTTCCCACTACTGAAGATGAAGGAAGAACAGATCATAAAAGGTAACTAAGTCTTTGTTGTGCTATCCAAAAAAACAAAAAACAAAAAAACAAAAAAAAACAGAAAAAGAAATATAAATGGTCAAAACCTCGAGAAAAGATATTCAACCACAGAGAAATAAAAGTGAAAACAAGGGGGCATGAGGTTTTAAAACTTTTAAGAGAGGCAAAAATTTGTTAATTAGTGAAGGCATGAGGATTTTTAGATTTACGTTAATTTTTTTTAAATAAAGAAATGTACTCAATACTGCTACTGTGACTGAAAAATAAAGGAAATATTATTGAAAAACTGAAACACATTACTGTTTTTAATTATGTTTATAATATTAGTATAGACACTTTGGGGACCAATTTGGTAGTATTTTTTAAAATTTTGATTATATGATTAGATGATCCAGCAACTCCATCTTTCAGATCTATGCAATACAAACATCACACATCTGCATAAGTACAAAGATGTTTGTTCATCGCAGTATTGTTTAAGAGAGAAAAATCGGAAATGATCCAAGTGTTTGTTATTATGGGACATTAATATTCTTCATAGCACTATTGCCACTACCTGAAATTGTATAATTTATCTATTCATTTGTCATTTAGAAAAATCAGCTCATCTTGGGGCACCTGGGTGGCTCAGTCGGTTGAGTGTCCGACTTTGGCTCAGGTCATGATCTCACAGCTCGTGAGTTCGAGCCCTGTGTCAGGCTCTGTGCTGACAGCTTGGAGCCTGGAGCCTGCTGCAGATTCTGTGCCTCCCTCTCCCTCTGCCCCAACCCACTCGCATTCTGTCTCCGTCTCTCTCAAAAATAAATAAACATTTAAAAAAAATTTTTAAAAAGAAAATCAGCTTATCTAGGAAAAGAGCCAAGGCAAGAAGAATATACTTATATAATACCTGCTGGTTAAAAATTCATTAGAAATAATGCACTGTGTTTTAAAAACGGCATATCAAAACAAGCACCATTCCAGGCTATACTAACAATAACCCATGATAATGCAGACAGGTTGAAAAACTGATGAAGCCTCTGAACTTGCTATCAAGGGAGACTGGCACTAGATGTGATCTGTTTGCCCTTTTCTTTAGGGTCTGGACATCTCACAGTAGAATCAACACTCTCTCTCCATTATATGTAACTCTTAACTGCCTTTAATATGTAGATCCCAATACTGCTACCAGTACCAGTTGAGCCTCTTCCACTCACTGAGCAGGGCCTACCATGGGGAAGAGGTCCCAACAGAACTGCCAGAATACCAAGACGTACTATGTGGAAGGAAGACAAAATACTGACACCTGAGCCACAGTACTTGCGGGGAAGGCTTGATACAATAGGAGCATTGTGTTCATCAGAACAGTATTACAGTATCCATCTCCAAGACTGTAAAATAGGGACCATGCCTTTGATCCACAAAATGGAAAGGATAAGTGTGCCCTTGCTAAGTCCCTCTCCATTCATGGCCGCTAATCTCTGCTTTTTATTTCTAACCTCACAGACGAGCAGTTTTCAAATTGCTTTTTTAACTGAAGAGACTCTTCAACTATAAACTTAAAGACAAACAGGAGGGAGAGGAATAGCTTTAGTGCTCAGTCTCAGGGGGTGGGGTAAGAGGAGCACCCAGACTAAGGAGAGCTCTGGGAAGCAGAGTTTGAAAGGGAAGGAGATAGGGAGTACTGGAGAAAGTGAACTTTAGCAAAGACCTGGGGGAAGTGAGGGAGAAAGCTTTGTAGATATGAGGGGAAAGCAAAGTCCCTGAGGCAGGAACATAACTGGTTTGTTGGAAGAAGAGCAAGGTGCCATTTGTGACTCGGACAAAGTAAGCACAGTGGAGAACAGGAGATGAAGCCAGAGAGGTAAGTGGGGGTTTAGATTCTGTAGGGTCTTGTAGGTAAGCATAAAGCCTCTGAGTGAAGAACTTACTTTTAATAGGGTCCCTCAAGCTGCTGTGTTGAGAACAGGCTGTAGGAGAGCAAAGACAAAAGCAGGGAAGAAAGAATTAGGCTATGGCAATTATTCAGGTGAGATACGATGGCTTGGAAAAGGTGGAAGCAGGAGAGATAGTGGTATATGACCGATTCTAGATACATTCTGAAAGTAGAGCCAACAGAGTTTGCTGACAGACTGTGGGAAGAAAGAGAAAAACAACCAAGGATGACTCAAGGGTTTTGGTCTGGGCTACTAGAAGGGAGCTGCTATTTACAAGATGGGACAGACTACAGGAAGAGTGGGCTTTGGAGGGGAAAATCAGTTCAGTTTTGAGAGGTCTATTAGATATCCAAATGGAGATATCAAGCAGGCACTTTAATATCAGACTATAAGATTCAGAGGAGAGGTCTAACTTGGAGATAAAATCTCATAGTCATTGGAATGTGGCTGATGACGTATAGATGGTATTTAAAGTCATGAGACCAAGTGAAATGCAAGGAAATAGGGTTGATAACGAAGAACAGAGGTTTGAGGAGTAAACAGCACTCCCAACTTTTAGTAATCAGGAAGATGATTAGGAACTAGCAAAAAGACTGAGAAAAAACCCTCTAGTAAGGTGGGAGGAAATCCAGAGAAAGCACTGTTCTGGAAGCTAAATGAAAGAAGAACAATCTTAACTGTGTAAAATGCTGCTGAAAGATCAAGTAAAAGACTGAGAACTGACTCACTGGATGGAGTTACAATGTGGAGGGCTTGGTTGGGGAGGGGAGGTAAAGATGTGATTAGCAGGGACTCAAGAGGGACTAGGAGAAAGCAATTAGACTCAGCAAGTTAGACAACTGTAGAAAGGAACAGATTTAAAGAGGGATGCAGGGTCAAGAGAGTCTGGTCTTGTATGATAAGACATTATATCTCTATTATTTAGTACAGTGCCTAGCACATAATGGTAACTCAAGAAATATTTGTTGATTGAACTGAGATTACTAGCCACTGAATCAGGAAAGTCTCAGTTCTAGCCATTTAAAAGCTGATAGTGAAATGTGAGGATTCCTGGTCCAGTAAAAAGAACTGCCTTTATTCTTCTACGATGCCTAAAAACTCCTTAGTTTTAAAAACTATGCTTACACACCCAGGACACCTAAATTTGAGAGGAACAGCAACAGAATTTGACAAATACTCTACAAGGAAAGAGACTTTCAATTTTGGATAGGTTCAATCTCTCCAACTACCTCCTGCATCAGCGACCCTGTGACTTTGCATTCCGGGTACAACATGATCCCCAGTCCTCTATGTCATGACTCACTATGCACTACATGGACGACTTCTGGTGGTTGATGAAGGACACTAACTTATAGGGGCCTTGTGCAAGTGAGATATGTATGTGGCAGAACAATAACAGTCACAAGTATTTTAGTGACTTTTTTACTGTTCAATATACACCCTCTCTTTTTAATGTTACAACAACTTTGTGACACAAGTGTTTTTATCACTTTCATTTCACAAATGAAAAATGTAGGGTTGAGAACACATGCCCCTTCAACAAATGGTGCTGGGACAACTGGATATCCATGCAGAGGAATGGAGTTGGACCCTACCTCATATACAAAAATTAACTCAAAATAGATCAAAGACCTAAATTTAAGAAAACTACAGACTCTTAAGAAAAATAGGGGTAAACTGACATGACCCTGGATTTGGCAATGGATTCTTAGATATGATACCCAAAGTCTAAGAAACAGCAGCACCTGGGTGGCTCAGGTTATGATCTCACGTGAGTTTGAGCCCCACATCGGGCTCTGTGCTCTCAGCGCTGAGCCCACTTTGGATCTTCTGTCTCCCTCTCTCTGTTCTTCCGCCCCTCACTCCACCCCTCCCTCTCCCTCTCCCCTTCTCTTGCATGTGCCTATGTGCTTGCTCTTTCTCAAAAATAAACGTTAAAAAAAGTGTAAGCAACAAAAGGAAAAAGGACATAAATTTGACTTCATCAGAATTAAATGCTTATATGCAAACTACTATCGAGAAAATGAAAAAGCAGCCTACAATACAGGAAAAAATATTTGCAAATAATACATCTGACAAGGGTCTAGTATCCAGAATACATAAAGAACTCTTAACAACTACTCAACACCAACGAGACAAACAATCCAATGAAAAAATGGACAAAGAACTTCAATACACATCTTTCCAAAGATATACAGGTGGCCAACAAGCACATGAAAGGTGTTTAGCATCATTAGTCATTAAGAGAACACAAATCAAAATGACGAGCTACAACTTCACACCCACCAGGATAGCTATAACCAACAAAACAAAACAAACAAACAAAAAAACAGAGGGTGGGGGGTTGAGTTAAATAGGTGATGGGGATTAAGGAGTGCACTGATGTATAGACTCGTTGAATTCCTATACTGCACATCTGAAACTAATATTACGCTGTTTATTAACTGGAATTAAAAACTTTAAAAATAACAAGTATTGACAAGGATATGGGGAAACTGGAACTTCAGAACATTGCTAGTAGAAATGTAAAATGGTACAGCTGTCATGGAAAACATTTTGATGCTGCCTCAAAAAGTTAAACATCGAATTACCATATGACCCAGCAATTCTGCTCCTTTGTGTGTACACAAAAGAACTGAAGCAGGTATTCAAGCAAAAACTTGTACATAAATGTTCCTAGCACTATTTACAATAGTCAAAAGGTATAAACAAACCAAATATCCATCAACTGATAAATGGATAAAATATAGTACATCTATATAACTGAATTATTCAAAGGAAGCAATGATTATTAAAGGAAAGGAATACATGCTACAATATGAATAAACCTTTACAAAATTATGCTAAATGAAAGAAGCCAATCACAATAGTTCACATTTGTATGATTTCATTTATATGAAATGTCCAGAATAGGCAACTCCATAGAGAAAGAAGCAGATCAGTGGTTTCCAGGGAATACTGAGAGACAGGAATGGGGAGTGAATGCTTAATGGGTAAAGGGTTTCCCTCTGAGGTGTTAAAAATGTTCCGGAGTTAATGGTGATGGTTGCATAATATTGTGCATGTACTGAGGGTCACTGCATTGTATACTTTAAAATGGTTAACTTGGTTAATTTTATGTGAACTTTAACTCAAAAAAAAAATCACACACACAAAAATCACACAGCTGACACCTGACACATCATGGCTTCACATGCAAGAACAGACTCCAAATCCTCTATCCACTCAACCATCTTATTTCCTCTGCAAACCAAAGAAGCTCTGGACCACGATGGCAATGACCTTTCCCCTTTACCACCATCCAGGCACAGTACCTAACTATATTTATGACAGAATTCCTACAATTGCCCAAGCACATACAAGTTCCTAAACAAAATATTTTCTTATCATAGGTACCCAATATAAACTTTTGTAGACTGAGGTCTGCTATTCATGTCATAAAGACATCCGTTATACAGAAGTCAACCATCACATCCACCTAACACATCAAATAATAGTAGCTGTGAAGACTAATCCCTCACAGAATGGCACTCTTGTTTGCAAAAAGAGTATAGCAATGGGGCTTATGTCTTCAACTAATCAACACCATTCTTCACTAATAATCCTTGGCATTTCCCAACCGCTCTGGTTTCTGTTCTGCTGGTTCTGTTCTGTTCTGGTTTCTGTTCTGCTGGTAGATCAAAACTCTTTAACCTCCTATGCCAGGTTAAAGTTGCCAATGAGGCAGAGATGTTTAAGAGACAGATCGGTAGTGGCCATGTGCATGACAACCCACTCTAGACAGCCACTTTAACCCAAGGTTTTCAAGGTAACTGCATTCCAGCATTCACACAACCTTTTGGAAACCAGTTTATTCAGTGCTCTCTTCTCTTTGAGCTCAATGAGGGCCTCTTCCAACTTATTTCAAAGTATGAGAAATTTTACATATATGCAACTGGAAAACCAGCTATAATATCAAGTTAAATGGATAAAGTACAGCTGCAAAAATTGCTCCTGGGAATCTGAAAGCTAGATACATATTCCCTGACATAGCCGAGTATTCCATTTTCAACAAGCCAACAATCTGATATTTGTTCATCAGTTCGATGGGAGGATGATGTCAGAGTCACTGAAGCCCTGCTGGCCTTTAGGAGCCCTGTGGCTTTTCAGATAAGAAAGAGACTAAGGGCCTAATCACTAACATCTGAGTCTCTAACGTCCTGGCAAAATTATCTCCTCAGTGTAAAGCACAATGTCTCCAAAACAAATACAAGCAAGACACCTCTAAAATGGGGAGAAGGGTAATCAGGTACCAATGAGTTACCTCCCTCAAGAGTTAGATGCATTTAGGTAACCAACACAGACTGAACACCTGCCATACAGACATATAAGACACCTGACCTTCCCTCATCACCTCCCTTCTCGGGTCAACTCAAAAGATTTCCCCAACATTCATTCTTTCCATTTCTTTACTTTCTACCTACTTCAATCTGGTTTCTGCCTCTTCCAATCTAAAATGGTTTCACTGAGGTCAAAGACTCCATCTGGCTATATTCAATAGGTCATTTTCAATCTACATCTTGACCTGATAACTTCTCTCTTTTTTAAATACGCTCTTCCCTTGCCTTTTATGACACACCTTAAACTGGAATTAGATTCTAAAGTAAATCCCTAAGACAAAAATCAAGCATAGTTTAAATTACTCTTGAAATCCTTTAAATGGACCATTAGATAAAGTATAGCTATTTTTTTGTGTGTACATACACTCTACACAGTAATGAACAGCATATATAATACAGGACATACAAGACAAACAGTAAGTATACATGCAAAATAAACTTCATTCTCTCTCATCTAATTAAAAACATCTTCAAGTGTATTGGATTAAGTTAGCATACCTTAACTGCAAGATCCCATTCCACTTATCTCTCTGGCCACTTCTCATCCCTTTCCTGGAGCTACCCTCCTTTACCCAACTGTGAAACACTGGGCGTGAGCTCTCTTCTTAACCTCTGTCAATGGTTCTCAGTTTCTACTGCTCAGTGGAATCACCTGAAGAGCTTTTAAAAATCCCAGGCAGCAATTTTTTTTTAATTTTAATTTTTTTTTTTCAGGAGAGACATGAAAGCAAGTGGAGAGGGGGAGAGGGGGAGAGGGGCAGAGGGGCAGAGTAGAGAGAATCACAAGCAGGCTCCATGCTGTCAACGAGGAGCCCACTGTGGGGCTCGAACTCATGCACTGTGAGATCATGACCTGAGCCAAAACCAAGAGTTGGTCACTTCACCCACTGAGCCACCCAGGAGCCCACAAGGCTGCAATTCTGACCAAGTAAACAAAAACAGAAATTTCTGGTGTGGGTTATCAGCGTCAGTATTTTAAAATTATCCCATATTTCCAATGTGCAGCCAAGATAAGAATCACTATTCTATACTCTCTTCCTAAAGCAGGGATTACACACTTAAGTGCCTACAGGGTCTGACAAGTAAATAAACAAAGTAGGCCAGGCATAAGTTTTAAGGAGTGGAGGGCTCGCTGGTAAACAGAAAGCAGCTGGGATCAGTGGTGACTTAGCTTCAATCAATTGTTCCCATATGGGAAAGCCAGCTCAGTAGTGCTACATTTTCCTACTTTTTTTTTTTTTAATTTTTTTTTCAACGTTTTTTATTTATTTTTGGGACAGAGAGAGACAGAGCATGAACGGGGGAGGGGCAGAGAGAGAGAGGGAGACACAGAATCGGAAACAGGCTCCAGGCTCCAAGCCATCAGCCCAGAGCCTGACGCGGGGCTCGAACTCACGGACCGCGAGATCGTGACCTGGCTGAAGTCGGACGCTTAACCGACTGCGCCACCCAGGCGCCCCCATCTTCCTACTTTTAAAGAAAAGCCCCAAATCTAGATTTTCGTGGGAAATCTTTAGATTTTAAATTATTGGCAACTAACTCAAAATTAAACAACAAAAACTACTCTGCGAAAAACAAAACACATCTGTAAGCCAGATTCAGCTGTGGGCTTTGGATTCACAACTTCTGCTCTTGGCAATTCCATCCACACCCTTCAATTTACACCTAAATATCTGTGTCCCCAGTTCAGCCCACTCCTCCAAGCTCTGGATTTGAATTATCTAAAGTTTATGTGCAATCTCCATTTAGAGGTCTCACCAGTCCCAAAGTGAACTGTGATTTAAACCCACTTCAAAACTATTCATTCTTCTAGTGTTCTCTACCTCAGGTAACAGCCCCACCATTTACCTGGTTGGGCATGCCAAAACCCTGGGAGTCATTCTACCCACCTATTTCTCCTTCTTACTGTTTATAGCATATTATTAAGTCCTATCAGTTATGCTTATTAAATATATCTCCTGTATCCATCTACCTGTCTCCATTTTCTGTGTGACTACCATGGTCCCAGTTACCATCTTTTCTTTCCTACCTCTCCACAGTGTCTTAGCTCAGGCTGCCATAATAAAATACCATAGCCTGGATTACTTAAACAAAAGAAATGAATTTCTCACAGTTCTGGAGGGTAGAAGTCCTGATCAAGGTCTGGCAAGGTCAGTTTTCTTTTTCTTGCTTGCAGACAACCACCTTCTCACTGTGTGCTCACATGGCTTTTCCTACCTCCTTTTCTTATAAGGCCACTAATTTTACTGAATTAGGGCCCCACCCCTTTGACCCTGTTTAACCCTAATTACCTCCCAAAGATGCTATCTCCAAATATAGTCACATAGTGGCTAGGACTTCAAAATTTAATTTTAGGGAGACAAAATTCATTCTATGCACAAAATAACCTTATTTAGGCTCAGTTATCTCCCATAAGCACTTATTTCGTTCCAAACCATTCTCTCCAATATGATCAGACTGATCTTTTACAAATATTTACACGTGTGTATGTACATATTTGACCCAACAATTCCACTTCTAGGAATTTATCCCACAAATATACTGACATATGTGAACTGGTATATGCATGTACTATTATTTATAGTAAATTACTAGAAACAATTTAACTGTCCATCAATAAAAGAATGGTTAAATAATCTGTGGTATAGCCATAAAATGGAATACTATACAGTCATTAAAGAGTAAGGAAACTATATATTAAAATCAAAAGACTTCCAAGACATTGTTGAAAACAAGCATAATAGTATGTACAGTATGCTACCATATGTGTAAATAACAGGAGGAATGAATAATATGCATTTGCTTGAATGCCCACAAAAAATGTCTAGAACAATACACAAAACTAGTACCAGTGGTCATCCCTTTGGAAGGTGTAGGGAAAACGGCAGCTGGGGAAGGAAGTAGGACCCACTGCAGACATTCTGATTTACTGGGCCTGGAGCATGGCCCAGGCACTACTACTGTATTAAGTGCCTCTTTTGATTCTGATGAACAGGCTGGACTGAGAACTTCTGCTCAAAAAAGTCCTTTACCTACTTTCCCAGACTCATTTTGTATCATCCTGCCCTTATCATTCTCCTTGCTCCAGCCACAGTGGCCTCTGAGGTCCCAGGAAAGGCCCTATTCTTTCTGCCTGGAATACTGTCCCCCTAAAATTCACTTTATAACTTTTTTTTTTTTAAGTATTTAGTTTTTAAAAAAAATTTTTTTTTAACTTTTTTTTTTTTTTATTTATCTCTGAGACAGAGACACAGCATGAACGGGGGAGGGGCAGAGAGAGAGGGAGACACAGAATCGGAAGCAGGCTCCAGGCTCTGAGCCATCAGCCCAGAGCCCGACGCGGGGCTCGAACTCACGGACCGCGAGATCGTGACCTGAGCTGAAGTCGGACGCCCAACCGACTGAGCCACCCAGGCGCCCTTAAGTATTTAGTTTTGAGAGAGACAGAAACAGTGTGAGCTGGGGAGGGGAAGAAAGAGAGGGAGAGAGAGAATCCTAAGCAGGCCCAGCACAGAGACTGATGTGGGGCTCGAACTCCCAAAACCATGAAATCATGACCTGAGCTAAAACCAAGAGTTGGATGCTTAACTGACTGAGCCACCCAGGTGCCCCTATAACTTCTATTCTTCCTTTAATGTCTACCTCAACTTAAAGGTCATTTCCCCAGGAAACTTCCCCTAGTTTCCAAACTAGGTCAGGACCCTTATTTTATGTACTCAGAGCACCCTGTACTTCTCCCAGAACTTATCACAATTTTATGAGGTATTTGTATCATTACACATGGGTGCATCTGTAATGTCCAGGAGTACAAAGACTACAGCAGTCGCTTTTACCACTATACTGCCAGACCTAAACTAGCATCTGGCTGGCAAAGTAGGCCTTTCCTCAGATATTTGGTAAATAAATGAACGACTGCTCTGCCCTCAAGTTTAGGACAGTAGAAAATCAACACACAAGCAAATGAAAACAATACAGGGTCACTAGTGTTAAGGCAACAGTCTGTTTAGAATAGTGGTTCTCAACTGGGGGTGATTTGGGGTTCTCTCAGAGGACGTGTGGCAATATCTGGAGGCATTTTTGATTGTCATAACTGTGTGGGTTGTGTGACTGTTATAATTGTGTGGGGGGGGGGGGGAGGTACTACTGGTATCCATTTAGTAGAGATCAGGAAGGCTGCTAAATGCAGCCCTAAAATGCAAAGGATGGCCCTTCACAACAATGAATCATCTAGTCCAAACTTTCTTACACCATATACAAAAATAAATTCAAAACTGATGAGACCTAAATGTGGGACAGAAAACCATCAAAATCCAACAGAAAAAAAACAGGCAGGAGCTTCTTTGACCTCGGCCGCAGCAACTTCTCACTTGACATGTCACCAAAGGCAAGAGAAATAAAAGCAAAAGTGAACTACTGGGACCTCATCAAAACAAAAAGCTTCTGCACTGCAAAGAAACAATCAACAAAACCAAAAGGCACCTGTTAGAATGGGAGAAGATATTTGCAAATGACATATTGGATAAGGGGTTAGTATCCAAAATATATAAAGAACTTACCAAACTCAACACCCCAAAAACAAATAATCCAGTGAAGAAATGGGCAAAAGACATGAATAGACACTTTTCCAAAGAAGACATCCAGACGGCCAAGAGACACATGAAAAGATGTTCAACATCACTCATCATCAGGGAAATACAAATCAAAACCACAATGAGATACCACCTCACACTTGTCAGTATGGCTAAATTAACAACCCAGGAAACAACAGATGTTGGCAAGTATGTGGAGAAAGGGGAATCCTCTTGCTCTGTTGGTGGGAATGCAAACTGGTGCAGCTACTCTGGAAAACAGTGTGGAGGTTCCTCCAAAAATTAAAAATAGAACTACACTACGACCCAGCAATTGCACTACTAGGAATTTATCCAAAGGATACAAAAATGTTGATCCAAAGGGGCACATGCACACCAATGTTTATAGCAGGGCTATCAACAATATATATGTGTATATATACACACACACACACTGGAATACTACTCAGTGATGAAAAAAGCATGAAATCTTGCCATTTGCAGCAACATGGATGGAACTGGAGGGTATTATGCTAAGTAAAATAAGTCAGAGAAAGACAGATATTATATGATTTCACTCATATGTGGAATTTGAGAAACTTAACAGATGATTGATCATAGGGGAAAGGAAGGTAAAATAAGATAAAAACAGAAGGAGGCAAACCATAAGAGACTCTTAAATACAGAGAACTGAGGGTTGATGGGGAAGGGGTAAATGGGTGATGGGCATTAAGAAGGGCACTTGTTGGGATGAGCACTGGGTGTTGTTATATGTAAGTGATGAATCAATGGGTTCTACTTATGAAGCCAAAACTACACTGTATGTTAACCAACTTGAGAATAAAAATTTTAAATATTAAAAAAAAGCATTATCTAGTCCAAATTAACAGTATCATGAATTAAAACCTCTAATTTAGACAATGGTACTGCACAAAAGGGCAATTAACTACTCCAGGTGGTAAGGTTTCTTGGGGGGATGAGCAGTGGCGGGTAAATGTTAAGAGAAGTTTTGGTTGTGTGTTGAAAAGTGACTGTGGCTATTAACAGTGGAGACTATGTTTGCTAGAGGTAATGAGGAGTCTATGAAGAGTTTAAAAGTAAAGTTATGGTTTGAACGGGAGCCCCCCTCAAGTAATCCATACTCCAAAATTACTCATCTCTTTTATTCCCTTCTTGCTGAAACAAAACTTTCATTCTCTTAGGGCAGCTGGTTTCAGCTAAAACATTAAGCTCAAATTAATTCAGACTAAGATATAGTCAGATAGCCCCTTCACTCTCCAGAATGTTAGCTGCATTTTAAAATATGCAAATACTTATGAATACAAATAAACCTTCAACTGATTAATGTTCAGGCTGCTCCTGGATAAAACTATTTTTGAACTCATCAGCCAGGTTGATTCTGGTAAAGACTTCTTCAAAGCTTTCTATTTTAAAAAACTACTTTGTTCCCCCTGTCCTCAATCTCTGAGCTCCCAGTTTTATAAAAGATCCGAGTTTCCTCCACAGTATCTCAAGTTCTGTCAGAAACGATAGGAGAGCCATTTGGATGCAATAAATGTGAATACATTTTATGGATAAATTAGGAGTGGTCTACAGATTTTTTAAAAGGCTTTCAGTAAAAGTCATGAATATTTCTGAAAGGAATGAAACTACGATAATTTTAACGGTATCACCAAGAAAGCAAACTGTGTTTTACTACAACACAAGCCTGCTGCCTACTGAGCAGGATGCACATGCTCTGACCTAGTATGGCAATTCTTAGGGTCTCAGCACTGGGTGCTCTGTTTACAAGAAACTGAGGCCTGAGACTAATAAAGAACAAAGAAAAATGCCTGGCACCAAAGGTTTGGGGGGATGTTTTCTACATGAGTGATTTGAGGAGGAACATTTCTTCAGATTTTGGAAAGCACTAGAAATCGCTCTTTTTTGCTTACGTGTTAAGATTTTTTATTTCATGTTTCAGACCATTTGCTAACAAGAAAATACCTTATAATTTACAAACAGCAATTTATCCTCCCTTACATTTACTGACCACTAAAACCGGGTAAAATTTCCTTAAGCTTTACCAGAGTTGGGGGATTGGGAATAATGTGAGCACAAGAGAGTTCAGATGCAACATCAACTCCGAGCCCCGCCAGCTGGTTTCCATCGAAAGGTCCCCCGGGAGAAAGCCCCTCCGAGGCGGCGGCCAGGGTCGGCGCGGGAGAGACCCACTGGGGC
The DNA here is from genome assembly GCF_024362965.1 of Panthera pardus. NCBI lineage: Eukaryota > Metazoa > Chordata > Mammalia > Carnivora > Felidae > Panthera > Panthera pardus. The sequence continues at coordinate 126,149,848 of NW_026526721.1, forward strand.
GGTTCGAGGGCGGCCGCAGGGCAGGGTCGGGGTATGCCGGGCCTCCGTTTACCTTTGTTTCAGGTACTCCTGCTTCCAGCCGGGCCGGGGATCCCGCCCGGGGCCCCGAGCTGGTGACACATCCTTCTTTGGCCAAGTCGGGTTGAGGTTGGGAGGGGGCGGGGAAGGAAAATAAAGCCTCAGCGCCTAACGACGTGACTCTCAGTTCTTCCAAAACGTTGGCATTTGTTTTCCTGCCAAGCTTTCCTGTTAACAAGTTCCCGAGGGCTGTGCGGGCGAACTGGCCTGGGAGCCCCGAAAGTGGGAGGGACAAGGCCGTCCCCCGCCTTCCCTCCTCTGTGGGCGCCCCCGAGGCAGGCGGTTTCCACACCTCCCGGGCTGCCACGGCCCGGGACAGAGCTGGGTGTGCACAGGCGCCCGTGCCGCCTCAAACCCCGACTCCCAAGGCTGTGCCCGCCGGCCCAGCGCCGCGCGGCCCCTCCGGCCCCGCCAGCCAGGCCGTCCCCGCCCCCAGGCCCCGGCCCCGCCTGCTCGGGCCTCCGCGCGCCGCCCCTCGGCCTCACCACAACCCTCGGGCAGGGCCGGGGGCGCCGAGGCTCCAGGCCACGCGGCAGACGTCCCCGCGCTTACCTCAGTGCCCGCGGCTCCTCCTCCGGCTGCTGCCTCGGCTCGAAGACGGCGCTTGCCGCCAGGACTCTCGGCGGCGCGGGATCTCGGCTGCGAGTGCGGCGTGTGAGGAGCAGAGGCCCGATCGCGCCCCGCCCAGCCGCCCGTTCCCTCCTCCCCCTTGTGCCCACCCTCAGCCGCGGGCTTGACGCCCCGCCCCTCCCCGCCCGCCCACCACGCTCCGCCCACCCCGCCGACCGAAGCGGGGAAGGGGCCCGCCAGGGGCGCCGCGAGAGCCGCGGTATCCGCCGCCAGTGGGGTCTTTTGGTACGGCGGCTCCGCAGGGACGCGATTTGTCGTTCTTACTACTATCTGTCAGATGCGAATATCTCGCTCAGATTTGTTACTACTGTGATTTTATTGCGATTATCACTTTATAGTCGTTGTTATTGTTATCTTCATGGGTTCTTTTCCCCTCCTGGAGGCGACGGGATGGTTCCAGGGAGGCCAGAGATGGCGGACACGCAGCCCTTGCTACCGACCGACGCCCCAGGTCGCTCTGATACTCCCTGTGGCCCGCACCTGTGCCATGTTTCCTTGTGAGGAGTACAACCTGTGTGAATTTTGAAGGAAGATTTATTTTTAACTATTGTGAAATTTTACACAAATGCAGAAAGCCATGTAAACCTAAAGCACACCTTAATGAAATAATTATGCGACACACACCCTTATAATCACACCCCAGATTTAACGCTATGTGAAATGGGTAAAAACAAAAGTTCATCCATATCAGGGAAGACATAGCCTTGGAAGGGCCTCCCAAGATTCTCCTCCTGGTAACTACCACAGGAAATCAAAGGCCATCTGCCCATAATCATAACCTCTGCAAGAACAAATGGAAATTTCCGCAGAATTAGAAACCTCCAATTAGGATGTATTTGTAAAATTCTCAGTTACAAATATCAATCAAAAAAGCATGAGTAAGGAACATCTAGGAGCCAAAGATTAGGTTCGGGGCACCTAGGCTGTCCTCACTGTGTGTTACTGGCCCTTAAAACAACACCAGGCATGAAATAGGTGCTGTGTACTTATTTCGCAAAGATTTGCCTATTGAAAATTTCCCCTAAGGTCAGTTTTTCGAATTGCTAAAATGATGTCCTCTGTGAGATGTCTTGATGCCTTGGGAATAAGCCATAATGATTTAAACTTTATACTGCTTTCCAGTTTTAAAGAAGCCCCTTTAAATTATGGTATCATATTTTAGATTTAGAGCAGTCCTGTGAGAAAGGCAGGGCAGGACAGAAGGGTTTTGCAAAGGTCACAGTGCAATGCATACCTGTAAGAAGAAGTACATAGCAAACTATAAAACAGTTTCAGTATTGCTGACCCTGCCAATCCCTACTGGATTCCTGATTTGCCTTGACAGTTTTAGTGCCTGAGTTTTTACATAAGGACTCTTTTGGTCCCTTTGCCATACATTTATATGCAATATGACTTGAATTTATAAAGGACAGAATACCTAACTGGAAATTTGATTTAACAGGATGGAGTCAGTCTTTCTGTCATGGGCACCTTGGTAAATGGGCTAGAGAGCTATCAATTTGCTACCATTAATTGAGCACCCTGGCTCTGTGATTGGTGGTGGGAATACAAAGAATATAAAATAAGTAAGACACAATATTTGCTCTCCAGGGATTATAGCCAATGAGGGAGAAAGATTTGGAGATAAGTGAGGGTTTAATTTATTTGGATGGGAACAGTCCTGAGCACAATTAATTCTATTAGGTGTCCTATTCTATTAGGACGGCATAGGGCAAGACTTCTCAGACAAGAGAACATCAGATTTGTTTAAATTGTGAGAAAATGTCAAATATTGCAAAAGTAAAGAGAATAATATAATGAACTATTACATATTCATTACTCAGTTTCAACAATTATCAGCCCTTGGCCAATTTGTTCTTTCTGAACCTCACCTTTTCTTTCTCTTCTTGGATTATTTTGAAGCAAATCATAAGCAGCGTATTATTTTACTCATAAATACTTTACTATGTATCCCTAAACAATACAGTATATTTTTGATAACAACCACAAAACCATTACAATGTCTTTAAAAATTAAAAATTTCTTAACATCTAGTCAGTGTTCAAAATTTCCCAGTTTTTAAAAAAAAAAAATTTTTTTTTTATGTTTATTCATTCTTGAGAGAGAGAGAGACAAAACACAAGTCGGGGAAGAGGCGGAGAAGGAGACACAGAATCCAAAGCAAGCTCCAGGCTCTGAGCTGTCAGCACAGAACCGACGCGGGGCTCAAATCCACCAACTGTGAGATGATGACCCGAGCCGAAGTCAGGCGCTTAACCGACTGAGCCACCCAGGTGTCCCCGGTTTTCTTTTTTTTAATTTAAATTTTAGTTAACTTACAGTGCAATATTGGTTTCAGGAGTAGAATTCAGTGATTCATCACTTACATTCAACACCCAGTGCTCACCATAACACATGCCCTCAATACTCATCACCCATCCCTCCTCTATCAACCTTCAGTTTGTTCTCTATCATTAAGAGTGTCTTGTGGGGGCGCCTGGGTGGCGCAGTCGGTTAAGCGTCCGACTTCAGTCAGGTCACGATCTCGCGGTCCGTGAGTTCCAGCCCCGCGTCAGGCTCTGGGCTGATGGCTCGGAGCCTGGAGCCTGTTTCCGATTCTGTGTCTCCCTCTCTCTCTGCCCCTCCCCCGTTCATGCTCTGTCTCTCTCTGTCCCAAAAATAAATAAAAAACGTTGAAAAAAAAATTTAAAAAAAAAAAAGTGTCTTGTGATTTGCTTTCCTCTCTTCTTTTTCCCCCTTTTCCAATATATTCATCTGTTTTGTTTCTTAAATTCCACATATGAGTGTGATCATATATTTGTCTTTCCCTGACTTACTTATTTGGATTATCATAATACATTCTAGCTTCATCAACATCGTTGCAAATGACAAGATTTCATTCTTTTTGATGGCTAAGTAATATTCCATTACATATATATATATATATATATATACACACACACACACACATTCATATATATACATATATATGTATATATATGAATGTGTGTGTGTGTGTGTATATATATATATATATATATGTACACACACCCCACATCTTTCTTTACCCATTCATCAGTTGATGGACATTTGAGCTTTCTCCATAGTTTGGCTATTGTTGATAATGCTGTTGTAAATACTGAGGTGCATGTACCCTTTCGATCTGTATTTTTATATACTTTGGGTAAATACCTAGTAATGCCATTGCTGGATCATAGGGTAGTTCTATTTTTAGCTTATTGGAGGAACCTCTGTACTGTTCTCCAGAGTGGCTACACCAATTTTCATTCCCACCAACAGGTGCAAGAGGGTTCTCCTTTCTCCACCCCTTGCCAACACCTGTTGTTTCTTGTGTTGTTAATTTTAGCCATTCTGACAGGTGTGAGGTGGTATCTCACTGTGGTTTTGATTTGTATTTCCCTGATGATGAGTGATGTTGAGCATCTTTTCATGTGTTTGCCATCTGGATGTCTTCTTTGGAAAATTGTGTATTCTGCCCATTTCTTCTGCCAAATGTCTTCTGCCCATTTTTTAACTGGGTTATTTGTTTTTGGGGTGTTGAGTTTGATAAGTTCTTTATAGATTTTGGATACTAACCCTTTATCAGACATGTCATTTACAAATATCTTCTCCCATTCCATAGGCTACCTTTTAGATTTGTTGATTGTTTCCTTCACCAGGCAGAAGCTTTTTATCTTGATGAGATCCCAATATTTAACTTTTGCTTTTGTTTCTCTTGCCTTCGGTGATGTTTCTAGCAAGAAGTTGCTATTGCCAAGGTCAAAGAGGTTGCTGCCTGTGTTCTCCTCTAGGATTTTGATGGTTTTCTGTCTCACATTTAGGTTTTTCATCCATTTTGAATTTATTTTTGTGTGTGGTGTAAGAAAGTGGTCTAGTTTTATTCTTCTGCATTTTGCTGTCCAATGTTCCCAACACCATTTGTTGAAGATACTGTCTTTTTTTCCATTGGGTATTCTTTCCTGCTTTCTTGAGGATTAGTTGGCCATATAGTTGTCCAGTTTTCTTATAAAATGTTTTATTTAGTTTGTTGCTTCAAGTCAGGATCTAAACAAGTTCTTCACATTGCATTTGGTTAAAATCTCTTAAACCCTTTTCTTTCCTTGCACTTTATATGTTGGAGAAATTGATTGCTTATCCTGTGGAGTTCCCCACATTCTGTACTTTGCTGATTTCACCCCTGTGGTGTTAACATGTTTCTCTACCTCTTTTCTTCTCATAAACTGATAATAGAACTAAAGATTTGATCATATTTAATAAAATACAATCCATGATTAAGTTAGAAAAGTCAATTGTTCAAAATCAGACCCAGAACTGTCATGGGTATTAGAATTGGCAGACAAGTACATGAAAACAGTTACTGTAACTGTATTCCAAACGTTTAAAAAGTTAAACAGAGACATGAAAGATCTTAAAAAAGAGCCAAATTGTAATTCTAGAGATGAAGACTATAATGTCTGAATAAAAATGCACTGGATAGGATTGATGGTGAGTTAGACATTGCCAGAGAAAAGATTAGTGAACTTGAAGTCATACCAATATAAATTATCCAAAATTAAACATATGTAGGGGGGAAAAGATTTTTTAAAAAATGAAAAGAGCATTCGTGAGCTGTGGGACAATTTCAAGTGGCCTAATATATATGTAAATGGAATCTCCAAAGGAGAGAGATGGGACAAAAAATATTTGGATAAATAATGGTCAAAATTTTCCAAAAATGTTTTTAAGTTTTTATTTTCATTACCTGCTTCACATTATAACAAATGCACTCTTAAATACCCATCACCTACTTCACCCATCCTGCCCTCCCCCAAATTTTCAAAATTTTTAAAACCTACATACTCACAGATCTAAGAATTTCAACATACCCTAAACACAAGAAACATAAAGAAAACCACATGAAGGCATATCATAATCAAATTGCTCAACATCAGTAGCAAAGAGAAAAAAGGAAGTATTATGCACAAAGGAACAAAGAAAGGATGACAGCAGATCTCTTGTCAGACACAATACAAGCAAGAAGATAGTAGAGCAACATCTTTAAAGTACTGGAAAAGAAACTACCAATTTAGAATTCTAGTGTCATCTAGAATATCTCTTAAAAGTGAAGACAAAATAAAGACTTTTTCAGACATACAAAAAGTAAAATAATTCATCACAGCAAACCTGCACTACAATAAATGCTAAAGAAAGTCCTCCATGCCCGAGGAAAATGAAACTAGATGGAATTATGGATCTACAAAAAAGAAGGGTGAGTACAAAAATAGTAACTGCCATGAATAAAAATATAAAAAAATAAAATTATTTTAAAGACATTAAAATCTCATTAAAACAAAATGACTACTTAAACAAAAATAACAACAATGTACGATGAGTATGATTGCCAGATAAAGTACAGGATCCCAAGTTAAATTTGAATTTCAGATAGATGTTACTTTTGTAGTATAATTATCTCTAAATATTACATGAAACACACTTATTTTTTAAAGTTATTCATTGTTTATCTGAAATGTAGACTTCACTGGGTGTCCTGTATTTTTATTTGCTAGATCTGGCAGCCCTAATTTTGAAGTTTATAATATAAATAACTAAAATATATGACAAAAAACAGCAAAAAGGCCAGAAATAAAAGCATAATAGTATAAGTTTCTTACACTATACTTATACCTGAAGTGGTATAATTTCACCTGAAGGTAGATTTTGATAAGTTAAAGAATTATACTATCAACCCTAAAGCAACTACTGAAATAACAAGGCAATAATAAAACAACAAATTCAACTAATCCAAAAGAAGATATAAAAAGAGGAAAGAGCAACAGAGAAGAGATTGGAAATATAAAAAATAGTTAAGACAATAGACTTAAACCAGATCATACCAATAATCACAGTAAATGTAAATGGACTAAACACTCCCAATTAAAAGGCAGAAATTGGGTTTAAAAGGAAATACAACAAGATGCTGTTTACAAGGAATGCACTTTAAATGCATAGACATAAACAGGTTAAAAGTAAAAGAATAGAAAGAGATTTACCATGCAAACATAAGAATACTAGCCAAAAGAAAATATTTCACATAAAGAATATTGCTAGGAGTAAATAATTTCATTTCAAATTATGAAGGGATCAATTCATCAACAGGACATAACAATTGTACATGTTTATGCATTTAATAATAGATATTCAAAATTCATGAAGAAAATATAGATAGGAGCAAGGAGAAATAGACAAATCTACAATCAATCGTTGTAGATTTCAATACCTTCTTCCCAGTAATTGATAGGACAAATTGACAGAAAATCAGCAAGGATATAGAAGACTTGAATAACACTATCAAGCAGCTTTCCTAATTTATATTTGTAGGACACTCCATCTAATAACAGAATTCACATACTTTCCCATTGCACACAAAATATTTACCAAGATAGACCAGATTTTGTGCCATAAAACAAATTTAAATAAATTTAAAAGAATTCAAGTCATACAAAGTATGGTCTCTGACCACAATGGAATTATATTAGAAACCAATAACATGTCTAGAATTCAGTGTATTTCCTTCTCCTTCCCCTAATTCCCCAACCTGTTCCTTCTTATGTGTTCCTTTCCTATCTTAGGTCAAGATCTCACTGTCCACTCAGTCACTTAGGAGAAATTCTTAACTCCTCTTGCTCCGTCATCTTTCTTATAGGACAAATATCCAAATTTTGACTTTTCTTTCAAATTGTTTCTCAAACCTGTTTGCTCCTCTCTGCCTCTATTACTGCTTCCTCTGTGATCAGTGGATCAGGTCATCGCCATGTCTCTTTGTGGGCATGTACTAGCCACCTAACTGGTCTCTCTGCCCTCCATCTTGCCCTCTTTTAACTCACTCTCCACATGTGGCTGAACAGTGCACAGTCTCACATTCTTATAGCTTCCCAGCACCTGTCATATAGCTTTCCTTTATTTGGGGAATCTCTACTGTTAGGAGCCCTGACTCTTAAGGTGGGATCCAGAACTCACTTTCCCCACATCCTTTGCAGCTACAGGAGGGTATGGTGATCAAGGCTTACTCAAATGTACCACATAAGATTATAATTAAGAAGAGCACAATGTGAGGGGCGCCTGGGTGACTCAGTTAAGCTTCCAACTCTTGATTTCATCTCAGGCCATGGTCTCATGGGTCATGGGATCAAGCCCTACATCAGGCTCCACACTGGGTGAGGGGTCCGTTTGGGATTTTCTCTCCCAACCTCTCTACTCCTCCCCTGTAAACACACACATGCTTTCTCTCTCAAAATAAATAAATGAACTTAAAAAAAAAAAGTCACAATGTGAAGAAGCAGGCCATCCACACAACACAATAAAGTCATTGGATATATTTGCAAGAGAATCCAGAGATGTTGTTTCCTTATGTGGTAATGTGGTTACTGTGGGAAATCCAAAAAGTCTGAAGTTTGTGTTTGATTTTCTTTTCGTTTTCTCCTTCCTTCCTTCATTTCTTCTTATAACAGCTTTTTAAAGACCTAAGTCACATACCATACAATTCACCCATTTAAAATATAAAATTCAATGGTTTTTGGTATATTCACAGAGATGTACAATCATCATCAAAATCAATTTTAGAACATTTCACTAACCCCAAAGAAACTCCATACTTTTAAGCCACTCTCATTTTCACTCATCCTCCCTCCTAGCCATAGGCAACCACTCATGTACTTTTTATATTGATAAGTATTCTGGACATTTCACATAAATAGAATCATATGACGTGACTTTTGTTTCTGGCTTCTCTCATATATGTGGCATAATATTTTCAGGGTTCATCCATGTTTTACTGAACCATGTATCAGTACTTTATTCCTTTTTATTGCTGAATAATATTCTATTGTATAGCCATACTATAGATCATTTATTCATTCACCTCTAAATGGCCATCTACATTGCTTCCAGTTTTTAGCTCTCTCAAATAAGGCTACTATGAACATCCATCTATTAGCCTTTGTATGGACACATGCCTTTATCTCTCTTGGTTATATATCTAGCAGTGGGTTTTGTGGGTCATATGGTAACTCTGTGTTTAAAGTGTTTGATTTTCTTTGCTTGAATGTTAATGGAATGGTTTTTGTGAGAACCAGAATGTGGGAGAAGTTGATTTTTTATTTCATCATTTGAGGTTTTTTTTTTTTAAATTTTTTAATGTTTATTTTTGAGAGAGAGTGAGACAGAGCATGCACGGGGGAGGGCCAGAGAGAGGGAGACACAGAATCCGAAGCAGGCTCCAGGCTATGAGCTGTCAGCACAGAGCCCGACGCGGGGCTTGAACCACGAACCGTGAGAACATGACCTGAGCTGAAGTCGGACCCCCAACCGACTAAGCCACCCAGGCACCCCATCATTTGAGTTTTTTAACGTACATGGCAAGCTTTTGTATACAGAAAGGAAAAAAACCTGAAAACATGTATAGCTACTTTTGTTTAATAAATGTCAAATTTATCAAAGGTATCCAGTTTTGAAACCTAGTTTTTCTTAGACCTTTAGTGTAACTTAAAATTTTATAATTTTATTTATAAATGTATTCTCTTATAACTTAAAATTAGTTTATAAATATGGTAGATTAAGTTACCTAAACATTTATTATCAACTCAATTAGATTCTTAGATTTTTCAAACTATAACTACAAATGTAATATATTTGATTATTTAAAGCACTTCAAACATTCACTAAGCAAGCTTACAATTCTAATAAACCAATATTCCTAAGCACTTAAACTCTATCTACAAACCTAATAACTCTTAAGTTATAGATTTAGTACCTCAGATTCTCTGAAAAATCCAATCATAATCAATTCAACTTTTACATATCTCAAGTTAAAATCCCCAATCTACTATAAATTAAATCCTTTTAAACATTTAAAATTAAAATCACAAGTCTAAACTCAACATTTCAAGTACCCCACCTGTAATATAAAATACATTCAAATTTCCAAGGGGATTAAAGAATAAGCTATTCTTGAATTCAACACAAAAGGTGTTAAATTGTAGGTTTGAGTCACTTTTTCACTCTTATTTGGAGACCGTAAGGTTGGCTAGAAAAAATTCAGCAAAAGTGAGGAATCATATATAATAGTTCATACATAGTTTGACATTTTAAATTAAATCCTTAGAACATATAAATGTTTAGTGTAGAACATGTAAATTCACTTCATTTTCCATACCCCTTCTTTGAGTAGTCTGTTAACTGGAGTTCCAAGACATCTTTGCTGCATAAACCACTCTCATGTAGTATCCTCCATTATTTCGGGATTTCCATAATTTTGGGATTATGTTAAAACAGAGCAAAAAGTTTAAGTTACTTGCAAAGCAATATAAATGTGGACTGATTTTTCAATTTTTAAATTTCCTTGCAATCTTTCTTTAACTGTCTTGTCCACTTTTGATTTAAGAATTTTTTTAGTAAGTTGCCATTAGTTAGTCTTTCCAAAGCATTCATCCTAATTTTCATAGAAACAACAACCCTTTTTCCATACTTGGATTTCATGGTCCTTTGTCATATTTCATTAAATTAGATATTTATAGTAGTAAGCACAATTAACATCTGTAGATCTGGAAACAAATGCCCCTGATTCTTGGTATGTGTTGTGCTCAAGTAATGGGAACAGAAAACGTCAGTATACTAGAAAAGGACTAGCTGTAAGTGCTTAGCTATGAGGTTCCTGGGTACCAACTGGTATATTTACAGAAGGAATGGAGAATGCTGGTTAATCTAGTGATTGAGCTGAGTGAAAGTTGGCTTAAAAATCTTCTTTGTTTTTCATAATTTTAGAAGTTACAATTTACATACAATAAAATGTATCCTTTTGAGTGAACAATCCTATGAGTTTTGACAAACACTTGCAAAAATAGAACATAGATCACTACCACGATCAAGATAGACAATATTTCTGTCAGCCCCCAAAATTCCTTTGTGCCACTCCTTTGTATTCAATCTCTCCACATCTTCCCTTCCCCTGCCCCCTAGACCCAGCTCCTGGTAGCCACTGATCTTGGTATAATTCTCTGGAGATTCTTCCAAGTTGTGTGTATCATTAATCTATTCCTTTTTATTACTGAGTACTATCCCATGTTATGAATGTACCACAGTTTATCTGACTATTCACCTATTGAAAGACATCTAGATTGTTTCCATCCAGTTTGAGGCTATTATGGAAAAAAGCTACTAGAAGCATTTGCATACAGGTTTTTGTATGAGCATAGTTTTCATTTATCTGAAAGTGATATGTCATTGTTGTTTAAATTTTCATTTCTCTAATGGTTAATAACATTCTTTTATGTACTTATTTATCACCTGTATATTATGTTTGGTGAAATGTCTGTTTATCTTTGGCCCATTTTCTAATTAGATTCTCTGTTTTTTCACTGCTGAGTTTGAGGTTTCTTTATTCTAGATACTAGTCTTTTATCAGATATGTGGTTTGCAAGTATTTTCTCCTAGTCTGTAGTAGTTTGTCTTTTCATTCTTTTAATAGAGTTTTTGCAAAGCAAGTTTCTAATTTTGATGAGGTCCAATTTATCAATTTTTCTTTTTATGGATCATGTTTTCATGTTAAGTCAAAGAACTATTTGCCTAGCCTTAGATCCTAAAGATTTTCTACTATTTTTAAAATAAAAGTTTTAGTTTTACATTTTATACTACATCCATGATTCATTTGAGTTACTTTTTTACACAAATACGTGAGGTTTCCCTCCCTCCTTCCCTCCCTCCCGCCCTTCCTTCCTTCCTTCCTTCCTTCCTTCCTTCTTTTCCTTTTCTTTCTTTGCCTTTGAATGTCCACTTGCTACAGTACCATTTGTTGAAGTGGCTATCCTTTCTTCATTGACTAGCTTTTGAATGTTTGTCAAAAATCAGTTGAGGGGCACCTGGGTGACTCAGTTGAGCGTCCGACTTGATTTTGGCTCAGGTCATGATCTTGCAGTTTTGCAGGTTCGAGCCCCACATCGGGCTCTGCACTGATGGAGTGGAGACTGCTTGGGATTCTGTCTCTCCCTCTCTCTCTGTCCTTCCCCTGGTCATACTCTCTCTCTCTCAGAATAAACAAACATTAAAAAAATCAATTGGGCATCCCAAGAGCCCACATTGTGGTTTCTAATATCATTTTCTCGTAAAAGGAATATGGCTCCTTAGAGAAATGGTTTATTCTAGAACTAGGGAAGAATATATATAAGATAATACAGTTGCATTTTGTAGTATTAGAAAGTAAGGAACCAAAAACACATGCATGGGGTATGTCAAAGGTGGACAGAACATGACTAGAAGAGGTCCTAATGACCCAGGTTAGAACAATTTGAGCAAAAAACAAAGTAGAATTGGATTAGAGCCCAAATACCCATGAATCCATACTGAAACAAATGATTGAATAATAAATATATGGGAGAGAATAGACAAATATCTCACTCAGAATTCCAAATGATTGATGCTGATACTTTGTCCTCAAGGAGAGGAACATAAATCCCCACTCCTTAGGTATGGGCTGTGCATAGTGACTTCTTCCAAAGACTATAGTCTGAAAATAGGGGAAAAGTAACTTCACAGTAGAAAAATCTGATAAACCTTATCTCAGCCCAACTCAATATCAAAATCATAAATCATGTTGATAAACACTTACTCTTAATATGATGTGATAAAAATGGCACTTTGCTTCTGTAATCTTTCTTCCCACAACCCATCACTCCAGTCTTACCATGAGAAAAACATCAGACACATTCCAATAGTGGAGCATCCTACAAAATATATGACAAATATTCTTCAAAGCTGTCAACGTCATGAAAAACAGGGAAATCTGAGAAATTGTCACAGACAAGAGGAACCTAAGGAGACATGACAACTAAAAATAGAGGGAATCTGAATACACAGTGACTATTAGTTAATAATAATGTATCAATATTTGTTGCTTAATTGTAACTGATGTACTATACTAGTATAAGATGTTAACAATGAGGGATACTGGGTGCACTATATGGGAACTTTTTGTGCTATCTGCTTAATTTCTCTGTAAATCAAAAACTGCATTTAAAAATAACGTATTTTTAAAAATCATTTTGGCATATTTGTATGGCTCTGGTTCTGGGTTCTCTACTCTGTTCCATTGATCCATTTGGCTATTTGTTTGCCAATAACACACCGTGTTGATTACTGTGTGGTATTGTCAGAGGGATAGCTATCTAGTAGGCCTTAAGAATTGGGTGGGTTTTGCCCATTTTTAATTGAGTATTTTCTTATTATTGAGTTTTGAGAATGTGCCAGCATACTAGAGAGAAGCCCACTGGCTGTGAGTGCCCATTATGCCTTAGGACCAGTTGGTAGTTTTTATAGAAGGAATGGAGAATGTTAGTTAACTTAATAATTTACGTGAAAATTGGTTATAAAGGCTGCTATTATTTTTATTTCTAGATTCCATCCCAGAGTGGAAAGGATGTATACCCGATTGAGATAACATTATTTACTTGGAGAAGATGTGAGACCATTATCTACCTATAGATTTGAGTTACTTGTTAAAGGTTAGGGCCCCGGGCCCTGGATCTAGGTTCACCATCCAGAATTATTCCTCCTGAACCACACCTTGACAAGTCAGATCTCTTCTTATATAGCTGGGCTTTTTAACCAAGAGAATCCCTAAGTACATGCCTTTCAGCATAACCTAGTGAATTGCACAGTTCCCTAGGCATACCTAAAATTATATTTTGAACACTTTCCCCCCCCACCCCCAAAACCTTTTTTCAAACATTTTTGGATTTGGGTTGATAGGATTCTGCACCCCCTTCCCCCAATGCTGCTAGTCTGCAACTGCCTAATGAAAGAGTTCTTAACAGTTTTGCCCCTACAGACCACTTTGGCAGTCTGGTGAAACCTATGGATCTCTTCTTATACTAATGTTCTAAAATCTATTCCATAAAACACATAGGATCACAAAGGAAACCAATTACTGAAATATAGTTAGCAAAATATTAAAACAAATGTGTGGTACATTTATATATGCTTGTTGCTGTCTATTAAATATCAAGATCTCATGACAAACTTAATTACTATCATAATTTCACAGTAATGATGAACAAAAATGATGTTTCAAGATATTTGCAGTAACCATACAGATTATTAATTGAAAATATCTATAAATTCTATCAGCGACCAAGCCATCAGTACTACTAACACAGCTGTGGCTGGCCCACTGCCTCTATTCATAATCAAAGGGAATGCTACATTTTCAATCACAGGTTAGTGAAAATAAAGATGTGATTTTTTTTTCTCCATTTGAGTTTGTGGCATAATGGAATTCTGTTTCTGTTCTCTGAAATTCTTCCACATTTTCCACATTTTAAAATTTGTCTCTCCTATTACTATTTTCTGTTCATTTTTATTAATTCCTCTGGGATGAGTATTAGAAGGAGATTGAAGGAGTGAAGGAGATAGGTGAGTGCAGACTTGGTTCCTGGAATGGATGTCTGTCATTCTCCCCCACCCCCTCCCAACCTTTCTGTTACTCCCACACTCAGTGCTCTGCCTCCTTGGCCCAGCCAGCTGTTTGCAAGCATCTCCCCAACTGTGAAAAACAGCCGTAGCCCCTCTGGGACTCTGAATTGGTTTTGTGGATTTATCTGTAAGATGTGCCCATAGCTAGCTGTTTTTTCTTCCTTATGATCCTGAAACTTGTCATGCTGGAAAAGGGTTTTGCTTCAGACATCCTGAATCTGGGCAGGCCCTTTGGAATGTGTGAGAATTCACATTGTTTTCCAGTTCCAATCTCCATAGATCCTTGAAGGCAAAGTAGAACCACGTATTTAAATATTACCAATAAAGCAAAATATTGAAGACTTGGTATGGAAAATGAGTGCTCAAGGATATAAACAATATATCACCAGCACTGTGAAGTTAAACAATGAAGGCAATTATTTTCCTAAAGTGGGGACAACGGTTTAGCCTCTGCAACATTCTTCTGTCTTCAGTTCCAGTGCCTGGAGACAGGCAGTACAGTGGGACTGTCAGTGGTGCACAAGTACAAGAAGTGTTTTCTGCCTTTGGTGACACTACTGTTTTTACAGTGCCTTTCTTGCTGTGGGACTCTTGTTGATTTCTGCCTTAGAGGTTGAGGGCAGAGATGTTCTAGTTCTCTTGATGAGTTCCCAGGGGACTAGGAGTGGCCTGGATTCTGGCCAGGGCCATTTATTCTTGAAGAAATTAGAAACCAGTGGGAGATTGCTCTGCTTATTCAGAAGGAGTGAGAAATAAACTAACATGTGACAGGGCATGGAAGTTTATCTTCATCTAGACAAACTTTTATTTTATAGGTCTATAGAGGTGATAAAAATGAAGGCCAGGAGAGCAAGAATGGCTGGTAGAAAAATGAGAGAGAGAGAGAGACAGAGAGAGAGAGAGAGAGAGAGAGTGAGAGAGAAGTTTCTATCTAGCAAAGATGGTTTTCATGTAGAGTTAGGATTCTCCCCCTTTTATTTTCTCTCACAGTTCTTTAAAAAAAAATTCAAGAAATTTTAGAATATATAAGCATACATAAAAGTAGAGTTAATGATGTAATAAACATCCAAGTACCCACCATCCAAATGACACAAACACTCCAGATACCTGAAGGTAGAAGGAAGTGCTGATGAGCCAGTGAAGAAGGCCCAAGGAGAAAGAGTCCCCATTGAACCATCTTCCTGGTGCAGAGAATGTGAAGCCACCAGTCAAGTCAGAACTGGTGTATCTCCTTCCTTTCTTCACTGCCAAGTCCCTACTTGGTGGGGGGAGAGTAAAAGGGGAGGTATCAAGTGGGACAGGAAGACAGGTAGAGAGAGCAGAGAGCACAAGGCCCTGCTTCCTTTTCCTGCCGAGGGCTGCCAGGCCCAGGCTGGGGGAGGGGGAGATCTACCACTAAGTAAAGTTGTAAGTTTTGATGATCTCAGGGATTATGAATTACTAAACTGAGACTGTGTTTGTGATTTAAAATGAGTGTGGGACTTGTCTGTTATTTAAGGGTGAGTGGAAGAGCCACGGGACACACAGAGTTTTCATTTAGGAGCAGGGAAGGTGACTTCTACTGAATTCATGTTTAGAAATGGCGGGAGACAAACCCAAGTGGAGTTTGACTGCCAGGAGTCTTGCTTGTTCTACATACCATGTGGAAAGCATTTAACCAAACTTAAGATGCCATCCAGACTAAGGCAAATTATAATTTTAGATGCTATCAGGAAAGAAAAAAATTGCTATCTGTGACACATCAAAATTAAGGCAAAAATCCATGATGAAGAAAAAAGCAAATTTTAAATAAAAACTGGATCAGTATTACTGATTTTTCCTTTTGCCTGCGGCTTCCATATGTCTTGGCATGGCATTGCCACTGATTATTTTTTTTTAATTTTGATATTTTGCTCATCATGGCTTTTTGGCATTAATTTTGTTTTAAAAATATTCATTAAAATATATTTATCTTGTTTTTTGAATTTTTTTGTTGCTCAATTAAAATTTTCATCTGAGGCAAGTGCCTCACTCACTTCACCCACATCACCTCTATCCTTTGGGAGATAGGGATGGGAGGGGGTGAGTAGAAAAAAAAAAAAAAAGAACAAGAAGGAGAAGGAGGAGGAGAAGAAAAGAAAGAAAACAAAGAAAGATCCTTTTGTTTATTTTCTTGTCCTTGTAATCATAAATGGGAGAAATAGTTTGACAAATTTCCCTAAAAGGGATCTCTTTAAAGTTCTTGCTGGAAAATATCAGAGATGGTCTAATTGATAGCTTCAGATAACACTGAAGAGGGGAGCTCTAATCTTGTGAAGACCCAATTTATTGCCTGGATGACAAAAGTCCACAATAACTGGCTAAATTGGTGCTTTCAGTGCTGTTGATATTAAAGTACGAAGCAAAAATCTTGTTGTGTTTATTTCCTCATTCCTGGCATTTAAGGAAATTCCCTCTAGTACCAATGAAAGTGTAAAAGGAGATTTATGATACTTGTGTGTGATAATAATACCTGGTATATAGCTCTCTACCATTTTCATCATCTCACTTAATTTTCATATTTCTCATTCAGTTCTCAAAACTACCACAGGGAGTGGGCAGCGAAGGTATTGCCGCATTTTATGGATTAGGCATTAGCTTCATTTTTTCATACGAGGCTGGCCCAAGTCACATGACAAATTTTCTACAGAATAGAAACCAGAACGTTGATCTTTCTACTTCAAGGACAGTCTCTTTCCTGCACGGTGTTGTGTGCCACTGAAGACATGTGGAGACACTTTAAGTGGCCGTGTTTGAGGGATTGCAGCCATAATCTGAGCTGGTTAGCAGCTGATCTCCCTGAGGCTATATCCAGTCTCCTAATGCTGTTTCATATTAAACAGGTTTGAGAGTGAGTCACTTGGCTGGCACAAACCAGCAAAGTGATTGCTTCAGCTCTGCTTGGAAACTCTAAATCCTCCCTTTGCCTGGGGGTAGCAGACTCAATGCAAACCTCAGCTATAATACTGTGGCAGCTCTGGGGCTGACTTTGTGTTTCACTTATAGAATTTCAGGCTTCATTTAGCATTCACCCCTTTTCCCCTTCCATGCTTACAAGGTTTGGTACTGAGTTCTCTCATGCTAACACCTCTGTCTACACATGTTTTTCTTTGTTTAGGTAATGCTGGAGTGGAAAAGAAGATATGTCCAGCCCAAGGAGCTCTTAGTCAAAAAGGAAAGGAAGCCCTCAATTAACCATAGTGGGCTGCTGCCTGACAGCCAGGTGAGCCTTAGAGGTGATAGAATTCTGATCAGTTCAAGGAGGCAGTTTGGATTTTCTGTTTCTTCTTGTCTAGCACAGAGGCATAGGTGGCTCTTGGTAATTGATTTGGGAGCTAAAAAAAAATCCCCTCCTAAGCTCCGGTGGAGAGAACATCTGGCTCTCCTTGAGCTAGAGGGAAATTAGGTGGCCTCTCCCTCATTTGCCACCCCATGCCCTATATAGATGTGTGACATACCACTTGCAAGGTTTTGTGTTATGTTAAATGTCTGTTCTCCTGCATTTTTTTTAAGTTTATTTATTTATTTTGAGAGAGAGAGAACACAAGTGGGGAAGGAACAGAGACAGAGGGAGGGAGAGAGAATCTCAAGCAGGCTGTACAAAGCCTGATGCGGGGCTCGAAATCACAAACCGTGAGATCATGACCTGAGCCAAAGTCAAGAGTAGGATGCTTCACTGACTGAGCCCCTCAGGTGCCCCTGTTAAATGGCTGTTCTCCCCTGTTAAATGTTTGAGCACTTGGAGGGAAGAGGCCATGTCTTATTTTATAATCCCCCAAAAGTTGGGTCACCTTGTTAGCAGCTTTATCATTGTGTGACATCCAAGAGTAAAACACAGTTCCAATCACAAAGAAGTTCATAAACTCTCCAAGAGACTGTGGGCAGAAATTACAAACAGACACACACACACACCTCACACACTCTCCATGCTATTCTGGCCTTCAATGATCCGTCTTCACAAGTCCATTCATTGACCCACATGCTCCCAATTTTCTCACCACCTCAACTCCAACCTCACTCATTTGTTCTCCCTCCATTCCCCTCTCCTCCGATCTTTGCTCTCCACTCCTCCAGTCATCTGTGGCTCAAGTCTTTATTATACAGTCTCCTTTGACTTCTTCCAATTATCTCTTCTACCCATTCTCTTGATCAGCACAACAAGGCTCCAGAAGTTTAGTATGTGGTCTCCTTACAGGGGCTAAGGGTGTGGCTATAAGGAGAGGAGGAGGCTGTGAATATCTATACATTAATATTTTTGTCTTTGTCATATTTGTTTCCTTAGCACCTAGCTCTGCATTTGGTATGTATTGGGTTTTCAGTAAATAATCCATGAATGAAGAATTATTAGCCTTTACCCAAATGAATCATCAGAACTGTTTGAGTGCCATCCCTTTCAAAAAGAGACTGGCAGACCAATAGTTTTTGTCTCACCACATTTTGGCTCTTTTAAACCTGCAGGCAGAGGTGTCAGGCTCTCTGCAGTCATCTTCCATCAGGGAGGTGGTAATTCCTTCCAAGTTCTCTTGTGCCTGGGTGCCCAGATCATTGGCATCCCAAGTGGTATGTGGTGGTAGAAAGCCTTGTCCTTGTGTGTCAGCCAGGTGGATGGGGACTGCTTCATACCTTGATCCTGCCAGCCTGTTTCCTGAGACTGGGCCCTTGTGCCTCAGTGAATGAAAGGCCTCAATAAATCTCTTTGACCCAGAGCCCCTCACTCTGTTGATCCAGTTTTTTGAGTGGGCTCCTCCTATGATTCCCACGCCCCCGCCGCCATCACAACGCCTGGTCTGTTACATTTGGCCCAGATTTTTGTCTTTTGTTGTCGATCCCCTTTTCCCTCATCTCTAGATTTATTGCCCTCCATTCCTATTCTTTTTTACAATCTCCTAGCAACCATTTGCCTAACTCTTTACTGGATACAAACTTTGACAGTCATGGTTATACAGTTCTTGTTATCAGCTTTAGAGAGCCATGGCTCAAACGGAAGAAGGAAGAGGAAAATGGTGCTTGACATCTGAACAGCAAGGCCTGCCTGTTATGGCCAGAGATTTGATTTGAAGGTTAGCATTAATACATTTTGGCAAGAATATTGGCTATAAATGACTTTATAATTTGACGTTAAGATATATTTCTATGTTATGGTAAAAGAAAAAAGTGATATAAGAGGGATGGAGAGTTAGGTTGAGATGGAGATAATTCCCTGAAGACGTTATGACCATTCTTTAAGAAGAGAAGGCATCAGGATAGGGCTGACAGAAAATATATTTGTTGGATAATAAAGTTTTAAATTATTCCTGGCTAGGATCTTCTAAGTTCTACTGCTCCAACACTGCTCAAAATCTAATTGGGAGGTGATGGTGGCATCTCTGACTCTATCAAAATCCAAGTAGAGTTTAACTATAGGCATCTGATGTGCTTTTGTTCAGACTTGGTAGTCATTAAATATTAGCTAGCACCTGGGAAAATCTTAAGATTATCTGGATAATGTGAACACTAGTAGAAGTATTATTTTATTAATATTTATTTTATAAGTAGGTGAATAAGTAGGTGAGATGGTGAGAGCAGATGGGAGATAGATTAGAATAGAATTGAGGAACTCATGGGATAACACTTTAAATGAGGCCAAAGCGTAGTTGTTTTTGTTTGTTTTCCTTAAAAGAGAGAACTGGAAAATGGTGTGATAATGGTTTTCTATGGGGTATGAGAGTTTAAGTGGGCAGAGTTGGAACAGTTGTGGGTAATGATTGCATTCAGGGTGAAGTCACAGGAGTGGCTGGTAAAGGGGAGAGGAGGCAGAGGTCACATGTAACCTACACGTGTAAGGAGAGTTTCACTGAGGTCCAGTGAATGTGGAACAAGGGACCGAGAGAAGGACAGATGAAAACCATGGCCCCAACGAAGGGTGGAGAGTTTTTACAACTGAATGAAGAATAAGGGTTTGCACGTGGTAATGTGGAGCCAGAAGAGTACCTACACCCTTTCCCAAATCATACACGTGGGGTGTGTGAGGGATGGAAGAATAAGCATCCTCAGTCCCAGGCAAAAGGCAGGGTCCTTCAAGACAGGTCATGTTTCAGTTAAGGCAGGAGGAGAAAGGAGCCCAGCAGGAACATTTAACATTGTAGGCAAGGGAGCTTATCAATGGATGAGGGCTCCAGAAGGCCAGCAGAAAGGGTTGGGTCATGGGAAGGGAAATGTAAGAGGCCGAGCCAAGGGGGAAGATGGAGGTGACAGTACCAGGAAGACAGGCCATCAGAGGGGCTGGCATTTAGGGTGGAGGTAAACTGTGCCGGTGGTGGAGAGTAAGACAGCATTAACTAGACTAGAGAGTCTGTGTGGGCTTCCAGCATAAGGGATTTCTAAACCCCTGCAGAGAGGGTGTCAGGTGTTGTTCAAGGCTAGGTGCTGCCCACTGTCAGGGTCTAGTCATCAACCAGATGCCTTTTTCTGAAGCTCCAAAGGGATAGAACATGGCTGTAATGTTATTTTGTGCTTTAGCATGGGCCAGCCTCATGTAAGGAAGGTAGAATTGGTAGACTTGGGGTGAGTACCAAGTAGACAGCTTGGAACTGTCCTGGTGACCTTTCTGCCCAGGCCTCGGTTCTTACATGTTCTCAACATTGTGGCCCCCTGAACAAATTATCATGGGAACTCCCCAGACCCAATGGCTTACTCTCGGAAAACGCAGCAGCTCGTCCTTCATTTGCTCTCTTTCAGGTGGCAGACTGGTCCTCCCTGGCAGCTCTCTCTCTCTCTCTGAACTCCTAGCTCAAAGATATCTTTCTCCCTTCTCTGCAGGAGAGGGCAAACACAAAGCAGCTCTTTGTTTAGGACTTGAAAACTCAGTGTCTCTTTTCAGCTAATTGGAAGGAAGTATTTTTCCATTCACTTCACTTTCTTACTGGAATTTGCTAACTGGAGCTGAGTAGCTTAGTTTGTATGTAAGGTTTGTTCATTAATTAACAGCATCCAGTTCTTATCAGGACTTAATATCTAACTGAATACTAGCTAAACCAGAAAGAGGGCTCAAAATTGCTGGTAGGTTCTGCTGTGATGGGACATGACCTCCAACGTGGTGTAGCAGCTCTGTTTTCTCTGCTGGAAGCCATTCTGAAGATCTGGACCCTCCAAGGAGTATAACCTGAGATGTTTGGGGATCCTCGACAGAGATCAGGGATAGCTACCACTTTGCCTATTTCTTGTAATGATGAAGTGAGACAAATGACTCAGGATTCTGAGAGAAAATAGTCAAAAGAGTATTTTTTAAATTATTTTTTTCCAACAAGTCCTTTTTACTGTCTATGCAAGAAAACACTGAATAATTGCTAGCTATTGCCTTGCTGTTTTCTCTGCTGATTGTGATAGGCAGAATTTGGGTCCCAAGATTTTTGCTCCCTGATAATACTCCTGTGCTTATGCTGTATTAATTGAAAAAGAGGCTTTGTAGATGTAATTAAGGTTACTAACCAATTGACCGTAAAATAGGGAGATTATGTGAGTGAATCCAATGTAATTACGTGAGCTCTTCAAAGCTGAAAGCAGAGGAGGAAGCAGAGAGATTCTGCGTAGGAGAAGAATTTGATGTACTATTGCTGGATCTGAGATGGGGGGGGGGGCACATGCAAGAACCAGGGAGAGGCCTCTTGGAGCTAAGGACAGCCCCCAGAGGACAATCAGCAAGCAAGCAGAAACCTCAGTCCTATAACAGCAAGGAACTGAATTTTGCCAATAATCTGAATGAACTTGGAAGTAGATTCTTCCCCAGAGCCTCCAGAAAGGAATGCAGCCTTGCCAACACTTAGACTTGGGCCTTGTGAGACCCTAAACAGAGAATCCAGTCAACCCACGTGTACCTGGACTTTGGACCTACATAAACTGCGAGACAGTAAATATGGATTGGTCCAATTTTCAAAGCTTATGGTAATTTATGGCAGTAATAGAATATGGTTACGTGGGCTTTCTGTCTTTTGTTCAGAAGGGGTGAGCAGTGAAGACCTTCCCTTGTTGGGAGGAACTAACTAAGCAAGGGTCTTCATGGCAAGGTTCTGTGGGCGAACTCGGTCACTGTGTGCAAAGGGGTAAAGTGGCTTGGCCTCTTATTTTATAATCTAGATCTGTGCAGTTCAATATAGTAGTCACTAGCCACAGATGGCTTAAATTGAAATTTAAATGAATTGAAATGAAATAAAATTTAAAACTCTGTTCCTCAATTGTATTAGCTACATTTTAAGTATTTAATATTCATATGTGACTAATGGCTACCGAATTGGAAAGCACAGACAGAATATTTCCTTTATTGCAGAAACTTCTATTGGATGGTTCTGGTCTAGATGAGTCACAGTGATGACATTCGACTGCAATTTTCTCATTTGGAACACTGAGAGGTAGGATTCCTCTGCTCTCTAGTAGAACTATTACAAAGCAGAATGCATGCAAATTTCTCCCGTCTGAAGCAAGAAATGAATTTTGTGAAAACTTTCATGTCTCTACTTTCTTTCTTTATCACTTGCAGAAATTCTTCCTGGGGATAGAAAACCCTGGACTTGCAGTTGAATGCTCTGGGAATACCAGGGACCGGGTATCAGGCCTCACATTCTTCCAGATGAAGGAGGGGTTACAATGTGATAAATGGCCAAGAAGTACCCTGGCTCTTGCTACAGGATTCTCCAAGGGTATCCTGCTACACTGAGACAAAGGTAGCTGCTGGGGCAGGCCACTAAGGTTACCCATGAAGCAAACAAACCCTAACAGGCTATAGCTGTTAGACTTGCCTCCTTTATTTTTAAAAATGTTTATTTATTTTTGAGAGACAGAGAGAGAGGGACAGAGTGCTGGCAGGGGAGGGACAGAGAGAATGGGAGACGCAGAACTCGAAGCAGGTTCCATGCTCTGCGCTGTCAGCACAGAGCCTCAAGTGGGACTCGAACTCACAAACCGTGAGTTCATGACGTGAGCTGAAGTCAGAAGCTCAACTGACTGAGTCACCCAGGCACCCCTAGACTTGCCTTTTTATGTTGTTTTTCAAGGCTCCAAAGTGACACTAACCTATAAGGGAGAAAAGAGTCTTATTCTCTCAGGAGACTGAAGCATCTAGCTTTCAGATCAGACTTCTGCCTCAGGCTTAAACAACAAAACTTGAGCCATAAGACTTCCTGATCAAACTCACTTATAACTTGTGGTTGCAGACTAAAGCTTGCAGGTTGAAGAGGTATGGCACAGACACAGGAAAGAGTGTGGCTCTGGGGGTTAGAAGACCCAAGTCTGAATGCTGCATCCATATTGTTGTGTTACCCTGAGCTAGTTAATGAACCTTTATGAGCCTCATTTTTTTTTTTTTTTTCATTTGTGAAAACAACTGGAGGATAACAATCTCTGATTCTTGGGCTTGTTGTAGGGTTGTTGTGAGGATTAAAGGAGAGGAAAGCACAGATTGTCTGGCACACTCGAATTTCTCAGGGAATAGTAGCTAATGTTGTCACTCACACATGTGTCAGCCCCAGGGTATATCAAGAAAGATCATCTGTCTGATACCCTGGCCAGTCACAGGTGTGGTCTTGTCTCCATTCCTACCTCACTCAGTGCTCCTGGGGCCATACCCTCAACCCAGTCATTTCAACAATTGCACTCCCCACAAAAAACCAATTTCAATGGTTACTGTGGAGATGGCAGGACGTACTGGATTTAGAATTCATTTTGAAGGTAGAGGTGACAGGGTTTGCTGAGCACATGGTAGGTTCACAATATGTATTTGTTGAGTGAATGGATACACAGAGTACTCTGGATTGAGGCAGGACTTTTTCCTGGACTGGATGAATTATTCCTGTCATTGACAGCCCCCCTCCCCTGCTCTGTTCTCTTTTCATGTTCATTTGCAGTTGTCTGATGATTAACACTTTGTTCCACATCCTCTGACTCTAGGGAGGGGTGTCCTGAACATTGAACACTAGGATATTGCCACTGGAAAATAGCTACAGCTCTAACTTAGTGAATTGAAGTTCTGGAATATTTGTAATTCTCTTGTTAGTTTTCCTCAATCTGACCATCTATCTTTGTGCTGATAAAGTTGAGCTCCAAATCTGAAAACTTGAGGCCCAAACTCTGGAACATGGTGGTCCCACACAGTCCTTTCACTCTCTTGGACCCATTCTGAGCCATTGGTTGGACTTTTTTTTTGAGAAATTTCTCTCATCTTAGCAATATGGGCTTCTTATGACTCTTCAAATTCATCATTGTTAAATTTCTAATATGTGGAATTAATATAATTGGGTAGGAACTCAGTTATTGTCAGAAGACTTACAGCGTTCTTCTTTACTCCCAGGTCCTTTTCTTCAATCCCAAAGGCAACAATAATGCCTACCAGGGCCAGGACAGGGGTGAGGCAAGTGCGGTGCCCAAGGCACACATTTAAGGAAGCATTCATCTCAGTGCCATAGAAGTGCAGGGTGGCAACTGAGAATGAGGGCCTCCTGAAGTGCTGTGCTCTGAGCACCTCGATTGTCTTGCCCTCGTCTGCCCCTGATGCCTACAGAGAAGCAGTTCGGTTTATTAACCAGGCAGCTGTATGGGGCTGAGCCTGAGTGGCTCAGTCAGTTAAGCGTCTGACTTCAGCTCAGGTCATGATCTCATGGTTTGTGAGTTCCAGCCCTGCCTCTGGCTCTGTGCTGACAGCTCAGAGCCTGGAGCCTGCTTTAGATTCTGTGTCTCCTCCTCTCTCTCTGCCCCTCCCATGCTCATGCTCTGTCTCTCTGTGTCTCTCAATAATAAATAAATGTTTAAAAAAAATTATTAACCAGGCAGCTGTAGCATTAAGACCAGGACCTGTTCCCCACTGTTTGGCCAGGACTGTGCAACAGAAAGCTGCTCTCAGAGAAAGCAAATGGGATGGAGAGAAGCCATTTTCTGGGAAGCTCTGCCAATTTAGAATTAAAACTGGTAGGAAAATGGTGACGAACATTATAGAGGTTTGCTTCATGATCAACTCAACAAGCTACTGGGATTCCATTTGTTGAGGGCTACCTGATCTAGTGATCATATCTATAGCATTTCTATTGTGTTTGCAAGTTTTCAGATACAGCATTTAAAAATGCTTATTCTTAACTATTTTCTGTGCCTTGTTTTTACATGTTACCAAAATTAACAGAACAAATAATGGCTGCAGTGTGAATGCTCTGGACAATCAGGTAAGGGCTCCTTTTTAAGGTTGGGTTAACAAATTTCATTTTCAAAATGAACCCAAATTGACTGAGTGATTCTAAATTAGCTCTTTAGTTTTTGCCCTTACCCACTGATAATGCCACTATTAATTTCAATTACTTACAGGCAACATTAATTCATGTGAAACAAGAACAGCGATAAAGACAGAAAGGAATAAATTACTTGTTGGAAGACAGAATGACATTTGACTGGCACAGAGATTTTTTTCTTTCACACACTTTGTGCTTTGACATTTCACTTGGCACAAACATTTCACAAATTCTTGACCTAATCTGATGTACTGTTGTTTAGCAATTGCTGACATGACACGTTTTAACCTCAAGCTCACTGGATTCCAAATGTTACCTTTTCCTGTCAATCAGGGTTGGATGACCTCCAAAAAGCAACCCAGTCAAAAGTCTGTGTACCTAGGGGGTTAAGGATACTTACCCAGAAGGGAGAAGGAACAGCTTGAAGTAGTAGTTAGGGGAGAGCCAGGAGAGGAGGTATCATCCAAGGTAATTGTGGGGTGGAAAGAGGGCAGAAGACAGATCCCTAGAGAACCCCATCATCTCGAGAGAGACAACATCCCCAAACACAAAATATCTAGGGATAAACTTAGCAAGACATAGGTGGGGAACACATGGCAAAAATGTGTAACTTAGAGATAGAAAGATTCACATAATTGATAAATACATTAATCTTCCTAAAATGAAGTCTGTATTGTATAAAAATGTCATTTCTTCTCAAATTACTTTTTGGGTATAAGCTGACTCACTGCCTGTGGGTATCGGGCAGAAGTCATGTTCATATTAATACCTAGATTTTGCTAGCTCATTTGCTTCTTTTGACATCTGCCTCTCAGGTCTTTATTCAAGAACAAGCCAACTCACAATGCTCTGCTCTCCTTTTTGTAGGGCTGGAACAGAAATCCTGTCAGTTTCAAGTAATAGAAGAACTCCACCATCAGTGATTTAAATAATAAAGACACTTAATTGTTTCCCATCATCTTTGCAGTGGTTGGTAGTTCTAAGAGTGATGCACACTGGCTTTCTCAAAATCACTAAGGACCTAGGCTCTGTATTTCCACTTTTGCCAACCTGGGAAAATTTCTCTTGTTCTCAGACTATTGCCTTGTGGATGTAAGTCAGAAGAACCATAGCTCCAAGCATAATGTCTACATATAACCACATTCAAGGCAGGAAGAAGGGAACAGGGACGAAAAGGATTTCTTTGCACAAGATGGTGTATTTTTTTTTTTTTTAATCAGGCAAGACAAATCTTTCTAGAACCACTCCCAGCAGACTTCTCCTTATATCTTCTTGTCCAAAGCTGTGTTATATTGCCCACCTCTAGACCAATCAGGCCAAGGTGGACTGCAATTGCATGATGGGTTTTGATCAAACATGATTCATCCATGGCTGGGAACATGGCTGCCAGAACAAAACTGTGGTTCCATTAGCAATGAAGAAGGGGAAATGGGTGTTGGGTAGGCAGCCAGCAGAATTTGCCCAAAGATGCAATACCACAGGTATTTGAGAGACGCCTCTTACAAGACCACCACTCTGCTGGCTGCTCCGGACTTTTTTTGGTCTGTAAGTCACAGATACTCTCCTGAGTGGCTGTTCCTAGCCCTCAGAGTATCAAAGCTGTTTGGCTGCCCACAGGAAAAAGGGGCAGAGTGGCCTTCTCAGCAGTGTGCGCGCCATGTTGCCTGCATCCCACAGCAACAGTCCTTGTGTCTGATCTTGTACAGGTGCTCATGGAAATAGCTCCTGCAGCTTCTCTTCCATGGTGACTTTGTGGCAGACACACCTGCGGGTGAGTCACTCAACATTCATTCTCATCTCTTTTCTCCCACCTCCATTCTAGAAGCTGGAGGCTAACCACCTTTTTGTAACCTCCTTTACCAAAAAAGGTAGTCATTTCTGTGACAGTTTTGGGTTCTGCTATGTGAGCAGAAATTGCTAGGGGTTCTTAGAAAACCTTTGCTTTCTTGATAAGAGGTGTTGGCTTCAGCTTGGATCTCAGTGCTACTTATGTTTAACATGATCCTGGTCAAAGTATTGATGGGATTATTAGGGAGGATGACAACAAAATTATTCTAGAGTTTACTTGGAAGAATACAGAGATGAGAATAGCTAGAATATTAGCTTTACTAAGGCAGGGATTATATAAAAGCAATTTCCTTTTTGTTCCTTCCGATGCTTTTATGCTTTGAAAAGGCTTCCTAATTCTGAAATCCATTAAATATTTGTATTTTTCTGGTTTCATTTTTTATATTAAAAAAACTATGTATCAGATATCACCATATACAAACTTATGAGGTGAGCAATAAACTGAAGAAGTCTCCCTGTTTCATCTGGTGACACAGGAACACAGTATCAGAGAGTAGGGGCAAAAGTCAATGTTACTGGAATATGGGGTCTTCTTTATACTACAGGCTGGTGATATTATTATTCCCATTTATCATCATAGTCATCATCATCATCATCATCATCATCATCATCATCTCCATTTTGTCAATGAGTAAATTAGGGAGTTAGAGTTGCCCAAAATCAAGTGGGATGCACTGAAGTCCAAATTCAGGTATCTGATGATAAAAAGCCAAATTTTGTACTCTTTCTATCATACCCCACTGCTGATGAAATGTTAACTGAGAAGGGTTAACTTTCCAAATGAATTAGACATAATTAGAGGAGTGAGGCAGGTGAAGGTGATTTGAAAGATATGGAGAGTAGGAGGGATATATATTAATGTGTGTGTGTATACATATATGTATATATTCCATCTTATGTATATAAGATGGAAATGACACTTATCTACACACAATATCCAAAATTGGGTCTAAGATCACTGGCCAGTAGGAAGGGTGAACCCCAAATCCGTGTTGCCTGTGACCTGTACTGAATTCCTTGTCACACAAAGCCAAGGCAGCGAATGGTGGAAGTGCACAGACCTTTTACATTAGACAGATCTTTGTTGATCTCCTTTCATCACTTACTAATCACATGTCAAAATGAGGATAAAAACTGAATCCTTAAGTAATCCAACCACAGGCTTCATAAGATTGCGATGTTTTCTTCTCCAAGGATACTGAGGTTGGGGCTCTTGTTCTGTCTTTGGCTTTCTGCTAGATCACATTTCCAGACCCAATGGTATATTCTCAGAACTACATTTAAAGATGTAGGTGTAGCAGTGAAATTTGTTTCCCACAAGACCCCAGTAAGCACAATTTTATTCAGGTTGCAAAGTATCAACCCAAATTCTATGCATTAAATACTCCACACTGTTTTTCCTGCCTTGACATTGCGTAAAGATTGCACGATTGCACCACAGCCATCCAAAGAATAGTATTTTTTTTTATAGGTGTATTATATTTAACAGGAGTGTGTATTGACAAAGGTAAAACTCAATTAAATAAAAACGATTATGCTCACCATGGATAATTTCTATCATTACATTCATATGGCTGAATAATAAAATCCACAATGGAATAGTTCCATTTAAAACTAATGTTGCTCAATTTATGGCCAGCTTTTCAAAATCTTAACTTCAATTACTTTCTTACTCAACACAATTATAGCCATAAATAATTTGAATTGATTAAATTTGAAAATGAAAAATCCAATTTATGAAAGGTTACCAAGCACACTAAAATGTAGCAAATTTCTATTTATAAGTATATATCAGATAGCACATGAAAATTGGCTTACATTGTTTGTAAAGAAATTACTTTTTTCTGGTTTTATTGAAAAATAATTGACATATATCACTGTATAAGTTTAAGGCATACAATGTGATGGCTTGATTTACATATATTGTGAAATGATTACTGTAATAAATAGAGTTAATATCCATCTTTTCATATAGATACAATAGGAAGAAAAGAAAAAAAGAAAAAAAAATTCTCCTTGTGATGAGAACCCTTAGGATTTACTCTTAACTTTCCTATACATCCTACAGCAGCATTAGCTATAATCATGATATACATTTTACATCCTTAGTAATTATTTATTTTACAACTGGAAGTTTGTATCTTTTGATCACCTTCCTCCATTTTCCCCTCCACCCATCCTCTGCCTCTGGTAACCACAAGTCTGATCTCTTTTTCTATGAGTTTGTTTTGTTTTGTTTTGTTTTAGATTCCACATGTAAATAAACTCATACAGGGTTTGCCTTTCTCTGTCTGACTTATTTTACTTAGCACAATGCCCTGAAGTTTCATCCATGTTGTTTCAAATGGTAGGATTTCCTGGTTTTTCTTTTTTTGTGGCTGAATAATATTCCTTTGTATGTATATATACCACCACTTCTTTATCCATTCATTCAGCAATGTACACTTAGGTTGTTTCCATGGCTTCGCTATTGTGAATAAGCTGCAGTGTATACGGGGTGTATATTTTTGAATCAGTTTTTTCATTTGATTTGGATATATTCCCTGAAATGAAATTACTGTATCATATGGCAGTTTTATTTTTCATCCTTCGAGAATCCTCCATACTGTTTTCATAGTGACTATATCAATTTACTTTCCCACCAGCAGTCCACAAGGGTTCCCTTTTCTCCACATCCACACCAACATTTGTTATCTCTTGTCTTTTTGATGATGGCCATTTTTTTTATCTTTTATCTTTTATTTTTTAAATAGTTTATTTTTAAATTTACATCCAAGTTAGTTAGCATATAGTGCAACAATGATTTCAGGAGTAGATTCCTTAATGCCCCTTACTGATGATGGCCATTCTAACAGGTGTGAGGTAAAATATCTCACTGTGGTTTTAATTTGTATTTCTGAAATGACTAGTGATATTGAGCATCTTTTTTTTCATGTTTTATTTATTTATTTATTTATTTATTTATTTATTTATTTATTTATTTCAATATATGAAATTTATTGTCAAATTCGTTTCCATACAACACCCAGTGCTCATCCCAAAAGGTGCCCTCCTCAATACCCATCACCCACCCTCCCCTCCCTCCCATCCCCCATCAACCCTCAGTTTGTTCTCAGTTTTTAAGAGTCTCTTATGCTTTGGCTCTCTTCCACTCTAACCTTTTTTTTTTTTTTTTTCCCTTCCCCTCCCCGATGGGTTTCTGTTAAGTTTCTCAGGATCCACATAAGAGTGAAAACATATGGTATCTGTCTTTCTCTGTATGGCTTATTTCACTTAGCATAACACTCTCCAGTTCCATCCACGTTGCTACAAAGGGCCATATTTCATTCTTTCTCATTGCCACGTAGTATTCCCTTGTGTATATAAACCACAATTTCTTTATCCATTCATCAGTTGATGGACATTTAGGCTCTTTCCATAATTTGGCTATTGTTGAGAGTGCTGCTATAAACATTGGGGTACAAGTGCCCCTAATTGAACATCTTTTCATGTACCTGTTGACCTTTTGTAGATCTTCTTTGGAGGAATACCTATTAAGTTCATGCAGAAATTCTTAGTACAAGTAATAAGATAATAAAGCACCAGATTATCAAACTGATCAATGACAGACCTGAAGATGATCACAATAATTATTTTCATAAGTAAAAATGTGTGATGTAAGAATTTGTATTATTTATCCTTTTCTGATATTTAATAATGAACAGGAAAACTCAATTACAAATGGCATTCTTTTCCTAGTTTAGTGTATTGACTTTTATTTTACAATAGCTCTGAGCTATTGCTTTGATGTCTTTAAAAGCTATAATTTTGCTACAAACCTTGAAATTAATTTAGAAACAAGTTGATGTCCAATTTCTCAATGCACAAATAGAGACCCCCCTCCATTTCTGCACCTGTGAACTTAAACTCAAATATTATTAGAAAGGTTCCATCTTTCCCCTAGGAAAGCCACCCTTTTCACTTCTTATTTTAGAAAGAATCTCTGTTGGATTAGATGAGCTTCTACAATTTTCTCTGGTTTTTCAAAACTTCTTACAAAACTTCTTTCTTCTGGGCCCCCAGACCTGAAATAATACTATATACTGAATTCTTCTTTCATTTTCAGGTGATTCTACTGCTATTAGTGGGTCATAACATTTGGGTTTCCTACATTCATTTCAGGTCTCCCAAACCCATGTAATTTTATCTCATGTCTCATTCCAAAAGTTTAGTCACTATCGAATCAATCTAATTGCATGTTTACATTATTAGAGTTAAGAAGAGCTTTCTTTACTAGCCTACTGGTTTCACACCTGTTCTGGTTTGAAGACATAGAAGGCATCAGTCCTTCAGGGCGTATCATCAGGGAATAACGGGGATCCCTGAGCAAAACAGGCTCCATGGTGGCTGGGGTAGGGATGGGGTACAATGAGCAGGGCTAGAGCACCTGAAGATTCAGCCATGCAGAGCTCACAACAATTACTTGAACAGAATTTACTCAAGATTTTTATCTTTGGTGGGGGTAGGGAGGGTGGGCATGAGAGGTGTCACAGAATAGAATAATTGGCTTCTGCCTCTCAGCTTCTTGCCTCTCGAAGCTTTCAGAATACCCTAATAAGTACCAGACAGTGCAATTCCACTGTACCTAGTCCCCCTGTAGTGGATTGTCTACCCATTTCCCCTTTCCCCCTTCCCAACAGGCCAACTTTTAGGTAGTAACCCACCTTTCCTCACCTGCTCTCCCACAATCTGCTGCAGAAGGGAAGTTGATTCCTCCTTTGGCTCCAAGTCTGGGCCTGATTGGTCCAATGGACTCTCAACCCCTTTGTCAGAGATTGGGAAAGGAATGGGCACGTGACCCAGTTTGAGCCAATGAGATGTGAGGAGAGGTTTGCTGAGACTTGGGGGAAGGACTTCTTCAATTTCTAGGAGAGCTCCTGGCAGCCGCTGGTGCTGTCTTCCGACAGCTATTGTTTCATATGGTTGCAGGGCCAGGCTGGTAGCAGCAATCCTGCCTCCAGCTGAGGAGTAACCCAAAACATAGAGGAGGGCATTGTTGGAGGACAGAGGAGGGGAATGCATCCCTGCTTTTTAATCCATGATTTGGGACGTTAGTGTTTGTCCTTTCCCTACTACCCTTGTCTCCATGAAGAGTTACTTCTAAGAATAATTGTAAAATATACACAACATAAAAATTCACCTGTTTTAACTGTTTTACGTGTACAGTTCAGTAGCATTAAGTACATTTGCATCGTTGTGCAACCATTACCACTATTCATCTCTAGAAGTTTTTCATCATCCCAGAGTGAAACTCCGTATCTACTAAACATGAAGAGGGACTTTTTTAAAAAAAGCTTATTTATTTATTTTGAGGGAGACAGAGACAGTGCAAGTGGGGGAGGGTCAGAGAGAGAAAGAGAGAGGGAGAATCCCAACAGGCTCCCCACTGTCAGCGCAGAACCCAAGCAGGGCTTGAATCCACAAGGCCATGAGATCATGACCTGAACCGAAACCCAGAGTTGCCGCTTCAAACTGAGCCACCCAGATGCCCCAAAGAGGGATTTTTAATTGGGCTGGATTCTAGAGTATGAGCTCTTGCTTCCTACAGGAGGTCACAGGGTGTTTGAATGTCAGACACATAGGGTGGCTTTCTCTCTGGCTTTTCTTTCCACCCACATAGTAGCAGGAGGGATGACTTGGGTCAAGGCCTGGCTCTGTCGGGGAGGTCTGGAAGTCTTGGTCCCTCCACTTCTTTTTTATAAGAAAGTACTGAGAGAGAGGGCTGGTGGTTGGTTAGACAAAAAAATAATTGTTTGTTGTTTATCTGAAATTCAAATTTAACCCACCTCACACACACACACACACACACACACACACACACACATACACACACACACACATATATATATATATATATATATATATATATATATATATATATGTATAAATTTTTTTTCTGCCCCCTATATTTTTATTTGCTAAATCTGGTATGCCTAGTTAAGGAGAATGCAGCCCATTGAATTTGGAGGAACCCTAACAGCAGCAGTGGACACCAGTGCCTGGCAATAAGGATCAAAGGAGAAGCTGGTTATCTTGGCAGAGACTAGCATGGAGAGAGGATTATGACACTCCATTTCCTCATTCCAGTTGCCAGGATGGAACATTAACTGTACCTCACACCCCACTTGACCTTAGATTGTGTGTGGGTGTTGGGGGATGAGAACAGAGAGAGAATCCTGAACTGGTTGACTATTAACCCAAAAGGACCCAAGAGAAAAAACCTGAAGGTGACTGAATTACCCTGCATTGGCAAGATTAAGCAAAAATGAAGACTTAAGCACTTAGTTCAGTTATAGTGTAAGAAAGTCACATTTTTCACATCTGAGTCTGTGAGTGAAAATTTGCACCTGCTACAGAAAAAGATGGGACTGATGAGATTATCTCGGAGGTCTCTTCTATATGAACAAATCCGTAGCTGTAGGGATGAGGCTTGAGGCTCTTGAAGGAAAAGGAATACATGGACTAGGTGGGAGTGGGGGCATTTAAGAAACCCCTATTGAATGTCTGGTTACAGAAGACCCAGGAAATGAGCATGAGTGGGAAGAGGTGTGAGGAAACCATTGTGTGTTTAAGCTGTCCCTGTGTTTTCAGTTTGTTGCTTCTTAAACATTTAAAGTTGAGAACTTGCGGAGCATCTGGGTGGCTCAGTCGGTTGAACATCTGACTTCGGCTCAGGTCATGATCTCGCAGTTTGTGAGTTCAAGCCCCACATCGGGCTCTGTGTTGACAGCTCAGAGCCTGGAGCCTGCTTCAGATTCTGTGTCTCCCTCTCTGACCCTTCCCGCTCATGCTCTGTCTCTGTCTCTCAAAAATGAATAAACGTTAAAAAAAAAAAATAAAAAAAAATCAAGTTGAGAACTTGCTAGAGTAATTATTAACAGTGAGAGGCAGTTGATTTTCTCTGATTAAGCTGGTTTAAGAGCCGTTTTTTTAAAAAAATTGTTGTAGTATAGTTGACATACAATAAGAGCTCTTTTTTTAAAATTTTATTTATTTATTTTGAGAGAGAGAGAGCAAGTGGTGGAGAGGACAGAGAGAGAGAGAGAGGGAGAGAGAGAAAATCCCAAGCAGGCCCCATGCTGTCAGTGTGGAGTCCGACGCAGGACTTGAACTCTTGAACCATGAGATCATGACCTGAGCCAAAATCAAATGTTGGATACTTAACTGACTCAGCCACCCAGGCACCCCAAGAGCTGTTTTCTTAAGAGAACTATGAAAGGATTTTCTAGAGGATGAACTGGTGAACAAGCACATTTAAACAGGGAGAGCCACAAAGGACAAAGAAAGTCTGAAACCGAGAGAATTGTTGCAGGGTATGCCATGTTTAGCTTCCCGCAAAAGCAAGCAGTATATCCTGCAGGCACCTTGGGTTCTCCCTGGCTGCAGAAACAGTGAAAGCCTTGGTTGGGGTCTCCCCCAGCCCTGCAGAAGAGATCTAGTGCCAAGAGGGCAGCTTTGTGCTCTGCTCAGCAGCCCCACTCTCATCAACAACCAGAGAGCATGGCAGTGACAGGTGCTGGCAGGAGCTGGAGCCAGCAAGGCTGTTCCTGCCCAGTGAGGAAGAGGTGAGTCATGGCGGTTGGTGACCAACTCCCTTCGGGGGAACCCCGTGGGCTGACACAGAGAGCAGGGGTGAATTGTCAGGCTGGAGCACACAGGCAAGCAGGATGTAGCTGATGCCCACCAGTATATATCAACCCTATTGATCAACAGTCACACCTACAGCTTTATATATGAAGGAGGGAGCACTGGTGGTAGAAGAGCCTTGCCATATATATATGTATATATATATATATATATATATATACACACACACACATATATATATACATATATATATACACATATATATGTGTATACACACACACACACACACACACACACACACATATGTTTATTGGCTTTGAAGGCCCTTATAAACTCTATGGAAGGCTAAGGGTAGAGGTGGGCAGAAGCTATAAACATGTCACCCTCAATTTTAAAGGTTGCCACTTGTGAAGAGCAATGAGGAATGAAAATTGACGTATTGGCTACTCCCACTGTTAACTAGCAGGCTTTGGTTTTTAGATGGTGGCTTTTGATACCAGCCCTTCTGGCACAGATTACTGAGTGCTCTGCACTAAATCTGGGAAGACTTGTCTGACAGGAAACACCTACCTAATTGAGAGATTCCACCCCAAATTGGAACGAATGGGGAGAAATAAAACCATGAAGCCAGGTTTCAGGGAAGATAACCACTATAGCACAAAAGGAATATGAAAACAGATATTTCAGGTGGAAGCATCCAGTAAATGGGTTAGAAGCAGTGTCCTTAGGCTTTAAGATCTGTGCACTATAGATCAGGTACAGAACCTGAGAAACAAAACGAATTCAACATTTTTACACAGTGAGGTGAACATAATCCCATGGAGATGAGGTGCAATGGGAACCAATGGCTGGCCCAGGCCTGTCATACCTGTGAGAAGAGTGTCAGCAAGACTAAAGCTCAGAACAAGCCAAAGCTTGTAGTTAAAAAAAAAAAAAAAGGTAAAGACAAGAAAAAGAGTTTTAAAAAACTATGTTTGGGGAAGTAGAGCATGGTAGGTGTAGGCCTGCTGTTTGGGAATTCAGTGCAATGTTTGCAGATGATAAAGACCGAGGGAGAATGACACTGAGTGTTGTTTCTGTCCCCTCCAACAAGAGAGTGCTTTTCAAGCTCCATAGAGCCCAACTAATATACAGAGGAGAAGGAAAGGTAGGGGAAGTGGTCCAGCCTCCGAATACTTGCTTGTCAGGGATGTGCTTGCTGAAAAATATTTGTTAGTTAATTGGGTGCAAAAATGAGGTATGGCCAGGAGACAAGAGATATTTACACAAAGGGATTTGAGTACTTATTTTAGAGGATCCCCTTTATGTGGGCTATCCTTCCCCAGCACTCATGGGAGTATCTGCCACGCTTAACAGGCTGGCCTTGCCCCGCCACCTGCAAATCGTCTTAATGCCAGGTTACAGAGAAAAGGCATGAGAGAGTTAAACCAGCATATTACAGAACAAGGTCAAAAGCCCTGCTGGCTTCTCATTCTCAAAGGTAGGTGCATGGGGCAGAAAAGGTAGAAGGGCAATAGGAGGTCCTCTGGTGCTGGGGGTAGGGGAGGGAACGACCATGTCATTCTCTGCTAAGCTGACACCTGTTCTCAGCAGGTGAGTTAATCACTAATCTCTTAAAATAGCAGCTTGTTCCCTAAGCATTCTGGGTTCCTAGTAAAAAAGGCTCTTCAATGGTTTCTTTTAAAGAGTCATAGCCAGCCCTAGTATGAAACGCTGGGTAAATATTTTGGATAGCACGAAGAATTTAAAAAATTAACTTTAACCCCGTTTTCTAGAGATAGCCTCTGTTAACATTTTCTTTTATAATGTTTATTAGTTTTCTCTGATAATAGCAGGGCATATATAGGATAAAAGTTTGGAATAAAAAGAAAAGCTTGAATAAAATAAAAACAACTTGTGATTCCACCACTGCTGATATTTTCATGTTTTCCTTCCAGTCTTTTTTCTTTGCATACACACACATACATACCTAGATAAATTTTTAGTAAACTATGAATGAACCATGCTGTAATGCAGTTTTGTATCCTACTTTTTGCACTTGAAATCATATCCTGAGCATTTCCCTTATCATTAAGTGCTGTTTAAGAGCACGATTATAATTGCCATCT
Organism: Panthera pardus; assembly: GCF_024362965.1. NCBI lineage: Eukaryota > Metazoa > Chordata > Mammalia > Carnivora > Felidae > Panthera > Panthera pardus. The sequence continues at coordinate 126,186,899 of NW_026526721.1, forward strand.
GTTATTTTACTGTGCCACAGTTCATCTAACCATTACTTGGCTTGTTTCCAGTTCCTCGGCATTGTAAATAAATGCTGAGGAAAATAATTGAAAATAATGCCATTAGAAACATCCTTGTGTGAAAATCTTCACTTAGGATCGTTTTCTAAAGCTTGAATAACTAGATCAAAGACCATGGACATTTTTGAGGCTTTCACTACATAATGCCTTGTCCTCCAGGAAGGTTGTGTTACCTCCCTCCCCCCACCCCCCACCCCAAGAGGCAAGTGAGTGCCCATGTCTTGTCAACTTCTATTAGACTTGCATTTTCTGTCTGATGCTTCAAGGCCTCCCTGCTTTGTGCAATCCCATCGCGCCACTGCCATCTTGTGTTCTCCCTCGGTGGCTTTTCTAGGGAGAGAGGACATTCTGGTCCTTGGAATATTTGAAATGCTCTCTCTAAATATTCCTCTAAAGACTTTTACTGCCCCATGGCTATTTTTATGTTTGCTTTGAGGTGATATGTATTTCCCTTGGTCTGAGCAGCTGGCTAACTCCTACTTATTCTTCTGGACCCAGTTCGGACCTTGTATCCTCTGCAAAGCTTCCTTTGACATTCCAGGCAGGTTAAGGAGCCTCACCTCTGTACTCCCCTGAAGTCCTTCCCATGTCAAAGCATTTGTCAGATTGTGCTGTGTGCTCGACTGTCTCCTCTCCAGATGTGAGCTCTCTGAGGGTAGGCACATGTCTTTTTTTTTAACTCTGTCTTCAGTGTCTGACACTGCAGCTGGCAGACATGGATATTCAATAGATGCTGAATAAATGCTTACCTTATTTAAAAAATCCTTGAAGATTCATCTTTATTTCTAATTTTTTAAATGCTTATTTATTTTTGAGAGAGAGAGAGAGAGAGAGACAGAGTGTGAGCAGGGGAGGGGAGAGAGAGAGAGAGAGAGAGAGAGAGAGAGAGAGAGAGAGAGAGATGGAGGGAGGGAGGGAGACACAGAATCTGAAGCAGGCTCCAAGCTCTGAGTTGCCAGCACAGAGCTCAGTATGGGGCTCAAACTCACAACCCGTAAGATCATGACCTGAGCCGAAGTTGGACGCTCAAGGAATTGAGTCACCCAGGCGCCCCTCATCTTGTATTTCTATACCCTGTTCTCCATCCCATTCTCCCTATAAATATATATTTTTCTGATTATGGAAAGCAGTTCTATTTATTTTATTTTACCTTATTTTTGCAGCTTTGAGATATAATTGACATATAACATTGTGTAAGTTTAAGGTGTACAGCATGATGATTTGATACACATATATATTGTGAAATGGTTACCACAATAAGGTTAGTTAACACATCTATCACTTCACATAGATACCTTTTACATGTGTGTGTAGTGAGAACTTTTAAGATCTACTTTCTTACCAACTTTCAAGTATATGGTACATTGTTAATTATAGTTGCTAAGCTATACATTAGATCCTCAGGGCTTATTGGTCTTATTTTTTAAAAGTTTTAAAATTAATTAATTAAAAATTTATTTATTTATTTAAATTCAAGTTAGTTAACATACAGTGTAGTATTGGTTTCAGGAAGAACCCAGTGATTCATCACTTACATATAACACCCAGTGCTCATCCCAACAAGTGCCTTAGAGAGAGAGCAAGTGAGTGAGCACGAGTGCAAGTGGGTTAAGGGCAGAGAGAGAGGGGGAGGGAGAGAATCCGAAGCAGGCTCCATGCTGTTAGCATGACCTGAGCAGAAATTAAGAGTTGGACGCTTAACTGACTGAGCCACCCAGGTGCCCAGGACTTATTCATCATATAACTGGAAGCTTTTACCCTTTGACCATCACCTCTCTATTTCCTCTAACCCCTGCAGCACTGACAACCACCATTCTATTCTCTGTTTCTATGAGTTCAGCTTTTCTGGATTTCACACATAGGGGAGATCATACCATATTTGTCTTTCTCTGTCTTATTTCACTTAGTACAAAGCCCTGAAGTTTCATCCATGTTGTTGCAAAAGACAGGGATTTCTTTTTTATGGTTGAATAATATTCCATTGTATATACATACTACATTTTCTTTATTCATCTATCAGTGGACACTTAGGTAGTTTCCATTTCTTGGGTATTGTAAATAATGCAATGAACATGAGAGTGCAGATATCTCTTTGAGATAGTGATTTCATTTCCTTCAGATATATATCCAGAAGTTGGATTGCTGGATCATATGGTAGTTCTATTCACAGTTTTTGAGCAACCTCTATACTGTTTTCCATAGTGGCTATACAAGTTTATATTCCACCAACAATGCACAAGGTTATCTTTTCTCCACATTTCTGCCAACACTTGTTATTCCTTGTCTTTTTGATGATAGCCCTTCTAATAGGTGTGAGATGATATTTTATTGTGGGTTTAATTTGCATTTCTCTGATGATTAGTGATGTTGAGCACATTTTCAGGTACCTGCTGGCCATCTGTATGTCTTCTTTGGAAAACTGTCTATTTGGGTCCTTTGCCCATTTAAAAATTGTATTATTATCATTATTTTATTATTATTATTTTGCCATTGAGTTGTAGGAGTTCCTTATATATCTTAGATATTAACCCTTTATCAGATACATGATATGCAATTATTTTCTCCCATTCTGTGGGTTGCCTTTTCATTATGTTGATCAACCATTTCTTTCTCTCTGAAGAAGCTTAAAATTTTTTTTAAATGTTTATTTATTTTTGAAGGAGAGAGAGAGAGTGAGCAGGGGATGAACAGAGAGAGGGAGACACAGAATCCGAAGCAGGCTCCAGGCTCTGAGCTGTCAACACAGAGCCTGATGCAGGGCTCGAACTCACAAGCCATGAGATCATGGCCTGAGCTGAAGTCAGACGCTCAACTGATTGAGCCACCCAGACACCCCTGCAGAAGATTTTTAGTTTGATGTAGTTTATTTCTACTTGTTTATTTCCTCTTGTTTATTTCTACTTTTATTGCTTGTATTTTACACATCATATGCAAAAAATTATTGCTGAAACCAATGTCGGAATTTTTCCTTTTGTTTTCTTCTAGGAGTTATATGGTCTCATGTCTTACATTTAAGTCTCTAATCAATTTTGAATTAATTTTTGCCAGCAGAGTAAGATAGGGGTCTAGTTTCTTTCTTTTGAATGTGATTGTCCAGTTTTCCTAGAGCAATTTATTGGAGAGGCTATATTTTTCCCATTGAGTATTCTTGGCTCCCTTGTCAAATATTAGTTCATTGAACACGCATGGGTTTATCTCCGGGATCTCAATTCTGTTGTATTGGTCAATGTGTCTGATTTTGTGCTAGACCCACACTATTTTAATGGCTGACTCTGTAGTATAGCTCTGTAGTATAGTTTGAAATCAGGAAGTGTGATACCTCCAGCTTTGTTCTTCTGAAGATTGCTTTTGCTATTTAGGGTTTTTTTTGTGTGTGTGTGTGATTCCATACAAACTTTTAGAGTCATTTTTTCTATTTCTTAAAAAAATGCAGTTTGAATTTTGACAGGGATCGCACTGAATCTATAGATGAGTTTGGGTACTTGGCAGTTCTTAATCTTGCTTGAGAATCTAGAGTTGATTTGAGGGACCCAAAAAAAGAAAGAAGAGAAGAAAAGGAATGAGGAAAAGAGAGAAAGAGGAGAAATAGATCAGAATATAAATTGTTATAGTTTGCATTTCCATCTGATTTTACAGCTTACAATGTTCTTTCATACAGTTGTGGCTTCCTTCTGAAAAGGACAGACCTTCATGCTAGATGTTGTGATGGTACTCTGTATCATCTCCCAGAGCACCTCTCACAGTTGTTGGCATACAATTGTTAGTGATCACTAATACACCCCCAATACCTAGCACAGTGCTCAGTGCATTGTAGCTATTTATGAACTCTGAGAAAAAGCATTATCTACATCTTATATCATTAAAGAGTTGACATTTCAATCTAGGGAACTGTATTCCAAGTTCGGTGCTCTTTCCAGTACACATCAACTAATGTAGTGGACCTTTTTTTTTCCCTCATGGGAAAAATATGAAAGCACAGGAAAAATGGAAGGGGAGAATAACTGAGGGAAAAAAGAGAGGGGAGGAAGAAATCATAGAGATGAAGAGCAGTGGTTTGAAATTGACAACTTAATGAGGAAGTGAGGATAAATATAGACTCGCTAAAGATGGACTTTACTGAGCAGGACTGCCTGACACCCAGGAGTGGATGTGTGGTAAGGTGGACCAAAACTATAATTTCCATGCTGGATTCATACACATGCACCAGTAATTAAGAAGTGTGTCCTGCCTGTGTTATTACTAGAATAAGTACTGCAGCAGGTAGTCTGCTAAGAGGAAGGAGAACCAAGGGCCAGGGTTTAGTCAGGATAACAATATAGGACTTCATCACCACCTTGAAAACTCATTCCAGTTCTTCTTGTTGGTTTCTCTTTTAAGAGAAAGGGAGGCTGGCCTAGTAGCTAACATGGAACAGGATTAAGTAACCAAGTACAGACCTGAGATCCTAGGGCTGGATTTGGAAGCAGAAAGTGATAAGGGTATGGCTCATCCACAACCCGAAGGAAATCTTCAAATGAGCTCACATTTGAGGGAAAGAAGTAGATTATAGTATCCATAGTCAAGGACTCCTCTCCCACCTCAGAGGCAGCTTAGGGTCTGAACTAGAAACTGCATCCCTCTAATGTGCTTCTTAGGTGGCAGAATGGGCCATCAACAGGACTGTGGCAGCTATTTAGGCTTCCACTCACGGTGTTTCAAGACCCCAGTATGGGTGAGATAGAACCCAGCATTTGAGTGTTAGGAGATGGTCTCACATTTGCTTCCTTTAAGGCAGACAGGGAAATCTTGTGACAGCTTACTCTCAGGTACATAGTCTTCCTCATGGTCCAGAGCTACACACCTCTGGTGGATATTGTATTTACTTGTGTGCCTCCAAATCCTCTCATTTTCCTCATTAGCTATGATGTACAAGATGTCATGAAACACTGCCCTAGCCAAGACTCTTGTAGGGAGGAAGGATTAAGTGTGAATATGGACATGTCTCTGTCTGGGAAACTTCTCATTACCTAGACCCAAGATTTATTAGAGGGGGCAGATAGATCTAGTCAAGTTCACTCGGCAGCATCTCTGCAGGTACAAGAGAGTCATGACTTTCAAATCTGTTAGGCCAGTGATTCTTAACATTTAATGTGATAAGATCTCCTTGCAGGCACATTAAAACAGTTTCCTGGGCCCTTTCCCCAGAGATTGTAATTAGGTAGTTTGGACTAGGGCACACGAATTTACATTTTTGATGAACTCCCAGCTGATGCAGTGCTGCTGGTCTGAGGCTTCCACTTTGAAGTTACTCCAGAAAAAGATGAAAAAAAGCAGGGAGATGGGGCATGGAGACAGTGAACTACCAGAATCTCTAGGATGTTCATTTGTGTCTGGGATAGCCTTGTGTTTGTGTGTGAGTGTGTGCGTGTGTGTGTGTGTGTGTGTGTGTGTGTGTGTGTATTGTTTGGGCTTTGCACAGTCTGCTTTTTGCTCTTCCCTACACAATGAGGAAACTAGTTCCTAAAAGTTTACAGGGGCAGAAAATGGAGACTACGGGATAGAGAGAGAGCTGGAGAGCTGACAGGAAAAGTAGAGGAAGGAAGCACAGGGCCTAGTGATGGAAGAGTTTTCCAGATAGTTTTTGGGGGAAGTGTCAGAGCAGCTGTGGGGAACGAGGGAAGTAGATGGGAGTAGAGAGAGAATTTATTTGTGTGCCGTGGCTATCAGGGAGCCAGCGTATGAACAGAGGCAGTGCAAAGGTGTCTGAGAAATGTGAGAAAGAACTCAAGTAATGTTTTTTAATTAAAAAACTTTTTTTTTTGAGAGAGAGAGAGAGAGTATGAGTGGGGGAGAGGGGCAGAGGCAGAGAGAGAGAGAATCTTAAACAGGGTCCATGCTCAGCATGGAGCCAGATGTGGGGCTCAATCCCACAACCCTGGGATCATGACCTGAGCCAAAATCAAGAGGCACACACTCAACTGACTGAGTCACCCAGGCACCCCCAGAACTCAAGTTATTTTGAAATTAATTTTTGATTGCTAGATGGCATTATCTTAGGGTGTGAAGCTGTTCTGAGTCTTTGGGTTCACTATGGTTATAGTAGCATGGTAGTTTTGTTTTTTAATTTAAATTCAGGTTAGTTAACATACAGTGTAGTATTAGTTTCAGGAGTAGAATCCAGTGTTTCATCACTTACATGTAACACCCAGTGCTCATCCCAATAAGTGCTCTCCTTAATGCCCATCACCCATTTAGTCCATCCCCCCAACAACCTCCCCTCCAGCAACCCTGTTTGTTCTCTGTATTTAAGAGTCTCTTATGGTTTGCCTCCCTCTCTTTTTATCTTATTTTATTTTTCCTTCCCTTTCTCTATGTTCATCTGTTTTGTTTTCTAATTTTCACATATGAATGAAATCATAGGATATTTGTCTTTCTCTGACTTATTTCACTTAGCATAACACCCTTTGGTTCCATCCACATTGTTGCATATGGCAAGATGTCATTCTTTTTCATCGCCGATAGTATTCCCATTGTATATACATACCACATCTTCTTTATCCACTTGTCAGTCCATAGACATTTGGGCTCTTTCTATAATTTGGCTATTGTTGATAGTGTTGCCATAAACATTGGGGTGCATGTGTCCCTTTGAACCAGCATCTTTTTAAAAAATTTAAATCCAAGTTAGCATAGAGTGTAATAATGATTTCAGGAATAGAATTTAATGACTCATCACTTACATATAACTCCCAATGCACATCCCAACATGTGCCATCCTTAATGCCCTTCACCCATTTAGCCCATCCCCCCACCTAACACCCTACCAGCAACCCTCAGCTTATTTCTGTATTTAAGAGTCTCATATGGTTTGTCTCTCTCTCTCTCTGTTTTTATCTTATTTTTCCTTCCCCTCCCCTTTGTTCATCTGCTTTGTTTCTTAAATTCCACATATGAGTGAAATCATAGGATATTTGTCTTTCTTTGACTGACTTATTTCACTTAGCATAATACACTCTAGTTCCATCCATGTTGTTGCAAATGGCAAGATTTCATTCTTTTTCAGCGCTAATATTCCATTATGTGTGTGTGTGTGTGTGTGTGTGTGTATGTATACACATACATATATGTATATGCATGTATATACACATACATACCATAGCTTCTTTATCCATTCATCAGTTGATGGACATTTGGGCTCTTTCCATACTTTGGCTTTTGTCGATTATGCTGCTATAAACATTGGGATGCATGTGCCCCTTCGAATCAGCATTTTTGTATCCTTTGGATAAATACCTAGTAGTGCAATTGCTGGGTCATAGGGTAGTTCTATTTTTAATTTTTTAAGGAACCTCCATATTGTTTTCCACAGTGGATGTACCAGTTTGCATTCCCACCAGCAGTGCAAAAGGGTTCCTCTTTCTCTGCATTCTTACCAACAACTGTTGTTGCCTCAGTTGTTCATTTTAGCCATTCTAACAGGTGTGAAGTAGTATCTCATTGTGGTTTTGATTTTGTATTTTCCTGATGATGAGTGATGTTGAGCATCTTTTCATGTGTCTGTTTGCCATCTGGATGTCTTCTTTGGAAAAGTATCTATTCATGTCTTTTGCACATTTTTTTGCTGAATTATTTGTTTTTTTTTTTTGTGGCGGGTGTTAAGTTTGATAAGTTCTTTACATATTTTGGATACTAACCCTTTATCAGATATGTCATTTGCAAATATCTTCTCCCATTCTGTCAGTTGCCTTTTAGTTTTGTTGATTATTTCCTTTACTGTGCAGAAAGCTTTTATCTTGATGAGGTCCCAATAGTTCATTTTTTGCTTCTGTTTCTCTTACTTCTGGAAATATTTCTAGTAAGAAGTTGCTGTGGCTGAACTTGCTGCATTTTCTCCTCTAGGATTTTGATGGTTTCCTTTCTTACATTTAGGTATTTAATCCATTTTGAATTTATTTTTGTGTATGGCATGAGAAAATGGTTCAGTTTCATTTTTCTGCATGTTGCTATACAGTTTCCCAACACAATTTGTTGAAGAGACTGTCTTCTTTTTCCATTGGCTATTCTTTCCTGCTTTGTCAAAAGTTAATTGCCATACATTTGTATGGTCTATTTGTATTGAGGTCTATTTCTGGGTTTTTATTCTGTTCCATTCATCTGTGTGTCTGTTTTTGTGCCAGTACCATACTATCTTGATGATTACAGCTTTGTTATACAGCTTGAAGTCCGGGATTGTGATGCCTCCAGCTTTGCTTTTCTTTTTTAACATTACTTTGGCTGTTTGGGGTCTTTTTCTGGTTCCATACAAATTTTAAATTGTTTGTTACCTCTGTGAAGGATGCTGATATTATTTTGATAGGGATTGCATTAAATGTGTTGATTGCTTTGGGTAATATAGATATTTTAACAATATTTGTTCTTCTAATCCATGAGCATGGAATGTTTTTCCATTTCTTTGTTTCTTCCTCAATTTCTTTCATAAGCTTTCTATAGTTTTCAGCATACAGATCTTTTACCTGTTTGGTTAGGTTTATTCCTAGGTATCTTATGGCTCTTGGTGCAATTGTAAATGGAATCAATTCCTTGATTTCTCTTTCTGCTTCTTCATTATTAGTATATAGAAATGCAGCCGATTTCTGCATATTGATTTTATATCCTGTGACTTCGCTGAATTCATGTATCAGTTCTAGCAGTTTTTAGGTGGAATCTTTTGGGTTTTCCAGTAGCATGGTAGTTCTGATATACCATATGCTGGAAACTGGGGGACCCAGAGCCCAACCCTTCCTGTTTGTCCCGGGGCCAACTGTTGCAATGGTTCCCTGCTGATACTTTGTCTTGAGGCCCTGGTGCTGTTATCCCTTCACACACAGCCATTAGGCTAATTAGCCTAAACTAGACCTCTGGTAACAATAGCTAACCTTCAGTGACTTCTGCCACAGAGCCCTAGTGTTAGAACAGGCTCTCATTTCCCCTCCTACCCTCTGTGGAGATTATTACAATTTCCACTGACTATTGATTTTAACTGAAATACCATTCAAGGCAGTCTAGGCTTCATATTTCCTTGTTTCTATAGATGTTTCCAGTATTCTTTCCAGCCACATGTACCTCACATTCTACACCTCTTTTCCTTGGACATTTACTTACAGTTTCCCACCTATGTGACCTTGCACATGCCATTCCTGCTAGCTGGAATGCTTTCCTTACCATATCTGCCTAATGAGATAAACCCATTTTTCAAGGTGTAGCTCAAATGCCTCATATTTTAGGAATCTTCTCTGACCATCTCAACTCATCCTTCTCACCATGGATCTTTCTTTGTACTTTATTATACCATAAACTCTGCTTATATTGTAGTTGTCCATGTTCCTCTCAACTTGTGTCATCCAAAATCATGGCCACTAGCCACATGTGGTATTTAAATTAATTAAAATGAAATGAAATACAGTTTCACTAGTACTCAGTAGCCCATGTAGCTAGTGATCACTGTATTGGACAGCACAGTTAGAGGACCTTCCACCATCACAGGAAGCTCTATTGGACAATGATGGGACCATATATCATTGACTCACTCTCATGTTCATTAAAAAAAAAAATTAGTTGCATTGGATCAATTAGAATTTTATTGGTTATTTTGTACTGATTTTCCACGCAGCACTGGAGCTTTATATTTTTAGCTTTTAAAAAAGTTTGCTTTTTCCTCTGAGGATGGGCTATGTTCTGTTGAAACAAAATCCTGTCTCCCCTTTCTGTGGGTTGCCTCCATTCCGGAGCCTTTCTGAGTTGTTTGGTGTACCATCTTCCTCTGAGATGGGGCGTGGGTCACTTTCCACTGCTTAACCCTTGACCAGCATTCATTAATAATGAGGCCTAGGCTTTGGAGGAAAGAACAGAGTCCTGTAACCCTTAGGGTTATGCTACCACCCAGGAAAGGCTGCTTATCCTTCTAGACAGATCTTATGCCTTCAGGGGGCAAAAAACATGGACAGAAGGACAATTAGCAGTGGCATTTTGAGTGATCCTTTCTCATTAGCTTCTTTCAAGACAGTTGTCTATGTGTAGAAGAGGCTTCTGGGAACGACCCACAGGGTCAGAGTGACCACAAGAGGGCACCAGCGCACCTTAAACAGACTTTACCTTCAAAAACCTCGGGACCGTTTCTTTGCGTTGCAAGGGCAGGACACCAGGAACACACACCAGATCGGAAAGGAACAGAGAAAAAGAAAAAAAAAAAAAAATCCATCACGCTTTATGTCTAACTGGAAAGCCTGCTTACTATATATTTATGCATCCAGGACCTCCTTAAATATAGGAATCGCAAGACAATAATAGGCAGACAAGAAATTAGATTGAAAATACTTCAAATAAGAAAGTGAATAGGTCAATAGACTTTAAAACAGAATAAACCTCACTTCGAAGCAAGGTAGCTATGGAAACATTACTGAAATCATTCTGTTACTTCATGGCTGCAGTGGTTTCTGCAGCCAGAAAATGCTGTCAAGGGAGAACAGAATATTATTTTCTTTTTTCCCCCCTCCAGTTTTATTGAGAAATAATTGACATATAAGTTTAAAGCATACAGCATGATGGTTTCATTTACATATATTGTGAAATGGTTCTTATAATTTTCTTATAAATAATACAACACAGGATCCTATATGGAAAGTTGCAAGAAATTAGATTTCAGAGGTAGAGATGTTTCGATAAAAATACCAACAGCTTTAATTTGGTTTCTGATAACTTAGCTCTGGATTTACAGTTGTTAAATTTTTCTCTATTTCTGTTTTCTGTTGCAGAAAGAGCTGCTGAGGGGTTTATTTCCATATCTCTGGATATTATATACACACCTATGTGTGTACATTTAGCATGGTTGATAGAAGTCACCCTTACCCGTGGTATGGCCCATGAGAGGGCAAGTGACCTATATTTATCACTTAGACAAGGGTTTACATTTTTTTTTAATTTTTAACGTTTTTATTTATTTTTGAGAGACAGAGAGGGACAGAGCATGAGCAGGGGTGAGGGGCAGAGAGACAGGGATACACAGAATCCCAAGCAGACTCCAGGTTCTGAGCTGTCAGCACAGATCCTGATGTGGGGCTTGAACCCACAGACCCTGAGATCATGATCTGAGCTGAAGTCAGATGCTTAACCGACTGAGCCACCCAGGCACCCCTGGGTTTACTTTTTTGTAGTGGGTAGGCCTGGAGCTAGGTTGCCTAAGACCACTGGGTTCTGCCACTGACTCTCAGAGACCCTATACCAACAACACTTGCCTGTAAGTTTCCCACCAAGCCTCAGTGAGCATGTAAAGGTAATTATACATGGCTGTTCACTGACTATGCTCATCATGTAGGTGGAAGTGTGGGTAAACAAAGTAGGCTGATATAAGAGGGTTAGGTGTTAGTAAGCAGGGTAAATGTAGTACATGTCCTAGAGATATGGTAAATGTCATGGTGGTGTGTACTTGGGACTAAAAGTGAAATTTTTGTATTATTATAAGGTCATTCAGCTAGGAGGATAAACACCTCTTCTCCCCACAGAGTTTCAGGGGAGCTATATACAATATTAGTTGGGAACAATAATAAGTTGGGTATCAAATACCCAATATGACACAATGTAGCATGCTGTAGTGGAGAGCATGTGGAGAAAGTAGAAAGGAAAAGAACAGAGTAGCCCTACCTAATTATTAAAACAACAACAACAACAACAACAACAGTGGTCCATTCAATATCTTGAGGGTGAGGGTGGTGTAGGAATTTTGTATAGTCAAAACTTGTCCTAGGCAAAGAGATCTGAGGTTCCTCCTAAGAAGTGGATTTAGTACTTTAGGGAGCATCACAATTACCTAGAGGGCTTATAGAAACACAAGTTGCTGGGTACCATCCCACAGTTTCTCATTTGGTAGGGCTGGAGTGGGGCCAAAGAATTTGCTAACAGATTACTGGGGATACTGATGTCTCTGGTTCAGGGACTGTGCTTTGGAAACCATGACTCTAGAGCATGGTAAGTGGTTTAGGTAAAATACCAACAATGTGAGTGTGATATGGATTTAATTCTGTCCTTGAATCAGAAACCTAACAAAGGGTTTATTACTTAGAAAAATTTATGATTCACATATTATACAATTCCCCCATTTAAAGTACATAATTCAATGGTTTTTAGTATGTTCACAGTGTGCATACCTCTGTTAGTTAACTTTCATCACCCCAAATGGAACCCTGTACTTATTAGCAACCATACCCCATTCTTCCCCACTTTTTTCAGCCACAGGAAACCACTGAACATTTTCTGTCTTTATAGATTTGTCTATTCTGGACATTTCATGTGAATGGAATCACACAATATGTGGTCTTCTGCTACTGGCTCCTTTCACCTAGTATAATGTTTTCAAAGTTCATCCATGTAGTAGCATGCACCAACATTTCATTCCTTTATATTGCCTAGTAATATTTCACTGTATGTATATAAACCATATTTTATTTATTCATTCATTAGTTGATTGATATTTGGATTGTTTCTATCTTTTGGCTATTATGAATAATGCTGCTATGAACATTCATGTACAAGTTTTTGTGTGGACATGTAATTTCATCTTTCTTAGGTATATAGCTAGAAATGGATTTGCTGGGTTATATGATAACTCTGTATTTAGCATTTTGAGGGATTTCCAAATTATTTTCCAAAGTGGCTAAAATTTTACAATTTACATGTCCATCAGCAGTGAGGGTCCAATTTTTCCATATCCTTGTCAACCCTTATCTTTTGATTATAGCTATTCTAGTGGGCCTTAAGTGATATCTCATGTTGTTATGATTTGTGTTTCTCTGATGGCTAATAATGTTGAGAATCTTTTCATGTGCTTATTAGCTATTTGTATATATTCTTTGGAGAGATGTATATTCTTATCCTTAGACCATCTTAAAACTGGGTTATTAGCTTTTTTATTATTATTTTTTTTAACGTTTTTTTTTTTTTTTTTTTTTTTTTGAGACAGAGAGAGACAGAGCATGAATGGGGGAGGGACAGAGAGAGAGGGAGACACAGAATTGGAAGCAGGCTCCAGGCTCTGAGCCATCAGCCCAGAGCCCGATGCGGGGCTCGAACTCACAGACTGTGAGATCGTGACCTGAGCTGAAGTCGGACGCTTAACCGACTGAGCCACCCAGGCGCCCCAGCTTTTTTATTATTGACTTGTAGGAGTTCTTTATATTCTAGATATAAGTTCTTTATCACAGATATGACTTGAAAACATTTCTTTCATTATGTGTGGCTTGTCTTTTCACTTTGTTGATGGTGTCTTTTGAAGAATGAAGGTTTTTTAAATTTTGATGAAGTAAATTTGATTTACCCATTTTTAATTTTATCAATTTGCTTTTGGTGTCACATCTAAGAAACCAATGCTTAATCCAGTGTCACAAAGATTGACTTCTGTGTTTTCTTCTAAGAGTTTTATAGTTTTAGCTCTTATGTTTATGCCTATGATCCATTTGAAGTTAATTTTTGTGTATGGTGTAAGGAAGGGGTCTAACTTCATTCTTTGGCATGTGGATATCCAGTCATCACCCATTTACTTTTAAAAATGGTAAATAAAGGAAAAGAAAATTAGAGCCACCAAAACTTCCTTTTCTGGGAGTTTTTTGAATATTAATGTGGTTTGGATACTGTTTCTTTCTGTGGCTTTGCTCACAACTATCAAATACACTCATTCATCCTATACATACTTACAGAGCATCTACTTTGTGCCAAGCATGTCTAAGTTGCTGGTGATATGGCAATAAATAAAAGCAAATTCTTTGCTTATATGTAGCCTATGAGCAAATGAGGAAGATGAGTTTAAGCAAATAAATGAATAAATATTTAATATACAGCAGTAGTGATAGGTATTTTGAAGATAAAGCAGAGTAAGAGGGTAGAAGTTATGTGGGATTTGGGGAGAGAATACTATTTTATATTGTGTAGGGAAGTCAGGGAATGCCTCTTGAAAGTGGTCACCTCTGTTTGGTGACTTGAATTAAGTAAGGGGGAAAGCCATGGAAATATCTGGAGGACATGTTCCAGGCAGAGGGAAGGGAAAATGTAAATTTCATGGAGCAAGAGTGTGCTTCGATTCTTCTCAGAAGAGTAAACAAGGCAGTGAAGCTAGAGTGTGATGCACGAGGGGAAGTTGGGTGGAAAATAATGTTGGAGAGGTAGTCAGGGACTAGACCGCTGGCAAAACCAAACTGCCCAAGAGTTTTCTCATCTTTTGCCTGGGAAAGCATTTTGACCTACAATATTTGCATTGGCCTTAAACAAAAGTCAATACCAGGGGTGCCTGGGGGGCTCAGTTGGGTGTCCGACTCCTGCTCAGGTCATGATCTTGTGGTTTGTGAGTTTGAGCCCCACATCGGGCTCTGGGCTGACAGCTCGGAGCCTGGAGCCTGCTTCAGATTCTGTGTCTCCCTCTCTCTCTGCCCCTCCTCCACTCACGCTCTCTCTGTCAAAAGTAAGTAGACATTAAAAAAAGTTTTCAAAAGTCAATACCATTCATTCTCCTTCTTTGAATCTAGCACTTGCCTCAAAACTTTTAGTAAACAAGTTAAGAATAAAGAATACAAATAATTGTATGAACATAATTTTAAGGAATAGATTTCCTTAAAAATAAATAAGCAGAAATCAAAGTAATCAGAGTCCTTCTTTTGTTTTTCTATGTGATTTCCATTAACCAAACCTTCCCCCTTTCTTTGTTTAAGGTCTGTGGCCAGGTCTGCTGGCTGCCCACCAAAAATCTCCTCTCTTTTCCAATTTAGTAATAGGAAGAACTGCTCAGACACAGACAACATTTTCTCAAATTCTGTTGCAGTAGCTGGGTCCATGTGACCAGTTTTAACCAATGGAATATGAGTGGAGGTGATGTGTACCATTTTTAAGCTGTGGCCTTTAAGAGGCAGGTGGACCTTTTCCAACTCTTCCTTTTCACCAGCTGAATACAGAGACAGCAGAGGATGATGGGGCTCTAGAGGACAGTGTAGCCACAAATTGGAAGGAGACAGGGTCCTTGAATCAGTATGTGATGAAGAGCTTCCTGGGGCACTTGGATGGCTCAGTCAGTTAAGCGTCCGACTTCAGCTCAGGTCACGATCTCGCGGTCTGTGAGTTCGAGCCCCGCGTCGGGCTCTGGGCTGATGGCTCAGAGCCTGGAGCCTGCTTCCGATTCTGTGTCTTCCTCTCTCTCTGTCCCTCCCCCATTCATGTTCTCTCTCTGTCTCAAAAATAAATAAACGTTAAAAAAAATTTAAAAAAAAAGAGCTTTCTGCTAATTCAGAAATGCTTGCCTCATATAATTATGTGGGAAAATTAATATTTCTTTTTGTGTTTGAGCTATTCTATTTGTGAATAAGTTTGTTACAGCAATTTAGCCTACTGTAACTAATATAAACTCAACTTGGACAGAAAGACAAAAAATAAACTACTTGGAACACCAGACCAAAGGGAACTAGGATGGAGAACAAGGTTAGGGGTTGCCTTGGTGGCTCAGTCAGTTAAGCTTCTGACTCTTGATCTCAGCTCAGCTCATCTCATGGTTGTGAGTTCAGGCTCTACACTGGGTTCTGTGTTGAGTATGGAGTCTCCTTAAAAAAAAAAAAAAAAACAAAAGTAGAGAACAAGGCTAGATGGGGATCTAAGAAAGAGGCATCTGGACTGGGGAGGTTTATGATCAAATGGCTTTCCCTCTCTGGTTGTATGCATTGATATTGTATGGGAAAAGAGCCTTTCATCTTTGCTGTGCCCTTGGCAGTGGAGGTGAAGGAGTGGTGTGGGGGTGGTGGTGGAAGTGTGGTAGCGGTAATGGGGCATGGAATGACTCCTGAATGTGTCTTCAGGAGCACAAGGACAAGTGGGCAGAGATGGTGCCTGATCCAGGTAGGGCCACTGGGCTCTGCGCATTTCTATCATCTCTCTTCTGCCAATGAGCTGCAGACATCTCCACAGACCATAAACAGGAACTTATTGGTTCAATAGAACACTGATTTCTTTTTTTTTTTTTTTAACTAAAAGAATGAAAATCTTTATTAGGCACTGTAAATGGCATTCAATCTTCAAATTCACCTCATCAAAACCTAGCCACAATCAATCAAACTTAATGGTTCATTCTCACCAATTCATGGGTTACGGCAAAACTCCCATCAACTTACACTATATTACATTGAGACATTGAGATGCCTACAGAGCTCTGAGGACAGGGAATGAAGAGCTACACCTCATTTCTGATCACTAGTGAGCACTCTAACTGTTAATGGAAGGAGAGGTCATTTGTATGAGGCAAAGAGAATTCTGGAATGATGGCACTGGCCATAAGGTCCCATGGTCACTAGTGAATCTGGCCCAAACTTTGCTGAGAAAAGTAGATGAAGGCACTAACTTTGGGTAAGTTAAATAAGTAAAAGATGTGGTGAATTTAGGTGAGTGCAATAAATGGTGCTGGCCAAATTTTGTCAAATGATTTGGCAATTTAAAGATGAGAAATCTGCCTGTAACCTCACCTGTATTTGTACTTGTGTTTTCTATTCCTTTTATTTCTTTTCCCCTAAAAATTTTTTATTTTTATTTTTAAAGTTTATTTTAAAGTTTATTTTTTGAGAGAGAGAGAGAGATAGAGAGAGAGAGAGAGCACACGAGCAGGAGAGGGACAGAGAGAGAGAGGGAGAGAGAATCCCAAGCAGACTCTGCACTGTTAGCATGGAACTCTCTGTGTGGCTCAAACTCATTAACAGTGAGATCATGACCTGAACCGAAATCAAGAGTCAGCTTAACCGACTGAGCCACCCAAACACCCCTTCCAGAAGAATTTTTAAAGACAAAAACTGGAAAAAAATTTTCACTTTATCTCAGTTGGACCAAGAGAAAAAAGATGCTTATTAAAATTTAAGCCAAGATAGGTAGGAAGAATAAATGCCACCGAAAGCAATTGTGATGCTGGCAGAGATCATCTCTCTTAGAGAAGTGAGGTGCTGAGATAAGTGAAGACAGGTGTCCTTCCTGGGGGAGCATTAAGGATGGAGATGGTTGGTTCTCCTGGAATTTTCCTTCACAAATTTCTGTGTGTGCTTTGTGTGTGTGTGTGTGTGTGTGTGTGTGTGTGGTTGGTTGTTAACTTTTGATTTGGAAATAATTTTAAACCTATAGTACAGTTGCAAGAATAAGAATAGAACATGGAATGCCCATGTACTCTTTCCCTGTATTCACCTATTGTTAACATTTTGCTGGATTTGCTTTATCGTTTGTGTGTGCTTGTGCACTAACATATACATACACACGCATAATTTTTTCTGAACCATTTGAATGAAGGTTGTAGACATCACTGCCTTTACCTTTAACTACCTCAGTGTGTATTTTCTCAGACTAAAATAGCCTCTTGACCATAATACAATTGATTTGCATTATAATACAATGCACGACACAATTAATTTAATATTAATGCAATACTTTGATCTAATCTAGCTTCTATATTCCTTTTTTCTTCAGTTGACCCAGTAATGTTCTTTATAGCATTTCCCCCCTTCTAGTAATGGGCCCAGTCTAGGATCAGGCATTGCATTTAATTGTTACGCTGTTTTAGTCACTTTACAAAAATGTTTATTGATTTATTTTGAGAGAAAGAGAATCCCAAGCAGGCCCCACGTTGTTAGTGCAGAGCCTGACAAGTGGGGCTCCATCTCATGAACTTGTGAGATCATGACCTGACCTGAAATCAGGAGTTGGATGTTTAACTGCCTGAGCCACCCAGATGCCCCTTTAGTCACTTTTAATTTGGAACATGTCTATAGCCATTATTTTTCTCTGAAGACATTGGTATTTTTGAAGAATTCAGTATTTTTTAAAAAAAGAATATTTTTCATTTTGGGTTTGTCTGATGTTTTCCAATAGTTAGGTTCGGGTTATGCATTCCAG
This sequence comes from Panthera pardus, assembly GCF_024362965.1. Taxonomy (NCBI): domain Eukaryota; kingdom Metazoa; phylum Chordata; class Mammalia; order Carnivora; family Felidae; genus Panthera; species Panthera pardus. The sequence goes on from NW_026526721.1 coordinate 126,204,866, forward strand.
GGATAAATTTCAGATGGTGCCACGTCCAGAGGCATGTATAGTCTGACTGCCTCTCTTTGGTGATGCTAATTTTATTCACCCACCTTTAAGGAGACCCTTTAAAACCATGCAGATATTGTGCTCCTCATCAGGATTCCCCTCCAGATTTAGCAAACTTTGATGATTCTTGCTTGAACCAATCTTTGCCCTGCTGGTTACAAAGTGATTTCTCAACTCCTGTAAATCCCCACATTTACCAGTTGGCATTTGGTGTTCCCTGTAATTTTGATTCTGTTATAAGAGCAACTTTCCTCATAGAACTCAGAAAGAACTGATTCCCATTATGTACAAATTTGAATTCTATTTTTGTGCATAGGAGTAGGGATGTTTTACCCTTATATCTGACAACCTACTAAAATAAGATTGCAGAAAAAATTTTCTTAATCTTGGCTTAAAAATATTATACTTTGTTGAAATATTATGTAGGTAGAACAGGGGTTGTGAATGAGTTGGAGGTCTTTAGCCCTTATTAATTAACAGCCAAGTAAGAAAATAATAAACAGTTGACTACTGTGGACAGAAAGGCTGGTTGAAGAAGGTCTTCCTCTTTGTGTCAAATCACCTTCTTACGTGAAAAGGAGAAAAGCCACTGTGTGTGTGTGTGTGTGTGTGTGTGTGTGTGTTCCACACCATATATACTATGTGGCTTGACTGTAATTTCTCTTCTTGGCTGTTGGCAAATGGTGCGGAGTAGAAGGTCAGCCTGTCATGAGGAGAACAGAGCGATTAGACAGCAAGACTGTTAATTAGAATGCTATTCTGTAGCAGGGCACCTTCTTACTGATAAGCTGTGTGAAGGTAGCTAAAATTGTGAAAAGCTGGAGAGAAACCATGTGGAATATTTTTGGTACCAAAATCTCTAATACCCCAAAGAAAAAAGAGCCAAGTGTCAATCCCAAACAGGATTTAAACCCTAAGGAACGACACAGGGTGAATTCTAGTTTAAGCTTTGAGCAAGTGCCAAGATTAGATCAAGCAGTGAATGAAGACTGCTAAAGGTAGTAATGAGGTGTATGTATTTGTGTAAATCTTGCTCTAAATGCTGTAATCAATTTTTATCTATAATAATTTGAGATGAATTGTTATGCTTTGTTAACTTAACGAAGTATTCTATTTCTATAGAAAAAGCACGGAGGCATGGAAAAACATGTTAACTTCTCTTTCTCCTGTGGGAAACCTTTTGTTCCAACCTATAGTCACAATCCAAGGCCAGGTATGCTCCAGGAACAGCCAGCAAAACTGGTAGTTATAATTATGAGGGGGAAGAGTCCATATGTGCAAACTCCAAAACCCAAACCTGCAAAAGAAGGTAGCAAGCAGGTTTTTCTGAGGAATGAGAGATAATGAAAGGGGCCACAAAGGTGCCAGGAGCCCACAGAGCCAGGAATCCTGCCCTCATCCCTGATAGGCAGATGGAGTTCTGGAGTCAGGGAGGTGACTTTTGGCCTAGACATCAATGGAAAAGTTGTTGAGGCCTCAAATATCCCAGCCTCTTTGTCTAGATATTTCTTATCCACATGGCAGGACTAAACTCTTCCAGTTCCAAACTCCTTCTGTCATGTTCCTGCTTTTGGTGATGTCACATGGTCTAAACAATTAAGGACAGGGGCCCTGTAAAGAGAGTTTTCCCGTTAGTGTCAGAAAATGAGAAAGTGATTTCCAGAAGGGATGCCTTGGAAACTTGATATACACTGCAAACGGTGAAGGCAAAACTCCTTCCTAATTAAAAAGAGAAATGTTTGGAGGACAGGCAGGGGCATGAAAGTATAGGGTAAATGCACTGGCAACAAGAACATAGGGTGTGAATCACAACCCCCATTTCCAAGTTGCTTGTTCTTGGTATTAGTGACCTAGACTCCTTGAATATCGGTTTTGTCATTCCCATCACAGGAGTTCAAAGTACTTACTTCTTGGTGTTGTGAGGAGTAAACTTAATAATTTACTAATATTTTAATAAATTTATGTATAATTGTTATATACTAATATATTAATTTAACATATATTAAATATTATCTATTATAAATAATATAAAATTATAATAAATTTTAATAATTTACCAATAATTTATATATATCTCTTGGAATGAAGCTTGAAACACAGTAAGCGTTAAGTAAGTGGTAGTCGTGTTGGTAACTATTAAGGTCAGGCCTAAATTACAGTGCCTGATATTGAAATTCCTATTCAGTCTGCCTCCAGCCTGCCCACTTATCTTGTTTCCTGCCACTCATTCATTCCTTCATCCCTATAGTATATATTCATCATGAACATGCTCCAGACTCTAGCCAGGCCTATACCCATTTCTTCTTCTTCTCACCTTTGTTCTCACCATGTTTCTGAACGAATGCCCCTTCCCTTGCTTTCATTTCATCCTCAGAGGCTCAATGAAAGTCTAATTTCCTCCTTGAAGCATTTTAGCTATTTCTGCTCATTTCAGGCTCTACCTTTCTTTGAATCATTATTGGAATTACTGTTTGTGTCATAGAGCTTAGTGCTGGATTATATAGAAAAGAAATTTCTCTGATGATGGAGATGTCCTATAGATGTGTTGTCCAATAACAGTAGCCACTGAGTATATGTAGCTATTGACCATTTGAAATGTGGCTAGTGTGATTGAAGAAGTTAATTTTTAATTGTATTTAATTTTAATTAAACTTTACATTTGAATGGCTACCTTGGTCCAATGAGTCAACCATCTACTCTGACAAAAGCTCTCGTGAGAAGTAATACTTGTGTGTTGCACTGGTGTCCATGGGGTTAGACCTATCTTTTCTTCCTAAGGTGTCCCCTTTGCCCATAGAGAAATCAAAGGATGGACTTAGGGGAAGAAGAAAGACATGGGCTAGAGGGGCAATGCTTGGTTAGAGGGGGTTGGTGTGAGCTAGACTGAAGTGGGGGTAAATGGGAACCAGTCTGATGCCTCCTATCTCTTTATGAGTAATCCTGTAGAATTGGCTGCACTGTTCAGCAGGATGTACAGGAGTCCTGCCCTGGTGATCTGGGCCTTGCAGCTTTACCTATAAGTGAGGTTTCTTGTGGGTTCCCTATAGTTGGTGCTGGAGCATCCCATCTGGCCTGGACCAGGCCTCTGCTTGACCCCACCTTCCTGACCTGACCCTTCTCTGAGAATCCTCACCCTGTCACTCCTCTCTGGCTCCTAGTTTCAGACTCCATAGAGCTGCTTCAGACTCCTCTCTGTCTATCTTGAGTGTATTCTTCTGTGTTTCCCAATAGTTCATGAACTTTAAGAGATCACAGGCCACTTTGAGAAGCTGATGAGTGCTATGGACACTCTTAGAAAAATGCACATGGCCCCATTCATAAGCAGTTTTGCATACTGTTTCTGCAGGGTCACAGATCTCTCAAAGCCCAGACCTAGGTCTGAGACCCTTGGTTATGAACACTTTCTTTAATCTGACCTTAGAAGTTCCATATGCTGTTCCTTCCTCTCTCAGCACCAGCTCAGCTCTAACTAATTCTGTACTTGTTGGGTAATGTTTTGATGACTGGTTCAGGGCTCTAGTTACCTTAATAACAGGAACAGTCACTCTAAATAGCTATGAGGAGTATTTCAGTCACTATAAATATCTATCCCCATTGGTAGGTTAATAGATTGGCATTATGGCTTATAAATACTCCCTACCCCTTGCAAAAGAGTTTTGAGAGTCTGATTATATCTAAGTGAATTAATAAAATTCATAAAACTCCAGTGCTGAGCTTCGGACTCTGGACTGAGAATGCTGTCCCTACCCCACCCTTATCATTTCCAGTTAATTAGAGGTTTCCAGCTCTGAACCTGTCATGTAGTATCATTTATATCTTTAGCTGAACCTTGAATTTGCACTTCTGTGATTCAGCTGGGCTTTCTTCTGATGTGATCCTCTCAGAGAACACAAAATTTTTGAGTTAGAGGACACGTCAAGACTCAGGGAGAGAAGAGGTTGGTCCAAGTTTCCACAGCCAGTGGGAGACAAAGCAGGGCTAGACCCCAGCTGACTTCTATTCCAGTTCAGTCTCTCAATTTCTCTATGCTCTATGGGTGATTTGTCCTTGAGTTTCAGATAAGATAACTTGGGAAGTAGAGCCTATATCACATGTGCAGGAAAACCTCATTGCATGCCTTGGATATATTCTTGCAAATTTGATAATAAAGTGAATTTCACAAAGTCATATATTTTATCATGTCTTTCAAAGATTAGAGATGTATTCCTTCTGTAAAACCTTTCAGGTTTGGGTATACTCTTGGATATAATAGAAAAAAACACATGCTTAGAGGGAAAAGAATTTTCTGATGAAATATTAAAATACTGTTCAGAATAAACCAACAAATATTAAAGTGTGAGACAACAATCTTTTTTGTTTAATGGAAGATATAGCTTGTCTATTTCTTTAAATTTAGTATGTATTTCTCTCTATCCACAGGTAAATATTCCTTTTGAAAAGCACAAACCTTTATTTCTACTTTTTGAAGGGCTTATCTTGCATGATCACTATTAATTGTTTATTTAAGCCTAGATTAACTTGCTGCAATGTTTGCTTAGTATCTTGTGTAAATTCTTTATCACTAAATGTCAGTTTCCTGATGGCATTATTAAGATTTATTATTTCTGAAAGTATGAATTTCTCTGTAGTAAGATTTCTAAAGATGGAATAGATAAAGAAAGAAGCAATTATTTTGGTTTTTACTAGCCACAGGATAGTCTATTCTAGGATTTAATTAAAAAACTCAAAAAGGTTGTATGCAATAACAAAGTTTTGGATTTGTTAGAAAGAAAGTCAGATGTTGGTTTTCTTTCTTCAGCCGCTTGGCCGTGATCATCTTCCCTCTGGCCAACAAGGTCACGGTCACTGCCTCAGCCTGGTCCTGTGGCCAGTACATTGTGCACTACATAGATGGTTCAGGAAGAAGGAAGATCTTAAAAAAATGAGCTTTAGAGATACTCCTCAAACTTTATATCAATTAATCACTCCAGCCTGCTTCTCCACTAAACTTTTAACCAGAGCAGCTAATAGGAGGTAAACGGATGGGTTTGAATTTCATCTCTTCTTGTTTTCTCTGCTCACTCTCTGGAAAAGGGGCTAATGAGCAGTGAAATAGCCAGGCGCACAACGCCAGAGCAGAGGAGGGCCTGCCTGTGGAGCTGCCCTGCTGGGTAATCTGCTCCTGAATTATTACAAGGTGCCCCACGGTTTTATGAAGGTGTCTGAAATATCCAGTTTCCAACATTGAGGGTAGTAAAGAGAAAAGATGGTGTTCCAATTGACATGGTGTCCACTTTGTCCATTGGATTGGAGCTGTACCCCCAAAGGAGTCTCCTTAGAGATAAAAAAAAATAGAAGGCAAATGTTGATTTGCAAAATGTAACAAACCTGTTCGTGTTTACAATACAGATGCTGACACTGTTTAATCTAATAGCAAGCTGTTGCCTAAGCATCTTTCAGAGGGTAATTAAAAGGCTCCTAGATGCACCAAAACCAATTATATTAAAATTTTATTTGTAGGGAGTCCTTGAGACTTAAGATAAAAACATCAGAATTCATAACCCAGCTGAAGAAGTCTTCCTGCCACAGGCGACAGGGATACTGCCAAGGAGATCCCATTAGAGACCAGGGCTTGGTTACAAAGGTGAGGACCTCAAATCATCTTTCCTCTGAACCAACCCAGCATTACTTTAATGAGGAAGTATGGAAGGAAAAAGTTCACTATTGCAACATTATTAAGTAGAAATTAGAAGAGAGGAGTGGTTATTCCTTTGGGAAAAAAGACCAAAGAAATGGCATGGGCCTACCTGAAGAAGTTTCAGTAGCAGTAAGGCTAGGAAAGCCAAAGTTGAGAGGGCTCTGAGAAGGTGCTTTTTTTTCTGGAAAGCTGCATTCTTCAGGCACAATGAATGGATCAGGTTGTGTTTGCTGTTTGTGTGTTTGTTCTTTGCCCCCAAATCCACCAGGTCAATCTGGTTGCCCCAGCTGAATTGTAGAAGAAATGCATCGGGCAATCTGGCTGCTTGTTCTGAGACTGCCACTGACTGGCTATGTGACCTCACAGAAGTCACTTTCCTGCTCTAAGCATCAGTTTCCTAGGATCTATAAAGAGAAAGGAACATTTCTAGGTCTAAGAAGGCTAAATCCTGCTGTAATAATACCTGGGACTCAGAAAATACCTACTCCTCTAACCCCCAATTAATTTGGAGAATGCCATCAGTCCTCGAAACCCCTTCTGAAATTCAGTTATCAGTTTCTTCTTATTGTATCAGTTTCTTCTTATTGTAGTTGAAGTTATGGAGAATCAGTGAGGTTAAGTGGCAGGCACAGGTGACCTTGTCACCTTTCAGAGGAGGATGGAGAACTGTGGTCCTGACTTCAGCCCCAAGCTTAAGCCATTCAGGCCAGAATTGTACGGAAAATGAGAGTCTGATGGAGTTTGATGTTTGGTCTTTTCCTTAATTAACTACATCAAATCAACTCAGTCATATGGGTCTTTCTGGTTTCTCACCAGGCCCCTTGGCCTTTTTGTTTTTTGACCAGAGTTCATCAACAGTAATTTTAGTCAAAGAAGCCATTATGGGAGTAATGCCATCTTTTTTTATTTTTTAACTTAAAAATTATTTATTTATTTATTAAAAAAAAATTTTTTTTTAACGTTTATTTTTGAGACAGAGAGAGACAGAGCATGAACGGGGGAGGGTCAGAGAGAGGGAGACACAGAATCCGAAACAGGCTCCAGGCTCTGAGCTGTCAGCACAGAACCCGACGCGGGGCTCAAACTCATGGACTGTGAGATCATGACCTGAGCCGAAGTCGGCTGCTTAACCGACTGAGCCACCCAGGCGCCCCCAAAATTTTTTAAATTTACATCCAAGTTAGTTAGCTTATAGTGCAACAATGATTTCAGGAGTAGATTGCTAAATGCCCCTTGCCCATTTAGCCCATTCCCCCTCCCACAACACCTCCTGTAACCCTCAGTTTGTTCTCCATATTTATGAGTCTCTTCTGTTTTGTCTTCCTCCCTGTTTTTATATTATTTTTGCTTCCCTTCCCTTGTGTTCTTCTGTTTTGTATCTTAAAGTCCTCATGTGAGTGAAGTCATATGATATTTGTATTTATCTGACTAATTTTGTTTATCATAATACCCTCTAGTTCCATCCACGTAGTTGCAAATGGCAAGCTTTCATTCTTTTTGATTGCCGAGTAATATTCCATTGTGTATATATATACCACATCTTCTTTATTCATTCATCCATTGATGGACATTTGGGCTCTTTCCATACTTTGGCTATTGTTGATAGTGCTGCTATAAATATTGGGGTGAATGTGCCCCTTTGAAACAGGTGGTGCCATCTTTTGCTGCATCTATGGAGTGGGGGGTGTAAGGTGAGGGCCTGCATTTGTGGGGAGAACTCACTTGTCACACATTTCCTTTCTGGGAGGACTTCTTGACACCCATTATCCCAATCCCAGCCAGGGCTCTCTCTAATGTCTGTGTGAAAACATGCACTGAGCTGAAAACCTGGGGCTCTTTGCCTGGCAGTCCCCCTCCATGTTTCTTCCATACCTGTGATGACAACAAGCCAGCATTCTCACTCTGACTCTATGCCATGACCCCCAAAATGGCTCTGGGGGTTCCTGGGGGAACCTCAGATATGATCAGTACATAGGCATTTGGTGCTTTTCCTGCAGTCTCTCTCTAGCTCTAATAGGATGCCGACTCTTGTCACTGCTGCTCTAGGTCTTGCTGTGGGTCCCTAAGCCTGGAATTGAGGACCATTGAGTGTGTCACATCTGATTGCAATCCATTACTCTTGAATCAAACTTCTGTACCTCCTTTATCTCTTTTCTCAGCATAGAGATTATTCTAGAGGGTCCTTAGTTCTCCACATGACTATATCAGTTAGGTTTGAGTCTTAAGGCTCAAGCTGAAGTCTTCACCCCCACGAATTCTAGATATGGAGTCAAAGCTGGAGTACAAGCTCCTGATATGCGGTCCACATCAGAAGGGAGAACCCTCAGTTACCTCACTGTACCTCACATTGTAAGATATCCTATTATGGAAGAGGAGGAAGGAGGTCCCCAGTTCTGTGGCATTGCTGCCTTCCCATAAAACAAGATAGGCTCCCTTTGACCAAAGTGAAAAGTGGAGAACTTACCTTTTATTATGAGGCTGTCATTTTTTTCCCTGCTTCTGCAATCCTTCAATGACTGTTACTGGAGGGGTGGTGTATCCCTAAGCTCCACCTGTCTTCCAGGACTCTTGATGGTGCTGCCTGACCTGGTATGAGCCATGGACAGCCCTGTGTTGTGAGCCTATCCTCTTTCTTTGTTCCTCACCAAATTTTACCTGTTCAGGGTTCCATTCCATCAAGATACAGCCTTTTCTGGAAAAGATGAACCATTTTTGGCTGAGATGTTCAATAATGATAGTAACTTTGTCCTATCTCTTCAGTTGGCTGTTCCTGATGGAATATGGTCAGAACTGGCAGGTGATACCCACATTTGGGTTTCAAGACTGAAGCCTTACCATGAACATGAAAATGATGGCTCACCTGGGAATGGATGGGGCCCCTGCTTGTTGAGACAATCAACAGACAATCCTTCACTTACCTCTTCACCATCCTCCAGGGATCTTAATAAACAAAACTTATGGTTGGATGACTGTTTAGACCCAGAACATGCTATCTCTCTGAAAAGGCACCATTGTCCATCTGTTAGAGTAGGAAGGCTGAGAGAAGAAATTAAGTCTGGGGATTCATTAAGTAGGCAACAGAGGAGTTGAAAATACATATAAGATACTTAACATGGTGACCTATGGAAGCCATGGAGGAAGGAGAAGTAGGTGAGGATACAAACAGACATAGGAGAGCATTGGAAATATTTGACCCCAGTTAATTTAGGAATATCTGGGTTATGGGCACAGAGAAGCTTAAGAAGTAAGGCAAGTGGGTGGAGGGAAAGGTACTGAGTGGGTTGGAATGAATGTTCTCCATAAAGGAGCCAAGTTTAAGATCACTGTTAGAAATAAGAACAAGGGCAATGGTATTCCTGTGGAAGCTCTGGATGCTCACACCCATAGCAGTCCTCGTTGAGCAGATGGAAGAAGAGATGACTGAAAGAATGAATGAATACTGCCAGTATACTCTGAGCTTACAAAGACTCATTGGGTGAGTCAGAGTTATTAATATAAATAGTTACAGTGGCAACAATATGTCCCAGTGACAGTCCTATTTTAAAGATTAACTTTAAAATCTATTTTAAAATGTTGTTCTAAATTCTATGTATGTTCTCTTTTGCATTCCTTTGAGGACTTGAGTCTGTTATTTACAATGTTTATTACTTTTAAGCATATGGGAGTACATATGATGCCTGTCCACTTTTTTTCTAGAGCTAGTAAACATACTGGGAACAGGACCAGGATGATCATATTCACTCTGCTATTGACCTTGTGCAGGCTCTCCAAGGTCACTAAGGTGGTTGGATATTTCTAAGAATTGACTTGTTTTCAGCAGGAGCTGGGTCTCCTGCCTACTAACATTTGTAATCTTTCCTTACTATCTAGCCTGCTGTAAAATTACTAGTACAGTTTCCCCAGGCAATGACTTTGTGATTTTCTACTTTTTATTGATCAATAAACAGTTTTAAACCAAAAAACCCCACAGTGAGAATAGAAACTTATTTGGTACTTGTAACTACCTGCCTTGGAGAAGAAAGAGGGATTGGAAAGATAAGAGCCTCAGGCTCCTGCTGCCTTTTTGATGCCAACACCACTAGAAAAATGCAGCCATAAGTTAACAAAACAATACTGTGTCTCCACCATGCTAAATAACTGGTTGTTTCCCCTGAAATTGACCCATTGTTTCCATGACCCCTGGATATATGCAGCACCCCCTGTAAACTTCCAAGAAGGCAGGCTCTGACTGTTGTGTTCACTGCTAAGCACAGTGCCTGGCATAGAGTTAGTGTCCAGGAAACATTTGTAGAATAAATGATTGCATAAATACTATAACGATCAGGCTTGGCACTAAGAGGGTAAATTTATCCCTCTGTTGTATTGGGACTGTTTTCCAGTAATTTCCTTGCATAAGTCTGATCTCTTCAGCTTGACTTAAGGATAGACCTTAATCCCTATGTGTTTTTTATTCTTTGTGGCAGCAAATGTAGTTTTATGATCATGGAACTATCTCTAGGTAGTCATGACTATGTCTCCAATGATTATGACTTTTTGTCATCCAATTTGTCTCCTTTTGGTTTTGTTTTTGGGTAAGTAGGATTTTGAAATAAGTTTAGAAGATAAAGCAATATTTTTTTAGTAAAACCAAATCAATAACCACCTAAAGATAACAGAAAATTTGTGGTTTGAATTGAAAATTGCCACATGGGCACATTTTGAAGCCTGAGAGAGGTTTCTTCTCACATTTGTTGATATCATTTGTTTAATCCAGGGAGTGTTTGGAGGTAGGATGAAGTGAAAGTATGCTTTTTGAGGGAACAATATTGTGTCATTTTGCTTTCCTGATGAGAAATGTTGAGAAAGAGTCGATTTCTTGTTTTCTTGTTTTCTGTGGTGACATCAACTGACCAACTCTTGTAGTCTGTGTAATGCTCATAACCCAGAGGTGACAAATTCAGTGATGACAGTGGTAGGGTATCAGGAAAAAAAGGAAGGAAGGATGTAAGAACTAGTTTATAGTTCATCAAATGTTTCTTAAATAAAAAATGTGCTTTTATTCACCAGACCTGGAATCATGGCCAATGGGACCTGGAGGGACCTTGGGAATCTTTTTCAATCTGCTCATTTTACATACAAGGAAACATCCAGAGCAGCTCATGACTGTCTGAAGTCATATGGCGAGTGAGTGGTCGAGCCCTCCCACTCTGGACCCTAGCCATGATTGTGAATAAGGATCTGTCCTCTACAGTGACACCCACAGGAAACAAATATTGTTCCAGTTACAGATGGGGAGCTCAAGCAGCCATATCCCTCTGTGTCTTTCTTGGTCAGTTCTCTCCCAGGTGGGCTTTGCAGGTTGCCTGGTTCCTTGGACCCCAGTGGGGCCTTTTCCAGGGCATTGACAGGAAGCCCGGCGATGCAGCTGGGAGTGAGGTTCACTGCTGCGAGGCACACCAGGAAGGTAGTCCAGTGCCCATGGGCTCTGCGTGTCATGGCTTCAGCCCAGTAGACCCAGTAGCAGTGAGGCATAAGGCCTTTCACTCAGCCAACTGATGAAAACTCTGTCCTTTTCAAAATGTCCCAGAAAGCCAAAATAACTCCTATTTCCCACACAATGTTAGAGCAGATTTATGCCCCTTTAAGAACACATGTGGTGTAAAAAGATGAAGGGAGAGAGGGCCTAAAGTTTTACATATGGCACAAGGTAATCCTAGCCGAGTTGGCTTCTCTAAGGAGAGTGCCTGCAGGGTATAATTAGAACGGAGATAGCCATCCCAACAGATCTATACTTGAGCAAATCGTGGCTAAGACAAAATTGGAACCAAGGCTAAATTTATCAATAACAGAGTTTAAAAAAAGGAAAAGAAGACAAATGAAGTTGAAATTTCTCCTTGTTTATTTTAATGTGCAGAACATTTTCTAGCTGATTTATGCCACAGCTTCAGTGTATTTTTCATTTTTTATTTATTTTTCAGTTAATTGGATTTCCAGGCATTGCAGCCAGCCACGGCAATTGATCCCTGAAAAGATGGATTTATTGCTTAGACAGGCAGAATTCTGACAATCTTCAGAGGATGGAAAATAAAAGAAAACAGCCCATACACAGAGCACCGTGGGTCACCATCGGGTCAGACCAGCAAGATATGTTACAGTTGGCAGGTTTATGCTAGAACTTCAGGACAAGTAATCTTCTCATGAGATGGGCAACACCAAGACCCAAGAGAATGTTTTGTAGGGTATCGTCAGTGATCCATGCTTAAGAAGAAACATAGTCTAGGATGGAGACCCCAAGGTAGATGTTAGATCTCAGACAGATTGGACCCATGGTTGGAGAATTGGTTAAATTTGAAACAGCTCACACTTTTCGTGGTTCAATATGGAATGGGACCTTATCCTGTCTGGTAGGTGACTCTGTTGAAATGCCATAATGGCTCATGGTGCAAAACTAATACGGAACTCATGTCTTCAGCTACTGTTTCCAGAGGGTCCTGGAAATTTGTCAGTTGAAAAGCAGCAGGACCCTGCCTTTAGCTCTGCAAAGGTTTGACATACACCTGACCATTCACTTGTCCATCCATATAATAATTTTTTATTGAACCCCTACTACAGGCTAAGCACTTCATCTGGTGCTGAGCATAGAGGAATGGATAATAAAAATAGAGTTCCTACCCTTGTGGAACTTATAGCCTATTGGTCAAGTAATTACAAGTTTACTGGAAGTTCACAAAGAGGGGTTCAGGGAGCTTCAGGAGCATATTACAGGTGGGCCTACTCTTTTCTGGGGCTTGGGGAGGGTTTCCAGGAGCATATGCTATCAGCTGAGACCTGAGAGACTGAATATCCCAATGGACAATGGTCAGACCAAATATAAAATAGAACTCTGACCCATAATCTGTAGCAACTAGCCCAGCAAGCCAACCCATCATCTACAGCAACCAACTTAGGCAACCAGCCTGCTATCTGTAAGTCAGGCTATAGAAAGACCATCTCTAGCAACCAGCTCCAGAAAGCCACACAATAATCCCTGTAACAAATGGCTGGGACTTGATTAATAACAAACAGTTTCCCTAATTTCTGTCCTGACTTCCAACTTAGGATCAACCAGAGAAAGCCAAATATGTACATTTAACCAATCACATAGGATGTTCCACTCTAGTTATCCTGCCTACTATTGGTTTCTCATACCAAGAGCTTCCAGTCAGGGCACACCTGAAGCCTTCTCTTTTTGCATTATAAGACTTTCCTGGGGTGCCTGGGTGGCTCAGTCAGTTAAGCATCTGACTTGGGCTCAGGTCATGATCTCTCAGTTCCTGGGTTCGAGCCCCACATCAAGCTCTGTGCTGACAGCTCAGAGCCTGGAGCCTGCTTCAGATTCTATGTCTCCCTCTCTCTCTGACCCTCCCCTGCTAGCGCTCTGTCTCTCTCTCTCTCAAAAATAAATAAACATTAAAAAAAAAAAAAGACTGTCCCACTCCTCTGCCTGCTTTTGAGTCTGCCAAAACCCAAGTGATAGTGGTTGACTCCCTTGATATAGCAAGCTCTGAATAAATAGCCTTTGCTTGTTCTCATTTGGTGGGTCTTTGTTTATTTCACAAACCTCAATGAAGAATGAACATGTGTGGGCCAGGCAGTCATGGGGAAAAGAGTATTCCAGGAGAGGAACAGCACTTGCAAAGTCCCTCAGACAGGAAAGATTAAGGTATACTCTTTAAACTGGAGAATTGAACATGACCAAAATGTGGAAGGTGAGGGAGAGGCTGGCATGAACTGTAGCTGGGGATAAGGTTTGGGGTAAAGGGGTTGAGATCATGCAGGGCCTTGTGAGCTATGTTGATGATTTTGGCCTTTATCCTAACCAGAGTCTCTTTTATGGTGGATGCACAGGGTTTTCATCTTAACTAGTAAGTTTCCATTGTGACTGATCTCTAGCTCCTGTCTGCTGCTGTTTATGTGAGCTCCTACTTCCTATCTGAAGGCCCAACTGCTTTGAGACTTCCTTGTTTTTGTGAGACAGATGCAAAGAGATCTTGCTGTGTGAGTTCTGCTCATTGTCAGGACCAGCTTCCTTGACCTTCTGGGCAGGGGTGAAGTAAGTCCTGGCTTGTCTAAGCTCCTTTCTGGGACTGTGCCCAACTGACCCTAGGGAGAAAGGTCAATGTAGCAAAGACTGAGACTTATCCCCATATCTGTTCTCACCTTTATCTATAGTGATAGAATATATGGCCAGTGAGATTAGAGACATTTCTCAGTCTTCTGTGAAGCTCAGTAATAGACTCTTTGTCCAAGGTCAGGCTGATGGAATATGAGGGGAATTGATATATGCAACTTCTGGAACATGTACTCAAAGGAAGAGGGCATGCTCTTCCCTCCTTGCCAGCTGGATTGTAGAGGGGGTACTGGGGAGCCATTTTAGACCAGAGATGGTGGGGCAACCAGAAAGAGTGCCATGATTGATAGAGACTGCTTACATCTGGAAGTTTAGGCAAGATAGAAATATATGTTGATCTTTTCCAAGTCACTATTATTTCATTCTCTGCAACCACAGATGACCTATATCTTAATTCAGTGATTCTCAAAGTGTAGTCCTGGAACCCATGGGAGGGGATCTCTGAGACTCTTTCATGAGGCTCACAAGGTTAGAGCTATTTTCATAACCGTACTGAAACTTTATTTGCCTTTTTCACTCGTTCTTTCACAAACATATAGCTGAGTTTTCCAGAGGCTACATGATGAGCAATATCATACCAGGTTGAATGCAGAAGCTGGATACACTAACATAAGCCAGATATTAAAGAGGTTTTCAAGGGTAAGAAAACAATGCCACTCTTCTCAATGAAAGTTTTTTTTTTTGAAAATATAGCTTTTTAAAAAAATTATTTATGTTTACATGCTTATTATTTTTAAACAAGCTAATGAAGAAACATTAAAAAAATTTCTCCATTTTAATTTCTAATGTTAAAAATGGGAGGATGTAACCATTTACACAAAAACACTTTGGTGTTGTCAGTAACTTTTAAGGGTATAAAGAAGTAAAAGATGTTGGAGAACCATTGCCCTAACTAAAGGTCGTTTGAAGCTTCCTCTTGATGAGCAGCTCTATGTCCCATGCACCTATGATTTTTGGTGTCACCTCGGGTGGTCACCACACTTTCCTCTTTCTGTATCCCTTCTGATCTCTTCTCTCTTGGTGTCCTTTAACTATCCAGGAATTGACTTTAGTTTATATAGAATTGATTGGATATTTCATACACTCACTCAATAATGAAGCACCTAATACAGGCTAGTGATTGCGCTTGGTGGGGGGGTCAAGGATGACCACAAGAACATGGCTACTTCTTTGGTTTGGCTCACAGTCTAGCAGTGGAGAGAGGCTTTAAATAACTAGTGGCAGCCCAGGCACTCATAGGGGATTGTATAGGACAGGGAGGTGATCCAGGAAAGGAGATGATCATCTCTTCCTACGGGGAAGTGGGGCATAGTGGGTCAGGGAGGTTTTAGGGCAGAGGTGACTTTGAGGGAACATGAAAAAGAAATATAAAGCAGCAAATTTATATGTAAGGAATGCAAGGAGGGAGAAGGGCATGCAGCTGAGGAAATAGCAAGAGCAAAGGCACAGTGACTTCATGGGGCAGGGTGTTTTTAGAAAAGTCCAAGTGGTTTGTTATAGGATGAGAAGCTGGGAAGGGGCAAGGACCCATTAAGTAATGGTAAAAAACTTGACCTTTATTCCTAAGACAGTGGGAAATCATGGAATAGTTTTGGGCATATTCACCTTTTGAACTGTAGTAAAGGTTCTTCAATTTGTTTAGGGGCTCTGTTCACTTGCTTCCAAGAGATGCTGCAGTGCTTGGCATGACTGATGGGTGGGGCCTCTCTAGAGAGAACCCTTTTCAGGCTCCTAGCAGTCCATTAACAGCCCTTCCATTTTTTTGTGGAGTGGTACAAATGATTCTGAGTATGGATGGCAAGATATGTGTCCTTTTGATTCATCGGTGTACATGAACCACCCAGGCATTAGTCTCTATACTCTAGAGAGGGAGGGGCTATACAATAATTAGAAAGAGCTATCTTTACCTTTAATTATGACTAATTAGAAGTTATAACTAATTATAACTTTATGTTTGTAACTAATGACAATATTTTTGAGCACTTAAAATATAGACACTTTTTATGCATACAGCATGTATTAATGCATGTAATCCTCACAGCCACCCCTTCAGGTAGGTCCTATATTATCCCCCTTTTTATTATAGGGTATTGAGGCACGGAGAGTTTATGGGATTAAATAGTGCAGTCTGGACCCTGAGGTTGCACTCTGGACTATGACCCTGCACTGCCTTCTGGTAAGGAGTAGGAAACTCCATGGAACAGGCTGGGGGATCTGCAAGAGGCTGGAGGTTCTACAGGGTAAGTTCATTCCGGTAAGAACTTTTCCCTCCTCACCAAGGCCAGAGTGACTGGAGAATACATGGGTTAGAAGCCCAACCAGTAGTTTCAGTATTACCTGGGAACTTTCTAGAAAGGCAAATTCTTAGGCCTTCAGACCTACCGAATCAGAAACTCTAAAGTTGGGGCCCAGAAAACTGTTTCTAACAATCCCCCTGAGAGGTTCTGATGCATAGTAAAGTTTGAGAACTTTTGGATTTGAGATACATTTTTGGGTAGGGGTGCGGGAGGGTTGGAAGGAGGGAGCCTAAAGCTCTTTTCTGAGGTTGTTGCCATCACCAGAGTAAGAAATCAGAGCCTGAAATCAAATCCTCAACATGGGCTGCACTTTAGAATCATCTGGGGTAACTTTTATTTTATTAAAAAAAATTTTTTTAATGTTTGTTTATTTTTGAGACAGAGAGAGACAGAGCATGAATGGGCAAGGGTCAGAGAGAGAGGGAGACACAGAATCCGAAGCAGGCTCCAGGCTCCAAGGTGTTAGCACAGAGCTCGAGGCGGAGCTCCAACTCATGGACTGCGAGATCATGACCTGAGCCGAAGTCAGACGCTCAACCAACTGAGCCATCCAGGCGCCCCATCATCTGGGGTAACTTTTAAATATATCAGTGCACTGGTTTCACCACAAACCTATTTGATGAGAATCTCTGGGTGACAGAACCTTGCCATCAGTTTTTTAAGAAAAATTTCCCAGGTGATACTAATGTGCAGCCAGGGTTAAGAATCAGTGGTTCTAAAACTTGAAGACGCATCAAAATTTCCTGGAGGGCTTGTTGAACAGAAGCTATTGAGCTCTACTCCCAGAGTTTTTGATTCAGTAGGTCTGGGCTGGAGCCTGAAGATCTGTATCTCAGGTTCCCAAACAATGCTGATGCTGCTGGTCCAGGGACCATACTTTGGGAATCACTGCCTTACATTTTCATCAATAGCCCTAGCAGGATGAGCAGAGCAGAGGCTCTGGAAACTAAACCCAAAATAGGAACCGGAGGTCCCCCTCCTACTACAGTTAACTGAGCCAAGCCAATGTGTCTATGATGTGATTGATCTCGATGAAGTGAAAGTTTTAGTTAATTTCCTATATTTTTACCTGCTAGACATATTTATTACTTAAATTTTTAGATGTAAAATTTGTTTTTCCCTAATTACAGTGGCTGCTTGAAATTTGACAAAGAAAGCCTGATTTTCAGAGATTTCTCAGTTTTGTCCCTTAAAGGATTTCCCCTACATGTGAACTTGCAGAATGCAAGTCCTCTGAGGGGAATGCTAAGGTTTGAGTTCTCATTTGAGATCTGTAGTCAGAAATCAGGCTTTTAGAACGTTCATAGTTATGGGGCATTCAATGTAATACTCATTGCTCAAACAACTTCTGAAAATAGTCCAAGGCAATTTAACTTTTATTTCCTCTATAGAGCTTGTCACCATTTATTAATCTTAATTTCCCTCAGCATCACATGTCAGATGAGAGACTGATTTTTCTCTTCTGTTTCCATAACATTAATATTTAAATGGCAGAGCGTGACACTCATAAACAGCTACGGAGGAGTGGGGTGATATTTCTAGGAAGGAAAACCTAGAATAAGTGCCATATAAAGTCTTTTCCCTTAAAAATGTCCAAAACAAAGCCAAGAAAACATGCAGGTGCACCTTGAAGCACAGAATAGAAAGATGAAGAGGCATTGCCTGTGAAATGAATAATATTATGTAAAATGAATGACATTGTTTCAGAGATTTCCATTATAAAACTGAAGAAGCACTGGGGAGGTAGAGGCGGAAGGCTGTGCAGGTGGAGATGCTGGCAGAAATCTTTCTACTTTGAACACGAATTCAGCTCACAGAAGAATCCAAAGCACGTTCTCCGCTTGGTTTGTGGCTCCAGGAGGGAATTCAATTTTATTACTTTAGATATCTATTTGGCATCAGTTATGTGCTAGGCTCTGGGCTACAGGTGGCAGGAACACCAAGATGGATGAGGCAAAACCTTAACCTTCAAGCAGCTGGTAGAGAGGATCAGGCATAAGCCCTAGTCCCAGGAGACCTGCGCTAAGGAGAGATGTAAACAAAGTGGTGGGGCACATCCCAGAGGGCAGAGGGGGGGATTAGGAAGGCATTGAAAGGAGTTTTGAAAGACAAGAGTCTTAACAAATGTAGATCAGAGATTTGGGTAAAGGGAGCAGTACTGATTCACTGTACACTTCCAAAGTATTCACTGAGCTCTTACCTCATGTCAGGTACTACCCCGGGTTCTAGGGATGTCAACATGAATAAGATTTTTTTCCTGCCCTCAAGGAGTGGGGAAAATAGGCAAGGTCAATTATAGTAGGGCAAAGGCTTCCTGAAGGAAGTGATGTCTAGGCTGAGTCCTAAAGGGTGAGTGGAGGTTAACCAGAAAATGATGGAAGGAAGTGGAGAAGGGAAAGCACTCTATTCAGAGAGGGAAGAGCAGGTACAAAACCTTGAAGAGAGGGTGTATCAGGCATTTGTGGAACTGCAAGACCCCCCCCCCCCGGGGGGGGGGGAGCATAGAGTGTTAGAGCAAGGAGAACAGGAGACGAGGCTGATATGGTATGGGGGCCAGAGCAAAAAGGGCCTGGCTTTTGGACATTTGCCCATGCAAAGCATTTAGGTTTTTCCTATGAATTATGGGGAACCATTAGAGGATTTTAATTTGGGCACTGTATGACCAGATTTAAAGTTTAGAGAGACTGGCATGGAAGAGGGTTTGGTAGAAGGCAAGACCAGATGCAGGTGATGGTTTAGGAACTTACGGCAGTAGGACAGGTGTGACATGATGGGGGTTGGTAGACTGGGTGGAAAGGGGGGTTAGGTTAACAAACTAGAGCCAATAGACTAGTTGCCTGAGAGGGTGTGTGGTAGGAGAGAATAAAAAATGACTCCAAGTTTTTTGGTATGGGCCACATGGATGGTAGCACCACTAGAAAGTTAGAAAATAAAAGAAGAGTAGGCATCAGTTGAGAAATGAGACTAGATGGTGAGTTATGGGCACATTGAATTTGAGGCACTTGTGGAACATTCAGATCAAGAAGTACAAAATTCACAGTTGGATGCATGAGTCAAGATAGAGATCTAGATAGCAGTTGAAGCCATGGGAGTAAAAGAGATCACCCAGGATGAGAGTGCAGAACGAGAAGGAATAATGAAAGATATTTCTATTGCCATTTCTTTCTTTTTTAAATGTTTATGTTTATTTAAAATTTTATTTATTTATTTATTTATTTATTTATTTATTTAGAGAACACACATAGAGGAAGGGCAGAGAGAGAGGGAGAGAGAGAATCCAAAGCAGGCTCTCCACTGCCAGCATGGGCAGCCTGACGTGGGGCTCAAACTCACAAACTGTGAGATCATGACCTGAGCTGAAACTGAGAGTCGGATGCTCAACTGCTCAACTGACTGAGCCACCCAGGCACCCGTTACCATTTCTTTTTAACACTATATTCATGATTCTGGACAGTTCAATAAAGTAAGAAAAGGATATTAGAGGCTTAGGGATTAGAGAGGAGGAAATAAAACAGTTAGAAAAACCCAATTACTCTACCGACAAATTATTGGAAAATATATGAGTTTCGTAAGGTGGCTGGGTATAAGATTAATATGAAAATAAGTTGCGTTCCTCTCTACCAGTAAAAACTATAAAACAAAATTAAAGAGAAAACGACATCTACAAAATTGAAATAGATTAAAATCCAAATAAATTAAAAAAAAAGTATCTAAGAGTAATTTAGCATTAGATGGGAAAGATCTCTAGGGGAAAATTACAAAACCTTATTAAAAAATGTTAAAGAAGACCATGAGGGGCTCAGTCGGTTAAGCGTCCGACTACAGCTCAGGTCATGATCTCACAGTTCCTGAGTTTGAGCCCCGCATTGGGCTCACTGCTGTCGGCACAGAACCTGCTTCAGATCCTCTTTTCCCTTCACTTTCTGCCCCTCCTCCCCCGTCTCTCTAAAAAATAAAATAAAACATTAAAAAGCAGACCTAGATAAAAAGGAAGATATTATGTTCATGGATAAGACATACTTAATATCATAAAGATTTTAATTATTATCTGTAGATTCAGTATATTTCCAATAAAATCCCCAGGGTTTTTCATGGTATTTGATAAAGTGATTCCAAAATTCATATGAAGGGGTAGAGGGCCAAGAGTAGTCAGGTTATTTCTGAAAAGCAAGAGCAAGGAGGAAGGACTATGTAGATTGGTATGGGGATAGAAAAATGGACCAGAGGAATAGGTTAGGGATCCACAGATGAAACCTCGGAGTGGGTGTGTGTGTGTGTGACAGATGTGGCATATCAGAACAGTAAAAGAAAAAGAGTGATCAGTAAATGGAGCTGGAAAAAAGTACTTATCTACTATTTATATGGAAAAAGATGACATTGGATTCTTGCTTCATACTATATCAACTCCAAATAGATTCAAAATTGAAAGATACCTTAAAGAAAATTGAAAGACAAGTTATAAACAGGTAAAATACTGAAAATATATAGAACTGCAAAGGATTAACATTAAAAAATGTAAATAACTCCTACAAATCATTAAGTGCATGTACACACACACACACCAGTAGAAAAATGAAAAAAACAAATAGAAAAAAATCACCATATGACCAATAAACTTGTAAAGGCATGTTTAACATCATTAGTGAACAGAATAATGTAAATAAGAACCATGATGAGATATCATTTCACATCTATTTAATTGGGTAAAAATTAAAATGTCTGACAATGCCAAGTAGGCTTGCAATAACTCTGGGAAAGAGTTTGACATAATCTCCTGAAGGTGAACATGCAATCAGTTCAGAAAAGTGTTTAGCATTGTCTTCTAAAGTTGAATATTTACATTTCCTATTGCTCAGCAATTAATTTCCTAGGTATGTATCCAAGAAAAACTCTTTTTCCATGCATAACAAGATTCAACTACAAGAATGATCATAGCAGCATTGTTCACAATAGCCCAAACCTGGAAACAACCTAAATGCCCAACATTAGTAGAGTAGGGAGCAAATGGTAAAATATTCCCATGACATAATATTGTCTGTTATTATCTAAAAACAAATGAACCACAGTAACTTGCAACAATATGGATGAATCTAAGTATCATCATGTTAAGAAAAAAAGTAGTCTTCCAAAGGTTACTTACAGTATGATACCCCTTTTAAAAATAAAGTTAAAAACAGTAATATATATACACATATACATATGCTTTGTATATGTAATTTATATTCTACATGTACATATATAATACATGTAAATGCAATAAAATTATATACAAAGGAAAGGAAAGGAAGGGAATGAAATTGGGATTCAAAAAGATGCTTATATCTCAGGTAGGGAAAGTAAACAGGAAGATGGAATGAGGGGTGGGGGGAAGCATATGGTTAGATTTAGATCCCTGTCAAAGTTCCACGTTTTTTTTGGGGGGGGGGGGTGGTGGTGCATTCATGAATGCTTCACACATTATTTAAAATAACTAAATAAAAGTAGCTCAGGCATGGACCTATGATGAGAGGATCATCAATCAAGGATTATGTTGAATCCAATTCTGTGCATCTGTGGTCCAATTAGAGAAAAATAATTTTCTTGAATGAATGAATGAATGAATAGAAAATCATCAGTGACAGTGATCAGAGAGAAACCTGGTGTAGGCAGATCTTTACTACACTACTGAATTCTATAACAGGATGTACTTACTTGCTGGGGCATCTCTTTGGGGAATTATAAGTGAATCAAGGAAATTTTGGAAAAATAAGTTATTAGGGTAGGTTTTGCCTTGCCTAAAAATGTTGCTAGGTTATTCCTAAAAATTATACCATCTATCATCCCTTTATAACTTTAGGAATGCAGTCCTTTTATGCTTTCTTCTTACATTTTTTCTGTGCCATTAAAGTGAGCTGCTATTTGGATGATTTGCAACTGAGTTATATGATCTAAGTTATGTGGACCAAAGGAGACCTATTTAAAGCACAATATTTCTATTTTAAATTGTTTAAAATAGATAAAGCATACAGAGAATTAACAACACCCCAAATTTCTAATACGATACTTTAAGAGTATTTTAAATTTTATACAAATCATTTTCCTCCTATTATTATCAATTAAAATTTCATCCAACTTGAATTCTATCCCCAGAGTGTTATTGGACTCTTTGTCTCTCATCCTGAATCTTGTAAGTTGCAGCTCGACTGTTTAGTTGAACCACCCGCTGTGGCCTGCCCACTTCACGCGACCAGCAGAGACCCCAATAATGGGATTTTCCAGTTACCTGGAAGTGCAGGTAACAGTGGTTGACTGTTGACCCAACTTTATGAGAACAATTCAGAAATGGTTTTCTTGTTACTCAGCAACACCTGCCCTTTACCTGCCCTAAAGAGTTGTTCAAAATGATGACGGTTAGTAATGAAAACTCTTCTGAGGGATGCATCCTTAAACATCCATCATGTCATTTGTCCCCACAGCTTCCTTTCAAGTAGGAACTTTTTTTCTCATTAACTCTAATGAGTTAATTCACACACTTTTGCCTCTGATTTTCCCATTTTGAGGCAGAAATGTCTTGGGGGGTGGGAACCATGCTGTGTGTGATGGGGGTCAGAACACTCTTCTGGATGTGAACGTTCTCATAGCTACACACTCCTTGGTTCTAAACTCTTCTCCCATTAAAAAAAAGCCAGTTGGTCACCAGCTGTTGTTTCTATTGCTCCAGAATTGTGCCTGGACTTTTGGGCTTGAGATAGAACTATATCCTTTTGCTAATTTCTTCCCTTTTTCCCAGTTAGTAAAGTTTCTGAGGCAGAGCCATAAAATGTAAGGATCTTAATAGAGCATAACACAGGTGCTCTGACCTCACTTTCACAAATTCCCAAATTTCCACAATGAAATCTCTTTTAAACCACACTTAGATTTCATTTCAAATGTTCTCTTGTCAAGGATAAGCTTTCTTTCAGATAATGACAATGCAAACTTAATTTCCAAGACAGATAAAATGTTCCACTAGATCATAAGCCCCTGGAGGAGAGGGTGCTTCATATGACCGTGTCCTTGGAGCCTAACACCTGGCATGGTATATAGTCAATTTTAGAGACTGGAGGTGAGGTTTTGGGCTAATGTGATGATTTGATAGCCTGGGTATTCAAATCATGCTCTGTCAATCTTCCCTGTCTTCCCAAGGTCTTCCTGGGAAGCTATTAAGTTTGCTCCTCAGGCAAGCAACCTAAATACCAGTTTATCTCTCACCTCTCTGTCAGCCCCTAACCTGAATCTTAGGGCCATGATACTCGGACATGGCTGTGCAGAGATAGAAACCAAGAGCAGATAAAGGTGGCTTGTCCCAAGAGTGATTCAGAGAACATTTTCCAGCCAGGTCTCAGAGTAGAAGAAGAAGACTAAATTATGGTGGCTGACCCACTTCTAGTACCAGGACCTACATGAGTCTGAGGCCAAAAGGTGAGCACTATACCTGGGTGCTGATTTTAGAGCAAAATAATCCTGTCTGCTAGTAAAAAGTGGCCCCACTGACTGTCCTGATCAATAAGATTAGCAATTCCTTCTCTTTAAAGGGAGAGCTGATAAGAGAAGTTGAATAGCAACAAAAATGGTGAAGTCTTCTCTCCCTTGCTGAGCATTCAGTACACGTTTGTTAAAAGAATGAATGAAGTCAAGTGGTGTTGCTAAGGAGTTGTTACTAAGAGAGATACCATTTGCATGCAAATTTTATGTTATTAGCAACTAGGACCCTCTAGCAAGGAGGGTGATGGGAAGGGCCACTATATCACTTTTCTGAATAGGATGTGGATGGAGAGGAATTCCACCAGTATTGTGCAAAAGCCTGAAGAAGGAGCTTGGCTTTAGTTATGTTATGTTTAAGACTATGATGTCAGGTAGACAAGTTCTGGAGACACTATCGAAACAGGAACGAATTTTCATGTGAAAGTTCAGAATATTGGATTTCCTCTTCACTTTCCCAGTCCAGTCCCCTTTTCCCCACAAATGGAAGAAAAAATCCAGGCCCTAGTTTCTAGGAGATGCCAAACTGAGCCAGAGCTAGTAATGTTTGGCTTCCACATTTCAAAAGCTAATAGAAACTGGAGACAAGTTGGGAAATAATATGCACATTTGCATAAATGTTGGGAATATTGCATAAAAAGTTGGGAAGTACTTGGAATGGAAAATTATATCATTCAAAGGAGAGGGTAGGGGCAGCTCTATCTCTTTAAGAGAGTCTTTAGCTCAGCTAAAACACAGTAGAGGAAAAGGTCTGAGGTTGCATCAAGATAAATTTAAGATTGGGAGAACTTTTTGACATAAGGATTATAAAAAATCAGAAAATCCACTTGTATATTCCCACCTCAAAGCATGGTGTCTATGAGATGATAGAAAATGTTTTCTCATTGAATGAGCAGGTCATGGAATTGCCATTCTTGAAGACTTTTATGACCAGCACATGATGCTTTGCATTTTTGATGGAATAATGACAATTGAGCAGATGATTTCTCACCTCCCTTCCAGCTCCTTAATTCTACAAATGTCCCAAATTGGTTGATTGGTTACTCCAGGAGACCCTAAAGAGTATCTAGAAGCCACAGGTAATCTTTTCTTCGCAGCATGAATCCACACTCCCACCTTGGTTTTCCACCAGAAACATTTAGACTTTCATCTCTATTGGAAAATTGCTGTCATTGTTTCCTTTCTATGTGCTGTTATTTATTCTAATCACTGAGGCTGTGTTACTCAGGTCCCTCTGATACACATCAATGCAAGTTATACATGTGAGGCTAGGAGGGGAGAATGAACCTCTAAGCTGTAGTCAAATTGGTTTCCTAAATGATGCTGCACGTTTTAACTGGAATTTGTGTAGTATTCTAGTGGAAAAAAAAAGGTGGGGGTGGAGGGAAGGGTTCCTTTGGTTTTCAGGCTGTTAACTGTAATTAGCCTGGTTTCTGAGATGTAATTATCTTGCAATCTCAAAGCAAACACCCTAGAGGAAATTGCGCTGTTAAAGACAGCATGGCATTAAAAATAAATTATTACCCCAGTGCCTGCTATTGCTGCTTATGCTTTGTGATTTGTCAGAGTTTCCGTTAGCAAGAGCTTGTTTAAGGCTGGAGATGTGCAGCCATGTTGCCACTGTTTGTTCTAGAGAGGTGGGAGGTGTGGTTTGCTTAGTTATAATAGAGTGATTGTCCCACTCACCAGAATGGCTCAGAGGTCAAGGAAATAGAGCTCTGGGAGTCCTCTTTAGCAGTGGACATTGATGAGTGAGTAGAGTGGGGCACCATAATCCAAAGATCAGACAATTCAAGCTCTCCATAAAGAAAAATTAACTTGTTTGGAGATGACTGAGAGGAAACAAGTGAAATTCCAGCTATTTTAGGGACAAACACTGAGTGATCATGAATCATTGTCATGAATCCTAGCGCCTGGAAAGAGCTTACTGTGAGGTTTGGAATCAGAGACTTGTAGGTTTGAACATGGGATTGTGCAGGTGCTGTGCTCCACAAAAGCTCCCCCACTGAGGTGATAACAGAAGGCTGACATCCCACCAGTGCCCCCTGACCAAGCTTTGTGTCCATGGAGCTGCACCCAGTTGGAGGGAAGCACACATTTTCCCAATTTGTCTACTCCATGGGAATGCTTTACAGAATTTATCTGACCAGAATAATTGTACCATACTTTAATGTGAGTTCTATAGGGTAAAACTTCACAGCCCCTTAGCACTTTATCTTTGCTGTTAATTTAGTGCTGGGGCTGGCATATCTATCTATGTATCTATGTATCTATGTATCTATCTATCTATCTAATCTCAGAAGGAAAAAGGGGCAGGGAACCCTATAGAATTTGGAGTTGAAGATATGATAGTATAAAAAGGGAAGATATGACCATAGTGAGGTATATAGAAGGATGAAAGAGGAGTGTGGGGGGATTTCAATAATTCAAAGAAGGCTTGGACTAACTGGAAATTTTTACTTTTCTTCCATTGGGCCAAGCTGCTTTGTGTTGGAAGTAATTTGACTAACTGGAATCCACAGATTTTTATTAATAAAACTTCATTTTGGCCCATATCACTACTTTCCCTTTTAAATTTCATTCGTATCTCTGATGTTTTACTAAATGAATTATGAAATGGAAGGCAAAGTAAGTCTACCCAGGTTGATATCTCACCATCAGGAATATAAAGTTAAATTTTCTCAGAGCTATTAATTGAGGGTTATTAACAAAATATACAAAAAATACCTACTCTAGCTTTATGAATTTTAACTAGAGTAGAATGTATGCCCAAAGATCATTTCTTAGGTTGCTATAACTCTGTGAGTGATTTCACCACATTGGCTCAATAGATGCCTTATTGGATTCTTAAAGGCTAAAGGGCAAGAGGAAAGTTCACAATTTCCCTTTCAAAAAGTTTTGTGTCAGTATTTAAAAGTTTGAAAAGAATTTCTTGGTTTCAAGCCCAAAACTTTTTTTTGTTCTTTTTTTTGGGTAACTTCTTTGAAAACAGAAACTCTTGGTAAACAAAAAAAGTGACCTTACTAATTTAACTCTCAATTAATAAATAACATTGCTCGTCTAATAATATGAACAACAGTGCAAATTATAATGTATTCTTTTCAGACTTTAGAGGGGATATGTATGAGGATTTCCATTTATGGCAAGTTGGTGAACTAATTAGTTGGTGAAGCCAAAAATTTCTCTTGACAACAACAACAACAACAACAACAATAACAACAACAAAACAACACTAGAATATGGAATAAAATGGAATGGACACCCTAAATGCATTGCAGAATTTTCTGGAGGTTAGGAAAGGAAAGACTCAGGGACCAAAACATGAAAAAGAAATAGAAAATTAGAGTGGCAAATGTACATTCAGTTCAGCTGCCCTGGAATGTGTTGCCAGTCTCAATAAGCAGTGACTTCAGTTTAAAGACCACAAGAAGTTGAGGCCCTGGGCATTCTTACAGCAAGATGTTTGAACTGAAACCCCTCTCCCCACAAAAAGCCTTCAAAGGGCTGAACTCTCAGTAAAATGGTGACTGAAAAGTTACTGGCAAAAAACAAAGCAAAAAAACCCCAAGAACCCTATAAAAATACCCAGCCGGCTTTGCTTAGTGGGGAAAAATGTCTCATGAGAATTCATAAGGACAATCCTATTGTCCTTACTTTCATGCTCCAGGAAATCCAAGAAAAGAAATTAACATGAAATTGGTTCCAGACTAGCAGCACCTATGGAGCACCACTCTGGAAGGACATCCCTTAAATTCGATTGCACAAGATTTCTACAGCTAAAGTCCTGCCAAACTCAAGATCATGATTCAAAATTACCATATATGCAAGGAACCAATCCACCACAAGTGGACAACCCACTACAAGGGACAAAAGAATTAAGTCCCTAAGGCTTCAGATAATGGAATTACTGGACATATTCTCTAAATAAAGTTGTTTAAATTGATTAAAGACACAAAAGAAAGAATAAAAAATACAATAAAGAAATAGAGCATATATAATTATCAGCCAGTTTTATACAGAATAAAATAGAACATCTAGAGATTAAACTATAAAACTGAAACTAAAAACTCAAAAGACAGGGTAAATAGATTAGGCAGAGATGAAGAATGAACTGGAAGTGAACTGGAAGATATTTAAAGAGAGATTAGAAAGAAGGAAAATATGAAAACAAGGTTAAGAGACATGGAAATATAATGAAAAAGACTGAGAAATGGAAAATAAGATTTTTTTTGAGGACACAGTAGAAAGAATGAGAGAAAGATAATACTAGAAGAGCTAACGCCTTGAGAATTTTCCAAAATGTTGAAAGACATGAATTTCTAAATCCAGAAAATATAATAAATGTCAAACACTTTTATTTTTTAGTAAAAATAATTCCCTGTTCAGATACATATTGATTAAACTTGAAAACCTCAAAGACAAAGACAAAAATATAAAAGCAACCATAAAGCAAATAAAGACTACTTACTAAGGAAGGAAATTAGCCTGAGAGCAGACCTCATCAAAGAGACTATAGAAACCAGGGGACAGTGGAATAACTTCTTTTACATGCTAAAAGAAAATAATTATCAATCTAGAATTTTAAATTCAGCTTCATTATGATTCCATATGAAGGTGACTGTCTTTATAAACATTTTCAGATAAAACCAGAGACAATTTACCGCTAAGAGAACTTTGCTGAAGGATTTTCCAAAATGAAGGTGCTCAATCTGGCTACACATTAGAATCATCAGAAGACACTTACAAAATACTGATACCTGTGTTATACCCCTAGAGTTTAGATTTAATCCTTCTGCAGTACAGACTGGGAACTGGGATTTAAAAAATATCCCTACGTGATTCTAGTGTGATGTCAACTTTGAGAACCGCTTGTATAAAAAGGATGCACTTCATGAAGAATGAAATTGAGCCCAAGAAATAATGATGCACAAACAGCTTGGGGGATGGGCAAAATAGATAAAGGGGATTAAAAGGTACAAACTTCTCATTATAAAATAAATAAATCACAGAGAAGAAAAGTGCAGCATAAGGAATATAGTCAACAATATTGTGATAATATTGCATGGTGCACATGGTGACCACACTTACTGTGCTGAACATTGAGTAAGTTATAGGATTGTTGCATCAGTATTTTGTACACCTAAAACTAATGTAACATTGTATGTCAGTTATACTTCAATAAAAAAACCCCAAAACAAAAACAAAAACAAAACAAACCCAAGTAGTTGTTAAACATGTGGATAAATCTAAATATTCCTTGACTGGGTAAAGAAATAAAAGTATTGATTAAGAATATGAAAGTATCATAGAATAGATTACTGGACAGAAATAACATAGGAAGAAAGGGAGGGGATTAGAAGTTTAAGGCATTTAAGGTCCTTTTTATTACTCAGAAGAAGGGTAGCTACATTAACTTTAAGGAGCCATGTTAAAAATTTAAGGGAAATACTAAAAGAGTAGGGATGTAATATGTAATTTCTAAACTGGAAGAGGTATTAATTTGTCAGGAGTGTGAAAAGGGGTTGTAGAATGTAGGGAGGTCTGTAACAAATTTAATGACATATTAGGCACATGGCGATAAGGACTCTGGAAAGCAAGGCAATGGAAACAGGAGGGGGTGAGACAGTTGCAGGAGATCCTACAAATTAAGAACTGATGTGACCTGGTGACTAATTTGCTAAGGGTATGTTGGAGGAGGAGAGGGAGAGACACCTTCACTCTCAATATGGCACACCAAGGTGTTTAGTCAAGGTGAGAGACTAACTCTGGCTCATATAAAGGGGATTGTTTGTATTGAAGCCATATTCAAAGCAAACCTTTAAATGGAGAAGACCTAGAACTTCCCTCCAAAGACTTAGCTTACATCCCAAGCTTGCCTTTTCATTGTTGGGTATAAGTGCCTAACATGTCATCACTTATACAACTCTAACTTTATTTTTTAGGTAAAATAGAAATTTAGAACTGTTATAAAAAGAAAAACAAAAAAGGCTTCCAGGTGAGAATACCTTCATTGTTTTCATTGTCTACTTTAAATATCGTATGACTTCATCCAGATTCATGGTGGACCTGCGGTGGATTACAAATGGCTGCAAATTCTTTGACACTCCTTTCATTGAGAGATGAGGTCCATTTTCTGGCCGTTGAATCTGGGCTGGTTTGTGACAGCCTTGATGAATGGAGTATGAGTGTAAGAGATGCCATGCATTTCTAGATCTTCTGTCTAAGGGGACTGGTAGCATCTGCCTTGGTCTCTTGGGAGCCCTGAGTCAGGATGCAAGAAACCCAACCACCGAGAGGTCTCTATGCTGTGAGAAGCTCAAGCCACATGGGGAGAACCTGGAGGAGAAAACTCCATGTGGAGAGAGAAGCCAAGGAACATTGAGGTAACGTGTGAGTGAAGAAACTATCTTGTAGGTGGATCATCCTGTCCCAGCTGCCACAGCGGAAAATATGCAGATCAGAGGGGAAGTGCCCAGCTGAGCTCTTCCTGCATTCCTCATGTACTGTACCAAATAACAGCAAACAAGAAGGTTGTTTCAGGTCACTCAGTTTGTGGGTAATGTGTTAGCCAGCAATAGAGAATCAAACAAGTTTTCTTCTTTAGAAGACTAATGATACAGGGACCCCAGATCTCATTGTTATGACTTCCCACTGCCACTTGCCTTCTTTTGTCTTTTCCCCTATTTTTCACTCTCTCTCTTTACTCTTCAAGCTTTTACTCTCATTGCAAACACAGCTCAAAACATTTCCTCCCATGATTTTGCTTTTGCGTCAGTCTATTGGAGTGTCTTCCGTTCTTCTCATTGGAAGATTTGCCTTTCTCACCACTTGTAGTTCCAGTTTTATATACTACAGTCTTACTATATTACCCCAGTAGGATGAATCAGAATTTGTGGAAAAGAAACTATGTTTTTTTTTAAACTTTTGCTTATAATACAGACGTTTTTAAAGGAATGTGGTTTTTGCTTGTAGATAACACAACAATCCACACTAACTGCTAAGTGCTTTTAAGCTGGCATTCGTCTAAGCCTGCTTTAATGAACAGATAACTCATTTATAATTAGCAGTGCCAATTAATTGGCATGCAAACAATTAAGGTGATTAAAGTGCTAAAGTTCTTAAGAACAGTTTTTCCTAAGTAGGTTATAGACAAACCCTCCCTGACCCTGCATCTTGTTTACATGATTAAATTGCTGAGGAAGCCTTTATGTACAGATAGCACATGAGGAAATTTTAACTCAGCCTTGGTCAGATAGCCCTGATTTTGAATAAGTGAGTCCCATCTATGAAGAATTTATTGTGCTCTGATTTTCCAAATCAATAGTTTTTTTAAAAAAGTTTGAATTATGTACGTTTGTTGGCATCCTGCCAACTCATTCTCCTCTACAACAACCACCACCCAAGGGCCTCTGCAAATCTGAAGCACTCAAAATCCCACCCAGATCACTTTTCTGTGCTAGTTCTTACATCTTTCTTATATCCTAGAAAATGGATAGAAGGCCGTGAGGTTTTATTTTAGATGGCTATGACTTGCTTCTAATAGAATGTACCAGAAATGACATTGTGTGATTTCTAAGGCTAAACCAAAAAAGACATTGCTGTTCCTGCCTGGTCTGCTTGGACACCTGCTTTTGAGGCTCTGGGCTGCCACGTTAAACTGTCGACCCCCTTGAGGCTGCCACTCTGTGAGGAAATCCAGGTCACATGGAGGGGCCTATAGAGGTGCTCTGGTTGACAGCTCCAGCTGGGATCCCAGGTAGCAGCCAACATCAACACCAGACATGAGTGAAAATGCCCGAGGATGGTTCCAGACCCCAGCCACTGAGTCACCTCCAGCCTTCAAGTCTTCCCAGCTGAGGCTCCAGACATGCTGGAGCAGAGACAAGCCATCTCTGCTGTGCTTGTTCCAAATCTCCAACCCACAAAAGCTGTGAGCATAATAAAATAGCTGCTGTTTTATTCTACTGTATCTGATTTGTATTTGTATTTGATTTGATTTATATTTGTATTTGTATTCTACATACAGTAGATTACTGATTATGTAGCAGTAGTAATTGGAAGAAAAGCTTTTTCTTTCTCCACTTAAGGCTCTATACAATGTCCACCTCCATTTTTTTCCCCATTCGCATGCTCTTTTAGTTTCTGTTTTACCCTTAAATGTCTCACTCTACACTGTGTTTACTGGCTTTTAATGAAATTCCCCTCCAGTTCAGTTGGAAGTAGCTGGAATTCAAATCTTCTTTGTCAAGTTATTAACCCCCTGGGTTTCAGTTGCCTTGATGATGAGAGAATCATACCTACCTATCTTAAGGGTTTGTTGTGAAAATTTGAGATATTGTAGAGAGAGTACCTGGTGTACAGGAGGCATTGGCTCTAGATAAACGGTGCATAGTATTAGAAGTTTTCAGGGACAAGTTATGTAACCCCAAACCTCAGTTTCCCACTTGCCCAACTCACACTGCTCTAATTGAGAGTGCATAGTGTTCTCAGAGGGAGTCTGTGTATGTATGTGGGTCCACATATGTGGTCTGTTCTCTGTTGAATATATGTGACTGCATGCCGTCATAGTCCATCCATCACTGCATGAGGCTAGAAAACAATAGCAACAACTGAATCAAAGCAAACCAACCCCCAAACAACCCTAATCTGTCATCATGGTTATATTTACCTAAGGAAATTTGCAAATCACAGAGACAAGATATTAAATAGAACTCCCTGGGTGGGATGGTCTGTGGCACAGCCTCAAGTCTGAACAGAAAGGTCTACCCTTTCCCTGGCTAGAGATATTTTTGCTCTCTGGAAGGGTACATTCTCTGTAGCAGAGACTCTGGACATTTTGATGGTTCATGGACAATTTTACAGGCTGTTGGCCCTTTGTCCTGAAAAACAAACACACTCATAACTCCCAAAACAATTTGCATGCCATTTTAGAGTGTCCATAGTTGCTACAAATAATTGATACTGGAGCCTGCTGAAAAAGCCTGTGGAAACTAGAACGCTTGGGTTTGTGATCTTGGGATAGACTACAGTTCTAACTAAATCAGGGAGGGCTGCCCTAAGGGATCAGGGCTTTACATAACTTATATAATCCTCAGGAGAAAGGGCCCGTGAGGTGTTTTATCTCTATTGTATCATAAGGCTGAGAGAAGTTAAGTGACTTTTCCAAGATCTCAAAGCTAAGAAGTTAGTGGGGCCCAGATTTGAGAGATGATAACATCCAATTGTTTTTTGTTACTTTCTGTTTGTGTCTTGGGGTGTGGAGATCTACTTCTCCAGACAGATCATGACTGGGGAACTTGCTAGTCCTAGGCTTGTGGTTTTAATTTCTATCCCCTCCTCCCCTCTTTCCCATCCCTGCCTACCTGTGGCCCTTTCAGCTACCAGAGTATGGTGTGGGGTGGCAGGGGAGGGCATGCTTTGTTGCTGGATAGGCTTAAGAGAAGCAGTAAAAGAGAGTGGTATGAGCAGGGGCTCCAGAGTCTGTGTGCTTGAGCTGGAATCCACTGAACCTCCCCAGACAAGCCATAACCCCAAGGCTTATTTAGCACTTTGTTTTACAAAGAGATTTTCCTTTGATAATAAGATAGGCATGCAAGCAAGGCCTTTCTATCTCCATTTACAACTGTGGATACAGAACTTTTTCAAGGAAATTGTCTTACCAGGTCTTCTGATTCTGGTTCCTGGTCTTTTTCCATTATCTTCTACCTGCCTCCTTTGGAGAACAAGGTTAAGAAGTGCCATTCTGGGAAATTGAAGCTACAGGAATGAAAACATGATGGCTTGGGGCAGTAAGTCATAAGTCACCATAATTGGGAGATGGCCTTCCTGTTCTGGGAAGCAGCCGTCACAAATGTAGCTAATGTAGAACAAGCAGTAATCTGGGAAATTGTAACATGAGATCACATAATGGCAGTGGCTTTGAAAGATAAGTTAACTGATAAGGAATATTGAGAAAGGAACACAGGAGACTAAGACTTTGAAAGATTTCCTCTAATGTTGCCTGAAGAGAGCGTGATCTGACTTCAGATGACCTGTACTGGTTCCTCAGACTGAAATATCCCTCCAGTGGAGAAGGGCAATTCATCATCAAGCAACCAGAGGTGGAAAGTAATTCTCCAAAAGAACATCCGGCTGTCCTGGCTCATCTTCTCAGCTCACCCAGCAGAGAACTTGCAATTTGGCCTCCTGAGTGCTGATGACCAGCATGGGTTCTCTCAGTGAGGACCCTCCTGCTGGGAGCTAATATGGAATATTGGTCTATCAATCAGTCTCTGTGAGTTCAGCTCCTACAGTTCAGTCACTCATCTGATCATCTCTGGTGAAACTGATAAACACCCTGATCTTGCTCAGATGTTGAGCAGATTATGGGCTTTGGGTCCCTCGTTTGGTGTAGTCATACATGGGAGGCCCTGAAAAAGAGCCTTTCTCATTATGTGACCTTGGTGGTTTATAGAGACCATAATCTTGTTTTGTCCAGGAACCCAGCACGTCCACCTAGTCCTAAAACTTCAAAGAACAGATGTTTCAAAGGATGAGTTTGAGCAAGAATCTTACAGAAGCATTTTTAAACACAACCTCATTGTGAAGGTTTCAAACTTACTCAGGTTAGTGCCCCAAAACAGAGGTGGAACAAGCCTTCCTCCTACCAGGCTAGATGAATGGGATGTCCCTTTGGGCCTAGAGTGTCCTGAAGCTTTGAAGGAAGGGACCTGACAGGACACAGCAATATCTTAGGAGGCAACCTGGTAGTATACCTTTTGGGTAACAACTGTCAGGCCCTGGGGCAGATGGAGAGGTAAATGGCACAGTGGGAGGAGAAGGGGAAGTTCTCATTGGTCTGGAGGCTGGGAAGTTGGTCGGTGAGGATGCCAATCAGGTTTGGCTCCTGGGTGCTCCTTGCAGTGGTGTTTCCCATGGTCCTGCTCACCTAACTTTGGAAGTGCCCCTACTCCACAGTGGGCAAGTCCCTGAGTCAGTTGGGCTGGGGAAGTAGATCCCTATTCAGTGGATGTGGTGCTCTGAGATTCCATCATAAAGAAGTCACTAGGTGACCCAATGAGCAGACCCAGGATTCTGTGTTGCTGGAACTCGGCAACCCAGACAGGTAAGAGAGTGGCAGAAGCTGAATGGCCTGGCTGCTAAGGCAACACATTATATATTGTCCTGTTGGCATAGCAGAGTTTTGTGAACCCCGGTAAAATGGGGGTAGGAAGTATCTCACCTGGTGTCTGAAGTTGGGTGATAGTAGGAAACACCTAAGTTGGATGGTATCTGTGTTAAGGCTCACACCTTTTATCATGATTAAAGAAGATAATATACAATGCAGTCTTTATACTATGCCTGATAAGTGCTTAACAGTGGCAACCACTACCATCATCATCATCATCATCTTGAATAGTACTTTACACTTACGTTCATGTTGCATTTAGAAAGTCTGAGAGTTAGCTATAGAAATTATAGTTAATTGTAATACACTTGCACTCTGCCCCATGTTGGTCCATATTAGAGGCTGGACCCTCAGTGGCTTCTCAGAGTTGGAATAGCCCATGAGGAACCAAGGTATCATGCATATGTTAATCAGGATGGTATAGAATAATATGGAAGCTGGGGTCCGTGGAGACCCGGAAACCATATCGTCTAAGGGTAGTGTTTTCTCAACTCTAGCTGGTTGTTGCCATGCAAAGATGTGGGCTCAGAAATTCTAGCTCTTCTGATTATTTATGAAAATAAGAATCCAGATTTAGGATGAATTTAGGATGAGTTTTTAAAATATGGTAAGCCAAACAAAGTGTGTCTGTTGGCTACATGGGGTCTGTTATCTGTCAGTCTGGGATATTCTTCTCTGAAGCAGGAATCCTGTGTATGGCCCTCCTGCCCCATGATCATCTAGTGAACCCCACACAGGATAGTCTGATTGTCCTTTCTAAGTCCTACCTCTCTGGAAGTGTGACAAGTCCCCAGAGTTTCAAATCTGGAACAGGGCTGGGTCAATAGGGCTATGGCTGCAGCCACCTGCTATTGCTTACGTGATGTTTCAACAATAATTGCATTGGACACAGACTCTTGCCCTCCACCCAACATCACCCACCCCAGGTCTGAACTCATCTGGAGAAACTGGGAGTGTGAGTGTTCATTTTGTTTACAACCTTGCTGTTGATGCAAGCTGAGACTTAACCTTGTAAAACCTACAGAAAAGAGGAGTCAACTTGAAGCGGCAAATCCTCGGCAATACTAAAATGTAAATGTAGGACTAGCTACATGGATGTGCAACCAGTTCCATTGCACGAGTCCTGTACTCAGAAGGGCCTCACCCCTGATTTAATGCTCTGCTTTTGCTGTCTTGAAAGTCTTAATAACCTTCCAACAAGGGAGCCTGTGTTTTCATTTTGCACTGAGCCCCACAAATTATGTAGCTGTCCTGCATAAATGTGATCAGAATTGGAAGCATACCACACAAGTGGATTTTTTTTTGTTTTTTGTTTTTGTTTTCGTTTTGTTTTTTGGAAGCTCCTGAAACTTGATTAGTTTGAACTTTTATGTGAGGTGAGGTAATAATGCCCAGGGAAACCAGGGAGCAGGAAAATGCTTTCATGACCATTTTAAAGATGAGGGGGATTTCTCCTGCTTTGTGGTAAGTGGAGAGGGTGGGGAAAGAGTAAATTTCCTGTGATGTGATCACCTCCCAGGGCTTTTTTCCCTTGTCTCAGGTGCTAGATCTACATTAGCTG
Organism: Panthera pardus; assembly: GCF_024362965.1. Classification (NCBI taxonomy): domain Eukaryota; kingdom Metazoa; phylum Chordata; class Mammalia; order Carnivora; family Felidae; genus Panthera; species Panthera pardus. The sequence goes on from NW_026526721.1 coordinate 126,241,256, forward strand.
TTATGCAAAGGGGATGCAGGTAGACATGGAATTAATTGTGGGAATAGCTGTTGTGTTAGCATTAGAAGAATCTAGAGAATAGACAGCATCCTATGAATAAGAGAGCCAGGAGACTCAATTGTTTTTCCTGGTCATTTTTTTTTTTAATTTTTTTTTTTAACATTTATTTATTTATCTTTGAGAGACAGAGAGAGACAGAGCACAAGTGGGGGATGGGCAGAGAGAGAAGGAGACACAGAATCTGAAGCAGGCTCCAGGCTCCAAGCTGTCAGCACAGAGCTGGACAAGGGGCTCTAACTCACAAACCACGTTATCATGACCTGACGTGAAGTCAGACGCTCAACTGATTGAGCCACCCAGGCGCCCATTTCCTGGTCATTTTTAGGTCAGCAAAACTCTCAAGTTGCTGAGGAATAGGTAGGTGTGTGCTGGGCTGATTAGAACAGCTTTACTGATGCATTTTAGTCGACACCACGAGATCAAAACACAGGGCACCGATAAGCTGCTAAAAGGCCCTCATTGAACCTCTTTTGGAGATTTATTGGTGCTGGAACCATAGAGTTAATTCCATTTCTATTGCTCCCTTATTTATTGCACATATGGTCTGCTGCAAAGATCTCAACTGCAGAACTTTGGGTACAGTGGAAGAGTCCAATAGGGCAAATCTTAAAAATGAGGGTTTCGTCTTCAGACTCTTTTGGCCAAAGAGTCAGAGGCTACAGCTATGGAACTTGCTCCTAGCAAGAGAGGAAGCAGAACTTGAAGGGATCTATCATATTAATGTTCTTCTCCCTAAGTCTCAGAGAGTTGCAGATCAAGAAATTTCTCTGCAAACTTGACGAACTAGATAGGATGGCCAACTAATAATGACTGGAACAACCCATCAACCTAGGGCTCAACCAATAAAAGCAAATGTTTCCCCTGGATGATCACCCCTCCCTCTGCAAACTCTAACACCCAAATCTCTGGGACTAGAATAACATTAACTAGATAGAAGAATTTGGAGGAGAATTGACATCTTGATTATACTGAATTCTACCTGGGAACATAGGATGTTTCTAAACTGATTCTAATTTTTAATGTCCTTTTTTGAAAATCTATGGTCCTTTTTACTTAGTCCTGCATATTTCTTGTTACCTTTGTCTCTGGATATTTCATATTTTTTAATGTTATTTCAAATGTCATCTTTTTTTTTTCATTATATTTTCTAACTAGTTCACTAGTTCTTACTGATATATTAGAAAGCTATTTTTTGCATATTTATTTTATAATGACCACTGAACTCTCTCATTAATTCTTATACTTTTATATCTTTTTTTGGTAACTAATCATGTAATATGGAATGTAGCATTAATGCTGCAAATGCATTCTCCAGAGTCAGTCACAGAAATCACTAATTGACATCCCATCAAGGCTGGGTGCAGTAAATCCTTCTCAATTTGCACTCTGTTGGGAGACAATTTTCTATGGGTTTGTCATATTTCTGCACATATTCTGAGCACAGAACGCATTGCCTACTGTTCCGAACTGTCTATTCAAGGTTGTTTGTAGAGCAAACGGCCTTGGAAGATAGAGATAGTGTCTTGTGCCAAGCAAAGGACACATTTGCTTATAGACTTGAAAGGTATCTTCCTCATGAGCAAAGGAAGGTATATTGCTAAGGATCAAAGATTCAGATTCTTCTGAGATCTGTAAGATACACACTTCTTCTGTAACATGTCTCATTGCATGTGCTGGTGTCCTTCACATCACCTGGTGGAAATTGGGCTTCAGGGAATAGTGCAAAACGATAATTCTCTGGCTACTATTATTGTGAGTAATAAGTAGTCCTTCATCTCCAACCCAGCAGTCTTGTGTTTCCTACCAGCACCTTACCATAAAAGTACAAGAGAGTGTAAATAGGGCAGTGGGCTTGTGATCAGAAAGGGCCTGGGTGAGCAGATCAACAACAATGAGGGAGGAAAGAAGAACATGGCTATGCCAGGAGGGTCTATGAAAGATCACTCTATCCCCAGTCATGCCACAGAGGCTTTTTCATTTAATATGAAACAGGATTTAGTCTGGTCTTTTCCTGCCTTTTTAAAAATTAATTAATTAATTTTTAATGTTTTATTTATTTTTGAGACAGAGACAGACAGAGGATGAACGGGGGAGGGTCAGAGAGAGAGGGAGACACAGAATCTGAAGCAGGCTCCAGGCTCTGAGCTGTCAGCACAGAGCCTGACGTGGGGCTTGAACTCACGGACTATGAGATCATGACCTGAACCGAAGTCGGACGCTTAACCGACTGAGCCACCCAGGCGCCCCTGCCTTTTTAAATAGAATAGTTTTGTTGGAGTTGTCCTCAATCTTGCTAGAGACAGGCCTAGGTACCATGAGGGGATTTAGGAAATCTTGTTATTGCCTTTCACCTCCTGTTTTTTATCCTTTTCTCCTTCTCATGGTACCCCTTCCCCTAATGAAAACTTGTTTGCATTAATGGCCAATTACACCCCAGTGTTAATTTACATTGTTGGAGTATTATCTCTCTTGGAGAACATTCTTCAAACCTCACCTGCATTTTGGGAAGGAATGACTCCTCCATGTGGCAGACATGTACAGTACTTCAGAGCAGCAGAGATATTTGGAAGGATTTTCTGGTGCTCTTGGCATTGTACCACATCAGCAGCCACTTTGCTGCATCTATCCTACTGGCAGGGGTGCTTGTGGCTGTCTCCTTGGAGCCCCTCCCCACTACGAACAATCCTTGGTGTTGCACTAACCTAAAACTGTAAAGAAAGTAAATCTGGGTATATATTACCTTTTAGAGTCTTTTGCAAATCTCCTCCTGCTGGGAAACTTCAGATCTTAATTTTCATGCTAAGGGGCTCTCTTCAAAAACTTGTCGAACATCTGAAGGAAGAGAGAATTTTTAAGAGAACTTCATGCCAATTAACTTGGCCCATTTTTAAGAAATGGGAATGATTATCTCAGAGATTAATTAGGATTGCTAAAGGTGATGGTGGACTAGAACCTAAATGTGCCCATAAATTCTTCTCCCCTGGTACAGAATGAACATATCCTGGGCAAAAGGGCAGAGGTTATTAAAGTGAATGAGGTCGTTGCCTTTTACAGGTTGATGGCGCCCTTTCATTCTGCAGCAGCAGGTAAAAGAGGGGGGCAGAAATCGTCACTGCCTTCACATTTGGATCATATAGTGCATTCCCTAATGTGATATGAAATATCATTCCAATGAAATAGTCCTAAACACAATGCTTATCAGAGTAATGAAGATAGTGCCTGGAAGTCCTGTATTGCTCCTGCCAATGACATCAGAAACTGACCAGGGAGGGTAGTTACCATCCAATGCCTTGTCTCAAAGGATTTAATGGTCTGAAAGAAGTGGGAAAAAATGAGTTCATGCCTTAGTAAGAAATGAATGAAATTTTATTTTTGATTATTGGAAAAAAATATTGTGCACTGGTCCCTAAAAGCTCTCAGACTTTTTGGCTTGAGGTGAGGGATTCTGGAACAACCCAGGGAATGGGTCTTTCTAGCTGAATGAGACCCTCGGATTGTATAGTACCAGGGACAGCGTCTGAGGAATAGGCTTGTAAGGATTCAGGTTCCACTCATGTCTCCTGCCCTGGGTAAACATTTCAGAGAGTGCCATTCTTTTACAGTGACTGTACAGAAGGAGCCATGTTCCTAGGGAGTGCTGTCTTTCCCTAGCTTTCTTGACATTTCAGATGGCTTGGGAGTGGTGCTGCATGGATCCCTTGCCTACAAACAGAATTGATTTTGTTTAGGTTTCTAGCTGTTAGGCACTGGGCCTCTCCCCAGCCCCAAGAGATAAATCTCCATTAGTACAAATCAACCATATTAATTACATTCTGCTTTCCAGGGATTGTTTCAGGAATAAGCACGTGATAGAATTCTGGCCGATAAGATAGATGTGAAATATGTGTGTAGGGGTATTTCTGGGAATGTTTTCCATACGCTTTAAACAAGAGACAAGAAAAGAATGCTCTCCCTAGGCCTTTGGACATTTTTGTTTGAGGACATGATGCTTGGAGCTGCCGCAGCCATCTTGCCACCATGAGAATTCAAGCCTGAAGATAAAGGGCAACATGCTGAGGATGACAGAGTCAAAAGACAGAAAGAAAGTGGGTTGCTGATAACATGATTGAGCCACTGAATTAAGCTGAATATGCTCCTGTTCCAAACTTCATGTTAAGTGAGTTAGGTGTCCTTATTTGATTTACTCTCATTTATTCAAAACTGTCTTGCATTACATGAAGCTGAAAGGATTCCAAGCTGACATATAGTCACTATCTTTGTCACCCCTTCCCCCATTTCCTCACCTTACCTTCTTTTTTAAAGACTCATTTCTTAATAAATAGATGACACTTGAAAACTCAGGTGTCCACAGAGATCCCACAACAGCTGCCCTTCTGAGGACATACATGTGACTGGGATTCTCCAAACCTTCTTTGTAACCTCCTCAATGGCCAAAGGAACACCTTTGAAGTGGAAACTTGATAAATGCCAGAGCCATTCTTCCTTTAGAGTGGACCAAGACATTCATGAAACTTCAGAGGAATGGCAAGGACTTGGACTCTTTGGTGGAGTACATCAAGGTGGCCCTTTTTCACTTGTCTACCAGTCTGGTCCTCTGGTGGCATCTTGTCTCACACTGCAGGATTCTGCTTGCCCAGGAGAGGGGAGGTTAGATCACTGTAAAGATGGAAAGACCTTAAGAATTTTTATCTCCCTAGAGCTCTTTGCCTTTTCTTCCCCAAACTGGAAAAACAGGGAAATAAATCCCCCACATATTTATGAATTTCTTTTCTTCCCTAGTCTTCCCATCTCTAAATATATCAAACATGATAATTTTATGAGCAACCAAGTTATACATAATACATTTTATGTTCTTAAATGTATCAAGTGATTTTAGATCTGCACAGGATGCTAAAAAACAAGAACAGACAGTGCTCAATTTGTAAATTAATTTGGGAGTATAACTTTTTTTTTTTTAAGTGGGTTGCTTGAATTCAGAATGCTTTTTCTTGTAGAAACAATGGTGGTTGAGTTCCAAATCTGGACCACAAAAGCCCACATATTCCACAGTGTGCTGCAGCCTTGTCACTTACTAACCATATAAATACAGTTCACACTTACTGAGCTTCTCTTATGTGCCTGAATCTTTACTCCATCTTTATATGTTATCTAGATGATTTAATTCTCACAACTCTGTGTCAAAGGAAACAAAGCTCAGACAGCTTAAGTAGCTTGCCCAAGGACACACAGCATGTACATGGTAAAACCAGGACCCTGTGGTCTCTCTGGCCCCCACATTGGTTGTTTTCACACTCTCCCTGCCCTCCTGATGGGTCTCAATCACCATCTGCATCAATGTTTCCATGGAAAAACATGTTCCAAATTCCAATTGCAATGCCAAGAGCACATCACTCAGCTCTGGCAGCTAAAATCCCCTTTTGCCCTTCCAATTTCCCCATTTTTCTCCTCAATAGGAGAGAGAGAGAGAAAGAGACACACACACACACACACACACACACACACACAGAAACACAGAGAGACAGAGACAGAGAGAATGAATCAGTGTGCTAGGTTGGCCCAAAATGAAAGCCTCTTACTGTCATTTGCCAGACAGCCTATCTCCATCTCTGGCCATGCCCATCCACTGTCTCCCCACCCGCCCTCCCCCCATCAGGTAGTTGAGCTGGAGATAATGCAAACACTTCTCATTACATTTGCTGTGTTTACCACCTGGGTATAGCCCAACCACTGACACAGGTTTGATAAAGGGGTTTGGTGACTATTTAAATCCAAGCTTGGACCAGGACTTCACTTTTTAAGCATTCAGTAAAATGTGGCTTTAAAACATAGTGAGATTTCTGCTGCCCCTCTCCCACAACTGGTATCTCACTTGGTGAGGACCATCCTAACTTTCCTTATACCTCATCTCTCATCTCGAGACCTGCCATTCCTCCTTCCACCAGGTTAATCTCTTCTTTCCTTAAAGCTTCTGAAAGTGTTGGGAATCTTTTAAAATCAGCTTAGCTGTCTCAATCCCTCTTGTTGGCACACATCTTACTCAATGTACTATCACCTTATTTATTTCTTATTAAAAAAAAAATCCTCCAGTAAAGTTTCATAGTTTCCTTTGATAGCAAGGTCCAGCCCATGCATCCTTTGCTGCTACTGGTAAGACCTGAAACTATCCTTCTTGCCTGTGGTTACTATTAATATTACATTGAGGATTCATAATTTAGTTTGTGGGATATTTTAGACCTGGATATCTGCTCCTTTGTCTTTCATTTCCTGAATTTTCCCTAATTTCACTGTTCTCCAGAGAAGTCAGGGAAAAGATCCCTCATAATGCCTCTACCAAGGGGATGTTGTTGCCACTGACTGGCTAAGAGGAGGTGTTTCCTTTCTTCATGGACTCTCATTCTCCCATTTTCACAGGTAATTGGGAGTTGGCTTTCTAAAGTGGAAATGACATGAAAAACAAAATAGAAAAACATTATCAAAATAATCAACACTGAAAATATGCACAATCCAATGAGCTCTTGGCTAAGAAATTATCTGGGATTTTTAGGAAATAAAGAATGATTTTAAATTATTGCCAGTATGAGTGAAAAGTGCTCCCTTCGGGAGCTGAGCATCTATGGTCTCTGAAGACCTTCACTGCCATTAGTTGATTAATTAATTCATTAACACCTCGTAGAGCACAGGATATTGACTCCATATGGCACTGAGCAGGCAGTTTGATTTCTTTAGAAAAAATTTCTCTTATACGAAAGCACAGAAATAGTAAATAATTAAGCTCTAAGCTGCCTCGTTGTGATCTTTTATTGATCAAGGCAGAGATTTGAGAGGAGGCAAGCTTCAGGCACTCGCTCCAACCAGACTTTATTTGCCCCATGATGACATGTTACTGTGAGATGCTTGTTCCTATTATAAAGCCTTTAAGGAAGAAAACAAGCCCACAACATCTTTATGGCTTGCGTTACTTCTGTCCAAGGGTTAATCGCCCCAGTCCGGAAGACTGAAGCATTTTCTGGTGGACTCCCAAGAGGCCAAAGGAAGTGAGGTGATGAGTGTGCTGCCTGCTGCCTTCTGAGTCCTGGCTTCATTAAGCTGGGTTTTAATGCCTTTTTCCTTTAATAAAGCTATTAGGACAATGACTTATGATTGTGCAGTTCAGTGAGACCTCCAGGGAGTGAAGGTAGGGGCTGAACTTGGATCAATGGCAGAGAACGTGGGCTGAGCCATTCTGCTGGCCGGGTTTTGCTGCTTCCTTCCCCAGGCACTGCGCTTGTCCCCTCGTCTGCTCACCAGCCATGAGCCAGCCAACTGCCCCCTCCTCCAAGGTGTGCAGGTGGATCCAGGTGAGAGGGAGAGGCCATTGAGGTAGGATCAGCAGCTACCTCAGAGTCCTGAACCTTTCCCCTTTTCTCTGTCCTCTTCCTGTTCCCTGGCTCCCAAGTGTTCCTTCCGGTTCTACCTTCCACCTCTCCTTCTCTCCTCAGCAGAGCTCCCTGAAAGAATTAACTGCACCCACTGTCTGGACCTCCCTCTATCTCTACATCCTTCTCCCAATTCCTGACACCTCCCTTTCAGGGCTTTTCTGCCTCCATTGTAGCTGTTTCTTGGTGGTAAAGCACATCTCACTGCTGTGGGGAGTAAGTGACGTATCTTCCTGCTGGGAGGCTTTGGAAATTGTCTATGACTCCCTCCTAATAGCTCTTCCTTTGGCTTTTGTGACAATTCTCCATGGTGTTTTCCTACTTATTCCTTGTGGCGGTCATGAAGATGCGGCACTCAGGTCCCCTCTGAGAAAGGACTCACTGACTAAGTGAAGCTCCCTTAGGATTCCCTGCATCTTTGGGCCAAGACCTCACTCTTCTAGGGTGGCCCCTGGACCAATTACTGACCAAAACTGTGGTAGAGGGGCCCAGACATTTCCCTACAGCGCTGACTCTCTAGCAAAAATCTTTGCTCTCGAGCTCCTCACTGGGTGGTGGAGGCTTAGTTGGGTCTGCGTCCGTCTGACCCCCTACCCACCTAATCCTGCTTCTTTCCTTTTCCTTTCACAGCTTTCCTTTTCCCAGCAAAACTTCTGTTCTCTCCTATCTCCATGTTTGTTTCCTGGAGGATCCAAGTGACATATTCCTTATACTCTTTTGTTGCCATTACTTTTTACTGGCTTCTTAAATGATGCTGTTTCAAAGGTGCTGGTCTAGGCTCTCTTTTCCTCTCAATTTACCCACTGTTCTTGGTCATCGTCTTATTCTCCTCCATGTCTTTCACTCTCCTCCCACACTAGTAGAAAAATCGAAATCTCTCAGGTCTATCTTTCCTCAATCTTTAAGTCTGTGTATATCTGCTTTGCTGATATCTTGCAGGGATCTTAAACTGAATATGTGCTAAGAAGAACTCATCACCCCCAAACCCTTATCCCCTAGCAAAAAAAAAAAAAGTCCTCCCATATTCTCTGTCTTAGGAAGTGGCTCCCAACTGTGGATTAAATCTCTGTTCCAGAAGCTTTGGTACTGTTCTTGATTCCCTGTTGCCTTGCAATCCACAACCCATGTCTAGATCCCCCCAGGACCTGCCATATGACCACTGTCTCCTTTCCAGCTGGAGCTGCCTTCTTACTGGCTGGAGATGATTGCAATTGCCTCCTAACTAGTCTTTCTGTCCTGAATCCTATCACATTTGATCCATCCTTGAAGTTGTTGCCAGAGTGATCTTAAATTACAAATCTGGTGTCATTCCCCTAATCAGTCCCTTGTAATAGCTTTCTTCCCACTCCTCAAGATAAACCCAAACATCTCAAAATGGTTTTGGTAAGAGAGTCTCAAAGAGCAGACCCTGGAACATCAGTATCAGCATTACCTGGGAATGAACTAGAAATGCAAATTCTCAAACCCCCTATCCAGACCTACTAAATCGGAAATTCTGGGGGTGGGGCCCAGATATCTATTTAATAAGCTCTTCAGGTGAGGCACACTACAGTGTGAGTATCAGTGGCTTAGGAATTCATCTACATTTCTAGTTTCCTCTTTTGTCTGCAGATCCCCTTCCCCCTCTGCTTTGATCACACTGAGCAACTTGCCTGCTAAATATGGGGCTCCCTCTGCTAACTCCTGATTCATCTTCAAGAATCAATGCATATGTTACTTCCTCCAGGAAGCCTTCCCTGACACTTCTCTAGCTGAGTCAGGCACCCCTCCTCTGCACTCTCCTAGTCCTCTATGCTTTACTCTATCATAGCCCTTATCTTACTTTGTTATAATTGCCTTTTTACCAGGCTGTATCTCCCACTAGATTGAGCTTGTTCAGAAGAGAGATTGTCTTTCATCTCTGACTCTGCGGGGCCTGGCTCATTGCCAGGCCCAGAGAAGGGGCACAGTAATGACGTCCTGATGGAGGAGTACCAAGCTCTAGACTTTACTGGGGGTGCTGGGCTGGAGTGACACTGTCAGCTACCTGCAGCAGGTGTATTCTGCATCCTCTTGTGCCTTGTGGACATCTGCCCTAAAATAGTGGGACTAGATTTTGATCTCAACCTACTTGTTCCATTTTAGCCCTGGGGAGCTGGATGCTGGTGTGTGCTAATTGGATGATGGCATTGGGTCTGACTGGCCTTGTAAATGTGTGCATAAGCAGTGAGCAGAGCATAGTTCAAACAGAATCATCATGGAAATGCTTTGATTTTCCCAGCTAAGCAGTCTGACCCTGTGCTCCTGGGAGCTTGGCATAATTCTGCCATGCCATTGGTGAGGGCCTGCCTTGGGGATCAGCTCTGCAGTGGAGACCATTGCTGCTGCTGCACCATCTTTCCTGACTGATTAACCCTGCAAGGCCTTTATTTGTCCATCTTTGCAGTGGGCATCATCCAAATTAGTCACTTGGTCATCAAGTGCTCCAGGCACAAGCCTTTCCAAATAAGTCACTTCACTGGTGCTTTCAATTTGAAAACACAGGGCATTAGGCATGCAGCTTGAAATGCATCAGATCAGAGCGGGAGGCTGGTCTCTTTAGGCAATCTGAGAGCCCAAAGGAACAATGTCCAGGTTGCAGATGCTGATAAAAAAGAGAGCAGAGAAAGGTAACTTCCTGGTCTGAAAAGAATGATACCTCTCCCCTGCCCTCCCTTCCATTGTGGCAGCTTCCTCCGCTTCCAGTAATAGGAAGATGAGGTCCAGGAGACAGAGTGGGAAGGGTTTGAGCTTGATGGAGCAGCTTTGTGGATGTTGAAGCCTCGTGAGCTGGATCCTTACACTGCATCTGTTGAAGGGACAGCTTTCTCCCATCAGTCACCCCTCAGACCAAATGCATCATTTTAAGGCAGTGTCCTTAATCTATTTTGGGGGATCAGGGCCCCTTCTGAGAATCCAAGAAAATCATTGTCATTCTTCTCAGAAAAAGGAAGAGTTCCCCCTAGGTGCCTATTTGTTGCTTTCATTTCAGGTGGTTTGTTAAATCCCTGAGGGTTTAGCCATTAACCTTAGGAGTTTATGGACCCCCAATAAGGAACCTCTGCTCTTCCTTGCTCCTGGATTTTTTGTGCCAAAGTCCTATCCTCTGTAGACCTTTCTCCTGAAGCCCCAGGCAGAATTTCTCCCTTCTCAGTGTTCACATGGCCCGTGGCCCTTGCTGCACAGCCAGGCACAATAGGTTACAAGGCCCAAGTCTCCAGAGACTGTCTGGCCCAGTTGCTACTCTGGGTTCTTGTCCTGGCTTTCCAATTTACTTGCTTTGCGACCTTGTGGACTGATTAAGGAGCCATGGCAAGCCTCAGCTTCCTTGCCAGTGATGTGAGCATAATCACAGGGTCTGACCCACAGGGCTGCTGTTTAGAATTCAGTAAGAGCCTGCATGTTGGGATGGTGTGCACAGACAGGCACTGAGGGAGAACGCAGGGACTGGGCCTTTTGTTCTATGTGTCCCTGGCACCTGGCAATGGGCCTGTGCACAGTAGATATTCCATTAACACTGGTTAAAGAGGAGAAGGAAAGACTGGGCTAAGAGAGAGATACATTACACCTGAGGGACTTGGCCAAAGGAGAGCAGACAGGCGGCAGTAAAAGGGGAGTGGCTTTGCCTTTAGTGTTCCCATGATGCTTAGGCTCCTGGATTTCCCCCAAATTTGGAGAGCTGGGCACTCAACCTCAGACCTGGCAGGTATGGATTAAATGAGATATGTGAAAAATGAAGCTCAGTCAGATGCCAGCTATGGAGTCAGAAGTGGGTTCAAAACTAGCTTCTGACACTCATCAGACTTTGGGCAAACAATCTTTCAGGGCCTCAGCTTTTCCAAGTGAAATGTGGGACTATCGATACTTATAAGATTTTTGTACAGATCAGATTAAGTATAAATATTTAGCACATAGAAGATGCTGAAGCAGTGGAAGCTGTATCATTGTAAACTGGAAGGCTGAACAAACGTGAGTTCTGAAAATCAGTGTGTCATTGTTCATTTTTGGGTTAGGATCAGCCTGGACCTAGGCACATAGGCTGAGGAAAATGCCTGGTATCAGGCTCTAAGTTGAGACTACTTGAATTAACTTTACCACTTACTAGCTGGGTGGCCTTGGGTAAGTCAACTAACCTCTCTGAGCCCCTGTTTCTTTACCTATGAAGTGGAAGCAATAATAATACTCTACACATAGAGTTGCTTTTATTGTGAAGATCAAGTAAGAGAATGCATACATTTCATTTAGTGTGGTATGGGGCACATAGCGAGTGTTCAGTAAATGGCAGCTTTATTACCAGTGCTGTCTGAGGCAGGGCAAGAGGGGCATCCAAACCCTGACCCCTACCTTAGCTTGGCAGAGCTCACCAAATAGCAGAGATCAGCCTTAGCTTCTTGAGGATTGTTTGGTTTTGTTTTTGTTCTATAGCTACATTTAGATAATGTAATGGCAGCCTGCAGGTAGCCCAGCCTGGGTTGGGCCAGGAGAAAGCCCAAGGCCCCATAGGCTCCAGGGACTATGGAGACATTGTATAATTCTGAGCAGCAAGCTGCTTAGAGCTTTCTCTGTGGGAGATGCTCTCCCCACATTTCCTGGACAACTGGTTTCTCCCCTCCCCAGGCCCTGGGGCCCCTGGCAGCTGAGGTTTCGGGAATGCATCCACACTCTCTTAGGTAGGAGAAGGCCATCTCAGGCTATCTGAGGCAGAGACCATGCGGAGCTAGCACTCTATGCAGACCAGCTCCTCCGGGAGAACCCCCCAGGCCCAGGGAGGCTGCCGAGCTTCGTTCATATTCATCATCACTTGGAGCTGCACCTTTTCTCCAGGCTGTGTGGGGATGTGTATCACCATGGAAACGCTAGAGGTGAAATCACTCAAGTGTTGGCAAGCAGAGTTTCTCTCTGGAGCTTGGAAAAATGGAGAGCAGGCTCACCGTGTCACAGAAAGAAAAGATGCCCTTAAAACAACCCAAACATTCTCAATTCCATTTGGGGACTTTCCCTTTAAATAAAAACTGAACAATAAATGGAAGAGAAATGTTTTCAGTTTCTACATCTGCTACCCCAGAGAGTCCACTTGGAATGGACATGCCAATCCTTTCTAGCTTTCCTAATCTGCTATATCTTGTAGAGTGGATAACACATTCTGTCTGGAAAGAAATGGGGTGACATCTCAGAGTTGATATTTTAAATTGATGAAGCTGGAGCGTATAAGCGTGGATCCTTGTGCCTATGCACCATTTCTTTTTTTTTTTTTAATTTTTTATCATTTATTTATTATTGAGAGATGGAGAGACACAGAGCGTGAGCAGGGGAGGGGTAGAGAGAGGGGAGACCCAGAATTTGAAGCAGGCTCCAGGCTCTGAGCTGTCAGCACAGAGCCCGAGGCGGGGCTAGAACTCACAAACTGCGAGATCATGACCTGAGCCGTAGTCGGTCGCCTAACCAACTGAGCCACCCAGACGCTCCAGCCTATGCGCCATTTCTGATCCTTAGCCTGATTTTGGGCCCAGAACATGTTTCCTAAATGAGGATCTGACAGGCTCCTAGAGGCTAAGGTCATTGAGGATGTTTGTTTGTTTGGGGTGGGGGTTGGGGGAGGTTTCCAAGATAGTTGTGCTCATAACTGCTCCTAAACCACCCTTCCCTCAGACTTTTGAGGGCTCTACACCAGTTCCTGGGAGCTAATATGGGCAGTGAGAGACCATACAATTCTGCCTGGATTGGGGCAAGGGAGGAGGGGCAGGATATGGGGAGAGTGCAGATGATGCTGGGGGGTGCTTGGGGACCAGAATAGCTTGGGGGAGGCTCTGGTTAGTTGGGGGATCTAAGCATGAACATGGCTTGCAGGAGGCCATCAGTGTGAACTGCTTGAATTCTAACTCAGCCTTGGACTTACACGATTCTTTGTCTACTTTCATCCTTTGGGTAAAAAGAGCAGTGATAATACTTCCTTTTCCTTCATTAAGGGAAGTTTTGAACAGTTGTGTAAAAGCTTGGCTTCATTCATTCATTCATTCATTCAACAAGTATTCACTGAATGCCTGTCATGTGCTAGGGCCTGAGGATATAGTCTTTTTGGAAATAGCTATGGACCAGGATGGCAGCATGAATAAAGATCTTTTTTTCGGCTAAAGACCAGTGCTTTCAGTAAATGACTCTATTCTAATAGTTTTAACTTTTTCTGTTTTTATCAGACTTTGATTTCTATGTCAAATGAGGTTAAGACAGAGAGACAGTCAGACAGACAGACACACACACACACACCTTAATTGGCCTTGAAACTAAGGTCAGTGTTACACTTTGCCAGGAGAGAAGAGACAGGTCAACTGAAATGTAATTTAATCTATTCCATTCTGTGCTATCAGGGTTACCCTTAACTTCTCCTTGCCTTAGTTGCTCCATATTAAACTTCAGTCAGAACAATTAGAGGAATCTATGTGCTAGAGGTCCTAACACAGGAATAACTAAGGCTTGGAGACGTTGGCATGTGGGGTCAGTGACACCTCTCCTGGGATCCAATTCAGGGCTGCCTATAGCTCTGTTCTGGTGGCCGGCGGTGGGGGGGGGGGTGGTCACTCACCTAGACTACATTGTGGATGGGACTTCCGGGGCTGTGCAACTGGACAGCCCTGGTGCAGGTGGCTCGGAAGGTTGGTGTTTAGAGGCAAGTAGGGACTATACTCTAGGAGGCAGGCAGGAGGGGAAGATGTGCTCCCGAGGGGCATAGGAGGTCCCAAGTGAACTGGTGCAGGTGGAGTGAATAGTGTGCAGTTAACATGGCGGGATTGCATTGCCAGACATTAAAGTGACAAGCAGAGTGATGATGGACAGGAGCCAACAGGGAGAACGAGCAGGTCTCAGGGAGAGATGACGAGTCCCTTTGGGAGGCTTCTAGAAAAGTCTCAAAATAGAGAGATCTGAGCTGCTACCATTTTGCAGGTGTGGGCTATTGGTCTACAGTGTTGGGGACAAACTTATAAAATGACCATCTGTATGATTCACTATTAGTGGGGCCCTGGGTCATATGGGCTTCCTATTTGGTACATAGTTCTCAGGAGGATTATTGTCTTAGAGAAGAACACTTGTTTCCTTATTGAGGGCCTCAGGGAGAGAATTGCAAAACTATGACAGGACCAGAAATAACGTGTGAACTATACCTCTGCTGTGTCGCCTGGCTTCTCTCTACTTCCAGCAGAGGCTGACAAAGATTGAGCCACACTATCTCCTCTTCTTCCTGCCATACACCTAAACTACATTTCCCAGTCTCCCTTGCACTTAAGTGTAACCATGTGAATGAGTTCCTGCAAATGTGAGCTGAAATGATGTGCACCATTTCCAGGCCTAGAAAAAAACATCCCAAGTGCGTTCTCCGAGATCTTTCCCTTTCTGCGGGCTAGATATAAATGAGCATGGTGACCTTGGAAGCCATGTGTTAAAGGCAGAGGAGGCACAAGACGGAAAGTCAGGGTCCCTAAATCACCACTTAGAGGAGACCTGCTTGTCAGTTGGGATCATCCATTTAGGACTTTACACAAGTAAGAAATAGGTCTATATGAGGTCTGAACCATCATACATGTTTGGGCTCGTGTGTTGCAGCAGCAAGCAGTTAACACTGAGTTTTCCTACTGTCAGTTTTGACTATTCAGAATTAGGAGTCTACTTCTGGTCCAATCAGGTAAAGGGATCACATAGAACAAACCATGGGTATCTCTGTTTAAAAAAACAACCTAAGGCTTCTCTTAGCAGAGGCTTCTGTAGGGACATTTTTCTTGGAAGGGGACTGTGAGCATGGCAGTTACCTTGACTTGCTGCCTAATGTTGCTAGGAAAAGAACCCGACAGAACACTGGGTAACCAAAATCTACCTTCTAGTAACTTCCCTTCTTATCCTTAGTTCTTCTCTTTGTAACAATAGCTTACTCCATGCACTGTTATCATGCTTTCATGGGTTCTTTTCTCCAAGCTGCCTGTTTCTGACTTTGTTGCTTTTATGGCATGGTTCCTGAAGCATGGGCTTTGGAGTTACATAGTCGTCAGCTCAAATCTGACAATCTCCACATACTGGCTTTGAGATCATGTACACATTCTCCCTGAATCCCAACCTCCTCATCTTCATCTGTAAAATGGAGATATAGGAAATTCTAGGGTTGTTATGAGTATTGAATGAGATCCTATGTCTGAAGCACCTAACACTGTGCCTGGCAGAGAAGGCTCCCACTCAGCAGTAGCCGTGATTCTGTTATGTTTGACATTGTGATTTCAGACCTTTTATTATCCTGGTTAGTGGCTCTGAGGCTGGTTCAAATTGAGGTTGGTTCAAATCCAATGGAACTTGGATCTGAATACAGGTCTGTAGTTGGTATCCAACTGATAGCAGTGCAGGGCATCATTGCTTCTTGTGATGTGGGTACCGTATTCACACTTCTCACTGGCCAGCAGGCCCATCAAGTCAATGGTCATAGAGCTTGTTCTTAGCTGACCCTCAGAACACCAGGATAGTGGCATTGTATTAACATACTGAGATCCACTTAAGACATCACTCTTGGATGTGAGGGTGATCTGGCTGTGACATCTGTCACTCCACTGACTGAGCTGATCTGGCTGGCTAGGCGGGTATCCCCTTCCTCCCTCACCACTCCATGTGCCTCCCTCCTGAAGCTGCATGCTCGCTCAAAGAGGACAACCTTCCCTGATAAGGGAGGACCATTCTTTGGTCAATGGTGTATGAGTGGCTGTGCTCCCTTGTTAGTCTCCAAACAAACTCTCAAGGTCCATTTGTAGAGGAACATAGAATTTTATTTTATTATTAAAAAAAAGACATCCTTCTTTGTCCTGGACTTTGACATCTTAGGGCAGCTGCCATGGCACTGCCAGCTGGGCACCTGCCTGGCACCTTCTAAGGAATCTTTGAAAGGATTTTATAGAACAATATTCTTTACCTTTCTTGGATCATGGGTCTTCTGGAGAATTTGATGAAATTTCTGGATTGTCTCTCTAAGCATATATCCACATGCACATAGATACTGTTTTGCATGCTACTTGGGAGGAGGTCTCCAAGGAGAGTCAGCTCTTGGCTGGCAAGCTTGGGTTGGGAACATGCCCACCATTTTGGTGGAGCTGTGGACTCCTCCTGGAGAGGGAGCTCCAGGAAGCCTCCCCAGCGTGACCTCAGCAAAGTGGGAACGATCCAAGCAAGCACTTTTTTCATCAAGCTCAAATCAGCTGTGTGAAACCTCAGAGGAGCCCTCTCTACCGTCCTCCCAGACATCTCAGCCTGAACAATCCTACAGGTTCTGAACGTTAATCAGTGTCATCGGGAGTCTGCTGCTGTTACGTGGCACTTAATTGGTTCTTTGGAGGAAAGTGAGTCACCATCTAGGAGAGTAGACTGCAGGGCAGGAGTGCACGGAGGGAAAGGAAAATGAAACTGCACACGGAAAAGATCAAGTGTGCCCTTACCGCTTCTCCAAGACTGCAATCTGAGAGGAGCCTACTTTTGCTGATGGGGCTTAAAGAGGTTTTCAGAAGGACGGAGACAATGGACACTGCCTCCTCCTCCCCGTCTTTGTTTCTCTCCCTCCTTTTCTGCATGTGGAACCATATCTAGTAGAGGGGGAAGGGGACAGGTTACCCACTTGACTGTCAGAGCTGATCACTGCTGACCTTATCAAAACAGAATCAATGCACTCTCCTCCCAGCAGCCTTGTAGAAAAACTACAAGGAGTTTGAACTGAAGCAATTTGAAGTGCAGAATTGTCGGAAGCAGAAGACGGTAAACTGTTGGGTCTTGGGATCCTACCATGCCCCTCCTCAGAGTCAGGCGAGAGCAGCAGCCTCGCTAGAATTCTGGTGCAGGAGGGCACTTAATGAGGGGAGAAATCCAGAGAGCCTTTGTGAACCAAAACCCTCACTGCTGGCTGGCTCTCTGTACCAGAGAGGGAGTACAGAGTACCTCTGGAGGGCTGAATATCTCCTGTGTTGGGAAGGAGTACTGTGGGGCTGGAGGCTAGAACCCAGGGCAGTGACCTTAACCCCCACAGGACCTTTCAGCAGGCTCTTAGGAAGGCTCTCTCCCGGCCTGGCCCTGGACCAGATGTCTCTGGGATCCAGCTAGCTGTATGCTTGGAAAAGCCCTGCAGGGGCACTGATTTAGTGCCAAGTGGCCTTCACAATGCCACCACCTCTCCCCTCCTCTTGTTTCTTTGCTCCTCTTTATTTTTTTTCTCCTGACTCACTTTCTATTCCTTTTCTCTTTCTACTTTGCCTCTATTTTTTTTTTTTTTTCAGGAGGGAGAAGACCAGAAAGAAAGAATGAGGGAGAGAACCATTGTGGGCGGAGGGGAAGGGGAGTCAGATGAGGTCACCTGGTGCCCAGCAGAAGTGTCTGCCTTCCGGCAGAAGATGCAGTCTCTCTCTGTGCCCAGCTTTGGATTGGGGGTGGGGTGGGGTGGGGTGGGGTGGGGTGCAGACCCTTCACAACATCAGAGGCTATTCCCTGGTTGCAGTGGACCTGAGCTAGACAGACATCTTCCATTCCTTCTCTGGCCTTCTCAGCCCTTCTGAAAACAAACCAGTTTCTTGAGTATATTACCTCAAGATATTAACTCCCTAAATGTGTCTCCATATTCTATTTTTGGCCATTCCCTCCATCTCAGAGCTCACAGCAGTTGGAGCCAGTGTGGCTCAGGTGCCCAGAATTGGCAGAACCATCAGGCATACTCATCATACTTTACTATAATTTCCCAACTAATCTTTCTCCCTCACTCAACAGAGAGCAACTTGAGTGCAGTGACTGGTCTGATTCATCCTTGTGTCCCTAGAGCCTATTCCAGAAGACTACACAGAGCAGACCTTAGGGACTGGCATTTCTGTGCTCATCATGAAGGCAGGGCTACCTCAACCACGGTTTACACTGATCCCCATATAGAGACATCACGGTCAGTCTTGTGGTTTCATAGCTTCGTTGTTGAGAAAGAACATGGTCAGTAGTGCTGACCACTCCACTGGCCCCCTTCTACTTATGCAGTGTCATTCCTTTGAGTGTCTGGTGCCCTTTGCCTGGAATGGATCCTTCCCTGGGCAGAATTAATTGCTCTCTTTTCTGAGTTCCCAAAGGACTTTGTACTCAGTTTTTTTGATAGCACAGATCACATTGTGCTTTATTGGTTGTATGCATGGCTGTCTCCTCCTATGCAGGTATTCATCTATCCCAAAATTACTTGTCAAGCATCTTTTCCAGGCAAGGGGTATGAGAGGGACAGTGCAGGCAGGGCTCTGGCCCTCGTGGAGCTAAAAGGGAGGATGAATGGCCTAGACAATGGCAGGCACAGAGCAGGTTCACATCAAATATTCATTGAGTGGAATTGAAGATGTGGTGTCCAGAGAGGCTGGGCAGGGAAGGGGGCCAGAAACAGGAGTTGGAGGCACAGTAAGGGAGTTGATGTCTATTGTTATCATTCAGAGAGTGGAGAACTGGGAGGGGAGAAGAGTGAGCATAAACAAAGAAATCTTGTGGGCTGAGGCTGGGTGGGTGGCTGGGGGGATCTGGGGGAGGGGGTATAGCAGATTAGGTTGCTGCAAGGACAGCATTAATGAGGAGACTGCCATCCACAGGGCTCATCCGAAAGTGTGGCTACAAGTGTTCTGCCAGCTGTTTACATCTGCCATCACTGTGAGTGGACACGGGTCAGGAGATGCTGGGGGAGGAGTTGTATTATCAGGAGAGTGTGCAAGGAGCAGCAATGGCAGGTGGGCCCTGGTGCTGACAGTATTAACTGAGAGGAGGGTAGTGCACTTGGTTTTTAAAAATCAGATGGGTAAATGGAGGGAAGCCATCCCTGAGCAAAGAATCAAACAGCAAGGATGAAGCATCATAGGTTTGCACTCTCCCATCTAGGGAAGGAGAAAGCAAGGTGGGGAGCAGAAGGGAGTGGTACCCTCAGCCTCTGGGGATACCAATGTGCAGAGCTCATGCCTATGGCTCGTGCTAGAGTGAGGCTCCCAGTTCCCTGTGCGGCTTAACATGCCCCAGTGGCAGGCGAGGCCGCCAGCATGCCAGCTGTCAGGATTTCCCCACAGAGCAGCAGGAAGCCAGCCCCTTTGGAGCAGAGGAGTACCGGGGCCTGATCTTTCTTCCCAGTGAATCCTTTCCCACATAACTGGGCTTCCTAGGCCTGGGCATTGTGGGGAATTCCCCATGCCCCAGAACCTCATCAACCCGCGGGCAGGGAGCAGAAACCAACACGGCAGCACCAGCCACAGATGGCCACAGCTTCTAAATAAGCATTTCATTAGTTTGGAACCCAGGGAAAACTCGGTTCAAGTTATAGGGAAAAACAAATGAGTAAGGAGAGCCTGATTTTAAATCCTACTAGTTATGTTCAGCACGTCCATAAAAATAAGCAGAGCTCTCTTTTTAAAGGGGCCACTGTTAATTAGCTGCGGCGCCCATTCGAGCATTTTGTCTAGTTATAACGTGGTTATGCCGTGCTGGGGAAGAGGCTTACAGTTCCACATATCCTTTTTATGCCCACTCCTGTCATGCTGAAATTGGCTCCCTCACTCCGTAACTGTGCTTTATGTGGGAGCTGAACGGGAATAGCGTTACTTGTGTTTATACTCGCTGCCTGCCCCTGGAAGGCCAATTATTCCTCATTCCTCCTTCCTGAGGTTGGTGCTCAATTCCGATTGGCATAGACACTTGATTCCATTTCCACAAGCTGTGTGTTCTATTTCTCTTTTTCTTCCCTCACTAACTAATGCTTGGGAGTGCTTTTTGTGTCCTCTGTCTAACCCCCGATGGCTCATACCCAGTTCTTCATCTTTCCATGGGAATAGCAGGAATCCTGCTGTCCACTCCTCTGAGACCAGGCATCCAGGGGCCCCTTATCTCCCCTGACAGGCTTGTCCTCCCCAAGGAGGGGTTTAGACTGTGATTCAGAAGGCCTCCTGAATGCCACTGTGGTTAAGATATTTTAGTAGGTAACAGGGAATATGTGGGTCACTTGAGACCTGGTTTTGAGACCCAGCTGCACCACCCGTAACCTTGCTGAACCCCATCTGCAGGATAGGGATAAAGGCTTTGCTAAGGGGAGAAATGATGGCCACAGAGCTCCCAGGCATCTTATGACCTGCTTCTCTAGGTGTTCATCAGCTTGGGCTTACATTAGGTGTGAGACCAAGTGACCTTAAAAAACTTTTAAAAAGCTAAAGGGCCTCTTATTTCTAGCCTTATTCTGAGTGCAAAGATTCCTGGTTTCCGAGTAGGTCTTATTAGTTTAGATAACTGAGATGCTCTTGGAAGGACCCAGGGATCCTCATTAGTGCAATAGCTACTGCTGTTTGAGAACCTACTGAGTGTAAGTTCTGGTCCAGCAGTTTGTGGTCTTTGCATCATTTAATCTCTGTCATGGCTCTATATGGTAGATATTATTCCCATCTGCTGGACAAGGAAACTGAGACTTGGGGAGGTTAATAATGAGCCCAAGATCTCACGTTTGGTAAGTATGAGAGTGGATCTTTTCTTTTTAATTATTTTACTTTTTTTAAGTTTATTTTGAGAGAGAGAGAGAGAGAGAGAGAGAGAGAGAGAGATAGAGAGAGAGAGAAACACATGCATGTGAGCAGGGGAAGGGCAGAGAGAGAGAGAGGGAGCGAGAGAATCCCAAACAGGCTCTGTTCTGTAAGTGCAGAGCCCAGTAGGGAGCTTGATCTCATGACCGTGAAATCATGACCTGAGTTGAAATCAAGAGCTGGACGCTTAACTGAGCTACGCAGGTGCTCCAAGAGTTGGGTGTCAGCTGATCTGTTCACTACCAATTCCACCTTTCCACCATTTGTCACTATTCCTGTAGAAATCTAAGAATCCAAGTTGAGCAATTCCCTAGAGCAGCACCGTCTGTTAGAAAACTTTCCGTAATGATGGAAGAGTCCTATGCTGCTCTGTCCAACACGATAACCATTAGCCGCTTGAAATGTGGCCAGTGTGACAGAACTGAGTTTTGAATTTTGTTTAATTTATCTAAATTTAAATAGCTCACATGGGTAGTAGTGCTAGAGCCCGCATTTTGCTGATGCAAGTGTTCAAGGACACCCCAGGAACTCATAACCGTTGGCCCCCACTCAAGCTCCTCCTACCCTTCCCCACATATGGACAACACACTTAGTACCTACCTTCCCATATAGTTCTGCAAACTGTATATGGGTGTCACCTTCTGCTCATTGTGATATGACCAGGGCCCTGGGGGCTTTGGTTGGACAAAGGACTGGATGGTTCTCCATCCTGTTTCCTTTCCCACCTTCACTTTAACTTTTGGTTTCTGATCTTCAGTCTCAGGATCCCCAGTTTCCTATTCAGTTCTGCCCATAGCTAGGATTGGTGGTCCTGTTAGCCCTTTACAAGTAGCTGGTATTTAGATGCACAGGCTTTTTTTCACATTCTTGGCAGTTTCCGCAGCATGCTCTTTCTTTCTCCTTAAAATATCTTTTTCTTCTGGTTACAAAAGTAATGTATGTTGGGGTGCCTGGTTGGCTCAATCAGTTAAGTGTCTGACTTCTGCTCAGGTCATGATCTCACTGTTCAGGGGTTCGAACCCTGAGTTGGGCTCTGTGCTGACGGCTCGGACCTGGAGCCTGCTTCGGATTCTCTGTCTCCATCACTCTCTGCTCCTCCCCAATTCTCTCTCTCTCTCTCAAAAATAAATAAACATTAAAAAAATAAAAGTAATGTATTTTGATTATAGTTAATGTAGAAAATACAGAAAAAAACCCAGAAAGTGAGATGAGTATTTAGACACTATCACTTTTATAATTTGAGATTTTTCCTTCCAGATATATGTAGTCTTTATATAAGGAAAATATCATTTGTAATCTCAAATTTTATTTCCCATTAGATGGTGAATATTTTGTCCTGAAATAATACTTAAAAAAACTTGGTTTTAAACATGTATAAAGTACTTTCTTGTGTAAATATATTATAGTTTATTTAACCAATCTCTCAGGGGAGCATTTAGGTTATTCTGAGTGTTTTGCTAATATAGATAACACTAATGAGCATCCTTTCAGCTGATTCAGATAATTCTTTGTGTATATCTATAATCAGTTCACTGGAGCAGACTCCTAGAATTGCAACCTAGAGGTCAGAGAATGGGTGTTTTACAGTCCTTGCTGGGTGTTGCCAAAATTGCTTCTGAGAAGGTTTACCAACTTTTATTCCCACTGATAGGCTATGAGAGTGCCTGCCTGTGATAGATGAAGTGATCTGAGCAAATTCCCACCTCTCATATTCACCACTATATGTATGGAATTAGAAGATATTTCACTGATTCTTGTTGCGTAACAACTTACCCTAAAACTTAGCAACTTAAAACGACCACTTAATTTCATTCACAATTTTGTGGGGCAGCAACCTAGGAAGGGTTTGGCTGGGTGGTTCTTTCTTGGGGTGTCTGATGTGGTGACTTTCAGAAGTTGGCTGGGGCTGGAATCATCTGAAGGCTTGATAAGCCTGGAATTCTAAGATGGCTCACTCACATGGTTGCATTTGGTACTTACTGCTGCCTACCCCAGTTCTCCTGAGGCTGTCAACTGGAGTGCCCACATGTGATCTCTCTAGCATGATGATCTCAGGGTAGTTAAACTTCTTACATGGCATCTGGCTTCTGCCAGAGTGAGTGTTCCAAGAAATCCAAGAGGCAGCTGCATGGTCAAGCTTGGAAGTCATATAACGTCACTTCTACCATACTCTACTGGTTGAAGCAGTCATAAGTTTGTGCAGTTTCAAGTGGAGGAGATATAGACTCCTCCTCTTAGTTGGAGAAATATTAAAGACTTGAGGCCATCTTTTAATACTGCCATACAAGACTTCTTACATGTAAGCATGCCTGCATAGTATCACTGACATATTCACCATTAATGGTACTCAAGTTTTCAAAGGACCTGTGTCTAAGAAGGTATCTAAAGGCCATAGTGGATACGAATGATAGCTGTTAAGGGCCTTGTGTTGCATTAATGGATATGTAAATATGGGCACACATGAGTCGGCTAGGGGTTTAGTCAATGTGAATAACAGTCAAGGGTCCAGAGTCTGGGATTAAACTCTATCATTGAGCTGAAATTGGCTGGCAGAGATCCTAGTGAGGTAGGAAGACTCAGGTTTTGATGCTTCTGCTGGGGAGTGGCCTGGGAGCCCAGCCACAAGCCTGGCAGCTGTGACCAGCTGTGAAGTGGTTAATCCATTGCATTCACATGTTTGCATGGTGGAATCTCATCCCAGAACTGGGATAGAAGAACAAAAATTTAGTGCATCTGGCTTCCTGTTTTGACCTCTGAATTTCAGGGAACGGACTTTTGTTTTAGGAGTCTGAATGTCAAGATCTGACTGGATCAACTTTTGGCAAGGTAATAAAAGAGAGGAAATATCAGAAAGTGCTGGGAGTTACATGTTTTTGTTGGTAACTAAGTCTAGCTTGGAGCATCCATGCTGTCATCTCACAATATGTATCATCCTTGACTCAGTTGTCTTCATGTGCCCTAATCTAGCTTTGTTCCCAACTGGACAGAAGGCCCGGCCTCTTCCAAGGGCTCATGGGCAACGATCCTTTCCCTAAGATGGATGAGTATTTGAGATTTTTGAGTCCATAAGTCCCTGAATATTTTCCTCCAGAGTCATCTAGACACTGGTTAGGAATGAAGCTCATATCCTATTAATCACCTCTCGTATCCACAAAGCACACAATGGGGCAGCGTGGACCAGAATCTTCTAGGGGCCTTTTCAGAATATACATGGCCAGATACTACCCTGGATCTGAGAAATTAGATTTTTGGAGAGTGGGAAAGGGAATTTGACATGTTTATTTTGAAACAATTCTTTGACAACTAAAATGCATTGTGGGAGGGAGCATGGGCTTTAGCATTAAGGAATCTACTCCTGAAATCATTGTTGCACTATATGCTAACTTGGATATAAATTTAAAAAATAAAAAAAATTTTTAAAATGCCACTCTTCCCAAAGAGCATTGGTTTACAAGGTGTTTTATTTTGCATCTGTCATCTCTGTTGATTCTTGCAAAAGACAAGACAGGTGTTAGTACCCCTGTTTCACAGAAAAGGAAACTGAAGCACAGAGGGGTTAAGTGACAAGCTTGTAAATCTCAGAGGTACAATGAACCAAGAATTTCTGACTCTTCTAGAAATCATTCAGCAAGTTCTTTTCTCTGAAGACCTCACTGCCACTTCCTTAGCTGTTGCGTTCCTGAGGCTAACCAGTGGGGTGATTGGGAGATGTTGGATTGGTAGCTTTATGGGCCATAAGGTCTGGAACAGGAAGGCTCTGGAGCTTTGACTGAGCCACTTGCTCCATACACAGGGACATTTTCCTATCTGATTAGCTTGGAAGTTTAGGCTGAATTTGGGTTGTGAAGGTGACACATTTCTAGTGGGAATGCTGAGGCCATTAAGGATGCAGAGCACATCATCAAAAGCAACAACTAGCCTCCCCTCTTCTGAATGTAGGTTGTTGCTGAAACAACAAAATAAACCTTTATTTTACATTTATTTTGAAGTGTACGTAGGGGAGGAAGCCTGGCCTGCTGCTTAGAAGTGAATCTGGGCAGGAACCAGCTCTTAAAGACCAGGGTACATCTTTTGATAGAAAGTACAAGGGCCTATCTGGAATAAAAGAATTCATCCTTTGCCAGCAGGAGTAGGGGTTGCCAAATAAGTATTCCCCAATCCTGCAACTATAATTTCTTCACTTGGGAGGAGGAAAGTGAGGGTGAGAACCACATATGTAAGAATTAAGGGACTTCAGAGACCCCCGGTCAGCTTCCATGGTTTACAACATAGAAGGCAGGCTCTAAGAGAAAAATCCTGTGTAAGGTAACCCAGTGCATAAGTGGCAACAATAGAATCGAACCCCAGGACTCCTCCTTTCCAGTTTGGGCTTGTCTCATTATGTACCTTGCAGCAATCTAGAGCTCCAAATGACAGACTGGGAAAGAGGGTCACTATTTTTTTTTTTTTAATATTCATTTATTTTTGAGAGGGGGGGAGGGACAAAAAGAGAGAGACATACAGAACCTGAAGCAGGCTCCAGGCTCTGAGCTGTCAGCACAGAGCCTGATGTGGGGCTTGAACCCATGAGCAGCAAGATCATGACCTGAGCTGAAGTCGGACCCTTAACCACCTGAGGCACCCAGGTGCCCCAAGAGGGTTACTATTAATTCAATCATGCCTTCTCCAGTACATGGGACCCAGAAATCAAAGCAGAGTCAGGAATTTTCTCACTTCTAATGTGGTAAGTTTTCAGTTTTGAGCTTCTTCTTAGTGCCACCCTATCTCTCTTCCTTTGGTGGGAGGATGAGCTGTAAGTTCAAATAGGATGTCTTACAATTGGCCTGGTGAGCTTTGAGTGCATGGAGAGGTATCCAAACCACTTTTCCTGTCACATACCCAAAATTACCTCTGTAAGATCCCAATGTTCTCACTTAGAATGTAAAGCAATAAGCTACTATTGGTCACACATATTTCCAATTTTGTTTTCTTGATGAGTTTGAATGACCAAACAGATCTTCTATAGGGATAGAGGACAAGTAAGTTTGATGGCTGCAGGTATATTGTGAAAGATGTGAGCAGTGATCATTGTGTAGAGAAGATACACTTATCTGGGAGTTTCATGAGCCTACGGTGAAAGGAAAAAGGGACAGAAAACCACTAAAGAATGGGAATGTCAGGGAGTAGTAGCATCAAAGACTTCCACTGCCTAGTTCAAAATTTGTTGGAATTCATCCCTGTTGCCATGGGGCTTCCCACCAGGCAGCATGGCCATTAGGCTTTCAGGTCAGTGTTCAGAGAATCTGGTTCTCCTTTGGTTGAAGAGTGCATCTGCTATGTCTGTGTCTTATGAACCCAATATCAAGTCAAGTGACTCTCTGGAAGGATCTTGTGAAGATGTTTAGTTAAGTCCCTTCATTGGATAGGATTGGATAGGTCCTGAGAGACAATGTGATCTGCCCCAGACAGCTATGGGGGCATTGAGCCCAAGACACTTTTGTCTTGACTTCTTTCTCTTTCACAACATACCCTAAAAGATGCCACAGACTGCTGTCTGTAGTTAGTGATTGAACTTTATTGGCTTTGGCTTCTAATATCCGTGATTGAGAAGTTGGCTTTGGCTTCTAATATCCCTGAATTGGCAGATGTTGGGGCAAGGTAGAGACTTCTCACACCTTGCTTGGGCCCAATGATCGGGTGTGCTCAAAGGTATTTTCATTCTGAATGAATATTCCAGGACAGGTACATTAGCTGGTGAATTAAGGGAATGAGAAAAGGGAAGGAAAGTAAGGGAAAATGGCTGTATCTTACAAGTTACATGAGGATAGAATTTTTTTTTACAGCTCCATTTCCCAGAGAGAGTTCTTTGATGTGTGGGATATCCTTTGCAGAAGGAAAACCCAACCTGTCGACTCATCCTCATGCCTGATCATCTGACACCTTTGATAGAGGCCAACAATAATAATTTACATTTACTTAGCACACATTGCTAAGAAACTCAAAAACATATTATAAATGTCATGTGCTATGACAGGCGCTATTATCCTGAGAGAGATATTGCAACAAATCATTCAATAATTAATTTACAAATACCAGAAAACTGGAGGGTACTGGATGAAAACCAATGTGACTGTGCAGGGAACCAATCACATCAGACCAATTTAATTTCCTCCAATGTCAGAATGACAGGTCTGGAAGATAAGGCAAAAGCAATAGACGTAAAATATCCTGACTTCAGTAAGCCCTTTAGCTCTGTTCCATATGATGTCCTCATAAACATGCTATGAAAATATGGCGTAGCCTCTGCTATTGTTATTTAGTCTTTGATTTATCATGGTTCTCCTTCCCTAAAGAGTTGAGTGGAGTGCTCTGCAGAAAAATAACCGTTGCCTGGGAGAGCACTGGGAGGGTCTTGCTCAGGACCCCAGTCTGGCACGAGTCTTGTCAGTAACATGATTACAGAGATAATTCATGGTGACATATGTACTTCAACATTTGCAATGCTTAGAGTTGGATCTTAAGCCCAAGACTTTTGTTTCCAAACTCAGGTCATTTCCTGCTCTCCCGCTCTCTGCCTTGAAAGGAACTATTCCTTTCATTCAACTATCCCAGAGGAACAGTTTTCTTTCCAGGACAGTGATGAGGAGGTAGGACAGTAGTATTTACACTGGAGATTGGGGGACAGCTAGTTTCCTGAGGATAGATAGCCCCAAGCCCTTTGGCCTCCCAGCGCTTTCCATGGGAATTCCCTCTGTGGACTAAGAGATTGGTGGGTGTGTCTGCTGGTGAGCCCAAAGCATGTGTGATGCTGGGAGTTTGGTTCAGGTAAGGGCAGAATGACCAGGGTAGAGAAGGCTCTGCCTTCTCAGGGACTGAGGAGAAGATGGAATTCTACAACCCCCTGAGAGGCCCAGCTGTTAAGAGAGCCCAAAGGATCCTCAGAGAGCAAATGCCAGATACAAGTGGTCTCTGAAAGTGCTGGTTGACCTTGCTGACCAGTGGTGCAGGGTAGAAGAAGACTGCCCCTATGTCCTGTAAGGGGGGACAGTTGGGGAAGAGCTGCTTCCTTCCCCCACTAAAAAGAGGGGAGTGGTAATCATTTGACAGCTTATTTACTGCCAGCCTACTGGGAGGCAAAAATCCACCATCTTACTGGTGCCTTCTTGTTCGAGAGACCCTCCACCGCCCAAACTGTCTGAGTGCCTAGGGAATATATAATCATGAGTAGAAACAGAAAACTCATCATCCACTTAAGGGAATTTAGTAAACAACTAGAACAGGTGGCTTTTACTTAGGTAGAACAAAATGATGAGGCAGAAGAGAACTTTAGTAGGATAGAAGGAAGACTCTCAAAGAAAACTAGAGAAAACATTGATTTTCTAAAACAACAAAAAGCAATTTCCTTTTTTTAAAATTGTTTTTTAATCTTTATTTATTTTTGAGGGAGAGAGGGAGCCAAAGTGCGAGCGGGGGAGGAACAGAGAGTGAGGGGAGACAGAGAATCCGAAGCAGGCTCCAGGCTCTGAACTGCCAGCACAGAGCCCAGTGTGGGGCTCAAACTCAGGTTCGTGAGATCATGACCTGAGCCGAAGTCAGACGATTAACTGACTGAGCCACCCAGGCGCCCCCAAAAAGCAATTTATTAATTAAAAAAATTGATGGGCAAATTGTACAGGATACTGGTTGCTGCTGGGAACCAAATTAGCATTCTGGGTGAAAATATGGGATAAATAGCTCCCAAAGTAAAAACAAATATGTGGAGTTCATGGGCAAAAAGTTAAGAAATATAACTAAGAAATATAAAAGGGACACCCAAACAAACCAAGGGTTCTAGAAGTGTGTATGGAAAAATGATAATTAAGGAAATCCCAGAAGAAATGTTTCCTGACTAAAGAAAGATGTGGTCTTGAGTATGGATGGGCTTGCTGAGGTTGTCAGGATAGTTGCAAACAGAAATCAAGTGGCATCACTGAGCTCCAAAGGGAAAGAAAATTTCACAGGGTGTTGATGGAAAAAGATGGGTCATTTCCAAAGGAAAGAACTTTAGACTCATTTGCAATACAGGAAGCCAGAAGTCTATTGAACAATATTTACCAACATCTAAAGAAAAGGATTATGAGCTAAGAATCCTATTACCAGTCAAGGTAATTATCATCTCTTAGGGTATTCTGGACATATAAGGTACCAGTGAGCATTCTACCACATTCTACGTGCAAGGTCAAAATTGGAAGTGACCTTAAATATTATTGTAGCTTGCCCCCATCAATCATATTTATTTTTCCTTTGTGAGTGTGTGTGTTCCTAATGTGATAAAGGCAGGGACTCATAAGGGCAGGGAGTGGAGAGAGAATGTCAGGAAGGCTGTTAAAACCATGATGTGGGTTTTAATGCTTATTTGCATTTAGATGTGTTTACTGAAGAATTGAGTTGGCCATAATAAACATAATCCCAGGTCTGTATGAGACGGCCCCAGGGAAACCAATTTGGTTGCAGTGGAAGTTCCCAATGGGAGAAATGAGACAGTGCTGTATGGCTGGAAGTCCCTCAGAAGTTCCCACCTATGATTACCAGACTTGGCAAATAAAAATATAGGTTGCCCTGTTAAATCTGAATTTCATACTAACGGTGATTTTTTTTTCAGTATAAGTATGTCCCAAATATTGTATGAGCATCCTGTATTTTACCTGGTGACTTGATTCCCATCTTAACTTTCAACCTGGAGCCATGGAGAGCTACATTTTTCAGGGACTTTGGGATGTCATTTATAGATGGATGCTTAAAATTGGAGTTTCAATGGAAGGAAACAAGGAGACCTTAAAGCAAAAGATGGGGTTAGTGTCAATATGGGAGCCAGAGGAGTGGTTTCTGAATGATAGCACATCTCTCTCTGGGTGTGAGATATATTTGAATGGGTCTTGGTGTTTGTGGCATTTAAAAATCTCATTAATTTTTTTAAGTTTATTTATTTATTTTGAGAAAGAGAGAGAGAGAGAGAGAGAATCCCAAGCAGACTCTGCACTGTCAGTGCAGAGCCCAACATGGGACTTGGCTCAAACTCATGAACTCTGAGATCATGACCTGAGCTGAAACCAAGAGTCAGATGTTCAAGAGTCACCCAGTCGCCCCTAAAAATCTCGTTATAAAGATTGTGTGTGTGCACATGCATGGGCATGTGGTAATAATGGCTAATTTTCACCAAACACTTACCATGCCAGGAACAATGCTAAGCACTTTAGCTCATTTAATCTTTAAAACAACGATCGCCATTTTATAGACGTGGAAAAAAAAAAAACCGCTGACTTTAAGTGGCTTGCTTAAGGTCATACAGATAGCTGGTGATGGAGCCAGGACTTGAACCCAGGTTTGCCTATGCCTGGGAGCTGAGCTTGTGTCCTCTCTGCCATACTACCTCACAGTCAAGTGCAGCAAGCAAAAACAAAACCAAAAAAGCCCCAAAGGCATAGTGCTGACACTGTCTGAGGCTTTGTGACATTGGAGGTGGTCAGGGTGAGAAAGGTCAGGGTGGGCCAGATTAGCCAGGGAAGGCTTCTTGGCAAAAGAAACTCAGAAACCCTGTTCTCACAGATGGGTTTGGATTTGGGATGGTAAAAGAAATGAGCAGTGAGGACATCAACCTGGGCCAGTGGAAGGAGGGAGCCTGGTGGAGTGGGTGGCAAGGGTAAGCATGAAGTGGGTGGTGAGGGGGCTCCCCCAAAACTCAGAGGAGACAGCAGGAGCTGAGTTGGTCCAGTAGGGGAGAATGTTTGTGTTTGGTTTGGCACACAGAGTGACCACAGGACAGGTTCCCCATAAAGAGGAGGGCGGGGCTGTGTCACGGGTGAGGCGGGGAGGTGAATCGCCAGCGTGCAGTTGAAGTGGGGTGGGTGACACACAGGCTGGTGTAAGCTTAAGGTCAGTGGGAAGTCAGTAAAGGTTGTAAGGTGTGGAGTGGTGGTGGTGGTGGTGGGGTTGGCATGGGTGATAGGACTTGGTGGTGAAGTAGGTGTGGCAGGAGGGTGATGGGAGCATGCCCAGCAAGGCCACCTGGCAGTGCCCCTGAGTGGAGGGCACCAATAAGTGGACTAGAATGGGGGTGGAGGGAGGAAGCCTTGTTGGCTTCAGTGTGTGGGAGGCCATTGCCCCCAGGAGAGGAGGTGACCGATGGTACCTTCCCTTCTTGGCAGGTGCCAAGCTTAGAAACAGAGCTCCACACAAGCCTGGAAAGAATGCTCGTGGTAGTGGCAGGCAGTGACAGCACGGGTCTGTGTGCCTTGGGATCTCCTGGTCAGCTCTAGCAGCCCGTGAGCAGATCACCCCGAGAGGCTTCTTCACCCGCTGGATGGAGCAGAGCCCATGCAGAGACCTGGAAAAGGCAGGTTTAGGGCTGGATGCCTTTGAGAGAAGCTCATTTGACATTATGCCTCTCAGGCAGCATTTGCCCCACGCCTTGGTTTTACATAAAACCCGAATAGCCTTCCAGATCACCCACCGCCACAGGCCACGCACCGTCTTCTACCCCGACGGCGGGTAAGCAAAGTCATGGCCACAGAAGGCGGCTGAAATAAAATGTGTAATTGTGCTCCAAGACACCTTAATTGTTTATTAATTACTCCATAAATCATAGTGACACCTGTGTTTATGCTCCTGTTAATTCACTCTTGTGAGGGGAGGGATGGAAGCACACGACCAAAGAATAACTGTCCCCATAACTGTGGGAGAGAGGTACCTGAAATGGGACAGGGACATCAGGGCTCTCGGTGCTTCTCCCTCACTGTCAGCCTCAACTGCATTCACATCCACTTTTGGCCAAGACTGTAGTCCTGAAAGGGCTGCTGATAAAGAGTGCTAATAATTCTCATTAAAGGAGCCTTGATGGGGCGAAGTGGGGGAGGGGCTGAGTGCTCCACCTCCTCCATCCAGGAGCCAGTGAAGAGACAGGTTATTGTACTCATTTGACAAATGAGAAACTGAAACTCTGAGATTTTATCTGAGCCTCAGGGTCACACTGCCAGTTTCGTGGCCACGATGGAGTTTGAATTTGGGTTTGTCTGACTCCCAAGTGAGGTAGCCCTTGTGGGAGGGTTAGAGAACAGCCTTGGGAGGAGAAGGGAGCTTTCCTGTTAATCATCCCTGATACTTCATTTGTGTCGTGTACATTTATCCAAGGAAAGGCAAACTGTTTTCTAAATGATGATGGAAACAGCATTCATCCAGGTGTTTTGGCTGCAGTGTTCTGGTGCCCTGCCACTCAGACTGACTATCGCTGGTGTCCCCCTCTAACTGACCTGACCTCCATCCCAGACAGTCACCAGCTCCTGTCCCTTGGAGCCCTTCTCTGCACACATCTGTCTGCAGCCATCAGCGACTGAGCGCCTGGCCCTGGAGAGTGCGCCAGTGTTCCAGATGGTTAATAGAACTTTATTGCCACAATCATTCTTAATGCAGCCATTCCAAAGACCCTGTCTGGAAGGAGGCTCCGCTCCTATGATGGGGCAGCAGTCCCGGCCTGCTGGAGGCTGGGCCGCTGCTGGTTAGCCCTCTCTCCCGGGCCTGATAGTGCACTTCCACAGATGCCATGAGATAGCTCTTTGGAAGACAAGTAATGCCATAAAACCTAGTTTGGGAGTAATCTTT
This sequence comes from Panthera pardus, assembly GCF_024362965.1. Taxonomy (NCBI): domain Eukaryota; kingdom Metazoa; phylum Chordata; class Mammalia; order Carnivora; family Felidae; genus Panthera; species Panthera pardus. The sequence goes on from NW_026526721.1 coordinate 126,273,933, forward strand.
TCCCCTGGGTTGAGATCAGGACTTTGAAGGGAGGAGGGAGTGCTGTAGGCAGCAGCTAGGCTGGGGGAGGCTCTCTGCTCTGGGTCCTGAACATGGCGGAAGGTGGGGGAAGAAGGCAGGTAGGGAATGAGATGTCACCCCATCTTGTCCCCATCTGCCCTTACCATCCCTCAAGTCTCAGCTTTAAGAGACCTTCCCCAACCAGCCAATCCTGTATTCTCTCTCTTTCACAGCCTGTTATTTTCTTCTAAGTACTTTTCTCCATTTGTGATGATAAACTTACTCATGGGTCTATTTGTTTAATATCTCTCTCAGATACTGGTCTGTGCAGGGATGATGTCTATTTTGGTTAGCAGTATACCAGGTGTCAGCACAATGCCTGGCACATAACAAGTACCCAGTAAGTACTCACTGAATGAAAAAACAAATGAATATTATTAGTGAGTCATGGTCACTCTGTCCTCAAGAACAATTCTCCTAGGCTCTACTGATAGGGTGTCTCATGATGTGCTTGCTAGCAGGCGATTTAAGATTGGAAAGGAGAAGGAAGATCAGCAAGATGCCTCCAGAGGTCATTAGAGTAGTTAGTTTCTGGGCGCTGAAGTCTGAGGGCGTTGAACACATTGCACAATGAGGGAATGGACGAGAAAAGATTAGGAAGACTAGAAGGAATGTCTTTGTGGGTGACAAAGCAAGTGAGTCTGTGGGAGAGAGAACTGCCAGTGCCTGCCACAAAAGGAGCAGGAATGTTTGAACACTACCCTATGTTCATGGGGTAGTTTCACCTCAGCAGAAAGTAGATCATTAAACTTCCCAACCCTCCTTCTCCTTCCTGTGCTCTGGACTAAGAGTCCCTGCTAATGGTTTGGTGTCTTTCAGCAGGGAGGCAGTTAGGGTACCACACCCACCTCTCTGGCCTCTAGGTGTGGTGGGACTGGAGGACATTATGGTCAGTGCCAAGTATGGACAAAGGAAGCACTTAGCCTTGCAAGAGCCATCAGCCAAGCTACGCTTCCTCAAGAAAAGGAGCTTACAGGAAGTTTGGGGGCGGGTAGAAAATGCCTTCATCCCCTGGACTATTCTTCTATTGGTGCCAGCTGGGCCCGTGGGCTGCCTGGCATTGGTAAACAGGGCCTAGGACTGACAGGAGACCACTGGGAGTCCAGCAAACACAGCCAGGATGGCAGAGAAGCTACCCAGTATGCTGAGTGGCCTGCAGGGAAAGGCATGGTCAAGTTTGCTGGAATAAATCTATGGTATTCGGTCACCATGGAAGCAAGAAAGGCCTCATGAACAGGGATGGGGCTTGACCGGGGCCTTGAGAGTAGCCTGGATGATCAGAAGGACAGGGAAGAAGGGGAGCAGAGTGAGGAGAGGATGGAGGAGGGGGGAGATAGGGGCTCAGGGAAGTGGAGGCACAGAGAAGATCCATCAAGAGGAGGCCTGTCTGTGCCCAGGTTAGGGCTGTGGGATGGACCGTGCATCCTGGAACCCAGACTCTGCAGTTCTCCCTGCAGGCTAGGAGCACAGGGCCACGGACATGAAGGCACAGAGATGATGTTGAGGACTGGGGGGTGTGAGCAAGTGGTGAGCCTTCAGCTGAGCAACCACACGCCCTGCTGAGAGAACTGGGAGTCATGAACCAAGGCCACAGACCGAGAATCCAGAACAATTCCTGTGGTGGAGTATTAGATACCCGGTTTGTTAACACACAGGAAAGATGGGATCATTTGAACACCACGGATTCTTTGAGCTTTGTCAAACCACCCTCATGTTTGGGTCAGAGCGAATAATGCAGTCTCCACATTGACAGGCCAGCCGAAGTGACCCCCCCTGTGTGACCCTGTCATGAGCAAGGCAGAGACTTTGCAGTCTCATATATCTGTGGTCAAGATGGTAAAATGCATGCTGCACATAACTCTCTTATCGGCGGGGGGTGGGGGTGGGGTGGGGGGGGGTGGGGGGGCTCTGCTGGTTGAAGTGGAGTGGGGGCAAAGTCAAGTGTGAGAACATAATCTATCATCTTAAATGGGTTCATTTTCTGAGAGTGAGAGGGGACTTGCATCAGCTTGAGCTGGGTCCTCTGGGAAGCACGCGCTGAGGAGGAGTCAGGAGGCAAATGTCTCACTGGGGGGTGGGGTAGGGTGAAACCTAAGAAATGAAGCAGAGGGGGAGGTGGGATTGGAAGGGGGGGCTGTGGGATTTATGATGCAGACCTGCCCAAGTTTCTGTCATTCTGGTGGGGAGCTCGCAGGAAAATGCTGACCATCAGAAGAGTCCTGTGTTGAGTGGAAAGAGCTGGGTCCTCGTCCTACCACCCTGCTCAGTCACTGGCCAGAGTGCGGTTGGCTCAGAAGCTGAAGTGGTCCCGAAGGACATAACCACTCTAGACCATCAGGTAAGTGCTCCCTACAGGGGCCCGGCAAGTCCTCCCCTGAGTGGGCATCGTGAGTCTGCTACAGGGCACTGTTACCAATTATGCTGGGACAACAGGAGTAAACCAGGACCGTGCCTCAAAAATCAGGACATCTGGCCACGGTATTTCTGGAGAACACTTATAGGATTCACTGTTTGATTCTATCTTATTCTATCATGGTCCTGTCCCATTAATTTTTTTTAACTAATTACTTTTCTGGAATGAAATAGCAAACACTCACTGAGTGTTTATTTCTATGCCAGGCATGAGGTGAGCAACTTACATGAATTCATTATTTCTCCTATTAACCTCATGAGGTAGATACTATCATTATATACTTTATACTTAAATATTTATTGTAATAATATGCCCATATATAATATGTAACATATAATATATATAATTATATAATTATAACATCACCCATTTTACAGGTGAGGAAAGTGACGCACAGGGAGGTTATGTGGCTGGTTCAAGGTCATACATCCTGTAAGTCACAGAGCTGGGCTTTAAACAAAGAGGTTTGTTTGCTTCCAGGACTAGGACTTTTAAATACTTTATAGTTGTAGAATTTTGAGCTAGCAGAGACTATAGAAGTCATCTTATTGAGATCTAGAGAAGTTATAGAGCTTCCCTACAGTTATGTAGAAGGTTAAGACTAGTGTCTTGCTTGCTGACTCCCAAGTCCAAGTCCAGGGCTTCTTCCCTGCTGCATGCCTCAGGCATGCTTATTGAATTTGCAGATAATAGAATGTTGGAAAGAAAAATTCTACAATTGAAAATACAAGAGCGATTCTAAGTGATTTTGACAGTCTAGAATGCGGGTTGAAACCAATAAGATGAAAGTGAATAGAGATATATGTAAGCTTTTATATTTAGGTTCAAAAGCACCAAGTGCACAAGTGTCTGGTGGGGAAGACTTTGTCTGCATGCAGTTTAACAGTAATGAGATCATCAGAGGTGTCAGGAGGTGAGGATGAGGGGACACAATTTTAGGCTGCATTAATAACATGGCATTCAGATCACAGGAAATGAGGGTCCTCCCTGTGTACCCATTCACTCATATTTGGGAAGTGGAGTATTGAGCTTTCTTCTGGTCACCATGTTTTGATAGGGATGGACACAGTAGTGGGTTGAATTGTGTCCCCTCAGAAAATAGGCCCAAGTCCTAACCTCTAGTACTTATGACCTCACTTGGAAAAGAGTCTTTGCAGATGTAAGTAAGCTAAGAAACTTGGGATAAGATCATCCTGGATTTAGGGTGAGCTGTAAATCCAATGACTGGTGTCCTTTTAAGAGAGAGGAAAGGACTTGAGAGGCAGAGAGAGACCAGGAAAGAAGGTCGTGTGAAGACAGAGGCAGAAATTGGAGTTGTGCTGCCACGTCCAGGGAATACCAGGAGCCGCCGGAGGCTGGAAGAAGCAAGGAAGGATTCTTTCCTGGAGGAATCCGTTCCTTTGGAGGGAGTGTGGCCTGGCAGACCCCCTTATTTTGGACTTCTGGCTTTCGCAACACTGAGAGAATAAATTTCTGTTGATTTAAGTCTTTCAATTTGCGGTAATTTGTTACAGCAGCTGTAGGAAACGAATATAGATACAAAGTCAAGAACCCCTAGAAAAGGGTGCCCTGAGGACAGGTCCTGTAAACTGTGGTGCATGAAGAGTGGTTGGAGGCCCTGCGTGGGATTAGGGCCGAGTGGCCATGTAACCGACACTGCTGCACTCTCGTCGTTGCCAGGGGTAGACTGGTGGGGCCACCTGCAGGCCGCTCTCAGAAACCCTACAGAGCCTGGGAGTCTGAGCTCAGGGCTGGCAGTACTACACCGGGAAGTATAATTAAGTCAGAGAAAGTTGTCATCGTCAACTTCCCCCAAAGTATCCTTTGATCCTTTCACTCTCCCATGCAAGGAACTTTAGTTTTGTCATCACCCCGAGTAGTGACAGAGCCCCCAAGGACTTGGCAGAGCACACTCAAGGGCTCTCTTGGAAACCCCACAAACACAAGAGGGTCCTTTGCAGGGGGCTGGAATTCCCAGGAAAGGGGGTGGGGCAAGTGCCTGGGGCTCTGGGATCGCCCTTTTTGAGTAATACCTTCTTAAAACTTTGTCTTAATTTGGCTTTAGGACACCATCTTACCTGGTTTGGGTGATTGGATTGGGTGATTGGATTCACTCAATGAGATAGTGGACACACAGCGTAGGCAGAACTTTGGGGGAGGGTGGACAGGATAAGGTCAATTAGGGAAGTGTTGAGTTGGAGGCTGAAAACCTTTCTTACAGTTTGGAGCTTAAGACTAAGGGAGACTAGATGTGGTGAGTGTTACTAATATACAGGTGGTAGTTGAAGCTGATGGTCCAAGGACACTGGAAAGGGCCTTATGAACCTCAAAGCTGAGGTTTATAGAGGAGCAGCATTGGTATTTCCTCATTAGAGAAGCAGAATCTTGGGCCCCACCCCAGGCCTGTCTAATTGCAGATTACATTTTAACAAGGCCCCCAGGGGATCCATTTGCACATTAAAGTCCAAGTAGCACTGCTCTGGGCCAGTGGTTCTTTTCCTCTTCTTTGAAAGCTCATTAGCATCCCCAGTCCCTGGGTTCTGACCAATTGAGAGAATAGAATTACCTGCAGAGCTAGTTAAAGCACAGATTGTTGGGCCCCACCTCCAGAGGTTCTGATTCTGTAGACCTAGGGTAGGGCCTAAAATTCTGCATTTCTAACAACTTTCCAGCTGGTTCTGATGCTGCTGGTCCCCAGCCCACACTTTGAGACACACTCGCAGAGTGAGGTAAGGCTCGAAGAGGGCCCAGGATAGAATCCCAAGGGAAACCAATATTTAGAGGTCAGTAGAGGAAGCAAGAAAAGAGGAGGAGAGGTTTCCGATGCAGGAAGCAAGCCAGGAAAATGGGTTATCCCTAGTGGCTTTTCCACCACACTCTTTAGGCCTTGAGGATCGCCCTCATCCTGTTTCTGCCTTCCTGTTTGGTGAAGTCTAACAGCACTCCTTGGAACAACATGCACTACTTGGAAATTTTGTATGTGATTGTGTCATGTCCACCTTTCGGGCTGTCCCTTGCTTTAAGGAGAAAGCCCAAACTCCTTAGGTCACCACACAAAGCCTTCTGAGCTCCTTCCCTCCTCTCTTCTGGGGCCCTTTGCTCTGGGCATCGCAACCTACTTGTCAATCTTCAGTTAATTTTGCCCTTTCATACTTCCCTGCATCTGTGATGTGTCTTCAGCCCTCTGCCTCATCTCCCAGCTCCTACTCACAAGATTAGAATACCCTCTGAGAAGGAGTCTCTTTATTTATTTTATATCTCTTTCCACTCCACCCTTTGCCACCTCCAACTTCTGACTCAGTTCAAACATTACCGCCCTCCAAGCCTTGCCCTGAATCCCGAGGCTAGGGTAAGCCCCTCCTGTGTTCTACTTTCTGTCATAATATTCATCACCTCACTTCACAGTAGTTGATTTAATTATCTGCCTCCCTCACTCTATGTGGGCTTTCTTTGAATAGAGAACTAGGTTTCATTTGATTTTTGCACCTCCAGCTCTGAGTACAATGCCTGGCACAGAGCACGCACCCGACTCTTGTTTGCTGAATGAAAAAATTCAGGAATCAGTGAGCGAATGGATATAAATGTCAACACATTTGAGAACCGAAGCCTCCTTCCTTGGGCCCACAGTGTCTTCCTTAGGTCTTCTGCTCCTTCCCCAGGAGGGAGACCAAAGACTCTCCTCTAGTCACTGTCCCACTGGAGAGCACAAGCCAGTCACCTCAACAGTACTGGCAGTAGATTGTTGATGCCTTCATTTTCCTGGCCAGCCGTGTGTCCACCTCTCTCCAGTACAAAATCACACAAACACATTCTCTCTTCAGTTTGCTAATTCCTGTCTTAGTAATGGAGAGCCAGCAAGGTGAAGGCAGAGGGTAGAGGTATCTCTTTCAGCCCCTGTGTGTATTCCTGGCTCCAAGGGACCAACCCAGACTTTAAGAGGGAAGCTTGGCTTTTTAACACCACCAGGTGGCCAAGAGTCATTAATCCCTGGACCCACAAGGCTCACAGCATGTGGTGGCTTGAGTCAGTTACTAACTGGGGAGCCTGCTGATGGGCTCTTCTATACATCCAGCAGAGGAGAGCACCTGGAGAAGGGCGGGGGAAAGGGGTCAGAAGTGAGCCCTCAGGAGGTTACATTGCTGCCACACTGCCAAATATATGCTCATCTTCACCACTGACACAGACACCTCTTTTCTGTTTAACGAGAGCTTTCATGCCTTCTCTTTCTCTTTCCTGGCAAGAAGCTCACAGGGAAGTAAGATGGGACCTGAGAGTCAAAGCATGGGTGGGACTTACCCAAAGTCCCGCAGTGTGTGAAGGTGCAGTTGGATTTGAACCCAGCCTGGTCTGCCTCCAGCCTCTTCACCCGCCTCAATATGCTGCATCTAAAATAATGTTAAAATATGTATAAACCATACAGGGTGAAGTGCAAATTATTCCTTCTGTGGAAGTGCAAAATAGCCAAGTGGTGACGGGAACTTGGCAGGGATGGAGTGGGATGAGTCAGGGACAGCTTTTTGAGGTAGGAGAGCTGTTCTGTGGGGCTGAGAGAGGGGGAGGCATGGCAGGCAGGGAGCAAGGGGGAGAGAATTCTAGTGGGAGAATCGCGGGCCTGAAGGGGGATAGCACACCATGTGGCCTTCCTGTAGTGGTGGGCTGTGGATGGAAGCATGAGACGGGGAGCAGAACAGAGCTGGAAAGGCCCTGTCCTCATGAAGGTGGTCCCCGAGCCCAGAGCCGTGTGCCTGTGTGCGCGTGCAGAAGCGGGGCATTGTTGTGTGCGAGGATGTGGTGTGTGCCCGTGTATGCATACGTGGGCTGTGGATATATGTGGTGTTGGTGTGTAGGGGAGTATGCAGTGTGTTCAGGTGGGGTACAAGGTGCATCAGAAAATTGCCAGTCGTGGGTTTCTAATATCCTGTCTTTTCTTACCTGTGGATAAGCACTGTCTACTCCACCCCCGCCAACAGCACACACACACTGCTCAGTATTAACCCTGTATTCCTTTTAGTCCTAGATATGTAGGATTATGGAATTTATTTAACCGAGTTCTGTAAAAGTGGACATTTTTAGCACATACGTAACTCATAGGCATGGCTACGTTTAAGTACTCAGTGCTGTTGGGATGTGCCCTTTTGGTCTCTCAGCTCTACCACCCTTGCTGTTGGATCACATGCAGGTTCTGTCTATGTGGTGGTGGGTGGTGGGTCCTAGGAGGGGATGCCCAAGTCTATACTCTACCAGCTTGGGCCCAGCAGAAAGAGAACTTTTTACCTATAATTTAGATATAAAACCCAAAGTGAATCTCATTGGTTGGATTTGGGTCACGTGTTCATCTCTGAGCCAATCACCGTATCTTTGGGATAAAAACCTTTAATTGGCTGCTCAGGTCACATGACCATCTCTGAGTCAGGGGTGGGGTCAAGCACCCCTGAGAATGGACAGGTTCCAAGGACCTTTGGAATGTTGGTGCCAGAGGGGCCAGTGGATGTTGAACAGATACAGAACCTGCCTCTTCCTGTTGACCGAAAGTTTCTAATTTGTGTGAACTTGGTCGTGCCTCAGAGAGGGAACTGAACTTGTGTGCGTGTCAGGACCTGGGCCAAGGGCTGTCTGATATTATGTCTTTCATCTTCACAATCTCCTTGTAAGTTGGGTGCCAGTGAGCACAGAACTTACAGATGAGGGCATGGTATTCAGAGGACTAAAAGGACTTGGTTGGATCACGCATCTGGAAGGTGACAGGCTGGGGTAGAACTGCATACCTCTTGGGTCACTGCTTCCTGCCAATCATGCCCCACTTGAGGACGAACCTTGGGGTGAGAAGGAATCTTAGTATTGTGGCAATAATGTGAGCATCAGATTCAGGCTTCATTTCTAGAACCAGTTCTCTTACTTATTAGTTGAGTCCCAGGTTCCTATTCTGCAAAATGAGAATGATGAAGTCTGCCCTGCTGAGATCTCAGAATTGTCCCATCAATCAAATGAGATAGAGGGCTTTGGATATTGTCAGGAGCTGAATACATGTAAAATGTAACCAAGGCTGGTTGTTAAATAGTGACACATTTCTGTGTTGGGTAGTAAACAGCTTCTGCCTCTGACCACCTTACCAATACTCTGGCTCCTCCCAGGGTCCTTGGGCTTGGAACTCTTGTGACGTCCCCATGATCCAGCAACCAAAGGGGCAATATCTGACTTCAGTCACAGAAGAGGAGGTCACCTAGAGAAATACTTGCAACTTCAGCTGCACACAACTCCCATCCCTTCTTATGGGCCCAGAATGGCTATGTTAGCCCTCTTCTCCCGCTGGTGATCTGCCTTCTCCTTCCCGAACTCCCAATGTTCACCATGAAGCAGCCAGTCCTGGACTGTGGGTGTGAAAGAAATGTCTCCTGCTTTTATGGGTGCCCTGTGGGGTTCTGCACTTTCTCAACCTCCTCGAGGCTCCCTTGACAGGTTTTGGGTCACAGCTGAAGTGGGAAGGAGTGGGGAAGAATGGGCAAAAGGGTCTGAAAAATCTCCTGGGATGGAAAATAGTTCAATTTTGTCTAACCTGGTGTTTCTGAATTGTGACAAGTGGTATAATCTGATGGTTAGGAGTACAGGGTTGGGAGCCAGACTTCCCTGAATAAACTCGTGCTCCTTCATAGTGATCTTGGGCAAGTTACTAACATTACCTGTGCTTCAGTTTTCTCATCTGTGAAAGGGGAATGTTAATGGTACATGCTCTAGTTGTCTAGGATTAAATAAAAGGATATTTGTGGATCACTTAAAATAGTGTCTGGCTTGTAGTTAGTATTAATTTTTAAAATTGTGTATATAATTGTATGTATGTCTCACATGAGATATATATGTATCATTATGTATTATGTATTATATATGTAATACCTATATATATGTAATATCAATGTATATATGTAGTAACTGTTTTCATTCTTTGGAAGGAGTATTATGCAAATGGTACTTTTGAAGTGCTGGGGTGGAGGAATCCTGAACAGGGAGGAAAGTATAGGATGTGTTCACTGTACACTTCCCTGTTTTTTTTTTTTTGTAAAAATTTTTAAATGTTTATTCATTTTTGAAAGACAGAGAGAGACAAAGCACAAGCAGGGGTGGGGTGGAGAGAGGGGGACACAGAATCCGAAGCAGGCTCCAGGCTCTGAGTTGTCAGCACAGAGCCCGACACGGGGCTCGAACTCACCAACCGCGAGGCTCGATCATGACCTGAGACGAAGTCCGACGCTGAACGGACCAAGTCACCCAGATGCCCCTTCCCTGGCTTTAAATATTCCTTTTTGTGATTAGATTATGTAGCCTGGGTTTCAGCTTGGACATTCTGATTATCATCCATTTAGGACATGAATAGCTCTGAAATAATCTTCCTTGCAGGTGATTCTTATCAAGCTATTCCCTCTCTTAGGAGCCTGCAATGGCTTTCTGTTCCCTTTACTATGGAGCGTGTAGCACTCAGTCCTGCATTGAGCTGCCCCATCTGCCTCCTCCCAGGCCTATGTTACTAGGATCCTTTCGCCTCCCTAACCAGAACAGACTCTCAGGTACAGCCCAGAATGGGGCCCAGGTCTTGTTCTTATCTCTCTCACTCCCATTTTCACCTGTGATGTCCTCCTGCCTATTCTCATCAAATCCAGGTTCACACCTTTATAACCCAACATGAAGCTCCTCTGTAGAGCAACACCCAAGTGTTCTAGGAAGGATGGAGGGGGCTTTGGCCCCAGCCTTGTGTGTGCAGCTTGGAATGGGTTCACATGCAGCCATGTGATTTTTGCAGTATTTTCTGTGGATGTTCTTTTCTCATTAGACAGTAAATCCCTGGCAACCCCTCCTCCCCACCAGATCAGGGTCTAGACATCTACTTCTTTTGCAGCTAGCTAGCTCTTGGCACCCAGTAGGTGCTGCTTAGGTGAAGAGTTGAGAATGCAAGCCCAGGATGAACCTCCCTCCCTCTATCCCTCCCATTCTTCCTTCCTTCCTTCCTTCCTTCCTTCCTTCCTTCCTTCCTTCCTTCCTTCCTTCCTATGTTTATTTATTTTGAGAGAGAGAGAGAGAGGTGGGGGAGGGGCAGAGAGAGAGAGGAAAGAGAATACCAAGCAGGCTCCATGCTGTCAGTGGAGAGCCCCACACGGGGCTCCATCTCACGAACCTCAAGATCATGACTTGAGCCGAAATGCAGTGTCCGAGTATTAACTGACTGAGCCATCTAGGCACCCTAGATCAGATGAATTTTCTAAGGCAAGAGGTCAGGCCTGTAGTCATAAAGCCTCAAAGACAACCAAAAATTTTTCATAGGATTAGCAGGGACAATGTTTAGAAAGTATCTCTTCCATTTCTTTGCTCTACAGGGGCAGCAATTAGAGCCCAGAGAAATGGGCCCTGGCATCACACAATGGGGGCTCTAGGACTAGATTGACCCTCCACCTGGTGTCCCCGCCCTGACAGCATGCCTGGCCACAACCCATCTGCTGCCTAGACTCTCATCAGCAGTGACTAGGTCTGTCTTCAGTTCAGGGGCCGCCTCAGCGCACCCCATCTTTCCTTGGTCTATTTAGAAGCACCAGAGGATTAGGGTGACAGCAGTGTTTTCAGGTGAAGGCCACCTTCAAATCCCAGCTCTATCACCCAGCCATATATCCTTCCTTGGGTAGTTACTCAATCTCTTTAAATCTCAATTCTGTACCTGGAAAATAGAGATGATGGTAATGGTACTCACCTCAAAAGGATGTTGCATGAATTCAGACGGATCATCTGTGCAAAGGGCTTGTACAATGCCTGGCAGTAAGGCTTATCTACATGGGCTATTATTTTATGTATGACTTGACTCCAGACCATGGGTTCTGTCAAGATCTTAGAACTCCCCCCTCTCTGAGGCCTCCCAGACTATGTGGAGAGTTTTCCAGATTCTCCTCAGGGCCTGCAGAGCACATTATACTCACATATGTGGATATTTGTGACCATGTTCTGTAGTCACCTGTCCACGGGCATGTTTCCTCTACCCTCATGTCAGGGATAAATGCTTGCAGAAATAAACATTGAAAATGGCCTCTCCTGCCCTACTCCTCCATTTTTAAATTTTAATTTAATTTATTCATTTTTAAAACCAGGCAGTTCCTTCCCATGGTTAAAAATCCACAGTAAATATACGGTAAAAATTATCCTTTCTTTGCCTTTCTCTTCCCTAGTGGCAGGCAACGTTATAATTTTTAAATTATGTATTCTTCCAGAGCTATTATTCATGTGTGTGTGTGTGTGCATCTGCAAGGATATATTAAATAGTCTGTCAATGTTCTTTTTGTTTCTCCATTTTTGATGACAATTCTGTGTTATTGATATGGTTGTATAGCCCAGGTTCTGGAGCCGGATGGCCTGGTGCAAGCCCTGGTTCCACCACTGGCTGTGTAATCTTGGACAGGCTACTTAACTTCTCTGTGCCTTGTTATTTCATCTGTAAAATAAGATATGTAGCAGTAGCTATCTCACAGGATTGTTATGAGGAAATGTGAATAAAGCATTGAGAATGGTGCTTGCACAGAACAGGGGCTCAGTGATGTCAGCTATTATTATGGGCTGCCTTTCATTCAGTGCTGACCACAAGCCAGGACTATGCTACCTCCTTTATACTCATTATCTCCTCAATCACCCAACAACTCTGTGAGACACGGACTTTTATCTCTCTTACACAGACTCAGACTGAGATAGAGCTGGTATCGGGTATCTGGCCTGGCTGGGTTCCTTGGGCAGAGTAAATGTCAGAGATGAGCTCTGAGGCTGAACTGCCAGAACGTGTGCTGTCCTTTAAAGCTTCTTATTTACACCTTCTTCCTAGGTCCATATTCTGTACACAGTAGGTGCTCAGTAATAGCTTGGGTCTTTCCTTCCCAATGCCTTTGGTTTGTGTTTTGAGGCCATTGTTTCTAGGCAGGATCTTTGAAGCTCTAGATATGTCCTCATTTGACCCTCCATTCAGCCCAAGGCCTTATGTTTAGAATCTGCAGTTCCTGCCTGGCACATCTCTAAGGGAATCTGCCTTCCAATTATCTTTTTCTTTTTTTCTCATATTTATATCAGCAGAAATGAAGGAGAGAAAAACCAGCCTTTAACTAGGATTTTATTACCCATTGACCTCAGCCATCTCTATCTATCTCTCCCGAGCTCTGCCCATTAGTTGTCAGGGCAACGTGGTGTAACTCCAGGCCTGCTGCAGTTGGCTGGGTTTAATTCTCCCCCGCCGCCCTGTTGGCTGGGCATGGCTGCCCTGAGTACTTGCTCCGGAAGCATTGTCAGGCATGGCCCTGGAAAAGTAAATCAGGAGAATGAGACATATTTGGAGGAAGAGAAGGATAACTGCCCAGCCCTTTATTCTCAGAGAGTAATTACAGCTTTAAGTATGGTTCATGGGTCATTGCTAGAAATCATGAGGTTGAACACAGTGCAGAACTGCACATGTGGGAATGGCTGAATTTGAAGCTGCTCAGCCTTATCTGGGCTAAAGCTTTGCTCTGGCCTGTCTTGAATCTCTACAGCACATCCAGACCCCATGCTTTGATCCGAGGCCCTGCCTCTGTCTCCCCATCCCTGTCTCTGACCTCCTTGGAAGAAGGGGGAACAATTTTCTGCATTTATCTCCTCCTCATTTTGGCACATTTCTGTTGCCATGCCTGGATTGTCATCATTCCCTTCCAAATTGCCCATCCTGCCTCCTCCTACTAACCTCTCCTAACCTCTGAAGCACCTCCTTCCTTTTCCAGAGTTTTAAAATAGTTCCCAATATTTCCCTTTCCATTAGCAACCACTCTGCCTTCACATATGCAAAGGTTCCCCTCTGCCTTCACTTGGCTCCATAATCGCTAGAGCTACTTTCCTCAGCCCACAAGTGTTGACTGGCATCTTATCTAAGTCCAGCCTGGAGGAGACATGGTTCTTGTCATGGAGAAGCTTACAACTGAGACAAAAGTGTAACCAATACGCAGTGTCTGTACTAGGATAGCAGTAAGCACTGACTTGTAGAAGCACAGGTGGTGGAAAGACAGATCAGTTGAGAAAACAGAGCAAGGACAAGTGGCCTTGGTTGGACATTCAGGACAGGACATTCTCAGAGACTTTTGCACATAGTGTGTACTGACAAGGTTAGACAACTTCTTTTATTTTTTAAAGATTTAAAAAAATATTTATTTGAGAGAGAGAGAGAGGAGGAGGGAGGGCCAGAGAAAATGGGGGACAGGAGATTTGTGCTGATAGCACAGAGCCCGATGTGGGGCTCAAACTCACAAACCATCAGATTATGACCAGAGCTGAAGTCGGATGCTTAACCAACCAAGCTACCCAGGCACCAAGGGTTAGGTAACTTCTTATAGCTGTCACCCTATAGTTCTGCCATCAGGATCTGGAGATGTGATGGAGGTAACTCTGTTTCTGTTTATCTTTTCTCAACTCTGTTCAGTGACTTGAAATTGGCCATAGTGGGAGCATTCACATCATGGAAATCAGCAAACATTACAAAATGGAACTTTTTTTTTGAGAGCTGGTTTATCAACACACCTCTGGGGCATCACAGAGAGAGTAACATTTTCCTGGGGACTTGAAAGATAGACAGCAGGTTTCTAAGTGAAGGAAGTAGGGGAGAGGAAAGGGGAGAGGACATTTGTTGGCTGGGGCTTTTTCAGTTGCCAGTAATAGAAATTTAATTCAAAATAACTCAAGGGAAAAAAGTATTGTGTTAGCTTATCTCATAAGGAAGAAGTGGTGATTTCAGGCATGGCTGGAACAAAGGGTTACATAATGTTAGGAAAATCTCTGCCTTTCCCCTAAAAGTAACTTTGGCTCTATCTTTATCTCTGTCATCTCTGTCTCTTCATTTCCATCACCCTCTCCTCTTTGTCTCATTTCTACTTCCAGTCTCACAAGGAGAGAGACACTGTGCTGTCCTCCAGCATTTAAATCCATCTGCCAATGGTCTCTTCATGTAGTCATGTGCCAGCCTTTGAACACCTGCTCTGTCCATGATGATGCATGCATGCTAATAAAAAAAAAAGAGGTTCTGCACTCAGAATGGGAAAGGTTTACTAAACAGGGAAAGACATGGTTTCCTCACAAGATTCCAGGCAGTGGGAAGAGAATGAAAAGTGAAAGTGCCTCATGGGTTTAAAGAATGTTGAGATGCTTGGTGTATTTGGCAGCAGGCTTCTTCCAGGCATTGCCAAACTTCCAGGATGAATGACCTACACCTGTGGCCCATTTTCTCTGCCACTTGCCCTCTGCATTCTAGAGTTGTCACCACTCCATTGAAACTGAACTCCTGAAAGTACATTAATGAACTCTGGTCCCAAAGGCAACAGTTTCTCAACCCTCATTTTCTTGATCTGTGTTATTTGATTACTGACCTGTTCATTGCTCATTGAAATTATTGCCTTTCTCCTTGGCTTTTGCCATAACACCATATGCATATGTGGCCTACCTCCTTGCAACTGCTTCTCTGACCGGAGCTGTGGTTGGACGCCTTTACCCTGGGCCCACTTCTCTTCTCTCCCTATTGTCTTCCCTCTGGAGTTTCCTCTATTTCTATAGCTTAAGCCACACTGATCACTTTCAAATTTAGAATTCTGGACCTCACATCTGAGTTTCTAGCTGCGTACTTCTAGCTGACTGCTGCACTTCCTTTAGGCTTCATGCTCACTCAGACTCAGTCGACCCAAACCGAAGTTGTCTTTTTTCTCAAACTCCTCTCACAATTTTCATGCCCCTCAGGATGATGCCATACTTCTAATTTTCCAGTCACCACTCTAGTAGGATCTCTCGTGGGTACTTCCTTTTCACTACTCTCACTCCAGTCCTCCAGCCATTGACCTTAGACTACACTACTTTTCTGGGCAGGCATGTAGGAAATATTTACCTGATCTAATGATACAAAGATTTCTATTTTAATTCCATTTTGTTCAGACAATATACGTCATATGATTTTAAGAGTTTAAAATGTTTTGAGGCTTGTCTATAGCCTATAATATCTTGGTAACTTTTTTGTATGCACTCAAAAAGTCTGTACTCTGCTATTGTTTGGAGAGTTCTATAAATGTTAGTCAGATCGAGTTTGTTGATAATATTGTTCAAGTATCTATATCCTTACTAATGTTTTGTCTACTTCTATCTGTTGTTAGGAGATAGCTATGAAAATCTCTGACTTTCATTGTGGATTTGTTTATTTCTTTTTGCATTTCCAGTTTTTTTTTTTTTTTTTTGCTTTATCTATTTTGAAGCTATGTTATCAGGTGTATAAATTTTTAGGCTTGTTATTTATTCCTGATGAATTGACTTCTTTATAATTATAAAACGACCATGTTCATCTCTGGTTATATAATTTGCTCAAAAATATGTTCTGTGAATATGTCACCCCGGCTTACTTTTTATTAGACTTAGTATGGTATATCCTTTTCCTTTTTTAATTTTTATTTTTAACTTCATTGTCTTTTTATTTTTAGAGTAGGTTTCTTGTAGACAGTTATAGTTGGTTCTTGATATTTTTATCTGATCTGTCTTTGCCTTTGTTTTGGGTTTTCAGCTCATCCATATTTAGTATAATTAGTGATATAAGTTGAGTTTTCTCTCTGGGTTTCATTTCGGATAGTTTCTATTTCTATATGTTCAAGTTTACTAGTATTTACTTCTGTTACATATAATTTGCCATTAATCCCATATGGCGTTATTATAAAACAAATCTCAGACATTGATGTTTTCATCTTGAGAAGTTTTATTTGGACCTTCAAAAGATATTCCCTCTTTAACCTTTTCCTTAGCTTTTTGAATATGAAATACAATTATAACAACTCTGAAATATAGTTATAACAACTCTTTTAATGTCCATCTAAGTTAATTCTGCTTTAGTTCTGGGTCATTTCAACTGATTGTTTTTCTCATTATTATATTTTTTTGCTTCCTTGCATGCTTGGTTATCTTTTATTGGATTTTAGACATTGCAAAATTTACCTTGTTAGATGTTGATATTTTTATATTTCTATCCTTTACCTGAGATGTAGTTAAATTACTTGGAAACAGTTTGATTGTTCTTGTTTTTAAGATTTGTCAGATAAAACCAGAACAACATTTAACCTATGGCTAATTTTTTTCCCACTGCTAAGGTAAGATTTTTGAGTATTCTACCACACATTTCATAAATGTGAGGTTTTCCAGTCTGGCTGGTCAGTTCAGACACTTCCTGGCCCTGTATGACCATCAAATCCTGCCTTTTCTAATCTTTTTGGAAAGCTCTTTCCCTGGCATCAGGTAGTTTTCTCACATGCATTTGCTGATGGGTACTCTGATGAACACTCATGGCAGAACTTCTGCATATCTCCAGCATTCTGTTTTTGCTGCTCTCTTCTGTCTCATACTGTAAGCTCTGACTGCCTTAGTCTTCAGGACTTTCAACTCTGTGCTCAACTCAAGGAGACTGGGACATCACTTGTGTTCTTTGTGCTGTGGCCTAGAAACCCTCAAAACATAAGGTGGGTACTCATTGGCCTTCTCTTTCTTTATTGTCTCACAGGGACACTGACTTTCATTGCCCGATGTCCAATGTCTTGAAAATTGTGATTTTATAGATTTTGTCTGTTTTTAGTAGTTTTAAGCTGGGAGGAGGGTTGTAAATCTGGTTCATGCTACTCCATTTTGGCTGGAAGCTTAACTTCTTCATTATATTTTTATTTTTATAGCTTTACTTTAAAAAAAAAATTTTTTTAACATTTATTTATTTTTGAGAGAGAGAGAGAGACAGAGCATGAACAGGGGAGGGGCAGAGAGAGAGGGAGACACAGAATCTGAAACAGGCTCCAGGCTCTGAGCTGTCAGCACAGAGCCCGAAGCGGGGCTTGAACTCATGGACCGTGAGATCATGACCTGAGCCGAAGTCGGACGCTTAACCGACCAAGACACCCAGGCGCCCCCAGGCGCCCCTTTATGGCTTTACTTTTATAATCACTAGTTCTTTCTTCATTTGTACCTGCTCTTATTCCATAACATCCTGGTTCATTTTCGTAAATGCTATTTAAAAAATCGCTTTAAGGACTTTAAACATAAGAGATGTTTTATTATATTTATTTCCTCGGGACTAATAGTTCAAATTCCTTGATTTTCCTCCTTATATTTCATTGTGTTGGTATTCCTCATATAGGTAGTAAATTTAGATTGTAAGTTAGTCTCTGTGGGTGATTTTTCTTTCATATATTCAGGGTTGTGACAGGCCGGACCCAAAACTCAACGGCATTGGCGAAGCTTTATCGGGGCTCCAGCTTCAGCTGAAGGGAAACCCTAGCAGAGGGAACTAGCAAAGAGTAGTTACATTAGCCTCTGCGAACAGCCAGAAGCCCTGCTTATATACAGAAAGTCCCTGCTTAGGTTCCCACCTGGGTCCAATAGGCTAGTAAGGAAAAGGAGGGAAAAAGTGCTTCGCTTTGATTGGTTAGAGGGGCCTCATCCTGCTCTATCGGCAGGCAACTCAGGCAGCTCATTGGTGCTTTTTGGAGCGGGGTCCTCTGTTTTAAGTCTGGCTGGCATATGGGGCGACACTCTGGTTCTGCTCTGTAAGGGAAGCAGTTTGATGGCAGTAGCCAACAGGAAACACCCCAGGCGCATAATGTTTTTCACTTGGAGCTTGTTCCCATAGTTCCTGACTATTTTGTTTCCTCCTTTCTGAAATCCATGGACAGAGGAGACAGCAGCAGCAGTTCTCACAGCTTCACTTTCCATACAAGGTGGGTTTTAGAAGGATGTCTCCATAGAAGGTTGCTAATTCTTCCAGATCATGTATTTAAAAACATATAGAAGAGATAAAACACCATTAAAGCAAATTCATAGTAGGTTCCAGTCAGCGACTCCTTCCAGCTAGCTGAACATTATAGAATAGACCTCTGGTTTAGTTTGAAACTTGTCATTTATTTTCTCGCCCAAGGATTGTCTGCTCAGCTCCCAAGTAATGCTGAATCTCTCTTTGGTGTTTAAAATCACTCCTTTAGTGTTCTTTTTATTCATTGGAAAATGGATTCTTTTCCCTCCAGATTTTGAAGGTAAATGCCTGGGTGGGACAGTGATGTGGGGCCATCAGTTGAGAGGCTATAAGAATTCCAGAGAGGAGCATGAGTTGGATTCAATCATATATTGATTTTTAGCCCAGTAAATTGTGGCTGCTTCGTAGTAAGGTAACAAGTACGCTGTGCTTTTCAGAAAGAGATGTGATCAGCTTTTAAACAATAAAGAGGAGCACTGCTGGGCAGAGTGATTCGATTTAAATCCACATGAAAGCCAGTGGTGAGGTTAAAATAAACAAAGCAACATTAAAAGCCATTGCCACACCCAGAACCCAATGTCAGCTATAAAACAGAGAAGGGAATTTAAGCCATCCAAGGTGAATTTTCAAGAAATCGAATCCCTTTGAGGATAACAGACTAGATTTAGCTGAAATACCTCAGTGGCTGTGCATTTAGTCATCCCTTTTCCAGGCATGCAGGAAGAATTCAGTATGAAAAAGGGCCTCTGATGGGCAACCACTGAATACAGTGGACAGGAGGCATCATTTTCCTCTAGAAGGGGGGCTAGTCTTTGCAAGCGAGAGGGCACAGATTTTCTGGCTGGGGCTCTTCCTTTGACTCTGTACCTTGCATCATGTGTCCTAGTTGCTTCTCATCTGACCCGTTTGGGGTTCCAAAGCTGTGTGTTTCAGCTAAAACCTCACCCTTTCTGAGCAGAGGGACTGAGCTCATACTCCTGAGATCTCTGTATGGTGATTTCCACTGCTGGTGATGCTCCTTGGAGAATCTGACTTTGTGCTCCTAGCTCCAAGCTTATGGGGTTGTGTTGTGAGTTTTGTGTTCTATTTCTTGATGATGGAGAGCCCCGAGCCTCCTGTTATTTGTGGGTTTAAGACTCCCTGGAATCAGCATGCTGAAATGTGCCTTTGGCCACTGGTGGACTGGGCAGGTGTTGGGCAGGCTTTCCTAAAGCCAAGCCTGTCATGTGGGGCAGTGCCTCTCTTTTCCTAGCCCGGGAGGGTGCTATTTGTGTGTCTGGATAAGATTTTGAGACTCTAATTCATGCTTTTCTTTTTCTTCTTGCATTTTCTCCTATTCCTTCTCCCTATTCATACTTGCTCTGTGTTCATTGCTTCAAGGAAGGCACAGGGCAGAGTGAAAGGCAATGTCAGCAAAACAATTTCTTCTAGGACTTTGTTCTAGAAGTCTAATTCTTAAAGGGAGAGGATAACTTAAAAGTTTTTTGAAAAACATGCAGGGAGAAATTCCCACCCCAAATACAATCTAGAGCTTAGTTCCTCAGGCTGGAGAATGTGACGGAAAGAGGTTGATGGAGCCCAGACAACAAAGAGCTGGACTCAATTTCCTGGGCATGCCCTGGGGAGACAGTGAGGGTCAGCAAAAGCAGCTCTGTGGTACAGATTGGGCCATTGGCCACATTTCCGAAAGAGGCTTATATACAACACTTGGAACAGAAACAGCTGTAGATGATGAAGGAGCCATGTGGACAGGGACAGTAGCCATGACACTAGTAACAAATGTATACAGATGACCGAGGGTCAGGTGGGACTCTCCCTCTTCAACATCTTGGCCATGGGATAAGAACTTAGAAGGAAATTTGTCACAACCTAGGGGAGTAGGAAATAGTCCCAGGAACTGTGGTTTACTTAGTGTTTGAGAAGCCAAATCCTATGTTTTTCCTCTTGAGCACATAGGAAGACTGTACCTCCAAGCCTCTTGTGTTTAAGGTTGGACAAATGACTAGTTCTGACCATTAAGCCATGAGTAGAAGTGACAGGAATCACTTCTATAGTGAAGTGTAGGAAAGCACCTCTCTGACCCTCCAGTTTCTTCTCCTGCCACATGTTGAGATTACACGTGTCCCACGACATATCTTCCACAGCCTGGGTCCCTGAGTGACTATGGAGAGCACACTGTCTAGCTGACCTGTGCTAGCATAAATGAGAGATAAGCCAGTGTAGGATTAAGTCACTGAGATCTCAGGGTTAATTTGTTCCTGGCAGCAAAACCCAAACTAATCTGACTAACCTGGTGGAAAAGTTAGAAATTAAGTTAAATGGCAGAAAATAGAGTACGATTTTCTATACCCCTGAATTTGTGGATTGAGATTCATGCCTGCCAGAAGGGCATTTGCTGTCCATATGCATCTAATCTGGTCACATTGCAGGTTTTGACCTTCTCTAGGTCTGGGACTATAATGATGTCATTGGTCACCAGTCCCAGGACCCAGCACAGAGCAAGAGAAGACCTAGTAAGTACAGTGTCTCTCACCTACTGAAGATGCATCACCAAAATGTTAGGTCTTCTTCCTCCTTTGTGACCTGTGCCTTCCTCTGCCATGATAGATGGAGAAGTAGGTGGAAAGCAGAGCAAGGATAAGAAAGAGTGTGTCCTTTACCGGCCGAGCACCATCCAGTGCCAGGCCCTGTGCTGGGAGGAACCAGGGGCTGCCCTTAACCTCAAGTCTAAGGGTGTGAGGAGACAGATGCTGTCACAGGAGTGGTACAACACACAAAAAAAGAGGACCAAGAGTGCTGGAAAGAGCAGAGGAGGGACTTGGAGAAAGTGTAGCATGAAATGAAGGAAGAAAGGAAATGATAAGATCATTTGCAATTTGTGTGTGACATGATTTGCATGCAGTATCTCATTTAATCTTTGTGATGATTCTGTGAGGCAAGTACTGGTGACCCTGTGATATAGTTTAAGGTCCTTCCTGTTCAGATTTCAGGTTCCTAGGAGGATGGGACTGAGACTACCTGAGAGTTGTTCTGATCATTCAGTCCTTGGAGACATGAGAAATTCTACTTGTAGCTGCCATGCTGGGGGGGGGGGGGTCCCACCAACCCCATCAGATCCCATATCCAAAGAAGGTTCTCAGTTCAGTTTCTGTGGCCAGTTTCTACCTGTCAACTCATAGCCAGTATTGAGCCCATAGATAGGTTGCAGGAACTGTCCAGTCTCCCAAAGTGAGAGGTCCCAGAAAGGGCCAGACAGGAGAGGGGCACCGGTGGTGGGGCAGGAATTGTAGAAACAGTATCTTGTTCCAGTACCTCATAGCCTCAGAGACTCAGAGTGGGATAGCGACTTGCCTTGGTAATAGGTGACAGGTAATAGGTGGCAGCAGCAGGGTTAGAACTCAAGTCTCCTAACATTTCCCTTCCAACCAGGCTTCCCTAATCATGAGGACCTTGTGGCATTCCTGATGGTGTGACCATTCCTGACCACTCAGGGGCATCCTTACCGGGAGCAAGCAAATAAGGATGTGTGGATAAGACATGATGCACAAGTGGCTATTTCAGCTACCCATTCATTCATGAGGCATTCAAGTTCCCAGTAGATGCCAAGGCTCAGGGTCCAAAGCTGGACTCTGAGGCTCTTGCTGGTGAGGTGGCCATGGGCACACTGCAGGAGGGGCCCTGGAACTTGTTAAATGGCTTTTGATGAAATGTCAGCCTCAAGTCAGAGGATCTGTCCCGGGACCAAGCCAGAGGGAAGTGGAGTGGATGATGCTAGGAGCTCTGCCATGGGGTGGCCATTCTTAAACCTGTCCTCATTTCCAGGGCTGAGGATGCTGTTTACCTGGGATTCACCTCATGGAACACCCAGAGCTCAAGGTCTCTCTCCTTCCATCCCCCAGGAGGGCTGGTGGGCACTACTCCAGGCCTATTGCCTGCACTGCTCTCACTTGCTTGGCTCAAGGCTGTACTGCCAGAGGCTGACCTTCTTATCTGATCTGAATATCCCTATAGCATCAGTGTGCTTCTGGGTTGATTTTTTTTTTTAACTTTTTAGTGTGTATCATTTATTTGTTCCATTTTTTATTTCCATATTTAAATGCATTGTACATAGTTAAAAAACAACTTTATTGTGGAGAACTTTGGGCATATGTAAAAGCAGCCTGAATAGTATAATGACCTCCATTTCCCAGTTATTTTACTTCTATTATTATCAACCCATAGTCCATCTTGTTTTATCTAAATCCTCTTCCACGTTTCTCTCTCTTAAATCACTGTTGAAGCAAACCCAAGATATATCATTTTATCCATAGTTATTTTATTTTTTTAATTTATATCCAAATTAGTTAGCATATAGTTCAACAATGATTTCAGGAGTAGATTCCTTAATGCGCCTTACCCGTTTAGCCCATCCCCCCTCCCACCATCCCTCCAGCAACCCTTTGTTTGTTCTCCATATTTTGAGTCTCTTCTGTTTTGTCCCCCTCCCTGTTTTTATTTTTGTTTCCCTTCCCTTATGTTCATCTGTTTTGTCTCTTAAAGTCCTCATATGAGTGAAGTCATATGATTTTTGTCTTTCTCTGACTGACTAATTTCACTTAGCGTAATACCCTCCAGTTCCATCCACGTAGTTGCAAATGGCAAGATTTCATTCTTTTTGATTGCCGAGTAATACTCCATTGTATATATATACCACATCCTCTTTATCCATTCATCCCTTGATGGACATTTGGGCTCTTTCCATACTTTGGCTATTGTTGATAGTGCTGCTATAAACATTGGGGTGCATGTGCCCCTTCGAAGCAGCATATCTGTATCTTCTGGGTTGATATTTTTGACCATAATGGATTCTGCTGCATAGGTGGCTTCATAAGACCATTGTGAGAGTCTGCAATGGATTTTCTAGAGCCTCAGAGCTCACCATTGAGGACAACTGTGTTTTGCGAACTCTGGAATTACTAAACCCCTATCCCTGGTTTGCCACTAACTTCCCGGAGGAGATGTGCAGACCCAGCAAAGTGGCTGGGTGAAGGTAAGTCCAAGCTGCAGGAGAAGTCTAGTCCAGAATGCAGGCATCTTCTCAGTTTCTTACAAATCCAGTTCAAACCTTGGGACAGATTTTTAAAGAGCCAGTTTAGATTCAACATTGACTTTCAAGCCTGCTGTACAGTCTAAGGCTGGTGCAAATTTGGACATTTACAATGTCACCGGAGGTTCTGGCCCTACCTGGTTTCAGGTTCTTGTCTGACTTCAGACACCAAAGGGAGCTGTTATAGACCCTGAACTATGAGAAAGCCTGTAAGGTGTGATCACCCAAGCTATGTCAACAGTCCAGGTGTCTGGGTCCTTTCTAGGTTCAGGTACTGACTGAACTGATGAGGTGGGGGCCAAACACAAGGCATATGGTGCTGGGGAGGTGTGTCTCCTGTCAGTGTGGCTAAGGAAGCCCATCAGGCTGAGCACAGGGCCCTGGGAAGAGGTTCCTCCGTCCAGAATTAGGAGAGAGGGTAGAGTTGCTGGGCTAAAGTCTGGAAGCTAGAGAAAGGACTCTGAATGAGACAAACAAGGATGAAGGTTGCATATAGTAGAGAGTCATGGCATCTGTGAGGTAGGCAAGAATTAGCAGGAAGCTGAGAGCTGGACAGTGGGAGAGGCTTCCTGGATGACAATCTGAGAACAGGGGTAATGGCCCTCACTGGCTTTTCTGTGCTGAGTGCAGTGTGGTGTGTGGGTCTCTCTGCCCTTATTACAGGAGGAAAGTTGGAGGGGTGGGGCAGACAAAGGATGAATCATGGCAGGTGCTGCCTCCATGGCTGGATCTAAAGGGCATAGCTAGTTGGGGCAGAGTCTTAGCGAGACAGTCATCCCTGGACCAGAAGATCCCCCTTCTTCCATGTTCCCTGCATTGCCCCCACCCCCACCACTGTGAGATAGCCGCATTTGAATATCATGTTTGGCCTGCCATGGTGGCGATGCTATGAAAAGATGACATGGGGGTGTTGGGTGGTCCCTGTAATGTGGGCACTGACTTCTTTTAGAACTTAATAAGAATTTATCTGGGCTACTCCTTAGAGGGTGGTACACACTCTCAGTTGCCCCGCTTTTCATTTCATTTTGGTGGGAGCTATGAAGGATTCTGTCCTGCTTGGTTTGGAGACTGCCTCCTTTCGAGGTTTTATGGCACAGGTCAGGAAGCCCTCCCCTGGCTTCCTGGTCCATGAGAGATCTAGGAGAGGGAGTGGGGAGGTATTGAGACAGAGCCAAGGTTCCTTGCTTTATGAAAGCCCCTTAGGGATTATGTAAGAGAAGAATGTTGGTCACGGTTCCTGGACCTGGGTTCTGGCTGGGCCATTGGCTAGCTGAGTGATGTTTTGGGACACTAATGAAACCCTTTGAGGGCTAGGCTATCATTCATTCCTTCTTTTAGTACTTAGAATGAAATTCAGACTCCATATCCTGCATGGTCTTTCATGATCTGGCCTCTACCCACTTCTATACCACGTCTGTCACTAGAACGTCTCCTTCATTACCTTCTTGTCACTGGTATTCCTTTTCTTCAAACAGTCAAGACTTTATTTTGGTCCCAGGGCCTTTGTTCTTACTGTTTTCTTTCTCAGAACGTACCATCTCCGGATTTGTGCACCGCCTGTTCCCTCTCCTCATGCAGGCATTGCTGGATACCACCCCCTCAGAAAGTCTTCTCTGATCTCCTTCCTGAAGAAGCTGCCGTTTCCTCTGCTTGGTCATTTTTTACACTACTTTCCTATTTTATTTTCTTCATTGCACATAACTGCCATCTGAAACCTTCATTCTTGTCTTTTTGCATACTTGTTTACTTTGTTTGCCTAACCTCTCTCCACATGGAATGATACTGAGGACCTTGCTTATTTCATTTATTACCTGTCCCCAGTAGTGGCACATGCTCAGTAAATACCATTGACTAAATAAATGGAGTTGGTTATTAACAACGACCCTGCTTGCTTCACAGGGTGCCTGAGAGAAGCTGATAAAGTGGTACACGATTTTAATGTTTTGTGGTGCTGGCCCATGTGTGGGGAGTTGTATCTCTCTGCATCAGGACTCCAGAGACACCAGGCCAAGGAGAGCCAAGGAGAGGCAAGAGGGTGCAGCCCAGGGTAGAGAAGGAGACATGGAGGGCCATGGTGCTTGCCTTGTGGGTGCTAATGTTGGCATATGAAAAAAATCACCAAAGCTGCCCATATTCCAGATCCATCTAGCAATTGTCCAAAAATCTCAACTTTGAGATCTCTGCTTCAGTTACTGGGAAAGTTCCCTTCCTCCTGCAGGAGAAGTTCCCAGTGTTTCCAGGTTTCTAGAGAGGTAGGGGGGTTAGAGGAAAGGCCATTGACTGAGTGTCAGAGGACCCTGGCTCTGTGGCCTTGAGCAAAAGTTTCACTGGTCAGAATTCAGCTTCTCTTCTCCAAAATGTGGTGTGAAAATTAATAAAGCAAAACCTCACTAAGGTGGAATCCTGAGGCTAGAAAGGGGAGTCTGTAGCTCTTGATGTCAATTACAGGAAGAATTGTCAATTACAGACCCAAGGGAAGAATCAGCAGGAAAGAATGATCAATGATCAAGGAAAAGATACACATTAAATCTTCTATAAGAAATCAACTACCCCTGCAGCTCAGCCAAGAAGAAACTTTTATAACCCCAAACTCTTGCTTGTTTCCAGTGGGCTTTCATTTAAAATGCCTCCCAACTTCCTCCTCCTTCTCTGTAAAATAATCTTCCTCCCTCCTTTGTTGGTCTTGCCTATGGTTTCATCATAGTCCTAAATTGCATGTCCTAAATTGCAACTCTGTGCTATTCCCAAATAAACCCATGTTTTTTGTTGGCAAAATGGCTTTTATTTTTAATGTTAATAAGGGATTGACAGATGTATTAAGCTACTACTGTTTTTACTGAAACAATGTGGTATGACCTCTGGCAGCCTCTGTGCAAATGTGTCCAACAAAGTTCTGAGTCTTCATGTGTAAAATAAGGAAGTGAAACAAACCCTCCTTCCACTCTGACTTCCTGGGATTCCTAGTGGAACTGAAGCTTGAGACATTGTTACAGTTTCCATCCACAAAGGGCCCCTAGGCCATTGGATGAAGTTACCAATCTGGGTGGCTGGACCTGCTGGGAAATAAACATAGTATCAACACTTACATTTGCATACAATCATACCTGTTTGCATAGAGCAATTATATTCATTTTCTTGCAGTGCAAGGAGGCTTGTGAACGCATCTTGAGACCTTGCCTCCCCCACCTGCCTTTTTGTAGGGATGGGTGTCTACTCTCAGTATGTCTGTGCCCTCCTTGAGTTCCCTTTGGCCCCTGCATTCATGGTGTCAATCGAGTCAGGGGCAGAAGTGAGGAGAGCATGTCCTGTGGCACTGGTGGGGCAGGGGTGGGGTGCAGAGGGCCCAGAAGGTGGGCTGCTCAGGGGCAAAGCCCCTCAGAACTGCCCTGGTAAAGCTCAGTATTGAAGTAGCAATCCCAAATCCCAAGGGACAGGGAGGCACTGTCTGCCAGGCAGTAGGAAGCTCCTTGTCTGATACTAAAGCTTTCCTTCCTTTGGTTATTTGTCATAGAGAGATCTCAGCAGGTCATGATCATGTTACTACTTAGCCATCAATTAACAAAAGTCTACCCCTTTGGGTCATTTCTCATAAATCAGTTTCCCCATTCCCTTCATTATTTGCTTGTTTTAACAGCCTCTCTTGCACTGTAATTTACGGAGCCCCATCATCCAAGGGCAGGCACCACTCTTGCTCTGAATCCAGGAAAAGCCTTTTGTGGAAATTTAAAGCACTGGTGAAGGAAAATTACACAAGTGAGGATTACTTAGATTAAACCTTTTGGGTTAGGGTTACATTCTTTTTCCTCCCCAGCCCCATCCCACAAATGCAAGGGGCAAAGAGCTCTCAGGGCCGGGGTGGGGGTGGGGGGAGTGGGCAAGTCATTGCATTGGGCACCGTTTGTGTTTTCCCACTTGAATTTCATTGTGTTGTTTCCTCTTCATATTTATTACCACTTAAGGTTCATTTACATTCTCTCTCTGTCCACAATGATCAGAGCAACACCTCCCAAATTAGCATCATTTGCAAGTTTCATTAACATGCTGTTTACTCTCCCTCTTTCAGATCATTAATAAAGATGACCCCTGTGCACCCTACTTCCCCCCCCAACTCCATACATTGCCATTTGTCATCACCCTTTGTTTGCAGACTTTGAGCCAGTTTTAAATTTATGTGGCAGCGCTCCTTACTAAGCCAATTTGAATTAATTTTGAGCGTAACACTTTACACCACTATATCAAATGCTTTTCTTATAGCTGCATGCATTCCATCAATAGTATTCCCACCACCTTTCTATTTGGTATTCAGGTTGAAAGCTCCCAATTCTGCTTGGCATTTTAGTTCTTTAAAAGTCACTGTATCCTCTGTAGTGACTAGGGACTTTCTCCTAATTTTTCGGTTATTTTGAAATGATTGATGTTACGAAAGAAAGGATTTTGAGAGCTATTTATGGCAATCGATAGCTTTCATCTTTCTTCCCCACATCTGCTATTGTGGTTGAGTAAGTAATTTTGGTGAAATCCCTTCACATTCTGGGATGCATGAGATCTGGACCTCCTAATTTGAAGGCTACAGATTTCCCAAGTATTCTTTCCCTTTGTTTAAAACCATCTGAGGATCTTTTATTTTTTTTTAAAGCTGTACACAAATTTTGAAGATATTTTAAATGCCTGGCATATATATCATCAATTCTACAGAAATGTTTTTTTGAGTTAATGAAATGAATACAGTAACTAAATCTGTCAGTCATTCATGCTTCTCCCTAATCTGTACCATTATTCATTCTGTGAAATAGTGAGCAGTTAAAAAAAAGATCAAGGCTGCTAGTGGAAGATAGCACTATTGTCATTAGTAGTATTGTCATTCATTTATTTATTCCACATATATTTATTGAGGCTTTACCTTGACCAGACACTGTTCTATGCTCTGAGGATATTGCAATGAACAGAAAGAATCTTTTCTTCTTACACAGTTTGATAGATAGACAGTGAGCAAATATGTAATGTATCATCAGATTATGATAAGTGTTATGAAGAAAAGTAAAGAGGAATAAATAAAGATACAGAGAAGCATTTTGTAGCATTCAGAGGCTAAATTTTATATCTGGAAAGATGTCCAATTCCAGAAGCTGCACAGGTAGAAGTAATGACTAATGTAGAACTTAGAATTTCATTTTAACAGGTGGGGAGGCAGGTCCTGTTGGAGACCTGTCTTGTGTGCCCTGTGCAGATGTGTCCCATGCTGGACCAGGACCTTGACTTTCCAAGCTCCTGGGACCCTCTCACTTCAGGTGCCTTTGACAAGACCTGAGGCATGTTATCTTTCTGAACTTTACGAAGATGAGCTAAGACCTGGTAGAGAACACTGAGTTTGCCCTATAGGCTGTACCAGGCACAGGTTACAAGTGTTCAACTTAGTATGAAGGTACATTCAGGGGGCCACAGATTGCATCAAGATCCAGCAAAGAAAATCTAGGTAGGAGTCTGTAGTGGGTCTGCAGTGGCCACAAGCTGGGCTGAGGACAGAAGTGCTGGGAGGATCTCAGCTTCTTCCCAAGTCCAGGCTTGCACCCCTACTGGCTGTGCTCTGAGCCACTATTAACTGGGATCACTGTCCTTAAGGTCACTTATGTAATAAATTTCATAATGACTTTGTTTTTTAAGCTCACGTATTTACCCCTACCCTTATTTGTTTCACTTTTTTTCTTTGTAATATCTTTTTGTGGAAAAATGATCGTTCCAAAACGCCAAAAGGACTAAGTCACTTTCATAGTGGAAACTCTAAAATGATACTCCACTTTCCACAGGATAAAGTTCACATGCTTAGCTCAGATCTCCCAGCTTCCTGGCCTAGTGCCTTCCCAGCTATCAAGACTTATCACCTGCCACTTCCTGCAGTTCTGCCTTTGGGGTCTGAGAGGACCAAATAACCTATGATCCTCATTCGCTGCTCTAGATTATGTCCCACCCTCTGTCCTGCTCTTGATGTTTCTTCTGAGTGGAATGCTCTCCTTTTCTCTTCTTTGCCTGCCAATTCCTCTTTAGCCCTTAGACTGGTCTTGGGTGCTTCCTCCAAGCCTTAGACTGGGTCCCTTACTTCAGCACCCTGGACATCTCCCTGCCCTCATTCTTAAAAATTACTGGTGGGTTTCTAGCATAATAGGGACAGTGTCTTATTCATTTTTCATCTGCATGACCTACAAGCACAGAACTGGCATTCAGGAAATATTTGTTAAACTGAACTAAAGATGAGGAGATGTGAGTGGTTATCAATTCCATTTTGCTGTTGAAAAGACTGAGGAGGGTAAGAGAAGAGCCTACCCTGGAGGGTGAGTGGCATGACCAAGGTCATCTAGGGCAAGCTGGATGGGGCTGATACCAGAGTGCAAGGCAGTGGATGACTAATCCACCTGTTCTGGACCGATTTCTCAGGTGATTTCAAAGCACTGTGAATTTTCAGTGCTTGGCCAGTCTCTCAGCACACAGGCATTACCTTTGTTCAAAATATTTCTGATTTACAACTAATGATTTTTGGTGGCAATCACAGTTATCAGATGGCCTATTTTTGTTGCTGGAGTTTATTCTTTTTGTGAAAGTTCTTATTCATTTTCAAGTTAGATTAAATCTGACTTTTATCCCCAAAGGAACTTATATTTCAAACCCCTGATTTGAGCAGGATTTTGGTTTGAGTTTGGGTTTGACTCATCTCTTTGATTAAAGGCTTATCTTCTAAATAACTTGTCTTAATAGTTACTCTTTCCCTTTCCAGACCTTCTAAATTTAGATAAATGAGACCAATTATCGCTTCCAGAATGTTCAGTTTCTACTCCAGTACTAGAATTTGTTCTCTAAGAGATGTTGATTTCCTTCCTGTGGGATCATTTAAATTCTGCATTTTCCCAGTTAGTGTCCTCACCCTAGG
The DNA here is from genome assembly GCF_024362965.1 of Panthera pardus. Taxonomy (NCBI): domain Eukaryota; kingdom Metazoa; phylum Chordata; class Mammalia; order Carnivora; family Felidae; genus Panthera; species Panthera pardus. Next base: position 126,304,198 of record NW_026526721.1, read on the forward strand.
GGAGGAGGGCTGTAGGTGGGGCCTGCTGGCTGCCGGTTCACCGGAAGCCACAAGGGTGCGCATTTTGCCTCCTGGGAGCGTGGACATGGCCCACAGGAACCTTGCTAGCTGTGGGCAGAGGGCTGTCCGGCTGCAAGGCAGCTGATGCATGAACAAGCCCACTAGAACATCGTGTCTGTGGATATCCAGGTAAGAGAGAGGGACCTCTGAAAATGTGCTGTGGAGACATGAAACCTTCAAGGGGAGGAGATTTTTTTCAATTCTTTTTCTTTTTTGTCACTTCCAGAGATGATTTTGAATCAGTGATGGGGAGGTATGGAATATCATTCATATATCACTTCGGTATATATTTAGTAGCCACCTGCTATGGGCCAGGGACCAAGCCATACCGTGCATATGGGGTGAGCAAGAAGATGTGCCACTGCCCTGACCCTGCAGTCAAGGTGAGGAGGAGTTTCCTCCTAGCAGTGAGGGCTTGGGGGGAGTGGTTAGTGGTTACACTCAAAATTCTCTTCTGCTGCTGAGAGAATTGTGAGGTTTTGGAGCTTAGGAGGTCATCCCAGGAATTGTTTATGATATTGTAAGACCTAGAGGTGGGAGAAGGAACCGAGAGGCTTCCTTCCTCACATGCCTGCCTGCCTCTCTTACTGACCTCCAGCCCCCTCAACCGGATTGCTCACTGTCCCTCGCACCCAGAACTTCCCTTCAAAATTTGAGCCTGTGACTCTGGATCCCCAGGGTCCCAGCAGACAGAATTCATTTTGGATGGACATAGCATAAGATGTGACTCCAAGTCTTGTCAAGTCTGAGATTGTTCTGATATTGCGGGGCTGCAGGTTTACTCTGCTTGATCCGAGGACATGGGGCTCACTAGCAGTCAGGTAAATGGATTTAGAGGAAGAGTGACCGGTTACTTGCTTGAAGGTAGGATCATCAGAGTGGCCCAGAAGTCTGCATTTTTATGCAAACAATGTGAGGTGACTGCAGTGTAAGCTCAGACCAGCCCTGCTCAGAGAAGGAGCTCTTAGCTGGGATCCTTGGGCTGATCCCAGCTTTTTTAGAGGGTTTCTGAGTGCCATCCAACCGTATATGAATTTTTTTGTGTGAGTGCGAGCATATGTGCATTTTTTTCTGAGAAGAGGGTCTGTGGTTTTCATCAGATTTCTGACAGGGTGTGGAGTCTGGAGTGGAGGGGACTTGACTGCATTCCTTGGTTCCTTCCTCTTTCACCAGCTGGGTTGGGGGAGTCAGTTGGACTCTATCTTCATCTACAATAGGGTGAAATAACAGCACTTCTCAGGGCTGTTCCGAAGTCAAAAATGAGAAAACGGAGGTAAACTATGAGGTTTGCAAACCATATAATACTTAACTGTATAAATGCCTAGAATGACCATGTGGCTCCCCTCCTTTTCCCTCCCCTTCTTCTGTCTCCCTCCCCCCAACCTGGCTAACTTCTAACTATTCTTCAAGAATCAGCTCCAGCAGCCCTTCCAAAAAGCTTTTCCTGACTGCCCAGCTTGGTCCCTCTGGGTAAGATGCTGCTTCTCTGTGCTCCCTTCATGCCCCACCTTCAGCTGACCTCTAATAACACATTTTACTCTGTTGTAGTCATTTACTGACCTGGATGCTGACCTTCTACCCAGACTGCACACTGCTTGAAGACAGGGATGGTGACTTGGTTATTTTCTCTGTGTGGCACAGTTTTAATGTGATTTTGTTCAATTGATAAAATGTTAGTTATTTTTAAATTGTGCTTTAATGAGCTAACTACTAATCATTTTTATCTATTCATCAAAGGCAGACTTAGTTCTTTTTACTATGTGTAAATGAAAGTGATAAAATGGAATCCTTTAAGAGCATCTTACTACTGTCTATTAGGTTGGCCTTCCAGCAAATTAGTCTGAATTAATGAGGGCTCATCTTCCTCTGTTGAGGGAAGCAGGGAATGAGGCAGTTGCCTGCTGTGGTGTCAGGCTAGCATTGTGCCCGGCCACAGTGACGGTCCTCCTTGCTCGCGCAGCAGCACTTGCGTCTTCGGCCTGTTATGTGTGGAGATGCTGCCCATAGATAGAGATGGGTAGGTCTGGGGAGCTACACAACACTGAGAAAATGCCCTCGCTGGCCTTGCCCCAGCAGCACGTTACGGGGCAATGAGCAACGGGCTGCCCGCTTCCCCCGCTTGCCTTATGGCCCCATTCTTAGGTACTGCCACCCTCCTAATCGCTCACCCTCTTCCCCTTTCCTTTGCTACCTGCTGGCAGGTTACTCCCAGTAGCCATGAAGATCTGTCTTCTGAGGCTCTCCTTCCCAGCCTCTCCAGGGCTCTCCTGTATTATGTCTCCTGCTCCTGGTTTCGGAAATGCCCATGTTTTCCATCCTGCCTGCTTTTATTTCTGTTACTAGAGGGGAAAAGGAATTATGTGCTTCCCACTGGCTTCAGCTCAGCTGGTACTAGATGTTGTGTAGACTGATGTAACGTTACCAAGGAGGAAATTATTAAAAGGACAAGGCTAATTTTCTAATTCACACCTGGAAAGCAAATCTGATGGCGCTTGCACAGATCTTTAATGAAATAACACTGTTTAAGAAGTTTCCAGAGAAATTCATCACTAATTGATTTTTGAACTGTGGAAAAAGATAACACAGAGAGATGAGATATTAGTCTCTGTCGGGCCTGACTGCCCCCAAGCTTTTTCTTTGCCTAGTTCACTTTCCCATAGAAAATCGATATTCAGCTTCCTGAATTGGAGTTGTGGAGGGTAGGGCCCGCAGAAGGGCCCATGTTGGGATGTGATGTGTCTTCTTTCTGCTTTGGTTTTTGTTTGTGTCCTGCTGTGAGGTCTTGGTGAAAGCCATGGGTTTCCCATGGTAGAGCTGGGAGATTCATTTTGTGGCTCAAGTTAAAGGCAGCGAGTGGGAGAACAGCAGGTTGGGTATCCTTGAAACTGGCAGTTCTGTAGGGTGGACATGGGCACAGCCTCCCTTCATCCCCAGGGGCTTCCCAGACCTCCCTCATCCCCAAGATGCACTATATATACATGTTATATATACATAATGTGATATGTATCTATTATATACATATTATATATATATATGTATTCTTTGATAGGGACTACTGACATTTTCTCATTATAGTAAATATAAACAAAAACAATTTTTAAATTTTGTTTTTAAAAAATTGACCTGGATGTTTATAGCAGCATTATCAATAATAGCCAAATTATGGAAAGAGCCCAAATGTCCACTGACTGATGAATGGATAAAGAAGATGTGGTGCTCTTTCACATAAATAAACATTAAAAAAAAAAGTCCAAGACAGACAAATATCATATGATTTCACTCACATGGAATTTAAGAAACAAACAGATGAACATAGGGGAAGGAGGAAAAAAAAGTCAGGGGCAAATCATAAGAGACTTAAATTTTTTTTGTTTATTTATTTTTGAGAGCAAGAGAGACAGAGCACAAGTGGGGGAGGGGCAGAGAGAGACGGAGACACAGAATCTGAAGCAGGCTCCAGTCTGAGCTGTCAGCACAGAGCCCGATGTGGGGCTTGAACTCATGGACCACGAGATCATGACCTGAGTAAAAGTCGGATGCCTAACCAACTGAGCCACCCAGGTGCCACCTTTTTAAAAAAATGTTTTTATGTTTATTTTTGAGAGCAAGAGAGACAGAGCATGAGTAGGGGAGGGGCAAAGAGAGAGAGGGAGAAAAGACTTTTTTTTTTTTAAACATTTATTTATTATTGAGAGACAGAGAGACAGTGAGCATAAGCAGGGAAAGGGCAGAGAGGGGGAGACACAGAATCTGAAGCAGGCTCCAGGATCTGAGCTGTCAGCACAAAACCGGATGCGGGGCTTGAACTCACAAAATAGGAGATCATGACCAGAGCCGAAGTCAGACGCTTAACTGACTGAGCCACACAGGCACCCCAAGAAAAGATTTTTAAAGATAGAGAACCAACAGGATTGTTGGAGAGGAGATGGGGGGATGGGCTAAATGGGTGATACGTGTTAAGGAAGGCACTTGTGATGAGCACTAGGTGTTATATGTAAGTGATGAATCACTAAATTATACTCCTGAAACCAATATTACACTATATGCTAACTAACTAGAATTTAAATAAAAACTTGAAACTAAAAAAAAAAATTAAAAAAAAATTGACCTGAAATATGTAATCCCATTAAAAACTGAGTGCCAGCTGTGCAAAGCCAGCTCCATGATAAGGGAGCTCCTAGCCCCTCTTCACCCAGCTTGCCATACTTCTCTGTCCTTCCTCTGTAGAGTGTTGGAAGCTGCTGCTCCTGAGTGCTGGCTCCTGGGCTAGCCAGAGAGGAAGGCTTCTCTTTTTGTTGCCTAGTTGATGCTCTCATGAGCTGTCTCTGAATTTGAAAGAATTAGAAACATCAGTAGGGTCCTAGATCTCAGAAGAAATAACCTTGGTTTAAGGGTCCCTTCCTCTATGTCTGGCTTACAAATGCACTAAGGCAGGTTGACTCAACTGGAGGCACCATCCATAAATCCAACCAGGCCCTCTGCTGCATTTTTGGGATACAGAACCTAATTTTACTCTCAAAGAGCTCCCAGCTAGGGAAATGAAAGAATCATGATGGGGAGGCTCAGAATGCTATGAAATCCTTGAAGGCAGTTGCCTTGCTCAATCCTGGAGGGCCCAGGAAGACTCCCTAATGAGAGGATATCAGGGCTGGAAGGATGGACAGCTATGAGATGATACTCTTTAACACTTTCCCCAGGGAGCCTTATAGCACTCCTGCTTTCTCCCAGTGGCCCCTGCATTGGCCTTTAATATGGAGAAATCCTATTTATCACATCAGAAATATTCTTTGTATGATTTTTCTGCCTTTCATGTCAACCTATATTTACTCTCTACGCACTCCCTGCACAAATTCCCATCTTTGCTCTTACTCAGGGATCTGCTGGACTAATTCTCAGCATAATAACAGTTCCAGAATTCACCTTGAATTGCTCTGTGCATTTAAAAATTTCCTAAATAGGTTAATACAAGGGCATGGGACTTCAGACTCAAAGGCAGGTGAATTGGGGAGGCATTACTGGTGTGGACATTTTCTTGATTCTTCAAATTATGTTTAAGGGGACCAACTCTGGTTAGTGGAAGGTTAGCTTTGGTCTGGGTGGGCTGGATGTTGGGCGCTTCTTGGAAGCCTGGCTGCAGTGTCTGAATGGAGATGGGGAGCACTGTCTGACACATGAAGGTCAACGTGGAAGCCTTGTTTTGCCGAGGTGTTGTTGACTGAGCCAGGAACACTAGATTCAAGGACCATCTCTGCTACTGACCATTTTGGGCACTGTCTTGTGCCTTCAGTTCCTGCCTCTATACATCACAAGGGTAGCTCAACCATTCTGGGAATGTCTGTAATAGATATATAATAATCACTGTATTAGTCATGGTTCTCCAGAGAAACAGAAATATTCTGTGGTATGTATATATCACAGAAATTGACTAATATGGTTTTGGAGGATGAGAAGTCCACATTTTCCTGTCTACAGGATGGAGAACCAGGGAAGCCCATGGTATAATTCACTCTATGTCCAAAAGCCTGAGAACCAGAAACTCTGATGGCTGAGGGCAGGAAAAGATGGACATCCTAGCTCGAGAAGAGAAGACAATTAGCTCTTTTGCCTTTTTGTTCCTCTCAGCAGACTGGATGATGCCCATCCACATTGGTGAGGACTGCCCACATTCTTTACACAGTCTACTGAATCAAATGCTAATATTTTCCAGAAACACCCTCACAGACACACCCAGAAGTAATGTTTTACCAGGTATCTGGGCATCCCTGAAGCCATTCAAGTTGACACATAAAATTAACCATCACACTTGTTCTTACTTCTCAGGGCAATTTATGGAAACCCACTAGTATCCTCCTAGAAAGTGCATTTTACTAAGGTTGTACCCACACTTTTTACTTAGTTTGTGAAATAATATTAGTAACTATGGTGTTAACAACAACCTGAAATTGTATGGGGTTTTTCTTACATGTTTTTTACACCCATGATTGCTCTGGGTCTCCAAGTCACCCTTCTAAGGTGGCATATATTGAGCATTTACTGTATATACTTTAGATGTATCATCTTTTTTTAACCTTCCAAACTATTCTGTGAAGCAAATATTATCTAAACATTTCAGTTGAGGAATCTGAAGCTCAGAGAGGTAAGGTGCTTTGCCTGAGGTCACACAGCTGGTAGAAGTCTTTGGGGAAGATTTCATTCCATAGCAGTGATGTGCCCACTTGCACCTTCTTTGAGCCCCTGTTAACACAGTGACCTCTGAGCTGGGAATGCACTGTAGCTACATAGTGACATGGGGGTGGAAGGGGTGTTGTGATTTTAGCTCTGAATACCCCATAAAACCAGGTCACTGCAAAATTCCTATGTGTTTTGGCCACAGGACAGCACGATCTAGTAAAGTTGGATGAGCGCAGGCAACTTGGGATGCTCTTCAGTGAAGCAGGTAGCTAAGGGTCTAAACTGGAGAGACAGCACAAGAGAGAAAATGAAAACAGCTATGTTATCTGGTGGAGAAGAGTACAAGGAATGGAACTTTTAGAGCATCTGGAGACGTGTCTGAATAGCTGAGAGAATGGCTTCAGGGGTGACTAAAGCTCCAAGGAGCCCTAAGGAAGAGAGAAGGAGAAAATAATGGTTACCTCTTTTTTTTTTAAGACCTTTTATTTTATTTATTTTTTATTTTTTTATTTAAATCCAAGATAGTTCATGTGTAGTCTAATAATGATTTCAAGAGTAGAATTTAGTGATTCATCACTTATGTATAACACACAGTGCTCATCCCAACAAGTGTCCTCTTTAATGCCCCTCACTGATTTAGCCCATGCCTTCACCCAACAACCCTCCAGCCACCCTCTGTTTGTTCTCTGTAGTTAAGAGTCTCTTATGGTTTGTCTTCCTTTCTGGTTTTATATTATTTTTGCTTCCCTTCCCTTAAGTTCATCTTTTTTTTTTTTTTTTTTTTTTAAATTTTTTTTTTTCAACGTTTTTTTATTTATTTTTGGGACAGAGAGAGACAGAGCATGAACGGGGGAGGGGCAGAGAGAGAGGGAGACACAGAATCGGAAACAGGCTCCAGGCTCCAAGCCATCAGCCCAGAGCCTGACGCGGGGCTCGAACTCACAGACCGTGAGATCGTGACCTGGCTGAAGTCGGACGCTTAACCGACTGCGCCACCCAGGCGCCCCAAGTTCATCTTTTTTGTATCTTGAATTCCACATATGAGTGAAATTATATGATATTTGTCTTTCTCTAACTTTTCGCTTAGCATAATACACTAGTTCCATCCACATTGTTGCAAATGGCAAGATTTCATTCTTTTTGATCGCCGAATAATATTCCATTGTATGTATACACCACTTCTTTATCCATTCATCAGTCAGTGGACATTTGGGCTCTTTCTATTGGCTATTGCTGATAGTGCTGCTAAAAACATTGGGGTTCTCATGCCCCTTCTAAGCAGCACTCTTATATCCTTTGGATAAATACCTCGCATTGCAATTGCTGGGTTGTAGGGTAGTTCTATTTTTAATTTTTTGAGGAGCCTCCATACTGTTTTCCAGAATGGCTGCACCAGTTTGCTTTTGCACCAGCAGTGCAAAAGGATCCCCATTTCTCCACGTCCTCACCAACATCTTTTGTTGCCTGACTTGTTAATTTTAGCTATTCTGATAGGTGTGAGGTGGTATCTCATTGTAGTCCTAATTTGTATTTCCCTGATGATGAGTGATGTTGAGCATCTTTTCATGTGTCTGTTAGCTATCTGGATGTAATAATGGTTACTTGTTAACCAGCATAAAATGAAATCAAAAGGGGGTCTCAAGGTCAGTGTTCAAATATTTGGAAGGCAGTGGCAAGCTCTTGTAGAATTCCACTGAAGGCAGCATACAGAGAACTCTGGTTTAAATTAGTGCTTTTTGCAGCAGGTGGGAGTTTGGGTAGCCTCTAGGAAGGCTTTCTTGGATGCAAGGTGTTTCTAACACTGTGACAGATGTAGTCAAGCTATTGGTAGTTAAGAGGATATCTGTCAAGTCACTTGGGCACCCAATACTCTTGGACACTTTTCGTATGTTTGAAGAATTTCTTGCCTTCTGAGTCTGCGCCTTCCCAAGAGAGAAGCCAGAAATGGGCTTTCCCAGTTTCCCTTGAACAGACTGCAGGATTAAGATCCTCCCAACCAGATGCACTTGGGTCAGGCTACAGTTAGGAGGCCACTGAGGCTAGGAAGCACGTATCAGGAGGAATCCATTCTATCCAAGGACTGGGCAGAGACATTGAGCATCTAGGGGCAGCTATGGCAGGCTTTCTGGTGGAAACACACTGGGTGCAGTGTTGTTGCTGGAACCTGTGGTTTCTGTGCCAGTGGGGGTACTGGCAAGGACCCCATGGGAGCAATCTGGAGGGTGGTATGATTTGTCTCTTGTTCCTGGCTTCAGGGCCTGTCAGAGATGCTGAGTATCCTTTAATAAATTTATTTTCTCCCTAAAACAGCGACAGAGGATTCTTTTGTTTGCAGTTAAGAGCTTTGACTGGTACAACAGGTAACTAAGAGAACTTGTAGAGTCTCTGAGACTTTTAGAAATAGGAAAAGTGTTCAGCTGTCATTCCAGCATGATCAGAGGTTGTATCAGTCAGGGTTCTTGGTTGCAGACAACAGAAACTAAGTCTGAGTTTTTTAGTTAGAAAAGAAATCTGTCAGAGGTTCAGAGATTCAATGGGTGGCCAGAGAACCAGCTTGGAATATGAGCAGGAACCCAGAGCTTGCATCAGAACCCTCTTATAACTGGGTGACTGGGCCAGGGTGCAGCGTTTGCTGCACCAGGATACCGCTTGTCCTTCCATGAGACACCAGGAATTAGCCACCTCCATAGCTGCTAGGAATAAACCTGGCTGGCACATACCACTCACTCTAGCTTCTGGGTTGAGAGTCCAGCTGTCTGAAATTCCAGGGAGTTGAGACAGGCAGAATCTCCCTTCTTTGGGCTTCTTAGGTAGGGAGGCTGGTCATTGTACCCAACCAGAATTATACACAAAACAGCATTACCTCGAAGAGAAGGAGCATTAGACAGAATAATAGCAGATGTCTACACCAGGGCACATATCCTTAGTTCCTGGTGCTGTGAGGTACTGAGCTGCAAGAGATAAATGGAGGACAAACTCTTAACAGATGAAGATATCTTCATGCTGCAAAAATCAACAAAGTGGCAAACCCCATTTTTTCCATCCTGATTTTATTGTTTATGTACATTTTCTTTTCTTTTTTAAACATTCTATTCCTTTTTCTTCATTCCAAAGCAACTGCTGGTACAATGGAATCTGGTGCTCTAAGACTGATTCAGCCAGCCAGCAAGCATTTACTAACCTCTGGGCATGCCCAGGACAGGTGCCGGTGATGCATACATGAAAGAATAAGGCAGTTTCTACTTTAAGGAGCTCAGTCAGTTGGGAAGCTACTATGAATCAGAAGTTCCCCAAATTTAGTGACTTAAAGTTAGCTCACAGTTTTGTAGGTCAGAGGTCCAGCACAATATATCTGCTCTGTTTGAAATCCAGGTGTTGGCTGGACTAAATTCCTGTCTGGATAATCTGGAAAAATCCACTTCCGAGCTATCTTTGTTGTTGGCAGAATGCAGTTCTTTGAGCCTGTAGAGTCCCCATTCCCATGTTGGCTGTCAGCTGAGTATTCTCAGTTCCTAGAGGCTGCTTCTAGGTCCTTGCCTTAAACACTCCCTCCATCTCAGCAATGTAGAACCTCTTTGGGTTGAATCCTCTTGTGCTTTGAATCTCTGACTTCCTTCGTTTTGAGGAACCTGCTTTTAAAGGGCTCTTGTATTTAGGTCAGAACAACCTGGTTAATCCCTCTTATTTTTTTACTTTTTTTAAAATTTTGGATATATAGAGAGAATGTGTGTGCAAGTAGGGGTGAGAGAGAATCCCAAGCGGGCTCTCTGCTCAGTGTGGAGTTCAATGTGGGGCTTGATCCCATGACCCTGGGATCATAACCTGAGCTGAAATCAAGAGTTGATTGCTCAACTGAGTCACCCAGGCACCCCTTAATCCCTCTATTTTAAAGTCAACCATATAGCATATGCAATACAGCATTATGGGAGTGAGATCCATCATATTCACCGTCCCAGAAGTTATGCAGGGTGTGTATACTAGCGGGAGGGTGGGGTAGGATAGGATAGGAAACCTTAGGGGACTTCTTAGAATCCTGCCTGCTACACAAGGTGACATGTGCAAAGTGGAGGTATACACAAGGAATGCTGGGAATATAGGGAGAGATGCTGATCCTAGTTTTGGAGGTGGGGGAAGCTGGGAAGTCTTTTTGGAGGGATGTCATCTGCACTGAATTAAAATTTGAGAATGACTTAGCCCCAAGGATCATCCTAGCTAGAAGGAATGACTTCTGTGGGGCTACGGGTGTGACATAGCACAGTGTATTTGGCAATAACAAGTTTGTGCTGCTAGACAGTAAGTACTTTCCGAGGAAGGCAGTAATCAGACAAGGACCTGGAAAGGCCCAGAGGGGTCAGGTCAAAGAGGGCTTTACTATTCTGACCTGGGTTTGTGGGGGCAGGGTGGGGGGCAAGCCTTTGGATCCCAGCCTGGAGTTTCTGATTTGGGATAGGATCTGAGAATTTGCATTTCTAACAAGTTCCCAGGTGCTGCTGCTGCGGTTGGCCTGGGACTGGACCCTGAGAACTGCTGCTCTGGAGAACGGATGGTAGGGGAGCAAGACGGTGGGTCCAGTAGGGGGTCATGGTGCTAGTCCAGCAGGAGATGCGGAGGCTCTGGTCAGGCTCAGAGCTGGAGAGGTGAGGGTGGAGATAGTGTGGAGGTGATGGGATTTGGGAAGAGCCTTAGGAAGCCGTGCGAGGTGTGGGTGTGAGGGGTGGGGTCACATTAGGGTTGACCCCCACAACAGAGCTAGAAGGGATCTGAGCAGTTATGCGGTACAGTTGTCCCATTCTTCTGATGACAGTGTGAGGCCTGGAGAGAGCTGCTTCTAGGGGCCTCTTCGAGAGCACATGGAGGTGGTGTCGGCACCGGGACATGGGACCCAGATTCCCTGACTTCCATGACACAGCCTTTGTGAATTACTTTGGAAAGAAGGAAACAAAATACAAGGAAGGCAGCTCCCAGGCCTCCCAGAATCGCCTTGTCAGCCTCACTCCCACAGCTCCTGGCTTCCCTTGCCTGCTCCTTCGTCAAGCATGCTTCCTGTAAAGGTCACTGTAGCTCATGTACAAGAGGAACTGAGTCTCTCCCCTGGACACCGACCTGTAAGGGTTCCTGAAAGAGAGGTCAAACTTATCAAAGGTGTTTTAAGTCCCCTAACTGATTTCCTTTCAGCCCTGGGCTCTTGGTTGCGGGAGAATTTTCATGGCTGAGAGAACCTACTAGTGACAAATTTGCTGAAGCGTGGAGACAAGATTGGGAAATTACAGCACGCTCCTTGGATTTCCAAAGGGACAGATACTGAACGCGGACATTCCTTTTCACACACAAAACGTTGGTGTGCACACGCATGCGATGGAGATCAATCCTAACCCCCAGAGGCCCCTTTGTCTCACTGAAGCGCTTATTAAATGAATCTGTGTTTCCACCAGCAGCTCAGAGTCATCTAGAAAGGGAACACAATGCCACGTCAGTCAGTATTTGTTACTGTCAGAGCCTTCCTCGCAGTCGGCGCCACGTTTATTGTCTTTTTGGGGCCCGTTTTATCCATTTTCTGTGAGCAAAGTCATTAATCTTCCTCCTGGCTCGGATGCTGTGCATCCCTGACAGCTGGGGTCCCGGCATCCTGGGCTGCCGGGTAGGGGCACCTCCCAGCTTCGGCGTCGTGGTACTGGAGCTTTGATTAGAGTGAGTAGTGAGCGGAGCCATAGAGAGTGCAGAGAGGAGGAGGGGTGCAGACGTTTGTGGCTCCAGAAGGCACTGGGCATCTACGACAAAGGTCATTCTGTTTTTGAGTCATCTACAGTGCACCCTGACACCAAAATACACTTAGTCCTATGCAGAACCACTTGATAAAGAGGCTAATGAAGTGGAAAGATGTCAGCAGAGCTAAGCGGGCCAGGCTCTCAGGGATGCGCCATGATTCAACCTTCTGTTTCCATGGAAACCAGAGAGGCTTGGCTTCTTTCTTCCTCTCCTTCATTTTGGAAGGTCTCTCCTTGGTAACCTTGACCCTTTCACATTGGCAGGCAGAGATAAGGAATTCCATTTTCCCTTATCTGGTCATGGTTGGCTGGTAGACACTGATGGGTCTGCGATGGGGGAGGGGTGCTGGCCAGGGGCTCTGGAGTGCTTTAATTCAAATGCATGAAGTGAAGGGTGGGAGGCGATAGAAAAAGAACACAGTTAATTAAGGTTGATATTGCAGAGAAGGTTGTTTTCTGAATAATAAATTCTATGGGCTTCAAAAACAAGTACAATTAAAGGAGAGCAAAAAGGAGAGACTGTTGAAGGGCAGAGGAGGACAAGTTTGGTCAGAGGGTGTTTTTGGGGGGTGGTGTGGGGGATATTGGCTGCAACTAAGGAGACCTTGATATGCTGGGATCTTGCTACTCAGAACAAATACTCTTTGATGACAGCTTGTGACATTGCTACCCATGCAAACACCCTTTGACTGGGGCCATTTGTGGCTTCAGCTGATGGAGAAGGGCTTTGAAGTTGATCCAGATGGGAGAATTGGCGTTAGGTTGTTATCAAGGAGAGGGATTTTCCTTCAATTTAGGCTCATAAATGTTGCTTCTGGGCATAGAGGCCTTCCCTAGCCATGGTGTACATCATTTTTCTGTTCGAGTGGCCCCTACATTCTTAATCCTCTTTGTGTCTTCTGGAATAAGTTAGTGATTGAGAAAAATTTATTTATTCCTGGCTAGTCAAAGCTTTATGCTCTTTGGGGGTGGTTATCCATTCTTGGATTAGACAGAGGAGGGTGTGGCCAAGGACATGTGGTGCTAATGTAGCAGCCTACTGACCCCACCATTTCCCTCAATGTCAACTATGGGATAAGTTGCTAGAGAAGGAGATAGTATCAGCCTCCCCAAAACATCTTTGCTGTAAGACTCCTAACTTAACCTTCAACTTATGACCTTAGAGAATAAATGCATGTTTTTAAAAATTATTATTGTAAAGGTAAAAATATTTTCATGTCTTCTTCCTGCATAATAAGCACCTTATTTTCAACTGGGAGTCAGGAAACATATCCACAGGTGAGTGCAGGAGCTGAGTGAGGTCAACTTTGGCTTGGTTTCCCAGGAGGAAGTGCTCCACCATTGGAGGTGGGGTCTCAACATTCTTCTAATCTGCCCATTCTTACCGAATTTTAATTGGTGATCTCATTTGGGGCTCAGGCAAACTGACTAGGAGAAGAGCTGAAGGGAGTGACATTCCCTCATTCCACTAGTTGAAAAATGGCTTAGAGGAACATCGAAAGCAGAAGGGCTTTTTCCTAGCTTCTCATAGATTGTGGGCAGAGACTTCCTGTGTATGATTCATCAGTAATGAACTGATCAAATAAATCATACTACATCTGTAATGGAATACAGTGCAGCTATACAAAAGCATGAGGAAATTGGAAGGATATGGAAAGCTTTCCAGGGTCTATTAAAGTGAAAAAAAGCCAGAGCAGAGCAGTGTATATTTTAGGTTTTGACTCACTGTTAGAAAAAGGAGAAAAACAAAAATATATGTTCATATATGCTTGCATTTACATAAAGAAACTTGGGCAGTATACACAATGAATACAAAATAAAAATAAAATAAATGACCAGTGGAAGAATAGGGTGAGATATGGATGAATGGGTTAAAGGACTGGAAGGTAGACTATAGATATTAGTTTTCAATTTAATTTTTGATCCATGTTCATTAAACATTTTAACAAAATACAAAAAATATAAAGTTAAAATTACAACATGGGAAAATGAAATTAAAAAAAAAAAAAAGAGCAGGACAAACCAGTGAAATCTCCTTTTAAATAATTTTGCCTAAATTCTTACTCTGGGAATTCTTTCTCCCTTTCCTTTCTTTCTTCCTCCTGTGTGTGTCCTTCCTTTTTGCCTTGTTGGAGAAGGGCTTTGAAATGACTTGGTGAAGAAAAAGTACATATAACACAAAACCGATTTTTGAAAGTTTTCCTGATTCACTTCTAGCAAACCTGTGTGAAAGAACCAATGAATTTCCCCCCCTGCCCACCAAGTAATTATTATAACTGGATAACGCTATCAAAAAACAACCATTTGGTTTACTGGAAATAGACCAAAGCATTTATTCATGAAACCTACTGAATTTGGGTTAAGAATAGAAGTCTGTGGTATTCTTACCTGGGGTTCCTCCCATCCCCTCTCCACGTCTACTAGTAGTTCATTAAGAGTAGGTGGGAAGGCCATAAAAACCAGTCGTTTTACTGCCACTTCCAGAAGAGCTTGCTTGAATTGGACTGTTGTCAAATCAGTCAAAGTGGTGATCTTGGCAGCAAGAAAACAGGGAAGGCTAGTGGCTTTGATAGTCTAAGACTGTGGGTCTCTTTGGGGCATGCAATGAACTAACAGACTGGTTAGAAATTTAACAGGAAGGTCTGGAAGTGAGACAACCATAATAGGTTTGATATGTTCTCCATATACAGTGTGCATATAAACAGCAGACGCTGTAGTGAACCTAAGCCACATGCACATCCCTGGCCAATAGCGCCTGTGCTTATGTACTGAGGAGTATGTGAGGCAACCCAAGAGGGCCTAGCAGGAAGCAACTGCAGGAGAGACTTGAAAATGGCCTGAAATTTGAATGAGCTCCCTAGTTCACATACTGATTTCATCAGCAAAGAATGGAAGCCTTCCTGGCTCAAGGCGTTTGAACACAAGCTGTAATTAATCTGTGGTTGAACAGACATTAGGGTGAACTTTAGGAAGCTAGGCTTAGAAATGAAAATTAAAAAAATCAGAACAAAAGTGAGCAGAAACATCAGCAGCCAGACACTATGGAGAAGATAGTCCTTACAAACTTAGTCTAGGCAAGTTACTCAACAGACAAACAGACAAATCAACAATAGCAACCGTAATCTTTGGGGGCAGGGTGGTAGGGAGAATTAGAATTCAGAGTTGCTAAAATATATGATCTAAGATGTCCAAGATTCAATAAAAAATTATGATACATGCCAATAAACAAGAAAGTCTGACTTATAGTATGGAAAAATAAAGCAGTCAATAGAAACTGTCTGAGTTTCCCCAGATGTTGGATTTAATAGATGAATGCTTCAAATTAGGTATTATGAATACTTTAAAGTAACTAAAAGAAATCACACTCAAAGAATTAAACAAAAGTAGAATAACAAGGATTCAATGAATAGTGAATCTCAAGAAAAATATGGCAATTAAAATTCTTAGTTAAAAAGTGTAATGATTTAAATGAAAAATTCACGAGAGTGGCTAAATAGCAGAAGAATGAATCAGCAGATTGAAGGTAAATCAACAGAAATTACCCAAACTGATTAACAGGGAGAAAAAAAGGTTGAGGATGAATGAATACAACCTCAGTGACCTGTGAGCCAATATCAAGAGTACCAACATCCATGTAATGGTCATCTCAGAAAGAGGAAATAATGGTCAAAAACAAACAAACAAACAAACAAACAACCCAAGCTCAATAAAATCCAAGCACAATAAACACAAAAAAACATACAAATAGACACATCATTACGATACTGTTGAAAACTAAACAAAAGAGAAAATCTTGAAAGTAAAAACAGGAAAGCAATTCCTCCTGTACAGAGAAGCAATACGATCACTGACTTCACATCAGAAACAATGGAGTCTGAAGGTAGTGGAATGACATTTTCAAAATGATGAAAGAAAGAAAACATTTCTAAATCTGACAAAAGTATTCTTCAAAATGAAGGTGAAATAAACACATTCCCAGGTACACAAGTATTGAGAGAATTTGTTGTTAGCAGACCTGCCTTACAAGAAATACTAAAAGAAAACCTTCGGGCTGAAAAGAAGTGACACCAGACAGTAACTGAATTCACAGAAAGAAAGGAAGACCTCTGGAAAATGGCAACCGTTTGAAAATTAAATGACATATTTCTAAATAACCTACAGGTCAAAAAAGTAATCTGAAAAGGACATTAGAAAGTATTTTGAACTGAATGAAAATAGAAAGACAATATATTCATGGTTTATGGGATGAAAATAAAGCAGTACTTACAGGGAAATATATGGCTCTGAATGTGTATACGAAAAGAAAAGAAAGGTCTTAAGTCAATTACCTTAGTTTCCCCATTAAGAAATTAGAAAAGGTGGAGTAAAACTAAACCCAAAGCAAACAGAAGGGAGTAAATAATAAAGAGCAAAGTGGAAGTCAATGGAATAGAAAATACAAAGTAAATGAAATAAAGACTTGTTTCTTTGAAAAGATTAAAGAAGTTGAGAGAAATCTGTATTTCTGTTGCTCATGTCTGTGGCTTAAAATCCATAATTTCATTATCTTATAGTTCTGGAGATCAGAAGTCTGACATGGATCTCAAGCTGTTGGCAGGGTGGATTCTTTTCTGAAGATTCTAGGGAGAATCCATTTCCTTTCTTTTTTCAGCTCAAGAGGCTTTCCTTGGCTCATGGCCCCCTTCCTACATCTTTATAGCCAACAACATCAGTCCAGATTCTTCTCACACTGCCATCTCTCTGGCTCTTCTTTTTCTGCCACCTTCTACTACTTTTAAGGAGTCTTGTGATTACATTGGCTTCACTAGGATAATCCAGAATAATCTTCCTATCTTAAAGTCAGCTGATTGACATCTATAATTTCACCTGCAACCTTAATTCCTCTTTGCCACATAACATATATTAATAGGTTCTAGGGATTAAGAGGTGGACTTACTTGGAGGACCATTGTCCTGCCTACCACAAGCGCTTAGCTTGACTGATCAAGAAAATAAGAGAGGAAACACAACGTCATGAATAAAAGAGGTGAAATCACTACTGATCATACAGAAATTAAAAGGTCTATAAGGGGAACAGTATGAATGACTTAATGCCAGAAAATTCAACAACTTGGATGAAATTAAGAAATCCCTAGAAAGACACAAATTATGAAAACTGATTTAGAAAGAAAATCTGAGTAGGCTGGTAATAAGCAAAGAAATAGAATTAGTAATTTAAATTATTTCCACAAAGAAAACCCTAAGCCCAGATGGTTTCATTGGTGAATTCAGTCCAATATTTAAAGAATTCAACCCTTTCAAAAAATAGAGAAGGTAGCAACAATTTCCAATTTAGTGTATGAGGCAAATATTACCATCATAGCAAAACCAGAGAAAGATATAGAAAGAAAAGACCTAATATCCTTCATGAACATAAATAAAAACTTTAAAAGTATTAGCAAACTGAAATCAGAAGTATATAAAAAGTGTTATACACCATGATCGAATGGCATTTATCTAAGATATGCCAAGTTTAACATCTAAAAATCCATTAATGTATACTATCATAGTAATACAAGACAAAAACTAGATGATTATCTTAGTAGATACAGAAGAATAATTTGACAAAAATCATCACATTTTCATGATCAAAATACTGAACTAAATAAGGGAGCTTTCTCAACCTTATAAAAACTTACAGCTAACTCCATATTAAATGCTGAAAGACTGAATGTTTTCCTATAAAATTTGGAATAAGATGTCCTCTCTTGCTATGTGTGTTCAATGTTGTACTTGAGGTTTTAACTAGTACAATAGGGCAAAAACTAATGAAGAATGAATGAACAAATGAGTGAGTGAATGAGTGAAAGAAGGCATTTAGATTGGAAAGGTAGAAGTAAAACTATCTTTAGTCATGGATGATATGATCTCATATGTAGAAAATCCTAAGGAATCCACACAGAATCTACTAAAACTGATAAACAGGTTTAGCAAGGTTATAGAAGATTAATATATAAAAGTTAATTGTATTTTTCTATATCATAGCAACAAACAATCCAAAAAAATGAAAATTTTCTTAATACCATTCACAAAAGGACCAAAAAAGATAAAACACTTAGGAATAGATTTAGTTAAGAAGTATAATATTTGTTCAATGAAAACTAGAAAGCATTTCTTAGGGAAATTAAAGCATATCTAAATAAATGGAGAACAATTCCATGTTTAGGAACTGAAAAACTCAATATCGTTAACATCTTAATTCTCCCCAAATTGACCTATGGATTTAATGCAATCTGAATAACCCCAGAATTTTGGGGAAATTGACAAGCTAATCCTAAAGCTCATATGGAAATACAATTTTGAAAAAAAAAAGATTGGAGGACTTAGTTGATTTGTAAATTTAATACATAGGTACAGTGATCAATATAGTGTTGTATTGGTATAAGAACAGACATATAGATCAATGGAACAGAATTGAGGCTCTTTACATTTATAATCAATCTATTTTCAAAAAAGGTGCCAAGATAATTTAATGGGATGAGAAATAGTCTTTTTACCAAATGGTGCTGGGACAACTGAATATCTATCTGGAAAAATAAAAATTAACTTAGACGCTTATCTTTTATCAAACACAAAAATTACCTGAAATTATCAAAACCTGAATGTAAGAGATAAGCTGGAAAACTTCTGGAAGAAACATAGAACATTTTAGTGATGTTAGGTTAGGCAAAGAGTCCTTAGATAGGATATCAAAAGCTTAAGGCAAAAAAGAACAAAAATGAAAAATTGATTTCATTAAAATTAAAATCTTTTGCATTTCAAAAGATACCATTAAGAAAATTCAAGGACAAGCTATAGACTTGGAGAAAGTATTTGCATATCATATATTTGATAAAGGATTTCCATCCAGAATATGTAAAGAACTCTTAAAACTCAGTAATGAGAAGACAAGCCAATTAAAAAAGGGACAAAAGGCTTAGAAACTTCACTAAATAGTACATACACATGGCTCTGAAATACAAGAAAAAGTTATCAACATTAGTCATTAGTGAAGTGCAAACTAGCAATACGATGTGAAAACCTGTATACCATCACTAGAACAGCTAAAATCAAGAAAGCAGATGACATGAAGTGTTAGCCAGGATGTGGAGAAACTAGAACCCTCATACATTGCTCGTGGAAATTTAAAGTGGTACAGCTGCTTTGGCCTTTTTAAAAAGTTAAAAAAAACACAAAACAACTTACCCTATGGACCATCATTTCTATTTCTAGGAGTCTACCCAAGAGAAATTAAAACATGTGTCCATACAAAGACTTATATGAGAATGTTCATTATCAATATTACTCATAATAGCCTCAAACTGGAAAGAACCCAAATGTCCATCAACTGATTAGCAAGGAATAGTTAAACAAAATGGGTGTATTCATTTAACAATATACTATTCATCAATGAAAAGGAATGATGTGCAATATGGATGTTATCCTGTATGCTACAACATGTTAAGTGAAAACATTAAGTGAAAGAAGGCAGTTGCCAAGGACTTCATGTTCTATGATTTCATTTATATGAAATATTCAGTTAGGCAAATTTATGTAGGCAGAAGGCTGATCAGTGGTTATCTGGAGCTGAGGGTGGTAATGGGGATTGACTACAAATAAGGTTTGAGGAATTTGTTTTGGGTAGTAAAAATGTTCTAAAGCAAGATGGTGGTGATGGTTGCACAACTGTATAAAGTTACTGAATATTATTGAATTGTATGTTTATAATGGGTCAATTATATGCTATGCAAATTATGCCTATAAAGCTATTTTTCTTAAAGAATTCCCATCAAAGAAAAAATAAGGGCAGAGGAAATCGGATAGTGATATACAAAATGTGTTTTATGAAAGTCTATCTCAGTTGACCAAATGTATTATAGTTTCCTCCAGTCAGAGCATGATCAAAGGTCTATAATAGCAAAGCCATTGAGAAACACAATTATTCTTGTTGTTGAATCATGAGATAAATTTCTTTTGCTGAATTAATTTTATTCACTTATTCATAAATATTCATTGTGCATCTGTTATGTGCCAAGCACTATGTTAGCTTCCGGTTATAGAGGAGTGAACAGAACAGTCACGGTCATGGCTCTTACCTTCCTGGGGTTTTGAATCTAGTGGTTCTTCTTAGGTATGATTCTTATGCATTTTGAAAAACGTAAGTTGGATTTTACTGTATGCATTTTGTTTTTTTACTTATTATATCAAAAGCATCTAATCTTTAAAAGCTCTTCATAAACATTTTTATCTGCTGCAAACTTTACTTCAATGTGCCTTGACATTGAACATTTAAATTGTTTCCAGTTTACTGATATTATATATAATGCTCCAAATAATTTCTTTGCAAATGAATCTTTGTTTTCCTTTTTTTTTTTTTTCTCAGTAGAGATATTGGATCAATGTTATAAATACAGGTCTTGATACTACTGCCAAATTGTTTTCTGGAAAGCTGGTATCAGTTTGCAATTCCACTGCAGGGTGGAGGACTTATTATCTTCTAAGACATTGGGCTAGATTGGAGGATGAACTGCAGTCCACAGAGGTGAGCCATGCCCTCAACTATGAGGAGTGGGCCCTGGTGATAGGCGTTTAGTGCTCTCCGAAGAAACCTCGGAGCACAGATTCTTCATCGAAGGCTGAATTAATTGCTGGCTGAGCTCTGTCCTCATTCAGGCTGCAGAAAATAGCTACCCCAACGAGACCCAGGCCTCAAAATGAAACTCAGAGTTGGTGGGGGAGGGGGGGGGTGGCGGCTGGCAGACAAACTGGCCCCATACAAGGAGGGAAGAGTGTTATGGACAAAGTTGCTCACATTAAGCACAAGCAAGATGTAAAGGAAAATCAGACCAACACGGCAAACATATCACAGGAAAATCAGTCAAAAGTCAGGTGAAATCTGGAAGAAACGTAAATCAGGAGATAGAAGTAGCTTCCCTGTGAATGTTTTCCTTTAGAAAATAAATTAGTAGGAATATAAATGTGATAAAACAAGAACTGAAAGATGAGATGATAAAACTACAGAATGAGTTATAAAAGGAGATCGCAGACCTAGGCAATGAATTGAAATAAAGTAACATAAAATAGCAAGGAATAGAATAGACACAGCTAAAAACTGAATTAATGGCATGAAGGGAAAGCTGGAGATGATCACAGTGCAGAGAGAAGTGAAAAAAGAGATTAATTAGAAAGAAGAAGTGAGGCAAAGATGATTCAAAATAAGGTAACGGGTATCCCTGCCATAGACAATCCTTCCAAGAAGAATTCAGAGAAAATGCAAACCTGCAGATCTGCAGGTGGCCAGGTATAGCACATGCGTAGGAAGACAGATTGAGAATGGCTGCCATCAAGAAGTTTTCAACGTTTTTTTTTGTTTTGTTTTTTTTTTTTATTTATTTTTGGGACAGAGAGAGACAGAGCATGAACGGGGGAGGGGCACAGAGAGAGGGAGACACAGAATCGGAAACAGGCTCCAGGCTCCGAGCCATCAGCCCAGAGCCTGAAGAAGTTTTCTAGATTAAACTATTGAACTTAACAAAATAAAGAAGGAATTCTTCAGGCATCTAAGCGGAGAGTAGTCCCTGACACTGGGAGAGATTTGGCTGTTCTCCAATACACCATGGTAAATTTCAAAGAAAATGGAGCGATGTTTAGAAAGTTCTGAGGTTTAGAAAGTGAGGCCTGAGAAAAGTCTGTGCAGCCAGAGAGTTACAGTCTTAAACATGAAATCACAGCCAGACTTGAGCACTTACTATACCTGCTTGTGTGAAACCAGAGCTCTTTGGTGATGGGATCAAGTTTGGTCAGGTGATAGGATAGGATAGGATAGGATAGGATAGGATAGGATAGGATAGGATAGGATAGGATGGAATGGAA
This sequence comes from Panthera pardus, assembly GCF_024362965.1. Lineage (NCBI taxonomy): Eukaryota > Metazoa > Chordata > Mammalia > Carnivora > Felidae > Panthera > Panthera pardus. Next base: position 126,326,084 of record NW_026526721.1, read on the forward strand.
TGGAATGGAATGGAATGGAATGGAATGGAATGGAATGGAATGGAATGCTACTTTAAAAAACTTTGGCAATGGAATGGAATAGAATGCTACTCTAAAAAATTTGGCAAAAAAATAAATTAATAAATAAAAAACTTTGGCAAAATGAAGCCAACCCAAACGGGCAGCCCAGGCATTGCAGGGTGGGGCAAGGGAGGGAAAGCTGGAGGAAATGTGAGCATATTATTACTCCCATGCTGTTGGGAGCAGCGTTTTAGTCAATACTACTTAAAATTCTAGTTAAAAAATATCACTGTAACCTCTTAATATTTTTTGTAATATTTAAAATTTTTCTTTAATCTTAGAGTAATTTTAAAAATTTTTTAAAAATTTATTTTTTACATTTATTTATTTTTGAGAGACAGAGACAGAGCGCGAGCAGGGGAGGGGCAGAGAGAAAGGGAGACACAGAATCGGAAGCAGGCTCCAGGCTCCAAGCTGTCAGTACAGAGCCTGATGTGGGGCTTGAACCCATGAACCGTGAGATCATGACCTGGGCTGAAGTTGGACGCTTAACAGACTGAGCCTCCCAGGTGCTATTAATCTTAGAGTAATTTTTAAGAAGTTAATCTCAGGGGTAAAGAAGCACTTGATGTACTATAGATCTTTTAAATTTCCTTCAGTTTCTTTCTCTTCTGTTAAGTTCAAGAAAATAATTAAATTTACAAATTAAATTACAATTTTTAATTTACATACAGTTATCTCATTTTGGTCTCTATCTCTATCTCATGTTTCCTTTTCTCTCTTTTCTAACATCTGTATAAATATAAATAAAAATGTAAAGAAAATCACAAAATATTAACACTACTTATTTCTGATTGGTGAGATTCCCAGTGATTTGTTGACATATTTTTGTACTTTTCTATATGTCTTGCCTTTTAAAGTAATGAGTATGAATCATTATATAATATTAACTATTGTTCCAAAATGTTATACATGTTCTTTGCAGAAAATTTGAAACATACAGATAAGAAAAGGAAAAAGAAAAACCTGCCATCCAGATATATCTGGAGGTTGTGACCTGTTCTGTTGGTGGTTGCCAATGAACATTGCTTCTGGGTATTCATCCCTTTTTGTAGCCCCCTCCCACATTAACTCTGGGCTTGGTCATGTGTGATGGTTAATTTTATTTGTCAACTTGGCTAGGCTTTGTCAATTTTATTTGTCAATTTGTGGTGCCTAGTTGTTTGGTCAGTGTTGCTGTGACTTTGATTTTTTTTTTTTTTTTAGATGTGATTAATATTTAAATCAGACTAGACTTTGAGGAAGCAGATTACTCTTTATATTGTGGGTGAGCCGCATCTAATCAGTTGCAGGCCTTAAGAACAAAGACCAAGGTTTTCCAAGAAGGAATTCTCCACAAGATTGCAACATGAAACCCTACCTGAGTTTTCAGCCTGCTGCTTTGTGGAATTCAGACTCAAGACTGCAGCATCAACTCTTATTTTAATTTCCAATCTGTCAGCCTGCCCTACAATTTCAGACTTGTCAGTGTGTGTGTGTGTGTACTCCTCTCAGCCTTGAACTACCATGTGAAGAGATCTGGCTGCTTTGCTGGAGAGACAGAGAGATGAAGGTTCAGGCAACCCCTAACTGTTCCAGGCCTCCCAGCTGGAGGAGCCAAACAGGTGACTGAAGCCCTCTTAGAGGTCAGTCTTAGTCATGCCACCAGGTGATTGCAGTTGCATAAGTGACCTCAGGAGAGACCAGCAGAAAAACTATCCAGACTAGAATCATGAGCAAGTAAATCGTTATTGCTTTAAGTCATTAATTTTTGGGGTGGTCTGTTACTTACTAATGGATAACTTAATATAACTACAATTACTATTTTGGCACATGAAATTCTAGTCTTTTTATATAATTTGAACATTTTAAGAAAATTGGAATCATACTCTATAATTTTATATCATGCTTTTTTGGGGACATTAAGAGCAGTTTCTTTAACTCCAGTTTTAGCAGATGCATAGTTTTTTTTACTGTTTCCTATTATTGTACATTTTGACCATTTTTATTAATATTTAAATTTAATAAAAATACATTTTGCTCTTATAAACAACACTATGATAAATGTTCTTGTACATATTATCAGAATCACCCATCTAACTGGCTTCTATGTTCCAGGCTTGTGGAAATTGTGTGAGATGATAATAAATGTTTATTATTTTAAGCCAGTAAGTAATGGTATAATTTCTTATGCAGCAATTAGTACTAGCTAGTACAGGCCCGATTAGGACTTTTGGGTTTTTCACCTTTGAAATAGGAAAACCTACCACATATTTGGTTCCTTGTAACCCAACTGTTAATACTGACTAACTCTACCTGTATTTATGGAGGGAGAATTTGGACAATTTACACCACACATTCACTTCTTGGGCCTTTTCCTTCACAATAGTGTCTTCATTGACCTCCCATATCCTGACAACTCATTAATATATATTTGAGCCCCAGCCCTAGTTTTTTCCCTGCACAGATATCAGGCTCATATCTCCAGTTGCCCACTTCCTATCATCTCCTCCTGGATGTTCCTCATGGCATTTAAAATGAAGTTCATCATCTCCTGTTACAATCTCTTCCTCCTTTCTTATCTGCCTTGAATGAGAGGTGGAGATAGGTTGGATGTGGAATGAGCACATGACAGTGTATTAGTTATCTATTGCTGTGTAACAACTTATCCCAAAACTCAGTGGCTTACAACAGTAAATACTATCTTGCACAGCTTCTGAGACTCAGGAGTCTGGGAGTGGATTATCTGTGTGTTTCTAGCTCAGAGTCTCTCTTGAGGTTGCAGTCAAGATGTTGTCTGGGACTGTAGTAGTCCAAAGACTTGCTTGGGGCTGAAGGGGCTCTTTTCTCTCTTTCTCTCTTTCTCTTTCTTTCATATAATTTATTATCAAATTGGTTTCCATACAACACGCAGTGCTCATCCCAACAGGTACCCTCCTCAATGCCCACCACCCACTTTCCCCTCTCCCCCACCCCCCACCAACCCTCAGTTTGTTCACAGTATTTAATAGTCTCTTATAGTTTGACTCACTTCCTCTCTGTAACTATTTTCCCCCTTCTCCTTCCCCATGGTCTTCTGTTAAGTTTCTCAGGATCCACATATGAGTGAAAATATATGGTATCGGTCTTTCTCTGCCTGACTTATTTCACGTAGCATGATACCCTCCAGTTCATTCACGTTGTTGCAAATGGCCAGATTTCATTCTTTCTTATTGCCAAGTAGTATTCCATTGTATACATAAACCACATCTTCTTTATCCACTCATCAGTTGATGGACATTTAGGCTCTTTCCGTAATTTGGCTATTGTTGAAAGTGCTGCTATAAACATTGGGGTACATGTCTGAAGGGCCTATTTCTAAGATATCTCACTCCCATGGTTGTTGGCTGGAGACTTCAGGTTTTTGGTACTTGTAGGAAGGAGACCTCCGTTCCTCACCACCTGGACTTCACCAAAGAGCTGCTTTTTTAAGAGTCTTCCCAGTATGGCAACCAGCTTCCCATGGAGCAAGTGATCCAGGAGCAAGGCAGAAACCACAATGTCATTGATAACCTAGCCTTGAAAGTCACATGCTATCACTTCTCCCGTATTTTCCTGGCCATAACACACCAATCCTGAAACAAAGTAGTTGGGATCACATAAAGATGTAAATATGGGGGTGGAATAGGGGTCATTCAGAGCCATCGTGAAGATTGGCAATCACAGACACTATTCCTGTGCCAGTAGTTCTGGGATTGAGACAACTGAGGCTCCTGCAGGGCTTGGAGATCATTTGTGCCAGGATAAAGTGTTTAAGGCCAGACCACTTAATTGAGATAGGATAAAATGAGAAGGGGAGCCAAGATGAGACCCAGAGTGGCATACGGGGCAAAGTCAGTAACTTTGTATATTTAACCTACGTGTGTGTTTGAGAGTTCCTTGTGGAAAGGCACAAATTGAAAAAGACCTTAAGAGGGGGGTGTGTAATCTTGGCCATCACTACTGCAGGGACTAGCTTCTCTCTCACCTCTTGCTTCAGTCTTACCCAGCTAAATATTTGCAGTTCATAACTATGTCCTGCCTCTGTCTGGACGCTTCCTATTGTTTTCCTGCATGGGAGCACAGTCTTAATTTGTGATGGCCTAGATGCACACCTCAAGGCAAGGATTTTTAGTGCAAGTAGACCATTTAGATGACACTGTGAGATGCTGGTAAGAGATGAGCGAAGTGCATTGGTAAGACATAGGGAAATAAAGGCAGTCAAGCAAGTTATCTCTATGGGAAACTGGCTTAATCCCTCTGGAGAACTCTGGGAAATAGTGTAGAACAGTGAGGAACTGGCCTTTGAGTTATCCTACCTGAGCCACAAGATTCCACCAACTTCCAGCTGTCATTGGCTGAGGCTGCTCTCAGGAGGAGTTAATTCTCAGGCACTCTGGCCTGCCACTTGAGCAGGCAGAGTTTATACCACACTTGGAGGAAGCCCTTGGCCTCAGAGTTGCAGTTGCTGGCATTTGGCAGTAGGAACTTGGAGGCTGGGCCTGCAGGGACATGTTAGGGAGATATGGGAGGGGAACTGATAGCATGTTCTGTGAGTACCTTTAGAATTCAAGTCAGGTATCACCTACTTTGGGAAGCACTCCATGGCCCCTCATTTGTTTCTCCCCTCGTGAGTTGAGTGTCTCTCAACTTTGCTCCCACCCACCCACACGTCACTGTATTTAACTGTCTGCATCTCTCCTGCTAAACTCTGAGCCCACTGGAGACATGGACCTGGTCTTCCATCCCCGTAGCTCTGTGGTACCTAGAAGAAGAAATGACCCAGAGAGAATCTGGCACATGGTAGGTGCTCAAGAAGTCTTGAATGAATGAATGAATAAGGAATTGTCTTCATCATGTGCAATAGCATTGGTTATGTTCTGTGTATTTCTGTGTCTAAAAGCTTTAACATAAATTATCACTATTTACTGTAGTGGGCTTATTTAATGGGAATAATTTCCTACGGAGGGGTCTTTCAGGTACAAGAAAAGCGCAAAGATGTTTATGGTGTACCAGGTGACACACTAGGGCCTGGCTGATTCACTGCTCAGCATCCCCCAGATTCCTGGGGAAAACCTGGGGAAAACCTGGGGAAAGGGCATGAGTGGCTGTCATGCAGCAGTTTTCTGCCTAGAAAACCCTTCCGTGGGGTGAGGTTGAGGGAGGAGGAATGGCAGGGTTTCTGCACAGACCGAGAGTGCCCCAGAGATCCCATCTACTCTCATTTTAGGTAGTCATGATTTACTCATTGTCACAGTCACTTAGCACTCTGGGAAGGATGCATTGTCTCTGAGTAGAGCACAGTGGTGATGATTTGGCTGTTATTATGGATAATAATTGTGTTTGCTGTCTGTGCTGCCTAGGCTTATTCAGGAGCATAGTTACCACTGCTATCATTTTAAATATTTTAATTAATGATACTATGCTGTGCTCCTTGCCTTGAGGCTCCTTAAGCAAAATGAGCAATTAAAAAAACCACAAAAAGCCAATGAATGGAAATAAAAGAAAGGGCATTTAAAAAATCATTCTGTTCCTATGATGTTTCGGGCTTGAAAAATGTATTCTGCTGTCTGCTGCAGGCAAGAGAAAATTCTCACTACTCCCGCCTGTTATCTTTTGCTCCCATAGTCATCCATCTCCCGTAGCTGCTGAGTGACATGGAATATACATAAAGCATCATCAAAAAGAACAGGAGAAGAGGAAAAGGGAAAAACAGCACCCAGCAAACTTGGAGCCTCATGCTTTTAAAAGTACGTCATTATCCTCGATCATCACCGTCAATCATTGTTATCAATTATTTTTATACTTTGCCGGCCTTGTGGATATCACCGGGGAGATGGTGAAGAGCTAGTATCTCTATCTCTGAGCTCTTTCAGTCCAATTTTAGTGTCTGTCCTGCTGGAGTGAGCACTATGGGTGTCTTTCAGGGTAGTGACTGGAAATGATTCTGGCTGAGCAACTGAAAGCCTTGGGATGTTCTGTGAGGCTGATGGGTGAATGCAGGAGAGAGGCTAGGAGGGTAGGGCAATCTGAAATGTTAATGTACTGTTTTCATGATGTAGGAGATATGAAGGAGTCTAAGAGGTGAAATTTCCCTCTGCATCTCATCACCACCTGAGTTCTCTGTCCAGGTCAGGATTCCAAACTCAGGACTCTTGCTTGGCCTGATGAAGTTTGACTTCCAGAGTGTTGTTAAAAGGTTTGAATTAGTAGCGAATACTTAGAAATAGAGGCATAAAACTTGAAAATTTATTTAGCCTCCAGTCTCATCTGCCAACCCCAACCATGTGGCAATACTGTGTGGGTGCCCTTTCTTTGGTGTGCTGGTACTGGCTTCTGCCAGCCTGTGAGAGAGAGCATGTGCATATCTTCAACTCTGTGTTCAGTGACTTCACATTGGTTGCTCGATATCATTAAGATCAGCCATAGTGGGAATACTTATACCATGAATACTAGCAAATGCTACAAATTAGATTTTTTTTTTCTCTTTCAGAGAGCCCATTGTTAAACATTTACCAGCATATCTATAGCTCCCCATCGTCAGCTTACAATGAGGCTGTATTGCCTGCCTTGTCCCCTGGGTTTAGATCCCAAATTTAAGATCTTACTTCTTTGTGTACCATGGTCCTGTGAAGAAACTTCCTACCCCAGGCCTTTGTTTGGAAGGATAGGCTCATCAAAACAAGGGTCTGAACAGGAGAAGATGATGGTCAGCTTCGAGCTGGAGGAGGCAGTGACCTGATCTGTGAGGGTGGAAGACTTCTGTGAGCCTGGAAAGGGAAGAGTTCATTCTGGGAAGGGGTGGACAAATTCCTTGTGTGACAGACACCCATCCCCTATTTACACAGTATCCCATTTATATGCAGCCTGGGAATGGCAGGAAAGTTAGTCAAGGATGCGGGGAAGTCACAGGCTATGAAACAGACCACTTGTGCTCTGAGGCTGGGGGCATGGGAGAGGTATCTACTGGCAGGACTGACTTCATGGGCATGTGGCCTGTGCAGTTACACTTGGTTTAATGCTCTGCTGTCACTGTCTTGAAATTCATAATAATTGTTGAACCACGGGATCTGCATTTTTATTTTGCACTGACTGGGCTCTACAAATTAGGTATCTGGTTCTGTGTACTGTGAATGGACAGGTAACCCGATTGCTCTGGGATGCCTAACCTTTCACAGGGCTTCCTGTGCAACTCCAAGAAGCTAGAGAGAGGTCCTTCAGAATTTCCCATCAACCCCTGTGCATGGGGCTTAATCAGATTTATGTGGTCAGAAACACTAAGAGACATGTTTTTTTGGGTGGGTGCCGAGCTGTCTTACTGTACTAGGTTGAAATTTGTTTTGCCTTGGATGAACTGGAAATACAGTGCCAAACTTAGGTAAATGGGACAAGGTCTCTTCCCAAAGGAAGAGCCTATTGGGAGACATGCAGAGTGACCCACAACTCTGACCCCACGTAGCACATTAGGATTGAAATCTGTAAAATGGGCCATGGGGGTACAGAAACAGGAGCAGTTGGTTCTGCATAAATAGGATCAGGGGAATTTGTGGCAAGGCCCTGAAGGTGAGTAGGAGCTCTCTGGGAGGAGAGGGTGGGAAGATGTAAGCCAGATGCTTCACTAGAACCCTCTTGCTTAGGGGTATTTTTTTAAATGTTTATTTAGAGAGAGAGAGAGAGAGCGAGCATGAGCATGCACACCCACATGAGTGGGGAAGGGGCAGAGAGAGAGGGAGAGAGAGAATCCCAAGCAGGCTCCATGATGTCAGTGCAGAACCTTGAGATCATGACCTGAGCCGAAATCAAGAGTCAGATGCTTTACCAACTGAGCCACCCAGGTGCCACGGGTCTGCTGTGTTTTGATGGTGCTGCAACTGTTAGCAATAGTGAGGTCCACCACCTCTCCTGTCTTGTGCTGTGGCTGTGATGAGGTCACAAAACCAGTCTGGAGGCTGGTTCAAATGACTACTTTGTAAGGAGATCTTTCTTCATTATGTGGTGGGAGAACTTTTAGAAATCATAGCAGATGTGTTCTCCCTAGTCCATTCCTTACCTGGTGACCCTTCCTCTATCTGGGTAGCATCCTTGCGTCAGAGAAGGGAAGTAACAGCAGAAGCCTTGGCCAGATTTTGGCTGTAAAAAACAGACTCTAAGGGGCATTGGGAAATAGTGAAGTCAGAGGGAGTCACAGGTTTTCTGAACCCTCAGAGTGGATATAGGGGGAAAGGGGAGTCAGAAGGGAGGGAGGAATGAAGGGTTAGGGTTAGGGTTAGGGTTATCAACTTATCCCTGGGAAGAGGAATGAAAGGCAGTTAGTTAAAGGCGGGGATCCTCAGTCCTATTAAAACTTAATGACTCCTTTATGTAGCAAATATTTTGTTAAGTCCTATTTACTATCTTGAAGTAAATGAAATTCATGGGTAATTTAACTCCCATCATTATGACAACCAATTAATACATCCACAGATTTCCGAAATATCCCACAGGGAATGGGATAGTCCTGGCTGAGAACCACTGGTTTAGGGATTCTGTTTCCTGGATAGGAACCAGGGAAAAGCAAGACCCTCAGACCAGCTGTGGGGTGTGTTGGGAAGGGCCAAGGGCAGCCACAGAAAGCATCCTTTCACTAGGGTCCTCAGAGCTGCAAGAGGCAAAGGTGGGATGGGACGGAGCCCCACAGTGTCCTGGGCATCACTGTGGGTTTGGCAGAAAGGTGCTAGGAGATAGAAGAGAGAGGCCAGCTCCAGAGGAGACTTGTGTCAGGAGTGAAGAATGGCCCAGCAATGACCTGCATGGCCTGATCATCTGCACCTGAAGGAGTGCAGATGTCTCCAGAGATCCCAGCATAGGTATACAGTTGCACCCCAGCCCCATCCTGCTTAAAGCTCATTGATGGAAATAGAGTCATAATTTTCCACACATGGAGTTTGTGGATGGACATTCTTATTTGCTACAGTTCTGTTCTGAAGAATCCCTCACTTGACTGGGTTCAGCTTCCTCCCACCTTCCCTACTGTGGAGGGGTAACCATAGCTTATGATCCGTTGCCTTAGCACAAATCTCTGCTGCTTAAAATCCAACTATGCCTGTCTCTTGGAAGATGAAGAATCTGGTGCAGAATAAAGATAGTTCTGTGGGTTTTATGAAACATAAAAAAGCAAAAAGAGATCTCAAGTGTAGATGCTTAGAAGGTAAAAACTGCCCCTTTGGGGGACCATAGTCACATAATCTTGCTTTCTGTCTTTGCTAGAAAACGAGGCTGGTGGTGGTGAATGTATTTGCTCCAATGACAATAGAATGGGATTTAGAGGGAGAGAACCCTTGATTTGAATCTTGGTTTAGCTTTGCAGGCCATTCACTTAACTTCTTTGGAACTCAGTTCCTTTATCTATAAGAATGGGTGTGAAAATCAGATGTGGCAACAGAGAGAGCGCTTCTTGTCATCTGTAAGGTCATGGTTGTTAATTATTGCCATGAAAATCGCATCAAGAACAGCTAAGTTTTGCCATCCAGTGACCAGACAGGGGTAAGTAGATTTCTTCTGGTCTCAATGGTTTCTGCTTCAGAGAATTAGTACTTAAGAGTTCTTTGATTGGCACTTGAAGCTGGAAAAATTTCTTTGAAATCAATTTAATCACTGTAAGATAGATTTCATTATACAGTTGAGTGAAATGTAAACTACTATTTGCATATAGACTGTATCTGTAGGTGTTTAATTCTGATCATTCATTCCTTCTCATTGGCTCCTGGTTAGTTTTCAAGTTGGCTGTGTATTTGTTACAGGCTTATTTGAAACCCATTCATCCTTCTAGCCAGCCAGCCAGCCAGCCAGCCAACCAATAAAAGCACACTTGTTGAAGTATTTAGTTTGTCCAAGTACCTAGGAGAGGTCCTGTGGGGATGCAGCCATGAATCTGGTATAACACTATTGTGGAGGCTGAGTATCAACTTCCTGGGCTCTTGACTATTTGCTTTATCTATTTTTGAGGGCACTTCTCGCATCTTCACTGAAGATTGTATACTTTAGTTCAATTGTTTTATTTGTAATCTGTTTTGTTTTGTTTGTTTGTTTGTTTTAAGGGATGGAAAGATCGTGTGTTTGGGCTGAAAAGGACCAGATTATAATAGAGTGATATCAAGAAGACCGGGTCTTCAAAAGTAGCTGATCCTGTCAAGGTATATCCTGTTTCTCTATTTTATAGATTTACCAAAGTAAAGTTAAGAATTAATAAAAACTGAAGTGTTAGAACAATATATACTCTAGGGGTGGAGAAGGCCTTCTAAAATAGGCCAGGAAACCCATAATCCAAAGAAGGAAACATTAACATATTTGATGAGATAAATATTTAAAACTTTCATACGTCAAATGGTACCATAAACACAATCTAGAGACAAAACACTAGGGGAAAAATACCCACAACTCATGATAGACACAAGGTTAGTATCTCAGAAGCTGTACAGAATGCTAAGAAAAGGGCATATAGCCATTAAAAGGGAGTACAGGGCCACCTGGGTGGCTCAGGTGGTTAAGTGTCCGACTCTTGGTTTCAGCTCAGGTCATGATCTCATGGTACATGGGTTCAAGCCCCACATTGGGCTCCATGCTGATAGTGTTGAGCCTGCTTGGGATTCTCTCTCCCCCTCTCTCTGCCCCTCCTCTGCTCATGCTCACTCTCAAAAATAAACTTAAAAAAAAAAAGGAAGTGCAAAGGCAGGTTATACCTGAGGAGGCAAACATGGTGAGTAAACATTTGAAAAGATGGACAGCCTCACTGGAAATCAGGCAAATGCAAATTGAAGGAATGATACACCATCTTTACTCAATTGATCAGCAAAACAAAATAATTGAGAAGAATTGCCAAAGCTTGGGGTGGTGTGGGGAAATGGGTTCTTTCATCGTTTGTAGGAATGTGAATAGTGATAACATTTTTGGAAAGTAATTTCAACCCAGTTTAAAAATTAAAAAGTATATACCCTTTGATCAAATAATCCCACTATTTCAGAGAAATAAAAGTGCTAGTACATAGGGAGAAATACACAAAAGTAGCTATTGCAGCAGTGATTGTATAAAATAGGAACAGGGAGTTGGGTAATGTGGATGTTCATCGGTTCAGAGATGATTGAATAACTTACAATACATCTATGCTATGGACTATTATAACACTGCTAAAAAGCATGGCTTGGACTTATATTTTCTGCTGGAAAGGATCCGTCTTATAGGGAAAAATTAGGTCAAACAGTAAATCTGCATATATTGTTAAGCCCTAACAAGGAATTATGGAAACAAATACCTCAAACTACTGACATTGATTACTTCAAGGGGGTGAATTTGAGGGCAAGAGAAGACTAAGACTTGACATTCTTGTATGTTGCTGTTTTGTTTGGATTGTTATACCATTTTTCCATTGAGGTAGAAGTGAAGTAAAAAAAAAAAAAAAGGAAGAGAGATGGGCGGGGGACAGGGAGAAAGATAAAGAGAGGGCGAGAAAACAGGCTAGAGCATTAACATTTTAGACTTTAGCCTCATGGGGGAGAAAACAATGATTTCCTTAACCGCAGGCAAAAGTGGTCATAAGTCAAAGGCAGTAAGAGCAAAGAGAAATGCTGTTCTGTAAGTCTGGCTCTTTAACCTGACGTCGTTATTCTTATAAATTAGAGATGCAGGCTGTTTTGGGGTTAATGCTGAGTATTATAGTAGTGAGGCTCTTTTAGACTCTCTTTTACAATGAAGAATTTGTGCCCTGATTTTTTTTGTTGTTGTTAGCATCTTAGCAGCTTTATTTGTTGAAGGCTTATTTGAGATCCTGTTGTTTAAATAGAAAATAAAATAAGAAAAGATAAATAAGCCCGAGAATAGGGGGGAAATATTATTTGTGTCCCTCAGTAGTTTGAAGGTTGCTGTAGTTCATCTTCAGATACCGAGCGTCATGAAAGATTTATTTAACCACATTTCTCTTAAGGTCGAAGGAGTTGAGATCACTCTTTCATCCAGGCTTCCTTTCTTCACCCAGGTCCTCTTATTTATTTCTCTCTTTTCCTGAGCCAAAATTTGAGCTGCTGTGAGAGATTCTTAGTCAGTTCCCAATATTTGAAACCACTTTCAACAATGCCATCCATCTCCTCCCCCTGCAAGTGGCATTATCTCCACATCCTTGGAGATGAGCTGCCTCCTCCCTCTTTTATCACTCTGAGCTGTACACGTTTGGTTACAAATGCCCCGATAATGTTCTCGTTGGTCTCTCACAAGTGAAATAACAGATAACCATTCTCCCGGTGATGGCGATGCTGTCATCCTGCACCCAGATAACCAGGAAAGGAGGTATCCACTCCCATTGCGTGCTGTGATTAAGATCTCGCTGGCGAAGATACAAGTGAGATTGCCTTTATAAAATAATATCTGTGCTCAGATCATTTTACTCAGCTCAGATAGCAGCTAACATCATTTCTTGGGGCCCTCCCCCTGTAATAATCTGCATTGGCTTTCAAACATGTGTGCTACCACCTGCCCTACTGGTGAGATAAGAACAAAAGTATTAGACGGCATATTAAATTGTGCTGCATTTTTCATATTACTCATACAAATGAGATACCAGCTGCAGAATAGTCGGTTTCGTTGTTGGCAGAACTCCCAATCATCGTGCTGCAGAAACAAGGGTAGCCTTCCATCTCAGCAGTGTGGGCTGTGGTCTGTGGGTGCTGTCCTCCCCAGGTCCACCTTCCTGGATTGCTTGATGTGAATTAACAGGGGACAAATCCTTTCATCCTAAACCAGATTTAGGCTTAATGCACCATTACCTAAAGGAGGTAATCCATAGGGTGTTTCCCAAATTTCAGTTATCGAGTCCCACTTTTTAATGATATTTGTTGTTATGGATTATCACCAATAATGTTATTTAATACTTTCCTTTAAATTATTATAATTTTAACTACTAATCTTAGCTTAATAATAAGAGTGATGAAATCACAAGTTTGTTATGCTTTTATTTTATCTACCTGATAGTAAGATAAACATGTAAACCATTAATGTTTTCTGTGCACCATCTAAACTAGTTCTGAATGATACCCATGGATGTTCAAGAAACATCCTGTTTGAAAAACACCGTTAAAATAGTTCTCACTAAAGTGTATACTGCTAGCACAGATAATTTGTTGGTAGCTGCTTTTAGTGAATGATCTCAGAGCTGGAAAAGGTAGGGAGGAAAAGCTACAGATACAAGAAGGATTCAGAAAGGAAACGTTGGAAGGAAGTGAATAGCAGAACTGTCTAAGGTGCCATCTCATCCTGGGCAGACTTAGGTAAGTAAGATGGAGGCAGGGACACCTTGACCATCACCTCTCTGGGTTCCTGGTTCTCTCTCTGAGCCATAACACGTTTTCAGGAACCAGGACTCTGGGACGAGGCTTTTTCTGCCTCTTGCCTCTTCTTTGCCTCACACCATGGAATCCCTCAGAGAGAACCAACCTTCCTGGGAGATGTCCCAGTTGACAGCATGCACAGGATTGTGCTCAACCCACTAGTGTCTGGACTGTGGTCAGAAGCACTGCTCAACCAGCGACATGAAGAGGAGGCAAGGATGATACAGGTGGCAGGTGCCAAGTGTTCGGGAGTGTTGCCAAGTGTTCTGTTAAGATTATTGTATTTATCCAAGACAAATGGCTCCATTATAAAGCCACTTTGTATATATGTATATGTTTTTTATATGTTGTTTTAAAAGCAAAAACAAAAAAATATGAGAGATTACGGCTGGAAAGCATTAATTTAGAGGTAGCAAAGGCCCCAGACAGCTGTCAGAGGAATTTCTGCTCCAAGCTTTGCTAAGTACCTGTAATCCTTGGCTCTGAGAGCGCTGCTGTAGTAACCCCTTCCGTGACGGTCTTCAGCTCTACACTTCCCAGTTATCACCCTGAAAAAAGGACTGCCAGACCTCATGGTAATGATCTAACCTGCTCTGGCCACTTTGTTAGAGTTCTACCATCTTACGACCAGGTGACGACCTCTGGCTGACTGTCCCAAACACGGCCCTAAATGTCATGGTAAGGCTACTTTAGACATGCAGTCTTTTCTCTTTGCAGAAAGGCTGCGTGGAATGGAGCTGTATAGAACATACAGGTGGTTGATAGGCAGATGAGCAGGAAAGAGTTAATATCCAAACCAACCAGGGTTTAGTTGTGGGCCTGCCAAGCATCCAGGCTGAGTTCGTGGGAGCACCACGAGGGAGCGGTTAATCAGACATCAGTTTCCAGGTGTGTGCATGACCTGACTGATGACCAAAGATTGAACTAAATGTCTGGGAACAGTTCATGTGTACAAGCATGAGGCTCAGACAAGACAACAATCAATCCCTGCTTCATCCTTTAATCTATATTCATTGCTAACAACAATCTAGCAAAATTCAGAGGGGGCTTTTTTTTTGGTACTCTGGTTAAATAAAGCAGGACGGCATCTGTAGTGTTTTGTAAATAGCATTTTGCCCGGTCGTTCAACGCTGATTAGCCCATGTTTGCCCTTCACTTTCCCAAATTAACTTTTGCCATCATCTTGCATACCCATGGAAGTTGGTTCCCCCAGGCTGCTGATTGCTGCTTTTCCCTAAAACTCATTTGATTGTACCTGTGCCCACTGGCCATCTCCCTGAACAGTTTTGCCTTTGGTTCTTTCAGTGCCTATTTATCCCTAGCTTCCCTCTCCACCTTTGTTAATAGGAAAAGGAAAAAGAATTATATCAAGAATTTACACTTTTAGTAAAATAGAATATTCTTCTAATTTCTTAAACTCAAATTGTTCCTTATTGCCTCATTAAAGAAAGAGAAAAGGAAGGAAAGAAGGAAGGATATAAAGGAGTGAGTGAGGATAGAGGAACACTTAACTAGGATTGAATCTTTTCCCAGTTAAAAAATTGAACATTTATATATAATGTAGATTATTACAAAGGTAACAGAACCACATTACAAAAATGTTGGCGTGAAGGAAAATAAGAAAACTCCATAATACTAGTAACGGAATTCCTATTTGCACGTTGGTTTATTTCCTGCTAGTCTCTCTGCTAAGCACCTACTTTCAAAATGTAGTTGTAATCCTACTGAATATCCAAGAATTTTTTTTTTTCACTTAACATTCAACCATGAGCATTTTTCATGGTGCTATGTGTCCTTTATAACCACAGTTTTTAATGACTACATGGTTTCCTTCAGTGAGAAGAAAATTACATAACCACTCTTTGATTGTTTTGATACTTAGATTGTTTGCAATTGAAAAACTTTCATGATATCATTGAAATGATACTGTTTAAGGTTATTTTTCCACCCACCTCTACTTTTGCATTATTTTATTAGGTTTTCTTTCCAGAAATCAGATAATCAGACAAAACCCATGGACATTTTAGGGGGCCTGATTCATCATTTGAAGTTGGGTTCTAAAAGCACTTGTACCCACTAAGTCTTCATCTTCATCAGTCATCTTTTTAAAAAATTTTTTTTAAATGTTTATTTATTATTGAAAGACAGAGAGAGTCAGAGCGTGAGCAGGGGAGGGGCAGAGGGAGAGGGAGACACAGAATCTGAAGCAGGCTCCAGGCTCTGAACTGTCAGCACAGAGCCCGATGCGGGGCTCGAACTCACAAACTGTGAGATCATGACCTGAGCCAAAGTCGGAGGCTTAACTGACTAAGCCACACAGGCACCCCAAGTCTTCACCACTCATCTTAGAGGACCCTTCATACACCCTCACTGGATTCTCCCACTTGTTTTTGCTTCTCCCAAAAAGGTGGGCTTCTTGCCTCTCTTATATTGGGGAAGAGCCTCCCATCATAGATTTCTTACCATTTGCCCCCAGTTTGAAGCCAAAGAAGCTTCATTAATCTTGTGAATGGTGCCTATGCTGTAGCAGATGCCTTTAAAAGAGCCCTTTACCCTTGAAGTTTGGCAGCTGTTGAAGACAGCTGGGTAATGAGAAGGGTAGTGGGGCAACCAGGGTCTTAGGAGGGGGATTGAGAAAGTGGATCCCCACAACTGATGGTATCTGAATGACTACAATACACACAAGAATAATTTGAGTACACAGTGTCCCCAACTTATGATGATTGTTGATTTAGGATTTTTTAACTTTACTATGGTGTGAAAGTGATCCGTTCATTTAGTAGAAACTGTACTTTGCATTTTGAATTGTGATCTTTTCCTTGACGAGTGATACATGGTAGGATACTCTTTCATAACGCTGGGCAACAGCAGTAAGCTGCTGCTCCCATGCAATCATGAGGGTGAACAACCAA
Source organism: Panthera pardus (assembly GCF_024362965.1). Lineage (NCBI taxonomy): Eukaryota > Metazoa > Chordata > Mammalia > Carnivora > Felidae > Panthera > Panthera pardus. Next base: position 126,342,405 of record NW_026526721.1, read on the forward strand.
TACACTTACAACCATCTGCACCCATACAACCATTCTGTTCTCACTTCCAGTACAGTAGTCGATAAACTACGTGAGCTATTCAACACTTTATTATAAAATAGGCTTTGTGTTAAATGATTTTGCCCAACTGTAGACTAATGAAAGTGTCTTGAGTACACGTAAGGTAGGCCAGACTAAGCCATGGTGTTCTGTAGGTGAGGTGTACTAAATGCACTTTTGACGTACAATATTTTCAGTGACACGTTTATTGAGACTTAACCTCATGGCAAGTCAAGGAAGATCTGTGCTTTTATGGGTATTAGCTACTGTGGTATGTGTTGGATATACAGATATAAATGCTACCGTGAAAGGGCTTACAGCTTGTTGGGGAAATAACAGGCCTGTGAATAACTGTTACAAAGACAGAATGAAGGACAAGAAGGATTCAGGATAAGTTAGCAGTCAAAACACTCACTGAACAGGGGCACCTGGGTGGCTCAATCAGTTAAGCATCCAACTCTTGATTTCAGCTCAGGTCATGATCCTCAGGGTCATGATCTCACAGTACTGAGATGGAGCCCATGTCTAGCTCTGTGCTGGGCATGGAGCCTACTTAAGATTCTCTCTCCTCTCTCCCTCATCCCTCTGTCCCTCCCCTACATGTAGTCTCTCTTTGTCTCTCTCAAATCAAACGAACAAAAATACTCACTGAAGAATCTTTGCACGTTAGGCCCCATGTTTCTAAGCTTTGTTTTGATATGATCAGGGCGGCAGGGGAGGACAAGAGCAGGAAGTCAGTTGTGGCAGCTTCACTGAACTAAGATGAATTCTGGTTGCAGGAGAAGAGAAGACCTTGTGTGGAGTCATTTGAATAAAGCATTTCCCTACTCACTGATCATTCCTGGCAGGGTGTGCATATGTGTTCAGGTGGAGCAGATACAAGCTATTAGCTTTCACTCTGGAGTTCCAAAGACTAAACAGTCATGCCCCACCCTGGGAACACTTCTGACCTCAGAGTGGGCTTATAATGAATGGCTGACTCTCAGAGTCAGATTAAGTGACAGATGACAGGAGTGGAATATTAAGGGAAACTCGGCACTATCTACACCCAGGTGTATATGGTTCTTTAGCTCTTCCTACATGAGTCTCTTCTTTTTCTTGTCTCTTATAGAGTACTTAATTAAAATTGTGGAGTTTTAAAATAGGAAGGGACTTTAATTACCTCAGAGGACTGTCAGTAACAAGACAGACTAAGGTAATGATGTGACCATTCCCCCTTTAACTTCAAATACATAGAAATTCCAGATAAAAGGAAAACACAATGGCATTTTGGTGAAATTGCATTGCTTAACTTGAAAGAAAAAAAAGATAATCTCTAGATGTAGGGGAAGGAAAAGGAAGTGAATGCTGTTATAGTGGGCGGGTAAGGGAGAGCTGATACAGGGGACTCTTGGGGCTTTGGGTTCCACATGACAATTGAGCTGGGACTATAGTGTCCCTGTGAGGAGCAGTTATGTGACCTCCAGATCATAGGAAACGGAGGGAGGAGGAATCCTGTATACAGCCTGTAAAGTCAAAGAGCTGCCCACTCTTAAAATGTGGACTAGAAAATTGCACCCATTGGCATGGGAAGCAAATGGAAGCTTGTCATTTGCCTAGAGATTTAGGCAGAAAGAAAAAAAAAATCATTTAAGGAATCTAATCCCCAGGCCTGAACTATGTAGAGGTATGCGATCCAAATTTACACTTCCTGTCTGGTGTAGGACACCCAAGCTGAGAATTTATCGTAACCTGGTCAGGGACCATTGAAACCCTATAGGCTCAGTAAAAGCAAAAATAAAACTTCTCAGCAGGAATCCTTTCACAATCCAGGGCACACAGAATTCTGTAGACCTAATACCCTTGATGAAGAGAAGCTCACAATAAAAAACAGATAAACCTCATGAATCAAACCATCACACATCAGGGTCAGGAGACACCACAAACAGGAATCTGTATCCACTACTGGCAGGAATGTCAAATGGTAGAACTACGCCAGGGAGCAATTTAGCAAGAGCTAGTACATCTGAAGATGAGCAAACACTACACCCAGCAAGCTCATGTACAGGTTATATGCTCTAGAAAATTCTCACATGCATAAAAGATGTTCCCAGAGATCTTCACTGCCCCATTGTTTATAAAAACAAATTATAATGATGACTAATAAAAACCCCCAAATACTGGATCAGAATGGAAATGGATAAGTGAAGGATGATTTATTCATATATTAGAATACTATCAACTCATTAAAATGAATGAACATATTCAAATGTACAAATCTTAAAAACATGATGTTGAGTGAGAGAGCCAAGTTTCCCAAGGATAAGTATAGCATACCATTTATGTAAATTTTAAAAATATAAATAAATATTATATATTATTTATGAACATGAACCAAGGTAGTAAAAGTATAAAAACAGAAAAAACATGTCAATCTAAGAAAAGTGGTTTCCTTTTGTGTGGGAGGGAAAGCAAAGGACTTGATTTAAATTAGGTCTGACTCTTAAACCAGCAAAATACTAAAAGTATTCCATATGGACTCCCTGTAAACCAACACATTTAATTTTTTACTATGAAAAAAGAAATCCTCCTCCCCCCAATTTTTTTCCTACAGACTCTTTTAAAAAAAGAAATAATGCATTACAGATCTGTTGTAGCCCCATTTATATATCAGTCCTATCTCATCTCCTCCCGTTGTTGTGTCTGTAAGATATACTGCCTCTTCAAATGCAATCCAAGGCCAAATCACACATTTAATCACTCCCAACATGCCAGGAAGGAAATGGTGGAGGCAAAAGAATATAGCCACAAGAATATAGCCACAATAGCTCTTTTTGGAAAAACAAACAAACAAACATGGAAAATAATGCTGTTGGCACTAGTGGAGGTCATGTTTCATACCATACTCTCCTGGGTGAGCATTCAGAGGACCCCATGATGTGGTAGTGTTGGGAGTTCCCCGTTGGGCAAACATGGTTATCCTTGTTCTGCTCTGAAAGCATTCCTCTTATTTACTGTTCTCCACTACCACAGAGGAGATGGGCAGTGGGTGTTTTTTTTTTTTTCTTCAGGAGCTCTACTTATTGTCATAGCTTACTTCCTGTTCTAGGGAGTCCCGGGCACTGAAGATGACCTTAGGGATTGAACAGTCACAGGCCTTTTTATTTTTTCCTCCAGGACTTGAAGTTGGTCCAATTAGCCAGTCAGTTAGCTTTCCAGAAACTTCAAGGGATATTAACCAAAGCCAAAGATCTTATGGAGTCATGGTCCATGAATTTTGACCCTATTTTTATAGTATCTGTCTCTTAGCAACAGGCTCAAGAGCTCTGTGCAAGCTCCTAGCCCTGGGTTAACTGCTTCTATCTTGTCCTCTCAAACAGTGGGTTGAGGCAAGGCTAATGTGCCTTCACTGTGGAGCTCTTTACAAGGGGGTAATCATATTTTTTGAGCAGCAAGCGAACTGTAGGAGGTGTTGGAAGGGGCCTGGGCCATTAGGCTCACTCTACTTTCCTGGTTTCTTCTGGGTCTCAGTCTTAACTGTCTCTGTGTTTTCCATCTAACCACCTTTTCTTATACTACCTTTAGCTTTGGGAAGATAACATGTGACTCTTAGCCCTCTTCAGTTGCTGGCCACTGTCCCTTAGCAAGGCTCTATTGCCTTCCCTTTCTGCTCTACTGAAATAGCAACTCACTCTAACATCGTGATATTTTTTCTTCCCAGCTGAATCCAAAAATATAACATGTGACAGTTTAACTGGCTCTTTTGCAATCCCATAAAAAGGATTACCAACTTGAATGTGGGGCAGGGGAATCCTTATTGTACCGCAGTCTGTCTAAATCCAGCCACTTCCATGTAGGTCTGTCACTCATTACATCCCACTCCTAGTACTGACTTACACGTTGGTTAGGACCCTTTTGGTTGTAAATGAAAGAAAAACAGTTCAAAATGGCTTTTTAAAAAAGTCCAGGGAAGGTATTGGCCCATGTTTAGTAAGTACAAGGGGTATACGTGGCCTTTGGTGAGTCTGGATCCAGAAATTCAAATAGCATCATCAGGACTCTGTTTATTTTTCTCTACCTCTTGGCTCATTTTGTCCTCAGTGTTGGTCTCATTCTTAAGCAGACTCTCCATGTGGTGGAAATATGATCACCTTTTGTTCTTGGTTTATGTTGTTCTCATAGCTGGTATCACAGCAAATAGAGAACGTCTCTTTCTAACAGTTCTATCCAAAGTCCTGCGAAAGGCTCTGACTGGCTTGGCACAGGTTTGTCCTGTGCCCACGACTGTGACCAGAGTCTGGGATTCCCTTATTGACCCCGTGGGGGCTATAGGATGGTAGTATCAATACCACTTGAAACACAAGGAGTGAAATGAGTACAGGGATGGATCCTCAAAGAGATCCCAGGCAGACAAAAATAAGGGTCGTCTAATAGGAGTGTTCTGAATCATTTGCGTGGTCTCTTTGTTAGAGACCTTTAGAAGATATTTGTGATGGGTAATTTTTTTAGTGCATTTTTAAGTGGAAAGACATTGGTACTCATGCTTAAAACGCGCCAAGTAATCCCCTTATGTGAAAGTTTTTAACTTTTAGAGTGGCTCTCAAAGTAGATTTTTGGAGTAGCCATTGACTTTGGGAATACATATACTCTTTTTAAAACATTTTACTGGGGATTAAATCATATATTATTTGCATTTTCAGTCAAATGCTCTGCCACTATATATTATTCACATTTGGAAAATACTTCATACTCTCTTAATGTTGTATGGTATAATGCCATATGGAAATATATGGTTCCCAACGTTTCTAAATAAGAGCTCTTTCTGACAACACCACATTTTGTGGATCTCCCACAACCTGGGATTGTACTTACAATACCTTAAGAAAAATACATGTGAGGGGTGCCTGGGTGGCTCAGTCAGTTGAGCGTCTGACTTCGGCTCAGATCATGGTCTCACAGTTTGTGAGTTCGAGCCCCGCATTGGGCTCTGTGCTGACAGCTCAGAGCCTGGAGCCTGCTTCAGATTCTGTGTCTCCCTCTCTCTCTGCCTTTCCCCCACTCATGCTCGGTCTCTCTCTCTCTCCCTCTCTCTCTCTCTCTCAAAAATTAGAAAAAAGAAAAACACATGTGATAATTACTATGTAGTATTTTATTAAGCCCAATAGCATGAGTAACACTTGAAAAATAACTGTATGCACAGGAGTTGGCCCTATAATCAGGCTACAGAAAATGCTTGGGCATGTGTGAAGTTTTTTGGACTCCACAAGGGATGGTACTTAATAGAACTGGTCCTGTAGGTTAGGGACTGCTAGAGTAGTGAGTGCTTAAGAATATGGTTCAGTCCCAGCTTTACCACTTGTGAGCTGTTTGACTTTGGGTGAGTTACTTAACCTCCTTAAGATTTCAGTTTCCTCGGGGCACCTGGGTGACTCAGTCGACTGAATGTCTGAATTGGGCTCAGGTTGTGGTCTTGAAGGTCGTGAGTTTGAGCTGTGCATTGGGCTCACTGCTGTCAGTGCGGAGCCTGCTTTGGATCCTCTGTTCCCCTTTCTCTCTGCCCCTCCCCCACTTGCTTGTTCTCTCTCAAAAATAAATAAACCTTAAAAAAAAAAGATTTCAGTTTCCTCAAATAGGAACTAGCAGTGACACCACCTGTTCCCCTAAGGTTGCTGTTGAAGATTAGAGATAATATGGGTGGAGCACCTGGCAGAGTCCTTGCCGCATGGTTAGCACTCAATATATGGTAGCAGTTATTGTGGCCACTTTATATATATAATTATCTATTTACTGTAAGTCTCCTTGAAGGTAGGCACTGTGTTTTATGCATCTTTATATTCTTAGCACCAAGCAGGGTCTTGACTGAGGCAGGATATATTTATTGACTGAATAAATAGAAAATTAAATACAATCATGTATCTAAAGAGTCTAGTCCAGTGGCCACGGCATGGTTGGTACTCCTTAAATGTGCCTTCTCTCCACTGTCTAGGCTTGGACATGTAATTCTCAAACTTTAGTGTGCTCGAGAATCTCCTGCAGGGCTTGGCTTGTTAAAACAGACTGATAGCTCCATACCAGGTTTCTGATTCAGTAGGTCTGAGTGAGACCTGGGCAATAGTATTGAGTGTTACTTTAAAGCCCTCCTCTAGGAAGGTTCTCAACATGAGGTGTAAATCGTGGGCCTTACCACTGGGCTTACATGTCCTAACTCAGGGTACCATTGTCATCTGCCTGTTGTCCACTGGTAGCACTGTATGAACCATTTCCAATAGTAAAAAACCAACATCAGTAAGTCTGGTCTTATATTTCTAAATTGATTATGTAGATCTCACATACCTTTCAAATAAGTCAGTCGAAGTTTTTCACAGGTACAGTGTTATTTCCTGTAGGCCAGTGAGTGCTTGCAAGTCTCTTGGACAGCCCTTTTGTTTTATTGTGTGTATGTATGTATGTATATGTGTGCATGTGAGTGCCCCAGATGTAGTCAACTTGTCTTGAGTTGTTTCTTATAATCCATCTGTAATCAAGGGATTAACTCACTGGAGTCATAAGGGTAGGGAGGGGAGAGTTTCTGCTTTTCATTTTTAGAAATGATTTTTAGAAATCAACCACCTCTTCTCAGTTATAAAATCCTTGCAAGACCCTAAATCTGTAGTCATGGGCTCATTAGAAGCAAGTTGCAACTACAAGCATGTTTGTCTGTTTCCCTCGCTCTTGGTGCCTGTGTCTGATGTTCGTTTCTTCCTTGTGAACTTTAATACGTGTTTAATATGAATCTTAATGATTTGATTACAATGGCATAATTACATAATTGGAATGTATTGTGCACGCTGGTGGGAAGGAGTCCGGAAGGTGCTCAGTGACTGACGTTACATAAACAGAATAATAATGACGGTGAGAATGAGACTAAGGAGAAAATGATTGGAAAAACTTGGAAGGGATGGACATTTGCCGAATTGAGAGGGTAGCATTTCTTTTGCTTGAATGGTTGGTGTTTATTTTACCTCTGTTTATTTTACCTCTGAGACTGAGGCTTCTATGAATCAGTACAATTAGAAAGAAGTGGGTTCTGATGGTGGGCTTTTTGGAGGCCACTTTGGAGATGGGTTATGGGCCCAAGGCCTACCTGTCTGGGCATAAAGCAAGCCAGACTCATCAACAAGCTCTAACACACTGCTTCTTAAGATGACTCAGGCAGAAGCAAGCTCAAGTCTCTTTCTTACACTGTCCTAGCTTTGGAATGCTTTATGTGACACATTTGTATATCATCAGAACATTGAAAGCGCCATTAATGTGGAATGGAACCATCTTCCCTCCCTAGTGCAATTCTACCCTCTCTCTCTGGTAACATATTGCTGCTGAAGAGGAATGGCACTTAGCCAATCGTTTTGTGCTCCCAGTTAATGACCACCATTACTGTGTCATTTGGGCTAGAGAAACATGTCCACTGCCTAGAGCTCTTCCCATAATAATCGGTCCGTGCACTGGCATCCTTATTTGATGTTTACTGTGTGTTGCCATAATCACGATGATTATTTCCCCAACTTATTTTTACTATTAACACAAAACATATCTGCTCATTGATTCAATAAATACCCATATTTATTAAATACCTATGTAAGTGCTAGCTGTGTGTGATGCAGAAAAATAGAAGACACAGCATTCATGGTTTAACAGTTGAAGCCTAGACAAGGCATTCATGGAAAGTTAAATATTGCAAACCCTTACATGGTGGGTAGGAGAAACGATTTGGAATATTTTCACTGAAGAATACTGAAATGAACTTGACCTGCCTTCAAGGGAATTTTGGAAGACAACCTGGCAATATCTAGTAAAGAAAAAAAAAATGGACACCTTCTGATCCAGCTTTTTCATTTCTTGGTTTGTACCCCAGGTGGACATTCATGTGCACAGAAAGGGCATGTACAATTATGGTAACTGTAGATATTGCAATTTGTAATCTCATAATACTGTAAACAACCTAAACGTACAATAGGGGAGTATGTACATAAGCTGAGGTTAAAGCTGTACAATGAAAATCATACAGAGGTTAAGAAGAATGAGGTAGATTATCAATAGATCTTTAAGGATACACCTTTAAGGTCTCTTTTCATTTATTCATGAATTAGTGTTGATTTTTTTCAAATGCTTTTCTGTATCTGTGCAGATGATCATATTGGTTTCTTTTATTCTGTTAGTGTGCTGATAATAAATATTTCACTCTTTTCTGTATTTTCCATTTATATTTTCTCTGTGCTTCTGTCTGAATATTTTCAATGGATCCGTCTTTGAGATTATGGATTCTTTTTTTTTTTTTTTTTTTTTTTTTTTGCCAAGGTGGAAGACTTAAACCAAGCCCCCACACAGCCTAATCCCTGACTGGACTGAACCCTTGGACTCAGCCCTTCATGCATCTCAACTGAAAGGAGCTTCCTCTGTGCATAGATCCTGATATATGATCTCCCTTCCCCTCTAAGCTTGATGAACTTTCCCAATGCTCTGCTTATCTTCTTAGCCTCTTCAGTGCTCCTTTCTGCCTAATTTCCCTTCTTCAGGAATCAGCAAAGTCAGTAGTGGAAAAGTTGAGCCTAATATGTTGGCTTCACTCTGCATTTCTTTTTTCTCTGGGTTTCTGGAATCAGATGTCCTGGCCGTCTTGGTATTCCTGAACTCCAATTTTTATCACCCATATTCATGACACCACATAAAGAAAGGTCTGTTCAGGTTCTCTGGTACTTGTCACCTTCTTTCTGCTTGACTTGCAGCATCACTTAAGAAATGGCAAGTACCTTGAGGGGAAAAGTGGGATAGAATATTAGGACTCAACTCGACTTCCCCCTCATGTTGGGATCTTGGGGCCTTAACTTTAGGTCCTAGGGCATGATGGGTCTCTGGTGCCTTAAAACAGATTTTTATTTCCTATTTTCTTTTTCATTTGTTCTTGGCAAGAGGGTTTCTGTGCTACAACAGGAGCAGAGGTCTCTTTAAGTATCAGTCTAATGTGGGTTTAAGACAAAGCCTGAAATTCTGGGTGAGGTGAGGCTCAGCTCAGCTACACACTCCTAATATAGGACCCAGCTATAGTCTGTGGTAGCCACACCTGTGTTGTTAGCCAGTCATGTTCCCTTCAAAGTAAGTGTTTCTAGGCCCTTTTTTGGGAGCAGGCCTTGGCTTAAGCCTCCGAAGGAACTGCTTCTCTGAGAAGAGAATGTGGCTCACGTGAACTTGTACCTGAGGTTTGTGCTAGAGTCCTAGGGTCTATTCTGAGTCCTCTCTCTGTTCAGCCTTCAGGGCATAAAAGGTACATCTTAGCAAAATGTCTACACATTGTACTGGGGGAATTCTCCCGTGTTTCAAGGTGTATCTCTCTAGGAGTAACAATCTAGAGTTTATTTATCAAGATTTTAAATTCATCAAGATTTCATTCTCTTCTGTTCTTAAATGTCAGATTTTAGCTGACATAATTTCCTGATTTATAGTCCTATAATTTAGTCCTTGAACTGCAAGATCTTTTCTCTTAATTCAGAATTACCGTGTGGGACCCTCAGAGAATCACAACTAAGTAGAGGAGTGGGTGAATGTGAGCATGGCCAGAGGAGGGCCAGTACAGGTCATGGGCCTACAAACTAGTTGGCTGAGAAGGTGATGCTTGGTCTACCCAATAACAGAAGAGTGAAATCCCTCCTAGTATGTGGTGGTAGGACTAAGGGTGGGGGATGAACGGGGTAGATCTGCACATTCTGTACAAGATGGGGAAATTCAGAGATAAGGTGAGGTCACTTCACAGTGTAGGACCTCAGTTTTGAGTATGGTTTCCTTTAGAGTTGGGAGAGCAACCCTGGGCCTGGATTGTCCAGGGTCGGAGCTGCTGCAGGGCTAAACCAACTTCCGTCCTTAGCTCCTGCACTCTATCATCATCTTAAAAACCATCTTTGGATAAACTGTAGCCTGTTTTCTGAGAAGAGTTACTTTTCTCCTAGTTGACATGCAGGATAGATGGGAGTCTGGATGTGAGGGATGATTGGAGAGCTCTAGTGTGGAGCATCACAATGTATTGAAGGCTCACAGACAAGGAGGGTCTCCTCCAGAAAAACACTTTTCCCTGGAGTGGATGTGGTGATGATGAACCTGGAGTATCCCTAGTCGTGCTTGAAGGGATCTACATTGAGGGAGGACTGACAAACATTGTCTCTAGGGAAGAGTTTCTATTTCCTACGTAAGCCTTACTTGTAATACTTATTTTGGAGCTCAACTACATACAACCAGTGCCCTGTCTTCTCTGTCAGCCAGATGAACACTGTAATATGAATAAAATCTATGATTCTAGAAGCCAGACATGCTTTTCCTTTTGAAAATTTATTCCAGGACCCCAAAGACTATGACTACTGAAAAGGGAGTGTTGGGATTAATAACAACTTAGGAAGGCAAGGCACGGACTTTCATTTAATGCTGCCTATGTGCCAGGTATGTATTAGGTACTTTGTGTGAGTTGCCTTGTTAAACAAGCCCAGGTCTTTGACTTGGATGCTTTGTGTCTGTACCATCTTGCTTCATGCTTGTCTTAAATATTGCCTTAAAAGAGCTCTGTGTTCTGCTCTTTTCAAAACTCTGTGTTTCAGATACATGTGTCTGCAAAATTGTAAGCTGGCTTCAGCTGTCTCCCTGTCCCCCACTGAGCCTGGCATGGACTGGGTACTCTGTAAGCCTTAAATGAGTGCTTGATGAATGAATAGATCTCCATGAAAATGGAGCTGACAGTGACAGAAAACTCCATCCCTCTGCCTCTCAGCTCCCTGGCCCTTCTGATCCCAATTAGGTTGTGTCTGCAAAGATAAGCATACTGGGGAGGATCTCAGCCAAGTTTTTCCCAGGCACATTCTACTTGTGTTAGTGTTTGGAGCCACCATGGAAAAGTTATCCTATTCATGTGAAAATTATACATGCTTAAACGAGAAAGAAAGTTAAATGACAAGATTTGGACCTTGTCATTTAACACTAATGTGGCTTCCATTGCTTAAAGAAGGGATTCTCAAACTTGCTCATCAGATTCAAGGACAGAATGAGGCACTTTAATAAAACAAACTTCTGGCTTAACCTGATTGATTGGGTCTGGGAGGGGACAAAAGAATCTGTGTTTCCAAAAATGGTGGCTAAGAGATTCTAGATGATTCTGATGATCAATCTGATTTGGGCCATGGTGTAAGGTAAAGCTCCTCAGCATTGCAGGCAAAGACTCTGTAAGCTGGTTCTACTTGCCACCCCCCTGTAGACTCATCTTCTGTATCCCTCTGCTCTTCTAGTACACATACACACACACACACACACACACACACACACACACACACACTAACACAGACACACACACTCCCCCCCCCCCCCCCCTTACAGTTCTGCTGCTTCCCTTGTGTCTTTATACACACTATTCCTTTGCTTAGGATAAACTTCCTTTCCTCCAACCCAGCATCCCTTCCTCAAACCTAATGGTTCATTTTGAGTGTCAGTTTGGCTAGGCTGTAGTACACCTAGTTATTTGATTAAATTAATCTAGGTTTTGTTGTGAAGGTGTTTTGAGGATATGGTTAACATCTACAATCAGTTGACTTTAAGTAAAGGAGATTATCTTTAATGATCTGAGTGGGCCTCTTCCAATCAGTTGAAAAGTCTAATCAGTTGAAAGAGCAAAACAAGTTTCCTTGATGAAGAAGAAATGCTGCTTGTGGACTTGAGTTTGTAGATCAGGTTGCCATCAAATTTTAAAAATTAAGTTGCCAGGGCACCTGGGTGGCCCAGTCAGTTAAGCACCTGACTCTTGATTTTGGCTCAGGTCTGATCTCACGGTCGTGAGACTGAGCCCCACATTGGCTCCACACTGAGTGTGAAGCCTGCTTGGGATTCTCTCTCTCCCTCTCCCTGGCTTGAGCACGCTGTCTCTAAAAAAAAAAAAAAAAAAAAAAGGAAAATATTAAGTTGCCAATTTTATGAAATATTTTGGAGTTAAAAAATTATATATAAATACATTTATGAAAATTGTTTATGAAATTTGCTCTAAAATTTTGACTAATCCTGTACTTAGAAGTTTACTCTTATTTTGCCCTGTTTTTACCTTCATAATTTATTGGAAAAAGCTTGCTATATTTATTTTGCTCTATATGTTTTATAGTAGTATTTGGCTGAAAGCAGTACAATTCTGGTCTGACCATATTAATTCATATTCTGTGCCCCCAAGTGGGAGGGTCTCCAGTGGAACTCTACCAGCCTACAGACCAACATGGCACCCAGCCCAGTCATTAGTTAATCCCCAAAGACCACGTGTGAGGTCCATATCCCAAAGTGACTTGGAACCTAAAGACTCACAGGAAACAATGGACACTCCAGGTGTCTGTATACCCAACTTTGCCTATAGGCTTGGAAGCCAGTCGCACACATGAGCTCAGTGCCCAGGAAGTGGGACTTGCATGCAGGCAGTCCGTTCTCCCTCCCCACTCGGGGTTCAACAGTGCCCTGAGGTGCTCCCTGCATCAGTCCCTCAGCATGGCTTTGTTCTAGCCACCATGACCTGTGCACTGGGCATTTGTAAGTTTGCCACCCCAACTTCAGGTTTGGGGCATCATCCCAATTGTGCCCCACATTTAGGAGGTGGGTGTTACAAAAGGTGGCTGGCACACACACCAGGTTTGACTCCCAGCAGTGTTGGGTAGGTTCCTCAGTCTTGCTGAGTCTTAGTTTCCACACCTGTGAAAACAGAGCTAATGTTCAGTTGTCTGAATATTAGGTTTAAATTAGATTTGTGCTGTGGTAGATCATGGGCAGCAGCCACTGAGCAGCAGAGAGAAGCACAAAGGGTGGGTGTCTCACTCAGCCTGCAGAAGGGTATCAGGTCTTCCTGGAGGAAATTACACCTAAACAGTCTTAATATAACCGGTCTAAGCCCAAATGGGTGTGTGGAAAGGGAGGGTAGGTGTGTGATCAGAAAGGGGATGGTGCACCCTGAAACAGGGAAGGACTTGGAGGTAAGAAACACAAGGATGCTTACACAAGAAAGCTATGCCTCAGTTTGTGGGGTGGTTGGCAGAAGCGTGAGGCAAAGAATAACGAGGGTGGGATTGGAGAAGTACTCAGAGCCCTGAAAGACAAGGGGAGAGGGCCTGGCAACACTCATAAATTTTTAGTTATGATGGAGGTGAATTATTATTTAGACTCTTCGAATATCAGTGTTAGAGGGACCTGAGCAATGACTTTATCTTACAACTAGAACAAGTGAAGCCCCCAGAGGTCCCCTTGTGAAGGTGATGCCATTTATTAGTGGCAGATCACAAACCACGGCTTCTTGACTCCTCACAGACTGGTCTTGCCTCGTCCATATTCTCCCTCCCTTCCCTACTCGCAACGCCCTCTACCACTCGGGATATTCCCAGTGTCTGGTGTGTCTGTGTAGTCTGTTGACAGCTTTGACAGCTCATATTTCATATTCTTTTCTTGTTGTTTCTCTTCTTTTGTTTCATCAAAGTAATACTTGGTTTTAAGAGTCAAATAGTGTCATGATGTTTGTAATGAAACAGCAGTGGAAGTCCCCTAAGGGCGGTCTTTCTGAGACATAAATTGGCTCTTAGTCTAGTGATATGCCTTCCTTCCAGTAAGAGGGTGCTAGGAGGGAGCTGGAGAGTGACACCTCAGATCTGAGTGGAAGATGGCCTAAGGGGCCGGCCTCTGTGTTCAGACTTTCTGGGTTCAAATCTTGACCTGCCACTTTGTAGTTATGTGACCTTGGGCAAGTTGCTATCGACCTGCACTCCTGGTGCTGTCTGCACAGTGAAGGTGCTGCAGGGAACACAAAGAGGGCCCGCAAGGAGCTTTCAGGCCCCCGGGACAGGGAACTAGGAGGCATATACAGAAAAGGTCCTTGACAGGTGGAAAGAATACTTGTACCACCCCCAGGAGTTTGATGAATCAGGGTCCCAGTGTTGGCACAACCACGTTCTAGCTGTGATGCCTTGGAAAAGTCAGCCTGTCTGAACTCAAGTTTTACTTCTGAAAAGTAAGGGAATAATAAATCCCTCTCTCATTGAATCATCGTGAGGGTTAATAAGATACATGGATGAAAGGAGGAGGAGGAGGTAAAGGAATCCACCACAGCACTGTGAAATAAGAAAGGGATCTATCCCTGGACAGATTTTGTAAAATTCCTGGGCGATAGAAAGCAGATGGGATCAGCCTGCAGAAACATAAGGGCAGGAAAAAACCACAGCCCGCAGCATAGACAACAGAACTACTGTGAAAGTAATAGAAATTCCAGAAATATTTAAAGTTCAGAGTCAAAAAATGGATCAGAAGGGGCTTTGGGGAAACCATCAGGGTAATTAATAAAACTTCGCATTTGGAACCGCTGAGCCAACCAGGCTCCTTTCCTTCCCCACACATTATGAGCAGAGAGCATGGGTGATGCTTAGATGTAGGGGGAAATTTGCAGAAAGGGAGAGACAACCAGAGAGGCAGAACGGAGCTGGAAGTGACCCCACATATGTAAGGGGGGGGGGGGGGGAGAAAAAAGAAAGTGCCTGATTCATGCATTTCCTGCCAGAATAAACTCTGAACACCGCTGTCTTGAAGCAGGAGTCCTGACCCAGGAAACTCAGATAGGCAGGTGAGCCAGTTAAGGGCAGAAACGATTCCAGAGGACTTACATTCCTGGGATGGGAGGGCCCCACCTTCTCAGAAGGTGAGCGAGCTACTAGCTTGCAATTCCTGCCCCCTCCCTCCCTCCTCCACTCCCTCCCTCCTCCACTCCCTCCCTCCTCCACTCCCTCCCTCCTCCACTCCCTCCCTCCTCCACTCCCTCCCTCCTCCACTCCCTCCCTCCTCCACTCCCTCCCTCCTCCACTCCCTCCCTCCTCCACTCCCTCCCTCCTCCACTCCCTCCCTCCTCCACTCCCTCCCTCCTCCACTCCCTCCCTCCTCCACTCCCTCCCTCCTCCACTCCCTCCCTCCTCCACTCCCCCAAGTCACCCAAGGCAGCTGAAATCAGTATTTAACATGCTCAGGCAAACAGGAGTTTCAAATTTGAGTGCAAACAGTAGTTAAGAATGCCCAAACATTTAAGGAAAGCAAGCATCATTAAAAAGAAGAAGCGAAGTCAACAAATAAAATAACTAATGTCTATGGGGAGGGAAAAATAACTTTAAAATAAGTGTAATTACAGATACAAGGGGCTGGTACACCATCGATTAAGAACTAGTGGTATGAAAAAGAATTCATCAGGATTCCATGATCACCACCTATTTTTGAAAATTTGATAGATGTGAAGAGCAGAATGGACACTGATAAAGAATGAATTCATGAATTAGAGAGTGAAAAAAGAAACCAGGAGGAGAGACCAAGGAGCATGGAATAAAAAGACAGTATGACCACTGAAAAAACCCACAAGTTTTGAGATTGAAAGGACTCACAGAGAAGCAAAATGAACCAAAAATTCACAACTTGATAAATACTGGTGAAATTGTAGAATCTCAAGAATAAAAGAAAATATTAGAGGGGGAGCCTGGGTAGCTCAGTAGGTTAAGCATCCAACTTTGGCTCAGGTCATGATCTCACGATTCACGAGCTCGAACCCTACATCTAACTCTGTGCTGACAGCTCAGAGCCTGGAGCCTGCTTCAGATTCTGTGTCTCCCTCTCTCTCTGCCCCTCCCCCACTTGTTCTTTCACACAAAAAAATAAACACTAAAAACATTTTTTAAAAAAATACTAAAAGTTTCTGGAGAGAAAAAGAACAGTTTCCCTATAAAGGAACAGTATTCAGGTGGGTGTTACATTTCTTTGCTATGTTGGAAGCTCAAAGTCAATGGTATCATCTAGTTTTTGAGGGGAAATATTTTGAAATTACAGCTCTATGCTGTGCAGACGGCTGTGGCCACGTTGTCTCCTGGCCCACCTCTAATTTTCCCCTATCCCCGGGAGGCCACAGTGAACATTTCTCTGTGAGCTCACTGACCTAACAGCCTCCCCCTTAAGCTCAAGTTGTGAGTTTTTCTTCTTTTTGCTCCAGGATCTTCTCTGATAGCCACCCTGATGCTCTCCCTCAACAGTGAGGTGAGTTAATACTCTTGGAGGCAACCCCCCACCTCCCCATCAATCGGTGACAGGAGCTGGTAGAAAACCACCCAGCCCAGTGTTCTTCAGGGGGACCATTCTAGAAGGTAATTCTACACAGCGATCAAAAGGTCCTGGCAGAAGAGAGCTTTTGACTTCAGGACCTGCCTGAATAACACACCCTTATATAGACTTTCCTCCCTTCCCTGAGATGGCTCCACCCTCATTTCTGCTGGTGAGGATCACCTGGCAAATAAACTTACCTACACTCAAATCCTTATCCCAGGGCTGGCTTCAGGAGGAACACAGGTGCAACTTAGCTACATTCAAGTGTAAGGGCAACGTGAAAACATGTTCACATGTGCAAGGCCTGTGAGTTTTTTCACGCATATTCAGGTAGATCATCTTCTCTCCCCTACACCTACAGGTTGAATCAGCCCTGCTCTCCTCATACTGGCACCATTTTGGAGATGAAAAGGGGAAGGGAAGGAAGTGATAACGTGGAACATGTACTCCCCAAATGCGGTCAGCAACCAGCAGAATAGATGGTGGAAAAACCTGTCAATTGGCTAATTTTGAGTTTCTCATCCCCCCACAACAATCCTGCTGCCCTGCCATGAGGAGAACTTTGCGGGAGGTCAGAGGGTACTTCTCCAAGAGAGTGTCATCAGCTTTTCAGGCAAAGTAGCTCTTCCTTGTGCAGGACTGTCCCAGGCATTGTAGGACATTTAGTAACCCAGTCCTACACGAAATGCTGGGAGTGCCTCCCAGTCATTGTGACAACCAGAATGTTCCCCACCCCCATTTTCAAACTGCCTTTTGGGATTTAGGACCTATCTCCTGGGAAAAATAAATAATTTAAATAATCACTCAAATTATTAAGATAATACTAATTTGAATAACAATTCAAAAACAACAGCTGGAGTACCTGAGAACTGCACCCTCTCCTGAAAGAGGACTGGGAGTCAGAAGCTCCCACTGTGTTGTGTCTGGGTTGTGCACACAGTCACAGAAGAGGCTCGGGCCCTAACAGGGCAGGGGTGTGTCAGGATGATGCCAGATATGACCATCTTTCCTTCACTCAAGGGACCAGGAGAAGGGGACTAGGGGTTTCTTATCATGAAAGGGGTAGGCATCAGTGTCTCCAGATAGTTAATTTCTTGTCTTCCAGATTGTAATAAACATTTATCCATGCTTTCATTGAACAGATTATTTTTTTTATCTTACTGTGTGCAATTATAGGTATTGTAAATTATTGTGATATACTGTTTTCCTGGCAGTGTTGGCAATTGGGGTGTTCTGAGTAAGAAATTATTGTAGTTAACTGACATTTTAGCCTGGTAACGGGTCACAAATTTTTTGACCCTCTTCTCCTTGAAAGGTGGGTTCCGTGTTCCCTCCCTCTTTAGTCTAGCTGCTTTGACCTATAGAGTACAGTCGTAGACATGCTCTGTGACTTCTGAGTCTAGCTCAGAAAAGGCCATGTAGCTTCTGCAGTGTTCACTGGAGTCCTGAGCCACCACCTAAAAGTCTTACTATTCTGGAGCACCCTGCAGGACTGGCCATGTGTAGCCCCTCAGGGCAGTAGTCCTAGTGAAACCCAGCTTTCCATCCATCCACACCAAGGCATGTGAGGTAAACTGTCTTGGACCCTCCAGAACCTTCCCCAGCTGACACCACCCAGCGACCTATCACTGCCCTTATGCAACAGAAGGATCACCCAGCAAACGTTGCCCAGATCTCTAACCCTCAAAATCATTAGATATAATATTGCTTGTTTCAAGCCACTAAGTTTTGGGACAATTTGTCATGCAAATGCCAGAGATAATTGGAAAAACTGTGGAAATAGATTTTAGGTGTTTGCCTAGAAACTACTCTAAATCCCTATTTGGCCCTTCCTTGTCAGCAGTGGTCATGGAGGTGTGACACTTGGATCTTCTTCAAGAGAACCTGCTGCAGGGAGCATAGATGAGTGATGAGCTCTGCCCCTATAAATGCAGTTAGCAGACTGGATCATGGGGATGCCCTCCTTCAGGATGCAGCATATAGATTAAATCAGAGACCTCTATATGGTGCTGTGTCCTCAATAGGAAAGATACAGGAGTCCAGGAACCAAGGCATGAAAGCAGGAGTGGCTCCACTCACTCACTCTCAATGACCCCTTGGGGATTTTGTACTTCTGGTGCCTGGAACCATGGGCACTGCAGAAGTGGAGTCTTTATTGGCAGTGGAGATATGCTTTTGTCAAGGGATGGAGTAAGGGTCTAATTAAACTACAGGTTATACTGTGGCCAAATCACCCTGGACTCTTTGCACTGCAGGACCGGCAGGCAAGAAGAGGACTCTGTTGGATGGGGTAATTGGTTCTGATCATCAGGGGGGCTGCTTTTATATGATGGGGTAGAAGGCACTGCTTATGGAATCCAGGTGATCTGATTAGGTGCTTTCTGGTACTTCTCAGTGAATGAAACAACTCCAGCTTAAAAAGGGTATGACCACTACTGGCTTGTCCAGGCCTCTTTAGAATGGAGGTTTGGGTCATGTATGAGCCACCATGGTTTGCCAAGACAATAGTGAGGATGAGGAGATTTTGGAAAGCATAGCGTAGAAGGGAGAAGATGAGTACCAGTTGTGGCCCTGAGATCAACTGCAATGTTGGGGGCTATGGTTCATCCAATTAACCTCTCTTTTCTAAGTTTTTTCTTACAGAGAACAGGGGGACCATGGAGTGGTGCCGGTCATGAACTATGGTGGCCATGGGACATGCCATTCAGTTTTCCTTCTTGTGAACCTCCTACAGGGAATACAATTGATTGACAGCTTCCAGCTGCTGCCCCATAATACAGCTGGGTCCATGCCTTGATCCTATGCAGTGAATGAGCATGGCAGACTCATTCCTGTCCAATATGGAATCATGGAACAGGAGTTATGGAATAGTGCCAGTCCTTTCTTGTCCAATATGGGATTCCTCTGATGGGCAGCTTGGCATCATTTAAGCTTTTCTTGATGACTTAATGATATTGCTGTAAACATCTGACAAAGTTGCAGACTGTGGAGAAATAGGTTCTACTTACATAAATGGGTTAGAAAAAAGCTTAGGGCGGAAAGCTGCCACCATGGGGCGAAAGCACCTGAGGTTAGCTAGAGAGATACTGTAATGGGATCACGAGTAACTTGTTAGATCACCTGCAGGAAATTGTTTTCCATCTGGCGCCAATGTACCCTGATCACAAACTCCACCTCACCCCACCCCTGACCCTTTGCTTCTTCCACACACAAGTTAATGATTACTATCTGATTGTTTTCTTCACGTTCACCACGTGGTAAGATCTTGTTTTCTTCACGTTCACCACATGGAGAAGATCTTGTGAGCTCAACAAATATGGAGACAAAACCCCTGTTCCGGGCTCTTGTCTTCTCCTGGACATTAGCTTCTCTCATATTCAATTTTGCATCTGCTCATTTGTTGGACAAGGGAGAACTCCAGACTCATTGTCTGTGACAGCAGACTTCTTCAGTTCATCAGAGGCTTCTCATATTTCTAATGGTTTAAACCTTCCTCCATTGCAACCAATAATTTTTTTTTTTTTTTAAAGATTGGGTATTTGTTGGTGGTTGTTTCTGGAATTGAAAGCTCATAGTCTAAAAGAGGCAAGGGAGGCCATTTGAGGGCAAGCTGTGATGGGTAAAAAGAACTGCTTTGAATTAAACAATAAAACGGGGTGTAGGTAGTGTGGGGGTGGTGAGGAGACAGTAGGGGGAATCTCTGAGATTTATGGTTATACAGAGAAATCAGCTTCCTTTTGTTAGTATGATATTTGCTCCTTTCTATCGTTTTAAAAAATTTCAGACTTCTTGTCCTTATGTTTTGTGTGCCACTTGAAAAAGAACAGAGCTCATTAAAAAAATCTACTTGGGTATTTTTTGCCCATTAACCAGTAAATTTAATTTGATTACATCTATAGCCATCACTGATATATTTGGATTTATTTTTACATACCATGTATCCCATTTTTTCTTGGCATCATTGTTTCCTCCTTTATTTCTCTAGTATTTCTTTTCATTCCTTCTCCCACCAAATTCAAACAGTCTATTTCTGTGTTTTTAATGGTTAATCTTAAATTTTAACATGCATTCTTGTCTTAACAAAGCCTCATAGTTCGTCAGAATTGCCACCTTCTTCCTTAATACAAGGATCATAGAATGCCTGGCCTGATATTCCCCCTTACTTTACATATGGTTCAGTATTGTGGTTAAACCTTATTTATAACCTCTCCCATCACATGTTATTATTGCTTCATACTGTTAATGTGAGTTTTGATTTATAGCCATGCTTACCAATTCCTTTGCTTGCTATTCTCTTGTATCCCATTCCTTCTGGGTTCAATTTCCTACTTGCCAAAGTTATACCCTTTAGAATTACCTTCAGTGAGGGACTGTGAATGTCCAACTCTCTAATTCATCCTTATTTATTTCACCCTCATTTGTGAATGGAAGTTGAGGAAGAAAAAAAAAAAAAAAAGCAGCTCCTGACATCTGGGACTGATCTAACTTCACAGTCGGGCCTCCATATTATTACAGACAGATCTGATGCTTCTAGCCAAGCCATGTTGTTCTCTTGTTGGACATAAACAGTCCCTACAGAACCTCCATTCAGACAAGGTTACTATGTAACTCACAGAACACCAAACATCCCACTCTCTTGCTGAGATAATTATTGAGATCCACAATTATAGATTTGCTTTCACTTTCTGAAAACCCCTCATCCAGAATGAGTCCTCTGGTTCCTTAGGCCCTCCCCAAGATTACCCAACCAAAGCCTAAATCCTGTAAGAGATTATTTCCAGCACCCTCTTATTGAAACACTATGGTTCCCTCTCACTGCAATAAGTAATAAACCCAGTGTGTTCAACTGCAAATATGTTCCCAGAGGTCTATGGCTAAAGGACATTGACAGAGTTTAACATAGTCCAAAATGTTAGACTGATAGTTATTTTTCCTCTAGCACCTTGAACATACTAGTGTATTGTTTCTGGCTTTGCTTATTGCTGTTGGGAAATGTCAGCATACTTTTGCTTGCTTCTGTAAAATAACCTGTCTTTTCTCTCTGGTTGTCTTAAGATCTTTATTTCTTTTGTTCTACAATTTCCCTTTGATGTATCTGCCTGTAGGTTCATTTTTTAAAATTTTCTTGAGATAAATTATGTTTCCTAAATCTGAGGTTTAATGTGTTTATCAGTTCTAGAACTTTCAAAGTCTTGATCTCTTTGAGTATTGCCTTTCTCTATTCTCTCTTTTCAGGTATGCTATTCTACTTAGAGCTTTATTAGGAATTCTCATTTTATCTCCATTTCTCTTAACGTCTGATATTTCCACTTTTCAGCTCCTGTGTACTGTTCTGGGTGATTTCTTTAGATTTATCTTCCAGTTAACTAATTCTCTCTATGTCTCATTTGTTGTTTAACCCATTTTAAAACTGTTAAATGGTATTTTTCATTTCCAAACGTTCCTTTTAATTCTTATAAAAATTTAGTATTTTTAGTGTCTTGTTTTTTTCTTAAAAGTTCCATTTTTTATTGTTTTATTTTTGACATACTTATTCTACAAGTCTATAGCCACAGCTCTCTTATGTATGTTATTAGCTTATCTAATTCTACTGGGGTTTTTTTTTTAAGTTTATTTACTTGAGAGAGTGGGAGGGGGATGAGTGTGGTGGAGGGGAAGAGAGAGAGGGAGAGAGAGAGAATCCCAAGCAGGTGCCACACCATCAGCACAGAACCTGATGTGGGGCTCAAACCCATGAACTGTGAGATCATGACCTGAGCTGAGATCAAGAGTTGACGCTTAACTGCCTAAGCCTGGAAATAGCCATAATATTTTAAGAAAACATACACTTGGTACTTTAATATGAGTGGCAAAATACTTTCTACTTTCCTGGTAACTGACAGTACCTAATGATATATGATGACACAGGTTGAGAACTACTGCCTCAAAGAAGAGACAAAAAAAGTTTTGTGGGGGAGTGGAGTATGGGGAGAGTGATTATATCCTGTGGAACTGGTGGGGAAGGCTGTATATACATTGTCCAAGCAGAGCACCAAGTCTTGCCACATGCCAGCTTAGCTTTGTGTTCAGGCCCATGCTTTTGCCCTGCCCTGCTGGTTACAGCTCTACAAGGGGCCCCGTTTCCAGGAGGTGTAAGAGTCCCACTTGTTTGCCCAGCACACAGAACATCTTTCCCTCTGCATGTAGCTTCCATTCCTTAGATGGTTTCTAAATTGCTCTTTCACCTCTGATCCTACTTTATGCAGGAAAGAAGACATGACTGAGAGAAAGATTATGCTGTATCTCTTCCACACAGTGCAAACTTGTCTCCGATCTGATGATGATATCCTCTAATAAGGATAGTTTTCTTATAGGGGCATGCATACGGGAGCACGAGATACCTTTGAGTCCACCAGTAACTAAGAATTGTTTTCATGAACCACTCAGGATGGCTAATGAAGTTAGCCATGGAAACAGCTGTAGGCTTCCTCAAAGCCAGCGTCTTTTGCAGTGTTTTTGTTCTGATCTTGGTAAAAACATTTTCAGTGCCTATAGTCAGCCTTTAAACCTGACAGTATGGCAGTTGGTGTCCAGCTTTCAGCGTGGCCCTGGGCCACTTGGCTTGGCTTCCCTTATTAAAACCCCCAACCTACTGTGCTCTTCCAGTTGTGGTTTCTTTCTCCATCTTTTGTAGCATGTTTCTCCAACTGCCGTTTCCACTGTTGCTGTGATCCATGTTGTATCTACCTATTTCTCCTCCATTTTGTCCATTTTATTTTTTATTTTTCATTTCTAAAACTTTTTCTGGGTCCCCATGTCTTCAGTTTAGAAACTAACCTCCGTGGCCTTGGAAAGATTTCATTGGCCAAGGGGTAAAGGCCTATGGAAAAGGTGCAGAGAAGTGAATCTCCTCTTACCTGGAGGTTTCTCCAGACTTTCAGGCTCCCCCAGGCTCTGAACTATGAAAACAAATCACGTCTTGGCACAGGCTCCCAGTTCCACACAGATGTGAGTGGTGAGGGTGGCATTGGGAACACAGCAACTTGCTATGCCCAGATTCTAAGAGCTAAAGGCTCCAATATATGGGCACCGAGTGGGACTGAGCTCATTCACCTGGGAACTCAAGGGGTGGGGCTGGAGATTTGGTTAGTTCTCTTTATTTGTTTAAAAATTGTTTTTATTTGAGAGTGAGGGTGGGGGAGGGGGATAGAGGCAGAGGGGGAGAGAGAGAAGAGAGGGAAAGAAAGAGACAGAGAATCCCAAGCATGCTCCACACTAGTGTGAAGTCCGATGTGGGGCTTGATTGGATGCCACTGGAATCCTGACCCAACCCAAACTCAAGTGTCGGAAGCCCAACCCACTGAGCCACCCAGGTGCCCTGGATTAGTTCTCTTTGAAGACCTCTGAAAAGAGACCTCAGGACAGGCAGGAAAAGGCAGCAGGGCTGTGGCAGTAAGGAGCACTCAGAAGGGAGGAGGCTTGTTGGAGGCTGTCAGCCATAGGAGTGGACTAAGGATGAGGAGGCAGAAGGAAGGGATCAGTCCATGGTGGGGAGAGAGGAGTCTGGGTCTAGAGCAGGAATTGGCTGAGGGCTGCTCAGTGGCTTTTCACCGGGAGTCAAGAAGATAGCCGTCTGGAATTTCTCCTGCTCGTAGAATTGCCCCTTCTTTCTCAGTGAGGGCCCACACTGTACACAGGACATTCTCCCCACTCCTAGCATAAGGCAAGGAGATAATCAGGGTGAAGGAGATAGCCGAGCTCAAGCTGATATGTCAAGGCATCTGGGATCATCACAAGCCTCTAGAAAGGAGGGAAGATGCCGAGAGTTCTCTAGCTCACAGGAGAGGAAACAGAGGGCCACGCAAGAGAGCAGGTGTGCCCTGTTTAAATTGTGGAAATAAGTTAGTGAATGTCCCCTAAATCATTGATTCAGCTTTGATTAAAATTAAGTTTCTGCTAGTGGACAGAATTTTTTAATAGGAACTTTGAGAAGGTGAGAAGCTGTTGGTAGAAGTGTTTTTGAAAATGCAAATCAATGGATAAACTACAGCTCTTCATTCAGAAAGAAAGATAAGATGATTAGTGAATATTTATGTGCCAGTTACCAAAAATTTTAAGCTATCTGTACTTACTCTGAATCTTGTCATAAAGTTGAGTTTCTCATAAGTATTTACTGAAAGAGGCAAAGACGAGCTTTCCTATCATATTAAAAGGTTTGTTCAATACGCTTAAGGCCTGCTGACTTGTAACTGGTAACCTTGAAAAAAAATATTCATTTAGAATGTCAGAGCATTTACTGTAAAACACTGAATTTATTTCTTTAAAGTTGTAATTTATGATTGCTATAGGAAGTGGATTTTATTCACCACCCTTGTGATAATTAACTTGTGACCATGACCTTATTGATTGAATTATAATGAACTCAACCAGTATAAAAGGTTTTCTTAGAATCAGGAATGTGCCTAAGGGCTTTTCTCTTTGAAAACATCTTACAAGTTAAAAAATAAGAATGTCTGTTAGGTTAATTTTCAAACACAAGTAGAATGTTGATTTTCCTTAGGCCCCACCTCTGGGTCTTGGTGTTTGGTTTGCTACCCTTCTTCTGGTTCATTGTTACAGGCGTTCAGGCTCATCCAGGGTTCCATTCCTCCAGGAAGTGCTCCCTGACCTCCACTCAGGAGGCCCAGCCTCTGCATTCCCCCAGCACTCTGAGCTCACCTCTATCATTTAGTTTTTGAGATAAGATTGAGATGGGAGATTTACTTGAATGTTTCCCACCTCACTGTGAGATCCCAGCAGACAGTGACAGTGTCCTGATCTGTCTTCTTTGTATCCTGTGCACGATATCCTATGGCCAAAATAGTTATTGAACTGCAGTGGGAGCAACACTGGGACTCCCCAGGACAGCTCTTCCCATCCCTGCCTCAGGCTATCTGCTGAGTTTACTGTCCCTGGGCCAGAAATGTGTGTGGCAGGGGAGCTTGTGGGGGGATCAGAGATGTGTGTGTGTGTGTGTGTGTGTGTGTGTGTGTGTGACTCAGCTCTGAATACTCTCATAAGGCAGCTGAACTGAACTGGGCCTCAAGTGACCCTCAGTACTGGGGGCAATGGACTCTTCCAATATTGGTACTTCCTTAACTGCAGACAGGTTTCAACACCACTGCTGCTCACCATTTATTGAATACCCACTGTGTTCTGGGCCACACACTAGGCAGTTTACACATAGGTATGTTACCTCCAAAGCTCTAGCCCCTGCTAATTAGAGAACTGGGATGATAGGTGGAGTCTTAATAAATGAAATCTACCAGCGGACTCAAACTTCATTCAACTCATTCATTTCCACCTCCTCTCCAATCCAGCCTACTCCAAGTGACTAATATGCCCTTCTTCTCCCTGCCGTAATTTGTCTCTTTGTGGAGCTACTAATGAGTGGGGAGAAGCCATAGGAGGCTCTTAAGGAGGCCTGGAAGAGGAAGAGGAGGAAATGGAGGAGGGGGAGGGGCAGGCAGCCAGGGGCATGGGTACTCTACAAACCAGGTCATTTATCTTGCATGTCCCTGAGTGGGTGTCCCAATTACTTAAGGTATTTTAGGTTCAAAGATCTGTCAAGACACCTTTTTCTAAAGGACCCGCCATATGCCCTATATCTGTCTTGTTTCTCAGCAGGAGATAATGATATATGGTGCATAAATCTTTGCAGAGTGCCAATTAATGCCTGGTCTGCTTCTTTGAAGCGGTGTGAGGACTGATTCCTCAGGCTGGGTTCTGCTTGGAAGGTGGGGAGGGCCTGCTCCTTTGACTAGGCGAGCTCTAGTCAGCCGAGAAGAGATGGAGCTGGAAAAAAGCTGCTTTTTCAGGGTGACTGGTCTGCAGAATGAACATGCGCTGTCAATAGCAGGGAAAGCCAGCCTGGGTTTTAGTTATAGTCATGGGGAAGGACTCTATTAATCAAGAGCCTAATCAGCTGGTTCTGTGATATGATGGTGAGGGTGACCATATAATTTATTGTCCGATCTAGGACACTTTTGAGACCAAAAAGAGAGTGCTATTAATAATTATGTTGAGAGAACAGGTGTAAATCGAGTCTGTCCCAGGCAAACCAGGACATATGGTTACCCTAAGGTAATATATTAACTTTATCAATTAATTCTTAGAAGTCCGTGGAATAGGCTCACTCCTCCCATCATGTTCTTCAGAGGAAAGCAGGTCTCATGTTAGTGTCACTCTCTTACATGTTTCTACTCTGTGTGTTGAACACATATACGGTGTTTTGCAGGCTGAGGTTTTGAAAGAACGAAGGTTTGGCTGCTGAATAGGCATGTGTTTGCATGCCAGCTCTGCCATTTGCTGTCTGACCTCACAGGGTAACCAACCATTCTGATTTGCCCGGGACTGTCCCAGTTTGAGCACTGGAAAACTCATGACCCAGGAAGCCGTTTAGGCTCAGGCAAACCAGGGCCATTGGTCACCTTCTTTGGCAACCTCACTGAACATAGAGTGTAGGCATGGAGAGCTCAGAGCAGTCGCAGCTGAGTTCCAGCCAGTATGGGCCACCTTAATAGAATAGTGACATTAGACTGGTACTGGAGGTGTTAGGGTGGTGGAGATCGAGGGGTGGATGGAGAGGACCTCTGGGAGGCTGCAAAGAGAGATGGCCTGGGGCTTTATTGGTCAAGTGGAGCATTGACAGTGCAGTGGGCAAATGTAGGCAGAATCAAAACAAAAAAGGAGAGTGACCCCAATGATGATAGCCAAGAAGGAGTGACAACAGATGGAGCAGAAGGCAGGGAGATGCAGACAGCAGTGTAAATAACATATGAGAATTCTCCATCCCCACTTTGAGGTCATCCATGAGATGCACAAGAGAACTGAGTTTCTGTCATTTGGCAGAATAAGCAAGTAGTCCAATAAGCAAGTGGATCAGGGACCAACCACTGTAATGACCACCAAACCGTGAGGTTTGGAACCTACTTCAGGATTCAGGAGCTTCCTTACAGAAGGTATAGCTTCTGCTCAGACCCTGATTTGGATATACTCTCTTGATGCATCCCTTTTTGACACCAAAGGTAAGAATAAAAAGGGAAGGGCAAGATAGCTGGAGAATTCTGGTGAATCACAAGTTTTGCAACTTGTTTTGCGGTCTTAGCTTTTGCATCTGCAAAATGAGGAGGGAGGTCTTATTAAATTGCTCATTCTTAGCACTTTTATTTTCCTTTTTGGTATTAACTTCTCTGAAAACCTATTGAAAACTATGGACCATTGCTCCAAAACAGTACACAATTGTGTGTATATGTATGTTTAGGTAGTTTTTTCCATATGATTTTAGGAGACTCATGAACTCTTGAAAATCCATCCATGGATTTTATGTTTACAACCTCAGAATTAGGTGGTTTGGAAATTCCTTCCAAATTTCAGTTTCTCTGCCTCATCTATAGAGAAGGGGTGGGAAAGATGGAGGAAGGGAGGGCTGGTAGCTGGTAACTGGTTGGGGTAGATCCACTTGATGATGGAAGCCAGGGTCTGCAGCCAGAACCCCAAGTGCTTGGCCCTGGCAGCAACATCACCTTGAAACGAGCTACTGGAATGCAAGAATACAGATTGATGAGAGCTGTAAACCATTTTCAGATTCTCTGGGCATGGGGACGGCAGGTGTGAGAGCAGGCAGTGTTTTCTGCCAGTTTTGAAGGAAGAACACCTTGGAGACTGGGCATGCACCAGTGTTGGCTGCAGCTAAACCAGCGGTGGGTGGGAGATATCAAAAATATCTGCTGCCAGCATCTGGGGGCCCATGAGTTTCCTGCATGGTATGCTCCTAGCAGCTGACACCCTGGGACTCCATGTGACCTTGCTTGGATAGAACTGCTAGGATGGGAGTAGGGAAGATACCAAGGACACATACAGGGCCATCATTTTCAGGGTCATGTTCATATAGGGCACAGAGGGATTGGTGGCTGAGCATGGGTGGCAGCAGTGAGGTTAACCCCTGGGAAGCAGAATATTTCCCAGAGGTGCTTTCTCAGTGGTGGAATTTGTCATGTCTCTGCGATGTCCATCTTCTCCAAAAAGTCAAAGAAGAATGGATCAAGTTATAATGGAGCATACTGTTGTCAGCTGGGCTGGGAAAACCTCACAAGGCTGTGCCCCCAGATGGCTAATCCAGGGTGATACTCCAGCTCCTCCTTTTCCTTCTCCCAGAAATGTACACAAAAGGCATGTTTCCATACCTTCCCATGCGATGACAGTCTCTGTCAGGGCAGTGGTGTGGTGCCATGCTGAGCAGCTGTTTGGCTGACCCAGAGGTACCCATCTCTCTAAGGATCCAGAGCAGGAGTGACACGATTGTGGAGTAGGAGATATGTGTAGGGTAAAGCTGATGCTGGGCCACATACAGGGGTGTGTGTGATGGGGGAAGCAAGGGTCAATGTCAGGCCATCGAGGGCAGATATGACATGGGGACCCAGAGATAGGGACTTGAGCCAGACTCCTATCAGAAAGCCCTGCCATGGTTGCCATGGAAGGATAAGGCCTTGGGCAAGCTACGTAACTTCTCTGAACTTCAGTTTCCTCATTTGCAATGGGACTAGTAACTTCTACCTGGCCAAAGTAGTTGTCAGAATGGAAAGTGAATATAAATCACTCAACACATCCATGGCACAGAGAAGCAACTCTAATTGACAGTAGCTCATTATCGCCACGTGCTGGCTGCCAGGCAAGGCCTCAGATATACTCTCCGTTCTCAATTTGCTCACAACTTCATGATTATCATACAAGTCAGACTGTGAAGAGTGCTATAATAAATGGAACCACTGTTGCTAAATTTCTCCTGTGACCCTATAATTGCTCACTTGTGAAAAACCTCTCAAGTGACTGAAACCCTCCCAGACAAAGATATTACAGAATCATGCCTCCAATTAATGTCTCCTAACTTGGATTACAAATGTGGGCTAGAATATCTCAGGGTCACTGCGGACTGTTTCTCAGGTAACTGGGACTAGGGACTATGCACAATGACATTCTTTAAGGATGGTTTTAAAGCTATAGGGATATGTGTGTAGGAGGAACCTTTCTACCGTGGGATATTAAACCACAAAGGGAAAACACTGAGGACCACAGAGCTAAGGAGCAATTAGATTTTCTTTCTTTCTTTTCTTTTTTTCTTTTCCTAGAGAAACACAAAGCTCCTACTCATTCACTTTCATAATTAGAGCAGGTCCCTCAGTAAGTTCAACAAATGAGAAAATAACACCCCTTTGTTTATACATAATCAGTTATTAATGGAAACAGCTAAGGCAGGAGGGGTTGAGAAAAACCAACCCAGGGAGGGCCAGAGATAGAAAAGTAAGGACTGATAGGGACACACAGGGGTTGGGAGATACACAGAGAGACCCAGACTAAAACCAAAGTTAAGTCATGGTACAAAGATGGGAGGACAGGTGTGTGTGTGTGTGTGTGTGTGTGTGTGTGTGTTTGTGTTGGGGGGGTGGGGGGGGGAACAAGGGCAAGGGAAATATTCTAAGCCATGTCCTTTAAGCCCAAGGTCAATAAACTTTTTCTGTAAGCAGCCAGATGGTAAATATTTTAGGCTTTATGGACCATATGGTTCCTGTAGCAACTATTCAACACTGCTATTATAGGGCAAAAGCAGCCATAGACAATATGTAAAAGCTGGGGCATACTGTGTTCCAATAAAACTTTATTTACAAGAACAAATGGCAGGCCAGATTTGGCCCAGTGGCCATAGTTTGTGACTCCTGCTCTAAGTAGTCAATAAACAGTGATGTCTCTTCTGAGTCTTCACCGTGTGTTTCTCTTAGGTACTTCTAAATATAGCTCTGTAAGTCCTACAAGGATCGGGGTAGGTCATCATGGGTAGATGGCTGCTGGGAAGTCTCTACCCTTAGGTCCTTTTGTCCAGACAACAAAAGCCAGCACCACTTCTACCAGAAGGAGGAGCCGGGAAGGACTGTTTTATCTTTGATAGGTGGTGGGTAAGGTGGGTGGTGAATGCACACAGGCCACCCAGACCCAGGTAGCCAGCAAAGTGCAGGGCTGAAGCCCATGTCCAGAACTCACCGGGACTTCTAGTGCAAGTCTTCTTTAGCCTCTGGCCCTGTCTTTTGTTGCAACATGTAACGATTCTGACCTCTGGCATTTCAAGAGTTGTTGTTTAAAAATGTGGTGCTCCAATCCATCCATTGTTGAAATGCTAGAAAGAGAAATAAATAATTTGAGGCACATGGTGTATTCATCAAGTAAAGCCCTGAGAGAGAAGAGGCAGAAAGACAACAGTAGTGGAGAAGGGAAGAATGCTCTCAAGGAGTTATTTATCTCTTTGCCCTTCTTCCTGAGAGGGCCGGGGTGGGGGTGGGATCCATGGGTAGCCTGCTCCTGGAGGCTCTGAGACAGACCAGATGTGGGCTGACCTCATGGTTGTTTCTTGCTCCAGCTGTATAAGATGTTTAACATTCCCGACATTTAGATTTATATAATGCTCTTCCCCTGCTGAGTTTAAGGCATTCAGTGTGATACATTGGAAAACACTGCGTTAATTGTTGGGGGATCTGGGACGTTACTGTGGTTCTGCTGGGCATTAGAGGCTGGGCTAGACCAGTGTTTCTGAATGTGCTCCGAGAATCTTGTAAGGAGAATACTGTGTCCAGTGAACTTGGACAAAGGGGTGCTAAACCAATCAAACAAGTTTCTTTACTGCAGAACCTACCAGTCTTTAGGATGCCAATGTACTTGTGAATGACTGGTCATAACCACAGCAGTGTGCCTGTGATGCTGTCTCCCATCTCATCCTTTCCTGTACCTGTCATCTTTCCAGTGCCAGTGGCATCCCATTTCCTCTCCTCTTAGGCCATATTTTGCATCTTCTTTTTCTCTACTTGCCCTCTGTTTATGGGAGTGACAAAGGTCCTGTGCTCTTCTCTGTATGCACTCTGTGCGTTTATCATTCTTGAGGTTTAAACCATGACTTCCACACAGTTTAGTTTACGTTGCTAGCCTTGACTTCTTACCGGGTCCTAGAATTCCTGGGGACATGTCCCTGTGTACATCCTTTTATCTTTCAATGATGAAATACCCAAACCCATCAACGAGATGCCAAAATCTGACTCAGCCTGTGCTCCTCTTCCTCTCCCTCCTCTCTGAAGACTCAGTCCCAAGCTCTTACTGTGTCATACCACACGTCCACCCTTCCCCAGATGAGCCCCTTAGTTTAAGGCTTCCTAGTACATGGCTCCTACACTTACCCTTATTGAAATTTCCTTCCTAACATTTCTTTAAAATATACCATATCTTCCTTTTGCCTATGGAACCAAGGGTAAATTTCATGCTTGGCTTCTCCTAGTCTAGGACTCACATCATCTGAATCTCCATGTGGCCTCCAGACTGAGATAAGATCCCTCATTTTAGGACTTCAAAGCCCATTGTAAATCCCTCTTCCTTGAGGGATTTACATACGGGGTTACCCCTTCCCTGACCTTCCTGAGCGGGTTAGCACTACTACACAGTTGGACATGTCCATTGTCATTCGTGATGCTCCCAGCCCCTAACTACCTAATTAGTGTATAAGTATTTTGGTGGGGGATAAGGGCATCATAACTTCCACAGAGTCTTCATGTCCTTTATGGGGTCTAGCAAAGACAGAAACATCTTGGGCATCCAGTACATATTTTGAGGTTCACTGATATGTTATTATGTCTAAGCAGCAGCAAGAGCTGCAGAATTAACAGACATCACCAATAGCATTCTGAGCATAAAAAATAGCCTGGCAAAGTTACTGCTGTGTCCCCTTAGGAAGGGCACTGTATTAGGATAGATAGATAGATAGATAGATAGATAGATAGATACAGATATATTTTAAGAAATTGGCGTATGCGATTGTGGGGGCTGGCAAGTCTGAAATCCATGGGATAGGCCTGCAGACTAGAAATTCAGGGAAAAGCTGATGTACACTTGAGTTCAAGTTCCATAGAGCAGCAGGCTGGAAATTCAAGTAGAGTTCCTATGTTGCAGGTTTTGTTTTTTTTTTTTCCAGGAAACCTCAGTCTTTGCTCTTATGGCCTTCAATGATTACATGAGACCCATGCACATTATGGAGGGTAATCTGCTTTATTCACAGTCTACTGATTTAAATGTTAATAACATTAAAAAAAATACCTTCACAGCAACACTTAGGCTGGTATTTGGCCAAACAATTAGAACAAGAGCCTAGCCAAGATGAAGCATACAATTAACCATTGCAGGTACTTTTGGGAGTCCATTTGCTAATTGAAGCCATGTTATATGGCTTCCTTTTGGCTCAGACTGAACTGAGGAACACTTGATCAGAGGGAGCAGACTGGGGATCTAGGCCTGCTGCTTGTCACCCTGAGGAGTAAAGCACTGGCCTGGACTGTACCCCTGATGAATGGTGTGCCCCAATTTCTTTGTCCATAAAGGATGATAACTAAGATTCCTTTAGCTCTAACATTCCACACTGAGAATCATGTAGTCCCTATGTCTGTAAAACGGGAGTCATAATACTAACACATAGCAAAATTTGACTGTGTACCAGGCACTGTTGAACCTGAATTTTTTTGTTTAGAGAGAGAGAGAGAGAGAGAGAGAGAATGAGAGAAGTGTGAGTGGGTGGGGGAGGGGCAGAGGGAGAGGCAGAGAGAGAATCTCAAGCAGGCTCCATGCCCAACATGTAGCCCAATGTGGGGCTTGATCCCATGGCCATGAGATCATGACTTGAGCCTAAATCAAGAGTTGGACGCTTAACCTACTGAGCCACCCAGGTGCCCTGAACGTGCTTTATTATCCCAATAATCCTATTAGATAGCAATTGTTTCTCTTCCCATTTTACAGATGAGGAAACTGAGGCTTAGAGAGATTAACTTTGCCTAAGGTCACACTGCTAGTCAGTGGCAGAGCCAGGCTTTGACTCTGTACAGTGTGGATCTACCACATGATGCTATCTCTTCAGACCACTTCACAGGGCTTTGGTGCCGAATGAATGAGGTACTGGATTTGCAAACACTCTGTGTATACTAAGGACCTAAGGGATCAATACTATTAATGGTTTGTCCTTGGGCACTTCCATGAACAACCCCTTTAGGATGGAGTCTCATAACTGAATTCCATCTGGCGGCCCTTAGCCTATTGTCAAGTACACAGCAAACCCAGTTGATGTGCAACGAACACTGGGACAGTGTTGAATGAATCTAGATGGAGTCTCATAACTGAATTCCATCTGGCAGCCCTTAGCCTATTGTCAAGTACACAGCAAACCCAGTTGATGTGCAACGAACACTGGGACAGTGTTGAATGAATCTAGGCTGTGCAAACAAACCACTCCTTGATGAGATCTCGGTTTTGAGTCCATTTCCTGGTGAGTGTGGATGGAAGAAGTCAACCCTGTGCCCCTCTTACCTGTGTGAAAAGAATCAGAAGAACATCTCCCTGAAGTTCATATTTAGCTGTTATGCTTCTCTGTCAATTTCTTGAAAAATAAAGCACTACTTGTGTTTTCTTTTCCCAGTGCACAAATACTTAAGGTGGTTCAGGAGGCAAATCTCCCTAGTGACGGGAAGCCCAAATGCTGTTTGAGCCACTGGGCATGAGAATAGTAGGCTGTACAGTTGCTCCCACAACAAGAGAGAAGATGAGAGATGTAGACTCCTTGAGAAGACCTCCCACAGTGGCCCTTCCAGCCCCAAGATTGCCATGAGGAGCCCATTCCTGGACTTGCAGGCCTTTGCTTCAGACCTTATCCCAGCCACATAAGTGCTTTTGGTGCAAGGGTCTGAGGAGGCTAAGGGGAGGTTGAGGGGAATTTGAAGATCTGTTTAATGATCCTTTCACTTTGGTTTCTCTGTCTTTTTACTGTCATTCATGTCTTCCAAGATGATGCCCTTCCAGACCTGAAGCCCAACCCCGAGGACTTTCTCTAGGGAAAGAGGAAGTCCTATTGCCATGATATGCCAGCTCAGTCAGAATCTTCACCAGCTCTGCTTTCTTTCACTGGGACAAAAAAGGCCTCTATATGCTGATACAGCTGGGTTGGAGATACAACTTCCAGGATACAGTCTATGTTGCTTGCGGCCAGGGAAGATCTGTATGCTAAGATGTATAGATCTAAGCTTCTGGAATGCAGGGTTTATATCACAGCCTTGGTTGCTTCATTGCTCATTCCTTGCTGCTCATAGGCAACTGCACTAGATGCCTACCTATGCCTTGGCTGACATATTCTATTGTTTTTCTTATTTCTCATTTCTCTTGGCACTCTTGACTACCACTCAGTGGCAGACACTGCTAGTTATCTGCTCAACGTCCATCCTCTTCTTTTTCCTTATTGACAGGATCCCCATTTAGTGCAAGGCAGCAATGTGTCTAATTAGATATATCCCTTGTAGTTAGAGGTGGCCACGGACCCAGTTCTGGTAGATGAGATGTAAGCAGAGCCTATAGGTTGGGACTTTCAGGAAAGCTATTTTATTCCCAATCAATGGAGAAAACAATTCACCTTTCCCCTTTGCCCTTTCCCTTCTTTCTGTCTGGAACACAGAGGTTGGGCTATTTCTTGTGACTATGAGGATGAAAATCACAAGCTGAAAGTAGAAGAGTAGAGAGCTGGAAAGAGCCTGAGTCCTTGAAAGCATCCTCAAGCTGTCACAGTAGCATTGGATCGCCTACTTTTGGACTCCTTGTTGCGTGAGAGGAGGGTTTCCATTGCATGCAGCCAAATGTAATCCAGACTGATACAATTTCTTAAGAAAGACAGTCTAAGAAAATCTCTCATCTTTCTTGTTCATAATGATGAATTCCTACCTGTCTGTCCTTGGCTAGCTCCTTTTCCTCCCGCTGCACTGTCTTCCCACTAGCATTGAGTGGGCCAAGTTAAGGCATCCCTGTGGCCCCAGCAGGCAGGCTGTCCCTTATTACCACAGTCACTTTTCCAGGCTTATATGTCTTGCCCTAATCTAGGAGGTGGTTTGTGGTGGCTCAAATATGTAGGAGACGACTGCATTCTATGAAGAGAAATAGCATCTCAGTCACGTGGATACCAGGAACCTCTGCACAGTTTGGCTACCTTGCTTTACCCAGAAAAGCAATCTTTTTTGAATTAGCTAAACTTCGAATTTTGAAGACACCTGTTCCATGTCACTCTTCAGTGGTTTCGCATACTAGATTTGGTCACAATCTCTGGCTGTCCTAGGGCAAAAATGGCAAATACATGATTCTTTTGACACCATTCTTCCTTCTACTCCCTTGGTGGAAATTGTGACTCAATCACATTATTCTTTTATTTGCACATGTGTTTTGAGCCCAAAGCATTTCAGAATCTTGCTAGAAACCTTGCTTAAGAAAGCCATTCCTCTATCTCTGAGTCAACATGGAAAAAAAGACACTTGAATGCAGATTTCTGTTCCTCTTCAAAAGGATCTTAGGATTTCCTTAGGTCTGGAATGCCAGGATGCTAAGCCTTTGGGATGCTTCTTTTGGGATAAGACCCAAAAGTTGCTAGGCAGACCAAAGGAAATGAAGGGATAATGATATTGTCTTTTCCAACCATCCCTTTTAATCTTTATATCTAATCCTCCTAACCCCCCAGATTAAAGCATCTGTGTCCACTGTCCTGAGCAGAGGTAGGGAGATGAGCAGGACTGGAGCAGAGGGGGAGCTCGTCAGAGACAGCACATTCTGAAGATTGGCAAAAAAGAAGTGTGACAGCCAACTTCTTGGAAGGGGACTGAAGAACTGTAATTAAATTTTCTGATCTTGTTAGCCAATTTCTTCACTCACTGCCCCTGAACCAGAGAACGGGGAGGGAGGAAGGACACTGTTGCATCAGTGGCGGCGGGGAGGGAAATGAGCTTTTCACGGATTATTGGGTTAGTTCCACTTCTCCCACTTTTTAATTTATTTGTCTGCATGTTCTCTAGAGCTGAAAAGGCTCCAAGTCCTTTTCCATTTTCTTTTAATTAGATCTGATTTTGGGTCTGAAAACTTGGGAGGGGTTCAGGTCACAATAGCAGGATGACAACAGTTGGAAGGCCCTTTTCTTCCCGTTAGATCTTTCTGAACTCTTTCTTCAGAATTTACGATTCCTAGTGATGAGTTCCTTTTTTCTTTGCATTTCGTTCTTTCTTTTCTTCTTTAACAGGTATGGTACTGTTTGCATTGTTTATCACCTTATCCCATTTTGCCATCTTATGGTTAAAAATCATGAACATTTCTTACAAATTTGAAAAAAAGAGTATGCATGTATTTTTACAGGTCATTCCTTCACACCCCTTTTCCGTGCAATGGAACACAGGTGAGGGAGGCTTGTTCTAGTCCCTGTGGGTTTCCAAGAGGAGTAATACCAGCCCTACATTCTCTCTTCTTTGAAGCACAAAGAAAGAAAGGAAAAAGAAAAAAAAAAAAAAAACCTGACCAGAAAAAAGAGCCAAATGAGGCCATGGTGGGTAACTTGGTTTGCCACTTAAAATCACTAGTGACAACGTCCTGGGATTATGAGCACCTCAGGCCCTGAGAGGGAAACTGAAATGGAATACTTGGTGGCCTGTGAAGTAACAAGAACCCATTTATTGGCTGCACCCTGAATATGCTGAATGGCAGCAGGTTTTCTTTCAGGTGCTTTGATGCCAAGATAGTACGTATGCCTGCGATCCACAGAAGCCTTCTGTGGGCCCTCTGCACCGGGAGCTCATTCACAATTCACCCAGGGCAAGAGGCATGCTCTCAAGTTCTGCATGGCGGCTTGGAATTTATGTTGCTACAGGGCATGTTTGGGATGGTTTAACCTAACATGTAGGCTACAGAATATATGCAGAGAGCACTTTGTGAAGCCAGATTTGGGCTCTTCGAATCGATGGGTAGCCGTCCTCCAGAGAAGCTGACATTGAGGTTCCAAAGAGGCCCCCACCACTGTCGACCAGGAGAGACAAGACCTATGTATTCAGCAATCGTGCACCAAGAGAAAGGATCCAAATAGGGGGCCAAATTGAAAGCCACAAAGGCCGAAACTGAATTATAGGTTTTATTTTGAAGTCAAGCTGCTTTGTAAATGGATGACACAAAGGGCCCTGCTATAAGACTAGTGGAGCAGGGGTTTAAAAAATTTTTATTTTACAGATATTTCACGGGCTCCTGAGAACCCAGCTGGTATTCTTTGTAGCCTGTCATGCAAATGCCTACATGTCACATGTGAGGACAGCATGCAATTTAGCTCTGAGTCCACCAACCCAGCATTGGGCCTGACATGTATTGAAAGCAGAGCTTTCCCCAGGGAGTCTGGCAGAATCACAGGTGGTCTATGGAAGACAAAGCACTGACTTGGACCTTGAGGGATGAACAAAGTTGGGACCTTAGGATATGGGGCAGGAAGAAGGGCATTTTCAGCAGAAGGCACTCTGTAAGTAATGGCATGGAAGAACAAAAATATGATAGGTACCTGAAAAATCATAGGGAGAAAGAAAGTTAGCCAGAGAAACAGAAGGGTGTATGATGGGATGTAGTCAGGGGGATGTATTCGGGGGAGGGGCTGGGAAGGTAGGTCAGAGCTGAGTCACAGGGAACCCCAAATGTGTGACTTGCATTTGTCTTTTACTGCATTTGTAGGAAATGTGGATGTGGAAGGCTGGTTAGCAGGGAAGGATGGGAACAGTGCTTAAGGAAGAATAAACTCTCTGAACCTCAGTGCCTTTGTGAAATGAGGGTGCTGCTCCTATTTTTCTCTCTGATTCTTTTCTCTAAAGCTGCTACAGAGGGAATGAATTCTGGCTACCCCTGTTCTAGACAACTCTCTGTCTTTCTCACTTTCCTTGGAATGGTGAGGTGTTGGGGAGAGGGGAGGCAGAGAGAGAGAACAAAGCAAAGGGGTTCTAGAATTCATAGTTTCATAGGTAAAGGACAAAAAGGTCAAACCTTAAAAAATTCTGTGGAAAACAAATCCTTAATTATTGTTGTTATTACTTTTGTTCATAAAACTCTTGCTGCTTCAGTGCTCTTGCTGAAAGAAAGCTAAATGAATCCTGGTATTTTGAAGGGAACTTTTGGAGAACTGGATCTCCTGAAGCCCTGATCCAGAGGAACATCTGATGTGGTTGGGTTAAGATGCACACGGAGGAACACAGTAAAGTGCCCACTGACGTAGAGCTCCTCCCTTCTCTTCTCACTAGAGCCACACCTTCAGGTTCTCCAGGCGGGGCTGCCTCTGCCCCAGCCTGCCCTCTCTTCCCTGAGAGGGAGAAGCGACAGAGAAACCTCTTCATCTCCCCTCGAATCACCGAGGCACAGCATTTTAAGGCTAAGAGGAAACTTAGAGAAAGCCTTCAGCTATTTTACAGATAACAAAATAGTCCCATGAATTCAAACTACGCTAGGAAAACTGGGACAGTGAGACCAATATAAGTGGGTCATATAACCAATGTGTGAGGCGGGAGGAATGCCTGGATGCTAATAAAAATGGATAAACCTTCCCCAAAGTGTTTTTCCATGGGATGCTGACCCTAACCCCCCTGCTCCCCCACCACCAACCTCATGGGTACAAATGGGCTTTGGGACTTGGAAACTGAGTGGATCTGAGACTCTGGCATGAAATACTGAAGGGAGATGTCATGTGGTCTCTCAAATCTGTCCAGTCCCTCCCTTAGACGTGGACTACTGTGAGGGCAGTGAACTTGAAGGAGGGCATCCCTCCTCCTTTCTCAGAGCCTTCTCTCAGAGTGCCATGCTCCTCCAGGCAGGTGGCCTCATTGGCCTTGACCCACTTTGTT
Organism: Panthera pardus; assembly: GCF_024362965.1. Classification (NCBI taxonomy): domain Eukaryota; kingdom Metazoa; phylum Chordata; class Mammalia; order Carnivora; family Felidae; genus Panthera; species Panthera pardus. The sequence continues at coordinate 126,381,323 of NW_026526721.1, forward strand.
CTACCTGCCCCTAGACCTTGGCTGCCACTAATAGACAAAAGATCAAGGAGGCAAGGGCTAGAATCTCCTGACAGATCAGACCTGGCAATGGAGAGATGGCTCAACAAAGTTCCATGGCCTCCTGCCTGTGGCTACAACCCTTCACAACACCAGCCGAAGAACAGTAGAGAAAAACTCACTGAAACAAATGTGTGATATTGCTTATTGTCGGTATCAATCATTTATTATGCACATTAAACTGAATGAAAGCACAAGTGAAGGCAACAATGATTTTTGAACAAATATTAAATATGTAGTTTCTGATTTCAGATTGATATATTACAAAAGCAGTGCTCAGACCCTTCAGAGTTAATAAAGACATATCAGGCTTTCATTAGATCAGATATTAGAATAGAAGGAGAGCTCCACCACATTTTTATACAGTGAAATATAGTATAAGCAGTTCTTTCATTAGGGATGGGGAAATCAAATTTTAAAACCAATGTCTACTTAGAAGTTTTTCTACTGATCATCAATTCAGCACTCATTTCCAATATTAATAACTCAGCTAAGCACCTGGCAGGAGGCTTTTCTCTGTGGAGTTAATAAATTTTTCTGTGAGTCTTCATTTGATTGATTACATCATAGTAAGTGTGACCACCTAAGAAATTGCCCTGGAAATATGATTCTCTGAAGCAACAGTTAAAGAACAAAGAATTACTGAAGATGAACAAATTTTATTTTAGAATTGTGTATGACAGTTCTAAGAAGAAATCAAAATAGATTCAGGAAAAGTGGGGTTGGTGGTCATGTTTAACAAAAAATGGAAATTTTGAGGGTGAATATTACGTATGTATTTTGGGGAGAATATTTTGACCTTAAAAATTCCAATAGGATATTATTATTTAGAAGGGAAAATAATTATAATAAGTTTAAACAGCAAAGTTGAAGGTTAGGTAGATCAACTTCTTAGTTCTCCTTTCAGACCTATGGGTTTAGGAGTCAGACGCTGAAAATGACTCTGGGGTTCAAGCCTGAGGGAGGCAGGTGGTACCTAGCTGAAGATGTCCCCTGGAGGACGCCTGTATTTGTTCTTAGGAAATCAGTGAGGGCAACAGAGTTTTGGAATGTCCTTGTTGGGAGGAACCTTAGCATTTATTACTCCTCATTTTTCACTTCCCTGTATTATAATATAAGCAGACTAGAGCCATATAATTTATAAGACTTCCAGAATGAAAATGCAGGGCAGGACTCCATATTCAAAAATTATTATGAGTTCAAGAAGGCAACATCGAGCATGAAACCAAGTGTGGGAGCCTTCTGACCATGGGGCCCTGCCAACTGCTCTGGTCACAAGCCCAAGAAACCAGCCCTGACTATAAATGGGGAAGCAGCGACCACAGTGGCTCGAAGCCGTCCTCCCATAGACTTCTTTACTCTTCCTACTGGTTATTATCAGCTCTTGGCGACAGGGGAAAGGAGGAGGAAGCACATACAGAAATCACATCATGCCCGGTGGTCAGTCATGTCCTTCTTCCCTCTGGTTCTCCCTTAACTACTCATGCAGGAATCTCCTGTGACCCTAGGATCCTTTATTTATTTACATAATCTCCAACATCAAATGTATACAGTGCCAGGCATTGTGCCAAGGACCGAAGACCCAGAAATGAATAAGATGAGGTTATTTGTCCTTGGGAAGCTCCATTCGGTGATGAGATAACTTGACTTTTATCTGAGAAATGGCAGAGCTGCCTCTCATGAGAGGAAGTTGGGGAATGTGAGCTGTCATTTCCAGATCGAAGAAAATATCAGCTTGGCTGGCATCAGCTTATCAACTTTTCAGAGAGCAAGATCACATGGAAAAGCGAAATTCTTTAACAAATGAGCTGTGTTTATTTGCCAGTGGTTTGGGCTAAAGGGAAAAGTGAATTGATTTTAACAGGTCAAGACTATAGGTGGAATCTGCTGAGGAATGGGCTCGGTGACTTCCAGAACTTACTAGGTTAACTACCTTGACTGCTAACATTTTTACATGATGCTACTTGTGATATGATGCAAAGTGGACTGTTTAGTGTGGCCTGTCCCTCAGGGCAGTTGTCCTGGCACGGTGGGAAGGGATGTGAGGAAGGTGTTTGTATGTACACAGGTCTGCATGGAGAAATGGCCCAGTAAACTTGATCTCACTGTCTATGTCTGATAAGACATCTCAGAAGAAAACATCAGTCCATTTAATACCTTTAATCATGGGGCGCGTGGGTGGTTCAGTTGGTTAAGTGTCTGACTTTGGTTCAGGTCATGATCTCACAGCTCGTGAGTTCAAGCTCCTCATCGGGCTTCCTGATGTCAGCACAGAACCTGCTGTGGATCCTCTGTCTCCCTCTCTCTGCCCCTCCCCTTCTCTCTCTCTCTCTCTCTCTCTCTCTCTCTCTCTCTCTCAAAAATAAACATTAAGAAAATACCTTTAATCATGCCTTCAGTTCCTTTTATCCTAGGAAAGCTTTCCTGAGGAGGGGATGTTTCCTCAAGTCCATGAGGAATGAACTCAGGCTTGCTGGCTTCCGAACAGTATGTTTTTTGCTTTGTATTTAATTGTGACAGACTTGCTTTCCCCTTCTGTGAATCTTAACTAGAGCACAACAGATTTCTTTTGGGTACAGTTGAAACATTCTGATTTTCATCTTTTCTGTAAATATTTTGAAGGTGGGTAAAGACAATCTTTAAATGCTTCTCTTGGAAATACTAGTTTTCAAACTGTATTTACAACATATTAAGCAAAATAAACATTCTAAAGGCAAAGGTGTTGGTTTTTTCTATCTGAATAATGTCAAATAAATGGGCAAGTTGTAGGTTGGCAAAAAGCATATAGAGTTGGTTTGCTGCATGAGCTGGACTCAGTGGGGGTTCTAGAAGTAGACTCATCCTTCTACCTACAGGGCATCTCAATGCAGCATGCAGATGTGTTCTTCCTGGTCTTAGATGGAATTTGGGGTAAATTCATACATTTTTTTTAAGTTTATTTATTTTTGTGTGTGAGAGAGAAAGCATAAGCCGGGGAGGGGCAGGGAGGGAAAGAGAGATAATCCCAAGTAGGCTCCACACCACCAGCACGGTGCCCAATGTGGGGCTCAAACTCACAAAGTGAGATCGTGACCTGAGCCAAAATCAAGAGTTGGATGCTTAACCGACTGAGCCACCCAGGTGCCCCAATTCATAACATTTTTTAGGTCACTCTTAGGCAACAAAATGTCTCCTGACCAGTTCCAGTTTCAAGAAAGTTCTCATTTTGACAAAATGTCCCATCCAGTGCTATAACTGTATCACTCCGCGCTCTTACCAAGTTTAAAGCATTTCCTCTCTGTGAGTATTCCCAGGCTGTTTTGGGCTGGGAAGCCTGGTGTGGCAGAGGGGATATCAACTGCTTCTTTTCTCTTTGAATTATTGGATTGTTACTGTGATTATTTGGATTGGTTATTGACCATAATTCTTTACTACCTAGCTGTGTCATGTGCTATTTCAATGCATTAGAATCGGTGAGGTGCACTTTGCTACCCCATTGATTTTGGACTTGGCCAATAAAAGATAGTACTTATGACACAAACAGAGCTTGATGAGTGCCTGCGTGGTTTGGCCTGGTGTCTTGTACTCATGTGATTGCAGGGAGAAGGTCATGCCTCAGGTAGCCACTGTCCCTTCAGCCAGAATGCAGGTAGGGCCCACTTAATGATACCTTACTACATCCTGTAAAAGCACTGGATGCCATCCTTTGGAGTGTGGGAATAACTGGCATTAAATGCTTTTATTTTTCATCTTTGGGACCTCAGAAGGAATTGAGACAAAAATAGTTCCATTTTTATATCCTGATACATGATATATATTTTCTATTGTGAAACTGAAAAAAACCCACAGAGCCACACTGCATTGCAATTTATGTGAACCACTTCACATGCAAGCATTTTGCTTGGCATATGGTAGGCACTCAATGAATAGAAACTTATTGGTTATTAGTATTATTATTCAACATTTTTTTTCTGCAGGAACTGATTCAACTTTTTTTTTTCTTTTCCTGTTGGAATCGAAGTACCCAAGGACTTCAAAATTACTGTTTGTGAGTAAAGAGGATGCCTAGGAGTTTCCTAGCTTTAGAAATTATTCTGGGCAACTCAAATGCTGCTGATTGCATTGCTCACTGGATATTAATTCAAGGCTTAGGACTGGAGAGATGGAAGGTATACAACCTACCTGTGGTCGATGCTACTACTCTAAGGGTTTATGTGTTATATCTGCAGGCTCTTCATTTATTCCCAAAACATTCATTAAGTGCTTGAGCTGGATGTCTTCCATTTGCTTCTTCAAATTCACTCTCAATCCTTTTTAGCCTTTCTCTGGGCCCAGGGAGCCTGACTGGCATGGGCTGCATCAACTAGGCTCGCTCATCATTTGGCTATCAGTTGGGCTCAGCCAATGTGGATCACTAACGGGGGATCAAAGGCAGGAGGAGGGAGACATCTGAATGTTGAGTTTACTTCATCCTTCTACAAGAGACCACTGTCCTTGCCAGGCAGTTCTCTTTTCAGAGCTACTCTCACTATCTTCCTATAATCACCTGCTGTTGGTAGTCACAGGCTACTGCATTATGTCTTATGATTTCTCTGAACCAGTGATTCTCAATTTTGGTTGCACATTAGAACCATCTGGGGAGTTGTTAAAAAAAATCCAATCTGATGCCAGGCTGTGCTCTGGACCAGTGCTGTCTGTCAGAAATATAATTTAGCCATATATGTAATCTCAAATTTTCTAGTAGTCACATTATATTAAAAGTAAAAAAACCAGATGAAGTTAATTTCTATATTTTATCTATCCCAGTATTAAAATATTACCATTTCAATAAGAAATCACTCTGAAATATGATGAGTAAGATATTTCACATTCTTGTTTTTGGTACTAAGCCTTCAAAATCTGCTTGTCTTACATTTAAAACATCTCAATTTGGACTATCCACATTGCAAATGCTCAGTAACCACATGTGGTTACCTTATGGGACGATACAACTCTAGACTAATTGCATCATATTCTCTGGGGAGGAGACCCAGGAAGCAGTGATTTCTAAGACTCTCTAGGACACTTAATGTGTAACAAGGTAGAGAGTCATCATCCTAAACCTTGCCCGTATCTTTGTGAATAGCCCTTTATCAGACACTCTTCAAATTGCCTACTTTGACAATGCCATCTATTTGGTGCTTGTGCTCAACCCTGGCTGGGAGTATGGAGATGCTTTGGGCAAAATTTCTGCCCTCTGGGAGCTTCCAGATCAGCAGGGAATAGCCATGTGAGGAGCCGGATGACCCCATAGCCAGATCAGGTGCACTGTTAGAATAGCAACAGAGGAGGTTATCAACAAAGTGAGAAAGCAGGATGCGAATTATATTGGAATTCCCTACATTTTATTTTTTGGAATTATATATTGTGTATATGTGTGCAGTGGGGGGCAGAGGGGTGGATATTGTAATCATTTTAGTGCCTAAATCGTCTGACAGCTGTCAGAGCTCTGAAGGAGAGAAACTTATGGGAACTTAAAGGAGCAAAGGAAGACACTTTATCTCCATTTTCTCATTCACACCAGTCATCAGCTAGTTTTGGTTTATGGATTTCTTTCAGCCCCACCTGACCTCTGTGCTTCAAATGTATTCAATACAGAAAGAACCCCTCTGTCCCTCCCTGCAATCTTGCTATGTACTTTCTGGGCCTATCAGTTTCTTTTTTCTTTTTCTTTTTTTTAATATTTATTTATTTTTGAGAGAGAGCACAAGCAGGGGAGGGGCAGAGAGACAGAATCTGAAGCAGGCTCCAGGCTCTAAGCTGTCAGCACAGAGCCCGACACGGGGCTCAAATCCATGAATGGTGAGATCATGACCTGAGCTAAAGTTGGATGCTCAACCAACTGAGCCACCCAGGTGGCCCTGGGCTTATCAGTTTCTTAAATTTTTTTTTTAATGTTTATTTATTTTTGAGAGACCGAGAGAGACAGAGCGTGAGCAGGCGAGGGGCAGAGAGAGAGGGAGACACAGAATCCGAAGCAGCTCCAGGCTCTGAGCTGTCAGCACAGCCCAACAATGGGGCTCGAACCCACAAGTCGTGAAATCATGACCTGAGCTGGAGTCGAATGCTTAACCGACTAAGTCAACCAGGTGCCCCTCAGTTTTTTAAAGATCAGTCTTGTTAGGATGTCCCTGGAAGGGGACGGCCCTCTCACCAGCGCGCCTGAACAAACTGAAGGTCAGCCAATCACCGAGCAACAGCACAACATGGCACGAGAGAAAGACCCACCTGAGCCTAAACCCGGAACTGCTACAGCTTAAGAACCCTACCCCACCATACCCGGGCGCGACTTCCCTGACTCCCTCCTTGAGTCACGAACCTCGCCCGGAACCTTAGTTCCCAATAAAGCCTTAAACTGCAAAAATTCTTTTTGACTCTAACTCCTATCTTTACCCCGCACAACGCCTGACACTAACAAGTCTGAGTCCTCCCAATCTCTTAGGTCAGTTATTTTCAACCTGACTTTTTTGGATCACTTCTGGGTATAGTCCTTGGTTATTGAGTACCAGGTATGTCTAAGCTATAGTGGCTTGCTAGGGTAGTCAACTCATCCTTGTTTGTCTGGGACTTTCCTATTTTAGCTCCGAAAGTCCTGTGTCCAGGGCATCTCATCAGTCCTAGGTGTGCTAGGACAGTTGGTCACCCTACGTGGAACCCACCTTCTGGCTGCACTTTCCTGCTTCATCTGCTGCAGTCAGAGGGGCCCGAGGTCTTGAGGTATGGTGAGAAGTGAGCAGAGAACAGAGGGCCTCTTGTGCAGTAGGTCAGACTTGAATGAGGAATCATCCCAGGCTAAGAGCCATCGGGCCAGAGCTGCTGTAGACTCTGCTCGGTGTTGACTCTGCCCTCCCTGGATGGTTCAGATACTAACCCCACCCCCACCCCCACCCCCTTCTCCATGCTCCCTCACCTCATGCATGGCCACAGTGGGCAATGCTGCCATAGCTTGTTTCCCTCTGAGGCCCACAGTGAGCAGCGAGTCCTGTGGAAAGACTGTGTGGTATCTCTTTCTCCTAGTTTTAAAAGACCCAGGATGAGGGAAGCTCCAGAGAATGTTCTCAGCCCTGGCTGCACATCTGACTTAGCTGGAAATTGTTAAAAAAAAAATAAAAACAACTGTCAAAACTAGGGGGTGAAATTTTGATAGGCTATTAACATAATCTTTAAGTATCTCCACAAGATACTTAGGGTGATAAATGGAACAATAGAAATGTTACAGTGGAGATGCCTGGCAAACATCGTCTTAATGATGTGATCAAAGTTAACATCTTGGAATGGGACACATTGACATCATGGGCCTCTTGATATGACACACTGAGCAGGACACAGCATCACTTATGTAGTGTCTCTGCCCAAAATGTGTGATTTGGACTTAACGTTGAAGAACATCGAACTGGCCTTATTTTGAGGTATGTTCTGCAAGATAACTGGCCCATGGGTCTTAAAAATGTCAATGTCATGACAGAAACAAGAAAATTGTGGATTAAAGCATCTCTGGCTTAATCTATATTAGAAAGAGATGAAACTGGATGACTGATCCACAGTCCCCTGTGCAGGAGGGTGTCTCTGAATGTACGGGAGCAAAGAGTCCGTGAGACTACCCTACTCCTGCCTCAGGGACTTTGCACTGGCTCTTCCTTCTGGTTCAAATGTGCTTCTCTAGGCATCTGCACAGTCCTGTGTTTGATCCGTACTTCTCAGTGATGTCTTCTTTGGCCACCTCAGTGATATTTGAGCCCCTACTCTGATATTTCCTGTTCTCCTTTTGTACTGTATTTTTCCCCCATGATACTAATCACCATCTGACATACTTCAGTTCTTGTTTATTTTATTTATTGTCAGTCCATCCTCATGAGGATAGGGAATATCACTTTCTCCACCCCCAGTGATCGGTTTAGAGATGGCCAAGTGACCCACACAGAGTCAGTAAGAAGAAACAAGATTTTGCTGGAATATTGGGGGAATCCACATTCTCTTTTTCAATTGGTCTTGAGCCTGTGAGGATGTCAGCCTGGGTTTGCTGAGTATTCTAATGCAGCTGTGTAGCAGAAGGCAGAGCCAAAAGGTGGAGAGGACCAGTCTGAAGGTATTATTTAAGCTCCTGGATCAAGATGGGCCTATAGCCAGACTTATACAAATGTGTGAACTTGCTCTCTTTGCTTTAGTCAGTTGAGTTGATTTTTGTCAGTGACAACTGAAAACATCCTACCTGATACATAGAGCAAACTTCTGGTTCTGATTTATCTTCCCATGTCCCTGCTTATAGAAAAAGAATGCTGACCCAAATGTCTGGGCAGTTGGTTCTATGCCAATGAATCAATTGACTTTTGGTTAGTAAGAACTGAGGCTTTTGTAAGTTGGGTGGGATCAGCCAGGCCCAAGATTACCTTTGCAGTGCTGACAAGATTGAGGTTGTGGTCCCACTAACAAAGCACAGACTCTGGGATGTGAGAATTATTTAAGCCCCATGGATGAATGTCACAATGGGAGGCCTTGAGTGGCCTTCTCTGTAGGCATCTTGAGATGACACCATTTATCCCTGGAATACACAGATGGTCTATAGATGAATGCCAGGCTGCCTGTATTAGGCTCACCAGGGGACATATGTGGCAGATTGATTGCAAAAATGTTCTCAATTTTCATTTCTCCCAGTACCCATGATTCTTGCTGTGGGACTTTGCAGCTTCTCCCACGAAGAGGTAGAGTCTGTTCCCTTTCCCCCCATGAATCTGGACTGGCCTTATGACTTGGTTTGGCCAGTGGAATGAGGTGAAAGTAACAATGTACCTATTCCAAGCTTAGGCAAGAAGTCTTGCTTGCTTTAGCTCTCTCTCAGAACTCCTATGAACAAGCCAGGCTAGCCTCCTGGAGGAGGAAAGACCATGTGGTTGGGGGCCCAGCAATCCCAGCCAAGCTCATCACAGACTAGCCTTCAGCCAGCTGACCCCCATCCCCCCTGGCAAAAGGGAGGGAGCCCAGCCTGGGTCAGTAGAATGGCCTACCCAAACTACAGGTGACCACAGATGCATAAATGAACCCAGCTGAGACCAGGAGAACTGCTCAGATGACCCGTGGATTTATGGGAAATAATAAATGCTTACTGCTTTAAGCCACGGGTTTTGGGGTGGTTTTGGGTTATGTAGTAATAGCTGACTAATATTACGTGGTTAAAAACCTCACATTTCCAGACCCTATTATCTGAGATTCTAATTCCATTAGCCGAGGGTGGGACTTTTGAATCTGTGTTTTTAAAAAGTTTTAGTTTTGTGGCCCATGCAGGCCCTAGAAGCAATTATTAATACTGCTCCTGCCCAGAAGTTCTGTAGATGTGTTATCTACGCAGGCCCCCAGATTTTCAGCCAGCCCTTCAGTAACTCATCTTGGGCACTGCTTTAGAACAACTGGGAAGCTGCAGTAGCAGCAGACTTCACGGGTGAGGAGGTCCTGAGATGTGGGCGGGATGGGGGCCCAGGGAATCCCTTCAGCTGCTGCAGAAGGCATTGAAGAAATAAAAAAGCATCAAGGTTTCTGGACAGTCAATTTGAACTCTATTAAATGAAACACAGGCCCTTTGAGAGAAGTGTTTGTTCTGGATTCAGCTGTGCTCTGCTCAGAGAATGGCCTGTGGGGACAGATCTGTCACAGGCACACAGGTGTCTGGTTTGAGACGGAGGACTCCCTCCAGCCTGTTTGTGAGCCAGCCAATTCTGTAATTGAAGCTGAGCCCGACCTGAGCACTCCGGGAAGCTGCTCTGCCTGGCCTCTGTGTGAGCTCACCAGTGACAGTCTATCCCCTCTCCTGCATTCAGGCAGTGCTCCTTCCACTTTGGCCTCTTCCACTTGGCCCCATGGAGGGCCATGGGGTGGTGTCAGGGTCCCCACATTCTGTGCAGTGACAAACAACCAACAGAGCGAAACACTAGTTTACAGAGGTTCACTGCTTGTCTCTCTGCGTGGCCTGGCATCCTGAAACAGTTCTGATCATGCAAAAGCTCTTTGTCCATTTGGTGGTAAAACACTGCAGAAGGTGATCCACGAAAGGTGTGAGAAAAAAAGATTCTCTGTGTTATTTTAGCATTGATCTAGAAGCAACAGCCAATGCAATTATAAGAAAAAAGAAATAAGTTCAATATTGGAGAGAATAAAACAAAATTAGCAGTATATGCAGTTGATACTTCCACATACAAACCAAGAGAATTGATGGAAAAAATATTAGAAACAATGAAAGAATAAGGTGGCTAGTTCTAAAATCAATATATAAAAATCAATAGCTTTTTTATCTTTAACTTCTTATTGTGGAATGCATCATATATGCAAAAGTATATTTGTGTGTGTACATGTAATTAAAATGTATATATACAATTTAAAATTAAGGGAGTAACCAATGCTCTCTGATCACATCCCCTTATTCCCTCCAGAAATAATAATTAATAGTTAATAATATCCTTGCTTTATTTACTTCACAGTGTTGCCACAATTGCATGTATCCCTGATTAATATATTGCTAGTTTTGCTATTTTTGATTTGTTCCTTTCACTTATCATTATGTTCCTGAATCATCCATGCTGATGATGTTACTGTAGTTTATTCATCTTCTTTGCCCTGTAGTGTTTCATCAGGTGAATGTGTGTCGTCCTTTCTCTGAAATTCTGAAAGTAAAAAAATCTTGACTTGAACTGATGTTTACAGTATTTATTGATCCAGTTTAGTGTAAAAACTTGTGCTTTTACTTCTGAAAATGTTACATGTTTGAATTTGGGGTGTTACATCATAGATATGTGTATGTATATACATGTAAACATACGTATATATGTGTGTGTTTATTCTTTGTATTTCTAAAATAAAAAAAAGAAAACCTGTCCTGAGTGTTTTGGATAAAAGGTGAATGGGTGATGGGCATTGAGGAGGGTGCTTTTTGGGATGAGCACTGGGTGTCATGTGTGAGCAATGACACTGGGTTGTACTCCTGAAGTCAAGACTACACTGTATGTTGACTAACTTGAATTCAAATTAAAAAAAATATTATTGATCTGTACTGTAGTTTATTCAGCCATTCCCAAACTAGTGCACATTTGCATGGTATACCAGCTGTGATGAATGTTCTTGCACATGGCTTCTGGTGCACATGTGCAAGAGTTTCTCTGGGGTACAGGTGTAGGAGGGGCACTGCTGGGTCATGAGATATGTACATGTTCAGTTTTACAAAAAAAATCCAGTTGTCAAAGATGGCTAAACAATTTTTATGTCTACTGAAAATATGTGAGTATTCCCTTTGTGTTATATCCTCACCAGCATTTAGTGCTGTTAGACTTTGAAATTTTGTCAGTATGTCGAATGGATATTTGGGTACACTTTTGGCTTAAAATTTTATTTCTCTTGTCACTAATGAGGTTGGGAATTTTCCACATGTTCATGGACTGTTCAGATTTCATTCTTTGTGAAGTGAAAGACGCATCTATTGCTCATTTTTCCATTAGGGTTTTTATTTTTTCTTAGTGATTTATAAGAGTATTTTATACATTGAATGTACAAATCCTTTATTGGTGTATATATATTGCAAATATCTTTTTTCGTTTGTGGCTTATCATTTTCTCAATGCTGTATTTTGACTAACAGAATTTTGTATTTTAATTTAGTTGCATTTATTTCACTTTTTGTCTTTTCTTTCTTTTAATAAATCCATGTCTACCCTGAGGTCATAAAGACATTTTTCTAATAAAGTTTTATAGTTGAAACTTTTACATTTGGGATTTTAATTTACCTAGAAAATAAGTTTTGTATATGGTGTGAACTAGGTGTTACATTTCTTTCCTTTTTTTCTGTAAGGATAACCCATTGATCCAGCTCTATTTATTGAAAAATCTTTACTTTCTCTGTCGATTTACAGTACCACCTCTGTCACAAAGTAAACATATATGAATGGGTCTATTTCCAGGTTTCTGTGTTGTTTCATTAATATGTCTTTTCCTGCATCAGTACCATATTGTTATAGTCATAGTTCCATAATAAATTTTGACGTTTGATTCTTCTTTACGTCTGTCGTGGATGTTCTTGGGTTATTTGTACTTTTGTATACACTTTAGAGTCATTTGTTGATTTGCATACACACACAATGTGGAGAACTGACTTCTCTGCAGTGAGTCTTCCAACCTATGACAAAGTATCTGTCTTTGTTTATTTAAATCTTACTTACTGTCTTTCAGTAAAGTTTTGTAATTTTTAACACAGGTCCTACAATATTTTGTGATGTACCTGACTTTTTTATTGTTATTATAAGTGGTTGGTATTATTTAAAAATTTTGGTTTCTGTTTTCTGTTATTGCTGATGTACAGAAATGCAGTTGAGTTTGTAAATTATTTTTCAAACAAGTTTTATACTTGTTATACGTATTATAGATGTAGTTAGAATATACTTTTATACTTAGTATAGATGTAGTTAGAAACCTTTACCAATGAATGACAGACTACATACTTTTCTCAAGCACACAGCATTTACAAATATTAACCATATTTTAGGTTGCAAAAAAACTCTGTAATACCAAATAATCTATGTCATACACTCTACATTATGTGTCCACAATTTAAGGACAATTACAACCCCTCCACACATACCTACACACAAAACTTGCGATACAAACTCAAGTCTTTGGAAAACCTAAGGTATTTCTAAATTGATCAGAGGAAATACCATAAAGGGCAAGAAAATCAATACTCAGAATTAAATAGTAGTGAAAACTGTATACCAAAATTGTGAGATAGCTCAGATGGTACTTAAAGAGGAATTACATAAGTATTCTTAAAAACTTAGAGGGGTTACTGGGTGGCTCAGTTGGTTAAGCATCTTGATTTTGGCTCAGGTCATGATCTCACTGTTCATGAGATTGAGTCCTGTGTTAGGCTCTGCACTGCCAGCATGGAGCCTGCTTTGGATTCTCTCTCCCTCTCTCTCTCTGCCCCTCCCCCACTCACATGCACACGCTCTGGCTCTCTCTCTCTCTCTCTCAAAATAAATAAACATTAAAAAGAAACCAATATTAGAAAAAAGGGCTGTCATTTAATGGTCTAAGTGTTAAAGTTAAGGACTTAGAAAAAGAACAAAAGAAGAAATACAAAAAAAGAAGTAATGAGTTAATAAAAATAAGAGCAGAAACTAAAGAAACAAAAAAGAAATATGTGATAAAGAAGATAAACATAACTAAGAATTGGTTCTTTGAAATGGACCCAAAAAATGATAAAGCTCAAGACACACACAAAGCATAGTTTTATAATATTATAATATTTTATGAAAATTATATTAATATTAATTAATAATATAATAATTATATTAATATTACATGTCATAATATTAAAAGCTTTCTAAAAACATATAGAAATATAAAAAAAACTAGATCAATGAAAACAGAAATAATCTTTCCACAAAATGTACAAACACATGTAGTTTTATAACCTTTAAAGTAACAGATGAGATTAATTTTATACAAAGTCTTCTTGATAATTGAAAACAATAGAATACTCCCCATTCAATTTATAATACTGAAATAACCATAGTTCCAAAGTTAGAGTGAGTAAAAGAATAGTAAATTACAGGCAATTGCCTCATGAACCCAAAGTGCAAAAAATAAAACAAACTCCTCAACCAAAATATTGGCAACCTGAATCTAGACAATGTAAAACATCATAAAATAGATGATAACCAAATGTTATCTTCCAGGCATTCAAGGTTGGTTTAATGTTATAAATTCTATTGATGAATTCCCTACATTAATGATTCAGGGGGTAAAAACAAGAAGTGCCCCCTTCTTCACGGTTTCTCTTTCCACACTTGCAGTTACCTGTGGTCATCTGCAGTCTACAAGCAGATGATCCTCCTTTTGAGGTATGGTTAGGTCAGTAGTAACGCTCCAACACAATGCCTATGTCACTCATGTCACTCTATCTCATCACGTGGGCATTTTATCATCTCACATCATCACAAGAAGAAGGATAAGTCCGTACAATAAAATATTTTGAGAGAGGGAGAGAGACCACATTCACTTAACTTTTATTAGATTATATTGCCAGACATTGTATTTTATTATTAGTTATTGTTGGTGATCTCTTACTGTGCCCAATTTATAAATTAAACTTTATCTTAGGGATGTATGTATAGGAAAAAACAGCATATATAGGGTTTGGAACTATCCATGGATTCAGGCCTCCACTGGGGGTCTTGGAATGTATCCCTTGCAGACAAGGGGGGACTATTGTAGTCTCAAAAGATGCAGAAAAATCATTTGATAGAATTCAAAATCCATTTATCATAAAAACTAAGTTAGTTGGGAATAGAGGGATAGTTCTCCTAGATACTGCAACTTCCATCTTTAAGACTTTTTAAATGTTTGTTTTTGAAAGGGGGGGGAGAGGCAGAGAGAGGGGAGACTGACAACAGAAAGCCCAACATGGGGCTAGAACTCACGAACCCGTGAGACCATGACTTGAGCTAACGTCAGACACTCAGCCAACTGAGCCATCCAGGCGGCCTGCAACTTGCATCTTTAATTTACAAAAACCTAATATTAATTGGCACCCTTCTTTGTAAAATAGTGAAAGGAACTTAGGATACTTTAATTTTCATTTACCCTCTCTGACTTATAAATATGTTTTAATTTAAATGTACTTAAAGCCTCTTTGGACTTTAGTATCTGGTTTTATACTCAACATTAATATAGATTTATCCCCATTTTTGTTGATACTCATTCTCTGCTACATTTTTAACCTTCCACTAGAGATCATTCTTCTTCTGCCTCTAGGGCACTCATAATATTTTCATTTTTGAGAGTCTGCTGGTGATGAATTCTCCCAGATTTTTTTTTCTGTAAATATTTTATTATTTATTTTTATTTTTATTTTTGAAGGGTATTTTCACTGAAATTCTAGGTTGACAGTTTTTTCCTTACAGCACTTTTAAGAAAACATTCAGCTGAAGTTTGGCTTACACTGTTTCTGTTGAGAAATTAACTTCCAGTTTTATTATTGCTCTTTAGAAGCTTATCTAACATTTTTCTCCAGCTGCTTTTAAGACTTATTGTTTTTGCTTTGAGGTAGTTTTATGATGATGTGTCTAGTGTTTTCTTTTTGCTTACTTTAGTTTGTGGTTCATAGGGCTTCTGGAACTTACTGATTGATGCCTTTCATATGTTTCACAAAGTTCTCAGCCACTTTTGCTTCAAATATTATGGCCTTTTGGAGTCTGGCCTCCTTCTGAGAATCCATTTTAACATAAATTAGGCTTTACACAATCTTCAATATCTTTCATCTTCTCTTCTGTTTTCCCCCCCCCCCATCCTTGGAGAGAATGGAGAGACATCTCCATTCTTTATTCTGAATATTTTCTTCTAACTTATTACTTCCAAGTCACAAATTCACTCTTTAGCTGTTTACAGTCTTCACTTAAATCCATTGGGTAATTCATTATTTTTTATTGTATTATATTTTTTGGTGTTAGGATTTCCATCTGGTTACTTCTTATGGTTTCTAGTCCTCTTCTGAAATTCTCAATTTTGCCTTTCATTTCCTTGAGCATAAGTACAATTATTTCAAAGTCACTGTCCAATAACCCCCATGTTTGGAATCCTTATTATTCTGTCAGGAAAAAATCAGTGCCCAGGACTGGGCTAGCCTCCCTGGGCTTCTGTTCTCCAACCCCCATCCTAACTTGGTAATTATTCACTATTTTGTTAGTTTTCTAGTTGTAAGCAGGAGTTTTTTCATTAAAAAAATTGGTTCAATTCTTTATTTTTTAAAAATTTTTATTTATTTATTTTATTGATTTGTTGTTTTTTTTTTAATTTTTTTTTCAACGTTTATTTATTTTTGGGACAGAGAGAGACAGAGCATGAACGGGGGAGGGACAGAGAGAGAGGGAGACACAGAATCGGAAACAGGCTCCAGGCTCTGAGCCATCAGCCCAGAGCCTGTTGCGGGGCTCGAACTCACGGACCGTGAGATCGTGACCCGGCTGAAGTCGGACGCTTAACCGACTGCGCCACCCAGGCGCCCCGTTTATTGATTTGTTTTGAGAAAGAGTGTGCATGTGTGCACATGAGCAGGGGAGGGGTAGAAGGAAAGGGATAGAGAGAGAATCTTAAGCAGGCTCCACTATGTGGAGCCTGAGGTGGCACTTGGTCTCATGGCCATGTGATCATGACCTGAGCAGAAATCAAGAGTTGGATGCTTAACCTACTGAGCCATCCAGGCAACCAGGTCCCAATTCTTATAGTATCTTAAGGGATGATTGATCTGAGTTACCGAGTCTACCATTTTAGAAAGTGAAAGTAAGCTGATTTTGACTTTTTTTTTTAAACCATGTGCTCATATTACTTTTATAATTTAAAAATGTTACATTTTGAAAATGAGGTAGTTCTATATGCTCTGACATGGAAAGCTTTCTAAGACAAGAAGTGCAAAATAGGCCACAGAACAGTATGCATACAATATTAATAACAATAACTAACATTTATTGAGTGCTTATTATGTACCAGGAACTGTTCTAAGGACTTAACATGTGTTGGTTAATTCTTCTCAGTAGATCCCTAAAGGGTATTAGCGCTGTTTTATGGATGAGGAAACTGAGAGGTTAATGAGCTTGCTTAAGATCACACATCTAGTATGCTTCAGACTCAGGGTTTGAATTCAGGCTATCTGATTCTACAGCCCATGGTGTAAGCCACTGATGCATTTATACATGATATATAGTGTACCTCCCCCAAATTATGCACAGAATATTCCAAACTATTAACAATAGTTTCTTATAGGCTTTGAAGATGAATGTGATATTACTTTTTTATTCTGTATCCGTGCTATCCAATATGTTGCCACTAGCCACATGTGAGTGTTTAGACTCAAGTTAATTGAAATTAA
Source organism: Panthera pardus (assembly GCF_024362965.1). NCBI lineage: Eukaryota > Metazoa > Chordata > Mammalia > Carnivora > Felidae > Panthera > Panthera pardus. Next base: position 126,398,297 of record NW_026526721.1, read on the forward strand.
ATAAAAATGAATATCAGTTCCTCAGTTTCAGTAGCTGCCTTTCTGTTGCGCTCAATAGCCACAGGTGGCTAATGGCTACTTTATTGAACAGTGTAGATATAGAACATTTCCATCATCACAGAAAGTTCTATTGGACAGTGTGCTCTGTAGAGTTCAATAGCGTTTGAATTTTTTATAATACGTATGTATTCATGATTTACTTTTTTAATTAAATAAGAAGGATCAATGATAGAAAAAGAAAACTGTTTATTCAAAGTGGAAGTCTCTCCCCCACCCCTGCCCTTTATTTGACCATACTGTTTTTTCTTCTACCCTCTGGAGTTCCTCATAATTTACTTCTCCTAATGATTGTCTCTTTGGGTATTTAAAAGCAACACAGTGCATAAATCAGTGAAAAGCTCATTAGAATAGAACCATGATGGGTTTCCTGGAAATGCAGTGGCATCTACAAAGGACTTCATTCCTCTTGACTATTTGGAAGCATTTAAAATATTCATTGTTTTCAAGATATGTTAACCAAATCATGTGCATTTTAAGAAGTCTTTCTTGGAAGCATGTTGGCAAAATATTGATAATTTATTTTATTAAGGGTCAAGCTCATTGATTGTGTGTTTCTGTGAATTTTAAAGCTGTAAAATGGGAAAACTTGTTTAAGAAGTGCCATTTCCATTTGCAGAATATATGAAGAGTCATGGTATTTTTGGACTAGAAAGAGTATCTTCATTTGTTGTAAAGAGTCGGAATAGCTTCAGTGTCAACTTCTAAGAATTCCCACAATGTAAGAACTGGTAGTGTTTAGTGTGGACATGACTAAACTTCTAATAACTCAAGTTTAGTCCTGTGGAATCCAGAGTGCATTGATCTGGGTGGCTACAGGTGGCAGGAGTAGAACCAGTGGGGGAGAACCAACTGAAAAATATTTTAACAATTTGAATTCCAGCAATGAAGGGCACCTGGGTGGCTCAGTTGATTGAGCATCTGACTTTGGCTCAGGTCATGATCTTGTTTGTGAGTTTGAGCCCTGTGTTGGGCTCTATGCTGACAGCTCAGATCCTGGAGCCTGCTTTGGATTCTGTGTCTCCCTCTCTCTCTGCCCCTTCCCTACTCTCTCTCTCTCTCTCTCAGAAATAAATAAACATTAAAAAAAAATTGTTGAATTCCAGCAATGAAATAAACTCACACACAATCTGATGAGCTTCCTACCCTGGCACTAAGGAAGTTCAGACAAAATTTCAAAGGCCCAGGGTGCTGCTCAAAGGATTTCTCTGTGGAGAGGAGGCTAATAGGATGATGTTCTAACTGATGTATGCTCAAATCCTATGGCTTTTCTTGCATTGTATACCCATGGGACCATCCCCAGTCATATCTGTATGTCATTCAGCTTAGGCTAAATTACTGCCCAATAATAAGCAACCCTTGACTGGTGGTTTACAATAACAAGGTTTATTTCTCCATACATGGAGGTCAGTTCAATTGCAAGCTAACTCTAGCTCTGCTCCATGTTGCCTTCTTTTTCAGGAAGAAGAATCACCTTCTATCCAGGACATCACTGATCCTGTGGCAAAAAAAAAAAAAAAAAAAAAAAAGTGGAAATATGGCTGAACCACACAACAGCTTTGAGGCTTCAGCTCTAAAGTGTCATATGTCCATTCCACTCACATTTAAGTGGACAAGGGAAGTCACACGGCCAAATCTGATGTCAGTGGCATGGGAACTATAAACCTCCTATAATGATGGGCAGCATATACTTGAGAGCTGTTATAAAATCTACCACACGAGTTAAAGGAAAGAAGAAGTCAAATGGTAGCAGAAATGAACTGTGATGTAGGCTCAGAACAAATGAAACTGAATGCCAGGATCATTCCCTCCCATTCTTCCTACCTTCCTCCTCCTCTTTCTCTTTCTTTCTTCCTTTCTTTCACACGTCCTCTCTCATTCTTTACTCCCCCAAAGAGCATCTAGACACTGAGTTTGGTCTTCAGGATACAGAGATAAAGAATATGAATGCTTATCCTAGATGAATTCATAGTCTAGTGCAGAAAAATAAGTAAACATATATTTATAACAAACTGTGTCAAGTGCTATAAAAGGCTAAATTCATAGTTCTCTAAGTATGCAGAAGAAAGGAATCTAATCCAGAATTTTGGAGAGGGATGAGTGGTTTATAGAAGGCTTCCCAGAAAAGACCTTAAGCTCAAACTGAGAGCAAAGAAGATCACATTCCATATGGAAGGAAGAGCAATGTAAAAGTACAGATATGGGAGAGGGCGGGACTTTATCTGGAGATGTATCACCGGACACATGTAGCTAGTGACTATCGTAGTGGGCAGCATGGTACAAACTCAGTGTGGATAGAGCCTGGACAGAAGGAAGGAAGATTGAAGAAAGATGAGAACAGATGAAGCTTTAAATTATGACAGTGTGAGGAGACATCAGCCATTGCACAAATGTTCCTAAGTGTTCATTTGGGGTCAACCTGCTATTTACTAAGTAGCTGCTATGAGCACTGTGCAGTAAGGTCTGTTGGAAACACCAGTGATATAGACAATGAGGTGGTATTCATAAATGTTATATTGAGAAACTTCTTTGAAAGATGGCAGATTAAACATAAACACTGAGTTTTTATCTATACTGAAGTATCAGTTAAAAGACACTAAAGGGATCCTCAAAAGAAGAAAATATCCTTATAAGAACAAAGAGAACAGGAAAACTGCCTCCAACAATAAGGCAGTTGGGAAGACTATGTTAGTGATAACTGATTTAGCAGCCAGGTCACAATATAGCTAAATCCTAAATCAGCAGTAGGGAAAGTCAAGAAATAACTCAATTTTTGTCCCAAAACTCTCCAAGTCTTTATATTTGGTGGTACCATGTACCCTTGGAAGTGTGGCTGCCGGTAGAGTTAAAATAGAACTGGTTGAAAGTCTACTGTAATATGAGATTAGAAGCTGTACCCCTTGCCCTCCTCAATCCTCTCCACTATGGTGCACAGCCAGACAGCAGATTAGAGGGTTATGGATTTTCTCTTTGGACAGATGAAAAACACAAGGTCTTTGACCTGGGATAACACCAGGCACAGTTGAATGTGGAGGTACCACTGTGAATGCAGGGTGATTAAGTGAATATTTGCATGTTGAATTTAGATATATCCCGGTCTTCCCTCCCCCTGGAAGCCAGATTTATCCCTGCCCTCTCTGTTGATTCTCCTCATTCCAAGAGGAATGACCACAGACAGAAACATAAGAGGTACTCCAAAGAGTGGTCTGGCCAAGCTGTCATGGCTGGCTGGGCCCTCCCAGAACTTCCATTTGGTTTCTGAGTGTCCCACTTCTGCTGAAATTTTAGTTTTGCCATCATTATGCTGTTACTATGTTTTCCGAATGTCACTTTTTCACAGCTTCCTATTCTTCTTGTCTCTGTGAGCATATTAGTAATAATTTTCCCCAAGTTTTCATTTTCCCAAATATTCTGTTCCCTCCTAGTAGTTTTAGGTTTATGTACTTAGGTCCTAGTCTGTCATGTTAGCTGCTTCCTCAGTTAACTGATATTTCTTAGCTGTCTGTTCATATTCATATCCCAGAACATAAAGCAAAAACACAACAGGATAGAAAATAAGAAAGAAAAAATAATAAGGTTAGAGGATAGTTCATAAGATACACCACCCAGACAACTAGAATTTCAGAAAGGAAGAACAGAGAATTGGCTGGAAAGAAATCATCAGAGGAATAATTTGAAAGTTTCCCAGAATGGATGGAGGTGAGTTTCCAGACTGAAAGGGCCTGCCTAGTGCCCTACCTATAGGATAGAAATTGATCCAAGTCAAGACACATGGTGAAATTTGAAAAACACTAAGGAAAATGAAGATCATTTATCCTCCTGGGAGAAAAACATACAAACCCCCAAAATGATCAGGAATTAAAGTGGTGTCAGACTTTTCAACAGTAAGACTGACTGAAGAATGATAAAAGAAAATGACCTCAGACTTCCGAAGTAAAATAGTTTCCATCTATTAGTTCTATTCCTAGCCTAACAATAAATTATTGTCAGGATAGAATAAAGATATTTTCTGACATCCAGAGTCTCAAAAAATGTACCACTTCTGTATTTTTTTTCCTTGGGATGATAGTGGACTACATGACCCTTTAAAATTAAGAGTAAATAAGGAAACTGAATGACTCCTGGAAGTAGGGGATTGAGCATAGGATAGAGGCAAAGGACCACTCTTACAGCAGCATGATGGCTGTGCAGCAGGCCTCGAGAGTGACCAGTTCAGATTGGAGCAGGTCAGCAGGTTCTTAAAACAGTATCTCCAAGTGGATAAACTTGATACTTTAACATGTTCAAGCAGATTTACACATCTGGTGAAGAATTTGTTAAGTTACACTAAGTACAAAGACATCGAAAGAAACAAAAAAGGCAGTTGTAAATTCAAGTGAAGGCAAAAGGTACGGGAAAGAAAAAGTTCTCATAGTATACTATGTGGCTCAGTTGAGCATTGTGTTTAGATAGTTATAATAACGGACACCCTGGGGGTTGATCTGTCACCAAAATTCAGTGGAACTGTGCGGATAGGACGTGAAGTCTGACACAGGTTGGCAAGATTTTTTGAAAAGAGCCAGATAGCGAATATTTTAGGCTTTGTGGGCCATATGGTCTCTGTCCCAAGTATTCACCTCTGCTGTTATAGCACTGAAGCAGCCATGGTCAACACATAAACAAGTGGCTGTGACTGTATTCCAATAACACTTTGTTTACAAAAGCAGGTGGCAGCCAAGGGCCATTGTTGCTCCATTTGGACTGTAAGCATATGTGGGTAGAGGAGGAGGTGAGGTGAAACAGAATGAAGCCTTCATATTTTATACAGGGAAGCCAAGAGTTAATGCCTGAAATTGAAAATAAAAAACCCCCAAAGTCATAATCTAAACATATTTTTTCAAGACAGGGAGATACATACCAAAGGAAAATGGGAATGGTGAGGGGGGACTGTTTATTCTATGAATACAAGCTTTGTGGAACTGTTTGTCTCTTTCACCCATGTGTTTGTGTAATGGGTAAAAATAGCTAAATTAAAAAATAAAAATAATTAAAATTCATGCGGGCAGCAAACTGAAATCCATGTTTGCTTAGATAATAAAGATGAGGTCACTGAGTATATTGGGAGGAGGGGACTTGGGGAGAGTTTTTATTGTCTGCAGCTGCCCCCAGTTCCCCAGCCAAGCACCCTAATGCATGTGGACAGAGTGCATGTCTACTCAGCTAGAAAACATCTATGCCTGTTAGCTTCCTAGAATTGGACTGTGTCAGCAGCTTCCAGGTCTGTGACCTGTCTTGGTGCTGTGGCACCTTGCATAAACCTCAGGATGGCCATCACTTGTGGGTGGGGTGGGCATCTGTGGTCCCTCGGAGCCCTCACAATGCCCGGCCTTGGGATACTCTTCTGTTGTTGTATACAGGTAGGCCAGTTGCACAGCGGGTTGGGGAGGTTCCTACAGAGCAGAGCTGGGTGACCCAGAGGCAGGAAGTGGGGTGACCACAAGGCGTGGCTAGGTGGGAAGGCAGGGATGCAAGCTGGTCCTGCTGGAGCTTCACGTTGGCCAGGCTCAGGCAGGAGCAACAGTGATGCTGAGATTTGTGGGTCTGGGTACTCCTGAGGCTCTAAATCAAGCAGAGGGCTCACAGCAAATTAATGAAGCTAATTTCTGACTGAAACCAGCTTTGTGAATCATCATGTCTGTGCTCATTAAATAAATTATCAGTGTCTTCCCAGGCATTATGGATGCATTGTAAATGAGGGCTCTTCATAAATAATTTGTTTCTGCTTATGTTTAAAGGGATCTGGGATAGAGATGAAAGGGTGACCAATGACGAGAGGGGCCTGGAGGCCAGAGCTGAGGTGGGAGGGAGCAGGAGTGAGGGGTCAGGACTGAGGAGAAGGTGGTCTGCCTCTGGCCTGGCCTCCAGGTGAGCAGCTTCCCTTCCCCATACCCCAGAGCCCCTGCCACTGAATTCAGTATGTGGGGTACATTAGGTCTTCTAGATCTGCCACCTGCCACCAAGCAGGCAAAGACCCCCCTCAAGACTGGGCATAAGACCCCACAGCCACCTCTTCCTGATCCCTCTATCCCAGGCCTTTGCTTCAAGCCCACTGGTAGCTAGGACCTATGAAGTAAGGATACCCTGGCTGACCTGCCGACCCCAGGGGTCTTAGAGGGGCTGCAAAAAACACCAGAGGAGGGCCGAGGGAGAATGAATAGGAGGCATAAAAAGTAAGTCAAAGCAAGGAGGGGCAGAGGATGAGGAAGCAAAGTCTCCTAGATTGGTTCTGGTCACGTGAAGAAAACCCCTTCGAATGGGGTCATTACTACTGGGTATGTAGTGACAGGTGGCCCTCAAGACAGGCAAGATCCCTAGCAATGGAGAGACGGGCGCTGGAGGCCACAGGTGCAGGATGACATTCCTTACTTTGTTTTGCAGTCTCCTCTCATGCGGCCTCCTCCTCCTCCTCTTGTTACTCCAGGGGCCATTCCAGTAAATAGAGGATAATCATGAAAAGAGGGGGAAGAGGCAGGGGCTATGCAGACACTCCCCAAACTATTATGCTTCATAAGACAGAGCCTGAAAGGCAGAAAAGTCTGTAGGAAGGAAAAGTGGATTGTCCACACTCTTTATGACAAAGGTAAAATATGAAAATAGAGGATGTGAAGGATACTCAATGGGAAAGAAGGAAGGAGCCCCACAGCACTTCCTCCTCTGAGATGCATTATTAACAGGTATGGTGAGAAGACAGCAGCCCCTCAGTTGTCCTGTCAATGGATTTTTGTGAGCCCAGAGTACTTGTTCCCGTAAAAACAAAGTGGAGGATGGGTTCTAATGGCATCCTGCAAAAGACCAGTGGTCCCACCGTGGCCCAGGTAGCTGGTCTTTGGGAGCCACAGAAGATGTCTCCAGGCACCTAGAAAAGGGGCCACTGAGGCTATCTTGGAGAGATGTCTGAGGTCCACAGGGGAGACCTGTGTAGGAAACAGAGTTGGCAAAGAAACTTCCTGGTCTTGATTGAACGTGTGGAACCCATGTCTAGAAAATGACCCAGCACTTAGGCTCGTTCCTGGTTAACAGTGCAGATGAAGAGGAGTGACAGACACCCACCCACCAGGGCCTATCCTGCTGCTGCCCTGCCTCCCCGGCAGTCATCCCATCTGCCTCGTGTGTAGGGGTGCGTGTATTGGGGCCAGGCACTGCATCCATAAAGCCTTCTTACTTAGACTTCCCACTTATCAAGCCAGCTTTTAGTAATGTAGCCTTCCACAGAAGGCTCTGCCCTGACCAGGGGTTCATGAGTATCTAGAGTTTAACAAGTTGACATCTGGCAACTTTATGAGTTTCTGGAGGTGTGGTTGGCATTCCCCAGGTCAGACCCAGGACCTGCCACTGTTGGGGTTTCCAAGCCCTCAGACAAGCTTGACTTCATGGGCCCTCTGTAAACTTCTTCACACTTGAACACCCACAGTACCAATGGCAAGGCTGTGTCCTGGAAGGGAGAGGGGGACAGGCCACAGAGTGTAGGGAGCAGAATAAGGGAGATGGACCAGTTTCTTCTCCTTCTCAGGGTACAGGGCTGGTCTTGGTGGTAGCGGTGGATGGTGGAGCACCTTGCCCTGCAGTCACCTTCATTCACACCTGCATCTGCCCCACAATGTTTATTGAGCACTTACTGCGTGCTGGTAGCATTCTAGGTGGGGACATCATCCTTGTTCTCATGGAGTTTGCATCTAGTGCAGGTCTGTGAATGAGTGTGTGTGTGTGTGTGTGTGTGTATGTGTGTGTGTGTGTGTGTGTGTGTGTGTGTGTTGGGTATACAGAAAATAAATAAGCAAATGAGAAAGTCTGACGAGTTTACATAGTGAAGAAAAGAAAGCAGGCAATGTGAAAGGCTGACAGCTGGGGTTTGCTTAGCAATGGCCCCTCAGAAAGGAGGCATTTAAGCAGAGACTGAGTGAGCCTGTCAAGGAAGATCGAGAGGCAGAGGTTTCCAGGCAGAAGGAACAGCAAATAAGGCAGGCAGAGAAAGCGCTCGGAGACAGGAGGCAGGTCAGCAGAGCTGGGGCTTGTGAGAACAGGAGTGGGATTTGGCGATGCTGGGGGAGATTTTCCTGGGTCTTTTGGTCCAGATCAGGAATCCAGATTTTATTCTAAATGCACTGGGAAGGGAATTCCGTGACTTGATCTGAATTTGTGAGGGCTCCTCTAGCAGCTAAGTGGAGACTAGACCACAGGGGGTGAGGGAGGAAGTGAGAAGCAAAAGTTAGAAGGTTATTGCAGTGATCCTGGGGAGTCACTGAAGTATTCCCCCTTTTGCTCTCCTCTAACTTTTCCAAATAAAACCTCCGTTCTGTAAGCACTGTGCATCTCAGGTAAAGGTTCCAAGAGAAGAAAGCAATTCTCCTTGAACACATTCTCCTCAGGGCTGGGCCATTAACCCACTCAGAGGTATTTGCCTTTTTAAAGCCTTGTTAACCACGATGGATTTCTGATTGGGAGAATCTCAGGCGGGGAAGGAAGGGAAAGCATTCTGCCTAAGTGGGGAGTATTTTGGCCAGGGCTGACATTCATAGCAATGCTTCTCAAACTTTACTGTGTTAAAATGCACATTCCTAGTCAGTAGGCCTGTGAAGGGGCCTGAGATTTTGCTTTCCTAACACATTCCCAGGTGACACCAATGCTGCTGGATCAGGGACCACTTATTGAGTCCTAAGGTTTAAGATTTTGTTTCATATGCTAAAGAAAGTTCTGAGTGTTAAGTACAGCTTTCTGGATATTCATTCGTTTGTTCTAAAGGATATCAGAATGTCACCCCAAAATATGTCCCTTTGGCATAAGGATTTTTTTTAACCGGAGGGAACTGAAAAAAAGATATGGGAAGATTTCTCTGCCCTCCCCTGTCTGCCTAAAAGCAGGGCATACATTTCTCTTTGTGAAGGTGGTGAGTTCTGCCCCCCACTTCCTTCACCCAGATGAGGACAGTGACCCTTTACACTGGAGATAGAGGGTAGCACTGGGAAGAGTCTACATAAACAAACCCTCATCTACCTCTGCCTCCCCCCACCCACCCTGTGTATTTACTCCCACAGCTTATGTCCTTTACAAGCCCAAGCCCCCTTTCCTTTGTCTTGTCACTCCTCCACAGTTTATCACGCGTTGTTCAAATGGTACAAAAGCCCCTGAGTCTGTTCTTTTGGGGTTTTCTTTTCTTTTTTTCCTATAAAGCACTTGTGCACGTAAAAATATTAACATCACATAAAATGTATGTTATTCTGTTGTCTTTTGTCAATTTAATTTGCATTCACCAGTTACAGAAATGAAAAGGGTTCGAGAAAAAGTGTTTTGTCCCCTACAGTTTGTTCATTCACGTGCTTGTTGATAACTAGGGACCTTCCTATTCACGGAGGTGAAAGAGTTTTCTGAGGAGGGTGCCAAAACATATGTTTTTATTGAGCCTTGGGAAAGCCAGATTTCTGGATTCTGGTATTCCTGATCTCCAGCCAGTGGTATGCTAGTGAAAGTTGTTTAAATACCATCTTTCTGAGAACAAAGAGGTCTTGATTTATAGCATTTATTGATTTCTGTGATGTAAATCTTTCACGAAGGCTGACTTTTGGCTACCAGCTTGACAACACTACACGTAAATAAAGATAATAACAGACACAATAGATAACCTCAAGAACATAGATTATAGTCAAATATAGTCAAATAACTAGGAAGTATTGAGCTTTCAGTATTTTGTACTTTTGTTTTTAATGTGATTTACTGCACTGTTTTATAATTTCATTTTTAATAATTAAAAAATAATTATTATGTGTTTGATAACTGGCTCTGAAATTCCTGACAATTTAACAATTTCTCCCTCAGCCCATTCTTGTCCTCAAGCTCCAAATAAAACCCTGTGCTGTAAACACTGCATCTCAGGTGGCGGTTTCCACAGGAAAGAAGCTGTCTTGAACACATTCTCTGCCTCTGCCTCAGGCCCCACCCACACCAGCCCTTCCTCCCATTCTTGCCATCAGGTGAGTCTTTGCTCTCAGAATTCTGACCCCTTTCAAATTCTTTTGGTGGGTGCCGCTAAGTGATAGCAGACCGGCCAGGGATGACAGAGGGTAGGGAAAATGAGGATGATCATGAAGGTAAATAGGGTGGGGAAAGGAACTATCTGAACTGTTTCAAGCCTTGTGCTTCTTGCTATCTTAAGTCTGTTGTCCTCTGGAAAGATGAGCAATCCAGAGAGGGGATGGTATTTGGTTAAGGTCACACAGCTAGAAAGTTCTAGGACTCAGATACAAATGTAGGTATCTCTGATGCCAAACTGGCCTGTTAAACAAAAATTTTGTAGATAAAGGTATATATCTATATACATATATAAATAAATATGTAGACATAGATGTGTGTGGGGGTGGGTGGGTGTAAGAAAATGAACACTAAAGACATATAATGAGAAGGAGCAGTGTAGCACCCCATCCCCTCCCACCCCATTGCCGAGTATGGGAAGGGGGACTTGGGCTCTGATTGAGCATGCCAACTGTCACTTAATTCCTCTGTTTTTACTGTAGCGCCCCCGCCCTCAGCCCTTCTAGTCCCCCAGTCCAGAAGCTGTCAGGTTACCCTCCACAGAGAATACACATTTCGTTTTCTACTATGGCAGAGGTAGGGAGGAGTGCCAGAATGCTTCTTATAAAGTTATTTAGCCCATCTTACTTTTTTCAACAGAAAAAACTCTACCCACACCGCCATTTTCAGAGGGAGCTGGTGCTTCCAATTCTTGAGGCTTTCTGTGTGTGATTCTGCAGTGAAATCAGCTTCTCCTCCACTTTCTTTGCCACTGGATATATTCCAGCCTTCTCGATCACCACTCCCCTACCTCTTCTCCACATTTCCAGCTCTGAAAGAGCAGGTCCTCAAGAAGTACCTCTCTCCAGTTTGGGATCATTCTCAATCTCTGGGCTCCTGACGCTTCATTATTCTGGAAGTTCCCCAGAATCATCCATAAATTCGCCTTTTTTTTTTTTTTTTTTTTGACTTAAGCTGGTTTAGAGTTAGGTTTCAATCACTACTTGAAGAGCCCTAACACAGGGCTAGTGGGACTGACCACTTGATTAAACAGACAATCTAATACCACATTGATCTTTTCCTTTAGAGTGAGTATCACAAGGATACATTAGAAGCTGTCTCTAAAACTGTGCATGGAGGGCTCTGAGTCGACCTCTGGCTTGGAGGACATCAGAACTTCCCTGACTGATCCATGTGAAACCCCTGTGGGCTCAGTTCTCAGTCAGTTCTTCCTCTTCCCACTTCCTTGGCATTGAGGTGGCTCTACAGAGCCATGCTGTTGCCACAGTGTGTAACTCTTAATATGAGAGCATCTCATCTCCTCGGTTAATTCCTCCTTAGTCCGGCATATTCCTGTAAATTTATATAGCTTGTTCAGGATAAAAGAATGAATGAAGCCATTTATTTTATTTGTGGTTTTCTATCCTGGATATGGAAGAGTTTCTCTGAATTCTTGCTCTTACTGTATGTTTCTAGCATCTAAACCTTTTTGATAGTAAACAAGAATGATACTACTTAATGAGTTACTATGGCAGATCCCTTGATGTTTTACCTAGTCTCTCCAAGAAACCTCTGAGGTAGGCAATATTATTATTCCCATTTTATAGATGAGGATAGGGAAGCTCAGAGAGGTTATCATGTATCCAGGTCATACTCTCAGTGAGTGGCAGAGTCAGGATTTGAACACCGGCTGGTCAGACTCTAAAGCCTGAACTTTGCACCCCTACTTTATACTGTTTCTCAGATTTCCAGTTTACCTTCTGCCTGCTGCAGCTTTAACTCTTTGATTGCTGATTGCTTTCACCACAAAGCAAAGCTTTCTGAGACTGTCTATATTTCATTTCAATCAAGCACTTAGCAAATTTCAAACCTATCAATTAGCCCCTCCAAAATAAGGAAGGATTACCAACTACATGCAGACAAGGCTGCTACAACCAAGTGCCTCACTGAGAGAACACAGCAAGAGCTATTGGAGTCATTTTGGATGGTACAAGGAGCAGCTTATGAAATGGAGAAATTAGGATGGATCTTGGGTACACTTCCAAAGAATGAGATCCATTAGGATGGTTTCTCCCGGGGAGTTCTGTGATGGAAAGCTCATTGCTGGAGTTATTTAAAAATGAACCATCAAAACTCTTCAGGGACCAATCCTGTGCTGATAGGGGGTGGACAAGACACCTTAATAGGTCGTTTTAGTCTCTGATTTTTGTAAAAACTACTGTTCTTATGGTACATTGAGATTTTTGATGAATTTCAATTTCTGTGTAAGTACCCAAGAAGTTTCCCAGGCTGAGCTGCAAGTGAATGATGTGCCAGGCTCTGGAATAACTGGGGGAGGCTTTTCCTTGTGATTATGTTCCCGTGTGCTCTTCACCAGGGTTCTGTCAGTGGTTGGCCCCAAGGAGCCTGGGTCCTACCATGGTAGCTTCTGGGTATGCAGTGCCATGAAAGCAGCCCCAGTCCCACCTGACTTTGCATGCTATCACTTGAGTACAGAAGCCTGTGGTCCCCAGCCAAGGCCCCAAGGCGGCTGGGAACAGTGACATATGCTAAATTGTCGGGTTCCCAAAGAGCTGGAGTAGGCCTGCTGAGAGGCCCATAAAATCCCTGCCTGCAATTCCCTGTCTCCATATGCTCCAAGAGGTGTTTGTTCGGCTTAGGGCTTGTGGGTGCAGAGGGAGCTCTGCTAATGGTATTGTTTGCTGAGTTAATTGTTCTGTTTGATCTGAGGCTCTTCTAGGATGCAGAGGGAAACGAGGTGTTTGGTCAGGGTTTTCCTCAAGCAAAGTTTACCTCACAAGTTGGACAGGGAAAGAAGGGGAAAGGAGCTGGTAGAAGGGAAGTGGCAACTTTGCTAGGCTATGTGCAGAGCTTACGGCTCACTTGTTATGAACAAATTAGCCGAGACAGTAGGAAGGGTATGGAAACAAGTTAAAGCAGAGGTCTTCTCTGGCCGGAGAATATAGGAAAAGTAAAGTACCACATACCTCTATTCATTTATAATGTTTACGTCATTTATTTCCAAAGAAGATTTTTATAGGTTATAGCGAAGAGTGTATTTAAAATAAGACTACTGAAACAATAGATCAGACACTGCACTGAGGATGGGGAAAAAGAATCATGCCAAAACCCTAACCTAATTTGGCTATGAAAAACTAAGTGCTAAATTAGTCCTGGAGGTTTGGAAACTAAGCTAAGGCATAAATGGAAATACCTAGGAGATCTGATTTTCACTGTCTAATAAAGGATGCATATCAGATCAGGAGGAGAGAGAAATGATTTCCCAGTCCTTAATTCTGAGAGGACATATTGAGGGGATAATTTTCCTATTATCCCCACCTCATGGTGTTGCTGCAAAATATATAAAATTTCTTGTAAAAATATTTTCTAGAATATAGCAAGCACAATGGTTACATGTATGGTGATCTTGTTATTGTTGGTAGTAGTTCCTTGAACAGCGATTTGATTTCAGACTGGCTTCCCTAGTCTGAATGAGGCAGGGTGAGGAATGCTTGGAATATCCATACCACCCTCTGAATTCCATCAGGAATCTAGGTTTTTTTGCTGGGGAGCTGAAGCTTTTTGTGTAGATTTTAAGATCAAAAAACATGTTTCTGGAAGAATGTAACAGAGGGGATTCCATGAGGGGAAGAGGAAGTGAGGATTCAGACAGGTAGCCCTGAACTCTAACTGGGAATGACTGTTCCAACCAAATGCTGTGCCTTCATTCATAACTATCAAACTCTCATCACTTTTCTTTGCCTCTCATCCTTTGTCCAGAATAAATGGAAGCCAATGAGTCATTTACCAACTTTGCAAATAACATTTGTGCCCTGTGCTCCTATCAGTTTTGCCTCTGTGTGTATAAGCCCACCAGTGGTTCTGATGCACAGACAGCTTGAGGACTGCTACCCTGTGTGCAATTTTAGAGCTGAGGGACAGGGATGCTAAACAGGATGTTAGAGACTGGAGATAAATGTAGGTATAGTTATAGTCTGTGTCTCATATGCCACTACATCTGTATTCTTTTGGGGGACCATAGAAGAACCAAAGCCAGTGTAACTTGCTCCTTGACTACTGTAAATCATGACCTGCTACCTATTGCCACGGCCACGTGTTTGTATGAATTGTGTTCGTAAAGTCAAGCATGTTGAAGAAGATAGCAGGGGAAGATTCTTCTCCTGGATCTTATTGTTTTTGCCACCTAGTATCTGACTTCCTCCTGAGGATCCACTGTCAACTCCACTGTCCATCCATATGCAGTAGGGGGAGGTGAGTCATCTCTCTGTTCCAGGAGTGAACTTTTGACTCATCTTGGGCACTCAAAGTATCATATTCATTGGTTCAGGGATGAGCATGTGATTCCATCAGAGCCAATAATGTACAATAATTGGGACTGCTGGGGTACAGTTATGTTTCTTGCTAGTTACTCCAGGCAGAAAGGATAACATGAGCCTGTATCCTATGGGCAATTCCATGAACCCCCAGGATGAAGGTTCTGAAGCCACAATGGAAGGAAGAAGTGAGTCATGGAAAGAAACCAGGGCCTCACGATGTTGATTCCGGGGATCAAGCCATTCCTGAAGTTACACCTTCATCTGGATTTTTCTGTTTTGGGAATGTGAACCTTTCTGATCCCTGATTTCTTTGTGTGTAAACCAGTAAGGCACATAGTCACTTCATCAGGTTACTGAGAGGGTTGAATGAGAAAATAAATCTAGTACATGGTACATAGTGGATGCTCAATAACTGATAGTCTCCCCTCAATCTCCTCCTACCTTGCCAATTGATGAGAGCTTTAACACTTCATGATTTCATAGGTGTAGACAGACCAGTGACATTCAACTCAATTTAATCAAGTAGGTGTGCTCTGCGCTGAGCCATGAGGTGCCTCTTCCCCTCCTACCTGCTCCCCTGGCACCCTGATCACATCTCTATTAGTGCTCCTATCATATGTCCCATTTCTTTGCAGCTGATTGTCTCTCCCCCTGTGGGTATGTGCCCCAGGGCAGGGGTGGTATCTTCTTTAGCTCTACTCACTCACAGGCTCAGGACAGCGTCAAGCACCTACCAGTCACCAGAGACTGTGCTGGGCACACACATAGGTCATTGTATTCTACTCTCACAGTGATGCAGAGTGCCTTAGTTTGAGTTGAGAAATGCTTGAGCTTTAAGCCCAAGACTGTGCTCTTCCTTGGTGTATAGACCAGAATGCTTTTTGTGCAAGTGTCAGAAATGCTATCAACTTGCCTTAACCAAAGGGGAAATTTACTGGCTCATGTAACTAAAAGGTTAGTGGTAGAGTTGGTGCTAAGCATGGTTCAATGCTAGTTCTCCCCCAGATCAGAAATATGCATCTTTAACTCTTTTCACTCTGCTTTCCTCTTGGTTGGGTTCCTGGCATGTGGAGGCATGAGCCACCAGCCACTCCAGGCTCTTACCCTGTCCCATAATGCCAGCAGAAAGAGAGCTTCCCCCTTAATTCCTCCTTCGATGCTCAAAGTCAGGCTTTGATGCTCATTGGTCTAGGATGGACCATATGCTCATCTCTGTGCCAGTCACTGTAGCCAGGGGTGTGAAACCCTTGACCTGGTTAGTCTTGGGTCAGGAGCCAGCTTCTCACTGAAGGGCAGCACCATCCAAACCCCAAGGATAGAGGTGAGAGAGTGCTGGAACAGGAGAGAGGGAAGGACACTCAAGTGCACACAAGACAGACTCTCTCTTCTCTGGCCTGGCCTCCTCACCCCTCCCCTCTGCCAGCTTGAAGTCTTCCCTTGGATTCACTGCAGGCTGGTGGGCTCTACAGACGTTCACCTGCTACTTCAGAAGCTACAGCAGCTCCTGGGACTGCCATTTAGCTTTTCATGGAAGTGCTTTACCTTCTCAACCTTGCAGGGGCTCTTGGGGAAGGGATTTGCACAATGACATCTTAGAAGACACACAGTGAAGTATAAAACTTCTGAGTGTCCATAGAAATACTAAGGCTGGGTTAGCCACTTACCTTTCTGGACTCACTTCCCTCATTCGTACATGAAGCAGTCAGGGTAGCAAACAGAGCTTCTGGCCTACTCTTTCCTATACTCCTTCTCAGGTGGAATAGCTCAGAATCCTTCTTCCCCAAAGGATCCAGGTAGCTGCATTACCAGCATAAGACTTGGTACTTAAAGACTCTTGCCACCATTCCTGAACCATTTCATAAGAATGTTCTATGTCTCAATATGATTTCTTTTTAAAAAATATTTTTTAATGTGTATTTGTCTTTGAGAGAGAGAGAGAGAGAGAAGACAGACAGAGCATGAGTGGGGGAGGGCCTTAGGGAGGGAGACAGAATCCAAAGCAGGCTCCAGGCTCTGAGCTGTCAGCACAGAGCCCAACATGGGGCTCGAACTCAGGAACCATGAGATCATGACCTGAGCCGAAGTCGGAGGCTTAACCAACTGAGCCACCCAGTCGCCCCAACAATGTGATTTCTTTAGTAAAGAATCTGCTGTCCAGACACCATGTATAAGATGTTCCAGAAATCTCCAGTTTGCATGAAAACCAGTTATGCCTTCATTCACAGTGCCCCAGTATCAAGAATCCAGTTGGGAAACTCCAATGAGACAATTTACAGAGCTTTTAATGCCCAGCAAATGAATCTGAATGCAACACTTGTTAGAACCCACCCCTGTGTCAGCCCCAGGGAAGGAGCCAGGGATCCCTACTTGCTCAGCAATTCAAAGTAATGTTATCTGATGGGTCAATCCCAGCACTTCCCCCAGGATTGCAAGCTGAAAGGCTTGGAAATGGAAACTGCAGCCTGCATGGGAAGCTTAGTCAAGTTTAGCCTGTGCCTGTGGTTATCTGAAAGCTTTGACACAGGCCAATTCTGCAAAGGGGAGATGATTGTCTCTGCTTTCTGCAAATCTTATCTTTATTTCTTTCCTAATAAGCGAAACTGGAACATATGGGTTATTATGGAGGACTGTGAGGCCAACCTGAGGAGAACAAAGCTTCTGATGGAGCAGTATCTCACCCACTGAGTGGAAGCAGGGCTTGACATTATCCAGGCAAAGTCTCCACTTGTGTTTCAGGGTTAAAGGGATGGAGAATTCTGCGGCTCTCTCTCAGCTGTCCTTGCAGTTTCAATTAATCTTGATGGTCCGTGGTTGTTCAGAAAGCCTCTGGTGTTATTTGTCCAATGCTCTGGCCCTCATCAAAGCCTACCTCCCATGCCACCGTGCCCACCACTGCTGGCTGGCCTGCAGCTCCTGCCCCAGCCAGTTCAAGGGCCTGAGTGAGCTGAGGATGTGGGAGAGAATGTGGTCCCTCAAGCATTCTTTTGATATGTGCCCTCATCTATCTCCAATCACAGAGGCACACTGGAGACCTGTGATCACAGGCAAGTGTCCTACCACATGCCATCTGCTTCCCACTGTTCTGTCCCCTAGCTGGGCCTTTATAGACAATGTGCTCCTTAGGGCACAGGCATTTGGTGAGATGAGCAGATGCCAGTGTCTGAGCTTAGTGATGACAGGAAACATTAATGCCAGGCCCAGGGGTCTCGCTCTCAGCACATTTGATGTCCCTTGTGGGTGAAGGGCAGACTGCTGGGGAGTGAGAACAAGGCCCCCGCTGGCCCTGCTGTTTGTTTGGAAGCTAACTGGGAAGTCAGGGGCCCCACCATCACTCTCTGCAGGGCTGTGTGCTGTCCCCTCCGTCAGGACAAGCAGGCTCTGACACTGGAGCCGGTTCTTTCTCCCTGACAGTCCTTTCACTAGGTTGCTTTTGTTTTTGTTTTGAATATTTTTTCAGTTCTTACTGCAACACCCTGTAGCATTTTACACTGTTGACCACCTTGTTCCCCTTAACCTTCTTTTCCTGTGGTCTTTGGCTTTTATTCTGCTCCCTTCCTCCTAGGTGTCTGGGCTGAGTGACCCCAGGATCTGTCCTTGGACTCAATCTCTGCATTCTCACCACTGCTTTTGTGATCCTTTCCTTGAGGCAAGTGTCTTTAATTCTCAGACTAAACTCTTGAAACCAACAGCCCGTGGACCATCTCTGTCCCCGGGTGCAGAGGTCCAAAGTTAGACTGTCACCTCTTACCCTGGACCTGCCCCTGACTCCCAGTGCTCATGTCTCAGGCTTGAGACCTGGGAGTCACGGCAGCTCGTCTCTGGTCCCTCCCTTCCCAGCTCATGTCTTCTGAAGTTGATGTCAGCTATGTTGCTAGCAGTCACCTGCTGGACCTGAGTCAGGCTGCACTTCCCCATCGAGGCTACCGGCTGTTAAAACCTTCAAACTGGTTTCTCGGTCTTCAGTTTCCTCCCTCCTAATCCCTCCTTCATCTTGCTACCAGGTTTATTTTACTAATACATAGCTTTGCCCATTTTTCACCCCAACATCCCAATCCCAACAGAATAAGGTTGAAAATTCTGTGGAGTGGCTTTGCAGATGCCCATGAACCTACTGAATGACTTTGTCTCAAGCCGGTCTTCATGCATCCTATGCGCTTGCCTATAGGTCTCCAAGTGTGGCCCCTAACCAGCAGCATCAGCATCATCTGGGAACTTGTTGGAAATGTAAATTCTTAGGCCCCACTCAGACCTACTGAATCAGGAATCCCTGGGATGGGGCCCAGTGATATGTGGTTTAACAAGCTTTCCAGGTGATTCTCAAGCATTTAAATTTGAGGCCCCCTGTGGTAGCCTGGGGGTCGTTAAACCTAGCTTCACATTAATTTCACCTGGGAACTGTTACTATTATTAATGCCCAGGTTTCACCCAAGACTCTCAAAGACTCTCAGAATCTCTCAAAGCAGGACCTGGGTAGCAGCATTTTGATATTCTGTTACACAACAGAGGTGGAGAAACTCTACTGCCCCAGCCTGATGGGGGAGGCTCCCACTGCAGGTCCTCCCTGTGGGCAGGACCCCTCTCTGACTTCCACCCATCAGTCAAAATCTTACTCCTTCTTCAAGGGGCAGGGTAAGTGCCACCTTTTCCATTAACTTCCCTGGATGGGAAGTGTTCACTTGCTTTGGGGTCCCTTGGCACTTTCCAAAAATAAGCATGTAAATGCTCTCACTGTAAACTCTCAAATATTAGTTACTATAATCATATGTAGCATGATATAAGGAATACGAAGAATGTAATTATTATGGACTGAATGTTTGTGTTCCCTCCAAATTTGTATGCTGAAATCCTAACCCCCAAGATGATAGTATTTGGAGACGGGGACACTGGGAGGTGATTAGGTCACGAGGGTGGAGCCTGCATGAGTGGGACTAGTAGTCTTATAAAAGGGACCCCAGAGAGCTCTCTGCTCTCTGCCACGTGAGGATACAATGAGAAAATGGCTATCTGCCATGAGTGAGACAGCTCTCACCATAACCCAACCATGCTGGCACCCTGACCTTAGACTTCCAGCATCCAGAACTGAGAGAGAGAACTTTCTATTTATAAGCCACATAATCTATGAAACTCAGTTATAGCAGCCCGAACTAAGACAATGATACACTCCCTTTTTTACAAGAAAAAAAAAAATTGTTTGTTATTTTGAGAGAGAGTGCAAGGGGGGGAGGGGCAGAGAGAGAGGGAGACACAGAATCCAAAGCAGGCTCCAGATTCTGAGCTGTCAGCACACAGTCTGACCCGGGGCTTGAACCCACAGACTGTGGATTGTGAGATCATGACCTGAGCTGAAGTCAGAGGCTTAACCAACTGAGCCACCCAGATGCCCTGATACACTCCTCTTTTGAATCCCATAGTAGTCATAGCTGGAATTTATGGAATGCTGACTGTGCCTGGCACTGAATGTTTTAAGTAGATTAACTTACTTTCCCCAAAACACTATGGGTGAAGAAACTAAGACACAGAAAAGTTCTTTAATTTGGCCAACGTTGCACAGCTAGAAAGTGGCAAAGCTAGGATTTGAACCCTGGCCCACTAGGCTCTAGAATGCATGTCTTAACCTTTGAGCTCTAACATCTCAATATATAATATTGCAGGTAATAATAATAGCTGTGGAATATCTCAAGTGCATACACAATGGCTCTTTCTAGTTTACAAAGTGCTTTTTCCTTGTGGGAAGTATCTCAGTTTTCCTCAACAACTTTATGAAGTGGGAGCTATTATTGCTGCCCCCGTGTTCTGGATGATGAGGCCCAGGCTTGGAGAGTTCTGTAACTCATCCTGAGCATACACACCAGTAGGGGTTGGAACTGGGGTTTGAGCTCAAGGAGCTGGTTCCAAGTCCAAGTATGGCACCCTCTCTAGGACTCTGTGCACCCTCACTCTGGACCTTTCTTACTTGGGCTATCCTTTTTCCCAGCTGCTCTGAGCAGCAAAGGAGGATGGTGGGGAGAACAGGGTCTCAGTCTGTAACTGAACGAGGCTGCAGACAGCTTGGATTGGGCAGGGTGCACAGCGGGTGGATCTCTGTTCAGAGCTATCTGGGCCATCTGGGCAGTTAGCGAGATGCCAGGAAGGGTTGCCGAGTGGTTCAGGTGGCAGAGGGGCCCCCTGGAGTGGGTGAGTACACAGGTGGGGAGGAACAAATGGACAGTGGCCACAGCCTGCCAAGGGGTGTTTAGGGCTATGTCCATGGCAGGCTGAGTGAAACCATGGGTGGCCCTTTGGGCCCTCATAGTCCCAAGGGCCTGTCAAGTCCAGAACACAGTTCTCCACGCTCAGAGTGCCTTGGTGATAGTGTTGTCTAGTTGGAGAATATTGTATACAGTTCTGTTTCTTGGACCCATGTGTCATAGCATGGTGGAGTGCCCTTATACCTTGCTTAGCAGAGGCACTGCTTGAAAAGTGTTCTCTGTTCTTATGAAAATGGGGGAAGAAAGATGGAGAGAGGAAGGAATAGAAGAGAGGAAAGGAGGAAGGAAGGAAAAAAGGAGTCTGCCTGGGGATGAAGTAGACAAAGAAGTTGACATTAGAGTGGGGTTTTGCAGTGTGGAAAGGAGTTTGCTGCTGGATAAGGAGGGGGAGGAATAGACTGGTATTCTAGGTACGTTACACATAAATGCTCTGTAAACTCTCAAATATTCCGTACTGTGATCATTAGGTAAGAGCATGGATGCCACCCCTTTCTACTTTATCATGATGATTTGCCTACATGCCACGTTCCCCGCATTAGACCGTAAGCCCCTCAAATGACATCCTGTCTTTTTCATCCCCGCAAGTTTGTCTAGTACCTTGCACGTAGTAAATACTCAATAAATATTTGTTGAAGTAATAAATTACTTTCTTTGAAAGGTAACATCCTTGACTGTGGGACGTGCTGCACATAAAATAGGTTGAGTAAATGACTTCTCATCATAAATACTGAGTGGGGGCTCATCTTTCTCCTGGAAAGATACAAGACCGCCCCATTCATGTGACACTGCTGCTTTACTGTTTTCTTTAACCCACTAAATGCCTCTGTGCTATTCCGAGTCACAAATGGGAAGTGTTACCAAGGAAGAGGCAGGCTGTCCGCTCCAGGACATGGACCTTGGGTAATTCTTTTCTTGGTAATGAGGATGGGTTGTAGCATTAAGGTCAGAGGAGACTGGGTTTGCATGCAGGCTTTACGTATCACCGGCTGCATTGGTCAGTCTCTCTAGTCCCCCATGTCTCCATCTATAAATTGAGGGAGTTGTCTTTTCCTACTTTCTGAGAGCTATGACTCCATGGTCCTGTATTCTGCTTGCTGGTATCTGTGTGTGTGGTCAGTTCCTTTTACCTCATGTTATTGTCCCCTTTTTAAGTTTAGCTCTTGATAGTGAGGCAGCTAACTAACTGTAGAGATTTGGCATTCTGACACTGGGATCAGACAAACTACCTGGATTTGTATCTTGGTCCTGAGGCTGTATAACCTCAGACAAGTTACTTGACCTCTCTGTGCTTTAGTCTCTGCATCTGTAAAATGGGGATAATGGTAGCATTTGCCTCATGGGTTTGCTATGGGGCTTAAATGAGTCATAACAGTGCTTAGAACAGTGCCTGTGGTAAGCCCTGTATCATCCTTAGCTGTTTCTCTTTTATTGATCACCTGAAGATGGGGCCAGTGCTGGGAGGATAGAAGCTCCTGGAAGAACACCATACCACCACATGGAGTGGGAGAGAGCTTCGTCTGTATGTCAGTTTGCCTCATCATCTGGGGAGATCCTGGGAGCCATATTACTCTACAGGCGGGACATGGTTTGCCTGAGGCAGTTGCCGAAATGGAGAGAGAGTTCCTTCCTTCTTGGAGGGGAGGGAAGTGATAAGTAAATGTCTGTAGTGGGTGTTCAGAGATGCATTAAGAGGAGACATGTGCCAGGATGACATTTCAAAACTTAACTGGGGGTGTTCCTTGGCCTTCCCATGTGTCCCTTGTCCCCATGGCCTCTTCCCAGTCAAGCTAGGCTATGCCAGGTTTATTTTCTAAGGAGAAAGCTTTCGTAATGTCAAAAGAGAAAACAAGATCCACTTCTGGTTTTTAGGTTTTAAAAGTGAGTCCTCAGTTGCGCCCAGAAAGAACTCTAGGAGGCTGGAGGTGTTCTGGAAGCTTCTGCCTGACTCAGGGCAGACAGAAATCCCCCCTCCTGGGCAAGGTTGGAGCTGAGGGAGACTGTGCCAGTGTGGGGGTCGCCCCTGTGGAGGCACGAAGCCATGGAGGTGTGCCTTTGGGCTTTCCCTTCTGCAAAGAGCCTGCCCTCCAGCTGGGAGGAGCATTGTCAGCTGGGAGCCCAGCTGCAGCACCTTCAGGATTCACCACGGCATTTGTGCTGAGCCCACACTCCTCCTGGGCAGCTTTAGCAAATCATGACTGAGTTGGGGAACCAGGGCCTGGTCTTTCATGCCCATTGTGAGATCCCTCTGCTGGGCAGTCTTTGCTCTGGAGCCCCATGGGTGGGTGGGGACTATAGATCTTCATGGCAGTGGAAGTTCTCCTGTCCTATCCTGGTTGCTCCCCCTTCATCTTTCACAGGTGTTCATACCCCACCTGCAACAACTCTCTCAAACTCCTAACTTCACCTCAGGGTCTGCTTCCAGGGCACCAACTGACAGAGCCCCTGAGAAAGGTGTGGCCCAAGGAAGGAATGATAACCTCCCAGAGAAGTTTGGGGAATCCAAAGCAGAGGGAACTTGTCCCCCATGCCTTGTCAGAACCCCCCTGAGTTCTCCAGGTCCCAGAGGAGAAATGGCTTCCTGACATTGCCTGGCACCCGGGGACTCAGCTTCATGGAGCTTCTCTCAGTCCTGTGTGGTCTGGGATAGAAGGGGCATGGCAGTAGTGGAGACAGAGCTGGATCTGAGAAGGCCTCAGGGTCAGGAATGAGGGGTGACCTGAAGCAACCTGCATGAACAAATGACCAAAGGCCAGATGGCATGAGGATAGCTTAGCAGGTGCCAGCAAGGAGACAGGAGGATTTCTTCCACCATTTCCTCGGCACTACATAAGGAAACCCCACAACCCTGCTCAGGAGGGGCCCCATTATAACTAAGATGGTTTCTATCCCCCAGGGAGTTGGGAGCTTGAAATAGTAATGAAATTCTGTTTTAGAAAAATAAAGGAGATTAAGAGATTACATTCATATCTTGCCCACTTGAACATTTGGCCTGAGGCTCTCAGTCTAAATAAGATCATCCGAGGGACAGAAGACAGCACCTGAAGAACCAGGAGGATTTTCAAGACCAAGGGCACTCCTCTTCCCTCCCTTTCCCATTTAGGACACATGGCACCTCACCGGTCCTTCCCAAGGGGCTCCACCCACCTCTTAGCTGGCCCTGGAGAGGTCCTCCCCTCTGCTGAGCCTTGGGGCCCACAGTGGGAATGGCTGCTGCCTGGAGGCTGGTTTATGCTGTGGCAGATTGTGAGCGGGCAAGCCAAAACCCAGGTTGGTGGGAAGCTCAAGGACGCAGCCGCAGGACCTGGAGCAATTAATTGACTTAATTTAGGAATCAGAGGGAGCGGCAGGCGGCCAGGAACAGAGATAGGAGGGCAGAATGTGGGCTGGGTGGGAAGCGGCTTCAGCAGGTCTTGTCTGTTGGCCAGACCACGGCCACACCAGCCCCACCGGCCACCAATGAGAAGGATGCACAGCCCTGGCCAGCTCCAGGCTCCTGTTGTCCTATGGTAGGCAGAAAACATCTGGATACAGAAGGGATGTCCCTCTCCTAACCCTGGATGACAACAGCTTTGGAGTCCTCAACTTCTCTGTTGAAGGAGGGGGTAAAAATATTACAGGTGCATATATGAACAGTTTCCCTTTCAGTTTATCCTTCTGGTTATTTCGTGGATAGTTTCCCTAAATCTCTCCTTCCATTGTGTCACACCCCTGTTTGAACAATTCCAATGCTGCTTTTTACTTCAAAGTTATAAGTCCAGGCTTCATCAGCCTGGCACCCAAGGACCCTCAGGGTCTGGCCCCTGCCTCCTTCCCCACCATTACTGTTCAATTCCTGTCAAAATGATCTATGAGTCAGTCCTCAGACAGGTATGGCCCATTCCCAATCCCCTGTTCTTGGTCAAGGTGTTCAACCTTGACCTCCTCCATCTCGGCCAGACAAGTTGTGATAAGCCAGGGTTTTATCTCCACCATGAAGCTCCATGCCTCCAGCTGAACTTCCCATCCTTCCTCACTCCCCCTCCTTCCCTACCTCCAGACATAAGTGAACAAGCGGTTCCTCCTCCCTGACCCTGAAGGGACATGAATGTAATCATCCTCCATACCTCAATGCACCTCCTTGGTTTTTGCCCCCAATTAATAACAGCGTAATAACCACCAAATAGTAAACTTTGATCACCACTGAAAACATTTCAAATTTTGAATTTTAAGATTTTTTGAAATAGAAGTTCTAACCACAGGGATAGAGAAAAGTCACCTTCATCAGGAATTAGTGTGCATTTTGTCATTTTTCCTCGTCTCATTTGCAAACACTCCCATGGGATAGAGGAGATGTTCTTTGCATTTATACTGTACTGGATGGCCATTTGTAACATCTGCAAAGACATCTGGATAATTTCATTTTCATAAGCATTGAGATGTTTGTGGCTCTTTGGACACATTCAAGATGAGGGAGGAAAGTGCATCACCATGAGTTCACATAAAAACAGTTTGTATAAGTAGCAGGGTTATTGGTTTTGATGATGTTCTTTTGGATCCCCAGGTCAGGGCTGGGCAGGGATGACAAGGCTGAGTGGTGGGCAGGGTGCAGAGACTAGGGACTGGGGGTATTCCAATTCGAGGGAGGAGGCATTTGTTCTGGACCCATTGTGCTGGATGTAAGAAGCCTTAGCCCTTATGTTATAGGTGTGATACCAAGTTAGAATGGCAGGGATCTGCAGGAGACCTCTGCTCTTCACAGGGAGGTGACAGCATGGTGGGGTTTGCTCACATAGACACCCTATAGCTTCTGGAAAGGATGATGCTTGGTGGGGTGGAAAATGTGTGGGATTTGGAGCTGGACAGACCTGAGTTCAAAATAGATTCTGCTCCGCCAGCCATATGGTTCGGGGCATATCACTTCATCTTTTGGAGTACCAGCACGGTTTCCTGGACTCTAAAATGAGAATCACGATGTTCCCCACTATGCCTCACACAGTACCTGACCCTTACTGGAAACTCAATGAAAGATCCACCTTTGGCAGCAGGACTGGACAACACAGACTGTGGGATCTAGCTCAGCACATGACGCATAGACTGTTGGTGAAGGAGAGGCCGACTTGATGAGAGGAGCTGGGAGACCATGAGAGTCCATGTAGGCAGGGGGATGTTGGGCCTCTGGCTCTGACAAAACTTTGTTATTTGGAAACCAGAACCTTCCTGCCATTTTGCCAAGAGCCATGCTGGGTTCCTAGATAGAGTTGTCTAGTTCCTTGCCTATTAGTGTGTTGTTTGTCAGCATGGGGCCGAGGTAGCAGAATCCAGCGACAGCTTTCACCTCCTGCCTGCCAGGAAAGGCAGCCACTTCACCTGCGTGTGCTCTGCAGCCGGATCTGAGGCAACCTGCTTACCTTCGCCACAAGAGACATTGGAATCTTTACCAAGAATCCACAGGCCAAGACATTTCCCAGTGTTGGTCAGTAAAAGCTAGTTATATTTCATCCAGGTGAGAAGAAAAAAATTGCCACGTGACACATTTATAGACCTAAGGCTCTGAGTGGTCAAATTTTTATGGTATAACTTTGATCCAGAAAAGTGAAATCTGAAAAATCTGTATTTTAAATTCAAAATGTTGATTCCTTTTTTAATTATAAAACTGGAATGGTTCCGCTCAGGGAAATGACCCCAAGGCATAATAAAAATACATTAAAAATGTAGTAAACCTAGAGAAATTAATCTAATTAAAATCACAGGTTTTAGTCTCCAATAAAATTATTGGAGTGTTGCTGGAATAAGCATTGCTAAATATGGATTCTAGTGTATCAGATTGTTCAGCGTGTGGTGTGAATATGTGCCTTCTCTGTCCCTGAGCACAGCACGACCCACTCACCTCACTCTCACGCAGGCCTGGAAACAACCTATGGACTCACTCTGGTATTATAGTCACCCCTTCCCTCTCCTCTCACCCCCCAAGACCCTCCTCCCTGGGACCCCATACATTCTAAATTTAGGTAAAATCTCTTCTCAGTTGTGAACTTTGAGCTCCGTGAATGATCTCTGCCCCAATTTTCTAGGGCCTTTGTTCCTTCAGATTTGGAGTTTGGCCTTCATGTTTCCAGCGAGGCTTGGCTCATTGCTGGGTTTCTTGCTTACTTGGGCAGTCGCCAGAGAAGCTCCGTCTACTGCCCTCTGAAACTCAATGCTCATCCTGATGAAGCTCCTAAATATTACTGCATTGAGACAAAACTACACTGAATAAATCAGGGCTTCTTGGCCACTCTGTCTGGTATCAGTGCCTGGTATCAGTGGATGGAAGGGGTCAAGGGTTAGGAAAAGGCCAGCAGATGCTAAGGGCCCAGGGACTGGCAGGGATGGATGGCTTCAATATGAGAAGCGAGTACCATAATTGGGCAGACAAGCAGACCTGAATGCCAGCAGGCCTGTGAGTCTGGCAGAGCTGGGCCCAGTCTAAGGGGAGTGGACAGAGCTGGGCAGCCAGTATACCTGGAAGTGATAGGGCACAGCAGGGACCAAGGAGATGACAGCAGACCCCTGAGGTAGCCTTGAGCTCCTGCTTTTGGGCCTTCTCGGACTTCTCTGGGCAGACAATAGTTCTGGAAGCCTAGTTTGGAAATAGCCTGTGTGATCTGGGAAGGGGAGCCTGGGCTATGGGTCAATAGTTGCTTTTGGCGACCCCTAAGACACCCTAGGAATGTAACAAAAGCAAATAGACAAGCTTTGAATGCTAATTAAATATGCATTACCATTGTGGGCAAAAGATGGAAAAATATGGTTTTTCTAACACTTTCGGGTCTAAATTACAATCCAAAAAGCCCATACTATGCCAAGCCCCTCAGAATCCTGTATGAAAATATAATTTTATTTTAAAAACAAACTTTATGAATTTATGCTGATATAATACACAGGGAATTTCTTATAGTCTGAGATAAATTACTAAAGAAGAGGGAAAAGAACATGGGTCTGGGTGTTAAGAAATTATCTCATTGTCTTAGGGCCTCATCTCATTCATTTCTGACTTGTAAAATTCCAATATTTATTATTCCTTGAAATTCTCTGAAGGCAAATGCAAGTCAGATAAGCAAACTCATGTGGCAGGGTTTAGAGCAATATTTTTGTAGGTAAGCATGGGCATGACTTTCAGACACTGGTAGAGTTTCTTGAAAATCATTTTATTTTTATGAAAAGAAATAAAATTATTCTCAAATACTCCCCGGGTAACCTATAAAAATCACCCTTGCTGTTCTGGTTTGGGGTCAAAACCACAAGGGGGAAACATTTTAAATCTATCCCTGCTCTGGAACCTACATCATGATGTCATAAAAGTGCCTTGCAGAGTTCCCTAATTCTTTCTGTTCTCACATGGGGCCAGCCCTGCAGGGGGTGGGGGGGGGGGTGGGGGGTGTGGGGCGGCTGGGGGGGGGGACGGCTGTGCAACATGAACCTTCCCCACAAATGGGATGTTATCAGGGGAATGGGGAGGTCGCTCTGCTGCTGGTGCCTCAACATTGTTAGGAAGGAAGTGAGAAGCCATTAGCTTCAAATGTGTCCAGTTCCATTTTACTGCACATCGAGTGTTTGGCAGAGAAAAAGGCCCAGTCCGTTTAGGAATTAGCTGCAACTAATAAATCCTAGTATATAAAGTAACAGAAAGTAGAGAACATAGCAAAATAGAACTGATGCGCTTTAGCTATTTTGCCAATGTGGTTTCCAAAGGGACAAGATTAAGTCTGAGAAATGGCTCTGATGGGCACAAATACACCGACTGGGAAGAAACCACTATGGGGGATTCCTATGCTGGAGGCACACTAAGTGTGCTTTTATTTCCTCCTGCCAGCAGAAATGGAGTAAATGGATCGTGTAAGAAAGTAAATATAAAACCCTTCCCACAAAGAAGGCAGCTCTAATGGGAGGCGTGGGCTTCAACTGACCTTGTCTTTGGCTCAGTCGAGCCAGTTTGCTGAGGTGGTTGCCTGCTTCTGAACAGACAGCAGAATGTGGTCTGGAGGCAAAATACAGAGGTCTGGGTAGACTTAAATCCACAAAGGGAAGCAAGGGAGCTACCTGTGCAACAGAAGCTGTCAGTCCTGCAAACCACCCCTGCTGGCCACTGTATGTGGCATGTGACTTCTACAGGTGGGTGGGTTATTTGGATTTGGAATAGTTTTCTCTCTCTTCCCTTCATACTTCCTGCTTTTATCTCCAACTTAAACCAGGAATGATGCTGCACTTAGTGGGAAGGCCTCACCCCCAGCTACCGATGCAAACCCAGAGGAAGAATTTGACAATTATGCTTCTACTTCTTTCTTTGAGTTCATAATTTAAGACCACTGAGATATTTTTGAATCTTAATTCTATAATCTAATTATCATAAAGCCCTCTTAGCTTTGTGTCATCCACAAATGTAATAACTATGCCTACTCTTGCTTCATTGGAGTTATCTGATAACCATACCAAACACGCTGGAGACCTTTATGGTGGCATCTGTGGAGGCCTTCCTCCATGTGAAAAGGGGTGATATTTGGGGTGATTTCACCCAGCTGCTATTGTTCAAGCTTCATTTTTCCATATTTACAAGAGTCTTTTTCAGAGCTCTTGAAGGAAACCATGTACCTTGTGTATGTTGTTCGTTGAACTTTGCCCAATTTTGGTGTTCCTGGTGAGCCACTAGTGACCTCTGCCTTGATCATTCTCACTAGGGATAAATAGACTCCATTTCTTTGTCCTTAGAGAAGGGGACACGGGCATTTCCATAGGTTCTGAGTATTGCTTTCTGTCTGTTGTTTATTGAGCACCAGCTGCATTCTAGGCGATTTGCGTTACTTTATCTCTAATCCCCTCATCAATTCCGGAGAAAAAATACGAAGTCCCTCTCTTCCCCTATTCCACCCCTACATCTAACCTTTAATTCTAGGAAATGAGACTCAAATTGCTCAAATGACTTTCCTCAAACCACACAGTTGACCAGTGGCTGTACCATGATCTGAACCTAGAACCATCAGGTTCCAAACCTAATCGTACTGCCTTCATTTTCCAAGTCCATAGAAAACTGGAGGACAGCTTCATGATCACTGGTTTGCACATTTTTTCAGGGCCTTTGGGTGTGGTTCATCTGCTCCTGATTATCTGAACTCACATGATAGAGTGGGCTGCTACCTGAGAAGTTCTTTTTCTCTCTGTGATTTTAAGCCCCTGTTGCCCAGTAAGCACACGTTCTGGTGCTCAGGGCAGACCAGGACTGCCAAATGCATGCTGCTCTGGGGGGTGGGGGTGGGGGTGCCTAGGAGGCCAGTGTCTGCAGAGCCTGGGGCTAGGACTGCAGCAGAGGCAGCAGGAGAGCTATGGCCCCCCCAGGAGCCTGCCCTGCCCTACCCTACCTGGCTAGTGCGGTGGGCTGCAGGGGGTTCCCATACTTCCTTCTCCCTGGCACACTCCTCTTTCTCCTTCCATGGGTAAGACTCATGTCAAGAGCCACTGCATCTTGGTCGTAGCCTCATGAAGACTTTTCTTCTGAGTCAGTGGCTGAAATTATCGTACCTCTCCTCCAAGTGGGTGAAACCCAGTTTCAAATTTCTTAGCTGTTTCCAGAATCCTAGCATATTTTACTGCTGGGAGGACAGATGCCTGCTCAAGTGTCTGATGAAAACACTTAAGTTTTATTGTTATTTGACATTCATTAGGGAACCATCTTCCGTAGGCAAAATACAAGACATTTCTTTAGACAGGAGGCATAAAAGGACTAATGGTGGGTCATAGGCCAGATGGTATGGAAGCAAGATGAACTGAGCCCTCGAGCCATGTCAGCTCAGTCCTGCACTGCCTTTGAGAACTGAGAGTGGTGTAGAGAAGAAAGAAACTGACGATTCCAGGGCAGCAGTGAAGGTGCCATTGCACAAAGAACCCCATGCATTGTAGGGACAGTGACAGTATCATCCAGTGTCCTTTCCTGGCTGAGATTCTAAAGCGCTTATTGAATTAATGTTTACCAGAGACCAATTACATGTTGGATTCTCCCAGTAAACCTGAAGATGAAGGCTGCTGGTTCTGGCTTGCAGGGCAGGAAGGGGAGGCTGAGAGAAATGAACCTTATCCAGGACATGTGCTTGTCCATGGTGTTGTCATGATCTGAACCCAGGTCTATCAGACTATCAAGTCCACACTTCCCTTCACTTACAGAATCCTGAGTCCAGATACTCGTTTTCCCTCCAAACAAGGAGCAGAATGTGGACAGAACATGGAGGGAAAAGGAATCAAGCACCCATGACTACAGGGTAGGGAAAAAGGACCTGAAGTCACACTCCCTTTGCTATAGAAATCCCAAGATTCTCTTCTTCCTGTCTCCTGACTTTTGAGGTGTTGGTGGGGAACAATCAAGAAGGTGAGAAGACAGAGAGGGACAAGATATCTTCAAGCACTGGTTCAGAATCCAGGGGAACAGTCTCTCCTCCACAGCTTCCACTGAGATGAAGGCAAGAGGAGACGAGATTGACTTGCCATGGGGTGTTTTTACATTAGATATATGGACGAAAGACTTACAGTGAGGGTTCCTTCCCAATTAAATGTCCTGATTAAATGTCGTTGGTCCCTTTAATCACATCTCCTTGGAAAGTTTCTCTTGCTTCTCCAAATGAGGTCGTAGAATTTTGCAACAGGAAAATGCGTATTAATCAGTCTAATATAACTTTGGGGCAGTTTGGCTTAAAGGTGGGGCTTTCTTGGCAAGATTTCTCCAAACGTTCCCCTGCCAGCATTTTTTTGCATTGACCCAAGTATTTTCTAACCTTTTCTGCCTACTTGCTACTGCCTACTTACTCTTTTTTTTTTTTTTGAATGTTTATTTTTTTTTGAGAGAGAGAGACAGAGCATGAACATGGGAGGGCAGAGAGAGAGAATCCAAAGTAGGCTCCAGGCTCTGAGCTGTCAGCACAGAGCCCGACATGGGGCTCAAACTCACAAACGCTAAGATCATAACCTGAGCTGAAGTCACACGCATAATTGACTGAGTCACCCAGGTGCTCCAGCCCACTTATTCCTTATACCTGAACCTTCTTTTCTTCTCCCCAATCCCAGGACCCCCTGTCCCTTCACCCCTCTTATGGTATGCCTGCTCTTATGTGAAAGGAAGCTCCCTCATGTTCAGAAATTTATTTCAAGTTTCTGGGGCCATTCTACTTCCTTTACTGGGAAGAAGTGAAGGAAAACGCCCTCTCTGGTACCCTTCCAGAGAGGAGGCTGCTGTATTCTAAGACTCATTAAACTCCATCTGGTGGGTATGTCTTGATGAGTTTTTCCTACAGGAGAGTTTTACCTTGGTGCCTGTTGAGGGTTTGCCGTGTTTTTGGGGCATAAGCCTCACATTATAAAATGTGGGGATCACCTGCTGCTCTCTGTCCATAAAGCCATGCTGTCAAATTAAGGAAATAAGCCAAGCAGATGTAAGTGAACCCACAACCTCAGCATGGTTTCATTTTAATGCTAACTGTCCTATTTGGAGCAAGAGTAATTAGAAAATCAGCAGCAAGTTAGGGGAAAAAAATTGCTGAGCTTTATAATTACTTGGGGTGGAAAGAAAATCTGGGATCCATTTACTGAAGGTCTCATTAACTTCCCCATTATGAGAGTCAAGCTGCAGCAGCCAGAGCCGCACAAGAAGGGAAGGAGGCAGCTGTGGAGGAAGGAAGCCAGGGATGGGGCCCATGGTCACCTTCACTTTGCCACAGAAGTCTGAGGCTCTTTGTGCTTTTCTTGTGTTCTGCTAACACGGTCACTTCTGTGCTGTGCTTGGCCAGAAACTGAAGAGGTGTTTCCAGGTAGGTGTTCCCATCTACCCTGTTCACTTCTGCCCCCCCCCCCCCACCCTTCCTTTCCTCATTGGTTCTCTTTCCGCAGTCCCCACTAATGCACTCTGCCTCATTCCACCCCTCCCTTCTCCCGGGCTATAGGTTTCCTGGATTGGGACATCTGTATCATTGAGTCCTCAGGGACACAATGCCTTTCCCACATGCAGGTTGACTTGTGTCCCCTGGAAAGGTATGCTGAAGTCCTAACCTTTAGTACCTCTGAATGGGACCTTTTGGGAAATAGACTCATTGAAGATACAGTGTGAAGGAGAGATCATCCCCCATTTAGCACAGAACATCTGGGAGCTGTCCAGATCCCTGGCGGCAAGTTGAGCAGAATGTACCAGAAGGTGAGTTCAGGATCTGGGCCACTGTATCTCCACTGTACCATCACTTGACCCACTCCCAGGAAGGAAGACCTTTATCATAATCTCTCCACCCAGTTTCTCTCCCAAGGCTTGATATCACGCTGGGCATCAGTGTAGGGCAGTAGTCTCACTGTTCTGCCATTGTTCTCCACCCAGACACCACCCAATCCCTGCAGAGAGAGGCCTGGGTTCTTGCCTTTCTAATGAGTCTCTCCTACCCTTCTAGCCCTCTCATGTACCCACTTTCTGGCTGACAACCAAGCTGTGCTCCTGACTGCCCCACATCTTCCCATCATTTTGGAATTCCTTGTTGAGTAATCATGTCTCTCATTGCTCTGTAGCTGTCTTGTCTAGCTCATTTGTTCAGAGGGCTACCCCATTCATCCTTAGCCCTAGATCCTGTGTTTACCTTCAACGACCAGTATAACAACTGTTTATTGATTTTTTCATTCAATTTGAACACCTACTATAATATACTTACTATGAAAAATATACCATGCATATTTACCATTATACAATGGTAAACACAGCAGTAGTCCTGGTCCAGTGTGGATACAGAAGAGTCAATTGTCACTTGCATAATTAAGAATTGTCATAAATGCTGAGAAGGGAAAGAACAGGCAACTGTGAGAGGGGATAATGAGGAAGGTTGACTTAGACTGGAGCCTTGGAGCAGAAAGGAAAGCATGGGAAGATGCTCTTGGTAAGATGTGGAGGAAGGATATTCCAAAAAGAGTGAGTGAGAGCATGTGCAAAAGCTTTAAGAAGGGAAAGACTTTTGTTGATATCAAGGAACTGAAGCCTAGTGATTGGGGGGGGGGAGTTATGTGAAGAAGTAGATGGATGTAGGTAATGCAGACTGATGGGCCTATTAAAAAAAGAAGAAAAATGTGCTCTCATAACAATAGGAAGTCATTTAAAAGTTTTATACTTTTATATGTGTATAAATGTACCATTGCCTGATGAGGTCAGAGGGGAATGTTTGTGATAGGGATGATGTTGTTGGAAGGTAGGTCAGTAGTCCAGGCCACAGGCAGGAGGTGGCTGTAGAGATGGAGATAAGTGAGTGGGATGGAGGTATGTTTTGGAATCAGAGTCACAGGACTTGTGTATGAGTTGGTGGGGCAAGGTGCTGATGGTGAAGGAGGAACACAGGATTATAGCTTGAACAACAACTTAGAGACTGCTGTGAGAGGAATGTGTTTGGGGTTGGAAGTTTAGAGTGCAGTGATGAGCATGGGGATTTTGAAATTCTTGAGAGATTTCTGAATATAGAAGTCAAGCATGCGGTTGAATTTATGAGCCTAGACCTCTAAGGAGAGATCCGGATTGGTTACAGATGGTGTGGAAAGTCAGGGGACTGGACAAGGTTCTCAGAGACAAGAGGGTAGGGCAAGGAGAAGGCAGGGAGTAGAGCCAGGCTCTGGGTAGAAGAGGAGGAGTTGGCAGAGGAAATTAAGAAGCAGCAGACAGAGAGGTAGAAGGTTACCCAGAAGTGTGGTGTTGTGGAGTTAGAGGGAAGAGTCTGCTTCAAGAAGGAGGGAGCATCAAGAATTTCAAATATTGCTGAAAAGTCAAGTAAGGTGAGGACTCCAAATGTCCATGGGGTCTGGCAATATGACAAGCTGGGTAGACTTTCACAAGAGAAGTTTCTTTGGCTTTTGCTTCATCATTCTACTTTCCATCTTTAGTAATGTTTGTTGAGGCTTACTGTGTACCCAACATGTATTCATCATTAGTCCATTGAGTCCTCACAACAGCCTGCCAGGTTGATATTGGTGGTATTGTTATCATTTCTCTGTTTGTATACAGAAGGAAATAGGCACACAGAGGTTAAACATCTTGCTGTAGGTCTTATGTCCCCATTTCACAAGTCTTTCCCATAGTCCTCTGTTATGCAATCAAGGAGGTTTATATCTGGAACTTATAAATGTTCTAGTCTCCTCTCATTTTTTAATGAAGCAACAGACCCCAGAGATGGGAAGAGTTCATGTTTATTGACTACCTCTTATCCCTATGCTAGGGACCATGTGCCTGTTTCTCACGTAGTCTTGCCAGAACCTTACGGGAATTTTCCAATGAGAAAAGCAGTGCTCTGAAAAATGAGATCTGTGTTCAAGTTATAGTGCTAATAAGCAGTGGAGTCAGGATTTGAACCCATGACTTGCTGATTCCAAAACTTCTCTCAGCCTTCTATGCCACATGACCTCCCAAGGTCACAGAAGAACAAGAGCAAGAACCAGGCTCCTTGTTCCTGACCTCTCCAAGTCAATAGATTGTCAAAGCCCCCATTCCATCTGCATTTTAACACAGGCATCTTAGGGCCTCATCTATGTCATTCTTCAACATGTGCAACCCCTTTGCATGTGGGAACATCTCACACATGGACAGACCTTTAATTTTGTCTGGTTTGGACCTGAATTTCCTGTTCCACCTTAGCTGACTGAAGCCTCAGATGCCCCATCCCACTGTTTTGGGTCTCATCTGTAAGTTGTAATCACTCATCCCAGCTGGCCTGCCTCCCACCTCCCTCATTTTCTGGCTTAGACTGTTCCTCATTATAGCTCATGTTTGCTTAAGATCATCCTTAAATTCTTTTTATCTCTGCTATGAACTCCTTTAAAAAAATCTTCCTAGAACTTTGATTGGTTGTTGTTTGATGCTTTTTTTCAAAGGCAGCTTTACTAAGTCTTTTCTAAGCTTTTTTGGTCCTGTTCAATTAGACAGAAGGATTCAGCCAGCCATCTCGTTTCTGATTTGAGGTCACTCGATGTGTACATTTATACCCCTAACTCATATATTTCTTTACTCTTGGCTTATTGAGTCTACTTGCCTCAGAAATATAGCATTCACTTTTTTCAGCAAAAAATATATCTTTAATATCATTATGGGTGAGCACTGGAGACTCACAATGATAAACCCTAGGCAGCCCAGGTGCCTATGATATCTTGACTGGCTAGGAGGTCACTTGGGCCTCCTGGGGAGGTGGGGGTGGGGTCAGGGTCCTGTGTGTGGATAGCCTTTGTGACCTCACCCTTTTCCCCTCTTTTCCTTGATTTCTTCTCTTTCACTTACTCTTCTCCATTTGGGTTTTCACTCCCTTCCTGTTTGCCCCAAAGTTCAATGACACTCCTCAACCGCCTTCTGCCCCTACACAACTAATCTTTTCTGTAGTCACCCATACGAGGTGATGCAGTGGGGGTAGAGTGGGCTCAGTGTTAGTGTGGCTGTTTCTCTGATAGGGAAAACAGGGAGCATGGCGGGGGGAGTAAGGAATGGAACTTGGGCCTGGAACTAGTCTCTTCTTGTACTTTCCGCTTCTGTAACTAAGACAAAATGGATGCTTCCAGTGTGAGGATTCATTTCTTTCTGAAACCTCTCCCTGACCTTCTTGGGTCTATAAAAGAAATTCATATTCTGCATATTAGCCCAAATTTGATTCTACTTCTTGCCAACTAATACCGTGGCCTTCTTATGCTAATAATGTCCACCCCTTCCTTATATGGATTATCACAAAGAATTCTGCATTAACTTGACAAGAAACAGCTTAGGGTTCAAACTTGCTTCTCTCTAATTCTTGGATGGGGGTGTGGGGAGTGAATAATAAAGTTTTATTTTATCATGCCACATAATAAAATGAAGTTGGCATAAATATGATGAAATCAATTCAAATAACATATTGTGTGGGTGCCAGGCCTATGCCAGATAGTGAGGATTTAGAGAGAAAAGAGATTCAGTCCTTGTGTCAAGAAGCTCAGAGTTTACTGAAAACAAAACAAAACAAAAGAATTGGAGTCCCAGCAGGATCAGTACTGAGGTTCAGGTATGCCAGCCCATGGGGTTAGGGGAGCCTTCTATAATCAAGCCATCTCTTCTGATTTACAGGTGACCCAGAAGCACAGAACTTGAGTATTGTTCACATTATGGTTCAGACACCTGCACACAAGTTTGTTTGGGCCCCAGTGTATGCCAAGTATGGACAACAAGCTCTCTGAGTAAAGGAGTGACCAGCACAGGTGTTGGGCCTGGCAGCAGAGACTGAGTATGGCAGGGGGCAAACTGTTTAGGTATATGTGAGGCTGTATCTGAACCCATTCCAATCTACCTCCTGGGTGGGAGGGGAGGAATGGGCATCAAAACTGAAAATCGTGTTGTGCTCGCATCACAGAATTAAATATTAAACTAAAAATTGGACATATACATATTTATATAAGGGGCTTGGTGATTAGTAATTTTAGGAAGGCAAGGGAGGTGAAATAGATCAGCATAAATAAAGGTGATCTAGTGCCTAATGTGTCAGCTATATCTTGTTTCCAAGACACCTATGGATGTTTAGTTAGCACATGAAGCTAATATAAAAAGGGCCACCAAAAAAGGAAATAGTTTGATTTGCATGGACATTTAACTGGGGTATGTATATTTGTACCTCCTAAATCCGGCACTACAGTTGACCAACTTGGGTTCATAAGAAAAAAAAAATTGGCATCAGAGAACTGCAGTCAGCTTTTATTCAGCATGAGAGAAAAAGAGAGAGAGAAAAAGAAATATTTGTCCGACACCACGGAACTACTGAAGGGACATGTATATTTAAAAATGGGCAAATGGACTGCATACTTTGTAGGTTTCGTGTTCTCTATTGTGCAAACATATTAATAAGAAAAGTCTCTTTTGAGAGGGAAACAAATAAAATAAAACCAAACTTGGGGGCCCAGAGCAAGTATCCCTCTTGCCATGGTGCCCTCTGCCTTCAAAAGTAGTGCTTGGAATTCAAGAACAATACAGATTTTCTCTAGTGGAAAAGTGCGAGGCCAGTAAATCATGGGATCAGTAATGGACTTTAATAGGTAGAACTATTTATGCCTCAGAGATCAAGGAGGGGTATTCAACTGGATGTGACAGGGAACTTGGCCAGAGCATCAGGAAGCTAAGAAAGGGTGACCCAGAGGAGGAGGCAGCAGCCTGAACCATACATGTGACCCCTCCTTCCCCACCCACCAGGGCCTTCCCCAGAGATATAGGAGAGAGGGAGGACTGAGAAAACCTAACATTTGATGAGTGGGGGCCATTGATTTGACAGATCAGGGCCACAGTGTTAAAGTGACCTTACCTTGGCCAGGATCTATAAGTGGTCATCCCAGGGGACACTCAGCTTATATGTGAGAAAAATAATAGTATCATCATATTAGCTTAATAATAATTAATCGCTTAAGACATGGAAAAAGGTCTATGTCAGCTCATGAGTAAACGTCCAATGAATATATCTTAAAATAAGGGTTGAGAGGAGGGAGAAGTCCTGTGGGCTGGCTTGATAAGGTTTGAAAGAGAGGAAGGATGGAGTAGGGCTTGCAGGTTGGGAGACGGGTGAGGTGACCAGGCGAGGAAAGGCAATCTCTCAATGACAAGAGAGAGAATTTCCAGTTTCAGTCCTCACATTTAAAGCGCTCAAAAGTCATCAGTCCCATCCTCATGGAACAAGAAACAGCTAGACAAACTGAAAATCAACTTTTCTTGGACTCATTAAGAACTGTCTGTGGTTGCAAGGCAAACCAGCACTCTAAAATCTAGAGAGACAGGACCATCCAGAGATGCTCATCAGAGAAGAAGCCACTAGAGCCACACACTTGTAGGAACATTTTTTTTTCTTAAATGTTTATTTATTTTTGAGAGAGAGAGAGAGAGAGAGGGAGCACAAGCAGGGAGGGGCAGAGAGAGAGAGAGAGAGAGAGAGAGAGAGTCCAAAGTAGGCTCCAGGCTCCGAGCTGTCAGCACAGAGCCCCATGTGGGGCTTGAACTCACAAGCTGTGAGATCATGACCTGAGCTGAAGTCAGACGTTCAACCGACTGAGCCACCCCAGGTGCCCCTTGTAGGAACATTTTAATGGTAATTTTGGTCATTTGCTGGAGGCTGAGTGTCTACTAGTGTGACAGTGACAGACCCTTATGGTCCACTGTCTTAGGTGATCCCCCACAGTTTTATAGACTTTCACACCAGTAATCCCAACATATTTTCACAGTGAGGATGGTAGAGAGATCTCTCATGGCTCTGGCAGGGGAAAGGAGCAATCGTGAAACCTGCCCAGAACCTTCCTGTAGCAAAAGCTACTCTGTATGAGAAAGGGCTTTGCCGGAGCACAATACTAGAAACTTATCCAGCTGAGGGAAAGGAATTTCTCTCCAGCCTTCCCATCTTACCTGAGGGAGAGAAAGCCACAAAGTCAACGGAAGACAGAGCATTAAGGAAATAGATTTGCAGTGCTACCAGGCTTCCCTGAAGGGTGTAGGGAAAAAGATGCTAACCTCAGTAACTTTGGAAATGACTTTAGTCACTGTTTAAGACTAAAGTCAAAGGATTCAAGACTAAAAACAAAAGGAACTATGCACACAGTACTGTAGCTGGCGAAGGTGTTTCCCATGTGAGTATAGGTTAGCAATTCTGAAACCACCATACACTCTCTGATGGAGTGGTAGGTCATAGACAAGGGGAGGCTAGAATGACCCATGTGGTACCAGGTTAGAATAGGAGACGTTGATCTATGATCTATGATCTATCATAGATAGGTACAAATGAATATATAGAGAAATATTTTTAGATACATATATGTAAATGGGTTATGTATGCACATATATTTTCTTGTTCTGTCAGGTGAAGAGGGCTAAGACACAAGGACACTGAAGGAGCAATGAGTGTACCCAGAGTCTAATCTTGCTTTCTAATGCCATTCTCTGATAAAAGAAACCAGGCTTTGGAGAAATAGTTTATTATAAGGCTGGAGCAGGGAATACACAGGATGAGCCTGGAGCATCATGTAGTGCCAGAAAATAAGAAAGTGTTCAAAAACACAATAATGGAGTATGTCACAAGGACACAGGAGCTGGCTAAAAGAGCTCCCAGTGACCAAAGCACAGCTTGCATTGCTTGGCAATACAGGATGGAGGGAGCAGGTTTAACAGAGAAGGGGTATATCAAGAGAGGCCAAAACTTAAGGCTCATGAGAATGATGTCCAAGATCTTCTGTGTCCACATACATTAGTAGGCTTCAGAAGACAGGTAGGGGTTGCACTCCAGATAGAGGGCCCAGGGAAGATGTCTCTGGGAACACCATCATCTTCAACGTGGCTAGAGCATCAGGGAGCAGT
The DNA here is from genome assembly GCF_024362965.1 of Panthera pardus. Taxonomy (NCBI): domain Eukaryota; kingdom Metazoa; phylum Chordata; class Mammalia; order Carnivora; family Felidae; genus Panthera; species Panthera pardus. The sequence goes on from NW_026526721.1 coordinate 126,438,319, forward strand.
TAACTCTGCCAATGGGCAGCCAGAAGGCTTTCCACCGACTTTATTCAAAGAGTCAATAGGCTACCTTCAGGATTGTGATTAGCAAAGAGTCATCCTGTGTCATGACCCTGCAGTGTGGTGATGACGATGTGATTTTAGGTTTCAACAGATGCAGATACCCTGGAGACATTATTGCTCTTCCTTGAGAAATAATACTGCATAAGAGTTTTGGGGATTAAATTATGAGCTGTGGCAGTAACTACATTTAATATGGATATTTGCTCATATTTTTACCATTTTGTGGGACAGAACTGGTGAAATAGTATTCTTTCTTATATATCCCTGGTAATTTCCTAGATTTTTTTCAAGTTTTTATTTAAATTCCAATTAGATAACAGAGTGCAATATTAATTTCAGGTGTAGACTTTAGTGATTCAACACTTACATACAACACCTGGTGCTCATCACAACAAGTGCCCTTCTTAATCCTCATCACCTATTCAACCTATCCCCCCACCAGACATATGAAAAGATGTTCAACATCAATCTCCTAGATTTTTGAGGAAATGGAACACATGGGAGACTGAGTGGGAAGGTAGAGAAGGAAGTGTATCCTCATTCCCAGGGGAAGGTGCAACAGATCACAGCTGCTGAAGAAAGAACCCAGAGATAGCTCTGCCTTGAGTGTTACCACTCTGGCTTGGATGAGCCAGAAGGAAAGCAAGTGGTCAAAGAAAGGTTTTTGCATATATTTAAAAATTTTACCAATGGCAACAGGGGATAGGAAATTGATTTCTTTACATTTTGGATTTTTCTGCATCAACAAGGGATGGACTTGGAAAAAAGAGAAGGAAAACAATGTTAAATTTTATGGGCCAGTTTGGGGCATTTTATTTTGCAAGCATTGTGTTCTTTGGACTATGTAGTTATCATCTGCTGCATATTGTTTAACACTGTCTGGCAGGCTTGGTTGGATGACATGGCTGGACATTATTTAAGATGGGAAACAGGATAGCAGTGACTCCTTGGACTACTGCCTGATGATGTAGTTGAGGTTCCTTGGCATGATTGGCAAATTGGAGGGGTTTTCCTGCCAGATAGCTGTGTGTAATGGAGACTGATGAGCCTCCTGTGTGAACTCACCCTGATGGGAGAAGGAGCCAGGCATAGTTCATGTATCCAGAACAAAAGCCTTAGTTATTGGCAGAGTACTCATATTTTCTCCTAGCCCAGTTACCATTGGACTCATACATTCATCCAAAACACTTTTATTGAGGCATTAATATGTACTTGTCACTGTGTTATGTGTGGAATTGCAGCAGTGAACAGTACAGAGACAATGAGTGTGCATATCCTAAGGACATTAGGGTAGCTGAGAGTAAATTTTGAAGGAGTTGGTGCTCTAAACTGTCTGGCAGACATTGGAGCATACGCAGTTCCCTTTATAACCAGGTGTCAAATGGAGAATGGCCTCCCCATAATTTGGACCTTACTACTATGGCACTTTGGCACCATGAGGGCTTGGGGGGTATTGGTGGTACTTTCCAGGTGGGGGCATGAGGGGGAGGTTATATCCAACCAAGCAGAAATCTCTGGGCCCAGAAGAGCTGAAATGAGACCACAGTGCCTGTTGGGGTGGTGACAGAGATCGTGATGCTCAACAGAGATGCAGATGAAAATATGGGCCCAGCAGAGCAGTGATGGGGAAGATGCAGGGTTTGCAATGCTCTGAGGGGTAGTGAGAAGAACCAAGATGAATAGTCAGGAAGAACAGTGTTAATGGAAGAATGCTTCTTTGTGAGTACATTCCTGAATTTCTCTGGAGCCACCCAGAGATACTGGTTTTGCAGGAGAGGTTTTGCGGGACAGAAATCTGTTTTTTGCTACTAATATCACCTCATACATACGTATACGCTGTTGAGTTCTGGGGAAACTTTATTACAATAATCATAATGAGGACATCAATAATAATACCATCCTCCACCACCACCATCACAACCATCATTACTGCCATGAGGCCGGAAACTGGGCTATGAACCTCAAATATATTGCTACTAGTTTTTAGAAGGATTACAAAGGACTTTCACTTTGGGCCAAGATGGAATAAAAGGGACCCGATTTACCCAGCGGCTTGAAATAACAACAACAAAAAATTGACAAAATGTAAAAAAGAATGGTTTTTAAGATACGGATATCAGGCAACAGAGGGCAATGATCCCTGAAAGGTAAGTGAACAAGGTGAGTCTATAATTGCCTCAGCTTACCAACCATGGTATAGGGAAGCGGTACCCAGGCAGAGCCCAGCAGACACCCCAAGTTAAGGAGACTGAGATTCTGGAGAGACCAAGACAACTAGAATTTATAGGACGTAGTGCCAACAAGGAGAGACATGCACAGGGAAAGAAGTCTCAAGATCTGCAGAGTCTCTCTCAACTACTGATCAGTGCATGAATGTAAGGAAAATAACCAGGCCTAGGAAAAGAATCACTCAAAAGGATTAGCATTAACAGTGCCCAGTGCTCATACAGAATGGGGAATATGCCTGTTCCCAATGGTCAGAATGGAAAATATCATGGTGTGCAGGGTATTAGATACAGATTTCAGAAGGATCTTTCCTCAGTAGTAAGAATAATCAGTCCTAGATACCTATGTCCCACTTAACAAATCTTTAAAATAAGATGTGAAGGGATCAAACAATTTCTAAGCAACTTAATTGATCCTAAGGCAAATCTCAAGAATATTTATAAGAATACAAAAATATTCAGTACCCAGCAAGGTAATTGCAATGTCCAGCATCAAATAAAAAAATTGCCTGACATACAAAGAAGCTGGAAACTACGAACCATAATGAGAAGAAAAATTTATCAACTGAAACCAATTCAGAACTAACACTGACAAGGACAAAAAGTGTAGTAGAGACATAGAAAATATTAAAAAGATTGAAATTGAACTAAAAACTATAATGTGTGAGATGAAAAATTCACTGATGGGATTAAAGACAGATTGGACATTGCAGAAGAAAAGATCAGTGAACGTGAACACTAGAAATGATCTAAAATGAAACATAGAGACTACTGAAGCAAGGCACTATTGACACACACTACAACATGATGAATCTCAAAATAATTACACTGAGCAAAAGAAATCATAACACAAACACGAATACATACTGTATGACTCCATTTATATAAAATTCTGAAAATGCATAATAATCTTTGGAAAGCAGATCACCAGTTGCTTGGGGATGGGGAGGGCTGGAAAGGGTAGGAGGAAGAGGGGAAGAATAAACCTTTGGGAGTGAGGTGTATGTTTATTACCTTGATTTTGGTGATAGCTTTATGGGTATACACATGTCAAAACTCATCAAACTGTATACTTTAAATATTGGAAGTCTGTTGTATGATAATTATACCTCAATAAAGCTGTCAAAAAAATTAGAGGGTATTGCCACACCTATGTTAAAGCTGAGAGAACTGATAACTAGGGAAGTTAAGTGACTTGCCTAAGACTGAGCATTTCATAAGAGAGTGACCCCAAAAAGAGTCTGTGCCTTTTAGTGGCAACAGATGGTAACATCAAAGCTAATATTCCTTGAACATGCTTTTTGAAGGGATTGTATTTTTAAAAAATATCTATAGTAAATAGTGAGCGTTTGTTAATGGACCCTCTCTAATATATACAGTACTGACCACCATCTTACACATTATAAATATATTAATTAAGTTGTGAAATTTCACACCTTCTTGCCAGTATAAAGTAAGCTCTTGAGAGCAGGCATTTTGTTTTATACACTATTTGTATTGAATATTTCTTACATGGCTTCTTTGTCTCTTGTGCTAGTTGTCACTTTGGTGACTAAACATGCATGGGCTCCACTGGATTTTACAGAGAAGTAACCTGTCAGTGTCCTGTCTCATGCCTGCATCTGGTCCTTCATGTCCTAGGGTTTTTACTTTTAGTGCTGCTGCAAGATCCCCATCAACCAGCATATGCTAAGTGGAAGTGCAGGTTTTCCTTATGAGATGAACCTTTTCTAATGGGAGGTGGGATCCAGTGGGTCAATTCTGCCTCTTTTTGCTTCCTGGTATGTGGCTCTTGTGCTGCTTTGCAGGGATGGGGGTGCAGGATCACAAGCAGCTAGACTCACTAGTGCTGGCAAGTCTGATACTCCTAAATGTGTGCCTCCTCCTGCCCAGTTTTATTTCCTTTGCCCCTCACTCCCACCTCCTCAGATCAAATTCCCTAATCAAGTAAGATGCAAAAGCCCCTTGCCTCAGGCTCTCTTTTCTGCTTTAATATTTGGTACCAGCAGTAGTCCTAGAAAGCAGACCCCTGACTGGCATTTTGGAGCTATGCTGTTCACCAGTTGGATGGGAATAAGAACCTCTATGCCAGCAATAAGTGGGATAGAAATAACATGGGGAGACAGCGGCTTTATAATGATGAACGTTTTCTCCTAGGTTTACTTGGGGTAAAGCATAGGTAGAAAGTGAGGTGTTGTACTATGTGGTAACCACGGCTATTGCATAGTATAGGGACAATAATAATTATAGGAATTGTAAGAGAGGGCTGGCTTTTTAAAATTTCATTAAAGCCTTAAAAAATATCTGTGCTTGGGGCACCAAGGTGGCTCAGTCGGTTAAACTTCTGAGTCTTGGTTTCGGCTCAGGTCATGATCTCAAGTTTGGCTCTGTGCTGACAGCGGGGAGCCTGCTTGGGATTCTCATTCTCTCTCTCTCTCTCTCTCTCTGTCTCTGTCTCTCTCTGCCCCTCCTTCCCCTGCTCTCTGTCTCTCTCTCTCAAAATAAATAAATAAATAAATAAATAAATAAATAAATAAACGTTAAAAAATATATATTGTGCTTGAAGTTGTTCCTAATGGTTTTCTGGGAAGGCTATTCGAAGGCTATGCATGACAGTGGATTACAGTTCATTGTTTGTCAAAGGTGATTCCCCAGAATAACAGAATTAGCATCACATGGAGAAATGCAAATTCTCTACAGAATCAGAACTCTGGGGCAGACTCCAGTAATTTGTGTGTGTGTGTGTGTGTGTGTGTGTGTGTGTGTGTGTGTGTTTAAGTATGTTTTAACGTTTATTTATTTTTGAGACAGAGAGAGACAGAGCATGAATGGTGGAGGGTCAGAGAGAGGGAGACACAGAATCTGAAACAGGCTCCAGACCCTGAGCTGTCAGCACAGAGCCCAACGCGGGGCTCGAATTCACGGACCGCAAGATCATGACCTGAGCCGAAGTCGGCCGCTTAACCGACTGAGCCACCCAGGCGCCCCAATTTGTGTTTTAATAGGTCTGCCCAGTGATTCTGATGTCCACTAAAGTTTGGGAACCACTGGCCTATAGTAATGGGGTGTAATGAGACCAATACACCATCATAGTCTTTGAACCTAGAAAATGTTTGCCACACCAGCACCTGTTCTAATAAGTTTTGACTTCCTTACAGTTAGATCTTCTCCCATTTCCTGGCTCATATTCTCAAGACCATTACAAAAAAAGGAATGTGTGATTTCTATTGGCTTGTTTCTTCCTTCTACCTAGTCAGAAGAGGGCCTAAAATGATAATTGAGTAACCTGCTTTCTCTTACTTGGAGAGACAGAATTCAGTAATGTTACAAATCAAAGTCTCCCTTTGACAAGTTTGGGCTGACCACCAGCACAAAGTTATCTTACTCTCAGTGTTTAACTTAAGTGTGACCTCAGATTCTCTTTTTCCCAAATGTAGGAAATCATACCTGCCTGCTCTCTGTTTTCCTTTCTTTCTGGGCAGGTTGCAGAGATTAGGACAAGGAGACTTATCCAAGCAACAGGCTGCCTGGGTGGTCTGGTCCCATTCCCACAGTCCTGGGCATTAAGAGAGGGAACTCTCACTTTTGCCAGCCCCTGGTTTCTTGCATGCAGCAATGAGGCCTGGTTGGAAGAAAGCCAAGGTGGTATGGTTATGCCCATGATTACTATCTACACTGAGCTCACCAGAATTAGCAGATGAAGTGGCAGGTCTGGTAAACCCCAGTGGTATCCAACTGTGCAACACAAAACCGAAATCCTCCCTTTCGGGTCTCCCTCCTGGCCCTGCTCAGCTTTTCTGTCATCACTTGGGGGTGGGTGCTTGCTTCCCTCAGCCTCCTGACATGTATATCCCTTTTGTGGTGATGAGCTGGGGTGGCTTTCTTGGAGTTGTACGCAGACCATGATGGGCTTCTGTGATTAGAAAGTCCTTTCTCATTCAGTTGATGTTAATCCAACCTGAGTTGTTTTCCACTATCTTTATACTTTTAATTTTGTGACAGAAGTCTGTTTCTTGGTTTATGTCTGCTTACAGCCACAGTTCTTTTAGACATACTTTTATATTTCCTTTTATTCTCCTTCGATAAAGGGATTATGAAGGAAAAGCACTAGACACAGACAGACGCCGCTGTACATTTCTTCATCTTCCAAGTTTGGATGACCACAAGTAGAATGCTAAGAGAGCTCCTATTTGCAGATGAAATGGAGGGTTCACAAGCCACACAAAGGAACAGTCCAGACAACTGGCTGCCAGACTTCTTTGACCAGTTTTCCTGGTTGAGTGCAGAAGTACAAGCGTTGACGGAACATATCCTGGGTATTGTGGGCAGCAGGGCAAAGGGTGTGAATCTAGCCCTCAAGTATCCCATAGTCTAGTTACGGAAGGATTGAGGGATATACAAAAATAGAAAAACAATAGAACTTTGTAGAAGGCACCTGATGGGAGACAAATGAAGACCTTACTGAAGACCTCACTGAGGCAGTGATGCTGAAGCAAAGTTCTGAAGACAGATAAAGTGGAAAGTAAATTGCTAGCTAGATGAATGGGATATGACAGCCACAGGAAACAGCATTATGTCTGCTGGAAAAAACAAGTAGATGTTTCTGCTGGAGTTTAAACAATCAGTGGAAGGAGTGAAAGGATCTGAAATGGAGAAATGGGCAGGACTGGGCAGACTGTCCTGTATTCCTAGAAGTACAGACTCGATTCCCGAGGCCAGTGCTTGCCTAAGTGTGCTCCTTGGACCAGCAACATCTGCATCGCCTGAGAACTGGCTAGAAATGTAGATTCTCAAGTCCCACCCTGGCCCCCAAATGAGGAACTCAGGGTGTATGGCTGGCAACCTTAATTTTAACAAGCTCTGATTCTGATGTGCACAGAAATTAGAATCTCTGCTTTCAGGGCTGAGGAGCCAAAGTGGGTTTCTGGGCATTGAAAAGTCAGGACTTTAAAAAGACCCTCTTACAGCAGTGTGGAAGGAGTCTTGGAAAGGATGAACCTCGTGGCAGTCACCAGATGGGAGACCATTCAAACTATCCAGATGGGAAATGAGGGTGAGAGCAAGGACCTAAGTGGTACAGAAATGGAGGAACTGCAGAAAAGAGGACCCGGGAGAGAGGTGAAAAAGGTGGTCTTGGAGACCAGCTGGATGTGAGAGGTGAAGGAAGGTGTCTGAACCTGGGGACTTCTGCTGCTGTGACTAAGGTTGATGGGGATGGCCTAGGATTGTCATGCCAGCTAAACAAGGGGGACATGTTCTCCAGTGCACCCCAGCATCCACAGAGATGCTTATTAGGACCTTCATGCTTCTTTCTGGACCTTCATGGGGAAGAATCAAGAACTCTTTCTGAGCCATCAGAGCTATTGGCACAAGGATAGCTAATTATTGTATATAGACAAAAATTATTCTATATAGAAAAACCAGGCTTGCTAATGAAAAAAGAATGTGTGCGCACACACACACACACGCCCCACACATTTTAGGGAATTCTATGGTGCAATATTTCTCTTTTAACTTCTGGTGATTTTGTATCTCCTGGGTGCCTGTATTTGTATGCAGAAGACAGTAAGAGGTGAATTTCATAGCTATTAACACTTCACTACATCCATGTTGATATTGTCTCAGCTTCTGTACATTTGGACTCCAGCAAACAATTCACATAGGAATGTCTGAGGATTTTTTTTTGGAGGGGTGGAGGGGTGTCACTTCCAGACTTAAGTAGCTCTTGTAAGAATGTTCTAAAATTCAGGCTGTAAGCCACAGAGTGTGATTGTGCTGCTTTATTGTCCCAGAACAGGGCACCCAAGAGTCACATTATCAGATTGTTTTATTTCCACCAAATGCCCTATTATGGGTTGAATTGTATCTCCCTAAAAGATATGTTCAAGTCCTCGCCCCAGTACCTGTGAATGTGACCTTACTTGGAAACAGAGTCTTTGCAGATGTAATCAAGTTAAAATGAGGTTGTACTAAATATAGGGTCAGCCCTAATCCAATGACTGTTGTCTTTAACAGGAGGGAGATTTGAACACAGACAGAATGTCATGTGACTATGGAGGCAGAAGTTGGAGTGGTGCATCTATATAAGTCAAGCAACACCAAGGATTACAACCACCGGGAGCTAGAAAAAGGTAAGGAAGGAACCCCACCTTAGAGACTTCAGAGAGAGTACCTTTATTTCCAGCTTCTGGACTCCAGAACTAGAGACAATAAATTTCTGTTCTTTTAAGCCATCTGAGCCTATGGTAATTTATTATGGCAATTCAAGAAACTAATCCATGCTCCAGACCTTTATTTTTTATTTTTATTTTTTTTAATTTTTTTTTTTAACGTTTGTTTATTTTTGAGACAGAGAGAGACAGAGCATGAACGGGGGAGGGTCAGAGAGAGAGGGAGACACAGAATCCGAAACAGGCTCCAGGCTCTGAGCTGTCAGCACAGAGCCCAACGCGGGGTTCGAACTCACGGAGTGCAAGATCATGACCTGAGCCGAAGTCAGCTGCTCAACCGACTGAGCCACCCAGGCGCCCCTCCAGACCTTTAACAAGTGTAAGATCCAATGCAAAATGGAAAATTAAAATTAAAAAAAAAAAAAGCAACAAGGAAACAGCCAAAACCAACAAAGCACAAATAACCAGAGAAAATTTGAAACTTAGGCAAGATAAGACTTTGTAATCAGGGGAGTTTGGGAGATGGAAGAGGAACCTCCTGTGTCAGGAAAACAGATAGTGCACTTTTTATCAAACTGTCTGAAAGGGAAATAGACTGCCTTCTAAGATGGAAGGAAAAATTCTCCATAACTTTCAGGGAAAATAAGGACAGCCAGATAACCTCCCCACTCTGTGACAGCCTATCACCAAATGAGAAATGGAGAATAATAGGAAAGACAGAGATGACATAAAATGGGCCCCGACATGGAGCATTGCTGGATTAACTCCAGCAGCATTTGTATACGTTGTCATGTCAATAAAATTACTGAAATTGAAACTTGAAATTGAACAGAGTGTGAAAGAAAGAAGATATTACTCAAGGGACACAGGCAGTAAATATTCACATTAAGGGGAGGTTATATCATGGAAAGTTTCTATGGTTTGTGATGCCACCAAAATCCAAACAAAGGGGGTATAATTTCATTGTTTCCCTCTATGGCATTTCTGCAGAATTGAGCACATGGTTATAATGAAATTTGGCTCCTGAGAAGTGAAATCAAAGTTCAGAGATGCATCAGTATGTTGGAGTACATATTCATTTATTGGTATGCCTTGTGAGGCTGCTTTCTCTCAATTAGGAGCTGTGAGCTTGCTTTATTCACCAGCAGGAATTTGATACGAGGAATAAGCTGGAGGTTTCCTATTCCTAGACAAGGGAGAGAACTGAGGCTCAATATGACTGAGGTCAGCGTGGCAGTGTAGCTGGAAATTCACCTCTTCCCTTCCCTCCTTACTTAATTGTGGAATAATTCCTTTTTATCCCCTTCACAATCCCTGAAACCCTCACTACATGCTTCCTACACAATTCTTCTGTCATCTCATGAAAAGGTCAGGGTGCACTATTCTCTTGGCTGCATCTGAGAACTGCTATAGGTCAGTTTGTTTCCCTTCTGTAGCCAAGAAAGCCCTTCTGCCAGCTGTTTTCATCTCTAGCAGTCTGAGTACCGAATGTGAGGTCTGATGTCCCCACACCCCATGTGGCAGGGTGTTGGGAATTCTGCTGATGATCTATACAGAGAGTAAGCACTTGACTCCAAATAGGCAGACAGGTTTTTTCCTGACACCCAAACAATTGCCAGTATTTCCCCTGGAAGATTACTTTCTACTGGATGTGTTTGTAGCCTGCTTTAAGTTCTCATGCTTTTATTAAAAAAAAAAAGTCAAAATGCAATAAGACACAGCATCTAACTCATCCTTGGATACAAGTAAAAAAGGTCCAAAGTTGTCAGACTGGTGAGGAAGACATGTTTTTATCTTTTCTGGAGATGTTATTAATATACTGATCTCAATATAGTTAACTGAATTTTTATAAAGCAGTAGAATGTAGGTACTATTATGAGCCTTATTCTATAAATGAAAAATGAGGCTTAGAGATGTTAAAAACCTTGGCCAAGTTTGCAGAGTTAGGATTGGGACCCAGGTGTACATCTCTCCCTAACCATGCTCTTGATTACTGTGCCACACTGCCTCTCATGAGCTGCAATTTTTGGGGAAGCACAGAAGGTCACAGCTGGGTGACCTTATCAGTCATACAAACAACTCTCCAGACTATACATAAATCCCTTCAATAGCACTGCTGAAAATGGGTGTTTAGATGCTACCTGCACACCTTAAGTATTGGTGAACTTACCAACTCTCCAGATAGCCTATACTATATGGGTCAGATTTAAGCATTAGAAAACATTTTAAAATTCCTATTGTGATTTGAGGTTTTTCCATGTGTTACCTTTACCCAAGTATCCTAGCTGTTTCATCTGGGACCACTCAAAATAGTCTGAATACTTTGCCAACCTGAGGAACATTTAAGGACAGGCTTTGCTTGTCTCTAAATCTTTGCTTTTCATTCAGTCATCTAAGAGGACCTCATCCATGATGGATTTCAGAAATTTTGCTTTCCTTAGAACATGCTACTGTTTGTTAAATTCCCTTTGTAATTGTGGGAAATAAAATTTGGACACAATATTCTAGGTGTGGTTTGGCCAGAAAATAGCAAGGTGAGACTTTTTCATTTATTCTTTTGCCATTTTTGGGTCTAGGAAGCAGCCTGGTACTGACTAAGTTTCACACAAGATTAACTTGGACTCTGCTATGAGTTACAATTTGAGATGACACAGGTACCTTTACACTATCAATGAATAGGGCAATTTTAGGAACACAGGCCATAGTGAAAATGGTCAGTCCTTTGTATATTACATTGACCAACTTCTATAAAGATATAAACATAGTTCTTGGTCCAAACTGAACTCATTAAATCCAACATCTCAATTGATGTTATAAATGTTGCCACCTAGATACCTCTTCCATGGCTATTCACCAAAGATCTTCATATAAATCTATAGATGAGACATAATTATCAGTTCCAATATACTGGTTAGGGCAAACATTCTAGGTATAGTATATACATTTTGGACACAGCCTATAGTTTTCTATAAATCATCCAATTTAGGGAGGAGCCAAGATGGCAGAACAGTATGGAAGTTTTTGTGTGTCTTGCATCCATGAAATACAGCCAGACCAACACTAAACCATCCTGCACACCTAGAAAACTGATCTGAGGATTAACACAACAATCTGCACAACCTGAACCACAGAATTCACAGGGTCCTCAGCACAGAGAGGTGAACTGGAGGAGGGAGAAACCACGGAGGGCAGGGAGCCACTTTTGCATGTGGGGAGAGGATGGAGATGGAGGGGAGAATACAGAAAAAGCACTCCCCTCCCCAAAAGCAGCTGGAGAGAAAGTGGAAAAGTGGAAACAGCCACAGGGACTGAACTAAAAAGGGAGAAAGGAGAAAGGAGAGGATTTAAACTCCATTAAGACTATAAGCAGAGGGAGTGCAGAATCTGAAATTCCTCAGCTCGATACCTTGTGGTGCTCTGGTGGGAAGGGCAAATCCCCAGGAGCAGAGTGGAGTCCAGGGTTCTTCAGGCCACATGGGGAGAGGCAGTTCTCCTGCTGGGAGAACACCTGGTAGAGGCTGTGTTGGTCCCCCAAAGTCAAGGCCCCAGTGGACCCAGGAGAACAACCACATTCACTGGTGCTAGAACAAGGTCGTTAAGGATGAAGCCGGTGCCAGATGTGTGTTGTGATTTTCCATAATCCCTGAAATGCTGCTGCTACACTATCTCGCGAACTTTTCTGGAGCAGCCTGGCACCTGGCCACAGTCTCTGGGCATCAGCAACAGCATGGTCCCGCAAACGTTCCTAGGTGAGGCCAGCACCTGGCCATTTCTCGGTGAGACCCTCCCACAGAGGGGCAGAATGGGTCAAAGCCGCAGTCCTTCAGAAGTAAGGGGTTGGGGAAAAAGAGCCACATCTAAGACAAAACCCAGAAGGGAGGTGCTGCCTGGGGCTTGGCAATGGACTGTAAAAGTGGGGAGTGAACAGAAGCCAAAGATGAAGGACAGGTGTGCGATTGCTGATCAGGGAGAACAGAGTTCTGATACTATAGACTGGGAAGCTGGGTGACAACATTTGTACCGCTCCCGCACATACGCATACGCACCTACAAGCTCCACAACAATCTACCCCAGTAGGCTAGTAGGGCCATCTAGTGGAGACAGAGCCATTACACTAAGCCCCACCCAACTGGGCCAACCTCACTCTTCAGGAACACAAGTCTCTCTGCCTGCTTTGTAAATGGACTATAAAGTGTTTCATAGTTTGACTTCTAAGGGAAAACAATGTAATTTCACTCGTATTTCAGTCTGTTTGCTGGTCCATCTATTCAGTTTTCTTTCTTTTCTTTTTTCTTTTTACTCTTTTTCATTCCTTTTCTTTTTCTTGAATACAGAAAGAGGAAAAATTCATTTTTCTTTTCTTTTTTTTTTTAATTTTCTTTTAACGTTTTATTTTTGAGACAGGGAGAGACAGAGCATGAACAGGGGAGGGTCAGAGAGAGGGAGACACAGAATCTGAAACAGGCTGCAGGCTCTGAGCTGTCAGCACAGAGCCCGATGCAGGGTTCGAACTCATGGACTGCGAGATCATGACCTGAGCCGAAGTCGGATGCTTAACCGACTGAGCCACCCAGGCGCCCCTCATTTTTATTTTCAATTTTGATTAAATATATTTTTCTTTAATTTTGTTTCTATTATATTTTTTACTTTTGTGTAAATTTTTTGAAATTCTATTTTACTTCTATCAGTTCATTTTAGTCTACTTCAGTGTATTCATTTTTTTCCAAATTCTCAAACGATTTCCTTTTCTTCCCCCCCCCCATTTTTTTTCTCTAATCTGTCAAACCACTTTCAACACCCAGAACAAAACACACCTAGGATCTAGCATCATCTATTCGATTTGTGTGTGTGTATGTGTTTAATTTTTAATTTTAATATTTTTCTAATTTTAATTTTTTTATTTCAATTTTTCTATCTCATTAATTCATTTTCTCCCTTCAAAACAACAAATGGAAGGAATTCACCCCCCAAAAAAGAGCACAAAAAAAACGACAGCCAGGGATTTAACCAACACAGATACAAGCAAGATGTCTGAACCAGAATTTAGAATCACGATAATAAGAATACTAGCTGGAGTCGAAAATAGATTAGAATCCCTTTCTGCAGAGATAAAAGAAGTAAAAAATATCCAGAATAAAATTAAAAATGCTATAACTGAGCTGCAATCAAGATGGATGCAGCCGCAGGAAGGATGGACGAGGCAGAACAGAGAATCAGCAATACAGAGGACAAACTTATAAAGAATAATGAAACAGAAAAAAAGAGGAAGACTAAGGCAAAAGAGCATGATTTAAGAATTAGAGAAATCAGTGACTCATTAAAAAAGGATCAACATCAGAATCATAGGGGTCCCAGAAGAGGAAGAGACAGAGAAAAAGGGGTAGAAGGGTTATGTGAGCAAATCATAGTGGAAAACTTTCTTAACCTGGGGAAAGACACAGACATCAAAATCCAAGAGGTGCAGAGGATTCCCATTAGATTCAACAAAAACTGACCATCAACAAGGCATATCATAGTCAAATTCACAAAATACTCAGGCAAGGAAAGCAGCAAGGGAAAATGAGTCCTTAACCTACAAGGGAAGAGAGATCAGGTTTGCAACAGACCTATCCACAGATACCTGGCAGGCCAGAAAGGAGTAGCAGGATATATTCAGTGTGCTGAATCAGAAAAATATGCAGCCAAGAATTCTTTATCCAGCAAGGCTGTCATTCAAAGTAGAAGGAGAGATAAAAAATTTCCCAGACAAAAAAAAATTAAAGGAGTTTGTGACCACTAAACCAGCCCTGCAAGAAACTTTCTCCCCTCTCTGAGGGGAGAAAAGATGAAAAAAAAAAAAAAAAGAAACAAATAAATAAAGACCAAAAGCAACAAAGATTAGAAAGGATCAGAAAACACCACCAGAAACTCCAACTCTACAAGCAACATAATGGCAATAAATTCATATCTTTCAGTACTTACTCTAAATGTCAATGAACTAAATGCTACAATCAAAAGACACAGGGTAACAGAATGAATAAGAAAACAAGATCCATCTAGATGCTGTTTACAAGAGACCCACTTTAGACCTAAAGACACTTTCAGATTGAAAGTAAGAGGATGGAGAACCATCTATCATGCTAATGGTCAACAAAAGAAAGTCAGAGTAGCCATACTTATATCAGACAATCTGGACTTTAAAATAAAGACTGTAACAACAGATGAAAAAGGGAATTATATCATAATTAAGGGGTCTATCCACCAAGAAGACCTAACAATTGTACACATTTATGTGCCAAATGTGGTGGCGCCCATATATATAAATAAATTAATCACAAACATAAAGAAACTCATGGATAGTAATACCATAATAGTAGGGGACTTCAACACCCCACTCACAGCAATGGACAGATCATCTAATCAAAAAATCAACAAGGAAACAAGGCTTTGTATGACACACTGGACCAGATGGACTTAACAGATATATTCAGAACATTTCATCCTAATGCAGCAGAATATACATTTTTCTCCAGTGCACATGGAACATTCTCCAGAATAGACCACATACTGGGACACAAATAAGCCCTCAACAAGTACAAAAAGATCAAGATCATACCATGCATATTTTCAGACCACAACGCTATGAAACTCGAAATCAACCACAAGAAAAAAATTTGGAAAGGTAACAAATACTTGGAGACTGAAGAACATCCTACTTGAGCATGAATAGGCTAACCAAGAAGTTAAAGAGGAAATTAAAAAGTATGTGGAAGCCAATTAAAATGATAACACCACAACCCAAAATCTCTGGGAGGCAGCAAAGGCAGTAATAAGGGGAAGGTATATAGCAATCCAGGCCTTTCTAAAGAAGGAAGAAAGATCTCAGATACACAATCTAACCTTACACCTTAAAAAGCTGGAAAAAGAACAGCAAATAAAACCCCACACCAGCAGAAGATAGGAAATAATAAAGATTAGAGAAGAAATTAATGCTGTTGAAATAAAAAAACATTATAACAGATCAATGACCAGAAGCTGGTTCTTTGAAAGAATTAACAAAATTGATAAACCGCTAGCCAGTTTGATCAAAAAGAAAAAGGAAAGGACTCAAATAAATAAAATCAAGAATGAAAGAGGAGAGATCACAACCAACACAGCAGAAATACAAACAATAATAAGAGAATATTATGAGCAATTATATGCCAATAAAATGGGCATCTGGAAGAAATGGAAAAATTCCTAGAAACATATACACTACCAAAACTGAAACAGGAAGAAATAGAAAATTTGAACAGACCCATAACCAGAAAAGAAACTGAATTAGTAATCAAAAATCTCCCCAAAACAAGAGTCCAGGGCCAGATGGCTTTCCAGGGGAATTCTACCAAACACTTAAGGAAGAGTTAACACCTATTCTCTTGAAGCTGTTCCAAAAAAATAGAAATGGAAGGAAAACTCCCAAACTCTTTTTATGAATCCAGAATTACCTTGATTCCAAAACCAGACAGAGACCCCACTGAAAAGGAGAACTATAGACCAATTTCCCTGATGAACATGGATGCAAAAATCCTCAACACGATATTAGCCAACTGGATCCAACAATACATTAAAAAAATTATTCACCACGACCAAGTGGGATTTATACCTGGGATGCAGGGCTGGTTCAATATCCACAAAACAATTAACGTGATTCATCACATCAATAAAAGAAAGAACAAGAACTCGATGATCCTCTCAATAGATGCAGAGAAAGCATTTGACAAAATACAGCATTCTTTCTTGATAAAAGCCCTCAAGAAAGTAGGGATAGAAGGAGCATACCTCGAGATCATACAAGCCATATATGAACAACCCAACGCTAGTATCATGCTCAATGGGGAGAAACTGAGAGCTTTCCCCCTAAGGTCAGGAACAAGACAGGGATGTCCACTGTCACCACTGTTATTGAACATAGTATTGGAAGCCTTAGCCTCTGCAATCAGACAACACAAAGAAATAAAAGGCATCCAAATCAGCCAGGAGGAGGTCAAACTTTCACTCTTCGCAGATGACATGATACTCTATATGGAAAACCCTAAAGCGTCCACCAAAAAACTGCTAGAAGTGATTCATGAATTCAGCAAAGTTGCAGGATATAAAATCAATGCACAGAAATCATTTGCATTCCTATACACCAACAATGAACAGAAAGAGAAATCAAGGAGTCGATCCCATTTACAATTGCACCAAAAACCATAAAATGCCTTTGAATAAATCTAACCAAAGAGGTAAAAAAATCTATACACTAAAAACTATGGAAAGCTTATGAATGAAATTGAAGAAGACACACACAAAAATGGAAAAAGATTCCATGCTTCTCGATAGGAACAACAAATATTGTTAAAATGTCAATACTACCCAAAGCATTCTACATATTCAATGCAATCCCTATCAAAATAACACCAGCATTCTTCACAGAGCTAGAACAAAGAATCCTAAAATTTGTATGGAACCAGAAAAGACCCTGAATAGTCAAACCAATCTTGAAAAAAAAACCCAAAGCTGGAGGCATCACAATCCCAGACTTCAAGCTGTATTACAAAGCTGTAATGATCAAGACAGTATGGTACTGGCACAAAAACAGACACTCAGATCAATGGAACAGAATAGAGAACCCAGAAATGGACCCACAAACGTATGGCCAACTCATCTTCAACAAAGCAGGAAAGAATATCCAATGGAATAAAGACAGTCTCTTCAGCAAGTGGTGCTGGGAAAACTGGACAGCAACATGCAGAAGAATGAACCTGGACCACTTTCTTACACCAGACACAAAAATAAACTCAAAATGGATGAAAGACCTAAACGTAAGACAGGAAGCCATCAAAATCCTTGAGGAGAAAGCAGGCAAAAACCTCTTTGACGTTGGCCACAGCAACTTCTTACTCAACACGTCTCCCGAGGCAAGGGAAACAAAAGCAAAAATGAACTACTGGGACCTCATCAGAATAAAAAGCTTCTGCACAGTGAAAGAAACAATCAGCAAAACTAAAAGGCAACCGACAGAATGAGAGAAGATATTTGCAAGCAACATATCATATAAAGGGTTAGTATCCAAAATCTATAAAGAACTTAAACTCAACACCCAAAAAAACAAATAATCCAGTGAAGAAATGGGCAAAAGACATGAATAGACACTTCTCCAAAGAAGACATCCAGATGGCCAACTGACACATGAAAAATGCTCAACGTCACTCATCATTAGGGAATTACAAATCGAAACCACAATGAGATACCACCTTACACCTGTCAGAATGGCTAACATTAACAACTCAGACAACAACAGATGTTGGCGAGGATGTGGAGAAAGGATCTCTTTTGCATTGCTGGTGGTAATGCAAGCTGGTGCAGCCACTCTGGAAAACAGTATGGAGGTTCCTGCAAAAACTAAAAATAGAACTACCTTATGACCCAGCAATTGCACTACTAAGCATCTATCCAAGAGCTACGGGTATGCTGTTTTGAAGGGGCACATGCACCCCCTTGTTTATAGCAGCACTATCGACAATAAAGTATGGAAAGACCCCAAATGTCCATCGATGCATGAATGGATAAAGAAGATGTGTTATGTATATACAATGGAGTATTACTTGGCAATCAAAAAGAATGAAATCTTGCTGTTTGCAACAACTGGGTGGAACTAGAAGGTATTATGCTAAGCGAAATTAGTCAGTCAGAGAAAGACCAATATCACATGACTTCACTCATATGAGGACTTTAAGACACAGAACAGATACACATAAGGGAAGGGAAACAAAAATAATATAAAAACAGGGAGGAGGACAAAACATAAGAGACTCTTAAATATGGAGAACAAACAGGTGGTTACTGGAGGGGTTGTGGGAGGGAGGATTGGCTAAATGGGTAAGGGGTATTAAGGAATCTACTCCTGAAATCATTGTTGCACTATATGCTAACTCATTTGGATGTAAATTAAAAAAATAAAATAAAATAAATTATCCTATTTAGGAGCAAGAACAATAAAGAAGCCCTAAAACTTCCAAGAAATGTGTTAAGTCTCTGTCTTAGTCTACTTGGGCTGCTATAACAGAATACCACTTCCTAGAGAAAGCTGAGAAGCCAAAGCTCAGCAAGGTGAAATGACTTGACCAAGGCAAGGAACTGGCAGTAAGTCTTCAAACTCTTGTAAGTTCATTCTAGGGCTAGCTCATCTGCTACCCCCAGATTGCCTTACTGTTCTGAATTGTAGTCCTCCCAGGCAATTTGGAAGCATGTCAATCATTTTCTCCTCAAAGACAGGATTTCCCCAAAGAATGATCCTATTTTGATATCAGTGAACTAATTCTAGATTCATCTTAATCAAATAGGACAAACACTAAGTTACTCATCCTACTGCAATCATTTTATCAAAATGAGAGAAGCTACTTTGACTCAACTTTTCTTACCAGATCAAATCAAATCAATGATTTTAGGAACCCAAATGTATTTTTGCTTAGGAAACAAGAAAAGGTAAAGCAAAGGCTTTATTGAATTACAGAAAGAAATTTTCGTCAGTCACTTCATATTACTGCAAATCTTTTGGATTTAAGATTTTAAAGGTAGAGAGAGGATGGGTGAAAGGGTGGTACTGAATTTGATCAAACTGCAAATGAGTAGCATCCAAAGGCTTTGTGGTGGGATGATATTTTCAAATGCTACAGAATAAGGAAAATCTCTAAATCTTTGAGCCAGAATTCTCTTAGTACTGAGGGTATGGATCATGGGTTACCAGGCTGCCAGGGCCAGGCATGAAATGCCAGCATATAGGTTTATAGAGGCTCATGGTGCACACTTTGACCAAAGGCATTGAAAAAAAATTAAACACTACACTGGCCAGACAAACAAGGCTCCAGGCCAGAGTTGGCTCCTGGGGTTCTAATTAATGACCCCTTGGCCATTAATGACCCACTCTTTTTGCTACTTAGTGGCTTACTCTTAACATGGTACACAATTCAACTCCTGTTGTTGGTACTGGTTTCAGATTCTTTGGTCATTTCTGGAGGGCCGAGAGGACTGCCCTGTGCATGGAAACACACTTCAGGAGGGAATAAATGAACTTAGGAAAGCAGAAGAGATCTGGTCACAATACAACCCATTGGGGAAGATGGCAAAAATGAGGTTTCTAGAACTCTCAAGTCCTATAGCTTTTTGGGGAAACCCCACTGATGACTTTTTAATGACTCAAGTATTTCTCTTGTTCCAAAGGAACAAGCATCCTCTTTTCTTTCCTCTTTCTTTATTTTCTTAAAAATTTTTATTAGGGGAAAATTTCAAAAATACAAAAAGAGAGAAGATAGTTTAATGAACCCCTAGGTATCCATCACCCAGCTTTAACAATTGTAAGCTCACAGCTAATTTTGTTTCCTCTGTATTCCCACTTACTGACCTTGCCCTCTCCAACCTCCCTTCCCCATTTTTGAAGCAAATTCCAACCATCGTGTCAATTTATATAAAAATATTTCAGTGTATCTCTGAAAATTATTCCTTTTTAGAATCCCTAACCATAACCACAATACCATTCATTATTACTGAAAAAATACCTTAACATCATGAATATTCAGTGTTCACATTTCCTTGATTGTCTCATTATTTTTATTTTTTATAGTTTGGTTTAATCCAGATTCAAATAAGGTACACACATTGCAATTGTTGATACCTATTTCAAGTCTCTTTTAACCTAAATGTTCCCCTTTCATCTCATTTTCTCTTTTTCTTTGTAATTTAGTTATTGAAGAAACTGAATCGTCTGTCTTAAAGGGTTTTCCACTGTCTGGATTTTACTAATTGGATCCCATGGTGTCATGTAATGAGTTTGTCTGTTCGTCTAAATTGCTAGTTAGATCTAGGGGATTGATTAGACTTAAGTTTTATTTTACTTATTTTTTTTTCGCAAGACCACTTAGTGGAGTTCTGTACTTTCATCAGGGGATCCATGATGTCCAGGGGTCTCTTGTTGTGACATGAGCAGCAATGATGATCATTATGTAGGTCTATCAATTCCTTGTAGTTACCAAATATTTATTTCCTAATTCCAACATTTCTTCTTCACTTGGCATGTGGAACACCCCTAAAAAGAAAAACTTTCCCTCATCATCAGTTAGGTTACTCTGAGGTACAGATCTTTATAGGAAAGGAAAGATAATTGATTGAATCTTAACTTGTATCAGTTTTCAGAATAATGGTTTCCTAATTTTCCCTCAGTTACTATTGAGTTTTCTTTTTGCTGTTGTATCTTTTAGAACATTTGGGCTGATGGACTCAAAGTATTTGATATTATGTTAAAACATTGAAATTTATTCTTATTAATGGCCAAGTCATCCCAATTTTAGAGAGTGGGAAGCTTTTCAATTTGGATCTTGAGTCCTTTTGACAAAACCCTAGTCTCCCTTACTTACCTCCTTGCTTTTTAGTATAATAAGATATTTCAGGCTCACCTTGTCCATTTCTTAACCAGAACCAGCCATTTCTCTAAGGAGAGACCTTTTGTGGGAAATATTTAGAAACCATAGTCTGGATACTAGGAGTGCTCACTGCTGTTGGGTTTCTAGACATTTCAGCAGATAAAACTGGGAAATACATTTTCAAAAGATAAAATTCATCATGGCATTATTATGGTACTTCTAATTCAAATTCAGGATTATGGAGTTTTTATTTAGCCTCATTGTTCTTACACCTTTAACCCTTTCTCCTATATTGAAAATCCCAGTACTCAAAAATGTCAACATAAGAATTCATTAATTGTATCCCATAATACACATAAAACAATCTAAGAATAATAAACAATGCAAATAATAATAGGATAACTGGATACACACAACTTATAATATTTTTGCAATTATTTTGTTTTGGGGTTTATCCTAATTAGGATGTTAAATCAACTGATGTGTTTTAAAATATCTTGGAAATTTTTGGTGTGGTGATTATGCCAACAACTTAGGTTCATTTGCTTCATTTTGCTTTAGAATTTCAGGGAATTCTCTTTCTAAAATTTAATTTTGATTTATACCAGTACCTCCTCTTTCTGTTAATGTTTATCGGGAAGCTGGTGTTTCTCCTACTTAAACTTTGATTTAATATTTTGCTTTCCTGAATTATGGAATTGTTCTCTGTGTCTTGCTTCTTTTGACCACCATTAATTTTCTGTACATCTTTCCCTTAATATTAAGAACTTCCCAGTTCCTTAAATTCACCCCAAATGATCACTAACACACTTTATGTGCACAGGAGACTTTTAATTCAGGATTATTTGTGGGTAATGGGTAGGGCTTATAGGCAATCATCTAAAGTTGAGTGTACGCATCATACTCTTATATTAGTCACAATCCTCCATAGGCCCTGTCCTGCTGCCAATCTTTTATCCTTCTGAGTCCTCTCTTTTATTTTCTGGCTCAAACCACAAACTTACAGTTATTTATGTTTCCCTCCAGCAGAAATAGCTTTTTGGGATTAGCACATAGAGAAAGAAAGTAGTAGTACTTCATATATCATAACAGGTTGAGGAATGCAGATAAGGCAGATATAACATTGTTAGCAGACCCTGTAGTAAGTACAGGCAATACAAGCCTGCTGGGAAAATAGCTTCTCCACCCCTAAAACACTCTACTAAGCCACCATTTTAAAAAATGGACCCATGTTCTTAATGTGCTTTTGTCACATCAACCCCCAGCATTATAAATAAAAGGAAATATCACATTTTATTAATTTTAAATTTATCTTCTACATGTACCTCCAAGGTCCACCACTTTGAAAAGTTGCTGCTCTTCTGAACATGGCAGCTACAAGGTGAACCGAGAAACAAAAGGGTCATCTTACTGGCCTAGTGGACTTTCTTTGTTTTTCCTCATTACTTAGGACCAGGGAATAGGGAGTGTCAGGCTTGGGCATAGAGTTATCTCTCCCAGCACAACAGCATAATAGAGCATTAGAAACATGATGGGGATCCAGGCTGGTGACACTTGTGGGCAGGAAATCACAGCCCTGTAATTGGTGTAGAAAGAAGATGGATATTTGCTGAGTTGGGTATGTTGGGGGTCTATGAGCTTTCTCCATTTTCTTCTTCATCTTTTCTTCCAGTCCTGGTCCTGCATTCCAGGGACTAGGAATTCACACAAGGCTGGGCATGGCAGCTGGTGGATCTGGACGGGAATAGGGAGTAGTGGGTGTCCAGGGAGGAAATTAGCAGCCTGAATACTCTAGCCACAGAGAGCAAGGGGGACACTCGAAGGAAAATGGGATTTCCATAAGGGGGCCATGGGGAATATGTGTGTGGTACAGAGACAAGATTGAAAAGATTGTGGCCTTCAGTGGATGCAGGGTTAGTGAAATATGGAGGACCCCCAAAGGGTGTGGCCCCAGCTCTCCTGCACTTGGATTCCAGTGCCTGAGTCCTCCTTGCTAAGTCTGTGCCTGGACTCAGTCCATCCTTATTCTCCTGTCATTTTCCTAAACAGAGCAGTTCAGCTTCCATCTCCAACCCAAACCAAGCTCTTGACTCAGCTTCCTATATCCTAACACCCATTGTAGTGTCCTATAGGCACAGGGCCATCTACTCAGAGTCTCCATACTTTCACAGTTGAAAACACTGACAGGAGCTTAGAGATCACATATTTCTTGGTTACCTGATTACAGTCTAGACTGTCTCTCCCTGTCCCTCCTTTCAGAGCCAGACCGCAGTGCTTGTGGGTTTTTTTCCTTCTCTTTTCTTTAAGTTGTAGATGTATTAGAAGAAGTAGAAACTGATGTGTAGCCCAGGAAGTATGACTATACCCCATATGACAGAAGTTGGACTCAATAATTTTTTTCTCTCATTTCCTCTCAGTTCCTTTTCTAAGATGAGCTTTCTGTGTCTTCCTGAAACAGTAGATCATATAATAGTTGCCTCAGTCCTGCTCTGGTATTTTCTCCTGCTCTCAAGTTCTTGCTGCTTCCTGTAAACCAGCAAGAACAAATAGGTGGTTTTTCTTTCAGTTTATAATTAGAAGGACACCTCCACCACCAATAAAAACAGCCCCAAATTAAATACAATGAAAACGTGTAATTATAGTGTGGATAAGCTGTACTTTAAATAGGAAATTTAAAAATTCATATTTGTTCTCCCCTATGAAATGCCCATAGCTTCTTAAGTACCACGTGGGTAAATGCTATGGAGCAAAGCCTCTTCTGGTCAGGGAAATGGATGGTCTCTGGCCTGCTTACTTCCTGCCCAGTGAGCCATTTGATTCTTCCTTGATGGAATCATTGCCTGACTGCAGGGGGAGTACTTTTGTGTGCTTTACTTTTTGTCTTCCCACTTAACAGAGATCTTTTGAGATCCAGATCCCCATCATGATAGCGTGTTCTCTTTAACACTTCCAGTTCCAGAAGGAGAAGCCAGTTTTGAGAGGGCATTGGCAGCCCTGTTAGGTGGTAGGAGTGTCAGTACATGGAGAAGCCATGTACCTGCAGTCCATCATCTTTAGCTACCTCACAGTCTGGCTAGTGATGGTATTCCACACCTGCTGTTCATAATTCTTTTCCCAATCTCAGCCTTCAAAACTTACTGTCTTAAAAACTGTTGAGAAATACTGTTATTTTGTTAACTGTGCTCTGAGCATGATTGTGATCCTTGTTTCTTCTCCCAGCTGACCCAGGGCCACCCAGAAACATCCGATCCCATGGCGCACCATGGTCTGGATATCTGAATCCAGATAGGAGTCTGGATTCTGGGTTCCTGGGATTCCTGGCAAGACCTATTATTTTACCTCTACAGGTTTTGTGCAATTCTAGTGACTATATTTGGAAACCCAAATCAGAAGAAATATATGACATGTTTAAGTAGATTTATGGGATCTATAAAATAGAATGTGTCCAATGAGTGCTGACCAGGAGAATCTGTGCCATGTGACCACTCTGGTGGGTTACTGGGAACTGAATGATAATCACAAAGTCACCAATGGGGTGCTCTGCCACATGGCCACTCCTTTACATCTCTCACAAACTTGCCATTTCTGTACTCTGCACAGTTATTCATGGGCCACATATCCCTAGGCAGGCCTTATTCTTTTGTGACCACATTTCTCACCCATAAAACAAAAGACTTTTAGTAGAAAATCTCTAAGATTTTTTTCTAACTTTAACAGCTGTGTGGTGTTATGATCTCTACTTTTGATTTATCTTTCCTCTCTCCCATATATCCTTGAGAAATCCCAAGAATGAGGAAACTGGACCCTAGGTGACCACTGCAACTTACCAGAATATAAAGTATTCTCCTCTCTTTTCTCCAAAGCCAAATGTAAGAGATTTGCAAAAGCCCCATTGGGACAAACTGTGTCTCTGAATCACTCACTCTAGTTATTTATTTGCGTTAAAAATTAGTATTGCACTGCATTTACAGAAACAGTGTTTACAGGTTTAGCATGGATCCTGACCATTAATGGAAAAATAAATTAAAATCCCTTCTCAACCTATAGAATCTTGGCACACTTATGGATAAGACTCATTTTATTAAACAAGGCTTAGAGGAGATGCAGGAGACTGTGTCCTTGACATAACTGAGCTGAGTGTATTTTAACATGAGGTTCCCAGGGAATTGACTTGCAAATCAGAGCTCAGAAGCCTACAGGGATGGACAATAGAGCTGTCTGGTGAGCAAGGGGTGGGGGAGGGGGAGGGGGGAGATGAGAGGAGGGAGGGGGGAGATGAGAGGAGGGAGGGTGAGAGAGCTCTCCAGACGTTAGTCTCCCAGGAGCTTCCAAAAACTGCTTCTCGGATGAGATGTTCTTGTACAACTTCACTTGGTGGTGTTCCTCCAAGAGTATACCTTAAACTTCCCACACTTCCTGCCCTTGCACCAGATTTTCTGCTCTGGGAATACATGGGGGTGGGGATGGGGGTCATGGAGAACAAGGAGCAGAGAGTCCTTTTACATGCCTGCCAGTGTAAAAGATCTCAAGATTTGGCCCCAAACAAATGTGGCACCTGATGTAACTTCCAGGTTGTTTCCTCTAACAAAGACAGGTACAGTCCACACATTGTTTCAACCCACGCTTATTGAGCACCTACTCAGTACTGCCCTTGTTGATGTGACATTACAACCTAGCAGGGCTACAGACCCTTGACAAAGAATTATATTGCAACTGGCTGTGACCAGTTGAACACAGGGTGCTATGGGAACACAGAGTGGGGGGGGGGGGACCCTGACCTTGCCTGGCCATTAGAGAAAATCTGGGCAGCATCTCTTGGGGCAACCACTGGATCAGTCTCTACAGACAGTGTCTGCTTGAGAGAGAAAGAGCAAAAGGAAGTGAGCAAAAGAGGTCATTTACAATTCTGCCATTCATAAATTTGTCCGAAGCTTTTTGGAAGGCATTTATATTTCCTGCCAGCACCACCTCTTGGGGGTGATGAATTCCAATAAGTTCCAATCCGTTTATTACTCACTGTGAGAAAAATTGCTTCCTTTTATGTGTGGAACTAAACCCGGGTCACATTTCACAGGATATCTCCTAGTCACAGAGTTTTGGAATTTGGTGAGTCAGTCTATGCCCCATGTATCCTCAAGATTCTTGGTTGTGTGAATCCCAATCCCTTTCCCTTCTGGCCTTCAGACTGAAGACCCTAACCTTTCACCCTGTCTGATATTCCTATTTTATTTGTCCTTCTCTGAATCTCTAGTTGTCATATCTTTTTAGATTGTGGTGGCCAGCACATCCTCGACCATCTTGTTTCACAAGAAAACACAAAAGCTGCTTTGTATAAAGGAAGAGTTTTTGCTTTGGGAGCACAGCATGGAAACACAGGACAATTGACTGAGAAGAACTCCGGGGCATGGCCCCCTGCTTCTGAAGCGTCTTTATACTGCCATGGCCTCACCCACAGTCTGTGACATGATCAGCACTCGCAGGATGGAAGGCTGTAGAGTAACCAAGTGAATGAATATCCTGAGTGCTGCTGGATCCCTGTCTTCCATCATTACTGAGAACCCAGAGGCCTATACGTTACACTCAGAGTTCTGATTTTGAAATTTCTTTCTAACCTTCCTAACTTCTCACTAGAATTATAAGTGCTTCCTCAATGTCACCACTTCTTACTGCCTGGTGGGGTTATCTATTTATAATGCTTTCTTTACAAAATTATGGTGTTTTTATGATTCTAAAGTAGAAAATGTTGATTTTGGAATAGTGTGAAGGAATATAGCAGGAATGTAACATCATCCACAATTTAACTACACCTCAACGCATTTCTTCTCGGTCTTTTCCATGATACATATGTAATTTTTCCCTTTACAAAATTGGAATCTTGTGAGTACTGTGCATTGGTTTTTCTCATTAATACCACATCATGAACGCTTTTGCATGTCAGAGAATATTCTTTGAAAACACACCTTATTCTTTTTATTTATTTTTGTTCTTGCTTTTTTTTTTAATTGAAGTATAGTTGACATACAAATGTACGTTAGTTTTAGGTGTCCAACATGGTGATTTAACAACTGTATATACCTTATGCTATGTTCACAAGTGTAGCTACCATCTGTCACCATACAATGCCATTATAATATCACTGACTATATTCCCTATGCTGTACCTTTCATCCCCATGACTTATTCATTCCATAACTGGAAGCCTGTATCTCCCACTCCCCTTCACCCATTTTGTCCATTCCCCCCCCCCCCACCTCCCCTCTGGCAACCATCAGCTTGTTCTCTGTATTTATGGGTCTGTTTCTGTTTTTCGTTTGTTTATTTGGTTGGTTTTGTAGATTCCACAGGTAAATGAAATCATACAGTATTTCTCTTTCTCTGTCTGACTTATTTCACTTAGCATAATACCCTCTAGGTCCATCTATGTTGTCACAAATGTCAAGTTCTCATTCTTTTTCATGACTGACCAAGATTCTATTTCATATCTATATATATATATTTCAGCTCTATCATCTATCTATCTATCTATCTATATCACATCCTCTTTATCCGTTCAAGTATCAGTGAACAACTTCATATATATATACGTATATATACGTACGTATATATACATACGTGTATATATATATACATATATATATACGTATATATACGTATATATACATACATATATATACATGTATATATACGTATATATACATATATATACGTATATATATATATATATATATATATATATATCACATTTTCTTTATCTGTTCAAGAATCAGTGAACACTTGGGTTTCTTCCATATTTTGGCTATTGTACATAATGGTGCAACAAACATAGGGGTGCATGTATCTCTTCAAATTAGTGTTTTCATTTTCTTTGGGCAAATGCTCAGTTGCAGAAGTACCAGATAGTATGATCTTTCTATTTTTAACTTTTTGGGGAACCTCCATTTTAAAGATGATATCTTTAAAATGAAGATATCATTTTAAATGATTGTTTAATAGTTTGTCAAGTGGATATAAATTTGACCACTTTTTTGGATAGGTCAGTTGTTTCCAATGTTTTGTTATCACAGCTATTTCTATTTTTCTTAATATTGTCAAAATCTACTGGGTCTGATTGTTCCCTGTCCACTAGACATAACTAGAGTGCTTTATTTTTTTTAATTTTTTTTTTTTTGTGTGTGTAACATTTATTCATTTTTGAAAGTCAGAGAGAGAGACAGAGCACAAATGGGGGAGGCGCAGAGAGAGAGGAAGACACAGAAACAGAAGCAGGCTCCAGGCTCTGAGCTATCAGCACAGAGCCCGACGCGGGGCTTGAACTCACAGACCGCAAGATCATGACCTGAGCCAAAGTCAGCCACTTAACTGACTGAGCCACCCAGGAGCCCCTAGAGTGCTTTATTTAACTCAGCGGTCTCCAAAGTGAGGTGTCATTATCCAGTATGCGTGGTGATCAGGAATGTGGAAAGAAAATATTATAAATCTGTTTTTTGTTTTATTTAACACATTTATAATTTCTCTGCTTAATGCCTATTTTAAAATCAATATAGTAGCCAGTATAGGAGTATACGCATATTATCTAATAGTAAGTGGAGTAAGTGGCCATATTCAGAAAGCCCATCTCAGATCCCCCAGAGGGGACTGCAATCAAAATCATTTGGAGACATAAATCATCCAGAAAATTTGTAAAGCCTTCTTTCTCTTGGAGTTTTCCTGAAGCTCTGGGGTTTTAGGGCAAGCTGGATTACAAAGGCCTCCAGAATCTAATATGCTCTTAGTAGCTTTTCTCTGTCAATGTCAACCATTGGGTCTCCTTTAGTTGTGGGAACCAAAGGCAGGGCTTCCTTGGCAGATCTTCTTCCTTTTCCCTGCACACCTATCAGTTAGCACCCATTCTTTCTGACTTCCTGTGCCATCTCTTGCCTCCTGATGAACTTGAAGAAGTTAGGTTTCATTGCCTGAAGCTCACCTATCCCTATTTCCTCCAGTCCCTGCTTTTCTTCTACCTAGTTTTGAAGTACTTTCTTGGTTTTTTTTTAACCACTCTTTGAAAATTCTTTCATGATTTTAAAGACTCTTGTAAATAGTACCTTTTAAAAAAGCACTCCCCCAAAGTAACAAAACAAAACAATTAAAGCAAAAGTACACCATTTCTTTAAACTGTTACTGGTCCCTTGCACTTTTATAACTTTTTTTTTTTAACAGCTTTGTTGAGGTATAATTGTTGCACCATAAATTTTACACTTTTAACACATACAATTTGATAAGTTTTGATATATGCATGCTCCTGTGAAACCATCACTACAATAAAAATAATGAACATATCCATCACCCCAAAAAGTTTCCCCCAATGGGTTGTAACTTATTCCTCTATCCACCCTCACCTACTCCTGTTGTCTCCAGGCAACCACCAATGTGCTTTATGTCATTATAAATTAATTTTCATTTTCTAAAATTTATGTACATAGAACTATACAGTATTATTCTTTGTTGACATTCTTTTTTAACTCAGAATTATTATTTTTAATTTCATCAATGTTGTATCAATAGTTCATTCCTTGTCATTGTTGAGTAGTATTTTATAGATGTACTAGAATTTGTTTATCCATTTACCTGTTGGTAGAGATGAACATTTGAGTTGTTTCCGATAACTGGGTTTTACAAATAAAATTGCTATAACCATTTGTTTTCAAGTCTTCGTATGGGCATATTTTTAAATTGCTTTTGGGTGAATATCTAGGAGAATGGATGGATCATATAGCTGGTATATGTTTAAATTTTGAAATCCTAAATTGTTTTCCAAAGTGGTTACGCCTTATTATATTCTCACCTACAGTGTGTGAGAGTTCCATTTACTCCAGATCCTTGCATGGGTATGGTCAGTGTTTCTAATTTCAGCCTACTAGGCTACACTGTAGTGTAGATATACGTTTCTCTAATGACAAGTGATGGTGAGCATCTTTTCAGGTTCTTACTTGTCATCTGTATATCTTCTTTGTTGAAGTGTCTTTTCAAACCTTTTGCCCATGAAAAAATTTGGGTTGGTTCCTTATTATTGACTTTTGAGGGCTCTTTATGCCCTCAAGCAGGACAAGTTCTTTATCAGATATATGCTTTGCAAAGATCTTCTACCAGTCTTTACCTTGTCTTTTGAGTCTCTTCACAATATTTGAAGAATAAAAGTATTAATTTTGATGAAATGAAACTTATTATGTTTTTCTTTCACATGTTAGGCCTTTGATATCATATTTAAGAAATCATTGATTAACCCAGAGTCATGAAGATATTCCCCTATATTTTATTCTAACAATTTTATAGTTTCAGGTTTTAAATTTAGGTCCATGATCTATTTTGAGTTCATTTTTGCATATTCTCTCTGAATTGCTCACTGAATTGCTCTTGCACCTTTGTTGAAAATCAGTTGTCCACATATGTGTGGTCTGTTTTTGTATTCTTTATTGTGTTCCATTGATATCTTGAGGCCTATCTTGAGGCCAATACAACACTGTTCTGATTACTGTAGCTTTATAATAAAATGAGATAGTTTTAGTTCCCGGCATTATTCTTTTTCAAAACTGTTTTGGCTATTATTAGTCCTGTGCATTTCCACATGATTTTTCCCCAGCTTTACTGAAGTATAACTGACAACTAAAAATTATATATATTTAGGGTATACACCGTGATGATTTAATGTACATATACCTATGAAATTATTACCACAATCAAATTAATTAATGCATCCATCACTGTTTAATTACCTTTTTATAGTAAGAACATTTAAGATCTTTTCTGTTAACAAAATCCAAGTATACAATACAGTATTGTTAACTATAGTTACCATGCTCTATATCAGATCCCCAGAACTTATTAATATTATAAGTGAGAGTTTGTATCCTTTGACATCTCTCCATGCCTCCTTTACCCGCAGCCCCCTCAACCCTCTCTTCCCTGGCAACCACAGTTCTACTCTCTGGTTCTAGGAATTTGACTTTTATTTTTTTATTTATTTTAATTTTTAATGTTTATTTATTTTTATGATATAATTTATTGTCATATTGGCTTACATACAACACCTAGTGCTCATCCCAACAAGTGCCCTCCTCAATGCCCATCACCCACTTTCCACTCTTGACTTTTAGTGGAAACTAAGGTCTCATATATGTGAGATCACATAGTATTTGTCTTTCTGTGTCAGGCTTATTTCACATAGTCTAATGTCCACCAGGCTCAGACATATCATTGCAAATGGCAGGATTTCCTTCTTTTTAATAGCTGAATGATATTCCATATATATAACAATATATTTTATTTTTAAATTTTCCTTATTCATTCATTTTTTGACAGATACCTAGGTTGTTTCCATATCTTGGCTATCGTGAATAATGCTGCAAGGAACATAGGTGTGCAGATATGTCTTTTAAATATTGATTTAATTTTCTTTGGATATATATATCCAGAAGTGGAATTGCTGTATCATATAGTAGTTCTATTTTTAGTTTTTTGAGGAACCACCATACTGTTTTCTGTGATGGATATATCAATTACATTCCCACCAACAATGTACAAGGGCTACCTTTTCTCCACACCCTCACCAACACTTATTATCACTTGTCTTTTTGATGATAGCCATCCTAACAGGTGTGAAGTGATACCTCATTGTGGTTTTGATTTGAACTTCCCTGTGATAGGTGATGTTGAGCATCTTTTCATACACCTGTTGGCTATTTGTATATCTTCTTTAGAAAAATGTCTATTCAGATCCTTTGCCCATTTTTTAATCGTTTTTATTTTTTGCTATCTTTCATAGAAATAGAAAAAAACAGTCCTAAAATTCATGTGGAACCACAAAAACTCCAAATAACTAAAGCAATCTTGAGAAAGAAGAACAAAGCTGGAGACATTATACTACTTTCTGATGTTAAACTATGTTACAAAGATATCATAATCAAAACAGTATAGTACTGGCATAAAAACAGACACAGACTAATAGAACAGAATCAGGAGCTCAGAAATAAATCTATTCATATATAGTCAACTAGCCTTTGACAAGAACACCAAGAACACACAATAGGGGAAAGAATAATCTCTTCAATAACTGGTGCTGGGAAAACTGGATATCCATGTGCAAGAGAATAAAATTGAATCCTGATCTTACATCATACACAAAAATTGACTTGAAATGGATTAAAGTCTTAAATGTAAGACCTGAAACAATTAAACCTCTAGAAAAAAACTTAGGGAAAAACTCCTTAGCATTGGTCTTAGCAATGATTTTTTGGATAGAACACCAAAAGCACAGGCCACAAAAGCATAAATAAACAAGTGGGACTACATCAAACTAAAAAGCTTCCATAGATCAAAGGAAAAAATCAACAAAATAAAAAATCAGTCTGTGGAATGGGAGAATATATTTTCAAACCATATATCTGATAAGGGATTAATATCCATTTGAATTTTTATAATAAGTTCGTCAATTTTTATAAAAGAGCCTGCTGCAATTTGATTGGGATTACATTGAATCTATGGGTTATTTTGGGAGTTTAACATCTTAACAGTATTTAACATCTTAATCTTATGATTTATGAACATATAATCACTCTCTTTAGGTCATCTTTAACTTCTATCAGCAATGTTTTTTAGCTTTAATTGTATAGGTCTTTTACATCTTTCATGAGATTTATCCATAAGTAGTTAATTTTTTATGCTATTCTAAATGGCATTGATTTTTTAATTTCAACTTCCAATTGTTTTTTGCTGGTTTATAGAAACACAATTGATTTTTGTACATTGATATTATATCCTGAAATCTTTCTAAACTCACTCATTAGTTCTAATAGCATTTTTGTAGACTTCATTGAGTTTTCTACATAGATGATCATGTTATCTATGAATAAATACACTCTTAGTTTTTCTTTTCCCATCTACATGACTTATTTCTTTTTGCCTTATTGAACTGGCTAGAACCTATAGCAAAATATTAAATGGAAATGGTGAGATTGGATATCTTTGTCTTCTTCTCAATATTAAGCAAAAAATACTCAGTCTTTTAAAGCCTTTAAGTCTTTAAATTAAGTATGATTTTAGCTGTAGATTTTCCAGATCTTTCCTTAATCACATTGAAGAGGTTCTTTTCTATTCCCAGTTTGCTGAAAGTTTTATCAGGAATGGTTGTGTTGATTTTTGTCATATGCTTTCTCTGCATCAATTGAAATTGACCATACAATTTTTTCTTTTTGATTAATATGGTGAATTAAATTTATTTATTTATTTTTTACTTATTTTAGTTTTTTAAGTAGGCTTCATGCCCAGCATGGACTGAGCCACCAAGGCATCACTACATTGATTTTTTTTTTTTTTTTTTTTTTTTTTTAAGGTTAAACTAGCCTTGTCCTCCCGGGATAGACTCTTCCTAGTAATGACGTATTATTCTTTTGTGTATTACTGGATTTGATTTGCTAAAATTTTGCTTGCATCTATATTCATGAGGTTTTTTAGTCTGGAGTTTTCTTGTAAGTATTTGTTTGCATTTAGGTATCAGGGTAGTGCTGGCCTCCTGGAATGAGTTGGGAAATTTTTGTCCCTTTTCAGTTTTTTCAAGGTTATGTGTAGAATTGATACTATTTCTTCCTCAAATATTTTGTAGAATTCATCAGTGAAGACATCTGGATTTTTTTTTAGGGGGGACAGGGGAGAAGTTTTAACTATAAATTCTCTAATAACATATGGGACTATTCAGGTTATTTCTTCCTGAATAAATTTTGGCAATTTTTGTCATGCAAGGAATTTATCCACTTTGTTTAAGTTGTCAAATTTATTGTTATAAAGGTGTTCATAGTATTCACTATGATATTTTTAATGTCTGTAGAATATATAATGACTTTACCTCTCTTATTCCTGTTATTGCTAATTTGTATCTCCTCTCTCTCTCTTTATTGGTTAGTCCGGATAGAGGTTTATAGGTCTTCTCAAAAAACCAGCTTTCAGTTTCACTGATGTTTTTTCTGTTATGTTCCGCTTCTTTTTCCATTGATATTTACTCCGATCGTTATTATTTCCATTCTTCTACTTACACTGAGTTTTATGTATTTATATTTTGGTAGCTTCTTAGGGTGGAGGCTGAGGTTACTGAGTTGAGGTATTTCTTTTTTTCTAATATGGGCATTTGGTACTATACATTTCCCCCTAACTACAACTTTAGCAGCATCCTGCAAATTTTGGTATGTTGTGTTTTCACATACTTCCAGTTCCAAATACTTTCTAATCACACTTTTGATTTCTTCTTTGACTCACAGGTTCTTTGGAAGCATGTTTTTTCTTTTTTTTTCTCCCAAATATTTGGTAAATTTTTGGAGCTCTGCTATTGATTTATAATTTAATTCCATTTTGGCCAGAAAATATACATTGTGTGAATTCAATTAGTTTAAACTTGAGACTTATTTTATGTTCCATACATAATTTGAGACTTATTTTATGTATATGTTTCATGTACACTTGAAAAGAATGTGTGTTCTGTTGCTGTTGAATGGAGAGAATTCCAAAGATGCCATGAGGTCCCCAGGCTCTCAGCTCTGCTCCCCAAACTCAGGAAGTTCATGGGGCCCTGCCTGGTTTCCCCCTTCTTGGTCTGTGGTCTGGAAACATTCTCGAGGCAATAATCTGGGCAATTGTAATACTCACCTCATTTGTTTCCCATTTCTCAGGCATCACTGTCTGACATCCAATGTCTCACATTTTTTTTGTCTTAAAAAAATTGTTTATTTCAGACATAAGGTTAAATCCAGTCCTTGTTATTCCATCTCATCCAGAAGTGAAAGAACTATAAGTAGTTTTTTATTCAGCTTAATTTTGCCATTCTGTTGCCAGATAAAAATCAGTTTTCTAAAATACAAATGTAAATAGTATAGTAAGATGATTCTCAACAGGTTTTATTTCTAAATCACATACTATAAAGGAATAAGTCACACACTATGAAATGCACACATTTTAAGTAATCATTTTAATGAGTTTTGACAGATGTGAAAACTGTACAAAGCTTTTTGACCCTCTTTAAGATACAGAATATTTCTATCACCCCACAAAGCTCCTTTCAGCAAGATTTCAATGTGCAATTATGAGAAGTCAGTTGAATTCTATGCATTGATTTTTGAGCTAGGGAAAGGAGCCCATCAACCAGATTGCTTCCCCTTCTTGCTTACTCTAGATCCCGCCCCACTGTGTTATCTCCTTTGCCCAGATAGACAGACCCATATGTGAGTCCCCACAAAATGAATTATTGGACCTTGGGTCCTGGGTGATTTCTGTAAGCAGGCAGAGTTCAGCAATCAACAAGATGAGGAATCGTTTTGGGGTCTCAGTGCTCCCCCTTGACATTCATGGGATGCCTTAGGCTATAATACACTTTCCACCTTGGACCCCTGGGGACCTTCATTTCTGAGATTTTTGAGGTCATTTGTTACACAGCGTTATTGCCACAATGACTAATTGATACATGGTGCTTGATAAATATTGCTGGACTGCTTTCCAAAAATGTTGTACTTCTATTTATACTGTACCAAGCTTGTCAAACTGAATATTATTATTTTATTATTTTTTCCTGTTTTATTGCAATATAATTGACATACATCACTGTAAAAGTTTAAGGTGTACCACATAATGTATTTTTATTTTTAGCTTCTGAAAGCTTAATAGGCCAAATCATATTTTTGTTATTGTTTTGTTTTTTAGAAACATTTCTGAACTTCCCAGGCACCTGTGAGCCATGCTGGCATGAAGCATTAATGGGTCTCATTTCCCTTCTGGTGGGTGCACCTGAGGGAACCCTGCATGGCAGCTGGTTGTAGAAGAAGCCAAAAACAGAAGCTGACAGCAAATCATAAAGCCCCTGGGATTGTGTCCTATCTAAATAGATCACATTGTTTCCAAACATGTATTTGTTTTCCTTTTGATTCTTTCTCCTCCGTTTGCAATCCTGTGTTTCCAGTTTCACAGTTTTCTAGTGTTTGCCGCGTGTCAAGCACTGTGCTAGCCACCTTTGGCACTGCATCCTATAATAAGCAAAGCTGCCTGTAAGCCTTTCTACCCCTCTTCTTGCTGTTGGATAGCCTCTGTCCACTCCATTGGCTGCCAGCGCAGAATTCACATCCTGGCCTTGGTCACTGTGCTGCTCCCTGCATCTCTCCTCCTGTTGTAGAGACCCGAGGGCTCTTACTCAAACTCGCCTCACCTGGCACATTGAAACACAGCAGCAACAGCAAGTAAGTCCTGCTGTGGGGGAGGGAGGCTGGGCCATGGGGGCAACTGACCATTTCTCCTCTCTGGTCCTTTTCTCGGGTCCTATCCCTCCTAACTGTCTTAATTGGTAAGATTGGATATTTTTCTATATTTTTATTTACTAGTTAGGCCTCCCCTTACATGCATTTTCTGTTCATGTTCTTTGTCTACTTATCTATTGAGGTCTTGAATTTTAAAAAATCAATTTATATGAATTCTGTATGTAGCAGAGATATTAAAGCATTTCTGCAATGTTTGCTGCAAAATTCTTTCTCTGTCCAATATTTGTTTCCTTGGCTTTTGCTATAAAGAAGATATGTCTTCCGAGTGTAAAGTTTGCACCCATAAATAAGAAGGGCCATATTTAAATGTGTGTACCTTTCTCTTATCTTTACATAGCCTATAATATGTTTTCTCAGGCAGTTTAAGTCTCACTCTGGAATGCTCAGATTAGCAGCCAAGGATGCATTCAGGAGGAGGGAGAAATTGGATCCCTCTGTGACAGGAATGGCTAATGACATTTTTTCCCTGATGAGGCTCTGTGGTCCACTCCTCATTTATGCATTCTAAAATATTTATTGAGCATCTACTCTATGCCAGGCACACTGCCTGAGACATTCTGGGTCTTGGTTTAACGGTCACTGAGATTTAATTGAGTTTTGATAAGATGTATGAGCCATACACTATATCAATAAAGTTGAGTAATACCTTAATCACATTCATAGAGTTATTAACTTTAGGGTCTGTGGAGACAACTTTGAGGGAGCAAGACAGATATAGTCCCTGCCCTCCAGAGGTTCATAGAAGATTGGAGAAAGCATTCAAGTAAAAGACAGTTACAATGAGCTGGGGCAGGGGCTATGATGGAGAATACGGGATGGGGGTTGGGGGCCTTGCAAACATCTGGGCACCTGGGCCAGATTTTAAGGATCTGAAAAGGCTTCTTGAAGGCAGTGATGTCCAAATTGAGATCTGGGGAATGAGTAAGAATGGCTAAGAGAAGTGAGTTGGAAGTGACAGCATTTTTGTGAAGGCAACAGCTCAAAAAATCCTGAGGTGAGAGAGAAAACCAGTGCCTCTAAGAATCCAAGGTGCTGAAGAGTGTCTCCTAGAAGTAGTATTTAAGAAATGAGTCAATATTGTCATCATTATTCCTCGAATTATTTGACCTCCTTTTTTAAACTCCCCTACCCCTTTGTAAGATATGTCACCGTTACCATTTAAAGGGGGTTGGCTTAAAAATCAAGACACTTGGTTTTTACTTCTAGCTCTACTATGGAAGAGCTATGTGACTTTGGAAAGTATAAGGTCCTACCCTGCACCTCTGTCTCCTGTTCCATGAAATCAGGGCTCAGGCAGGATCATGTCCCAGAATGATACGCTGCAGCTGCATCCACTGTCTTTGAGGTTTGGCTACCAAGTGGCATTTCTGTCCTCTCTTCTTTCCATGCATCAGGTCTGTCTGTGTCTAACGCGCAAGCATCTAATTCTGACCCTGAGAATACTCTCAAGCAGCCGGAGTCCAAGAAGAGGTTTTTCCCAAACCCAGGGAGCCAGATCATCCAGCTAGAATCTGAACAGTCTCTGTACCCAACTCCATCTAGTCTGGCCCTGTGGGCTATTGATTCCCACAGACAGGAGTCAAGCCGATGAGTTTGAGCTCCTGGAGGGTGACAGGGACTTCTCAGGGGATTCTCCAGGCAGTGCCTAGTACATTATGGGTCCTCGGTTAATATTCATTGAAGTTTCATTGAGGTTTGATGAGATGGATGAACCATACAATATGTCAATAAAGTTAAGTATTACCCTAACCACATTCTTAAAGTTATTAAAAACGTCAAGAGCAGGGTGATTTATTTGCTCATTCTATGGAAATATTGCAAAGACAGTATGTATAAAAACGTGCAGGGCTTAAATGATAATGATTTATTTTTCTGGCTCCATCTCAAGCTTAGACTGATGTTGCCTGCCTCTTTGAGGTCTTTAGCCTTTTGACACCATTTTTGGCCCTTAAGAGCAATGGAAGATTGCAGTGCAGGCTGGAGGTTTAGGAGCTGATGCAAATTCATTCCCCAGCTGTCTGCTGTTTATGGAAAATGCCAAGCAGCCACCTGAGTGTGACCTTTGACATCATTGCCATAGAGTAATAGGTGCTTCAGCAGGGGGATGACAAAGCTCTGGCCCTGAGCTGAGACCTGAAAAATATGGTTCCTGCTTTGACATAGCATGTTTCCCAGGAGAATTATAAGCAGTAGCAACTGGGAGCTCAGGAAGGAGTGGGAATTAGAGTTATTTGCTCTGGG
Organism: Panthera pardus; assembly: GCF_024362965.1. Taxonomy (NCBI): domain Eukaryota; kingdom Metazoa; phylum Chordata; class Mammalia; order Carnivora; family Felidae; genus Panthera; species Panthera pardus. The sequence continues at coordinate 126,476,756 of NW_026526721.1, forward strand.
AATATGTGTTCACTTTGAATCACTTGCATCTGATTTGCAGCACAGCCTGCTGTGGAGTAAAGGCTCCTGGCAGGGCCAGCCTTGAGATTCTGCACCGTGGGCCTCAACCACAGCTTCCCTCGGAGAGGCTCTGAGCCTCAGGGGGTATGCACTTGTGTGTCTAAGGTTGCACATTCCACAGGACAGGTTGGCACAAACAGCTCTGCACAGCCACAGCCAAGCACCCTGTACAGAGAAGCCTTGGTAAAAGGATTGTGACGCTTTGTAATAACTATGTGATTAAAAATCCCATGAAAAATGACAACAGTTAACACAAAACACAGCTTTGCAAGCTCATGTGCAGCATCAGCAACGCCTTTACCTCTAGCCCCTTCCCCAACTTCTCATGGGTGCCCACACTTTCTGGATATGTCCTCTAGGCACACTGCAGCCAGGGGCTTTGTGTGGGAGAACCGTCCCTGCTCCTTCCTCCAGCCCTGCCTTCCTCGAGACCATCCCAGCGCTCTATACCATTCTCAACCTCTAGGGGGCACCAGAGCTTGCGCATAGCCAGGTGGCTGTTTCTTGAGACAAAAGAGGAGGATTTTGGCTGCCAATTTGTCTTAACATTGTGTGAGATCTGTCTTGAGGCAGAGGAGGCCATATACAGACCGGAATCGGGGTGTGCATTGGTTTGGCTGTTCTGATGTTACTGACTGGGGGCTGATGGTTGTCCACGCCCCAAGGTAATGGGGAGCCAGCTTCTGGTGCCTTTTGTATCTGAGTCCAGCCCATGGGGCCAGTGGTTGGGAGAAGAGGTCCCTGGAGTAAGACCTTTCAGAGACAGGAGGCTTCCTTTGCCCTGGCCCCACATACCTCCCAGGGAGCCATATGCATCGGAGAAACAAAAGGTGTCAGAGAAACAAGTGAGGATGACAGGAGGAAAGGCAAAAGGAAAGCGACAGGAAGAAAGAAAGAGAATGCAGGCTAGGGGCAAAATCAAGAACGAGAGGGAAAAAAGCTAATGTATGGTGATTGTTCTAACCAGTGTTACAGGTTTTGGAGCAAAACAATTTGTAGGAAGCAAACTTCCCCAAATGTGAGTACTTAATAAAGAAGAAAACAGAAGGATTGATAATGGGAATTAGGCTAATGAATAAACAAGCTGCTTAAAAAATGGGCTCCTTTTGCAGTCCGTTATTTTTAACTTAGTGGCAATTTGCATACTAGTTAATTTGCATATATTAAATACTGCTCCCCTTTTTCTCCTTCCCACCTCCTCCACTTCAGAATAACATTTCATTACGGTGCTGCTGGGCCCGAGGACTCGGAGGCTCTGGAGAGTTTATTAATTTATCCAACACATGCTGTGTACATTTTTATCACTTGCTGCACAGTGGACCCGGTATCTTTGAAGTCATTAACAACACGAGGGGTGTTCTGCTCGAGGTATTCAAAAGAGAGCATGAAAAGCCAGTCTGCAAAAATGTTCCCCAAAACAGGGAAAGAGCATGTTTGGTTTCTGTTCTTTTTAGGAAGACAAAAATGAGCAATGGATGACTCTCATCTGCATCAGAGAACCTCTGTTTTGTTTAACTTTTATTATTATTTTTTTGAATTTCAAATCGAAATGGAACTGATTCCCAGTGGGGCACAGATTTCCAAAAGGAACTAGGCTCACGTGATATTCCTCCTACTGCTGCCCACAGTGGAAAGCGGAGGAGGGCATGGCTCTTTGGGAGCCTCCATTACTGCTGATGGGAATAACAACTCAGGAGGTGAGGGCCATAGGCCCCCCTCCTCGGTGCCTCCTGGACTGCACCTCCTCCCTACCACCCTCTCTCAGGGAGTCCCCCCCCAACACTGCCCCTTTCCCTTGTGGCTTCTGCCTAAGTGGGAACCTCTAGCTCAAGCCTCTGGTTGCTTAGTTAATTGCTCTGTAGTGGGTCATGGCACCTCCCGTGGGACTAGAATGCCTACACCGGGGCTTTGAAAAGGTGGCGGGGTCTGGCCCCCTTGCATTAATCCTATTGTTGTTTTCCCATGCCATCTTATCAGTTTGTCTCTTAGCCCGTCTTTCTATTGTTCCAGGGGCTTAAGCTCAAGAGAAACCTGTGTATTTGCTGAAAGCTTATCCTTTTCCCCAGGTGCAAATGCAAATTAAAAATTGATTAACTAATTTATTTAATCATTCATTCATCAAATATTTATTGAATGCCTACTATGTGCCAGATATTCTAAGCAAGGGGGATATAACATTTAGTACATTCTAGTGGGCAGTCAGGCAAAATTATAAATGATAAATGATACTAAGAGTTGTAAATGCCAAGGATGATGGGGTAGCAAGTGGCATGAGGGAGGGGGTCCTGCTTTAGCCAGGGTCATCAGAGACAACTACTCCAAAGGGGTGGCAATGGAGAACTGGAGGGAGGCAGGATATATTCAAGGTCTTAGGGCCATCTCTGTGCTTGGCTTGGTCCTAGATGGGCTTGTGGCCTAAGGATGTTACCCATGGCTGAAATAACTGCCATTCTCATTCTCAGTGTGTTTGCTATCACTTGATCCCAAAGTGGGGACTGGCTTAGGAGGCCATATACAGACTGGCATCATGGTGTGCACTGTTCTGGCTTGGTGAAGCAGCAGCCCTGGGACCCTCACAACGTTCAGGTGACCCTCTGTGTGGGTTCAGATCTTTTCTCCAGGAACAAACTCATGTGGAGGAGGCAGTGGTCAAATGTGTCAGGCAGCCTGGGTTTAAAGTTCACTAGGTTTGTGACTTTGGGTAAATCACATAACCTCCTTGAGCTTTAGTTTCCCAATCTGCAAAGTGGGCACAATAAATGTAAAAGTTTGGCATATAATTAAGGCTCAATAAATGTGTCCAGGTGTTACTACCCAGAGGATAAGGAGCTAGACCATGCATGGGGAGTGTGGAGACATTTTATGTGGGGTGCCAAACATACAGCATAGAAAATCACCCCAGAATAGTCTATCAGTGCCTTATGGCTTGAGTCACAGAATAGACAGATTTGGGTTTGAAATCCAGCTCCACTAACTTACTAACAATATTATCCTTGAGCAAGTTGCTTAATCTGATTATGACTCATTTTGCTCATTTATAATATGAGGATAATAATAATGTCTACCTTATAGGGCCATTATAAGGATTAATGAGACAATATCTGTAAAGCATGTAACACACAGATGTTAGCTGGTATATTCAATATTATTTCACTGACCTGGTCCGTGGCAATAAACAGTTTAATTGTCTTGATGAACAAAAGAAATGTTAAATTCTTCACATATTGTATTGATTTTTATTCCCCCAATTATTCTCACACTGACTGTTACGTTGCTGTTTCAATGTAATTTCCTCCACACCAGTGCCCTTGCCCTAGTCTGAGCCACCAACTTGACTCCCAAGACAACTGCAATGGCCCTGACTGGTCTCCCTGACTCTTCTACTCCTGCCCTGTTCTAGCCCTTCCTCACACGGCAGGCAGATGATCTACAGAATATACATTAGCTATCAAACGGTTTCCATTCACCCTAAAATAAAATTCAAATTCCTTACCTGGGCCTATAAGGCTTCAGTTGGCCTTTCCCTTGCTCATGTCTCCAACCTTAGCTGCCCTCATTTCCCTCCAGGTCTGCTATAGTCCAGCCACACCAGTCTTCTCTCTTCCTAAACCTGCCAAGCTCATTCCTGCCTTAAGGTCTTCAGACATGTCATTTCTTCTGCCTAAAGTACCCTTCCTTCTGTGCTTTGCTTGGCTGGTATATCAGTGAGAGATTTCATTTGACTCTGAAATTCTGACAATAGGACTTCAGTACATACAGGGGTTTTTGTTTGTTTGGTCATTCAGTTAGAAGTCTGGAAAAGGTAGCATTGGTCATTTGCTCAAAACCTCATAGGCAAGGTCTCTGAGATTTTGTCATGGCTTTTTCCTCATGGTTGCAAGATGGCTGCCACAGCACCAGGCATCCTATCCATATTTCAGGCAAGAAAAAGGAGTTGAAGGGAAGCAAGAAAAGGTAGCACCATTAGGAGAAAAACCTCAGCTTATAGCTCATTGGCCAGAGCACTGTTACATTAGCTACATCTTGCTACAAAGAAGCCTGGAATAATGTGTTTTAGCTAGGTACACTGTGCTGCGAACCCAGACAAAATTGTGGTTGGGTATTTTCAGCTGGGTACATCATGGCCCTAAACAGAATAAAGAAAAAGAGGGAAAATATTAAGTAGGGAACTAGTGGTGCCTGTCACATCTGGCTTCTGATTTTTTTAGGTCTTAACCTTACTCATCTTCTACTCAGAACACCTTGTCTAAGTATCACCACTTCGCCTATTATTCTCAGTCATAAGCCCTCCCTGTTTCCCTCATGACACTCTTTAATGATGTAATTGTTTAATTCTTTGTTTACTTGTTTGTCATGTATCTCGTTAGAGGTACCATAAGGGCAGGGAGCATGTCTTCTTGTTTTGCCACTGAATCTGTACAACCCAGTTGAGCACTGGGCATAAAGCGTTTCTCAGGAAATTATTCATCAAATGAAATGAGTCAATCAGTGCATGAATGCATATAGGATACTTCCAGTTTGTTGGAAAAGTTCTCTGTTGCTTTCTCAGGCTACCCTGATCCAGGGGTGCCCCTAAACGGAATTGCTAAATAGAAGTGAACACAGTCAGTTAGTGTTGATAGTGACTTTGTCAAATTAAGAAATGACAGAATGTGCAGAAAATGAATTGTTGGGCTCTTATTCTCACACTTTATCACCAGCACTCAGCTCTCATTGGTTGAAAATTTCAAGAGTTGTGGGTGAGTCAGGTGTGGCAGGTTGTGGAGATATTCTGAATAATGGAGGGGACGTAGAGTCTAAGCTCAGAGCCATTCTTTGCCAGTGTTGGCTGTCTTTCCCAACATTTGGGTAGGGAGCATGCTGCACAATGACCGTGATCTCCCTTCTCTTTGAAAGACCAAACCAGGGGTGCCTGGGTGTCTCAGTCTGTTAAGCATCTGACTTTGGCTCAGGTCATGATGTCATGGTTTTCCAGTTCAAGCCCTGCATTGGGAGTGCTGTCATTGCAAAGCCCACTTTGGATACTCTTTCCCCCTCTCTCTCTGCCCCCTCCCCACTTGCAGTCTCTCTCTCTCAAAAATAAAATAAACATTTTGGGGTCCCTAGGTGGCTCAGTTGGTTAACCAGCCGACTCTTGATTTTGGCTCAGGTCATAATGTGGGTTTGAGCCCTGTGTCAGGCTCTGTGCTGACAGCTCAGAGCCTGGAGCCTGCTTTGGATTCTGTGTCTCCCTCTCTCTCTGCCCTTCCCCTGCTCATGCTCTATCTCTCTCTCAAAATAATAAGTAAACATTAAAAATAAAATAAAATAAACGTTAAAAAAAACAAAACCACATTATTTCACTTACTCTGTATTACATGTAATTAACTAATCACATTCTCAAGACAATCCAAAGAAGGAAGCTGAGGCCCAGGGAGATTCACGGTTAGGGATGGAGCCTGGGTCAGTGGGTGGTAGAGTAGCCAGGCCTCCAGAGCCCATACTCTCAGTCAACATTATGCTGGTGTGCTTGCTATTATAATTTAATGTAGCATTTCTTTAGGGAAAATCGATAATACCAAATGGAAGCCTGTATTGTAGTAGGACTCTTTTATAAATGTCAGATCTGGGGCAAAAGTGAAGAAAATGATTCGTGGGTGTATCACTGCAGAGAAGTGCCTTAGTCAGGAGGGAGCTGCTCAGATGCACTGGAACTCAGGGAGGGGGGATGGTTCTGTAGGAACCTGTACCAGCCATCCTCTTCCAGCCCTGGGTCTGGAATTATAGCCTTAGCACCCTGAATTTAATTTCAGGGCCTGCACCCTGCATTGCTCCATTCTGTCTCTTCTAAAGGCATTTTAATACTGCTAATCGATGCCCTGTGGAGTGACATTTTTTCCCCTTGAGTATTGCTGCAGAGTGAACTTCTTGGAAGAATGAAATTCTACAACTGATTTGAAAATGGGTGTAGGATGAAGCCTGCTGGATTCCAACTTCTCAAATCAGAAAACTGTAGCCAGGACAGAACGGGCTGTAGTTGTGCAGACCTGAATTTAAATCCTGATTCTGCAACTTGCCAGTCATGACACCTTGAGCCGGTTACTTAACCCTGGGAGCCTCAGTTTCCTTCCATTTGCAAGGGGTGAATTGACCTACCCCAGGGAGTATTGTGTGAGGATCCCATGTGAAAATGTGTTTCAAAAACCCCAAGACAATGACATTCACAGAGTGGGGATTCAGCCTATCCCCTCCCCTCTCAGATGCCATCTCGTTCCCTTAGTGGCCCCTCTCTGATAAATCTTTACAAAGGAGACTCTTGTTCAGAGATATCTCAGGGAGGAGATTGGATGAGCATTCTTGGTCACCCATCCCACTGTCATTAGCATCCCTAATTTTCTAGCCACCTGTAGAGTACTGTGCTCAGTGGGGAGCCTCACAGCTGAATGGAAACTGCAGGGCTGGCTAGGGACTGGTGAGGCCCAGAGAGATGCTGAAAAGTTTGGTTAAGAAAAAAAATGGTAAAAAAAAAAACCAATAGGGACACAAGAAGAAAAAGGAGAAAAAGGAGGGGGGGCGGGGGAAAGAGGAACAGGAGGATGAAGAAGACCTCTGAGAAAAACTGGAGATACTGAAACCACTCATCCTGAACCTTCACGCCTGGCTTGAAGGATTTATTAACGGTGCTAGGGCTCCAGTCAGGGGTGGAAGGTGCAAGGAAGGGTGCACCAACCGTAAAGAGCCTTTGGTGCCAGAGAAAGCTGGCCAGCACTACTGCGCCCATGCTGATGGCCCACCCCCAGGGTCACTGCCTGTGTTCTGTTGGGTCAGCCCAGGGCACTCATGTCCTGCAAGCCCACCCACATCACAGCCTCTCTTGATTGTGAGCCTGCCTCATACTTGGTTCTGTGCTGCTTCCTGACATGTATGTAGCCTTATCCGGAAAATTGCAATTCTTAGGGTCCTCCTAAAATTGAACCAAAATCTGCGTCCTTTTAGTTTTTATCCACCAGCCCCAGTGCTGCCTCCAGGGTACGCACAATAAGAATATTCTTCCAAGTGAGAGTCTTTCAGATATTTAAAGACAAAGATCATCAGGCTAAACAGGTCCAACCCCTTTCATTTGGGATTTAATTAACATCTTGTCTAGCATCTTTCCCCTGTTCATCCGCATGTGGCCCTTTTCAGTGACCCTCGTAAGCACAGATCTCAGGACCACTGGGAGAAGCACATGGAAGCCGGTTCCCACTGAAACACTGCACTCTATGTTCCCAGCAGCTTCCTTGGCAAGAGCCCTCGCACCACTGCATGAACCTGAACCTTCACGGAAACCCAGTCCCGAGGCCTTGTTCTTATGAGTTGTTCCAAGGTATGCCTCCTCATCCTCTACTTGTGCACTTGGGTCTTTGAATAAAACCCCAAGGTTTTAAAAGTATCCACTGAAATATTGTCTCTTCAGGTCTGAACTGATATATCCATCTATGCAGATAGCTTTTGACTGCGGCTCCCCTCCTCAGCTTCTCCTCTAAGCCTTAACCCGGGTAGGTGGGACAGACAGGCTCTAGGGGACAAACATTTAATAATAGTTGATAAAAGTTTTGGACTGGATAAGACAGAGGTCAAAATTCTTCATTTTATCATCCAGGGTGTACTGTAGGATCACATCATACATTAATCATCATCTCTGAATTTATTCAACCAGTTATAAATCCACTGAATGGTATTATCATGAGGTCCATATCTCTGTAATTTGTTCACGACGATATTATAGGAAACTCCATCAAAGACATTGTTAAAATCGATAGGCACTGTATCTACTGCATCCCTTCGAGCTTTCTTGTGGTCGTCCCACCGACAAGCCTGTCTCTTGTGCCTTGTTCCTTGGGAGTCTAAGCTGTCCCAGGGGTGAACAGGTTCCCCATCTAGGAGTTCACATTCCTGCTATTACACAATGTGCCCAAGGGCTTGATAGGGACGGTCTTACTCCTCTGAAAATCGGGACTTGCCCCCCTTTCGAAGGATATTAAAGAGATGAAAATGCAACAAAGGAGACTAAGGTGAAACTTCACAGAAATAATTTCAATTAGGCATTAAGAATAATTCCCTGGCCAGGGCATCTGGGTGGCTCTGTCGGTTAAGCATCACTCTTGATTTCGGCTCAGGTCATGATCGCACAATTCAAGAGATCGAGCCCTGCGTTGGGTTCTGTGCTGACAGTGCAGAGCCTGCTTGAGATTGTCTCTCTGCCTCTCTCTCTCTCTCTCTCTCTCTCTCTTTCAAAATAAATAAATGACCATTAAATAAAAAGAATAATTCCCTGGCTGACACTGTGCTAAAATTCTAAACAATGGCTATGATGTGACATGCATGCATAAGTCGTTGTTAAATTGGCTATGTATTTGATAATTTCCCTTCACAGACCCAGAGGCAAAGGTATGGGTGAGGAGGTCACACACTAGCAAGGGGGTTGCTGCTGTGAAAGAGTCAAAGGCTAGGTCTTCCTTGTGGCCCTGTTGCTACACACTAGCTTTATCACCATGTTATGCCAGGATAGTCCTTCCTCTCTGAGGCTCTCTTGTCCGGGCTTCAAAGGGGGATGGGAATGCTTTCCATCTCTATCTGACTGAGTCATTGTCAGCACCCAGATGAAAGGCGGCATCGCACAAGAGTGAGAGGTTATTATTATGGCTTCTGGAGGAGTTTGTGTCTCTAAGCAGGATCCACGGCCGTCAGACCCATGACTGCGGCTGTAAATCCTGTGGGATGTTGGAAGCACACACTATTTGGGGTGGATCAGATTCTCTAATTGGGCGTCACCTTTCATAAGCTGAGCAGCTGCCAAAACTGATTGCCTCTGATTTATTCTTTTTGGAACTGATCGGCATATTGTTTTGTTAACAACTATCCGAGGTTCAAGAAATATTCTGAGTGGTACTACCTTAAGTGTAACAGCCGGCCGGGGGGCTGTTTTGTGGTACACTCACATGGGATTTATTTGCTACAGGTATCCGTCATTTTTCAAATGTCTGAGATATGCCGCTTCACTTTTACAAAAGTATGTAAGCACCTGTTTTCACTAACTGAAAGAAATCTGATGAAGATTTTCACTTTTATGAAAAAAGGCGAGAGGTGAAAATAGCCTTCGACATTTGTTTTGCAGCCAGCCATTATAGAGGCAGCATGCACCCCAGCGGTGAGAGCAGCCCCGCCAATCTCTTTCCTGGGGAACTACACTCAGCATCTCGGCATCAAGCTGCCGTGGCTTTGAATTGTGTCTGTGAGCGTCTGTGCTGTATTTGGATTTATTTTGTGCATCCGTTAGCAGGATGTGTCCTAAAGTATCAGAAAAACCTAAGAGAGGTTATTTTTTGGTCTGGAAAAGCTCAACAATTTTCTTATATGAATTAGTGGTAATTACTTCTTCACTGTATGTACACCATTTTGACTTATAAAAGGTTTCATAGGAATGCCCTATGCTCTACTTTAGGATAGCATGGGAAACCTGTATTCCCTTCTTATGGCCAGATGTGGTAATAAGTTTAAAAGGAGGAATCAGTGATTCCTCAATGCCTTCAGTACTCAGTAGGTAATTTTCATATTTTGATACAGAAAATACATCTTCAATTCTTTTTGGACTAGTCTTCCTCTTGTCTATGAACTAAATTGGATGCACAGAGCCCAGGAAGAAAGTAAAGACAAGACTCAGCATTACCTCAACAGCAAGACATCTCTCCAGTGCCTGTCATTCTCCCATCTACACTCCTGTTCACCCATGCATCTGTGTGTCCATCCATCCGTCCGTCCATCCATCTACCCATCCATCTATCCAACACTCAGTAAGTATTTACTATGCACAAGGCACTGACTGGGATCAAAATCTTGCCCTCAAGGAGTTTATGGCTTAGTATGCGAGGTAAATTGTATATAATTTATGATAAAAATGTTACTACAAGATCAGACAGAGATTGCTTCAAGTTAGAAGGAACTGGGGAAGCATTTGAACTGAACCAAAAAAGTTAAATAAGATTTAGATATACGGACATAGGAGATAAGGTTTTTCCAGGCAAAGGGGATCACTAAGAGGAAAGACATAAAGGAAGTGAACTGTGGAGACTGCACAGGGCTTTGCAGGAGAATAATGGGAGACAAACTGGAAAGGAAGCCCAGGACAGTTGGTGGAGGGCCTGGAATTCTAGGCTAAAGATTCTGAACTTCAATAAAAAGGAAATGGGGAGCCACTGAGGACTTTTGAGTACTGTAGTAAATATAAACAGAACTGTGCTTCAGAAAGATCACCCCCTTTACCAGTACTGAAAGTTGGAAGCAAGAGGTAAAAGTCGTGCTGCCAAGTCCTACCCTCTGATTTTCATGTGGTAGTCACTGCTACCACTGGTGGGGAAGAAGGTGGTGCTATTTAACCCTCAAGAGAAAGGTAGGTGCGGAGGGTCTATGAGTTCCAGTCAGATCCCCCTTTCAGAACTGCCTCACAGGAGTGTGGGCTGCTGACGGCTCACAGCTACATCCCTCTCTGGGAATTGGCTTCTGCTGGAGAGAGTTGCCCCCTCACACTTATTCTCTCTTCTTCCATGACCAGTTGATACAGAAAGTATGAAAGGCCTAGCCTCCTTGCCTCAATATGGAGGACAACTCTGAAGGAGCCTGCAGGTCCCAACCGCCCCCACCGCAGGATTATCTGAGGCCTCTCTGTTACCTAGTGCACATCCTGAAAAACCTCTTGCACACATATCTTCATCTCTGAGTCTGTTTCCAGGATCCAGACTGCAGGTCCTGAGACTGGGGTCCTCCTCTTTCCCAGCTCCACCTGCTGTTGACCTATCCAGTAGATGACTGACTTGTTTCAGCCACATGTCTTCTCTCTGGGCAGGGGCTGGAAGTGGACAATGCTGCTCCAATTCTGAAGAGATTCCTTCTGTGAATGCAGGGTTTTCTCTAGGTTTGGAAGTTCTCTGAACCTTCCCAGGCTGTGTTCCCCAAAATGTCTTCCATAGGATGTTTATGGAGGTGCTTCTTGTAAATAGTGATGATCAAACAAGTACTCAATATCCAGAGGTTAGAACTGTAGACAATGCCCAGATGTATTTAAGTATAAGAGTCTCTTTCTCAAAAACCATATCGGGGATTAAGGAACTGTTGCTCTGTGCTTTTGAGGGGTTGTTTGGGGCTGAAATACTCATTAGTGAAGGGCAAGGCAAACGTCCACTTGGGATGATGGTTTTGATGCAAGGGTTGAAAGTTCATGTGGCTCAGCATCCAGTCAACATAAACAATGAGACAAGCAGGTGGGGACTGTGGGGATCTGGAAATCAGACACATGCCCATCCTAAGGGGGCTGCTGCTTGTGATTCCAGACAGACATTGCTACATGGGAGTGCTGGCCCCGGGGGGCCAGACCTCAGATTTTGCAAGGGAAGCCAGACATACGTATTTTTGTTTAAATTAAGCTTCTTAAGTTTTAATTCAACTTTTAGAAAATACTATATTTGTGGAGCAAAACATATCTACAAGTTGGATGTGGCCTGTGGGCTATGGTTGTCTGCCTCTGTTTTAAAACACTGTACATGCTGAAGACAGTGCCAGAGGCAAAAAAGAAAAAAAAAGTGAGCGCATTTGTGTGTTAATTTCTAGAGGGGGCTCTGCCCAGTAATGGCTGACTGGGGGGTCAAGGTGACCTACAAGAGTTGGGGAGCCGCTGAGCCTAAGCATGAGTGATCTGAAGAGCAGACAGCTGAAAGCCTGCTTCCAAATGTGTATTGGCCTCTTGCCTTTGTAGGGATTGGAGAAATCTGCAGGTTTAAAAAAAAATCTTATTTGCAAATTTACTTATTCCTTAAATTCCTTCTTAAAACATTGCTTTATGGTATTTAATCTTCAAGAAATCCTTCAAGGATTCCCAATTGTACACAAGATAGCAGTTGGTACTTAAGTCCCTTCATATTAAGACTACACATTCAATTCATTCATTCAGGTGTGAATTCCTTATTTGACACATACACAAACAATTGTACAAATAATTATCAAATGCTATATGGTGCAAGCCACTGTATGAGGTGCTTCTGGGAATAGAAAAATAAATAAGATATCGTTGCTGCCTTGCAGGAACTCTGAGGCCAGCACGGCAGCATGGGATGATGGTAACAGTTCATGTTTATTGCCCACCTACTAAGTGCCTGGTAACTATAATTAGTTTCTTTCCTGAACCATCTATTTTATCCTCATACCAGCCTACTGGAGAGGCAACTATTATTTCTGACTTCAGTTTAGGGAAAGAAATGGAGGCATGTGTTGTTTGGGCACTTGGCCCAAGGTCAATGAGTTATAGGAGCTGGAGCTGGATCACAGTCTAGTGTATACTTTCCTCACCATTACTCCCCACTGGTGCCCTGTGGGGGTGGGGCTTTGAGCACCTCAAAGCTCTGGTGGAGAGGGTGGTGGAGGAGGCTGGATATTGGGCACTGAGGACATGCAGGTGGAAGAGTCCAGACAAAAGCAGTTAGCAATGCCTTGGCAATGGGGAGGCCAGAGTGGGTCCTGGGACCCCAGGGGGAAAAGGTAATCAGTGCTGGATAGCTGGATAGCTCCTGGGGCCACAGGGCCAGCTTCCACCAGAGCCAGCCAGAGAAGGGGTCCCTTAGACCTCAACAGGTCCTGCAGAGGAAGAACAGAAGGATGCAAAAAGACTCATCCTCCTCATAGATGCAAAACTGTTCTTCTTTAGAGAGGAAAGGCAAAGGCAAGTCACAATGAAATGCCACATTTTCCACATTAGATTAACAAAGATTCAAAAGCTTAACACTACTTAGTGTTAGCCAGAGTTCTCCTTTTTGTACAATACTGATGGGAGAGACAATGGGAAAAGCCTTTTCAAGCACAGGTTGGCTATATGTGTGTAACTACATTTAAAAATGCATATACCTTATGATCCAGAAAAATCCCCTTAAGATATGTACATACTTACGTACCTATGAGTATATATCCTATATAAATATCAGCATAAATGTGTGTACACATGCACATAAGGGTGTGGCATTTTTAGAAACAGAAAATTATAATTGATCTTCGTCAGTGAAGAGTTAGGTAAATAAATTATGCAAACTAGGGAAACTATTGCTTATCACTCAGAAATAAAACCCAAGTCCTTCCCATGGCTTGCAAAGGCCACCATGATCTCGTCTCTGCTTCCCTCTTCAACCTCACTTACCACCACTCTTTCGCTCTGCTGCTCCAGTCACAGAGGGCTCCTCACTGCTCCTCCTTCAGACCAAGGCTGTTCCACCCTCATGCACTTTGCTTTTGCTCTTGTTCTTCTTGGAAGGTTCTTTCCCTAGATATTTACCAGACTCACTCCCTCACTTCATTTGTGCCTCTGTCGAAATATCACCCCACAGTAGGCACCTTTCAATATGGCTCCAGTGGTCCCTCCTTCTGGTATTTGCACCCTCTATGATCCCTTCCCTTGGCGTGTGCCCTCGACCTGGTAACTTGCTACTAAGGAATAGAACATAACAAAAAAGGAGGGATGTCACTTCTGAGATCGATTATAACATACTGTGATTTCCATCTTGCTGACTCCGTCTCTCCCTCTCTGGCTCTTCTCTCTTGCTCACGGTGATGAAGCCAGCTGCCATGTTGTGAGCCACCCTATGGAGACGCCCATGTGACAAGGAACTCGGAGAAAGTTCCCAAACAGCCAGTGAGGAACTGAGGCCCTCAGAGAACAGCCTGTTGGACACTAATTCTTGCCAACAACCATGTGAGTTTGGAAGCAGATCCTTCCCTGTTTGAGCCTTCAGGTGACTAAAGATCTGGCTGACACCATTACGGCAGCCTGTGAGAGACTCAGAGCAGCTAAGCTGCTTCGGGACACCTGTCCTATAGAAACTGTGGGTTAATAAATATTGCTGCTTAAGCCATGAAGTTTTAGAAGAACATATTACACAGCTATAGATAACTGACGCAGAGCCCCTCAGAAAAGTCTTACACACCACGCAATCTAAACCGGCAGTGCCCTTTGCTGTACAATGTTGCCTTAACCTGCACTGTTTTTCCTCATGGCATGTGTCTTTTGGATATTTTATATGTTATTTGTTTGCTTGTGTATGTTTTTTTTTTCTCTACTAGAACATAAAGTCTCATGAGGGGCAAAACCTTTGTTTTGTGTACTGTTGTGTTCATAGAGCCTAGAGCAGTGCCTGACCTTAAGTGGGTGTTTGCATTCAATGGGTATTTGTGAAGGCAGGGATAATGTAACCCATAAAGGGAATGAGCCAGTCTTGCACATCCACGCATGGGAAAGTCTTCCAAGATATAACCCAAAGAGGGGAGGTAAATTGTGATTCAATCTACATATAGCACTCTTCCCTTTTCATGTCTAAGTTTTTATATCCATCAAAAAAATTGAAATGATTCATATCAAAGTGTTAGTGATTTTCTTTAAAAGACGAGATTATAGGGCTACGTCTTCTTAAACATTTCTATAATTTTTTAATGATCTGCAATGATTATTCTGGGATCATAAAAAACGAAGACATTTTATAGAATTTGTAAGGCCAACGATTTCCTTTTCGATGTTCTTGTGTAGTCTCTGGGTGAACCTCATGGGAGGCAGCCAGCCACTGCTCTGGAGAGGCATAGACCTCTCCTTTACAGTGGCCACAAACCCCTCTCCCTGCACCTTCCCCAGTCAGACTGCAATCTCTGGGCAGCCCACAGGAAGAGCTCATCTCTCTCCCACATGACAGACTGTCAGAAATCTAGCATGTTTTCTGCGAACATTTCTTGGCAATAATTACAGAATAGGAAAGAAGAGATTGAAAAGAAATAAAAAGACAGTACAGCAAAAATAACTCTTTTTGCAGCTGAGCCTTGAAGGGGTAAAGCTTCTGAGGAGCTAATGGATGGAGCAAAGGGCTCTCATCCTCTGTTGCACTTAGGGGTAAAGGTCTCTTGGGTATGCTAATGTTGGGCTTTGGTGAAAGCTCTGGTGAGGCCTCTGGGCACACAGGCTGGTTTGTCCTTGTCTATGCTGGGTGTGTCTGTGCAGGAAGGTACCCAGAGCTGTTCCCTTTAAAACTTCAGGTTTTCCTATAGATACAGAGCCAGTGTGGGAGAGAGAGGTGGATGGCAGCCTTGTCAGCATTCTGCACACATCTTGGTTTGGGCATGGTTTTTCATCAACCACCATGCAGTCAACTCTCTGGGCTCCTACTCCCCACCCCCGATACCCTATGTGCTCTTAAGGTTGCTGTATGCATTGACTGGGGTAGAAGCTAAGGTCTGAGAATAGAGCCTCAGGTTTTCTGTCTTCTGTGGGGTCTTCCATAACTGGTAGTGACAGCCAGGTAGATGCTCCAAGGGTGTGGCTGACTGAAAAAATGGTCACACTCACATTAGTGTGTGCCCTTTTCAAAGTATGCTCTGGCATAGTCTGACCACTACAGAGTACAGCAGGATTGTAGACTGTTCTTTCTGCGTTCTATACTTCCATGAATGTGACCTAAAATTGGAGAGGCTGCTTTTAGGCAATCAACTTGAACAATGGAAAGCTAAGGTAGAAGGGCCCACAGTGACCCCCTATCCCCCCACAACAGGCTGAATGCAAAAAGGTCACCAGTAGGGTGACCCACTCAAAATATCCATATGCCTGCCCTAGCTGGCCAATGGGTTATACCCAGACACACGTACCAAAAAAGGAAAATTCCACATGTTCCCGTACCTCCTCACCTTCCCCCTTAACTACAGCTCCCCACCAATGCCTTGTGGCAGATAGTCTCTCCTTTGCTGTCCTGCCTGCTGCTTCCTTGCCATGTATCCAATAAACTTCTATCTCCTTTGTTTTGCCTCAGATGAAGTCTTCCAGCGCATGTGCCACGGGCCTCCACCTGATCCAGTCACCCCACACTTGGTTG
This sequence comes from Panthera pardus, assembly GCF_024362965.1. Taxonomy (NCBI): domain Eukaryota; kingdom Metazoa; phylum Chordata; class Mammalia; order Carnivora; family Felidae; genus Panthera; species Panthera pardus. The sequence goes on from NW_026526721.1 coordinate 126,492,718, forward strand.
CCCCTCCCTACAAAAATTACATTTTTTTTTGGCAGTTAAATTAAGAGGTTGTATAACTTAGGGACGCTTGGGTGGCTCAGTTGGTTAAGCGTCTGACTTTTGACTTCAGCTCAGGACATGATCTCATGGTTCATGGGATTGAGCCATGAACCCATGTTGGGCTCTGAGCTGACAGCACGAAGCATGCTTGGGATTCTTGTTCTCTCCCCCCCCCCTCTCAAAATAAATAAACATTAAGAAATTAAAAAAAAAATTAATCACTTATATAACTTAGTCCTCTTGTTCCCCAAGCTTTTCTCCTTAGTTTAAAGGAATTGTCAGATACTCTTTCTTTAAATGTTGCTTTAATTATGGAATATTTCAAAGATACAGTATTTTGAGTATTTCAAACAAATGCCTGTGGACCTATTCCTTGAAGATAACAAGTATCTATTTTGTCAGTTACTTCAGTTTTTTTGAGAAATAAAATGTACAAATAAATTCAAAGCCTCCTTTATTTTTCATTCTTTGTTCATCATCTCTTTATCCCAAGAGATAAATATTATTCTGAAATTGGTGTGTATCTTTCCCATCCATGTTTTATGTTTTATTATATATGCATACATCTATCAAAATAAAGTGTCCATCTATAATGTATCAAATCTTATTGTCTAATGATTCTATAACTCAGTATTGGGTCTTCAATATTGATTCATAGAAACCAAATCTATGCGTTCTAATTACTGTCTTCTCAGAGTGTCATAATATGTCTGCTCCCCAGCAGCTATGTATGGAGTTTCTCATTTCTAGATTTTCATATCATCCCTTAGTTTTATCAGACTTTTTAAAATTATCAACTTGATAAATATAAAATGATATCTCATTTTAATTTGCATTTTTCTCGTTACTAGTGAGGTTGGCCAACTCATGCATTTATTTGCCTTTCAGATTTTCTCTTTTATCAATTGCCTTTTCTTACTTTAAAAAGTAACCATAATAACTTCCCTCTCTGAGTGCAGAGCCGTGAGGAGTTCCCATCATACTGACTTGGGGCTGAGACATGTGACTTGCTTTGGCCAATGACATGAGAAAATGTGAGTCTTGGAAAGACCCAAGAATAGTGCTTGATTTTTCTCACTGCTCTTGGGAACTCTGCAACTACTACCATGTGGAGAAGCCCAGACTAGCTGGCCAGATGATGACAGACTTGTAGCCCAGGAACCTTCATTAGTCTTGCCAAGTGCCAAACATGAGTGAGGCCAAGGATCATCAGCTGACTGCAAACACAAGTGAGCCCAGCTAACCCCTCAGTGAAGAGAGCTTTCCCTCTGAACCCAGCCTGGATTGCCAACTGTGAGCAAGTGGAAGGCTGCTATTTTAAATCAATAAATATTGAATGATTTGATATACAGATAAAGTTCATTTATACACATATTTTACCCATTTCCCCCTTTTGATTGCTTGACCTTATCCTATTGCTAAGCTCTTTCTTTTTTTTTTTGATTAAAAAAAAACTTTTTTAACGTTTATTTTTGAGAGAGAGAGAGACAGAGCACGAGTGGGGGAGGGGCAGAGAGAGAAGGAGACACAGAATCCGAAGCAGGCTCCAGGCTCTGAGCAGCGGGCACAGAGCCCGATGCAGGGCTCAAACTCACGAACTGTGAGATCATGACCTGAGCCGAAGTCCGATGCTTAACCAACTGAGCCACCCAGGCGCCCCACTAAGCTCTTTCTTAACATGACATTTCTCATGTAACTCCGAGTACATTTATGAAGTAGACATTGCTATCATCATTATCACCATTTCATAGATGAGGAAACTAGAATTAAAGAGGTTTAGTGACTTGTCAAGGATCATGCAACTAACAAGCAGGAAAGGTGGGATTCGAATCCATGGCTCTCTCACTATAGAGCGCAAGCTCTTAAGGCATTTTTCACTGCCCTGCTTCTCTCACACATTGAATTCAGTCTCAGTGGAAATGCTTTAGGGTAAGGAACTATGCCACATCTCTTCTTAAACTGTTTTTTTTTTTTTTTTAACTCTGGTTTAGAAATTTTTGTTTTCAGTGGTGTGTTGGAACCAGCTCATACTGGTCATGAGAGCCAGTGTGAGTATCTCTTCCCAATTCTGAGTACAGTGACATCACATCAGTACCTTGACATTGGCTGTGGTAGAAATATTCATACCATAGGAATCAGCAAAAGCTACAAACCAGGCCATTTTTTTTTTCTTCCACAGAGCTGGTTTACCAGCACATCAAAAACTGGGCTGAGTTTCTATCTTTTCCATATACCTTGTTATATCTGTCTATCTCAGTTGCTTGTTAGCATAATTTTGGGATATGAGTCCATCACCCAAAATATTTATTATCCCTCTTCACTTTATACTATCCACAGGTAAGTATAACTTCCATGTCTTCATTGGGCCATCAGCTAGCCTGTTAGGGTTGGGAGTAGAGACCCCTCTCCAGGTTCACTTGCTTCATTAATCAACACTTTCATTGCACTACTAATAGACAATAGTCACTGAGTATTTACTATGTGTCAGCAGTATTCTAAGCCTTTTAATTGTATTTAAATATGTAATCTCTTCAACAACCCTATAAAGTATGAATTTGAGGCACAAGAAAACTTAATTCTGTTCTTTAGGGGTCTACAATAGCTAGCCAACAACTGAACTAGGATTCAAACTCAGTTTGCTACCTTCCTTTATCCAACTGTGTTTTGGTCCAACCCTTGAGACTCTGTCTGTTCTACAAGGATATGGAGGCTGGGAGGGGTGTTGGATCCAGTGAGCAGCCGTAGGATTTGGTGGGCAGTAGAGAGCCATTGAAAGTTTTTGAGTGGGAGAGTGATTTTTTTTTTTTCACACGGTACTTAAGATATTTTGTCAGACTAGAGTATGATAGATTTCCCCAACTGGAAGAAGGACCAGGGGCAGGAAAAACATTTGGGGGCATTATAGCCATCATTTAGAGTGTGATGATGCCTATGGAAATGAAACCATCATCTGCATGTGGCTTTCATTCTAACTGGGTCAGGCTCCTCACTGACTCAGTTCCGTTGCCAATAGCTATTTCCCCGGTCCAGGGCACACCTTCTATCTGCTTTATCTCTTTAAAATTTTTTTTTAATGTTTATTTATTTTTGAGAGAGAGAGAGAGAGAGAGAGAGAGAGAGATAAAGTGAGTGCAGGGTGCAGGGGAGGGCCAGAGAGAGAGGGAGATATAGAATCTGAAGCAGGCTCCAGGCTCTGAGCTGGAGCCGGACGCAGGGCTTGAACTCATGAACTGTGAGATCATGACCTGAGCTGAAGTCAGATGCTTAACTGACTGAGCCATACAGGAACCCCCGCTTTATTTCTTTATATATAAAAATAGTTAAAATGTAACCACAGATATATTGCTATTATTGAGCTCTCCCCCCTACCACCCCCAACATCATTCCCCTTAGGTACCTGTCACCTGATTTCTATAGTTTTGATGTAATAATTTGCCACGTATTTGTCATTCCTCACCAGTGAGTCCTTAGGTTCCTCAAGGGCAGAGACTGCACCTTGTACTTTGGCATGCTCTACTGTGCTGAGATCATCAGAGTTACCCCATAAGTGCTTGTGGAATATAAGAATGCATAAATAACTCTCCATTTTTTTCCCACTGGCAAGCTCATTGACAATAGGTGCCTGGAGTAATATAATTAGGAAGCTCCAAAATAAAATTGTGTTAAGGAACTACTTAAATGCTGTAAAGGAAAGTAGAGAAGACAGCCAATTAGTACCTACGAGCACCCATGATTTCTACATAATAGAAGAAGTCATTTATTGGATTTAGTTGACTTAGGTTCCTGGCTGCAGGCTATCCCCTGAGTCCTTAATTGCTTCATCCAAAAGGAGGAAGAAAAGGGTTCAGAACCGGGTTATAAAGTGTCCAGATGAGAAACCCCAAACCCTGGCTAATTTGAGAATACAACTCGAGAACCAAGGAGCCTGTATGAGGGGGGTAGAACCACCAACTACTGAGCATCTGGTTGCAGATACTATACTGAGCACATTTTCTTTTGGTCTCCATCACAACCTGCTAGGTATGTCTTGGTACCCCTTTGAAAGATGAGAAAACTAGCTCTAAAAGGATGTATAACTCACCTGAGAGTACACAGCTGGTAAGAAACAGACAAGAGATTCAAATTCACTTCTATCTGGCTCCACAAACAATGCTCTATTGTTTACATACAGGACTAGGCTGGTAATATCAATGTGTGAATTAGGCTGAGTATAAGAAATTGGGAGAAGTGTGCAAGTCCTGTTTTAAGACATTCACAATCAAACTTTCAAAAACCGTTAGCTAGGGGAACCTGGGTGGCTCAATTGGTTAAGCTACTGACTTCGGCTCAGGTCATGATCTCGCAGTTCATGGGTTCAAGCTCCATGTCAGGCTCTGTCATGACAGTTCAGAGCCTGGAGCCTGCTTCAGATTCTGTCTCCCTCTCTCTCTGCCCCTCCCCCAATCACGCTCTGTCTGTCCTTCTGTATCTCTCTCAAAAATAAAATTAAGACATGGGGTGCCTGAGTGGCTCAGTCGACTGAGTGTCCAACTGCAGCTCAGGTCATGATCTTGTGATTCATGAGTTTGAGTCCTACATCCGGCTCTGTGCTGACAGCTCAGAGTCTGGAGCCTGTTTCAGATTCTGTGTATCCCTCTCTGTGTCCCTCCCCTGCTCGTGCTCTTTCTCTTTCTCTCAAAATAAATAAATAAACAAATTACATTTTAAAAAATTTTTTTAAATAAAATTAAATGGAGGAGCCAAGATGGCGGAACAGCATGGAAGTTTTTTGTGTGTCTCATGTCCATGAAATACAGCCAGACCAACACTAAACCATCCAACACACCTAGAAAAGTGATTGGAGGATTAACACAACAATCTGCACAACCTGAACCACAGAATTCAGCAGGTATGCGGCGCAGAGAGGTGAATATGGGGAGGGAGAAGCCACAAGAGGTAGGGAACCACATTTGTTGGCAGAGAGAGAGGATGGAGACTGGGGAGGGGGGGAGAATAGGGGAAAAGCACCCCTCCCCCAAAGCAGCTGGAGGGCAAGTGGAAAATTGGAAACAGCTGCAGGGACCAAACTAAAAAGGGAGAAAGGAGAAAGGAGCGGGTTTAAATTCCATTAAGACTGTAAACAAGGGGAGTGCAAAGGCTGCAACTCCGCAGCTCCATACCTGGCAGTGCTCTGGTGGGAAGGGCGAATCCCCAGGAACAGAGTAGCGTCCAGGAGGTTCTTGGGCCACACGGGAGAAAAGCGGTTCCACTGCTGGAAGGACATTTGGTAGAGACTGTTGAAGCCACCTGGTCCCAGCAGACCCTAGAAAACGGCCACATTTGCTGGTGCTGGAACAAGGGTGAAGCCTGGTGCCAGATGTATGTTGTGATTTTCCATAATCCCTGAAACGCTGCTGCTACACTGTCTCGCGAATTTTCCTGGGGCAGGCTGGCACCTGGCTGCAGTCTCGAGGCACCGGCAGCATCAGAGTCCAGCAAGCATTCCTGGGTGCAGCCGACATTCGTCCATTGCTCATTCGGCCATTGCTCAGTGAGACCCTCCTGCAGAGAGGTGGAGCGGGTCAAAGCCGCGGTCCTTCGGAAGTAAGGGGCCGGGGAAAATATCCGCATCTGAGACAACACTTGGGAGAGAGGTACTGCCTGGGGCCTGGTCATGGAGAGTGGAAGAGCGGGGAGTGGACGAGACTGAAGACAGAGGACCGGTGCGCAATTGCTGATCCGGGAGAACAGACCGGGTGGCTGGATGGCGCCATTTCCACTGCTACTGCACATGTGCATGCGCACCAACGAGCCCTGCAGCAATCCACCCCAGTAGGCTAGCAGCGCCATCTAGTGGAAGGTGGAGTTGTTACACTGAGCCCCGCCCAACTTCACTCTTTAAGAATACAAGTCTCACCGCCAGCTTAGTTTATGGACTATAAAATGCTACATAGACTGACTTCTAGGGGAAAACTAAGTAATTTCAGTGCTACTTCAATCTGTTAGTAGGTTCATCTACTCAATTTTCTTTCTTTTTTTTCTTTTTCTCTTTTACACTTCTTTTTCTTGAATAAATAAAAAATTCATTTTTATTTTCGCTTTTTATTAAAAATATTTTCTTTAATTTTTATTACTATATTTGTTACTTTTGTGTAAATCTTTTCAAACTCTATTTTACTTCCATCATTTTATTTTAGTCTACTGCAGTGTATTTACCTTCTCAAATTTTCAAACACTTTCCTTTTTTTCTTTCTTTTTCTCTTTTCTCTTTTTCATTTCTTTTCTTTTTCTTGAATGCAGAAAGAGAAAAACTTCATTTTTACTTTCAATTTCTATTAAAATATTTTTATTCAACAGTTTTACTATCTTTTTTGCTTTTATGTAAATTTTTTCAAATTCTATTTTACTTCCATCATTTTATTTTAGTCTACTACAGTGTATTCATTTTTTTAATTTTCACATGATTTCCTTTTGTTCCTTTTTTAAAATCTTTTTTCTCTTTTTCATTTATTTTCTTTTTTCTTGAATACAGAAAAGGAAAAAAATCATATTTATTTTTAATTTTTATTAAAAATATTTTTCTTTAATTTTTTCTACTATATTCTTTATTTTGTGTATATTTTTTCAAATTCTATTTTACCCCCATCATCTCATTTTAGTCTACTTCAGTGTATTCATTTTTTCAAATTCTCAAACGATTTCCTTTTCTTTTTTCTCCCCCCCCCACTTTTGTTTCTCTAATCTGTCAAACCACTTTCAACACCCAGAACAAAACACACATAGGATCTAGCATCATCTATTCGATGTGTGTGTGTGTTTAATTTTTAATTTTAATATTTTTTTAATTTTAATTTTTTAATTTCAATTTTTCTATCTCATTAATTCATTTTCTCCCTTCAAGAGGACAAATAGAAGGAATTCATCCCCCCAAAAAGAGCACGAAAAAACGACAGCCAGGGATTTAACCAACACAGATACAAGCAAGATGTCTGAACCAGAATTTAGAATCACAATAATAAGAATACTAGTTGGAGTTGAAAATAGATTAGAATCCCTTTCTGCAGAGACAAAAGAAGTAAAAAATATCCAGAATGAGATTAAAAATGCTATAACTGAGCTGCAATCAAGATGGATGCAGCCGCAGGAAGGATGGACGAGGCAGAACAGAGAATCAGCGATACAGAGGACAAACTTATAGAGAATAATGACACAGAAAAAAAGAGGGAGACTGAGGCAAAAGAGCATGATTTAAAAATTAGAGAAATCAGTGACTCATGAAAACAGGATCAACATTAGAATCATAGTGGTCCCAGAAAACGAAGAGACAGAAAAAGGGGTAGAAGGGTTATGTGAGCAAATCATAGTAGGAACTTTTCCTAACCTGGGGAAAGACACAGACTTCAAAATCCAGGAAGTACAGAGGACTCCCACTAGATTCAACAAAAACCGACTGTCAACAAGGCATATCATAGTCAAATTCACAAAATACTCAGGCAAGGAAAGAATTAGGAAAAGCAGCAAGGAAAAAAAAAAAAGTCCTTAACCTACAAGGGAAGACAGATCAGGTTTGCAACAGACCTATCCACAGATAGCTGGCAGGCCAGAAAGGAGTGGCAGGATATATTCAGTGTGCTGAATCAGAAAAATATGCAGCCAAGAATTCTTTATCTGGCAAGGTTGTCATTCAAAATAGAAGGAGAGATAAAAAGTTTCCCAGACAAACAAAGATTAAAGGAGTTTGTGACCATTAAACCAGCCCTGCAAGAAATTTTAAGGGGGACTCTCTGAGGGGAGAAAAGATGAAAATATATGTATATAAATAAATAAAGACCAAAAGCAACAAAGATTAGAAAGGACCAGAGAACACCACCAGAAACTCCAACTCTACAAGCATCATAATGGCAGCAAATTCATATCTTTCAGTACTCACTCTAAACCTCAATGGACTCAATGCTCCAATCAAAAGACATAGGGTAACAGAATGGGTAAGGAAACAAGATCCATCTAGATGCTGTTTACAAGAGACCCACTTTAGACCTAAAGACACTTTCAGATTGAAAATAAGGGGATGAAGAACCATCTATCGTGCTAATGGTCAACAAAAGAAAGCCGGAGTAGCCATACTTATATCAGACAATCTGGACTTTAAAATAAAGACTGTATCAAGAGATGCAGAAGGGCATTATATCATAATGAAGGCATCTATCCACCAAGAAGACCTAACAATTGTACACATTTATGTGCCAAATGTGGTGGCACCCAAATATATAAATCAGTTAATCACAAACATAAAGAAACTCATGGATAGTAATACCATAATAGTAGGGGACTTCAACACCCCAATCACAGCAATGGACAGATCATCTAATCAAAAAATCAACAAGGAAACAATGGATTTGAATGACACACTGGACCAGATGGACTTAACGGATATATTCAGAACATTTCATCCTAAAGCAGTAGAATACACATTCTTCTCCAGTTCACGTGGAACGTCCTCCAGAATAGACTGTATACTGGGACACAAACCAGCCCTCAGTAAGTACAAAAAGATCGAGATCATACCATGCATATTTTCAGACCACAACGCTATGAAACTCAAAATCAACCACAAGAAAAAATTTGGAAAGGTAAAAGATACTTGGAGACTGAAGAACATCCTATTAAAGCATGAGTGGGCTAACCAAGAAGTTAAAGAGGAAATTAAAAAGTATATGGAAGCCAATGAAAGTGATAACACCACAACCCAAAACCTCTGGGATGCAGCAAAGGTGGTCATAAAAGGAAAGTATATAACAACCCAGGCCTTCCTAAAGAAGGAAGAAAGATCTCAGATACACAACCTAACCTTACACCTTAAGGAGCTGGAAAAAGAACAACAAATAAAACCCCAAACCAGCAGAAAACAGGCAATAATAAAGATTAGAGCAGAAATTAATGCTATAGAAACCAAAAAAAAAAAAACAAAACAAAACAAAACCCAAATAACAAAAAAACAAAAAAACAAAAAACAAACAAACAGTAGAACAGATCAATGAAACCAGAAGCTGGTTCTTTGAAAGAATTAACAAAATTGATAAACCACTAGCCAGTTTGATCAAAAAGAAAAGGGAAAGGACCCAAATGAATAAAATCAAGAATGAAAGAGGAGAGATCACAACGAACATAACAGAAATAAAAACAATAATAAGAGAATATTTTGAGCAATTATACACCAATAAAATGGGTAATCTGGAAGAAATGGACAAATTCCTAGAAACATATACACTACCAAAAGTGAAACAGGAAGAAATAGAAAACTTGAACAGACCCATAACCAGTAAGGAAATCAAATTAGTAATCAAAACTCTGCCAAAAAACAAGAGTCCAGGGCCAGATGGCTTTCCAGGGGAATTCTACCAAACATTTAAGGAAGAGTTAAGACCTATTCTCTTGAAACTGTTCCAAAGAACAGAAATGGAAGGAACACTTCCAAACTCTTTCTATGAAGTCAGCATTACCTTGGTTCCAAAACCAGACAGAGACCCCACTGAAAAGGAGAACTATAGACCAATTTCCCTGATGAACACGGATGCAAAAAGCCTCAACAAGATATTAGCCAACCGGATCCAACAATACATTAAAAAAGTTATTCACCACGACCAAGTGGGATTTATACCTGGGATGCAGGGCTGGTTCAATATCCACAAAACAATTAACGTGATTCATCACATCAATAAAAGAAAGAACAAGAACTCGATGATCCTCTCAATAGATGCAGAGAAAGCATTAGACAAAATACAGCATGCTTTCTTGATAAAAGCCCTCAAGAAAGTAGGGATAGAAGGCGCATACCTCAAGATCATACAAGCCATATATGAACGACCCAACGCTAGTATCATGCTCAATGGGGAGAAACAGAGCTTTCCCCCTAAGGTCAGGAACAAGACAGGGATGTCCACTGTCACCACTGTTATTGAACATAGTATTGGAAGCCTTAGCCTCTGCAATCAGACAACACAAAGAAATAAAAGGCATCCAAATCAGCCAGGAGGAGGTCAAACTTTCACTCTTCGCAGATGACATGATACTCTATATGGAAAACCCTAAACGTCCACCAAAAAACTGCTAGAAGTGATTCATGAATTCAGCAAAGTCGCAGGATATAAAATCAATGCCCAGAAATCAGTTGCGTTCTCATACACCAACAATGAAGCAACAGAAAGAGAAATCAAGGAATCGATCCCATTTACAATTGCACCAAAAACCATAAAATACCTAGGAATGAATCTAACCAAAGAGGTGAAAAATCTATACACTGACAACTATAGAAAGGTTATGAACGAAATTGAAGAAGACGCAAAAAAAAAAAAAAAAAAAAAAAATAGGAAAAAGATTCCATGCTCCTGGATAGGAACAACAAATATTGTTAAAATGTCGATACTACTCAAAGTAATCTACATATTCGATGCAATCCCTATCAAAGTAACACCAGTATTCTTCACAGAGCTAGAACATATAATCCTAAAATTTGTATGGAACCAGAAAAGACCCCGATTAGCCAAGGTGATCTTGAAAAATAAAACCGAAGCAGGAGGCATCACAATCCCAGACTTCAAGATATACTACAAAGCTGTCATCATCAAGATGGTATGGTACTGGCACAAGAACAGACACTCAAATCAATGGAACAGAATAGAGAACCCAGAAATGGACCCACAAACGTATGGCCAACTCATCTTTGACGAAGCAGGAAAGAATATCCAATGGAATAAAGACAGTCTCTTCAGCAAGTGGTGCTGGGAAAACTGGACAGAGACATGCAGAAGAATGAACCCGGACCACTTTCTTACACCAGACACAAAAATAAACTCAAAATGGATGAAAGACCTAAACGTAAGACAGGAAGCCATCAAAATCCTTGAGGAGAAAGCAGGCAAAACCCTCTTTGACCTTGGCCACAGCAACTTCTTACTCAACACGTCTCCGGAGGCAAGGGAAACAAAAGCAAAAATGAACTACTGGGGCCTCATCAAAATAAAAACCTTCTGCACAGCGAAGGAAACAATCAGCAAAACTAAAAGAAAACTGACAGAATGAGAGAAGATATTTGCAAGCAACATATCAGATAAAGGGTTAGTATCCAAAATCTATAAAGCACTTATCAAACTCAACACCCAAAAAACAAATAATCCAGTGAAGAAATGGGCAAAAGACATGAATAGACACTTCTCCAAAGAAGACATCCAGATGGCCAACCGACACATGAAAAAATGCTCAGCATCACCCATCATCAGGGAAATACAAATCAAAACCACAATGAGATACCACCTTACACCTGTCAGAATGGCTAACATTAACGACTCAGGCAACAACAGATGTTGGCGAGGATGCAGAGAAAGAAGGTCTCTTTTGCACTGCTGGTGCAGCCAGCTCTGGAAAACAGTATGGAGGTTCCTCAAAAAACTAAAAATAGAACTACCCTACGACCCAGTAATTGCAGTACTAGGCATTTATCCACAGGATACAGGTGTGCTGTTTCGAAGAGACACGTGCACCCCATTGTTTATATCAGCACTATCAAAAATAGCCAAAGTATGGAAAGAGCCCAAACGTCCATCGATGGATGAATGGATAAAGAAGATGTGGTATATATACACAATGGAGCATTACGCAGCAATCAAAAAGAATGAAATCTTGGGGCGCCTGGGTGGCTCAGTTGGTTAAGTGTCTGGTTTTGGCTCAGGTCATGATCTCATGGTTTGTGAGTTCGAGCCCCACACAGGCTCTGTGCTGACAGCTTGGAACCTGGAGTCTGCTTTGGATTCTTTGTCTCCCTCTCTCTCTATCCCTCCTCGACTAGTGTTCTGTCTCTCTCTGCCTCTCAAAAATAAATAAATGTTAAAAAAAATTTTTTTCAAAAGAATGAAATCTTGCTATTTGCAACTACATGGATGGAACTAGAGGGTATTATGCTAAGCGAAATTAGTCGGTCACAGAAAGACCAATATCATATGACTTTACTCATATGAGGACTTTAAGATACAAACAGATGAACATAAGGGAAGGGAAGAAAAAATAATATAATAACAGGGAGGAGAACAAAACATAAGAGACTCTTAATTATGGAGAACAAACAGAGGGTTGCTGGAGGGGTTATGGAAGGGGAGATGGGCTTAATGGGTAAGGGGCATTAAGGAATCTACTCCTGAAATCATTGCTGCACTGTATGCTGACTAACTTGGATGGAAATTAAATAAATCAACAAATAATTAAAAAAAAAAAGATTACTACTTCTAGGCTTACCCTCCAGCCTTTCTTAAGACTAGAATCAACATCCTCATTGGCAAAGCCAGAGGCATGGCAGAAAGAACCCTCACCAAAGAAGATATATTTTCAGGGTGAGGAATGTGGAACAAGTCTCTTTCTCCCCTGGGTGGGTATGTAGGGGCTTTATTATTAGCTTTCAGATTTGAATGAAGAAATAACATTAATTTATTCAACATGAGCACCTAGAGTGGGACAGGAACTGTGCAAAGCAATGGCAGTATGTGGGTGAATAGTTAGGTCATCATTCTGAAGAATGGTGTGGCCTAGTGAGAAAATAGACATATGCCTCAATAATCTTTTTTAGTAATTAAAATACATGAATAAAATTCCATGCTGACAAATGCGGACTCTACCAATACTGATGAATGTAGAGGGGGAAAACTAAGATACACACAAACAAGTACAGGCATTATGCTAGATGCTATAGTACTATGTGCAAAAAGCTATGGAAGCCTGGGGAGGGAGTATGGCCAAGTCTACCCAGAAGGGGTAAAAGGAGGTAATAACTGAGCTGAGTCCTGTGGGATCAGGAGTTTAGAATCAGATAATGGGAACAATATCTGCTTAAGTTTTAAAGAACAAAAGGTCATAGTTGAAGATAAGTAAGGGTTCAGGTAGGTTGGAGTACGAATACAGGATGAAATTTGGGAAAAATAAGACAAGATACAGAGGTCATTGCCAAATTGGCTTTGAAAATGACAAGTTTGGACTTGATCCTGAAGACAGTTGGGGGCAGTCTTTGAAGTATTTAAACTAGGACAAAGAGGAAGATTGGTAGGTCATCCAACATCAGAGTGGGTGGTGAACTGAGAGTCATGGAGGCAAGGAAACTGGTCTGAGGTGGAATGAGGGGCCTGCACTGGATCTGCGACAGTAGATTATATTTTTTTTTAATTTTTTTTTCAACGTTTTTTATTTATTTTTGGGACAGAGAGAGACAGAGCATGAACGGGGGAGGGGCAGAGAGAGAGGGAGACGCAGAATCGGAAACAGGCTCCAGGCTCCCAGCCATCAGCCCAGAGCCTGACGCGGGGCTCGAACTCACAGACCGTGAGATCGTGACCTGGCTGAAGTCGGACGCTTAACCGACTGCGCCACCCAGGCGCCCCAACAGTAGATTATATTTAAGAGACATAGGCAAAGTAGACTTGAAATAAGTCCATGATGTGTTCGTGTGTGGATAAAGAAAGAGGAAGTCAGTTTAACTGAAAGTTTATGTCTTGAATAACAGGTTCAATAGTGGTCTCATTCACAGACACAGGGAAAGCAAAGGGGAAGACTCACATGAGGGAGGTGGCTCACCTGAGCTCTCTACCTCCCTCTATTCCCTGCCTCCTGTTAGCCCTTCTTCTCATTCTCAGCCTGCTTTTCCAATTTAGGTGCTGAGATGCCTTGTTAACTCATTTTGGATCCATCCTAGGGAATATGCAGGGAACATGCCATCCTTCAATCCCCTTTCCTCCAACCTTTACTCTCCTCAATCTCACTGTGGTGGGCAAGATAATAGACCCCCAAAGGTGGCCTAATCCCTGACACCTGTGACTGTGTTATCTTACATAACAAAAGGGACTTTGCAATGTGATTACAGTTAAGAACATTGAGATGGGAGTTTATTTTGGATCACCAGGTTACTGAGTCCTTAAAAGCAGAGAACATTTTCAGGCTGTGGAGAACCAGAGTGATGGCAGTGAGAGAAAGACTTAGCCTGCCATTGTTGGCTTGCAAGATGGAGGAAGGGCCAAAAAATGCAAATAGCTTCCAGAAGCTGGAAAAGGCCAGGGGACAGATTCTCTCCTAGAGCTTTCAGAAGAGAACATAACCTTCCTAATGCCTTGATTTTGGCTCAATGATACCCACATCAGATTTTTGACCTTCAGAACTACATGGTAATAAATTTGTTTTAAGCCATCAAGGTTGTGATAATTTTTTACAGCAGCATACCCATGAAAACCTACTGCATTCATTTCAGGGACATTCTCCAAATTTAATTCCCTCCTGGAAGCAATCGACAGCTTTTTTAAAAAGAATCTATAGGAAGGAGAGACCCAGGGGCCCCTTTTAATATCAACAGTCCTGGGGTCCCTAGAGGGCCAGGACTCTAAAATAAAAGTATTTCATTTCACGGAAGTAGATGAGATAATCTGGTGGGAGGGTTAGCAGTGAGGTGAGAGAGAGCCCTAGGAAAGGAGACAAGTCAGTTAATGAGATTGGGCGGGAGGGAGAGAAAGGGAAAACAAAGATGGCACATCAGCAAAACCAGGAAAGGACAACATTTCAGTGGTGGGTGTTGGTCAGAAGCATTAAATTCTATGGAGAAGAGAAAATTGAATTTGACAACAGCCAGGTCATTAGTGGTCTTCAAAGGAAGCATTTCAGTGAAGAAACAGGGCAAAAGCCAGAATGCAGAGGACGGGAGAGAGACTAGAGAAAGAATTAAGAAGTAAATAAGCTGTGAGCAGTCCTTTAGAAAAGACTATGCATTATTCATCTTTATATCTGTTATACTCAGCACAATGCCTGGAACACAGTGGGTGCCCATTAAACGTTGACTTGAGCGAAGTACTAGAATCTATAGATATAGACCAGCACTTCTCAAACTGTACTGTGCACACAAATCACCTGGGAATTCCAAAATAGTAGGTCTGGGGTGCACCTGAGATCCTACATTTCCAATAACCTCCCAGATGATGCTGATGATGGGGCTGGTCTGTGAACCTCACTTTGAGTAGCAACAATGTAGGTCACCCAATCAATCAGCAACCATGACCTCTCTTGTTTCCTGGGTAATGTTTTGATCCCAGAGACCAGAATGATTTCTGGAACTAAGATTTGCTGATCCCAAGGACCACATCTGTACAGTGGGGCCAAGCCAGGCACCGACCAAAGCCCAGCACTTGGGAGTAAACATTCACAACAGGCTCTGTATCCCAAACCCTTCACACTGCAGCACTTTTCACAATTCCCTATAAGTTCAATACCACCACCAACTCCTCCCTCCCCAACATAACTATTTACATCTCACCACTGACAATACAAAGGGTGAGACTTTGATCTCAGGGGTTCCAAATGTATAGGTTTCAAATGAGCCACCTGGATCAGGATACTCTCAGCAGAGCTACTGCTCAGAAAAGGACATGCCTCTCAGTACCTTCCCACATGGGCAGCAGGGGCACTAGGCTACAGGCAGACATCCTACAAGACAAACTTGGAGAATGTGAATAACCGCAATCTTATCTATCTACCCATATACCAATAAAAAAGAAAAGCTATTAAACATCTTAATATAAAATTTCAGGCAGGGTATCACTAAATGGTATCACCATAGATATGGCAATGTAGGATGCCAGAAGGCAATGTTAGCCTTTATTAAGAGATATTATCAAGAAGGGCACCTAGGTGGCTCAGTCAGTTAAGCATTCAACTCTTGGTTTGAACTCAGGTCCTGATCTTATGGTTGGTGAGATTGAGCCCCACTATATGCTTGAGCTGACAGCATGGAGCCTGCTTGAGATTCTCCCTCTTCCTCTTTCTCGGCCCCTCCCTTTCACATGCTCTCTCTCTCTTTCTCTCTCAAAATAAATAAACAAACATCTAAACAAAGAGAGATATTATCAGGGAAACTCAATGGGAAAGTAGTTTGGAAAACTGGCAAGGCAGGTCTTTCCCCTTAAAGTGAGTGCCCATCACAGTTCATCCCCTAATCACATAATGGTAGCTCAGTTTTTATGTTGTTTCAGCCCATTAGAGGGATTTGATCCATGGGAAAGAGAAGTAGACTAGCAAATAAATGTCACTGAATCACCTCTCTTTCATCTGAAAGTCACATAAAACTTCATTCTAATTGGCTAAAGCAAAAGAGAATTTATTTGCCTACATTGATGAACAATCTTTAGATGGGGCACAATTCAGGGTTTAAACAATATCCCAAGTATTATCTTACAACTCTGCTGCCTCTGGGTTGACTCCAAGTCCAGGCTGTACATGAAACCCAGTAGTTTCAATCTTTGTGTTACAACAATCTAGGAGAGTCCACATCCCTTAGGAGACAACCAAAGTCCTGGGTTGGGGCCCATTGATCCCACCTGGGTTGAGTGTTCATCACTATATAGATGTTGAGGTAGGGAAAAAAATGCCCCCACCTGATTGGTTTAGCCTGGCCATGTGTTCTACTCTGAGGTCATCTTCTTGGTCAGAAACTGAAAGGAGGAAGGATTCCCCTCCATCCAATCAAGGTCCCATTTCCTCAGGAATGGAAAGTGACGCAAAGAGGAAACTGTAGCAAATGCCCACCGTACACAAGTTTGGCCCAAGTCTATTACAATGAGAGAAATCCAGACTCTTGGTACACCAACCTCCCACATTTAGAGAACAGGGAACTGTCAAATTCTGTATGACTGAAGACTGGCTTGAAGGTACTGTGTTTCCTAGCAGCGCCAGAAGTAAAACTCAGTAACCAATGCTGTTGGGAAGTTTAAGAGCCTTTCACATCATAATGCAGTTGGTGTATATGTGTGCTTCCTACTTCTCAAAGATATTGTGTTGACCAGTCCCTCAACAACCCAAAGAAATCATCAAAGCTATTCTTCATTTCAATCTAGCTCACCCAAAATCTGGGCTAGCCTAATAACTAACACTCCTGCACTCATTCTGGGTATTTATTGAGAGACATCACAGTATGGTGGTAAAAAACATGAATTTGGGAGCCAGAAAGCACTGATTTCAAGTTCCTATTCTATCCCTTTAGCTAGGTATTTATCCCTTTAGTTTATTTAGTCTCTTTGAAGCCCCATTTCCCATATGTTTGTGAGGATTCCCTGAGATGATAATGTTTGTAAAGTACTTAGCACAGTATATAATATGCAGAAAGTACTCAATACACATTCTTGTTACGGCCTACTATGTGCCGGATACTCTGCTAGGCTCTAGGCCCCAGGGCTGAATTAGATATAACAACAGAATATTAAAATGAGATGAGATATTAAAGAATAGGTGGTCTATCTCTGCCCAAGAAATCTATGACCAAGAGGAGGAAAGGACTTGCCCAAAGTAACAGGCTCAGATAGCAGAGCTGGAGTAAGACTAATTCTCCTGACTCCATCTTTGTGCAAAGCTTCAAATCTCTGTGAAGAAGGTTCTAAACCGGTTAAGATAAGCAGGCATCCAAAAGATTATTGTTTCAAGCTGTGGAGATACAGATTCCTTTTCAGCTTAGATTCTTAAACCTGCCCTGCGGCCCAGCTACCCCAGTCCCCAATTACTACCTGATGATGCGTGCCCTGCAGCTTGTCTTTGCCAGCTCAAGATTGGTGGCAAGGAAAGAAGGGCAGTGGCTCACATCCCAGTTCTGAAGCAGTGTCCTGCAGCAGGTGGCTGATGTCCAGCACCCCTTGGAGCAGGTGAGGCAGATTATAATCACTGAGTAGGTAAGAAAGCAGATCAGGAAGGGAGGGAGCCATGTCCCCGGCACCAATTCCCAAAATGTAACAGAACAGACCTCTGCAGATGGGCGTCTACTTTGTGTGTCACAAACACCAACCAGTCATCTAATCATAAGTATATCATATCATCCTGGTCCCTTGGCAAAGCCCTAAGGGCCCTAACTTAGATCTAGGACCCCAGCCAACTCTTGATGCTGTCTTTCATTTGTTTTGGCTTCTGGCAGGGAGTGCTGCTAATGGATATGAGCCACCCTGAAAGTCATATACAGGGGTTTTTAATTCCAGTCCAGATGGGTGCCATTTCTCCAGCAGATATCCTGCCAGACATTGACACAAATGCCCTGGAGGTCAGAATGAATCCACAACCAAGATCAGACATTTCATACACAATATGGAGCCCATTGTACCCTGAGCATCCTGGATCCCATTTCTTACATCTCCCCCAAACCAAAATCAGGTTGCCGGGCAACTATGAGAGCAGAGAAAGCCTGAATTTAGTTTTCAAAACTGATGGAGGTGAGAAAGGTCCAAAAACCCTACAAAGAAATGGAGTCAAATTAATCTTCTTTCCAGAGATAATGTCTCTGTACCTTTGAGGCTTTACCTCCCATCAGATCTTGAACTGAATTGAACTATTCACTCAACAATTTTATTTCCGATAATCTTTGTTTACTATGTGCTGGGTCCTTTGCTAGGTACATCATTGTATTAGGGCTCAATATGGTCTACCTTCACAGAGTTCACAGACTTTAGGAAATGTGGACAGAAATGCTGGAGCATACTATTGATCTAAACTCAGGGGTCAGGGAAGGTACCCTTGAAGAAGTGAGGTTTAAGCTGAGACCAGAACACTGAGTAGGAGGAAGCTGGGGAAAGAATGAGTATCTCAGGCAAAGGGAACAGCATGAATGAAGGCCTTGAGGTGGGGCAATATAAAATATTAATAAGGATGATGATGATGATGACAGCTACCATTTATTTACTGTTAATTATATGCTGGTTACTTTATATGAATTGACTCATTTGATTCTTACAACTACCATGTGAAGTGAGTGCTATTGTCCCAGTTTACAGAGGATGAATTAAGATTTTGGAGTTAAGTTACAGAACTTTGCCCCAGTCACATGGCCAGTAACTGGACTTTGGATCTGGGCGAGCCTGGCTCTGGAGCCTGCTCTCTGATGACCACTATCCAGTCATTCATTTATTCCTTCCTTCATTAGCTCATACCCAGCACCTGGCTAGAAGTTGGGGATACCAAGAAGACAAAGATAGATACCCACCTCCAAGGAGTTCAGACATTCAGCACAGGTGCAAGGGCCTGGAACAGGGGGCAGGTTTGAAACCTAGGCTTTTGTACTATCTCCCATGACTGGCCTACCCAGCAACCAGGCTCACTCCTAATATTAGCAGGGCCCAGGACAAGAAGACAGGTGGAGGCCCACTGTATTAGTTTCCTAGGGCTGTCCTAACAAACTATCACAAATTTGGCTTAAACCAGCAAGAATCTTGTCCCTCACAGTTCTGGAGCCCAGAAGTCATAAGCTAAGGTGTCAGCAGGGCCATGCTCTTTCTGAAGGCCTTAGGGGACGATCCTTCCTTACACCTTCCAGGTGTTCCGGGTGTTCCTGGGCTTGGACCTGCCTCCCCCTTCACATGACCTTCTCCCCTGTGTTTCTATGTCTTCTCCTCTCTCCTAAGGACATTTTTCATTAGACTTGTGACCCACAATGATTAATCCAGGATGACCTTATCACAAGATCCCTCACTTAATTACATCTGCAAAGACGCTTCTTCCAAATAAGCTCACTCTCCCAGGTACCAGGGATTAAGATTTAGACATATCTTTTTGGGACCACAATTGAACCCACTAAACCCACATATGTCAAATATTTAAAAGTTATAAATTAAGCTAACAATCTGGTAAATGACTTAGATATTATATTCTTACCTTGGCATTTATACCATCACAAAAACAAAATTTTAAAATATGCATGAACCTATGGTTTCATATGACCAAAGTTAAAATATCAAGGTTGATTGAATTTAACCATTTATTAATTTCTTATATATAGGTAGCCTATTGATGGGCTAATGATATTTAAATAATTAATACATACATAATTCATAAATTTGTATACATGCTGCATGACATTTATTTTTCTAATCCTTCAGTTCAATGAAAACGTATGTTCCTATGATCAAGAAGTTCATATAATCTGTGATAAATTGGCACAAATAAGGATAATAACTCTGCCCTCAAAAGTTTGTTGTGATAGTGAAATGAGTACAGCCTGCAAAAATTAAAATGTAAATGCATTGAAATTGTGTAAAATTTGGATAAGGTTTCATTTAAAATGTAAATTGAGTATAAGATTTATAAAATTATATTTATTTCTCACATAATTATAAAAACTCCCCTGTAAAATATTCAGTTATTTATTAAGTTTAAAAGGTAACATATAAACTATAATTAATGAATATCAAATTTTTAAACAATATTTAAGTCAATCTTAATTTTTAATTCAACTTTTTGAAAATTTAGTTAAAGCTTAATAAATATTTTATAATAATAGAATTATTTGTAGCCTGAGCACTGAATGCCCATATAGTTGACCATGTCAGTAATACTCCACAGATGTTACATCTAGACTTACATATATACAAATTTAATAGTATGAATTTTTTTAATGTTTATTTATTTGGTGGGGGGGTGGCAGAGAAAGATGGAGAGAGAGAATCCCAAGCAGGCAGCACACTCTCAGTGCAAAGCCCAACACAGGGCTCGATCTCACGACTGTGAGATCATGACCTGAGCCAATATCAAGACTTGGATGCTTAACCAACTAAGCCATCCAGGCACCCCAAATAGTATGAATTTTTAATATTTCAAAACACTACTTATCCAGACAAAATTGTTGTGAATACTGTATTAATTCTGAGTACCTGCAGAACCACAAACTGGAACATGAAAGGCAGCCAAAGCAAATTTTAAAAAAGGATGTGTGGAACTAGTAAAAAATGTATACTTTATTACTTTATTATGCAGAACCTATTGCCTTCATGCTACCTAAAAGGAAGGATTTGACATGCTAATTTGTCTTTCCTCTTACCTAAGTGCTTCCACTGCTCCAGTTCTCCCCAGTCTTTTTCTAATGACAACAGCCACACCCACATACCTGAATGAGTTGACTTGTGTTTCACTGACATAGAGCAAGAGACCTGGAGAAGCATTTTCCTAGGGACTGAATGGTGTTATCTATGAAAGCGAATGTTCAGGGCTGCAGGTCATGATTCACCAGCAATAATAGCTATATCTCAAGTGACAGAGGCCCTTGTATATTGTTATATAAATTTTATTGTGTGTGTATGTGCTTATGATACACACATCCCTCTAAAGTGCTTTGGGACAGGTTCCTCTCTTGCCCAGGGTAGGTTCTAGAATACAACTCTCAGAACTCCATTTCTTTTCCCTGAATCTAAATCCCACCTGATCTCCCAAGGTGGAGACTGCATCCTATCTCCCCACCTCCAGGGAGAGAAGGCCAGCTTTGAATACTCTGTCTTGGAGCTATTGTTTAGATTTCTACCCCTGACTTCCCTGATGCTGAGCACCTCCCCCTCCTACCTTCCCATCACCTGCTGGCCTCTCTGAGCCAACCTTTACCTTCCTCTGGAATCAGTTGACCTGTGTGTTCCTAGACCCTCCTGACACTCCATTTGCCAGGGCCCCCAGATCTCTTGCCATGCATCAGCCATAAAGTGGACCCTACTCAGTTTGCTAAGGCCTGTTAGCTGACACTTCAGCTCTGGTTAAGCTGGATGCTTGAACAACCTCTCTGCTTTCCCAGCCTGTCCATGGCATGATTTCCCCCCTCATAGGTTAGGTCAAGTTCCAGACTAGCCTTGCTAGCCCATTACAGAAAATGCCAGAGGGATCCCTGTCTCTGATCCCTGCCTGAATACAGTTCCTTCCCTTATTAAAATGAAAATTGTGGGGCGCCTGGTGGCTCAGTTGGGTGAGCATCCAACTGTTGATTTCAGCTCAGGTCATGATCCCAGGGTTGTTAGATCCAGCCCTGCATCGGGCTCCATGCTAAGTATGGTCCCTACTTGAGATTCTCTCTCTCTCTCTTTCTCTCTCTCTCTCTCTCTCTCTCTCTCTCTCTCTCCTCCTTGCCCCTCTCCCCCACTCATGCACTCTCTCTCTCTCTCTCTCTCCAATAAAAAAATGAAGTTTGTAAATCCTGAAGTCCAGCCTGCAAAAATGGGGGGGAGGGGGCAGTGTTGATTGTTTGGCTAACGAGGTGGTTTCTTTTTTTAATTTTTTTAAATTCTTAATTTTATTTTTCTTATTTTATTTTTTAGTTTTTAATATTTACATCCAAATTAGTTAGCATATAGTGCAACAATGATTTCAGGAGTAGATTCCTTAGTGCCCCTTACCCATTTATCCCATCACCCCTGCCACAACCCTTCTAGTAAACCTCAGTTTGTTCTCCATATTTTTTTTAATATATGAAATTTATTGTCAAATTGGTTTCCATACAACACCCAGTGCTCATCCCAAAATGTTCTCCATATTAAAGAGTCTCTTCTGTTTTGTCCCCCTCCCTGTTTTTATATTATTTTTGTTTCCCTTCCCTCATGTTTATCTGTTTTGTCTCTCAAAGTCCTCATAAAAGTGAAGTCATAAGATTTTTGTCTTTCTCTGAATAATTTCACTTAGCATAATACCCTCCAATTCCATCCACGTAGTTGCGAATGGCAAGATTTCATTCTTTTTGATTCCCAAGTAATACTCCATTGTGTATATATATATATATATATATATATATATATATATATATATATATATATACCACTTCTTCTTTATCCATTCATCCATCGATGGACGTTTGGGCTCTTTCCATACTTTGGCTATTTTTGATAGTGCTGATATAAACAATGGGGTGCACGTGTCTCTTCGAAACAGCACACCTGTATCCTGTGGATAAATGCCTAGTACTGCAATTACTGGGTCGTAGGGTAGTTCTATTTTTAGTTTTTTGAGGAACCTCCATACTGTTTTCCAGAGCTGGCTGCACCAGCAGTGCAAAAGAGACCTTCTTTCTCTGCATCCTCGCCAACATCTGTTGTTGCCTGAGTCGTTAATGTTAGCCATTCTGACAGGTGTAAGGTGGTATCTCATTGTGGTTTTGATTTGTATTTCCCTGATGATGGGTGATGCTGAGCATTTTTTCATGTGTCGGTTGGCCATCTGGATGTCTTCTTTGGAGAAGTGTCTATTCATGTCTTTTGCCCATTTCTTCACTGGATTATTTGTTTTTTGGGTGTTGAGTTTGATAAGTGCTTTATAGATTTTGGATACTAACCCTTTATCTGATATGTTGCTTGCAAATATCTTCTCTCATTCTGTCAGTTTTCTTTTAGTTTTGCTGATTGTTTCCTTCGCTGTGCAGAAGGTTTTTATTTTGATGAGGCCCCAGTAGTTCATTTTTGCTTTTGTTTCCCTTGCCTCCGGAGACGTGTTGAGTAAGAAGTTGCTGTGGCCAAGGTCAAAGAGGGTTTTGCCTGCTTTCTCCTCAAGGATTTTGATGGCTTCCTGTCTTACGTTTAGGTCTTTCATCCATTTTGAGTTTATTTTTGTGTCTGGTGTAAGAAAGTGGTCCGGGTTCATTCTTCTGCATGTCTCTGTCCAGTTTTCCCAGCACCACTTGCTGAAGAGACTGTCTTTATTCCATTGGATATTCTTTCCTGCTTCGTCAAAGATGAGTTGGCCATACGTTTGTGGGTCCATTTCTGGGTTCTCTATTCTGTTCCATTGATTT
Organism: Panthera pardus; assembly: GCF_024362965.1. Lineage (NCBI taxonomy): Eukaryota > Metazoa > Chordata > Mammalia > Carnivora > Felidae > Panthera > Panthera pardus. Next base: position 126,516,314 of record NW_026526721.1, read on the forward strand.
GAGTGTCTGTTCTTGTGCCAGTACCATACCATCTTGATGATGACAGCTTTGTAGTATATCTTGAAGTCTGGGATTGTGATGCCTCCTGCTTCGGTTTTATTTTTCAAGATCACCTTGGCTAATCGGGGTCTTTTCTGGTTCCATACAAATTTTAGGATTATATGTTCTAGCTCTGTGAAGAATACTGGTGTTACTTTGATAGGGATTGCATCGAATATGTAGATTACTTTGAGTAGTATCGACATTTTAACAATATTTGTTGTTCCTATCCAGGAGCATGGAATCTTTTTCCTTTTTTTTTTTTTTTTTTTTTTTTTGCGTCTTCTTCAATTTCGTTCATAACCTTTCTATAGTTGTCAGTGTATAGATTTTTCACCTCTTTGGTTAGATTCATTCCTAGGTATTTTATGGTTTTTGGTGCAATTGTAAATGGGATCGATTCCTTGATTTCTCTTTCTGTTGCTTCATTGTTGGTGTATGAGAACGCAACTGATTTCTGGGCATTGATTTTATATCCTGCGACTTTGCTGAATTCATGAATCACTTCTAGCAGTTTTTTGGTGGACGTTTAGGGTTTTCCATATAGAGTATCATGTCATCTGCGAAGAGTGAAAGTTTGACCTCCTCCTGGCTGATTTGGATGTCTTTTATTTCTTTGTGTTGTCTGATTGCAGAGGCTAAGGCTTCCAATACTATGTTCAATAACAGTGGTGACAGTGGACATCCCTGTCTTGTTCCTGACCTTAGGGGGAAAGCTCTGTTTCTCCCCATTGAGCATGATACTAGCGTTGGGTCGTTCATATATGGCTTGTATGATCTTGAGGTATGCGCCTTCTATCCCTACTTTCTTGAGGGCTTTTATCAAGAAAGCATGCTGTATTTTGTCTAATGCTTTCTCTGCATCTATTGAGAGGATCATCGAGTTCTTGTTCTTTCTTTTATTGATGTGATGAATCACGTTAATTGTTTTGTGGATATTGAACCAGCCCTGCATCCCAGGTATAAATCCCACTTGGTCGTGGTGAATAACTTTTTTAATGTATTGTTGGATCCGGTTGGCTAATATCTTGTTGAGGCTTTTTGCATCCGTGTTCATCAGGGAAATTGGTCTATAGTTCTCCTTTTCAGTGGGGTCTCTGTCTGGTTTTGGAACCAAGGTAATGCTGACTTCATAGAAAGAGTTTGGAAGTGTTCCTTCCATTTCTGTTCTTTGGAACAGTTTCAAGAGAATAGGTCTTAACTCTTCCTTAAATGTTTGGTAGAATTCCCCTGGAAAGCCATCTGGCCCTGGACTCTTGTTTTTTGGCAGAGTTTTGATTACTAATTTGATTTCCTTACTGGTTATGGGTCTGTTCAAGTTTTCTATTTCTTCCTGTTTCACTTTTGGTAGTGTATATGTTTCTAGGAATTTGTCCATTTCTTCCAGATTACCCATTTTATTGGTGTATAATTGCTCAAAATATTCTCTTATTATTGTTTTTATTTCTGTTATGTTCGTTGTGATCTCTCCTCTTTCATTCTTGATTTTATTCATTTGGGTCCTTTCCCTTTTCTTTTTGATCAAACTGGCTAGTGGTTTATCAATTTTGTTAATTCTTCAAAGAACCAGCTTCTGGTTTCATTGATCTGTTCTACTGTTTGTTTGTTTTTTGTTTTTTTGTTTTTTTGTTATTTGGGGGTTTTTTTGTTTTTTTTGTTTTTTTTTTTTTTTTTTTTGGTTTCTATAGCATTAATTTCTGCTCTAATCTTTATTATTGCCTGTTTTCTGCTGGTTTGGGGTTTTATTTGTTGTTCTTTTTCCAGCTCCTTAAGGTGTAAGGTTAGGTTGTGTATCTGAGATCTTTCTTCCTTCTTTAGGAAGGCCTGGGTTGTTATATACTTTCCTTTTATGACCACCTTTGCTGCATCCCAGAGGTTTTGGGTTGTGGTGTTATCACTTTCATTGGCTTCCATATACTTTTTAATTTCCTCTTTAACTTCTTGGTTAGCCTACTCATGCTTTAATAGGATGTTCTTCAGTCTCCAAGTATCTTTTACCTTTCCAAATTTTTTCTTGTGGTTGATTTTGAGTTTCATAGCGTTGTGGTCTGAAAATATGCACGGTATGATCTCGATCTTTTTGTACTTACTGAGGGCTGGTTTGTGTCCCAGTATACAGTCTATTCTGGAGGACGTTCCACGTGAACTGGAGAAGAATGTATATTCTGCTGCTTTAGGATGAAATGTTCTGAATATATCTGTTAAGTCCATCTGGTCCAGTGTGTCATTCAAATCCATTGTTTCCTTGTTGATTTTTTGATTAGATGATCTGTCCATTGTTGTGATTGGGGTGTTGAAGTCCCCTACTATTATGGTATTACTATCCATGAGTTTCTTTATGTTTGTGATTAACTGATTTATATATTTGGGTGCCACCACATTTGGCACATAAATGTGTACAATTGTTAGGTCTTCTTGGTGGATAGACGCCTTCATTATGATATAATGCCCTTCTGCATCTCTTGATACAGTCTTTATTTTAAAGTCCAGATTGTCTGATATAAGTATGGCTACTCCGGCTTTCTTTTGTTGACCATTAGCACGATAGATGGTTCTTCATCCCCTTTTTTCAATCTGAAAGTGTCTTTAGGTCTAAAGTGGGTCTCTTGTAAACAGCATCTAGATGGATCTTGTTTCCTTACCCATTCTGTTACCCTATGTCTTTTGATTGGAGCATTGAGTCCATTGAGGTTTAGAGTGAGTACTGAAAGATATGAATTCGCTGCCATTATGATGCTTGTAGAGTTGGAGTTTCTGGTGGTGTTCTCTGGTTCTTTCTAATCTTTGTTGCTTTTGGTCTTTATTTATTTATATACATATATTTTCATCTTTTCTCCCCTCAGAGAGTCCCCCTTAAAATTTCTTGCAGGGCTGCTTTAGTGGTCACAAACTCCTTCAATCTTTGTTTGTCTGGGAAACTTTTTATCTCTCCTTCTATTTTGAATGACAACCTTGCCAGATAAAGAATTCTTGGCTGCATATTTTTCTGATTCAGCACACTGAATATATCCTGCCACTCCTTTCTGGCCTGCCAGCTATCTGTGGATAGGTCTGTTGCAAACCTGATCTGTCTTCCCTTGTAGGTTAAGGACTTTTTTTTTTTCCTTGCTGCTTTTCCTAATTCTTTCCTTGCCTGAGTATTTTGTGAATTTGACTATGATATGCCTTGTTGACAGTCGGTTTTTGTTGAATCTAGTGGGAGTCCTCTGTACTTCCTGGATTTTGAAGTCTGTGTCTTTCCCCAGGTTAGGAAAAGTTCCTACTATGATTTGCTCACATAACCCTTCTACCCCTTTTTCTGTCTCTTCCTTTTCTGGGATCCCTATGATTCTGATGCTGATCCTTTTTCAATGAGTCACTGATTTTCTAATTCTTAATTTCGTGCTCTTTTGCCTCAGTCTCCCTCTTTTTTTCTGTGTCATTATTCTCCATACGTTTGTCCTCTATATCACCCTTGTCCACCCTTGTCCACCCTTGCCACGGTGGCATCTGCTGAGATTGCAGCTCATTTATAGCATTTTTAATTTCATCCTGACTAGTTTTACTTTTTTTATCTCCACAGAAAGGGATTCTAATCTATTTTCAAGTCCAGCTAGTATTCTTATTATTGTGATTCTAAATTCTGGTTCAGACATCTTGCTTGTATCTGTGTTGATTACGTCCCTGGCTATCATTCCTTCCTATTCTTTCTTTTGGGGTGAATTCCTTAATTTTGTCATTTTGAAGGAAGAAAAGGAATTAATAAGGTAAAAAAATTAAAATTGAAAAATTAAAAATAACACACACAAAGAAAATCAAATAAATGATCCTAGACCCTAGGTGTGTTTTGGTCTGTTTGTTGAAAGGAGCTTGTTAGATTAGAGAAAAAAGGAAAAGATAAGAAAAAAAAGAAAATTTGAAGATATGAATATAATTAAATAGAATAAAATGAAATGATGGATGTAAAATAGAATTGGAAAAATTTACAAAAATGTAAGGAATGTAGTAGAAAAAAATGAAAGAAAAATATATTTAATATAAATTGAAAATAAAAATAAATTTTTCTCTCTTTCTGTATTCAGGAATAAGAAAAGAAAAGAAAAGAAAAGAAAAGAAAAGAAAAGAAAAGAAAAGAAAAGAAAAGAAAAAAATTGAATAAATGGACCAACAAACGGACTGAAAAATCAATTGAAATTACAGGGGTTTCCCTTAGAAGTCAACTTTACAGTCCGCAAACTAAGCAGGTGTAGAGGCTTGTCGTGTTCTTGAATAGCGATGCTGGCCATTTGGGCGCGGCTAAGTGTAACGGCTCCGTTCTCCACTAGATGGCGCTGCTTGAGCTTACTGGGGTAGATTGCATTCGCGGAAGAAGCTAAAATGGCGTCACCCGCCTATCCAGTCTCTATTATGGGAATTCTGTTCTCCCCGGCCAGCAATCACGCACTCATCCCTTGTCTCCGGCTTCTGTCCACTCACTGCTTTTACAGTATTGGTGACCAAGCCGTGAGGTTGCCAGGCGGCACCTCCCTCCTGAATTTAATCTCAGATGCGGCTGTGTTTCCCGACCCCTCGCTTCTGAGGGACTGCAGCTTTGACCTGCTCAGACCTTCTGGGGGAGGGTCTCACGGGCAATGGCCGGGTGCCTGCCCACCCCCAGGAACATTCATGGGACCTTGCTGCTGCTGATACCCAGAAACTGCGGCTTGGTGACTGCCTGCCCCAGAAAAAGTTCACGCAATGTGGTAGCAGCAACGTTTCAGGATTATGGAAAAATCACAGGACACATCTGGCACCAGGCTTCCCACTTAACGTCCTTGTTCCAACACCAGCGAATGTGGTTGTTCTCCAGGGTGTGCTGGGACCTGCTGCAGCCACCCCACAGCCTCTACCAAATGTCCTCCCAGCAGGCGAACTGCCACTCCCCATGTGGCCCACGGACCCCTCGGACTTCACTCTCTGCTCCTGGGGATTCGCCCTTCCCACCACAGCACCGCCAGGTATTGAGCTGCGGAGTTTCAGACTCTGCGTTCCCCCTGTTTATAGAGTCTTAACGGAATTTAAACCATCTCCTTTCTCCTTTCTCCTTTTTTTTGTTCAGTCCCTTGTGTACTCTTTCTTTTCTCCCCAGCTGCTTTCAGGAGAGGGGGATGCTTTCCAGTACTTCCTCCCCCCAGCCCCCTCCGCCGCGGTCTCCATCCTCTCTTGGCAAGCAAAAACAGCTCCCTGCCCTCTGTGGCTTCTCTCTCCCCCAGTTCACTTCTCCGCACCACATACCTGCTGAGTTCTGTGGTTCAGGTTGTGCAGGTTGTTGTGCTAATCCTCAAATCAGTTTTCCAGGTGTGCAGGATGGTTTAGTGTTGATCTGGCTGTATTTCAGGGACAAGAGACACAAAAAAACCTTGCATTCTATTCTGCCATCTTGGCCCCTCCCTCTCTAGAAGTAGTAATCTTTGGGGTCTCTTTCTAACTTGGAGTTTTATAGAATTATGCTTCTAGGAAAAGCTGATACTGGATTTTGGGTACCCCGCTTGGAAAGAATCTAGGATGAATCCGCCATGTCCCTTGCAGCTTTCTATGTGAATGCATCTAACTTATTGCCTGTTGTTCATTTAGTTGGTCAATGTTGTCTCCTGTGTGCCAAGCCCCAAGCAAGGTCATGCGGAGAAGAGGGGGATCAGAGAGGCTTCTGTCCTCGTAGAGACAAAGCTATAAGAGGGAAAGACTGTACACAAATAGTAGCTATGATGAAAAGTCATCAAGGTTAACAATGTGTTAGAGAATAAACAGCATTATGGGGTTCAGGAGAGCTTGGACAGCATTGTGAAGGCAACAAAGAGACACTGGAGGAGTTTAAACAGTGTAGTGACATAATTATGTCAGATAAAGATTGAGGAAAGCTTTGGAATGAGGTGGCATTTCACTTGGTCTGAGAAGTAAGGAATAAGGTTTTTATAGCTGGTGAGTGAGTAGGGGGAGGGTATTGTAGCAGGAAAGAATGCTGGGAAAGCAAGAGAGTAGGTGTTAAGAGAACAGCCGATTTCTTATGAGAGACTTGGTAAAACCCCTGAACACCTAGCCTGGAAGCCATCTAGATATGTGCATAGAACAATAGCATAGGTTTTACAGTTCATTATTGAAGGACTCTTCTGGATGACTCCAATGAAAGAGCCCTTTAACTGAGAGAAATGAGAACATACAGTCCTAAAGCTGTGCTTTAGGTGCTTCTCTGTCACCATGGCATCCTGCTTCTCTGGGCCTGCCTTCCCTGGAGTAGCCCCATAATGATGATGCACCAGTCTCATGCTTAAGTACCAGGTTCCAGCATCTGTTCAACTGAGGGGTTCACTTTCAGGATCTGCCAGCTGCCTGATTATTTGGGGGTCAGTTTTAAAATTGAGAAAAGAGCAGGAGAGAGAGAGAGAGAGAGAGAGAGAGAGAGAATTCCAAGCAAACTCTGTGCTGTCAGTGTGGAGCCTGATGTGGGGCTTGATTTCACTAACCATGAGATCATGACCTGAGCTGAAGTCAAGAGTCAGAAGCTCACCTGACTAAGCCACCTAGGCATATGCTTTCTGATTTGCAACTGCTTTGGTAATAGGAAATCCCATTCTTGGCCTGCATCTTCCTTTTTTTAGAAATCACATGATGCTTTCATTATCCATACAAATAGCACTACTCTCTGCTTTGCTCCAGAAGCTATGGTGCTGGCTCAGGAGTGTGTCCTAGACAGAACTCAGACCTGCCAAGTTAACCCCTGGCAAAGAGAGATGATGACCTTTCTTAAGGTTTTAACCAAGGGGCTTGCTGGTAAAGAAACTACAGCCAATAGCAGCAGAGAAGACAGCAGGGAATCAAAATGTCTCTGCACATTGACACAGGCATTGGCCATCATCTGTTACCGAGTTAGAACAACCTCTTGACAACCCTGCCTTCTATGAGAGGGCTTATAGATTGAGATTTCAGAGACTCAGCATCTTGAAGAGCATCTTGAAGTTAGTTAGTCAACCTGAGAAAAGCTCTGGCCCCAAGTTTCATCCTATGTTTGACCCAACCTTGCAATTTTAATTGAAAACCATGATTTTCCACACAGAAGTCAAGTCACTCCTTCAGCATAAATCAAGTGACTAAATAGGAATGACTGTTTCTAGATTCTCTCTTTTATTCAATCTCTCTACCTTCTAGATATCTGAATTTCATAGGCCAGTAATTTTTTAACTTTTTTTTTTTTTTTGAGAGAGAGCATGAGCAGGGAAGAGGGGCAGAGAGACAGAGAATCCCAAGCAAGCTCCACACCCAGTGTGTAGCCCAACATGGGGCTAGATCCCACAACTATGAGATTACTACCTGAGCAAAATCAAGAGTCAGATGCTCAACCAATGAGCCACCCAGGTGCCACTGTTTTGTTGTTTCTAACAGGCATAATACTTAGGCCGCTAGTTCTTGCTTTCTAAGTAAAATTTTTTGAAGTATAACTTACAAAATATAGTAAGGAAAAAGTACAAGTATACAGCTGAACAATTTTTACAAAGCAAATGCATTCAATCATCCACCACTATGATATATATATTATCAGCACTCTAGAAGCTTCTCTTATGCTCTCTCCCAGTCATTTATTGAATGTTGTATCCATTGAACCCATTTCTGTTGGATTCGTTAATGGGAAATTGCTGGTTGTAGGGCATGCATATATGCAGCTTCAGTAGATATTGACAAGCATTTCTGCAAAGTGGTTGTATCAATTTCTACTTCCAACAGTTGTTTGTGAAAGTTCCAGTTGATTTACCTCCTTGCCAATATTTTGTCAGTCCTTGTCATTTTAGCCATTCTGGCGAGTATGTAGTTGCAGCTTTTGTGATTCAATTTGTATTTTACTATCCACCATTATAAACTTTTTCATTGAAAAGAATGTTATAAACTTTCCATGTTTGTTAGCCACTTCAATACTGATCATCCTATTCAAGTTTGTTGCTTACTTTTTGTTGCGTGGTCTGTCTTTAAAAAAATTAATTTGTAAATATGTTTTTACAGATGTAAGATATGTGATATAACTATACATATGTAGTATATATTTGATATACCTACACATATCAAATAAGCATATTGGAAATACTTTCTCCCACTCAGACTTGCCTCTCACATTATAGTATATTTAAATGAGCAGAAGTGTTTAGTTGTAATGAAGTCAAATTTATCAACCTTTTCCTTCATGTTTAGTGTTTAGGACATATTTTCCTGCCTCAAGGTCATGGATATGTTCTCCTATGTTATCTTCCCTAAAGTGTTATTGTTTTACTTTTCAGATTTAGATCTGTGATCCATCTGGAACTGATTTTTTTTTTTTTTGTAAATGGTGTGAATTGGGTTCAAGATTCTTTTTTACCCCTAAAGGGATATTCAGTTGGCCTGGCGATATTACATTAAAAGACCACAATTTCCCCCATGTAAACCACAGTCACACCTTTGTCATAAATTAGGTGACTAAATATAAACAAATTTGTTTATAGACTATTTTGTACTATTGACCCAATTATGCATATAGGTAGCATGCCACACAGTCTTACATGTATCGGCTTTCTAAAAATCTTGCTATTTAGTTTAGTAGTGGAAGTACTCTAATTTTTTGTCTTGGCTCTTTCTGGCTCTTTGCCTTTCCACATCAACGTTAGATTCAGGCTGTCACTTTCCACAAAGATACATTTTAATTCTACTGTCACACTCAACCTGTCCAAGATTTATTATTTTTCCAGTCACTATTCATTTTGTTTTACCTACATATTTATTCTTTTGGATTCTCTTTACTCATCTCTATTTTTCCTGTTTCTATATGAGGTCATTTTCCTTCTGCTATAGAACTTCATTTAGCATTTATTTCTTTTAAAGTGAGCCACCTAATGAAAATTGCTTGCTTCTAACAGTCTTAAATGTCTTTATTTTGTTTTATTTTTGAAGGTTATATTTGTTGGGTAGATATAATCCTGGGTTGAATCTTTTCTTTCATGATGTTAAAGATGATTTTTCAGTCTTCCTTTTCCATCATTTCCATTAAGAGTAATCTGCCAGTTTTATTGGGTTGTTTATCTCTGATTGTTTTCCCAGATTTTCTTTTCATTTTAATTGTGAAAACTTTCCTATTTTGTGCATAGGCATGCTTTTATGTATATTTAACCTGTCTGGGGTTTATAGAGATTCTTAAATCAGTGGACTGATGTCTTTTAATCAGTTTTGGCCATTTTTTCTTTCAATATTGCTTTGGTATCATTCTCTCTTTTCTTTTTCTTTTCAGATCTCAGTTATACACATGTTAGACCTTTTAAACTTGTCCTGTATACTGTATGTACTCTCTTCTATATTTACCATCCTTTTTTCTCTCTGTTTCTCTTTGTATATTTTTATTGTCCTGCTATTTCCAGTTCATTAATCCTTTCTTTTGCTGTGTCTGGTCTGCTGTTAAAGTCATTTTTATTAAATATTAAATAATTAAATACTCATTTAATTATTCATTTTTGTCATTGTATCTGTCAGTTTTTAATTTTCCGTTTGATTCCCTTCTATAGATTCTGATAAGATTCTGATAAAATTCTCCATTCTCTATTTTCTTGAAAATATTAACAACTAGTTGTTTTAAAACCTGAATCTGATAATTTCAAAATGTTCATTTGTAGGTTTGTTTCCATTTTTTTTTTTTCTCTTCTGGTTTTGGTAATTTCATACCAACGCTTGTCATGCTTGATTATATTTTATGGAATACTGGACGATGTATGGCAAACATTGTCTTTCTGTACAAATGAAAAATTGTAGAGATTCTGTTTGATATTATTTTCCTCCACAGAAGATTCAATTTTCTCTTGTCCAGTAGTTAAGGGCAGGTAACCTCAATCTTATAATGCATAAAAATGTTTCAAAACTTGGTTTCATGCTTTGGAGGGCTCATCTATTCTCATTTGCCTTAATCCTGGGGCAGAGCATATTGGAGGTCTCAACTGAAAACATGCTTTGTTTATCAGGACTTCTCTTTGGTGGGCCCAAAACTTTGAAATAAACTAGCACCAGTACACAAACTAGCATTTGGTCACCCCCCACCCCCCACCCCAGCCTCCACACTGGCTTCTCTGAGGATGGATAACCAATTCCCATCCATTGGAAATTGTCTGCTAATAGACCTAGGTCCACACACAGGAATTACATCCCGCCTTTGCTACCTCATAGTCCACCTCCATCCCATCTTCATTTCCACTCAGTGGAACTATTCTATCCCACCCTTCCAGGATATTCTCATTCTATCCCACCTCCATTCTATACCTGTCTCTGCCCTATACTCTATGATTAGTTGAGGAATCTCATTCATTTAGTCTCTTCCTATGACCCTTAGTAGCTTCAGGGAACCACCCAGATTTCTGTCTCCCAGATACACAGTGCATTGGACCAGACCTTGGGGAGCTGCCTTTCTGTATATCACTGTGAGATGCACTTGGGTCACAGCAAAAATTGTTATCTGTTCCCCTTCAAGAACCATCAGTATCATCCCCTGAAGTTCTGCTGTTCCACACATCCCTGGTTACAGCAGTCACTGGCAAAAACCAAACCTTCCAAGGCATCCATAATCTCCCATATTCTCATTGCCGAGCTGTTTTGTATATCTCCCAATCAGACCCAACATCTCCACCTCTCTCTCAATTCCTCCCTCTGTGCCTTCTTGAACACTATGCAATTATGCTTTCCTGTACCCCCATGTTTTCTCAGAACATTCTTTGCATTTAGGGAACAAGGTTGCCCATTTAGACATTAAGGGGCAGAGGCAAGCCATTCCTGCTATGCCCTGCCTGAATTCCTGTCTCACAGGATTCAGCATGTAAAATAACTTTTTTTGTTTTACACCACTAAATTGTGAGTGGTTTATTATATAGCAATAGGTAATCAGAACAGAGCCAAGCCAGTCCCTGGAATATAAATAACAGTTTTATGCTAAGGAGTCATACATTTCCACACTAAGCCTAAACTTCTTTTCTGAGCCACAGATTCAAATATCCAACTGCCTACTTGACATTTGCACTTGAATGTCTAACAGCTATCTCAAGTTAATATTGAATAATCTTGAATTTCTGACCCCTAAACCTGCCCTTACCTCACTCCCAGTCTCCTCATTTTAGTGAATGGCAAAAATCTCTACTTTGTCTTTTACCCCCACATCCGGCCATTTGCAGGGTCTGCCCACCTGTGTTCATCTCCATGGTCACTTCCAGAGCTCAGAAACCTCTCATCTTGCACCTGTGTTTCTGCAAGAATCTCTAACTGGCCACAGTGCCACAGAACTCAGTCTTCCTTGCCTCTCCACCTTGCTGTTCACTGAGTGATTATTCTAAGATATAAGTCTTGTAGGCTCATTGCCCAGGCCTAAAACACTTTGGTGGTTCCTCAGTGCTTAATACAATAAAACTCAAAGTCCTTGTATTCGCATGTGGGAAACTTCATAATCTGATCTCTTCATGGTCTGAGCCCAGCCTCCTTATCTCTATCCTGCTTTGCTCTAGCTATACAGAATTACCAGGTTCCCTGAACATGATGCTGTATTTCATGTTCACCATTGAGCCTTGTTCATGTTATTCATTTGGCCTGGCATTTCCCCTTCCTCTTCTCCTGCCAGGTACTGGAAAACTATATCCTCCTAGATTGTGCTCAGATGCCACCTTTTTGTCATGCAGTCTCTAACCTCTACTACCTGAAATAGCTGGAAGCTACTTCCTCATTCCATTGTGAATTGCATACTCATGTCATAGTACATTTAGAAAGAAGAGAGGCAAAAAATCAATACGATATTTTCAATTTGTCTTGCTTCCTTCTATTTTATCTCTGTGTCTATTTAATGTGTACGTATATGTGTGTATGTATTTGTAATTATAGCCTTTATGCAGTTTGTATCCTACTTCTTTCACTTAACACAGTATCAACTAAGCATTATTAAAAGAGTGAAAACCTGGGGTTCCTGGGTGGCTCAGTCGACTAAGAATATGACTCTTGGTTTCAGCTCCTGTCATGATCTCACAGTTCATGAGTTCAAGCCCCACATTGGGCTCTATGCTGATAGTACAGAGCCTGCTTAGGATTCTATCTCTCTCCCTCTCTCTCTGCCCCTCCCCTGATTGTGCTCTCTTTTTTTCTCTCTCCCAAATTAAAGAAATAAACTTTAAAAATTTTTTAAAAAGAGTGAAAACCTGAAAACAATACAAAGACTCAAGAGTAGGGAATGGTTAAGTAAGTTATATTATCGTCTTGTTATGAAGTCATTACAAGTTATGATAATAATCATATTCATGAGCCAAAGCATGCAATATTAAGATGTCAATTATCCCCAAATTGACCTATAGATTCAACACAATCCTAATCAAAATGCCAACAGGCCATTTGTTGAGATTGACAAGCTGTTTCTAAAATTTATATGGAAAGGCAAAGGACCTAGTATAATCAAAACATTTTGAAAGGGAATACAATTGGAGGACTTATATTACTTGATTTCAAAACTTGTTATATATATATATATTATATATAGTATATATATAATATATATATATATACAGCCCTTACTATATAAAGCTATAGTAATCAAGACAGTGGGGTATTGATATAGGGATAGACATATAGATCAATGAAACAGAAGAGTCTAGAAAGAATTCTACATATATATAGTCAACTGGTTGTCAACAAAGATGCCAAGGTAATTCAATGGAGGAAGTGTAGTCTTTTTAACAAATAGTCCTGGATATCCATATGCAAAATGATGAATCTTGGATCTCAGACAATAAATAAACATTAATTTGCGATATACCAGAGACCTAAATGTAAGAGCTAAAACAACAAAACCTTTAGAAGAAAACTGTCTGTAGCCCATGGTTACATTATGGCACAAAAAGCACAAATCATAAAGTTAAATTGAACCTCGCCAACGTTAAAAACTTTTTTTCTTAGAAACTCAAATGTGAATAGGCAAGCCATGGACTAGGAGAAAATAGTTGTGAAACTGATGTTTGATATTTGGTGAAATGCTTTTATCAAGAACATATAAAGAATTTTTACCACTTAATAATAAGAAGACAAATAACCTGACTTAATAATGGACACAGTATTTGAACAGATATTTTACTGAAGAAGTATGTGAAAAGCATTCTGAGCACAATCAGTAACTGATCTGACCCCAGCCTCCATTCTTAAGTTAAAGCCACAAAGAGCTATCACTGCACATGTGTTATAATGGCTGCAATGAGAAGAATGAACTACCAAGAGTGGTGAGGGTATGGAGCAACCAGAGCTCTTATTCATTGCTTATGGGCTTGCAAAGTAGTGCAGCCACTAGGAAAACAGTTTGGCAGTTTCTTAGAAAATTAACAAACACTCAAAATATGACCCAGAAATCCCACTGCTAGGTATTTATCCAAAAGAAATGAAATCATATATCAAGACAAAGACTTTTATGTGAATGTTTCTCTGTAATAGCCCCAAGTTGGAAACAACCTACATATCTATCACTGGTGAATGGATACTGTGGTGCATCCATATAATGGAATTCTACTCAGCAATAAAAAGGAACAGACTACTCATACATACAATAGCATGGATGAATCTCAAACATTGTGCCGTGTGAAAGAAGCCAGATACAAAAGGTATAAAATGTGTGATCCAACTTACAGAAAATTGTAGAAAAAGCAAAGCTATAGTGACAAAACAGATCGGAGGGTGCTAGGGTCTGGGGACTAGGAAAGGAGACTCTGAAGGAGTGAAGGGACCCTTTGGGGTGATGCAAATGTTCTGTATTGTGGTTGTAATGTGTTTATGTGACTGTGTATGTTTGTTAGGTTTGATTATGTAGTCCACTTAAAACTGGTGAATTTTATGAATCATAAAATATACCTTAATAAAACTGATAAAAACTTAGAAGTTCACTAAATCTGGGGTTACAAATATGACTAGTAACAAGGAAGTTGTAGATTGCTAGTCTTGTTACCTCGTCTGTAATTTGTGCACATTAGTTTTGCCTTTTTATGGGCAACTATTATTGGTTTGCATGCCTACTTCTGCTGACTGTGGGTTCTTCAAGGCTGCAGCTTTGTTTATTCATCTTTGTATTCCCCTAGGACTCAGCCAGGGCCTAACACAGAGTATGTGCTCTATAAATGTTCCCTCCATTCAATCAAAAAATATTTATTGCGACAAATGTTTAATGATCGTCAGTTCAATAATTACTAAACCTAACTTACATTGCTGCTCACCTCTTTGAGTCTGGTGGGACCTAGTCCTCGCAGATGCTGTTCTTGGTGGAAAGCTGTAAGAATGAGGAATTTATTTTACTTTGGAAACGCTTGTATAGTGTTTGTTCTAAAGGCTTTAAAAACATTAAATCCTTGCAAAAACCCTAGAGTGTAGGGAACATTATCATTATTCCCATTTTTCAGAAGAGGCAGCTGAAGATGTTAAGAATTTGCCCCAGTTTACATGTTGAGTAGATGGTGAAGGCAGGATCTGAATCCAGCTACAAAGTCCGTCTCTAACCTACTGTACCTGGGCATGAAATGAACCCATGTTGGTGATGTTTGTCCTAGAGAAGCCCCTCTGCAGACATACCTCTGTGCATCTTCCTGACTATGCCTGCTATGGTCACCCCTTACCTAGTCCTGCTGCCTTCTGTTTTCATGGTGTTTAAAACCCTTACCCTCCCTGCTTTCTGGCTCTGGGCCTCTCTTCTGTGGTCCCATTCTCTGAGAGTTCACTCCTTTCAAGGGAGGGTTAGAGAGTGAGGCCCAGGGCATTCTCTGGGTTGGCCTCAGAACGCTGTCTGGGCACCTGATTCCGTGGATGGCCCCAGTGGGCACAGCCAACCTTCCATTGGCTGGCCATCTCCTCAGTCTATTCCAGGAGTCTGGGGTCAGACAGTTATTGCTGTCCATGGAGGGTCCAGGGACCTGCAATTAGTCAGACCTGCTCTGGAGAGGCTGAGTTGATATAGGGAGTGTCGTGCCAGAGACCAGAGCAACATCCCCTTTCTCCCCAGAACTCAGGGATGGCCGGGCTGCTCACTTAACATCTTAAGGATTTGGAGAAGCAGTTAAGACTTTGCTAGGAAGAATCTATTTGAGGGAAGATAATGCAATGTTTATGCTCTCCTCTTAGCCAAAACATTCACATTCATTAAAAATGAAACCCCACCTCCTTTTTCTCATTGTAAGCACTTGCTGCCTTCCCCCTGCCCGGTGCAGAGTGTGCGTGTGTTTGGGAGGGAGTGGGTATTAGTAGGAGGCTGGGAGTGTTGAGTCGACAGTCTCGCAGTATAATAATGGAGCAGGCAGATTCAGTGACGCCCAACTCAAATTAGTCACAAGTAAATGCATGATCATCAGCGTTCCAGCACTAGGGGATTCCTCCTATTTAGCAAAGGAAGGTGTCACAAACAACAGCTAAGAGAGAACTATATTTCAAGTTGGGGGAGTGCTAATTTTTACCTTTTTTTTTCCTAGAAAAAGATTATAAAAACGTAAAACAAAAATATTCAACTTGAAAAATACTTTGTAATTATATGTCATAAAATAATTAGGTCATGGCAAATTAGCACAAATGTTTACAGCAAAATTGCCATGTAAAACATTATCGGTAATATTATGCTAATTGCTGCAGAAGCAAAAGCTGATTATGTTTCAGCAGGATTAAAATTTGCCACGTCTGCATTTCTCTCCAGCTTCCCCAGTTTTCCATGAGGGTACCAACCCTATGATTACCATAGGTGCTGAACTGCCCATCTTTGAGGTGCTGAATCTATAAAGGGAACTTTCTGAAGACTAGGCTAAGACCATCTGTATAAAAGAATTCGTGAAAGTGCTCTTGTAGTCCAGTGGAAGCTCTCCAATTCTCCATGCCCAGAATGGTCCCTTTTGGGGGGTGGAGCCTGGGTGGTGCCCAGTGTGCTGGGGGTGCTGCTCTGAGAAGCAGAGAAGACATGGGGTTGGCTGCAAAGGATCTCAGAGGAGGTCCCCTGGGCTACCTGGCACTTCTCACAGTTGAATGTGCACACCAATCTGTTAAAATAGAGGTTCCGTGTCAGCGTGTCTGGGGCAGGGCCTGGGATTCTGCATTTCCAGCAAACTCCCAGGGAATGCTGGGTGCCAGCAGTCCACAGACTGCACTTTGAGTCACAAAGCCCTGGAAGAAATCTTGTCTGGCATTGCAAAATCAAATGTATTTGGGAGTCAGGTGGGCAGTGAGTGATGGTGACAGTTACAAGACAATTTGGGATAGCAGAGCCTATGATGATTGGAGAGGGCAAGTTGGTCCATTAAAGGTGTTCAAGGGCAAGGGAAAGAGGCAGAGGGGTAGAGGAAGCAGAGAGGGAGGCAGCACCCTGCTAGCTGGATCGATGAGTCTGAGATCTTGATTCTAACCCAAGCTAATCCTGAATAAACTCAGGTCTGAGGACCAGAAGTGACTTGTCCAAGGCCCACTGCTGGCTCATGGTCAGCCAGGGCCCAGTTCTTCCTGTTTCCTAATGGTAACGGCAGTCTGTGCTGGACCTCACTTGACTGGGAGACAAGACGGTCAAAACTTGGGGGAGCACACCTATGCGTGCTCGGTGCTCTGTGTCCTCCAAGAGGGCCAGGCCTTCCTGCTGATATACAGTAGTGTCCTAAGCTCCTCAGGAGGCTCCTGCCACTTCCTATTGTGACAGGTGTGTTCACAGCTCCCCAGTCAATGGGAAGGTGTCTGTTTATCTTGCTGCCTTGGCCTCCTTGAAAGGCCTTGGGCCAGTCGCTGTCCTCCAGGCCTCAGTTTCTCACCTGCGAAATAGAATACCAAATACCAGGAGTAGCAATGTTGGGGAGAAGTGTCTTTCTGACCCCCTAAGGAAGGCACCTGGTCAGAGGAGCCCCCTCTGTCCAGGTGAAACCTCACAGAGGCTCGCTTTCTGGGCTGCTCACTGCTGCAGAGAAGTCACCTGCCTGCAGGGGCGGGGCTCTGGGTTAGACTTCAAGCTGGGGCTCCATGGTCTCGCTTTAGCTACAATGTCTGGGATCCCATTTAATGCCCTGTACCCTCTCACTTTATCCCTGCTCAAGTGGCTGTCTCTCGCCTCAGGCTCCACAGGACTTCATGTTTTAGTTCATGAGGCCTATTAACTCTCATGATGGCGTTCCCATCTGTGTTAGGCACTGGGCTCAGGTCTTTATAGAGATGATCTCTTTTCCTCCTCAAAACAATAGGAGATTCTTTTACTATCCCCATCTCGCAGATGAGCATATTGAAGCACAGAGAGGTTAAGCAACTTGTCCAAAGCCACACAGACACAGCCAGGGCTGCGGTCTATGGTCATACCTGTGTCACCATTATAGGCTGCTGCTCTTCATCCCCACTCTGCCGTCTGCAAGGCCCAAGGGAGCAGGGGCTGTCATTGTGTCCCTTGCAGGCCTGGTGTGTGGTGAACCAAATGCCTGGCACCTAATATTTGTTAATGTAGCATGAACCTTCTTTTGTGTTGGCTTTCTTCCTCCTCCAAGAATGATTCCTGAATCTCACAAAGGGAAGGTCTTTGTAAGAAAAGATATTTATTTTTCCAAATTCAGTCCCCTCAACACAGGCTGCTGCATAGAATTTCCAGAACATCTGAGGGCTTGTGAAGCCCGCAGGTTCCTGCCCACCATTTCCCCTTGTTTTTGCATTTTGAACATGAAATCCGCAAAGTATAGTCCAACTGCTTCACATTATTTCCTTCTGCTTAGAATCATAACCCTCTTGATTATGTTTTTCCTTTTTATTATTTATTGTATGCCCTGGGGAATTTTCATTTTAACCAAGACACTGGTGCAATTGCAAAATGGCAAAGAATGATTTGTAAGGAGATCAGTGTTGGGAGCTTATTAAAACATGTATTTAGGGGATGGTTTGGAAATAGGAAAGAGAAATCTCTTGGGAAAGGAGATATTTTTCAGGAGTTGAGAGGAAATCATGGAACATGAGGGAGGGAAAAGAAGGGAAGGTAAGACAGATGGGAGGGATATTTAAGAAATAAAATTGAGAGGAAAACAAGAGGTAAATGGAGGAAATAAATGTGAAAAAAATCACAGGTAGGAAAACAGACAAAAATCCTCAGAACTGAAACATGATAAATTTAATTTCATTTGTAGCAGAATGAAGATTGTCCCCCCTCCAACTTGCAAGCTCCTGGATGGGTTTGGGCCATCAGCTGGATTATTTGGATGTTTTCTCTGAAGCATTCTTGAAATTCACACAGCCCAGGGAGGCGGGGGGTGGTCTTTGTCCTCTCTCTAGAAACGCCAGGTCAACCAGGTATCTCATGCACCCAAAGAAACCTGCAGCACCCCTTTCACAGAGAGCATCTGGGGACCCCATCTGCCATGAAGGGCAGGTCTGGAGGAGCTGTGTTGTGTGGGCTTCACACAGAGATGACTCCTATCCCTCCTCCAGGGTCTCCTCCATCTCAGTGGTGCCTCCTGGATGTGGTGGCCCAGATCCCCTTCCCAGCAGTGCAGCTGAGTTAAGAAGATGGCTCCCTTCTCTCTCAGATGCTCCCCACACCCCTCCTGCACTGTGGCCCTCCTCCCAGGCCCCCAGTGGCCTCCACAGAGCCTCTTCATTGTGCCCTGTGATTTACTGGCCATGGGCAGCCAGGCCCAGAGCACCTCCACAGGGGCTTTCCCCAGGTGTGCTCAGGAAGGGGCGTTGAGGAGAGATGTTTCCACACAGGGAGCGGAAGAGCCAGTTTCCAAAGGCTCCCAGCGGTTCTGGGGCTCATCAGCAAATCCATATTTAGAGGCCCTGGTCAGCCTGCTTGACAGACCACCAACCTCGCCTCCCCATGCAGTTAAACAGCAGTCAATCAGGGGACAGCAGAAGGCAATTTGTTTTCTTCAGACCTCTGTGAAATGAGGATGGGAGAATTCTTGAATTCTTGAGCTTCTGTGGAGAAATGATTTGGCAATGAAGAGTCTTGGGAATCTGAGATGCACGTTTTATTATGCCATTTTAAGAGAGAATGCCACCAAACTCCTGTTCCTTGTTGTCTCTGGGGCTGGCCATTTTCTGTACCTACTGCTTTCAGAGTCTCAGATCACCACGTCTCTGACACACATCAACACGTGTGCACACGTGCACACCCACGCACAGCACACTGCCATCATCCATGGTTGTCCCACTCACCTGACTCTCAGGAGCAGCCAGAGCTCCCCTCGGAGCCTCCCCTCAGCCTTCCAAGTGGGCGAGCGTGTGCCCAGTCATCGAAGTCCACAGCAGCCCAGGGGCAGGAGTAGATGTACACAACCTAATGGCCCCCACCCAAAGATGTCCATGTCCTAATCCTCAGAATCTGTGTGTATGTCACCTTAGACAGCAAAAACGACTTTGCAGGTGTGATTAAATTAGGGATCTTGAGAATATTCTGGATTATCAGGGTGGGTCCAATGTAACCACAAGGGTCACTATAAGATGGAGGCAGGAGAGTCCTGAGAGATGTGACAGTGGGGGTAGTCTGAGCCGTGTGGGGCCACAATCCAAGGAATGTAGGTGGCTTCTTGACACTGAAGAGGCAAAGAATGGATTCTCCCCTATAGTCTCCAGAAGGTATGCAGCACTTAGATTTTAGTCTGGCTGGACCCAGTTCAGAGTTCTGACATCCAGAACAATGAGGTAATAAATTTGTATTGTTTTAAGCCATTAAATTTGTGGGAATTGGTTACAGCAGCAATAACAACCAGTTATTGCTAGTTATTGCTAATACTAGCAAACTAGTACTGCTTGGGGCATGGCCTTCATGACAGGCGGGGAGAGACTCCCCTTCTGTCGCTGAGGCAGCAGGGGGGAAGTTAGGGATAGGTGGGGTTCAGTCCTGTGTCGTGAGGTTCTAAGAGTTGGAGGAAGACTGGTTGTCAGAGTATAGAACTGTGGCAGAAAGCTAGAGAGGTTTCAAATTTAAACCCTGATGGATTCAAGATTCTGGGAAAACCAATCATGAATAGCCCTGAAGCTTGAGAGTGAGCAGGCTGCCTGTATAGAAAGGGCAGACAGGAGAGGAGCCAGCACAGTCATCCAGTCTGTTAGCAGCAGGAAATATGGCCTAGGCAGGTGGGCTGGGGACAGGCTAACAGGAGGATGGAGCTCTTTCAGACCTTCATTTTTTTTTTTTTTTTCCCACCTCTGCAGTTCCCATGCCTGGCTGATGACCAGAATCATCTGGGTGCCTAATAAAAATACAGTTTTGGGTCCTGTCCTTGGGTACTTGAGCTCAGTTGTAGGTATTTTCTGTTGCACACAGTGTGGTATCTTGTGCCCTCTGAACCCCAGCCATGTGCACAGGGTCCCCATGGCTGGCTCCTGACTCAGATTTCCATCTGCCCTCCAGTCATCTACTCCCACCTCAGCCCAGAGTTCCTCATTTGGTGGCGTTCTGACCCATTCTGTGGTGGTCAGTAGGTAACTGTCCTGGGATGGCACCCCATCCCCTCAGTTCTCCATCCCAGTCCTGTCCAGCCTAGGTTTCACTCCCGTGTCAGTCACCTGACTGAGCAAGGTCGCAGCTTGATGTCCGTGAGCTCAGAGGGTCTGGACAGCCTCTGCTTCTACAAATATACCACATATTTACACCATCCTCAGCCTTTATTATACTGCTAGAGACTCTTGTATTTACAAAAATTATCTACCCATCTAGCTAGCCATCTATTATCTATGTATTATGTATGTATACATGTGTCTATATCTATATGGATATATAGATATATCCATCCATCTATCCATCTATCATTTATCTATCTACCTATGTACTTTAGGTCTTGATCTTGGAGGTCAGGGAAACATGACGTACAAATTAAGATGGCTGGCTGGATTGGAATCCAGTTGTTTTTTTTTTAATTTTTTAAGTTTATTTACTTATTTTGAGAGAGAAAGAGATGGTGTGAGTGGGGGAGGGGAAGAGAGAGAATAGAATCCCAAGCAGGCTCTGCACTGTTAGCGTGGAGCCAGATGCAGGGCTTGAACTCACAAAACTGTGAGATCATGACCTGAGCCAAAACCAAGTCAGACGCTTAACAAACTGAGCCACCCAGGCACCCTAGAATCCAGTTCTTTAAAAGTTCTTAACTGTTTGACCTCAAGTAAATTTCTTATCTATAATTAACAATAATACCTAGCACATAGTGTTCTTGCCAAGAGAAAATGAACTAATTTATGTAAAAATCTTAGAACAGCTGGCAAGATACAAGGGCTCAATAAATGTTAAGTATTATTATTTGGGCTAGCCTTTAAGAGATATTTATATGGGAAAGGAAATTTTTTAAATTCCCCAAGTTTGATTGACACTTTATTGTAAAGCTCTCTTCTTGCCGGTGTGCCTCAGGGCAGCCCTTCAAACCAGGAGTGAGAAAGTGATTTCAAACTCAGCCCACCTTTCTGGCCCTGCATCCTTTTTAGAGTTGAGCAAAGGAGTAGGAAGAAGTTCCACAGGCAGAGAGCGGAGGGCGGGAGTGCCCCAGGTCACGGAGGGGCAGTGGAGGGTGGCCCGTGGGAATCTAATCCCCACACCATCTGCTTGCTGATGCTCCCCTCTGTCCCCTTCTTTCAGGAGCAAGACATTCTGAGCAGGGGGGATGGAGGGCCCTGCAGACAGGTGGCCTCAGCCCTTCATGCCAGAGTTTTCAATTATGATGCCAGTCAATGGGAGAGAGAGGAGGGCGAAAATGAAAATGGACTATTTGGTTAGCGCTCTGACAAGCCATGAATCAAAACCAAGTGAAATTGCTCTGGGGTCTCCGGGCCTGTCAGCCTTCACCATCCATTCTGCTTGCCCCTCGGCAGTGTAATTCTGCGTGCAGCCAACACTGTTCGCAGGAAAGCAGGCCCCATGTACTGTGTGTCTGGGCCTTTCCCTGCCGCCATGCCGCACACCTCAGGCAGGTATGGCTAGCCGGTCTCTAGGTGGAGCAGAGGAGGTGGGGGGAGGTCAGTGGGAGGGGCTGTCAGCAGTGTGCACATTAAAATGTGTGACCCCCATCACAGGGCTGCAGTTGCCTGCTCCCCTCCTGAGGCCCTTCCCTGGACTTATCGATTCCTGCCAAGTGGCCATTCATTCTTATTTGAAGAGTTCTGGCAGAGGCTTGGCCCCATCTGTGCCTGGTGGGGTCAAGGCCAAAGGGTGGCTCTGGGTCAGCAGGAAAAAGGGGAAGTCTGCAAAGGGGAGAGTGCCTTCCCCCATCAGGAATGAGGGGCCCCTCTCTGCCTCTCTTCCTCAGTAGCAGTCCTGGCTGATTAAGGCCCATTAGGGCAGAAGCAGAGAGTGCTGGACAGGGGAGCCCATAAATCACTGCTTTTGATTGAACAGATGAGTGCTGAAGAGACAGGGCTGAAATCAGTCAAGCAAACCCTACCCATTCAAGGTTCTGCCATCCAGGGTGTGGAGAACTGGTTTCTCCTTTCTTCCTCCTTGTAGCTCATCTTTTCCAGAGGAGCTCAGGGAGTCATATGACATGTTCCAGCTATCAGGAGCCCTAGGTCTGGGCCAGTACAGACAGTGAATTGGACTACAGAAGCCTGTGGGGAGGTCAGCTCTGGGTCTGGCAGGTCTCATGGAGAAAGCCTGTGGCCAGTGGGCCCCTGTGTGGTCAGTGCCAATTAGGGAGATGCCAGTCATGGCTACGGCTCATAGCTGTGCAGATTGCTCATTGCCCAAGGACAAAGCACACGAGGGTAGTAGGGCCCTACTCATTTTCCACCCACGAAGCCACATGTCCTGGCATGGTCATGTCTGTCCAGAAGAGCAGGAGCCTGTGGATTCACACAAAGTTATCAGTGAGCCAGAGGAAGCTCTGTCATCAGGCAGCAGAGAAGTCTGAGTGCCCTGGAATTCTGGGGCAGAGAATGGTCAGGTACTGTCAGGAGCCTCTGTAGCTGTGAAAGAAGGCAGGATAAGGTCCAGTGATACCAGAACAGAGCCAACAACGCTGATGTTCAGTTAGAAATCAGAGGCGAATCAGATCCCAAAGAGCCAGTCAAGATCCAAACCACCAGCCGTGAATAGAAGGTGGGGAAAAGCCAAAGATCTGTTTGAGGTCCTGGTCTGTGATCAGTCTTTCTAGAAGGCCCAGGGCCAAGGCAATAAAGCCTGATGACATTCACAAGTGTCTGCTTGGGTGCCACTATTTATTTTTGTCCCAGCAGCACCTGCATCAGAGGTGGGGTAAGGAACACTAGTGCAAGGAGGTTCAGATCATGCCGGGGACAGAAACAAGATCAGAGGGTGGAAGTTTCTGGGAAGTAGATTTTGGTTCAAAATAGGCTACTCAGCTATGGAAGAGATTGTTTTGTGTGGTAATGAGTCCTCTGTTACTGGAGGTATCCAAGGCCCGATCAGGGAGCCTGCTGAGGGAATGCCTTGGGCAAGGTAGAAGGTTGTGCAAGGTAGAAAGTCTCTAACATCACTTTTTCAGCCCCGCATAATCTATGAGTCTGTGAGATTTCACACAGCTAGCTTTCCTCCCTGTTAGACAGGATTGATTGCAGAGGAAGTTGAATTAATGACTAACAGAGTTTTTTAGGTTTTTGTGTATTTACTTTTCTCTCTCTTTCTGGCCCCCTCCCATGTCCCTACTGCCAAACTCATTCCATGGACCCTTGGGAGTAAATTGCCCAGCCAGGGGCTAGAAGGAACCTTGCGGTCATTATGCAGACAGCCCTGCTTACCTCTATCTCTAGTGCTTCTTCGGGGCAGCAGGACAGATGACCATCCACATGACACTGTACACAGTAGGAGAAGTGAGGGACCCCAGAGCAGGGCCTCTTTTACCACCTCTGTCAGGCTGTAAAGTGAGGGCTGAGTCCAGCACAGGCCCTATAAGCCGTGGCAGAAAACGGTATTGTAGTGGACTGTTTCTGTCAGTCCAGCATCCATTTCCTCTCCTGAGGCTGGATCTTGGTTTTCCCCTGGGGAGCACTGCCAGGCCATGTAATGTGGGGAGAGTGACACCCTCCTTCCCCAGCACGTGTCAAAGACGTAGACAATCAGATATTCCATTTCTCTGGACATAGGGATTGGTTCAGGGTTGGATATACAATGACAGCCAAGCCTGTAAGAAATAAATCCAGGGCTTTTATAGGAAATATGGAAGAGTAGAAGCTCTATTTTATTTTATTAATATGGAAGAGTAGAAGCTCTGTTTTGTTAAGATGGCAGAATGTAAGCCTGGAGCTTCCAACTGGCACTGCTAAGAAACAGCATGCATCAGAATGCAGCTGACACACGGGAAAGCAGAGGTGAGAGACAGAAAGGGAGCAAGGCCCTGGATTCAGCTTCTCCTGAAGCTAGACCTATCCCTGGACTTTGCAGTTACACAAGGCAATAAACGCTTACCCTACTTTTTTTCTTGAACCAGTTTGAGTAGAGGTTGTAGCCTTGTCACCTGAGAGCATCCTGGCTAGTTCAGGGATCTTCCTGGGGAAGCCCTACCTACCTCTAAGGTAGTGTCGGAGCAGAGCTGGGTCCCAGCTCTTGGGTAGCCAAGGCCTCATCTGGGTCACACAGCTTTCTCTGTTGACTTGTGACTTGGCCTGAAGGGCAGCCTCACCCTAGGTAACCATCTAGCTCATTATCGTCAACCCCTGGAAACAAATGATCTCTGAGATTGGGGCATTGAGATTGGAGACCTAAAATGTGTTCTGCAGACCAGTGGTTCTGGGAGATGGTCCAGAGTGAAGGGGGCTGGACGCTCAGGAGTTTGGGAACTGGTGCATCCAAGGCCATGCCTCTTCTCGTGTGGCTCAATACAATGACAGGTTGATGCTGGAGTAAAATGGTCTGTATATAGGGAAAACTCCACTGGGTTAAAGTTCAGGTCCCCATGGTGTCCAATGAGGTCGTCACTGAGTCTGTGTCATTCTGTCATGAGTTGGTTTCTCCCTCTGCCCAACTCACTTCTGTCCTGTCCCTTCCATAGATGTCAGTCCCAGGGCAGTCCTTAATAAGTCCTGCCTGCTGATCCCATCTCAGTCTGCTTCCCGAAGTGCCTGCCTGGGCAGTATTCCAGCTGGGTTAGGTAGCCTTCACAACCCCTGTGCTTCCCTCCTATTCTGTATTGTGTCTCTCCCTACACTTGTAAGCAGGTTGAGTCAGGTGCTCTGCTTGATCCATTTGTCAAATGCCCAGTGCCTAGCACAGCACCTAACATAGTAGGTACTCACCAGGTGATAGCTAGGGGCACAAATGAATGTGCCAAGCTGACGGCTGTCACCATTCACTGGGAGGGGGCAAAGAGTTCTCAAAGGCCTCTTGGCTTCTTCCTAAGCTTTCTCTTCCTCTTTGAGGCAGTGATTCTGTGAGCAGAAGGGTCAGTGTGCAGCAGGGATCTGAGAAGAGCCAGGGTAGGAGTCTAGGTTGAAGCCAGAGCGTCTAAAGAGAGTGGCCTTGGTTTTCCTCAGAGTCCCGACCCAGCCTACCACAGCATGAGGGCAGAGGGGCCCTGGTGCAGGAGCCCCATGGGGGCTGGTGTATTTTGCCACATCCCAGATAGCTCAAGCTCGGTGGTGGCAGGTGGGGCGGCAGGGGTGGGCCTGGCTCTTGCAGGGGAGCCCCCATTCCCGGTTTTCTGAGGCTGGATCACAGAGTGCCACCTGTGGGAAGGCTCCCAGGGGCACCACGTGGTTGAGCCATCCTACCTGTGATCCAGGGAGTCCTCTCAGTACCATCTCTTCCCCAGGAAGCCCGTAAAACCCTCTCAAGTGCCCTTCCCAGAAGGAAGGGCTAGGGCACTGTGACTTCTCAAACTTCTTCCCATCCGAGGATCTGAATGCTATGGATGTGTTTTTAAGTTAGGAACATTTGGATGTTTTTGTTTTATTGCTTTCAAACAGTCCACAGATAAGCAGTGAGGAATGGTGGTGGAGATCAAATGTGCATCAATGATAAATTGTTTGCATGGTTGGACCCTTCCTTTCCACTTGGAACACTCAGGCTGGATATATCCTTCAGGAACAGTGTACTAATCAAATACAAAACGACAAAATTTGGTAATACCGCAATCCATTATATAATCCTTTATGTTTTTTTTTTTTTTTTGCTTATTTACACTTCATTATTATTTTCTTGGACTTTTCTGAACACATTTGTCAAACAGACATAATCAAGGTACCTTATATATATGAATTGAACCTAAGAACTAAAACATAATGCTAATAAAAATAGAAATAATAAATGGAATAATATCATCCCCATTCTGTTCTAAATGCTTTGCCTACATTACCTGCTTAATTCTTGCAACAACTCTGTGAAGTGGTTAACATTATTATTTTGTCAGATGAAGGAGGTATTGCTTGAGAAGTTAAGATGTGCTCTCACAACTGGTAAGTGGCAGAGATGGAGGGAACCCAGGTCCCTCTGGCTTCACGCTTGCTCCCTGCATCCTGTTCTCACCATTGTGACTTAGCGCCACAGCAAAGGGCTGGACACCGGCACTGTGTACGAAGCAGACTTCATTGATGTGCCATAGGGCTCCAGCAGGCGAGGAACCACTCCCAAGCAGCACCCAGAGTGTCCTACAGCACAGGGTGGCTGTAATGCAGGAGAATGGACACTCTGTGGGGTAGAGCCATTGTTTTTACATCTGAACTTCTTTTAGCAGATTCTCTTTTTCCCTCAAATGATAAAAGAAACCAGACTTATAAAACAGATAAGGTTTGTTTGATTGGAATGAATTGATTTTATAAGTTCAAATGTACAATATTTACTCATTGTAAACCAGATAGTAAGAAAAGTGAGGCTTTTTAGATCAACACGGCCTTTGAAATCAGCTTTTTTTTTTTTTTTTTTGGATAATATTTGCAGTCTTAGATCAGTTGCAGTGTTTCATGTATGTCTGCATTTTATTAGGTCGCATTATATTGAAAAAAAACAAACAAACCCTGATTCACACAGGTATTAGTTGTACATATTAATTTCTGAATGTTTGTCTTATGATCTCAGTATACTCTTTTTAAATTTTTTTTTAAAGTGTTTATTTTATTTTTGAGAGAGAGAGACAGGGAGTGAGCAGGGGAGGGGCAGAGAGAGAGAGAGGGAGACACAGCACCTAAAGCAGGATCCAGGCTCTGAGCTGTCAGCACAGAGCCTGATGAGGGGCTCAAACTCACAAACTGTGAGATCATGACCTCAGCTGAAGTCAGAGGCTTAACTGACTGTGCCACCAAGGCGCCTCATATTGTCTCAGTATACTCTTAAATGCCGCTGGTCCAGAGGTTTGAAAGAGAAGTGGCAAGATATTTGTGTTCCAAAGTTGAATTATTCTCCGTGACTAAGAACTGCCTGCGTTCCTTAATTAGTAAATGTACAAGCTGAAGGGAGCTGATGAATGGATTCTTTAGCTAGTTTAAAATCAAACGCTATGGTAGAAAACACTTTTCAAATTTATATTGCAACGTTATGGGATGTTCAGCAATATCATTAAAAAACTCTCATATATCTTAGTACCTGTCTCTGCCATAGAGTCACTCAAAATTTCGAAGCAGTCAGATTAACTTTTATTTATTCATTCATGCATTTGTTCATCTATCCACACATTCAAACACTTTTTGTTGAGCACCTATAATACTCCAGGCAGCGGTCTAAGTGCTCTGGATGTAGTGATACACAGAATACAGTCCTTTCCTTCCTGGAGCTGACATTTGGAGGGTGGGTGGGAGAGCAGAGTTGTGGAAATAGCCAGTAAGTCCACACACAAATCAGTACATTTGTCAGGGGTGATCTATGATTTAAATAAAAGGGCGGTAATGTTTAGGCTATGAAGAAAAGATGTTGGAGGGAGCAGAATACATGTGCAACTGAAACATAAGAGATGAGAACATGAAATGCAGAGCATATAAGGAGAGGTTCCTCATTTTATGTGCAGTTTCCCCCAACCAATGGAGTTGATGTCTCCCTCAACTTACCTTACTGGTAAAAAACACCAAAACTTCATGCTTGCCATGATGTAATGACTTGGCTTTACTTCTGTTCATGTACACAATTTTCTAAATAAAAAGCATAAATACATTAATGAGATAATGAGGAAACTTTATTTAGATAAATACATATTCATAAGATAATAAGGACACTTTATTTTGTGGTCTAGATGCACTAACCTGGCAGAGCAAGTTACCTGTATTTGGTATAAAACACACTGGCTTTGCATGTTGCTTTAATTTGTGTGGTTTTAGAACTATGGTTAAATACTTTAAAACACAAAATGTGCATAAAATATTTGTAGTGTCTTTAAGTCACCTGCTTGGGACTCTAACTTCCTGGGGAAATAGTTTGAAAACCACAAGTATGCTGGGGATTGAGTGGGCAATATAGTTAGAGACACCCATCTTTGGCCTCACCAAATCTGGCTCAAAATTTGGCTCTGCCCTAATCAGTTGTGTGGCCTTAGGGTTGTGTCTAGGCCCCATCATCTTTATCTATAAGGCAGAAAGACTCCACTTCCTACATTGGCCGGATGTCTGAAACATCAAGGATACTCAAGACATGTTAGAGTCCTTTTCCTTCCCCAGACATACCAGGCTGAATCAGCTCTGTGGATACCAGTCAGCAAGGAGCAGGGCTCTGGCCATAGGAATCTGTGTTGGGGCTCCACTCTAGTGTCTCAGGACAGAGGTCAGGGGCCAAGAGTCCCTTGGAGGATGGGCAAGGGGTGGGGACAGACACTTGGGTACACACAGCAAACCGGGGGCATGCTAAACATGAGTTAGAAGCCAAGAGGTTCTAGGGGTGAGAAAAAAAGTTTTTTGGAGATAAGAAATTGGACAGGGCTGCATGGGCAAAGTAGAAGGGTATCTTTTGGACTTCAGTGACCAGTTTCCTCTAAAAAGTGGTCTCCACATGGAACCCCACATCCAGATTATCTTGGTTGCTTGGGCTTGGAAGTAGGTCATGGCTGCTGCAGATGCTGGCAGGGGGGCTAGAGCAGGCTTCTGCTGGGTTAAGAGGGTAGACATTGTACCTCACCTCCCAGTTCCACATTCAGTGATGGCACAGGAGTACCTTAAAATCGAATATCGTGTGTGGGAACATTTACACCAGGAAGGTTGGCAAAGGCCAATCAGGGTTTGTTTGTTTTTTTCCCCTCTGGAGAACAGGTTGTTAAGCACGGGTTGCTGGTCTTAGAACTAGCCTCTGTTAACCCCTTGGGATTAACATTACCTGTGACGTTTTCAATTTACAAACTACCCAACACAGATGAGTTTATCTCCAGACTTTGCTCTAACCTCATTACAGTTGTCTTGTTACTGCCGCCTCTAGGAGCTGGAGATAGTTCACAAGTTCAGAAGAGGAAAAGTCACTATGAAAAGCCAGAAGACACTTGAAGCAGAATGGTTCTGCCTGCTGGCTGGACCTCCAGCTTCACTTAGCTAAGCAGCTGGAAATCCCAGTAATGTAAATCCAGGCAGAAAGGGAAATCAACCACTTATGTATCAGTGAGAATTTGCTCCCCGGGAGGCTGGGAGGAGAAATTAGATAAGTAATTTTAAAGTCACTAGCATGGGGCCAGAAAGTGCTGGAGTGGAGGGTGGGCCTGGATGTGATTCCACCATCAGGGGGTGACCTTAGGGTCCCAGGAACCTGAGAGAAGGAATTCTAGGTACCAGAGGGCTGAAGACAAACTACGTCTTCTTAAAGTTTTTCTAGGGCTGGCCCTGCTCTTAGAGAAGAGAGAGAATACTATATTCATCTTTCTTTCTCTTTAGCTCCTGACTCTGGCCCACAGTTTAAGATTAGTATTATTAGGACTCATGGCTAGAAATGTTTGGAGAAATGTATTCTAAGTTACAAATCAGCATTCAGAGAATACAGAGTTGACAACTGTCTTTAGCTTTCTGTATTTAATCAGTGAAGATATTTAAAAAAAATTTTAATGTTTTTACTTTTGAGAGAGGGAGAGAGAGAGGGAGACACAGAATCCTAAGCAGGGTCCAGGCTCAGCTTTCAGCACAGAGCCTGACATGAAGCTCAAACTCACAAACTGTGAGATCATGACCTGAGCCGAAGTCAGATGCTTCACCAACTGAGTCACACAGGGGGACCCATCAGTGAAGATATTTTTGAAGTTTCATATAGAACAAGATAGATTTACTCACCAACTCATATGAGAATTTCAGAAATGTCTTATTTTAATTTCTGCCTCCTCCTCTTGTTGCCAGGTGAACTGGGGAGTCCTCTGGCCCTGGGGCCTCGACCCAGCCAGACTGGAAGGAGTGGCCAAAGGTTCTTGGTCTTATCACTAGAATGAAGCATAGCAGATGAGTGACACAAGAGGGAAAGTTTACTGAAGTGAGAAGTACACTCTTGAGATAGGAGACTGAGAGAGAGAGAAAGAGAGAGAGAGAGAGAGAGAGAGAGAGAGAGCACGCGCAAGCCCACATGCACAACAGCATAAGCCAGAGGGTCCTGGGAGTTGGGTTTCTATCTTTTATTGACAGTTGTTAACTAGGGGGCGGAATATTTATTACTTGGGGTGGAAAGCAGGTTTCCTGCTTTTTCTTTTTTTTTTTTTTTTTTTCATGGCAATCCAAATTTATTGAACTACTGATGCTAAGTTATACAAAATTGCACCACTTTAATTAAGGCTTTTAGTTTACATTTGGCCACCTCAAAGTCGTTGTAACATTAGGTTGGTCAATTTAAATACTGTGGCTCCCTGTTGGATAGACACACAATCTTTACACCCAAACGTTAATGCATACAAAGCAACAAGGCATTGTTAAATAAAACAGCAATAGTTACTGCAACTTAGGCCTTGTGACCAATTACACATGATTAAAATTACTTCCCACATTCACATCCACAGTACTCGTCCACCATTTAACATCTCAACCAAAACGTTACACATGTGAAACAATCACTAACAGGCAAAAATACTAAACCTGTATATTTGGTATTGCAAATACACTTATGCATGAGCAAGCAAGGGATTCACAGTGAGAATCTACAGCTGCAGAAGCCTGAAAATGATTTACAAAAATTGTTAAATCATTAAAAAATTGTTTGAAAATATACACTTCTTGTTGTAGACCCCCACTGTACACACAACTATAAACATTGTTCCCTATGTAAACAAAAAAGGAAACATATAATAAAAGATTTGAAAAGTCTGGACATTTCCTTCCCAACAGATATTAAAGGCAACATCTTTAATCTAAGACATTATACTGAAAGGACTATCATATTTTAAAGACAAGATCACTGTCTCCACAGGTTTTTTTAAAAATTAAAAAAACTATATAGCTGTGTTAATCAAAGCACTTATTTGTACAATACAATGATAATGACCTTGAATTTCTTAAAAAAAATTACAATAAGCTACAAGTATCAAAGAAGCGAAGTTATCTGGAGTAGTCTATATAGGAGCTCTTTGGACTTTCTTTTATTATGCTAAAATAGTGGTGCTTTTAGGATTTACATTATTGTACTCTCCAATACAAAGTATGGGGCATGTTAAAGTATACAGTACACCATTTTCATACATGTACAACATTGGTGGATGAAAAATGTCTCTTAGCAGTAATACTGGATTGTAGCCTCTGGTTTTACCAGCTGCATACTCTAGGACTATTATATAAGTAAAAATCTCTCTTGTGATACTGGAAAGTGATTAGAATGTGCAAACTGATGTAGTAGCTTTCATCCGCCTCTTAAAGGGTACCACCACAGAAAGTCCATTTAAGATGTTGGTAGGTTTAACAAAGTTGGAATGCTGGCACTGTTGAATTGGGCAACAGTTCTTCAGACCTGGCTCAGAGCTACAATGCATTTAATATATTAAAGCAGCTGACATGTTGACTTTTTGCGGGTCTTCCCAGGCACTGGAGTTTTTCTGTTAATTTGCCGCACTAGGTCATAAAAGATCTCATTAACATTTATTTTTGATTTTGCGGAGGATTCTAAGAATGCACAATTGTTCCATTGTCTTGCTAGATTTTGACCTTGTTCCTTTCCTACAACTCTTTCATCTTCCAAGTCACACTTATTACCAACCAGAATCATTGGAACATCATCAGTGTCTTTAACTCGAAGAATTTGCTCTCTCAGATCTTGTAAATCATTAAATGTGGACTGTGCTGTGATGGAATAAACTAATGCAAAGCCTTGTCCGTTTTTCATGTATAAATCCCTCATTGCGGTAAATTGTTCCGTTCCTGCAGTATCCAAGATTTCAAGCATACACTGTTGTGCATCTACTTCAACTTGCTTTCTATAAGAATCTTCTATCGTAGGATCATATTTTTCAACAAAAATTCCTTGAACAAACTGTACAGTCAGAGCAGATTTTCCAACGCCTCCTGAGCCAAGAACAACTAGCTTATACTCACGCATGGTGCACGCTTGTCAAAAGCTAGTACCTCTCACGCTGTCACCGGGTCCCCGCAGCCCGCGTCGCCCCGTGCCTTGCGCTCCCTCCGGGTCGCTGCTCCGGCGCCACGGCGGTCCTGCCGCTGCCGCCGCCGCCGCCGCCGCCGCCGCCGCTCGGGCTGGTTTTTCTCCTGCTTTTTCTTCCTAATTTGGTCAGAGGTTTCCTGTCAAGGCATCTGCCATCTTGGCCTGTCTGATTTGATCCGGCTTCTTGTGCTTTCAGGACAGGCCTCTGACTTTCCTGAAGGCTGGCCATGACTTCCTCTTGCTGACCTCCAGGTATCCTGTTAGAACCTGACTAACTCCCTACTCTAACACTCTGTGGGTTGAATCTTTTAATCTGTTAGTATCCTCTGTATGCTAAGTGTCCCTGTCAAATGGTTAATGATGTGAAAACAAGTGCCTAAATGTACTAGGGTCACTTGGCATTTAATAAACACTTTTAGAGAGAGCAAATCATCCCTGCATGGCTGGGGCCCAAACCATGTGAAGTCCTACAGAGATTTTGTGGAAAAGAACATATAACCATTGTTTGTAGATGGGTCCACAGAGGTTTTCCTGATGTTATAAGGTAACTTTTATCTGCATGTTCAGGTTATCTACTGCTGCATGAAAAAACTACTGTAAAATTAGTGGCTTAAAACTATAACCATTTTTATTATATCTCATTTGAAAAGTCTGACATTCAGGCAGGGTTTGGCTGAGTTATTCTTTTGCTCCCTGAGGCATGGATTCAGGTCACTCAGTGCTTCTCAGCCTGTGTATTGTTACTCTGGAAAGTGTAAGACAGCTTAAACTTCTGATATTTTGGTGGGGTGGATGTGGAATTGTAATTTATAATAAGATGTATGTTTGGTCTTTGTGTTGCTGGCACAGAGCTCCTCAAGCGGTTGGAATTTCCTAAGTGATAAGACCAATAAACCTTTTTAATGTTAATAAGGTGACTTTTAGAAAACTTCTAGGTAACCTAAGGCTAGGGGCTGGTTGCCAGGGGATCCAATTAAGTTATTAGAAGGTTGGCACTTTCAGTCCCACCCCAACCCAGGGGCAGGGGGTGGGGTGGGACTGGAGGGTAAACCAATCACCAATGGCCAATGATGCAATCAATCATGGCTAGGTAATAAAATCTCAGTAAAAATCCAAAAGGGTGGGGTTCAGAGATCTTTTAGGTTGGTGAACACATACAAAGTGGCAAACTTAGAGATCATGGAAGCATTGCGCAGGATGTGACAGTGTAACTATTCTTGAGTTACATCCTTTTATAATAAACCAGTCATCTAGTAAGTAAAATGTTTCTCTAAGTTTTGTGAGCCGCTCTAGCAAATTAATTGAACCCACCGTGGGGATTATTGGGATTTCTCATCTATGACCTGTTGGTTAGAAGTCCACGTAACAATCTGGATTTGTGATGGGCATCTGAAGGGGGTTGCAGTCTTGTAGGACTGAGCCCTTAACCTGTGGGATCTGATGTTATATACAGGCAGATAGTGTCAGGATTGAGTTAAATTATATAACGTCTAGTTGGTGTTGGAGAATTACTTAGTAGTGTGGAAAAAATCCCACATGTTGGAATTGGGCACAGAATCAGAATGGATGAGGGACTCCTGGGTGGCTCAGTTAAGCGATTAAGCATGTGACTTCGTCTCAGGTCATGATCTTATGGTTTGTGGGTTCCAGCCCCATGTCAGGCTCTGTGATGACAGCTTGGAGCCTGGAGCCTGTTTCAGATTCTGTGTCTCCCTCTCCCTCTGCCTCTCCCCCACTCATGCTCTGTCTCTCTCTCTCTCTCTCTCTCAAAAATGAATAAACATTAAAAAAAAAAAAAAAAGAATGGATGAAAAGCTGGGCTCAGGTGGGACTATCTAAAGGAGCACCTACCTCTCTGTGGCCTTTTCCACATGGCAATTTCAGAATAATTGGGCTCCTTATATGGCAGATGGCTTCTCCCAGAGTACATGTCACATGACAACCAGGTAGAAGCTTCAGAGCCTTTTCTGACTTTGTCACGGAACTCAGCAATATTATTCAATTCATTCAATGGGTAACAAGTGGGTCATCAGGATGGGACAGATTCAGGGGAGGACAATTAGATTCTACTTCTTAATGGAAGAGCTCCCACTACTGTGGGAAGAGCACATGGCACAGGAGATACTGTTGTGGCCATCCATGGAAAAAACAATCTGCTACACTGCATATCCTAAAACTGGGCAACTTTGCCTGTTGGCTCCCATTTTACCCCATCCATAAGTAGCCCAAAGTCTTGACTGACAGCACTTTCTGTTAAATTAATTAAATGATAGTGAGCTTTGTTCAGGGTCTGGATTAATTTCAACCTGATCTTCATCCCCCAGTACTCTGCATCAGGAAATCCAAATCCTGGCTTTGCTGTACCCCTAGCATATTGTCAATCATCTTGAGAGTTGTCGTAAACATCCCAAAATATTAACATTAATTAAGTGATAAATATTTTCCATTTATGCCTTTGAGGATTTCAACATTGTTACAGCTGTAATCAGACAAGCTATGACAGGGTATCAGTCTCAACTCTTAAAAAAAGAAATCTGAGAATCACAGATGTGTACCCTAAATGCCATGAATGGATAGAATTCAGAGGAATAAATTTTTCAAGGGTTGAGGTGAGCACGTGGGTAAATTTCTCTGAATGTAACTAGTTATATTTCTTCAATTGATTTTTTTTTCTTTTTTGCTAAATGATTTCTGTGCAGGCTGTTGCCATCTATTTTTTCCCACAAGCAGAGCTTAGGCTGTTCACATGTGTGTTGATGAGCGTGAACACCACTGTCACTGGTGGACACCATGCTCCTGTGTGCCCTACTCCTGGGGGTGGTTAATAAATCGTCTCTGATGATTTGATGACATAACCTTTAGATCTGAGATTGCAGTGGTACTGGATTGTCAGGAAAAGCTCTTTTTGTCATATGTTGCCTGGATTTTTTCAGAAAACATATATTGCTCTTTGGTTTTTGAAGTCTTTCTGATGTATTTAAATAATTCCTTGAGCAAATGTTTCAGGAATCAATTGAATTGTTCCTGTTGTCTTGACTAAGCTTTCTCTCTTCCAAAATTGACAGAAAGGTGTTTGATAGCTTAAAGAATAGATTGAACATTTAAATATCTGGTGCATTTAGATGATTGTATGTCTTTTTTTTTTTTTTTGTAAATATAAATCATTTACAAATTTCTTTCTAAAGTCTGCCGAATGTAGTACTTCTCTAAAAATACTTGCAGAGTTTTGTAATTAAATGACTCTTTGTGGCCTAGAGTATAAATTTGGTAGTATTATGACGTATCTTTGTTAACTTCCCTTATGTCTACCCACCTTTTAAAAATGCCACTTGTTCAGAGCCTGGGTGGGTGTTCATAGGAACCATCCTCAGGATGCTACTTCCATGTCAATTTCCTCATTCGTTCTGTCAGTTTGGGAAGATGGGCTAGTGGAATATTCTGCAGGCCCATACAATTATGAAACTTTAATTAGCATTTTTCCACCAAGAGAACATGGTGAACAGAGAGTATACAGGGAATGAGAAATTCAGGTCAAATGGGAAGGGGCAGAGGGTGCTTATGCTCAAGGTCATGTAATGCTTCTTAAATGGCCCTGAACCCTGCATCCAAGGGAAAAACATTTCAGTTTGCTCTGTCAAATGAAACTGAGGTTCTCTTAAACAGAAACACAATGTACTGCTGTGAGGTTTGTTTGTTTGTTTCCTAACTCACAGATCCTGTGAATCTTTAGAGAGGATGTTCTCCCTTTTCTTGGTGAAGTATGAAAGGGGTTGCGGGGGAGAGTTGGAAAGCTCAGTTTCATAATTTTTGGCTCATCTCAGTACAGTGTGTAGGGCTTGTTGCATGTGTTGGATTTTATGTATAAAATACCCTTTATCTAGAAGATGAAGTGCATATATATACAATGGAATATTACTCTGAAATCAAAAAGAATGAAATCTTGCCATTTGCAACAACATGGTTGGAACTAGGGTGTATTTTGCTAAGTGAAATAGACAGAAAAAGACAGAAGTCAGTCAGAAAAAGACACACACATGATTTCACTAATATGTGGGATTTAAGAAACAAAACAGATGGCCATAGAGGAAGGGAAGAAAAAATAAGATAAAAAAAGAGAGGGAGGCAAACCATAAAAGACTCTTAAATACAGAGAACAAACTGAGGGAAGATGGAGGGAGGTGGGCAGATGGGCTAAATGGGTGATGGGCATTAAAGAGGGCAATTGGTGGGATGAGCACTGGGTGTTAGATGTAAGTGATGAATCACTGGGTTCTACTCCTAATACTACACAATATATACAAGTTAGTATGGTAACTAACTTAAATTTAAATAAATAAATTTAAGATAAATAAATAAAGTATTCTGTATCTGAAATTTTCCTTTGCTCTGATTTCATCATTTACTTTTTTCCTTGTGTATATGTGTGTGTATATGTGTGTGTATGTAAATATTCTCAAAAATACTTTGGGTT
Organism: Panthera pardus; assembly: GCF_024362965.1. Lineage (NCBI taxonomy): Eukaryota > Metazoa > Chordata > Mammalia > Carnivora > Felidae > Panthera > Panthera pardus. The sequence goes on from NW_026526721.1 coordinate 126,553,237, forward strand.
AGTCAAGTTATAGAGAAAGAAAGAAAACGTGTGCTTTGTAAATGTTTATGATTTTAATGCTGTTATATAGGGGAGAAAAATGGGAGAAGTGAGCTAGGAGGTGTAGGGAGAGTGGGGTGAGCTACATCTCAGAGAAGTTAATTCCCAGGTGGATGTAGACCTGTAGAATAATGAAATTTCAGGGCAAATGAGGACGATTAATGCTTGTTGATACTGTTGATTGTTTCAAAGAATCAGCTTTTGGTTTCACTGTTTTTCTCTGTTTTCTATTTTCTGTTTAATTTTTGCTTTAATCTTAATTATTTCTTCTGTCTGCTTTGGTTTTAACGGACTCCTCTTTTTCTGGTTTCTTAAGGTGGAAAGCTGGGTTATTGATATTATATCTTTTTTTCCTTTTTCCCCCTAACTTTATTCATTTATTTTGAGAGAGACAGAGAGAGAGAGAGAGAGAGAGAGAGAGAGAGAGAGAGAGAGAGAGGAGAGAGTGCAAGAGAGAACATGCACACAAGAGGGGGAGGGGCAGAGAGAGAGAGTGGGGGAGAGAGAGAATCCCAAGCAGAGCAATGCAGAGCCCAGTGCGGGGCTTGGAGCCACAAACTGCAAGATCATGACCTGAGATGAAGTCGGACACTTAACTGACTGAGTCACCCAGGTGCCCCTCTTTTCCTTTTTAATATGGGAATTTGCAGCTACAAATTTCCTTCTGTGCACTGCTTTAGCTGCATATCCTGAGTTTTGGTATGTTGTGTTTTTGTTTTCACTTACATCAAGGTATTTTCCAATTTCTCTTTCAATTTCTTCTTTGACCCATTGGTTATTTAGAAGTGTGTTGTTTAATATCCACGTATTTGTGAACTTCACAAATTTCTTTCTGTACTTATTTTCTAATTACATTCAGTTATGGTTGGCAAGCAGACTTTGTATTATTCCAATCCTTTCAAATTCATTGAGGCTTGTTTTATGGCATCATATGGTCGAATCTGGAGAATGTTCCATGTGCACTTGAGAAGAATGTCTATCCTGTTAGTGGGTAGAAGATTCTGTAAATGTCACTTAGGTCTATTTCCTTGTTGCTCTTCTGCCTACTTACTCTATCCGTTATTAAAAGTGTGGCATTGAAGTCTCCCACTACTATTATTGAATTGTCTATTTGTCCCTTTAATTCTGTCAGTTTTTCCCCCTATATTTGTTGATAGGTGCTATTTGGTTCTTTTTAGATAGTGTTTTATTTTTCCTGCTTATTTTTCATTATCTATTATGCTTTTAATCATCTTAATCATACTCAGTATGTCATTCATGTCCTATATTTGCATCATCTGATGTTTTCAAACATCTAAACCTACCATTCACCATTTCTGCTGATCTCATGAAGCTAAGTAGTTTCCTCATATATTTTGTAACTTTTCATTGTGAGCGCATGCGTAGAGGACTTAATCTGTAGGAAACTTATGCAGCCTGGATTGAAGGTGTATCTCTCTAAATTGATTTTTCTTTTGCGTCTGTCAGATGCTCTAAGGATATTACAGCCATATGAAGCCATAATGCAAGCCATTATTTTATGTATATTTATGATGTGAAAGGGTCCTGGAGAAAGCTTAAATTTGATCTCTAAAACTGTGTAAGCATAAGCCCATGAGATGTTTTCTTCCCAGTGAGAGGCCAGATCAGGACAAAAAAATTTTCTTTGCCTTATCCTTATGCGGTTGGGTTGGTATTTTCTAGTTAACTCTTTTACAGAATGTGGAGCTTTTCTAAGAACTTGGCTTTTACAAAGAAGTCTTAGTTCTGTTGCTCACCATAAGCAGGATCAAGATCTCATTTCATTCCCCTCTGAGGTCATTAAAACCAAAATCCCTTAGTTACTGAGACCAAAAAACACCCTTCGGGCTGCTACAGGATCAGCTCAGGTCCTTATCTCTTTGGTTTTTAGTTTTCTCTTTGTTTTTGCCATCTGGGAATTTCCTTTCCTAGGATCATGGCTACGCATATAATAGGATGTTTGTAATATTTTTAAAGAGTTTTCAGGTTATCTAGTTGAGACTATTGCCAGAAATAAAAGTCAAGTCACTTTCTTTTTATTTTTTGAAAATAAAATTGCTTCAGCAAAGAAATTCATTTCAGAATGAGAAATAGAAAATCACCTAATCACTACACTAATAATGGCTGTGGGCAAGATCCACTGATGAATATCTACTGATGAATATCTACCTAGAGCTGGAGGGACCAACCAACACATCCTTTGCTGACAAGGAGTAGACACTGCACACTCTATTCACTCATTTGTCCCTCTAAAAAGCCCTCACTGCAAAACCCAGGCCACTTGTGAGGTGGCCCACCCTCACCTCTTCCTTCCTTGATAGACAAGCAGAGTATCCTCTCTCATCACCAACAAGAAGTGATTCTGTTTATAAACACAGCCAAGGTTATTAACTTATTATTGTCAGAGGAACATTCATGTCTAGCTTCTGTCAAGAGCCAAAACTCTTGTCCTACCTGTGAGCAATAATACATCATTGATGACATTGGCAGAAGGTGTTCCTTTGGTGGGCATGGAGGTGGCCTCGTGGTCCAGGTAGTCCAAGTCCATGGGACATAGCCCAGGGCTATTTCCCAGGAAGCTGAATATGACCATTGCTGAAAGGCATACAACTGGTTTATGTCTGAAGTGACACTGAGGAACAGTCTGTTCCAATACCTATAGACAGCATCCCCCAAGTTTTGATGTGTAATAGTTGTGGTATTGATCCAATAGTTAATGAGAGATTTACTTTTAAATGTCCCCAAATTTTAGTGTTTCATTAAGTTCTTTTATGATTCTGTCCTTTTTTTTTTGCCCTATATATGTTATTATGTACCTAAATAGTTTTATCTCTCTTATGAAGTAAAACTAATGGTTTATCAGATGTTTTCACCACTGAATTGTACCAAGCATTGAATGAATTGCTACCAGTTCTTCACAAACTCTTCCAAAAAATAAAAGAGGAGGGAACCCTTTTCCCCAGCATTTTATAAGACCAACATTACCTTGATACTCAAAGCAAACAAAGATATCACAAGAAAACCACAGATCAATATCTCTTGTAAATATGGCTGCAAAAGTCTTCAATAAAATACTTCCAAACTGAATCTGGCAATATAGAAAAGAATCATACACCATGACCAAATGGGATTTATCCTATGGATGCAAGACTATGTCAGCATCTGAAAATCAATTAATAGAATTCATTGTATCAATATAATTTTTTAAATGACATGATCTTTTCATTAGGAGCAAAAAAAGCATTTGGCAAAATCCAACACCATTTCATGATAAAAGCACTCAACAAACTAGGAATAAAAGGGAACTTCCTTAACCTGATAAAGGGTATCTCTGAAAAGTCCACAGATAACATCATATTTAACAGTGAAAGACTGGATGCTTTGTCTCTACGACCAGAAACAAGACAAGGATGCACACTCTCACCACTTCTATTCAACACTGTATTGGACATCCTAGCCAGGGTAATTAGGTAAACCTAAAAAATAGATAAAAAGGATTCATATTAGAAAGGAAGAAGTGAAACTATCTGTATTCACAACTATAGGAAATCTTAAGGAATCCATTAAAAAACTGTTAAAATTAATAAACAAGTTCAGCATGGTTAGAGGAGTCAAGATTAATGTACAAAAATCAATTGTATTTGTATACACTTATAATGAACAATCCAAAAATGAAACCAAGAGAACAATTTCATTCACACTAGCATCAAAAAGAGTAAGTTACCTAGAAATAAATTTAATAAAAAACGTGCAAACATATACCCTGAAAACTTGGAATAATCAACCAAGCAAAACATTGTTGAAAGTAATTAAAGAAGATCTAAATAAATGGGAAAATATCTCATGTTCACGGTTCAGAAGACTTAAAATTTTTAAGATGCCTAATCTGCTCCCAACCTGTTCTGCTGATTCACCACAATCTCTGTCAGAACCCCAGCTGAATTCTTTGTAAGAATTGACCAGCTGTTGCTAAAATTCGTGAAACTGAAGGAGCCTCAGAATAATCAAAACAGGGATGCTTGGGAAGCTTATTTGGTTAAACTCTGACTTCAGCTTAGGTCATGATCCCACGGTTCATGAGTTCGAACCCTGCTTCATGCTTACTGCTGTCAGTGCAGAGCCAGCTTCAGATCCTCTGTCCCCTTCTCTCTCTGCTCCTCCCCCACACGTGCACACACGTGTGCACTCTCTCTCAAAAATAAATAAACATTAAAAAAAAAGAAAAAAAAACAATCAAAACAATTGTGAAAAAGAAGAGCAAAGTAGGAGGACTCTCATTTCCTAATTTTAGAACTTACTACAAAGCAATGGTAATCAAGCAGTGCAATACCAGCATGAGCACAGACATATCGATCAATGGCATAGAACTGAGAAGCCAGAAATAAGCCCATACATCTATGGACAATTGGTTTTGAGAAAAGTGTCAAGACCATTCACTAGGGAAAGAATAGTCCTTTCAACAAATGGCACTGGAATAACTGGATATCCATACGCAAATGAATTAAGTTGGGTCCTTACCTCATACCATATACAAAGACTTACCCAAAATGGATCAAAGACCTACATGTAAGAACTAAAACTATAAAACTCTTAGAAGAAAATATAGAGGTAAGTCTTCATGATCTAGGGTTTGTTTGACAAAGGATCCTTAGATATACACCAAAATCATGAGAAATGGAAAAAAATAATTGTACATCAACAAAATTATAAACTTTTGTGTTTCACAGAGCATCATCAAAAAAGTGAAAAGACAACCTACAATATGGGAGAAAATATTCAAGGATCTTATATTTTATATGGGACTTGTATCTAGAATATATAAAGAATTCCTAGAATCTCTACAACTCGACAACTAAAAAAGAGTGCAAATTCAAAAATGGGCAAAGGACTTGAATAGATATTTCTCCAAAGAAGATATACAAATGGCCAATAGACACATGAAGAAATGCTTGATGTCATTAGTTATCAGGGAAGTGTAATTGAAAACCACAATGAGATACCACTTCATACCCACTAAGATGGCTAAAATAAAAATTGAGATAGCAAATAGTGATAAGGATGTAGAGAAACTGAAACCCTTATATACAGTGAGTGAAAGATGGTGCAGCCACTTTGAGAAGTGGCTTGACAGTTTCTCAAATGATTAAACATATACTAAACACATGTCTCAGCAGTTACACCCCTGGCTCTATACCCAGGAGAAATGAAAGTCTATGTTCACACAAAAAACGTGTACACTGATGTTTATAGCAGCATTATTTACAGCCAAAAGATGGAAGCAACCCAAATGTCCATCAATGAGTGAATGGATAAATGAAATGCATATTCCCACAACGGAATGTTACTTGTCCACAGAAAGGAACAGAAATACCAATCCATGCTGCAACTTGAATGAAACTTGAAAACAGTAAGCCAAAGAAGCTAATCACAGAAGTCCACATATTAAACGATACCATTCATTTGAAAGTCCAGAATAGCAAAATATAGATAGAAAGTAGATTTGGTTTGCTTAGACCAGAGGGAGAGTTAGGGGGTGGTGGGGGGGGGGGGTGTGTGACAGCTAAAGGGAGTGGGGCTTCCTTTTGAGGTGATGAAAATATTCTAAAATTGTGGCGATGGTTGCATTTACCTGTGAATATACTAAAAACCACTAAATTGTAAACTTCAAATGGGTGAATTATATATGTGAATTGTATTTCAATAAAACTTTTTTAAAAAAAATAACCTGTAAAAATGCAATGGCCCTCATTATATCTTTAAATTTTTTTAAAAACTTAATTCTTTCTGATAGTAATATATGTATAGTAGTGCTCTCTTGACTTGAATTTTCCTGATTACCTTTTCTCATGTTTGATTTTCAACCTCTGTTGTTCTTACAGCTTATGTGTGTGTGTTTGTTTTCAAAATGTGCTTAGCTATTTTGTAAATCCAGTCTGACATTTTTTTTATTTAACTAGAAAGTTTATTTGTTATTATTGATTGCATTGTGTGTGTGTGTGTGAGTGTGTGTAAATATTTTTTACCATTTTGAATTATTTGCCCTAGGTTTTTTGTTTCTCCCTGCTTCGTTTTCGTGCACCTTTTTAGATTTGTTTGTCCCCCACTGCTATTCTGTTTTCTTCTTTTCCTAATTTGATATTGTACACTCTAATTCTATTCTTTTAGTAGTAACTTAGACATTTTAACATGCATGTTTATGTTCAAAAAATTTAAACTAAACTATCAATCATGTCCTTATCTGTGTCTTAAACAATATGAAGAGGTTCAAATACTTTAACTTAATGATCATCCCCATGTATATCCATTGTTGTTCAACATTTTAGGTTTTTTAAAATCTACACTTTAGACATTATTCTTATTTATTTATTTATTTATTTATTTATTTATTTGAGAGAGAGAGCACAAGCAAAGGAGGGGTGGAGGGAGAGGAAGAGAGAGTCTCAAGCAGACTCCACACTCAGTGCAGAGCCCATCATGGGGCTGGATCTCATGACTGTGAGATCAGGATTTGAGCTGAAACCAAAAGTGGGACACTTAACTGACTGAACCACCCAGGTCCTCCTTATTCTTATTTTTAAAACAATATTTTGTTACAGCTAGCTTCATGTTTACTATCTTTTTGTTCAGCTGTTTTTTGGCATCTCAGATTTTCACTGATCATTTTCTTCCTTCTTGAAGTGCATCCTTCTTTCTAGCGAGTGTCAGTTTCTAGTAAATGTTTTTTTATTAGCATTTGTCTCAAATGCCTTTATTATTTTGTGTGCGAAAGATGATTCTACTGAGTGTAATGATCCTCATTTGGCCAATGCCAACTCCCAGCACTCTGAAAATACCATTTGATGGTCCTCTGGCTGTATTTATTTTTTTTCCCTTAAGAAATCAGCAGTTACTCTCTTGCAGGTAATCTATCTTTTCTGTCTGGCTGATTTTAACATCTTCTCTTTGTCTTTGTTCCACAATTACACCAAATTTTTCTAGATGTCTTTCTGTTCATCTTGTTGGGAATTATTGGACTTCCTGAATCTGAGACTGATGCCTTTTATCAACTTGGGGAAAGTCTCAGCTTTTCTTTGAATAATGATTCTCCTTTATTATCTTTATAAGCTCTATCATAAATAACAATTAGATGCCTGTTGGAATTCTTCACTTTATATCCCATATCCCTTAACCTCTTGGTCATATATTTAGTACCTTTATTCAGTATTCAGGAACTATTTCCTGTGTATCACCTCATTCACACTGATCTCTTCAGCTGTGCCCAATTTCAACTTAGCAGCTATGTAGCTCAAGTTTCACTTATATTTCTATTTCTGGAATTTTACTTGGTATTATTTCCAACCAGACATTTTGGTGGTCTTTGGCTCATTCATCACACTTTCAATATCTTTTTTTTAAATATTTTAAAAATATATATATTTTTTCTGTCTCTGATAATCCTAACATCTGCTATCTTTGCAAGTATTATTATGCAGTTTGTTTTTTTTCCCTGCAGATTTTTGCTCATAGAAGCTTTTCTCTTGTTGTACTTTACAAGTTTTTATTGTAAATACATGTTCCTTGCCATACATTTAAAATTTTTATCTAAAACAGTATAGTATACTACATTTTTTTTACATTTTATATAAGGAGGGTTTCTCTAGATATTTAGTCTTAAATATTATCAGAAACAGAAGACTAATCATCCTTTTACCTTAAATTTCTTACATTATTTTGTTTTAAATATGTCTCGTATTAAGCAGTAATTATTTGCATTTAGTTTTCTAAGCAAATTTGAGCTACCCTCCTAGATGAGCTTAGCCTTGATACATTTAGTGTATAACTAATATATTTTGTTCTGCTTCTGTTATTTTAACTTCTGTTATTTTTATGTTTTCTTATTTTTCTTTGGTTGCTTTTTGCAATGTTTCTGTGACCTGTCTTGTTCTTTGGGGAGCGCATTTTATTTCACACTCATTTTAATTCTGCTCGTGTTTAATGAAAAAAATCGTGTTTCTCTAAATATATTTCCTCTCTTCCTATATAAGGAAAGAGGTGTGTTATATTTACATATATGTTTTCTTTGAAGAGCACTTTCCAATAAGCCACCTGCATGCAAATCTCCATCTCAGACCTACAACACCAGGGCTATCTCTAGGCTGTGTGGAGTCCTGGGCGAATATTGACTATATAACAATTTAATTAAAATTTATATTGCAAATCCATGTGCCCGTGTGAGGGATAGTGAACTGTCAGTGAAGATTTAGAACAATGGATAGAGAGGAGGGACTTAAGTTTTATGTCTTATTGTTCAGTCAGTGTGTGTGAATACTCTGGGTAGTGACCAAGCACTACTTCTCCCTGAGCATGTCCAGGACTCTTTTAGTCCTCTTCTTTATTAGTGCTCTATTTACTGTCAAATATAGAGTGCCTGACTAATTTCCTGTGTGTTACTGGGAGAAAAGGCTAGTGACTATGTTATTATACACAATGCCATGTCTCTTCCAAACCTGTTTGTAGTAAAACAATGTAGATCTTCTTGACTCTGAAGTTCCCTAATGCCTTTGTGTAGCGCTGGTTATATTGTTATTCATGATGCTGTATTATCCAGAGCTGCTTGTCAATTTTGGTTTCCAAGGACTCTCAGAGGCTGTATGCTTTGTTTTAGTTGCCCACAAACACAAGTCTTCTTCAGAGTGTGAAGGAAATTGTGAATAATTCGTTTTCTGGTCATGTTAAATTTACGTCTTGAAATTTTGTAGCATAAATGTAGAATGACACATCTTCCAACCACATCTTCCCTTGAACTCTTTAGCTGTGATCATTACATTCCCAGAATGTGATCTCTTTCGATGTTGACAGCACCCCTGCAGCAAGCAGACAGGAGAGTGGAGGGGCCTGCAGGCAAAGCAAGAGGAGTGGTCCCATTCCCACAAAGAATGTCTGTTTCTCATCTAGTGGTGCTTAAGACTGACCCAAAAGAGCATTATGCCACCAATTCTATTAGACAAGAGAGGACATTGGAAGGACCCTTTACCATTTTAGAACAAGGATCTCAAAAGCCCTTGGAAGAGCTTGGCCTGGCCACCCCCAGAGGATGGCCTGACACATGGTCCAGAACCTGCTGAAGGGGCAGTACGACCATGCAAGGTGAAGGATGCCTGTGCCCACCCCAGAGCCCTCTGATGTTATAGGTTGGCAGCAGCATGCAGTTGAAACCCAGATAGGTGAATACCAATGCATGGTTATATATAGCCTAAGCCCAAGGGTTAGTAGTAGCCCAGAAACCTGAACTTATTGTGTATCCAACATGAGTCACTGTCACCCCAAAAATCAGTGTGTCAGCACTATTCACTGACCAGTGGAAGTAATCTGCTCATCAGACCACTTTTTTAGAACTAGGGCCTGACCCTGAGGTCCCAAGACAACTCCACAGGCATAAGTGCCAGGGCGATATCACATAGGTATTCCAGGAAGATTATCTGTGGGCAAGCTCTGAATCCACTCTCAGTGATTCAGAAGAGTAGGTTTTCCTCCACTAACTGGTCCTTTGCTCCCTCTCACTTTTAGACTATTTCCATGAGCTTGGAGGTTTGAGAATGGGACATTCTGCTGGGGAACCTCACCTAACTTGGCTTTGCAGGGAGGTTTTTCCTTTCTTTGTGGTGGAACAGAAAGTGGTGTATGATTTCTCCATCTGGATAATTAAAATTATAAAATATCCTCAAAAGTCTTACCTACTTTCTCATAGGTTTTTGTTGTTGTTGTTTTTCCTCTTTTTTTTTTTTTTTTTTTTTTTTACTATTGCAATGTGAATTTCCAGAAAAAAAGAATTAAATTCATGGTCTTAAATGGTAACTAATGTTGCTATTTCTTATTTTATTGATGAACCTATTTTATCCATGCTTCTGTCTCCAATTTTTGAAGCATTCTATAGTGTTTGCCATTTGGCACTGGCCACCAGACTGATCTTCAAACTTCAGCAGAATATCTGCAGAGTTGGATACTGTATCTAGCCAAATATGGTACCTTCTTAAAGTAGAGATCCCCAGCCTGGCACTTGATCCGTGAATCTAAGAGTTTTAGGGTAAATTCCTATGGTGGTCACCACAATGTAACCCTCTTCATCATCCAGAACTCCAAGATGGTTTGGATTCTCATGCCCCAAATTGCTGGGCATGTTGAGTCTTGGGTCTCAAGACTCAACATCGGTCTTTCTTTGAATATGCTTTGTTTAAATATACTTCTTTCCTCATATAATTCAGGGTCATCTTTGATAGCCCTCAAACCTCTGATACTCTCTGAGGTCACATAATCCCCACAAGATAAAATTGTTCATTAAATTAGAAGGACTGGCCATAGGAAAAATGCTTGGGGCTCAGCCTCCGATGCACAGGAGAGTCCCATGTAATCTGCTCCCAGACCTCTTCTGCCTTGAGGGACTGAGTCTTCTCTAGGGAAGGGTCTTCCTTTGCTTTCTGGGCCTGCATTAGGAGGCAAAGTCAGTGTAATCAGACTTCTCTCTTCTCTCAGCCCTGCTTGGACCTTCGGGCCACCAGCTGCCTACAGAACATCACAGCAAAGAGCCCAATTATGCCTTTGAGCCATTGTCACTGCCCCTGCCTTGTGGCTCTGCCAGATTCTCACATTCTGGCGTCCTTTCCACTTGCTCTTTCAAGTTTTCTGACATTAAAAAAAAATTTCCCTCCCTTCTCATCATTAATATGCTTTATTAGCATCTTGATTAAAAATTGAATTGAACCTGCATGGGTTCATCCGCTGCACCTACCACTGGGACCAGGCAGGATAAAGGGATGCTCTAAGGCTGTCCTAGCTGTGAGGCAAGGATGGATCAGTTGGAGATGCAGGCAGGACATTGGCACTCAGCAGCCACATCAGGTCACGTGATTCCAGACTGTGCAGCCCTTCAAGAGGAGTCCTTCTCTAATGTGCATGTATTGACCCCCAAGGAGCCACTCCAATACCTCCCTTCTCTGTGGGTAAGTTTATTTAGTAGGGCACCTCCAGGCTGTCAAGTCTATTTGTTCTCCGTGGAATGCACCTTAGGGATTAAAGAATGAGTTTAGGAAAGGCCTAGTTCATTCAAGCTAAGGCCTTTTGCTAGTGATAACCACATATAAGCAATTCGAGTGTTTCTGTTCTCTGGCTTTGTGTTTCTTTCTTGGAGGTAAGGGAGGTGAACTCAGAAGATACCCATAACTCTTTCCACCTGTCTTCTTCTCACTAGTCTCTTCCTGTACTTCGTATGTGTGGTCATCTTGAATAGTTCCCAGCATCTTGGGAATTTCTGGAAGATGATGTCACTCTTGCCCTAAGTACTAAAAACACAGTCCTTAAGTTTTCTATACTTTCAAATATAACAAATGTTTGTTGTAGAGAAAGTATAAAAAAACTAAGAGAAATCACCTGAATCCCACTATTCAAAGATAATTATTGTGAATGTTTTAATATTCTTCCCTCCTACTTGCTTTTCCATGTTTATATTTATTTTTTTACCTGTGTAATATTACTTGACAGACTACTTTCTATCCTGTGGTTTTCACTTAACAATACGCCCTGCGGATTTTACCGTGTCATTACATATTTCTCTATAACTCCATTTTTTTTAAGATTGTATTTTTAAGTAATCTCTATACCCAATGTGGGGCTGGAACTCACAATCCTAAAATCAAGAGTCTCACACTCTACTGACTGAGCCACCCAGGCACCCCTATACCCTATTTTTAATGGCTGCATCATGCTCCACTTTATAGAAGTACTGTAAGTTGATTTTCTAATTTCCAGTTGCTGAATATCCAGGTCTTCTTCTTCCTACTTCTCTTTCCCTTTCTTTGGTTTTAGTAGATAATAATAAATGCCAAGAAGCAAAGCACAGCAGTGCAAGGGAGTAGAGAGTGCCCAGAGTCTGACTCTAGTTGGGGTGGCCAGGGATGATGGAAGCTTCTGAGCAGAGGGTGGAGGGAAGAGGAGTCGGCTATGGGGCTGGCTGGAGAAGCGTTTCAGGCAGAGGAAACAGCAAGTGTGGAAGTCCAGAGGTGGAAGAGTGCTGGATGTGCGGAAGGGGGTCAAGGAGCCCAGTGAGGCTGGAGCAGAGTGAAGATAACAGAGGGGATGCCAGGTGGTGGTATGTTGAAGGCTGCTTTCACCTGCTCAGCAGAGTCTGCGGTCACATTTTCAGGACTCTCACGAGCTGTTATTAAACGTAGCCATTATTAAAAATAAAATCATGTAAACTTATAACTCTAAGTACATTGTATTAAAAAGGAAGGAAATGGAGCACCTGGGTGGCTCAGTCAGTTAAGCGTCTGACTTCGGCTCAGGTCATGATCTCTCGGTCCATGAATTTGAGCCCCGCATGGGACTCTCTGCTGATAGCTCAGAGCCTGGATCCCACTTTGGATTCTATGTCTCCTTCTCTCTCTCTGCCCCTCCCCCACTCATGCTCTGTCTCTCTCTCTCTCAAAAATAAATCAACATTGAAAAAAACTTTAAAAAAGAAGGAACAAGTACTCAAATTTTATCACTTCATAGTTGTTTATCTGCATTTGACCATCTTCTCTGCTCTTGAGGTTAATTGTGTCTATTGCACTGTGTGGTATGTTACTGCACATCTCTTCACAACCCTGTGCTCAGTGACATCGTGCTGGTAGCTTCAAGTCAGCCATGGTGAGAATATTTACACTGTGGAAATCAGCAAATTCTACGAAGCAGTGCTTCCCTTATTGTTTTGTTGATGTCTAGACTTACAGCGATAGAGAAAATGTTAATGACGCAGATTAAATTTAAAAGTCTGTCCTGTCTGCAGCTGCTATGTTGTGAATAACACACAAAAAAATTAGGAAATATTCCTCCAGTATTTAAAAATTATTATCAGCAAAAAAGTTGTTTTCTTCACTGATGAGCAAGTGATGTTCCACCTTACATTTTCATTCTTTCCCTTTCTTTGTACTCTTTAATGTAAAGGTATATATTAACCAACATTAATTTAGAACTATACTCATTCATCAATTGCAGCCATAGGTTTGCTTGGGATATAGGAGTTTGGTAAGAAAACAATGGAAAGATTCTGTGAGAATCAATTTGGTATGTGGAATTTACAGTGGTGAATACTGTATAGTTTATTTAGTACTTGCAAATTGTGTGCTATACATCCTTATTATTGGTAAAATTTATAATAAACTTATGAATGTATACACATACTTTTTTTTTTTGAAAGCTGGTTATTGAACATTTGCCGGTATACCACCAGAGCCAGGGGCAGAACACATGGGCCTTTGTAGACCAAAGTAAGGATCTTTATTCTAAGTGTGATTGGAAGCTATTGGAGGGTTCTAAGCAGAGGAATGGTGTGGCCGGTTACTGGGTTTCCAAGAATCATTCTGGCTGCCATATTGAAAATTGGCTGAAGGAGGTAAGAGGGGACACAGGGAGACAAGTGTGGAGGCTCTTGTGGTGATCCATGGGAGAGATGACAGGGCTTGGATTGGGGTGGTGGTGAGAAAGAGGTGATGACAAGTGGTTGTGTTCAAGATACATTTTACAGGTATGTCCACAAGATTTTGTAACAGGTTAGATATAGGGCTTGAGAGAAAGAGGGGGATCAAAAACGTATCTCTCTAGGGCTTTTGTTGTGAGCACAGAAAGGATGGAGGTACCTGTTTCTCAGTCTGGGGACCGAGGGGAGGAAGGTGTTTGTGATGTTCATGTGGCATCCAAGAGGGATGTTGAGCAGATAAATAGGCTTGGGAATCTGGAGTTTTAGGAGAGATAGGTGCTAGAAATAAAAACTTACAGCTCAAATACTCAGAGTAGGTATCTGAAACCCTGAAAAGAAACAAGACCACCCAGGGGTGAGTGTAACAGAGAGGAGAGAGTTTCAGGATGGAGCCCCGGAGCACCCCAGCTCCCAGAGATTGCAGACATGACGGGGATGCAAAAAGAACTGACAAAGCATGATAGGTTTCATTCTTTTAAGTAAATGATCTTTAGTGTCTGATTTTTCCACCTCTTTCTGCACCAGTAATAACTCATTTTAATTCCTGTAGCTCTAGGATAGATTTTAATATCAGATGGAGTAAGCCCCTGTCATCAGTTTTCATAATTTTCTTAGCTAGTCTTTTGTGTTCATTTTTCTTTTTTTTAAAGTTTATTTGTTTTGAGAGAGAGAGAGAGAGAGAGAGAGAGTGAGAGGGAGAGAGAGAGAGGCAGGCAAAGTGAGAGGGAGAAAGAGAATCCCAAGCAGGCTCTGTACTGTCAGCACAGATCCTGATTCGGGGCTCAATCTCATGAACTGTGAGATCATGACCTGAGCTGAGATCAAGAGTGGGACACTTAACCGACTGAGCCACACAGGCTCCCCGTATTCATTTTTCTTTATAGTAATTTTTATCACTAGTCTTGTGTGCTTATTTTTCTAGATTTTTGTAGACAATGGTGTTCCAGTCTTAAACATTTGGTGGCTGAATCTTAAATCATTTATGAGTTAATTGGTACTTTATGATATTAAGTCTTTCTTCCTAAGAAATGTTGTTTCTCTCTTCTTATTCAAATATACTTTTATGTGCCTTTGTAAAGTTTTAAATTCTTTTTTATAAAGATCCTAAACAATTTTTGATAAGTTTATTCCTGTACATCTATTTTCTCTATTGTAAATTGGATCCATTCTCCCCATTGTTTTCCTAGACAGCTATTGCTAGTATATAAGGAAGTTAGTTATTTTTGTATATTCAATTTTTATCCAACCAACTTACTGAATGCTCTTATTTGTTATGAAGGATTTTTCATTAATTGGACCTTACCAATAAGAATCATTCAAATAATAATAATGGGAGATCTTATTTTCAAGTATTTATTTCTGTTATTTCTGATTTTATGTTTTTTTATTTCAATAACCAAATTTTTTCAGAGTTGAGAAAATTAAATTGTGCTGAAAGCAGACACTATTATATTTTTCCTGACTTTCATGGGGAAGGCTTCTATTATTTCAGTGTTAACTATGCCATTAGCTAGTTAGGTTTAGATGAACATTTCTCAAACTTTGGCTTGCATAGAATTATTTGGGTTTTCATTAAAAATGTAGAATTTGGGAATTCATTTCCAGAGTCTAGGTTTAGGATAAAGCTCAGAATTCTACATTTTTGGCAAGTGATCTATTCTACTCTACCTAATATAATTCCTATTCTATTCTCCAAGAGATATACTCATTTTTATTTACCTTTCTCCAATGCTTATTTGAATTTTATCAAATGTTTTCTTGTCCCTTATTGAATATAAATTTTATTTTTTAATGAAATAACATGACAGATTATAATCTTGATAAAAGTTTAATGTGTTCTTCAACTAGTCCTTTTAATTGTACTTAAATTTTTTTTATACCTGTATTCAAAAGGCAAGTTGGTTTAGTTTGTGCCACAGGTTAACTTTGCCAGGATGTTTTTCAAAATCAGGCTTATTCTAGCTTCCTAAAATGAATCAGAAATCATAAAATGTTACATTTTATGTAATACAGAAGTTTTCTGTCTCTTAAAAGTTTGAAATGCCTTAGCATATAAAACTCTTGGGACCTGCTATTGTTGTTGAAGGGACTCAGTTCTTTGAGAACACTTCCAGCTTTATTTCTGGGTTAGTTATCTATTTAGGTTTTCCTCATTCTGAAGTCAGTGATTTATTTGGAATTTCCCTTTTTAATTCTTGAGTTAAAAGGGGCAGATATTTTCATTCATTTGTGTCTGATAATGAAAGCATTTGAGATTTATTAGTTTTTTTTTTAAATTTGAGATTAGTTTTGGACTCATCCAATATATATTAACCAGAGGGCGTCCTATTGTTCCTTTCTAGATCATGTGCAAATAAAATTTTTATTTCTGCTTTGGCCTAAGAAGTATTTAGGAGAGTGGATTTTAAGATCATTTCAAAGTGGTTGAAAGCTCTCAACATAAACTCTGGAATTAAATTTGAGCACATTCAATGTGGTTTGTACATTTTTTTATTTTGTTCTTTTTTGTGGGCTTATATATGAGACAGGATCAGTATTAAGTATGGCATGGGCCATAGAAAAGAATTGTGTAATCTGTTCTTTTGGGGTGGAGTTTAGTTATGTAGATATCACGCATACACATAAATACACAGAAATAAACACATATTTGAAATTAAAGTGTGCTTGTAATATATTATTCACATCACCAAATCCTTGTGCTGCTCCTTATTTGATATGTCTAGTATTCACAAAGATATTGTGATGGTTAATTTTAAGTGTCAACTTGGCTAGACCATAGTACCGAGATGTTTGACCAAACATTATTTTGGATGTCTATGTGGAAGTACTTTTTAGATGAGGTTAGCATTTAAATTAGCAGACTTTAAGTAAAGTGGGTTGCTTTCCATGATATGGGTGGGCCTCATCCAATCATCTGAAGGCCTTCATAGAAAAAGATTGACCTCACTGCAGGAAAAGGGAATTCTGTCAGTACACTGCCTTTGGATTTGAACTGAAGCTCTTCTCTGGTCTACAGCCTTCTGGCCTACTCTGAAGATTTTGGACTTGCCAGCCCCTATGATTGCATGAGTCAATTCCTAAAAATAAGTCTCTGTCTCTGTATCTCCATGCTGTTGGTTCTGTTTCTCTGGAGAAGCCTGGCTAATACAGGTGGCTTCAAATTTCCCCACTCAGTTGTGCTCTTGTAAATTTATTCTTCTACAAAGCATATTTCTAATAGTTTGTGCCTTACATATTTTGATGTAATATTTTTCAGTACACAAAGATTGATGACTACTATCTTTTCACTGTAAAGTATCTGCTTTTTACTATTAAATTCATATTTTTCTTCTCATCATTCAATATTAAATTCTTATCACTAATGTTACATTTATATCTTTTAATGCCTTTATTGGACCTATTTTGTCCAATACTGATTTCTATTTTGTCAACTATTAATATCACCTCCCTTTTTTAAGATTTGCATTTGCTTTAATATTTTTGTCCATTTTTCTACTTTTCAACTTCTTGTATCTAAGGGTGTTTTAAGGGTGACACTCAAAAACAAAATATTTTGCTTGTTTGTTTTTTACAGAATCCTAACATCCTTTCATCCTTTTCTTATAAATAAGAAATTTAATATATTTACATTTATTCTTACCATGGGTGCATTTATTCTTATTTATGCCATCTTTTTAAATGCTCTTTGTTAGCTGTGCTTCTTATTCTTTTGTTTTGTTATACTTTGCTTTTATTAAAAAGATAATGATGTCTTTATTTTTATCTTGTCCTGAGGCTGGGAGGTATCTACTCCATTTTTCTTAATTTGGAAATTACCATTAAGTTTTTAAAAACATTCTTTAATCTGTTTTTAGGATAAAATGGTATCTTTTGAATTTCTACTTTAAAATAATGAATTAAATGTCTTCTGCTTCCTTTAACCAACCAAGCATGCTTTGCTCTGTGGTCAATATAATCTAGGGTTTTAAGTATAATAAAATTTAATTATTATCTGATAGGTTAGAAGTATTTTTAAGAATTATTTTTGACATTATTCAATTTTGTATACATTCACAATTATTTATTAGATTTTTATCTATTATAATACTCATTTTAGTACTAGCCACCAGTCCACTCCTACCTTGACTTTATGATTTCTGAACTCTTTTTTTTTTTTTTTTTAGGTTTATTTGTTTTTGAGAGAGACAGTGTGAGCAGGGGAGGGGCAGAGAGCAAGAGGTGGACAGATGATCCAAAGGGGCTCCACGCTGATAGCAGCAAGCCCAATGCGGGGCTTGAACCCACGAACCTTGAGATAGTGACCTGAGCCGAAGTCAGACACTGAACCCAATGAGCCACCCAGGTGCCCTTGTAATTTCTGAACTCTTAATATGCTTCTTCCCTTCTTGTTACTAAAAGTATAGCTGTGAGTAAATCTTTTTATTTATTTACTTTTAAATCCTTTTTTAAAGATATATATATATATATATCTTTATATATATAATTATATATAATTATATAAATTATAAATTTATATATTTATAATATATAAGTATATATTTATATATTATAAATATATAATATATTATATATTTATATATTATAAATATATAATATATTATATATTTATAATATAAATATATAAATATAAATATATATAAATATATAAAATATATATAAATTTAATATATAAATATATATATAATTATAGAAATATATAAATATATATATAAATATATATATAAAAAATATATATATATTTATATATATATCTTTAATGTTTATTTATTTTTAACATTAAGAGAGAGACAGTGAGAGAGGGGGAAGGGCAGAGAGAGAGGAAGACACAGAATCCGAAGCAGACTCCAGACTCTAGGCTGTCAGCACAGAGCCCAACTGAGGGCTGGAACTCATGAACCACGAGACCATGACCTGAGCCGAAGTCAGGTACTTAACCTACTGAGCCACCTAGGTTAGGTGCCCCTATATCTTTTTTTTTTTCTTTCTTTCTTTCTTTCCTTTTTTTTTTTTTTTTTACTATTTATTCATTTTGAGAGAGAGAGCGTAAGCAAGGGAGGACAGAGAGAGGGGGGTACTGGGGATCCAAAGCGGGCTCTGCCTGACAGCAGTGAATCCAATGCTGGGCTCAAACATGACCTGGGCTGAAGTCGGACGGCCAACCGACTGAGCCACCCAAGCGTCCCTGTGAGTAAATCTTTTAAGATTAGTACTTACACAGCTAAGGATATCTTTCTTTTGCTTTAACACTTGAAAAACAAATGGGCTACATATAATGGGTTAGAGGTTTCTTTTCATCAAAACTCTTGATATTACTGACTTTTGGACTTTTGTGTTGCAAAGGAGATATCAAAGACCAGAATGATCTTTTCTTTTGTGAGTGACCTGTGCGTTTGTCTCAAGAGGTTATTTTACATGGGTATTAGAAGCACAGAATTTGGAGTAAGATACCTGTGTTCAAATCCTGGTTGTGTAACTTAGTTGTGTAACTTCTGTGCTTCTGATTTCTTATGTGCAAAGTAGGGATAATGAGACTATTTTCTTTAATGGATTGATGTGTGCATGTGCATGTGGATTTGTGCATGAGTATGTTTGTGCATGTGCACATGTATATTCATATATGTGCCATGCAATACATGTGTGTGCTCATGAATATGCGTGCTTTTCCACACATTCACATCTGCCCATGCAATGGCCATACATCCATACATGCATGTCTGTATACACATGTGTATGTAGATGCATGTGTGCATGTACCTATGTGTGTTATGTTGTCCAAACATTACCTACCGTTGGCCAGGAGACCATATGAGGCCTTGCAGAGAGGCCTCTAAGGACACCAGTTTTATGATGTTGAAGACTGATCTGGGCTATTTAGCTAGTTTCCCCCGCCCCCGCTGATTACTCTCTTTAATAGTTTTATTTTGGCTGCTATTTTTATGTTACTAATTTAGTACAAATTTTTAAATGTTTATTTATTTTGAGAGAGAGAGAGAGAGAGAGAGAGAGAGAGAGTGAGTATGGGCAGGGGAAGGGCAGAGAGAGAGAGAATCCTAACCAGGCTCCGTGCTGTCAGCACAGAGCCCCACATGGGGGTCGAACCCATGAACTGTGAGATCATGACCTGAGCCAAAACCAAGAGTCAACTGGTCAAAGTGACTGAGCCACCCAGGTGCCCCTATTTTACCAATTTAAAGGAAAGTTATCTCCTCCATCCCTGCTATCACTTCCTTCTTCATCTCTTGCCTCAGTTAATGCAGAGGCTTATTGACTTGTCTCCCTTCCTCCAGGTGTGATCGCCTCCAACTTCTACAGTGTCAGGGTGACGTTTTTTTTGTAAAGTGCACAGCTCTCCACAGAACATGCCTACTGTGAGCTGTCCGGCGACTTCTTTCACCTACACGTGGTGTTCCAATCAGCTTCTTTACACACCTGCTCACCCTTCCCCACTTCTCAGCTTCTCTTGCCACCCAACCACATTTCACAGATACTATCCTGCTTCTCTCTCACATTCTGGTTCATTTTTAAAAAACTAAGTCTGGCATCGCTCTTCCAGGAAGCCTCTCCAGCCCTCCTGTGCAAATGAACAAGGTAGTCCCCCCCTCGCAATGCGCCACCCTCATGTCCCGTGAGCACTTGTCTCAGAGTGGGCACGATTTACCAAATTGTGCACACAGAAGAGTAAGTGGCAGAAGGAAGCTTGAACCCTGGCCTTTAACCCAGAGCTCAGGGATGGTTAACTGAAAGCTTGGTGCTGCCCCTGAGCAGGTGGTGATATCAAAAGCTGGGTTTTGAGGTCCTGGTCCTCAGGTGCAGATATGCTAGCTGCTGTCCTGCTCCCCCACCCAGTTCACAGGGTGCTGTGCCAGGGCCGGCAGGGGGAAGAGACCTGTGCACACGCAGGGGAGGAGGTGGGTGGAGGTGACAGGGGTCTCCACTTGTAATGAGCAGTGGGCTGGGTGGAGCACCTGGGAGGGTTAAAGGTGATGTCCCAGACGGCTCCACTGAAAATTCTGATTCGCCCACTTAATTCAGGTAGCTCGACAGGCCGGTCAGACTGCAGCAATTATAGCCACCGGCGTCCCTTAGGAGAGCGTTAACAATGCAACTCAGCAAAGATTACTCCGGGAGCTCTTTATTATGCCATCTCCCGAGCCTTGGGGACAGATGGTCTTTGTGTCTTGGGCTCAAGAAATAGCTTGCTCCCTCTATCTCTGAGCCAGAAATAGTTTTGTGGCTGTGGCTTAATAATAACAAGGATGGTAATCATAATAATAATGAATTAGAACAGATTAACTTTATCAGAAACTGTAATTGGCTTCAATCCTGTGTTGAATTCAGATTCTATTTAACAGCTACTTTCAAGCTACTAAAGATGTTCAAATGATTAGCTTTTGGGAGGTTCGAGGGAGGGCTGGTGAATGAATGACTTAATATGTAATGAGAACTGGCATTCGAATGCACTTCTCTGTGATACATATTAACTTGTTTCCACTCTCACTACATCCCCACTGAGGCAGGCTGGCAGGAATTGCTAGGGTGAGCACATGGCATCAGGGCAGAGTGGTAACACCATGGGTTTCTGGACGTTAGCTCAGGTTTGAGTCTTAGGTCTGCCTTTATAGCTGTGTTTTGGGCAAGTTACTTAACTATGTAGGGCCACTATCTCCTCCTCTTTAATGGGGATGATAACGATTTATTATCGGGTTTGCATGAGACAGTGCCTGACATGTGACAAGCACACAATGAATAATATTGTTATTATTAGTGGCTTGTCCCAGGTCCCATCATAGTAAGTGGTAGAAATGGGATTTGAATCTGAGTCTTTTGATTCCGAATTTATTAGCTAACATGTCTCATCAGAATTCTTCAACCTCAATTTTTTTCCTCACCTCTTATTTTTTGAAATCTTCATTTATTTACCAAACATTGGCTGACTGCTGCTATACCGGCCAGGTTCTGTGGGATAAAGAGATGAAGTAAACACAGACCTATTCTTAGAAAGGTTGGTGTCTAGTGAGAGACCGAGAAATGAACACCCAAATGCATGGTAATCTCACAGGATCTGTGATCGAGGCTGGTCTGGGGTAGAGTGGCTATAGTGGGCCTATGGAGACCCAGTTAATGAGTTACAGCTATGGGTGCACAGAGATGGTGAAGCTGAAACTGCATTTTGAGCGCTGAGTTGGAAGGAGTGAAGAAGAATGCTGGTCGATGGGGTAGAGGGGCTCTCCTGGCAGCAGTGTTGATGTGGTGTAAGTGTGTGTCTGGTGTACAATACAGGTGTATCTGAGGCAAGCCGGGAGCAGGTGGTGGAGACCAGTCCGTGAAAGGGTCTCCTAAGACCTGGATGGGCTTATCTTGCTGCATTTGCATTTTCTTCTATAAGGAATGGGGAACTACTGAGTGGATTTTAATAGAGCAGTGCCAGGGTCAGAGGAAAGGTTTAGGTTTTAAAAGGGAGCAAGGTTGGGGCACCTGGGTGGCTCAGTAGGTGAAGCATCGGACTTTGGCTCAGGTCATGATCTCACAGTCCGTGAGTTCAAACCCTGCGTCGGACTCTGTGCTGACAGCTCAGAGCCTGGGGCCTGCTTCAGATTCTGTATCTCCCTCTTTCTCTGGCCCTCCCCTTTTCATACTCTCTCTCTCTGTCTCAAAAATAAATAAACATTAAATTTTTTTTTAAAAAGGGAGCAAAGCTGAAGATGAATTAGTGTTGGGGGACAAGGCCAGGGGAATGAGCAAGGATATGCTGGACTTCACAGCTGGGGCTTTCAGCCTCCACCCTAGGTGCCTCCCTTGGGGAAGTCAAGCCAATGATAGAGAAAGGGGCTGTGAATCCAGGGCTGGGAGTGAAGGAGGTCATACATGGGAGAGTTCTCAGCAATTGTAAAATCCAGGGTGGGGCCCCAAAATAGGCTGCAGGAGTGGAGTATGGAAGATGTTATAGCCGAGGAGAAGAAAGGACTTTGAGGCTGATGCTAGATGTTTCATTAACAGAGGCTGAAATCACCAGGACAATGGTGGGCTTGAAATGGAAGTGCAAAGGGACGCCTGGGTGGCTCGGTCGGTTGAGCAACCGACTTTGGCTCAGGTCCTGATCTCATGGTCCATGAGTTCCAGCCCCACATTGGGCTCTGTGCTGACAGCTCAGAGCCTGGAGTCTGCTTTGGATTCTGTGTCTCCCTGTCTCTCTGCCCCTCCCCCGCTCATGCTCTGTCTCTCTCTGTCTCAGAAATGAATAAACACTAAAAAAATAAAAAATAAAAAAAGAAATGGAAGTATAAGGTGGAAGTCAGGTGCCAATATTCTAATGACCTGGTCAGTAGGCAGCAATGACAGGAGAGGTAGAGGAGCAGTTTTGCAAAATGGAGAAGACAAGCTGTGGCAGAGGGGTCCTGGTGCCCACTACCTTCCACAGTGGAGAGTTGTTGTAAAGTAAGAAGAGGAGAGAAATCTCCAAGACTGGCTCTGGACCCCATGAGGGTTAGTTAATACATGGGAGAATGAGCCGCCTCCCCTTGAGAAAGTTTCCCGGCAACTCTATTCCTTTTTTGTTTGTTTGTTTTAATGTCTATTTATTCTGAGAGGGAGAGGGAGAGGGAGAGAGAGAGAGAGAGGGAGCATGAGCAGGGGAGGGGCAGAGGGAGAGGGAAAGTCAGAATTCCAAGCAGGCTCTGTGCTGACAGTGCAGAGCCTGACATGGGGCTCGAACCCACGAACTGTAAGATCATGACCTGCGCCAAAATCAAGAATCAGATGCTTAACCGACTGAGCCACCCAGGCACCCCTGGCAGCTCTATTCCTATAAGAAGCTGGAGGTGACGGCACAGGCCCAGGTTTTAGTTGTGGCAGGAAATGGATGGTGTGACTGTGAAGCAGTTGAGGCCATGGGAAGATTTGCTTATAATAAGTTGGGGATTCCACAGGGCCTCCCCCAAGAAAAACTGAAGGGAAGCCAGTAGTTAAAGCAGGAAAAGAAAGGTGTGCTCCTATTTTTTTCCCCTGCAGCTCTTGGCATGCTCTAATGCCATGGTATCTGACTGGCCTCGCCTTCCTTTCTGAAACTTTCCTTTGTTGTCTTCCTCGTGCCCCTCTCTCCTGGCTCGTGTCTGTCTCTCACACCAAGTCTCATGTATTTACACTCACTCAACATTTATTGGAAGATTTCCTTGTGCTTACTGGTCCCTTCTCTATGCCCCTCATTAAAAATAAGGCACTTCTCACTCCACTGACTATCTCATGGGTAATACAAATGTTCTCGCGGCTTCAATTCCCACCTGTACATGTGAATTCTACTTCCCACCCACATCTCTCTTTCCGAGCTCCAGATTTCATTTCGCACTTCCTCATCAGCATCTCCACCTGAACATCAGGTGCCCAGGTACCCTCCAGAGTGGCAGGCTCCTGCTCTGCTCATTGAGGCTATTTCTTCTCGGGTGCCCCCTCTCTGCATGCATAGCACCCCATTCGTCTTCCTAAAGCGTGAGAAAGACATAAATTGCAAGAGGTCAGGGATTTTATCTCCCACTCGCAGCTATATCCACAGTACCTAGAACAACAGTGCTTGGCACATGATGTGTTCAATATATACTTGTTGAATGAACAAATGACCAGATTCTTGGTGTCCCTCCCCATCCCCGCTCACATCCAAAGAGACACAGGTTCTCTCGGTTCTGCACCAAACCCACACCCCCTTCTCCAGCAGACTGAAGACTGCATGGTTTTCTTGTTGCGGTGTCCACTTTCCTGGAAGCCCAGCCAGGCAGCCTGCACTCCACACTGCCACCAGACAGATTTTTAAAAATAACCATTGGGTCTCAAAGTTGCAGAGCACCTGGAAGTAAGTACATTACTCTCTACAGAATACCTGAAATATTGTTCTCCTTAATAGCATCAGACAACATTGGATACCTTTTGTTAGATTTTATTGGCATTTCTCACAGAGGGCTCTGCAGAATAGAAGTTCCTGAAGGTGCTCTGGAGAAGAAGCTTCCATGATCAGATGTGTCTAGAAAAATGAAACACCTGATCCTTGTCTTAAGGAATCACACTACACATGACAGTATTAAAGGACTTAATAATTCCTACAGTAAAAAGAAAAATAAAAAAGTTCAACTTTGTTTAATTCCATATTTCCCTGTCCATAATTTTTAAAAAACAAAAACTTATTTTTCTAGGTAATTCCAATTAATCAACGGAATTAACCTTCTGTGAAAAATTAGAGAATGCAAAATCACACTACTGTATGTTAAAGCAGTCTTGTCTTTACCAAAAATACATAAGACATTTTTAGACATCACATTTGGGTGGAATAAAAGTAACAGATATAAGTCCAATTATCACGTTTAATGTGGAACTGAGGCTGGCAGGATGCATTAAGTTATTGACTTTGGATAACAACTGGCTACCTTACTTCTACCAGTGATTTGTGGCTGAGAGGTACACTGTGCCCAAAGTTTAAGCAAATGTTATGGGAGAATTCAAACTTCAAAAAAATTGGACCTGCTAACTTAATCTTTTGGAAAGGGAAAATAGAACACTATTATTTGATGTGATAGACTTCTCTTTTTTTAAGTTTATTTATTTATTTTGAGAGAGAGAGAGCGTGCACACAAGTAGGGGAGGGACAGAGAGAGAGGGTGAGAGAGAGAATCCCAAGCACACTCCACACTCAGCACAGAGCCTGATGCAGAGTTCCAACTCACGACTGGGAGATCATGGCCCGAGCCAAAATCGAGAATCTGACACTTAACTGACTGAGCTACCCAGGCATCCCTGTTGTGATGGATTGACTTCTTAATCTGACTGATAAATACTACAAATCATCAGGTGCACAGTGAGCAAGCAAGTGCTCTAAAATACAGACTGGCCAAAAACACACACCGTGACCCTGACTTTGGCTTGTTCCCTGTTTCTGGAGGACTCAGATGGGCTATAAATCTGTTGACTGGACCTTTGTGAATGCTGCCCCACAGCTCTCCTGGTTCAGCTGTCTTGTCTCATTCCCTGGAACACTGTTGTTAGCCCAGTGCTGGAAGTCAGAGTGGCAAATGTTGTCTAACACTAATGGGTTAATAGTTTTGGGGTCTGAAGTGAAATATTTTCAGGTTCCACATTCCACACAGTCAGCAGTTTAACTTTATTCTCAATTTACACTAAAATTGGCGCATTTTTGCCAGGCTGGGGTGAAGACATTTTGGAGGTGCCATTCTAAACTTCTCAAATTACATAACTTGTCCCAGGCACTTATAAATCGGGTAGCTTCAGATCCTTGGGTCCAAGTGATGTAAGGCTCAGGGGTCTAAGAGTTATTCCTAAATAGCAAATGATATGTCATACTCTTAGTAGATTAAGAAGCCACAGCTGGGTCTTCCATCAAGACTAGCACTAAGTTCACACTTTGATTTGAAATCCTCAATGCTGCAAATGAATAGCAGTGATAGATAAACTATAAAAAGAAAAACAGGATACCAACAGGCTCAAACACAAGATGAACACTTCTGTGGACCTCATGAAACAGAAAGGCAGTGAAGTGAAGCGAAGCTGAGGACATGTGCCTGCTCACCCTGTCCGGGTCTTTCAGAAAGTACAAAGATCATCAATTGCAGCCAGAAGTAAGTTCATTATCTGTTGGGTAATAGAACTGAGAGGCCCTGTGCAAGATGAGAGGTCAGGAAAAGCCTACCTACTGCCTAAGGCCAGGGCCTGGGGAAAGGCATCTTAGATCACGAAAAATCTTGAAGAAGAAAAAAACCAAGGATATGCTGCCTGGAGTAGTGGCCTCAGCATTGTTGAGCCTAAGGGATGACAGTTCAAATGCAGGCTCAACCTTGTGGCTAGAAATGGACCAAGGCACCCATGACCCTTGTGACTGGATCTTCTCTACCCCAAACATCATTCTGGAGCAGGGAGTTTGCCTGCCAATATTAGACCAGAACTTCTGTATTGAGATTGGCCTGGTGGAAGCACGTAATAGAAGCAGCCATAAAACTACTGGGTGGGGTGAGCGAGTGCAGAGCAAAGAGAGAGGGAAAAAAATTGCCTAACAACCCAAAGCTGCCCTCTTAAAGTGAGCCTAAAATCCAAAATTCTAAGCCACTTGAAGAAATCTCAAGCCTACAAAGATTACTAACCATATCTATCAGAACAAAAAATTTAGGGGCGCCTGGGAGGTTTAGTCAGTTAAGCATTTGACTCTTGGTTTCAGCTTAGGTCACAATCTCACGGTTCCTGAGATGAAGCCCTGCCTTGGGCTCTGCACTGACAGCGTGGAACCTGCTTGGGATTCTCTCTCTCTTTCTGCTCCTTCCTTCCTCCCTCACCTTCTCTTTCAGAATAAATACATCTTTAAAAAAAATTCCCTTTTCAAATGGAGGCCCAATGAAAACATGGAGAATGGTGAATAAAAGCATTTTTAGCTGCTCTCTTAAAATAAATCACCGTTGGGGTGCCTGGCTGGCTCAGTTGGTTAAGCGTTTGACTCTTGGTATCAGCTCAGGTCATGATCTCACAGGTTCCTGAGATCAAGCCCCACGTTGGTCTCTGCACTGACACAGGTACTATTTGGAATTCTCTCTCCCTCTCTCTCTGCCTCTCCCCCACTCAACTGACTTGAGCACACACAAGCTCTCTCTCAAAATAAAATAAATAAATAAACATAAAGAGAAAGAAAGAATCTGAAAAAATGATTTGAAAAGTAGGTTTAGAAATCTGAGATAAGTAAGGAGATAATGTCCATCAAATTCTTTAAAACATTATGAAACAAAGCCAGTAAAATGAAACAAGAACAGAGGCATACAGTAAAAATCAAGCAAAAATATTAGAAATAAAAAGCATAGTCACTGACATAAAAACTCAATGGATGTGGTAAATTCCAAACTGGATATATTTGTAGAGAAATGGGATGAATCGGAAATGGCACTGAGGAACAGATTCAGGATCCAGCACAGAGGGGAAGAAAGATATAAAAATACTAAATGTGTAATTAAAAGACACGGAGGTTAGTTTAAGACTATTCCATAAACATTTCCTAGGGATTTTAACAGAAAATAACTATTATAGTAGAGAAACAATCGCGAAAGAGAAAGGCTACTTCAGCATCAAAGAAAGACAGAAGCCTTAGGAGCTAACTCGGCTTTGGAGTACTTAAAAATAATTCTGTGCGATTCCAACACTGAGACGTATCACACGAGACTGTGGAACATAAAGAGTAGAAGACAATCTCAGAAGTTACTACAGAGGAAACAATAGAGCACGAGGTAAACAACAATCGAGTGACAGCAGATTTCTCCTCAGAAAAAATAGATGGCTGGAATAGAATAAGGTATTTAAAGTCCTGAAATGCCAAATTTGTACTGTATACTTAGGCAAATTTTCACTCAAGAAAAAGCAAAATAAAGGCATTTTTGAGATATCAAAAAATGAAGACCGTTTGCCAACCATAGTTCTTTCTCTACTAGCACAAAGCAGAGGAACAAATAAACAAAAATCTTAAGAGGGGACTCTTTAAATAAAGAAGGAAGGAAGGCATGGGATAGGATAGACAGAGGGGAACACAAACTAGTAAGCTATGTAGGTAAACATAATAAACTAATCACTCTAGACGACACTGTGGCAGAGTTAAAGTAAACTCTAAAAAAAACCTATTTTTATAAGAAGGAGGATACTGAACAATACTGAGTAATTTTACATTTTATTAGAATAATCATAAGTTATGGATGTTAAATAGTTTGTTGGTTCCATTTTATCTCTGTTGGCTTAATAGCTTTCTTTTCCCTTTGTTCTTTTTTCCTTAAGTGGTTGCTCTAAGGTTTATAGTATAAATCTTTAACTTATCAAAGTCTGTCTTCAAATAATATTTTATCACACAGGCAGAGTATAATAATAACCTTTACAAGAGTAACTCTCCACTCCCCCCTCCTGTTCTTTGTGCTATTGTTACACATTTTACTTCTGTGTATGTTATAAAGCCTACAGTTCCTTGATAACATTTTTGTTTTAAACAATCAATTATCTGTTAAGGAGAATTTTTAAAGAAAAAAAGAATCTCTTGTATTTACCCACTGTATTAATTTCCTGTGGCTGCCATAACAAATTATGACAAACTTTGTGGCTTGAAAGAAAAGAAACTTGTTCTTTCCTGGTTCTGGAGTCCAGAAGCCTGGAATCAAGATGTCGGAAGGGCAGGCTCCCTCTGGGACTCTGGGGGAGAATCCACTCTGTGGGTTGACTCTCTGGCTTCTGGTGGCTCCCAGGAATCCTTGGTGTTCGTTGGCTTATGGCCACATCTCTTTTTTTATTTTTGAGAGAGATAGCGTAAGCAGGGGAGGGGCAGAGAGAGGGGGGACAGAGGATCTGAAGCAGGCTCTATGCTGACAGTAGCAAGCCTGATGTGGGGCTTGAACCCACAAACTGTGAGATAGGACCTGAGCCGAAGTTGGACACTCAACCGACTGAGACACTCAGGTGTCCCAGTGGCTACATTTCTTCAATCACTGCTTCTTTCCTTCACATGACTTTCTTTGTATGTGTCTTCTCATTTTCCTCTGTCTCAGTTTTACAAGGGATTTAGGGCTCACCCAGATTATTCAAGATGATCTCATTTTGAAATCTTTAACTTAATTACACCTTTTTTTCCAAATAAGGAAGCATCCACAGGTTCCAGGAATGAGGATGTGGACATATTTTTCTGGAAATCACCTTTCAACCCACTAATGTTAGGAAGATGTGAAAAAACAGGAATTATCACAAGTTGCTGGTGAGAACAATTTGGCAATATCTAGTGTGTGTGTGTGTGTGTGTGTGTGTGTGTGTATACATGTGTGCATATATATGTGTATATATATGTGTGTGTGTGTGTGTGTGTGTGTGTGTGTGTGTGTATATATATATATATATATATATATATATATATATATATATACACACAGAGAGAGAGAGAGAGAGAGAGAGATTCCTTTCTTGAACCAGAAAGCAAATACATAGAAGACGGAGGTGTTTTCCAAAGCCAAGAGACTCCATCCAAGTAACAGGCCAGATGCTTTTTCCAGATCCTCTTCCTACTGACCGGGGAGCCCTGGAAAGTTTTGCCCTGATATTGATCTGATGTCTCTCTTCACTATTCTGTCTGATGTCAGCTATGCTTCTATTTCCACTGATTTTGAAAGGCAGTGGCCTTTAATAATTTGGTGCTTATATTTTCCTCCCCTTTTCTCCTTCAGTCCATGTTGCAGTACTCTCCAAATGGACTCATTGGTGGTGATCTGGGGCTGCTGGGGTTTACAGGGATCCCCTGGGCAGGAGCAGGTGAGACAGTCCCACCTTTCTTTAGCTAATTTGTTCAAGGGGATTTCTGTAAATGGAGTTTCCTTAAAGCAGGGTCCACCTGGCCATTATTACCCAGAACAGAGCTGTCAGACGCATCAATGTTTAGGAAGAACACTGAACTGGATGAATGAGGCTGTATAATTGGGCACTGATCCAGACTTGAATCCCACAGCAGGAAAGGGGGGGGCCTTTCATCCTCTTGCAGCCCTCCTTCCCCCACCGCCCCCCCCCCCACGTGCTGGGAGACACCAGAGTGCTGTCAAGGGAGCCCAGCCCAGAGAAGAGAGCTCACAGATGAGATCTGAGGCCCTTTAAAGATCTTGCGTCTAACAGCAGAGGATTTCCTCTAACAGGCAGGAGACAGATGCACGGCAGGCCTGGAGAGAGACATCAGAGAAGGGGGCTCTCCCCTGTGATGAGGGCATTCGGGGATGAAGCAAGGGGGTTGGCAGGGCCCGAAGCGCTCTGGCTTGCTGTGTGTCACCCAGACCAGGCTGACAGCCTGGTCCTAGAATCTCAGGGTCCCAGAAGGCAGAGTCCCTGTGCACTTGGCCCCAGGGGGAAAGGATTGGCGTGGCTCATAGAGCAGGTTCATGGTCAGGCTGAGCAGGGCCTTCTATGTAGTAAAGACACAGGCTGAGTTTCTATGTAGGACACCTCTTTCTTCCTCTCTCAGAGCCAGTCTCTAGCTGCGCAGGGCGGAGGAGCGCGTTCAGCTCTGCAGCACTGCTAACCCAGCGACAGACATCCTCTCTCCCACTGGGAAATCCCCTGCTCCTCTCACCTCTCTCTCTCTCTCTTTCAAACGTCCTCACTTCAGACTTGTTGTCAGGCGTGCTCTGATCCCAGGATCTTGTTGCTCATTCTGCTCAGTGTCCCCTGATGCCTCAACATGATGCAGCACATTGAGTGGAGGTTGGCGGTGCTGGGCTTTGTCCTGGGGGTTTTGGTAAAGCACCTGGATGAAGGTCAAGGTCAGCTCTGCTGCTCTAAATCCCCCACCTTCTCTGACTGTGATTATTACCGACGGCTCTGGATAGAGATCGCCCTCTTGTCCTGCCCCTGGCACAGTTACAGACCTTTTCCCACCATGCACTTGTGACTGAGCTGGCACTGGCCCGCACACACATAACTCATGGCCTCCACACCTGCACAGTCTCCTGTTTTCACTCGTAGCAAAACCCTGGCTCCTTAGTGAGGCTCACTACTCACCTCTCCAGCTTTGGTCTGCACACTGTGTACTCACCTCTTGGATCCAGTCAAAGTCAACCCAGAGCTGAGGGTACAAATGCCTCAGCACCTGCGTCCACATTGTCCCCTGCCACAGTTTCTTTTTCTGCATCTCCCCCTTCACACATCTGACTTGCATACCTGCTGGCCAGCCCGATCACACTGGGCCACCCTCTCGGTCAACATGCTCACTTTAAATGAGAAAGCCTTGGTTTGGAGAGCTGAGCCAGGACCCCAGACTCAGATCTTCTGACCTCAGAACCTGAATGCTGCCCTCAGCACCAGGACACCACCCCTCGTATGCAGGAAAACTGCTGTCCTCAGCCTAAACTTCTTTTCCAGACCTGTCACATCACTGTGAAGAGGATTTTGAGGCTATCAGAGCTGCCCTGGCTGCTGTTCTCTCACTGCCCAGGGCGCTCGGCGGGAAAGGTTGTCCACGCACTTCAGGGTTTTTTTCCTTTTTAAAAAACTTTTCTTCTATCAATATTTGATGAGGGTAATTTCAAAGACTTGTTTAGTATGATCTGCACATAAGGAGCCCTTCCGAGTATTTATCACGCTCGGGGTATAATTACATTCAAATCCTGAGACACTGTTGCTAGGTTACTGTTGCTCGAGGTTCCTCTGACTTCCATGCTCGAGGTGCTCCGCCTCCCCCTGGTGATATTAGGGGCAGGGGACTGGCAGGGTAGGGCTTGCCATTCCCCTTTATGAAGGTGAGACTCTGGGGTCTCTCCTATGGGGGGGGGAGGGTGTGCAGGGTATGCATGGTATGCAGGGGTGCTTTGCATACCACCCCAGGTGGGGCTGGATGTGCAGATCATGTGGTTCATGCCAGCAAGATTAAAGAGGCGGGGAGGGGATAAAGAGGGCAGTTGCTGCCTTGAGAGACTCCCTGGGAAGGAATCATCTCTGAGCCTTCCCTTCCATCCTCCCTGAGAATCTAGCACGCGCTCTGCATCCTTTGAGGGCCCCAGGAGGAGTTCCGTTCTGATGGCAGGAGGCTGCCCTTGTCCAAGGACACAGGCTGCTTCTGAGGGGGAAAAGCACCTGCTTTCTGGGCTGAACAACAACCGGGGGCGAAAAAGCAGGATGAAGAGCCGAAGGCCAGCCCTTCTCCTCCTGAGGCTCTCCACCAGCACAGTCACATCTATAAACTGAGGGAGGGGTGGCTGGAGTCTTGAACCTGAGCTGCTTGCCCCATTGCTTCTGGGTGTGGGAGCAGGGAGCAGAGGTCCTTTCAGGCCTCACATTCCCCAAAAGTTGCAAATGCAGAATTTGATGTTATTTCCAAATGAGGCTAAATCACAACCTTTCCTTTCCTTTTTGTTTCTTCCTTCCTTCCTTCCTTCCTTCCTTCCTTCCTTCCTTCCTTCCTTTTTTCTTTTCTTTCTTTCTTCTTTCTTTCTTTCTTTCTTTCTTTCTTTCTTTCTGCTACAGTTAGAGGAAACAACTTGCTAACTGTAAGCCTTTAAAATATAGCCCATATTTATAACTCTGTTTTGGCATTTACATCTCTGTTCAATCAACTGGGACCTTTCAGCATAAGAAGTGGCCTGTGCCCCTGCCTACCTCTGAAAGTCTGGTTTAATTTCTCCCCGTGTGCGTGTCTGGCACCTTGCAGTAGATTGCTAATCCATGGATGCTGCCTTTGTAGCCACACATTGATTAATGACTGGTCAGGGCCGAACCCACACAGTTGTGTTTAATGCACTAATGAGTCAGCATCACTGGCCTTGGGGAAGAAAAAAAGGAAATAAAATCCAGGCAGATGGGTTCAGGATGGAGTTTAGCATTGGATTTGCATTTCCTGACTCTGCTGCCCAATCTATTTCCCATTGGCCTTTAGAAATGCACTAGATTGAATTGTGTTTCCTATTGCAAATTTTAAATAAGGTAGATGATACAGTAGGCATTGCTATCCACAATCCCCTGGGTATAGCTGCAAATACGCTTTTAAACCTCAGAGCAATTTCCCCAGTCATCACAGAGCAATAATTGCTATTTAAAAAGAATATATACCCATACACACACACACAGTGTTTGTAGCTCATGGGTGGGGAATATCGATTGTTGTCAATTTTTAATGCAAAAAATAATTAAAGACTTAGCATCTGTTCAAAATATTTACAAACAGATTAACTATTAGTGTTTATCTTCAAAACCACAAGCAAGATTTGGAGATAATTCTTTGCGACATCCGCTGGGTAAAACACATTTTGTTTCAACATTAAAACTCCCTAAGCCTTTGTGTCAGGAGATGCTGTGTAGGGTAGATTTTCCCAGTTGTTGAGAAGGTTAGTTAAGCTGGTAAAGGCTGTTTTTTACAATATGGCAAAGGATCCCTGGATTTTTCTAAACAATACTGGAGAGTGAGAAGGTGAGGCAACACTGGTTAATTGTGAGATTCTCTGTTTTAAAGAATGGTCATTTCTGGTTTTGCTGACCACAGGGCCTTGACTCAGTCTCTGCTCCGGAGGTCTTCCCAGTCTTGTGAGAGAGGGTAAGGCAGTATGAAAATAGCCATCTTTATCATCCAGGAAAACAGAACCCAGAACAGAGAGTTCAATTGAGGGGCTTTGCTGTGGGAGAATAGTTTATGGCAGGGTTGGAAGAACTGAAAACAGGGGATGGTGGGGCAACCCAGGGATTAACAAGAGGTTGACAAGAGAAGCCACCATCCCCCAGGCTGGTGAGGCACAGGAGGAAGACAGAGTGACTAGAGCTCAGGAGCTGAGGCTGCCTGCTGGATGCCGAGGCCAGGTGAGCAGAGCTCTTGCCATTGATGTCCCCTCCTTAAGGTGGAGAGAGGGAGAAATTCCCTGGATTCTCCTCTTCTATCTTTCACACTTCCATGCTTGCCTCTCGCTGGCAGAGCCTAATTAGAAGCCAGTGAGCATGTGCACTTGGGAAAACATTGAGCCTCTGAACTCAATTCAATGGCGGGTGGGGGGGGGGGGCGGCTAGGATGGATCTGAGGGTGATTGGCAATTAACGGCACACCAATTCAGACACAGTGCCAGATGAGGAGAGGAAGATAAAACAGTGAGAGAACCCAGAGAAGGGAGTGGATACTTCCATGGGGAAATCAAGGAAGGTCTTCTAGAAGAGGCATCACCTGCAATGGGCCTCCAAACCTAAAGAGGATCTCATCAATAAGGCTAGTGGTGGTGATGGAAATACAGACGACACCCATCTGTAACTGGCAGCAGCATCCAACATGAGGGAGAGATTGTTTTGAGATGGAACCTGATGGATGGGACCGGGTTCCATGAGGTATATAGTTGAAGAGGCCAGAATTGATTGAAGATGAGTCAGAGAAAAGGGCTTGCATGGATTGGGTTGTTCAGAAAGCTGACTCTCAGATTTGTCCCGAGCTGGAACAAGGGAGATGGGCTTTTATGCCTTTGTGTTGCCCCTGGGTGCAGTGGCTCAAGGAGAATTCCCAGTGAGGGTAGGTAGCCCCAGCAGCACTTCCATCTGCACAGGGAATGAAGTTCTTCAGTTCCGGGGGTAGGCAGCACACCACACCATCCATTATAAGAGGCCCAGGTAAAGGAAGGAGAATTAAGGGTCCCTACTCTGCACCAGGCACTGTACTCGCTCTTCACACATGTTACTTTACTTCCACACAGTACCCAGCAAGGTCAATATCTCTAACATCATTTTACAGGCAAGGGGACTGAGGCCCAGAGAAAGTAACTTGCCCAGTGTCCCCAGTCAGTAAATGAGGGAGTCAGAATTTGAACCCAGATCAGCCTGATCTTATGCCCATAGCACCAGGTGGCACTCTCATGGTAGGGAGGCTCTTTTCTCTGTAGAAGGAAGTGAGGACATGACAGAGAGTGAGGGATCAGTGGTGAGATGGCGGATGGTTTCTAGAAAGTTGAAAAACAATCAGAAACAACTACGGAGCTCAATGTGATAAGAAAAGAATAAAAGGATTGATTAAGCAATAGAGAGAGCCAGGCGAGGAGAGACCGCACAGATGTTTTCTGGCACATTATGGAGTTTTTCATTTTTTTTGGCCCCTCTGTAAATGAAACCCTCCTACTTCCATTGAAGAATTCTCCATCTTAGGAGCCCAGGTGGGAGAAGCTGAAAATGACGAGTTGTCGCTTTGTCAGGCTCCCCTGTAGCCCAGCGAGGCCCAGGACATGGGCTCCATGATTCAGCCATGTCCCCCCAGCTTTG
Source organism: Panthera pardus (assembly GCF_024362965.1). NCBI lineage: Eukaryota > Metazoa > Chordata > Mammalia > Carnivora > Felidae > Panthera > Panthera pardus. The sequence goes on from NW_026526721.1 coordinate 126,588,521, forward strand.
GTGTGCACAGGCGGTGGGGAGGCAGGGCCTCTAGGAAGCCGCTCTTGAGGCCACATGGCTGGGATCCTGGTGCAGCCCAGTGTACTCTGTGGATGCGGCCACACAAAGGTTTGGGGATGACAATGGGACCTTGGTAGACTGTTTGGCAGCACAATTTGTACGTTGCCCCTAGCTGGACACTCCTAAGTCTGGCTCCTTAGCCCTCCTGCCAATTCTGTGAGTGATCCAATGTCCTTTAAGAAACATTATCGTAAACAATTTCACAGTTGTAAAATACTTAAAAAATCATAAACCCATAAACACTTGACCCAGATTCCCCAAATGCTAACATATTACTTTGCGTTCTCTCTCATTCTCTTTCTCTCTCATTTCTTTTTCTATCCCACTATAGTAATAATTATTTCAGGTAAGATTCATCAATGGATGCTATGTTAATGGCTGAAAGAATGATGAGAAATAAAATACATACATAGTTTCAAAATATATCCCCATAATTACAGAGAGGAAAGAGTAGCTTTACAGTAAAGAAACCTGGTAGATGTGGGGCACCTGGGTGGTTCAGTCAGTTAAGTGTCTGACTTTGGCTCAACTCATGATTTCATGGTTCATGGATTTGAGCCCTGCATTGGGCTCTGCTCTGGCAGTGCAGAGCCTGCTTGGGATTCTCTCTCTCTCTCTCTCTCTCTCTCTCTCTCTTTCTCAAGATAAGTAAATACACTTAAAGAAAAAAAGAAAGAAAGAAAGAAAGAAAGAAAGAAAGAAAGAAAGAAAGAAAGAAAGAAAGAAACCTGGTAGATGCCACCTTAGCCCAGAGATCAAACTTAAGATCATGAGCAAGGGGACAAATCAATATCATGTGAGTCCTGATGGGGTGTGCCAGATGGACATTCTATCACTTCAGTGCCGTTCCTGCAAAAATGCACAACCTGAATTTACTACTGAGGAACCTGAATTTACTACTGAGGAAACATTAGAAGAAACCGAGACAAGGTTCATTCTACAAAGAAACTGGCCTATTTTCCCCAATATCATTTTAGTAATGTTTAAGTCAATATTCTATCCACATGTTTTCTAACCTGTGTAGCACCAAACCAATGTAAGATCATTGCTGTCTTTTTTTCCTATGATGAAGTCTGTGCTGGTGAGGAAATGCCTGAATGGGGCACCATTCCAGGGATTGACTGTCATATTGGAAGGGGTCCCTGGGAGCAGCAGGTGGACAGAGAGGGAGCAGAGGCAGGTGAGGAATGCTGGGGGACAGGGTGTCGAATACAGCATTCAACATCCAGCCAATGCTTTTGTGTCTTAGTTTTCCACCCACCCCCATGCTCCATGGCTGCAGAATTATGGCATGTTTATTCCTTCTCTGTGAAGCAGTGAGAGTGATGTATGGTAAAGACATAGGCAGGGGGCTAACACTTTGTGAGCACTAACTGTGCCCAGCACTGTACCTGTATGGTAGGTTGCATTCTCCCTATTATGAGCCTCTATGTGGCAGTGGTTAACTGCCGAGGCTCTTCAATGAGTTTCTTCATCTGTCAAATGGGGAAAATGATAATTCGTAGTTCATAGGCATGAGGTGAGGATTAAATGGGATACGGGGTGTAAGGAGTTTAGCACCGTGTATAACCACCTTGAGCACATAGATGTTGCCTGTAAGTGTGACCAGAAGGGTATTGGATTAGATGATGTGCATGAGGTCACTCAGCCCTGAAAAATGAAACAGGGGTGGAGCCCAGACTTGCATCTTCCATACCAACATTTTCTTCTGTGTAAAGCACAGAGATGAGAACTAACAGAGGGGACTTGGGCTGAAATCAAATGTCCATTTCATAGACAAGGAAGCCAAAGGCAGATGGAGAGCTCTGGTCTCCCCTGGATCTGTGCTCCCCTCCCCTTTGCCAGCTTCCTCTATCAACTCCACTTGTTCTAACCTTGGCACCCGGGGAGGTGGGCAGAGAGCTCATAATTCTGTAATTGCCTTGTGGATTTTATGGGGCCATATAACGGTGTGCTGTGCAAACTTTTATGAGTATTTATTTTACGGTGTCTACTGAAATCATTAACACTCTCATTAGCCAGATTCAAGGGCCATGAGAGTCTTGACTTCCCCACGAAGATCCATTTTGTCTGTAGATTTTAAATAAAAGTTTATGAACACATTGCATGCTCATCCCAAGGCAAGGAGGTGTTCTCAGTGTCTCGCAGGTCCAGATGGAGTCAGGAATCCAGGATCAACTATTTATCCTTTTCAGTTCTGTGCTGGCTGGAAGGGGACAAATGGGGATTACTAGACCAGTCAGTCCACAATATTTATTCCTTCTCCTTGAAACTTGGATTCTGCCAGCAAAGCTGATTTCCGAGTGACCTCATGCCTTCTAAGAGTGTACTCTCTTTTTAGATTCCATAATTTCTGGCAGGTAGAAGCTTGAGCATTGGGTACCAAAAAAGATAAAAATATAATTCTTAATTCCTTTAAAATAGGTGACTATACGTTATAGGTGAATATATCTGATAAAATTAGGGTACTTCCCTTTAATGTACTTAAAATCTATGGTAGAGACTCAGAGTTGTTTAGCAGATTTTTTTTTAAATGGTGCTTTTAACTCATGCTGTTAAGAGAATTACTGTGCTTGAGTGAGGTGACCATTCACAAGAAGTGATCAGGTAGAGGAGCCAGTACCTGGAAATTTATCTCCAGTCAGGTAAGATGAGGACACGGGTGGTTTATTTTCTCGGTGGTGCTGAGGCATGTCAGGGAGCTTACCTGATTAAAATAAATGTGCATGTGGCACATTGATTGCCTCCCCCAACCATATGCAAGGAAATGTCCTAAGAACTATGAAGAGAGATGCAAAATGGAATAGAAACCTACTTGTCTGGAATGCAAGCTGTTTTGTTGTTATTGTGTTTTTGCTCCTTGTGGATCTTACTTGTAATGGGTGGAGTTTATCTCCCTAAGTTCATGGTCCACTTACCATTACTGGGGCACACCAAACCTTCTCTTCCTTTACTTTCTCCTCTTTGTCCCCCACCCCACCACGTTCCCATTCCTTACAACAGCAGAGGCAACTGCATTTGTAAATTTGATGTCTATCTTTTTTGCTTGTATATATTTTCATAAAATGTTTACTGTTTGCTACATGTATTTTTAATGTATGTTAAGTGGTATTGTGTTATATAATCTCCTTCTATTTCTTACTCTTCTCGCTAAATACTATGTTTTTAAGATTCACTCATGCTGCTGTATTTAAATCGAATCTGTTTCTTCTAATTGCTGCATAATGCTCCATTCAGATTTCATTGTGTGGAAGAGTAAACTATTTTGAGGAAGAAATCTAATCTCAACTTCAGGAAAACAATCCTGCAGATTCTGGGGAGAATAGGCTGGGGTCACTGGAGGTGGAGGCAGCTAGGAAGCAACTTTAATCATCCAAATGAGAGGTCACCTAGGCCAAGTACTGGGAATGGAAAAGAGCAGGAGTGTGTTTGACTTATTTAGAGATGGATGATGGATTTTGACTACATACTGGACTGAAGGAGTGTGGAGGAAGAGTCAAAGATAACATTAGAATTTGAACCTGGGTGATGGGGTGGTTTAGGGAAGAAATGAAGGGTATGGTGAGAAGAGAAGAGGAGAACGGGATGGCCTAAAACCTTGACATTCATTTGTTCATTAAGCCAACATGTATTGAATATTACTATGTGCCTGGCACTGAACTAGCCTACTAGGAAAACAGGTGGGGGTAGGGTATACAGCAAACCATCTCTATCCTCATTGAGAGGAAGACAGGCATTAACAAAACCTCAAAAAAATAAAAACATCATTGTAAGTTATCACAAGGGGATATGGGAATATGAAGTGTCCCGATTTAGGTAGGAAATCGGGAAAGCATTCTCTGGGGACATCACTTTTCAGCTGAATCCTGGATGGGTAGGAGCTATCCAGGTGATAAAGTGAAAACATTCTGCACTGAGAAACAGCAAGATCTTGAAGTGGGAAAGAAGTTGGCACATATGAGGTGCTGCACGAAGGCCAGGGTGGTTGAGGCACAGGGGACAAGGGGAGGCCTGGCATGGGCTGGATTCTACAGCATCTCCTAGGTTATGCTCAACTTTCCAAACCTCATCTTAAGGGGAATGGGAAATATTAAATGTTAATCATGGCCTGCCATGCTCCAGTGAACAGTTCAAAAGCAGGCCGTGTAGAGAAGATTCTGGAGAGGCAGAGTGGAAGGATGGAAAGACTTTGGGGGAGAGGGCAGTGTTGAGGTGGAGGGGTGGCCGGCAGGAAGTCCCAGAGGTGGGAACCAGTGGGACATGTTAGAGGAGTGCAAAAAGTGAGGGTAGCTGATGTGTAGAGAATGAAGGGAAAACCAGTGGAGTTGTGACAGATTTCAGGCTACCTTAGGGCTTGCCAACTATTCTATGGAATAAGGACACTATTCTTGATAAAAGGAAGCTATAGGAGGGCCTTAGGCAGGAGTGACCCCTGTCTGATTTAAGGGGTTAATTCTCATTTAGGCTGCTCTGTGGAGTACATATTGATAGTAAGTAGGAAACATTCAGGAACAGGTGCAGTTTTCCAGATGTAGGGTAGGGGTGGCTTGGACTGGGGGTGATAGAGGAGATGAGGAGAAGGAGATTGATTTGAGAGGCTTTGAGGTTAAGTTGACTAGGCTTGATGATGGATTAGAATAGTGGGGAAGGGGGCTCTGTCAGCGGTGGCGGGTTGAGCTTGAGCTGCTTGTCGGATATGCAAATACAGATGTCCCTGGATCACTTGGATATGACACTCTGACATGTAGGAGATGGTTTAGAGGCTGTGGGATCAATTTCAGAGTCACCTGTGCTGTGGGGAAAGGGGAGACCATGACAACAAGTGAGATCTTCAAGGAAGATTGTGTAGGGACATAAATTGGGAAATGCCTATTGGGAAAATAAATTTTTATTGGGGATTTTAAATATTGTTACTCATTGTGAGACATTAAAAATGCAGTCACAAGCAAAGAAAAAATAGCATAATCTCATATTCCATCATTATGCATATATTTGATCCTATCTGCTAATTGAGAAAAAAAAAGAAAATATTACATCCCAAACCCCAAACTCTTAGCAAGCACACCCACGAGTTTGGCAGCAGGATACATTTTTGAGATACCGATTCATCTTTCCTCCCTGTGTTTTTCCTTCCCTGACCCAGGCAGGTCACAGACTATGGTTACAAGGCAGGGCTCTGGATGTTTATGAGGTCAAGGCTGTCTGAAGAAGATGGAGAGGGTAGACATAAGGAGGATTTCCCAGTGGTTGAACAGAGTTCTCTGAGCAAGTACTGTGGTCCTGGAGTGGAGCAGCAGTGTCCTTTTCCATGCTCCTGCCAGTATTCCAGGCACTCAGAGAGGGATGCCAGCCCTGCCAAAGCCTCTCCAAACCCCTGCAAACACGTGTGAAAGGAACAGGGTCACTCAGCCAGTGGAATTTGCAGTGGTAATCCAGAAAAAAAACCAATATTCTTTCATCAGAGGGTCCTCCCCTATGTATTGGCCCTCTGTCCTGCCTTAGGCAAGACATGGCCCAACCCTTTAGGGGGAGGAGAAGAAACCCTGAGAATAACTGAGGCTGAATTTCCCACGAACTTAGCAGGATGAGAGCTCAGGGTTGAAATCTAGTTAAATAATGGGAAATAAAGAAATGACATATTTCCTGAGCACTTACATCTCTAGACAGAAATTCATACCTAATATAAGTCTACTTTAATGAAAGAAGAAGGTGAAAGAGACTGAGAAGGAGGAAGAAAAGAACCAGCAGGTCCTGGGGAAGAGGCAGCTCAAAAGAAGAGAGCAACCAGCTGTGTGATACGGGCAGAAAGGCCTGGTGGGGGGAAGGCGATCCACTTGCAGAAGTGGAAAGCTTTTGAGAGCACAGAGGGTGTATGGTGAGAGGCTGAGCAGAGAATGGGAAGGGAAATTTGTATAGACTCCATTCAAGAAGTTTGTTAAGTTTGTTAGTACAAAGAAGAGAAGAAGATTTAAATTTTGTTTTGTTTTGTTTTGTTTTGTTTTGGCTAGGGGCTAGAGACACTTGAGGCTATTTCAGTCCTGAGATAGAGAAGTAGGAGAGTCTGAATAAAGAAGATAGAGGGGAACCCCGGTGGAGGGAGGCACCTGAGTTTAGGGCAGCCAGGATGTCCTAAAGAAGAGGGGGCTGGCCCTGTAAGGAGATGGGGTACACCCATGGGGCTGCAGGAAGGAAGGCTGCCTGGCTCCATCTACAGTGACTTTTGAAGTATGGAAAGGTAACTGAGGAAGCACCAGGTGGATGGTCTTTATCTTCATAACAAAGCACATAGAGAGATCAATGTATGCCCATCAAGGACTTGGGAATAATAGAAACCCTTAGGATCTGTACAGAGAAGAATACAGCACGGAATCATTAAAGCTGAATATAAGTACAATCATAACAGGTTACCATTATGACTGTATACTTTATAGCAGGCACTGTTCTATGCCTACTACATGATAATTCAATTCATTAGTATAATTTTTATACATTATTAGTATCCTTCTCCCCACTTTTTGATGAGGAAATTGAGGCTAGGGGATTAAATAATATAACCTCATTAAATAATTTAACCTTGTGGTCATTGACTAAGGAAATCACAGGTTTTAACCAATATACGGGACACCTAAATCAGCCTTAACCCTTTGCCACACTGAAGAAACACAGCAGTGCAGGCTCTGAGTTGAAATGAATGAGCCATGTCACAGGATGTTCTTCAGCAGCTTGGGGTCAGGAGGATTGCTGGATGCTGTGGGGGAAACCAGTTAAAGGATTCCCTGAAACTAGATGGATGAAGATATGAAGGTGATGGATGTAGAGCCTTTGCCTAGGCTATTGAAAGAGAGACCTGATAGTCTGGCAGAATAAAGAATGTGAAGGTGTGAAAGCACTGGAGAACAGTGCCAAAGGCAATTCCAGAGCTCATGTGAGTGTTGGTGGCAATTGAAGCCATGAGGCAGATAAGCTCACCGAGGAACAGAGTACAGAGTGTGAGGAAGAAGGGACCTGGGAGCAGGTCTGGAGGAATCCTGGTATGAGGAGTCAACAAAGGAAGGGAGACTTGCAAGGAGACAGAACAAATGCTGGCAGGAAATCGGGAGTGAGACAGTGTTGTGTCACTGGAGCAAAGGGAAGGTAGTGGGTATCAGGAAACAGGGAGCATCCAACAGGGCCAGTGAGAACCTGGCAAGTGCAGTGAGACAAGGACCCAAAGGTGCCCATTGGTTGTGGGGTATGGATGTCTCTGGTGGCCCAAGAAAGAACTGTTCCAGTGGAATGATGGGATCTAAGGACTGCCAGGCGTAGGTTGAAAAAGAGTGAGAAATGTAAGTATGAAGCATGAAATCACCTCTCCAGGAGGTTTGGTCTCAAGGGTAAAGAGAGATGAGACAATAGCTGGAGGGGTATGCAAGGTTGAGAGAAGGCAATGTTTGAGTGGAAAAGACTATGCATATTTAAAATGGGCATTTCTCTTAGGGAAAAATCTATTTGAGAGGGAACTGGAGAAAGAAAGGATTGTGGAGAAGTACCTCTCCGGACAAGGCAGGAAAAGATGGATCTTAAGCCACGTGGACAAACCAGCCTTGGTTGGTGGGAAGGAGAAAAGGCCAAGGAACAGGAGGGAGGGGGTGGGCCTGTGTGCTTGATGGTGGGTGGGCGAGAGAGTTCTGGGGAACAGTCTCAATGTTCCAAGTGAAATAGGCAGGGTTGTAAGCCAAGAGTGAGGCAAGAAGTAGGGGCGTTGGAGGTTTGAGGGGGGCATCTCAGGCCAGGAGTGCCTTAGAGCTGATGAGAGGAAAGTGGCATGATTGCTGGGTGTTTCTGGGAGTCTGTCTGAGAATCGTTACCATGAATATGTGGTGAAATTGATCTGCCCTGTGGTACTTTCTCAATAAAACTCAGCAGTTTGCACTCTGTCTCAGAGCACAGGAAGAGCTGGGTCCTTTCAGAGATGGCTTTTTGCCAGATGTGTGTGATATTAAAGATAGAGAGGCAGAGGAGTAGATAGTTCTGAAAAAAGTGTTATGTAGTGACGGGCCTTGAGGTTGAAGTTTGATACAGAGGAGAATGAAGACAGAAGATAGCTGATGGATTGGCATGCAGTGGAGTGGGTTAATTGACTGGAGGTCCCAGTGAGATTCTAAAACCACTGGGAAGAAGTTGACTAAGCTAGCTGGAGAGGAAATCGAGACCTGTGCATACAAGGAATCGTGATGACAAGATTTGGGTGGTCCGGGGAGTAAGTAACCAATGTGGAATATGAAAGAAGGTCACTGAGGAGGAGGAGGTCAAGAGGCTGAGAAGTCAGAGTATTGGATGGTCAACCGTGTGGACCCAGAAGTCACATGACTCTGGGATCAGAGTCACCTGTGAATGAGAAAGGCAGGCAGATGGCAGCACTGAGCAGGGGAAGAAGGAAGTACAGCCGATAGCCCTGGAAAGGGTATGCTTATGCCTGAAATGCCACCATTTGAGATTCCTTTCATGACCTAAGATGTCGTCCCCTTGAGGTTGCAAAGATTCTGAGGAGGAGTAATACACCAAGCCTTGTGAATCATTCACTCTTTGGTATAAATGAGTTTCTCAGTAGTTCACAGAGATTACTTTTTGGCCAGGAGAAATAAAAAGGCATATGGAGCGAGAGGAAATGGCTAAGCCTAGAAAATGTCATCACAGTCAATCCTAGGAAACAACACAGGGCAATTGGCTCAGTGTAGCAGGAAAGTTGTCGTCAGGCAGGAGGAGTTCCACTGGCTCACAACAGCCCTGTGAGCAAGCAGGGGGCACCTGAGACTTCGTTCAGTTCGTTCAGGCTTTCAACTCCTTGCAGTTGCATGAGCCCTGAGAAGGGATCACAGTCCTGGACAGACCACAATCTGCCCCAGTAAAGACCATTTCTAGGCTGCTGCCTGCTGACCCCATAGCAGTGAATTTTCTAATTGGAAACCTAGGGCTATACAGACTTTGCTATTAAATGATAGGCCCTCTTTCATTATGGGAAGCAGATCACATCCATATATTTTGAGACACAGATAATATTGTACTTATATGTCCATACACCTGTTCATCTGTCCATCCATCCATCTATCCATCTGAAACCAAACATTTATTGATCGACTTCTATATGCAGGCCTTTTGGTGAGGAGTATGCAGAAATATGAATAAGACATGATTCTATTCTCCAAAGGGGTCATCACCTGGGCAAGGGACAGAAAGACAAATTAGATAAATAATTTTTTAGTAAATAAATTTTTAGTGAAATCCTGTTTGGTAAATTCCATAACAGTGAATTATACAAAATAGCTGGGGAACATAGAAAAAGAAATAACTAACTTCGCATACAATTTTTTTTTTTTTCTAAATCAGGATATAGCCAAACTAAAACATTGGTCAGAAATGTCCTAAAATAGTCAGTGTCTGTTTGGGTAGGGAATAAAGCATATGTGCCTTCTCAAATTTGCTAAAAATGAAGAAGATTTCAGAAGGTCCTAGCATCTGGACAACTGTCCTGGTGTTGGTATGAATGGGATGGGTTTTGCTGTGAGATGGAGAATATTCTAAATTAATAGCAGAAGCATTTTGTGAGTTAGCGTACCTAGACAATGAAGAGAATCCAAGCGAAATCCTGTAACTGCGGTTTTCCTCCTGCTTGAGAAGGTGTCAGAGCATCCTCGAGGCTGGCAGGGAGGGGATCCCAGAGATGTCCCTGTATCTTCGGGACATGGAGCCCAAGATCTCAACAGGCCCTGAAGACCTGGAAGCTTTCCCCCTTGCACTACTTTCTCTCTCATTTATCTAAACCCATGGTTTTCAGCTTGAGGTCACAGCACAAGGATGCGTGACCACACCTGTAATAACTAAAAATGATTCGTGTACCCACCTCTCACCCATAGTTTGAGAGTTATTTCTATAATGATACGACTCTCATTCATATTTGACTCTTTTTCCAGAGGCATGGGAGGGGATGGAATTACAGCTCTGAAAGGTAATTCTGCGTGACCTGCCGCCTGTCTTATTTCTAACACATCTTTCCTACCATGAGGACCTTTACTATTGAGCAGCTACTCATCAAGGGTGACATAGGGCAGGTTCAGCTGTGGACTGAGGGAGTATAGTGGATCCCTCTTCTCTAGGTGTAAATAGTTGATATCGCACTAAAGTGCTTATGATCCAGTCAGTCATGATCCTTCTATAAAAGAAAAGTTAAAAAAAATGATATGCACTAATTAACTTTACTGTGTAGGAGGTAAGTTCAAGGTTTCAGTGGGGTCTAGAAAGAAACAGAACGGTGAGGCACAGATTGGTGCCTCTGAGTGGGAGCTGTCATTAATTGCCGCTTGACCTGAGGTTTCCTCTTATCCTCCAGAAATCCTTTTAACACTCTTTCCAGCTCCAGCCTGTCCATGAACCTCTGACACCCCAGATCCTTTTGGCTTAGCTTTTGCTTGGGGTTGCTCCTTCCTTATCTCTCCCCAAGTCCCTCTAAGAGACAATTGACTTTTTGTTTCCTTTCCTTTTGTGGTCAGAGCACAAAGAAAATGAAAAGCCCCTGTGGTTCACAGTCTGGTTCCCTTCCAATCAGGTTGCGGTTACCTGAGGACTGAGTCACTGACACAGGAAGTCTCTGCTGGCCACCCCCTGCCCAGCTAACTCCACTCCCCTGCCCTGCCTTTTCTGATGAATAGACCCCTCAGACACACTAAAGACACACTGAGCCCCGGAGCCTGCAGCGTGCAGGATTGTGCAGCCTTCTTCTGACAGCCCTTTTCTTGAAGAAGCCAAACTCTTTTGGCCTTTCCAAAATTTAAAAAATAGCTTAAATATGCCAGAGCATGTGTTCAGCGGAGCTACATAGTACTTTTCATATATCCAAGTTACTAATTTTCTGGGACCTGCCAACATTTCCATTTTAAACTTGTGAGATTAGAAAGAATAATTTGAAAATATGTCAAAACTTTACATTTTCCATATAAGCCCTGGGTGCGGATCATCTCTGGGTGGGCTTTGTGGTTCCTCGGCTACTACTCTTCTCTCCCTGTGGGTTGCCACCCTTTGTCCATTCACTGGAGGGTAGGGGGTGACGTATTGCACAAGTTCAGAGCTGTCTGTATGGTTTTAGTAAAGTAGTAGAGGCAGAGAGAATGGAAGATAGGAAGGCTATGAAACATGGAGTAAAAAAATCGGATGTTACTTACAGTTAACATTATGTGCAAAAAGCTTTGACAGCTGCTAACGACCACTGCAAGCGACTCAGGCAGTGGTCCATGGAAGAGGACATGTGCCCCTGGGAAGAGTGATGCCTCTCACCCTGGGCTTAGTCTCCCTTCTGCCCCTGCACCATCATCCACGGAGCTTTCCCCGTAACACTCACACCCCACACACGCAAGGCACACCTTCTTACAACTACAGCATGCTCTCACATCCACTCACACATATTCACACACACAAGTGTACTCTCACACACAACACTCACACACAGGTTCACATACATAAACCTACTCACACATACAAACACACACAACACACACAGGTGCACACTCACACCCACACACAGGTACATGCTCATACACACAAACACACTCACATAGGTGCATGCACACACACACACACACACACACACACACACACACCTTCTCAGAAGTGTGCTCCAGAGGGCAGGGTGCTGACCTTGAGCAGCATGCAGTGGAATGAGAAGATTGGGTTAGCTGTGTGACTTTGGGCAGACACTTCACCCGACCAGGGCCTCAGTGTCCCCACTTGGACAACTGGGGATATGAACCGTGGAATGCTTAAGTTTGCTCCCAGTCCCCGTGCAGGCAGGAGGAGCATCTCTTCCCCTCAAGATTTGCTCCCACCACTCCTGCTCTGAGGGCTTCTCAGAAACCAAAGAAGAAGCTGAAATGATTAATGAGGAAACAGACATGAGTCCATTTCAGTCTCTCAGTTAATGATTTTGTAACCTGCTGAGCTGGTCTGGCACCTTCAGACCCATTATTTCAGGTATTTTTTTGTTGATCTTTTCCAGGCTCCCAAATAAGTCCCCTGGACATGGTACTCATCAGTATTTCCACTCCCTGGCCAGCTGGGAGGAGCACCGGCGGCCCTTCGGACCTGGTGAAGCTGCCACTCTGGCTGCAAATACCAGCAAGGTGAGTCACGTCAGGGCACTGACCTTAAAGGGAGAGAAATTGGTGATTGCTTCTCAGCAGCATCTCTAAGGGCCCAAGATGCACCCAGTTGCTCCCCCTTTTACATCACTTTGCCGCAGGCAGTGCACGTTCACACCTATTAATTACTTCATTTGGTTCTTACAAGAGCTCTAAAAAGCAGAGAGTTCAAATATTCTTATTGCAATTTTTGATAAAAGGTTAAGTGACTTGCCTTACGGTCACAGCTAATGAGGAGCAGAGGTGTGGCTGCACATGGTTTTATCTGATTGACAGACCAGGGCCTTTTCTGGGGCTCTTTATCATCTCTTAAGAATATGGGCATCTGAGACTCACCCCAGGAGCAAAGGGGCTCATGGTTGTCAGGATGGGGGTTGGGAATCTACCTTGTTAGCTGGATCCCCAGGGAATTTTGCCACACCTCAGATTTTTATGTATGTCATCCAGAGGATGGGCGAGGCTTGGTGTGGTAAGGACGCTGTGAGGTATTTACAATGCTGAGGCCTGGCTTGGAATTCTGTATGACATGAGACTCCCTCCAGTTGCTCTCAGTCTCAGTTTCTTCACTTGATCATGAGGAAAATGAAGCCTGGGCTAGCCCCTCCCCTACCCCAAACACCCCCCCCCCCCCCCCAGCCACCACACACAGGCACCCAAGTATTAGCTCAGGAAGGTAGTATTTGGGAAAGCCCTCATTATGCATGTGAGATGTTGTATTAGTTAGCAAAAAGCCCCAATTTGTCAGGGACCTAGGACCATCAACCACTTATTTCTTACTGATTTTACATGAAGGCTGCATGTTGGTATAGTTTTGCTGGCCTCTGCTGGGCTGGACTGAGCTGGGCTCCACATCCAGAATGAAGAGGCAGCTACTCTTAGGCCATTCTCATGGTGGAAGGTAGGAACAAAAAAGGCAGAACCAAATCCCCCAAGAATATTTAAACTTCTGCTCAGACAAGACCTATATCATATCTACACTCTCATTTTATTAGCCAATCAAGTCTCTTGGCCAAACCTAGAATCAGTGGGGTAGGGAATTCTATACTTTGCCTTTTGGGAACCATGGCCTGGATGGAGAGGGAGGGAATAATTGTCACAGTACAGCTTAGCATACAGGTGTTATTACATTGCTTGCGCTTACAGAATCATGAGCTTCAACTCCAGTGGTTGAATTAAGCTCTCTTTCATCTGGTTGGGGGATTGTCCTCCAGTCTGAATGTCTTTGATGCATAAAGCAGACCTTATATGCCAGCAGAGGCCCAGCACAAGCCTTGTCCAGGGTGGTGCACATAAGAAACTTCCTTTTCCGGCTGCCTCACCTCCTTCTCCAGAATGATAACAACAACCAGCATATCTGGAGCACTTCCGTTTCTTTATTTCATATCCTCCATAAAGGCATCACCGATGTTAACATACTGGGTGGTAGAGTAGCACAAGAGATACATGGTATTGGAATTCTAATCCTGGTTTGGCCACTTATTAGCTATGTGACCCCACGTGAATTATTTAACTTTGCTGGGCCTTATTTCATCAATGGTAAAAGTGGGACAATAATATCTTTTTTTTGGAGGTCTTATGAAGATTAGAGCCCAAATGTTCACATTGCCTAGAACAGTCTCTGGATAGCCTTTGAATAATACCTACTTTCAAAATTACCTGTATTCTAAATTTGATCACTTTCCATCAACCTCACTATAACATCTTTTCTTAGTTAGGTGAACACTAACTGCTACAGCTCATAAACCTCCTGATTTTAGTGGTTTCACACAATTAAAGCTTATATCTCCCACGTATTGCTTAACACACATGTTTATGATTGGCAAGAAACTTTGGTCCATGGAGGCTTTAGGAACCCAGGCCATTTCCATGTCATGGCCCCACCATCCCCAAGTCTTCAGATGGCATTCTTAGAGCAGATGAGCAAAGAGAAGCAGGAGACAACATGCTGCTTCCTAACCACCTTGGCCCAGAAGTGAAGCACATCACTTCTATGCACATTTCACTGGCAAGAAAAGAAGAAAATGGCCACTCTTAACAGCCAAACACACTGAGAAATGTAGCCTCCTTGTAAACCCAGGAAGAAAAAGGCCCACGCAGCCTGTGGCACACCCCATATCTCTCTAACATCACTGCAAATGGTCCCCTGAGCACACTCTTACTGAGGAGAGGCTCTCTCTACAAAGTAGCCAGAGGGGTCTTATAAAGTGTGAATTATGTTATGTTATGTTCCTGTGCAAAACCCTTCACATCTTCCTATATATGTAGGATGAAATCTAGACTCCGTCATGGCCAGCAAGGACTGGCAGGAACTGGCCCCTGCCTATCTCTCTGGTATCATCTGTTATTTTGCCTTTCACTCACTCCATTTTAGCCTGAGAGATCTTCTTTCTATTTTGGAACCTGCTGGATTTATTAATGACTTCAATCCTTAGTACTTGCTCTCCCTTTGGCTTTTGACAATCTTCCTACCTCTCATTTCATTCAGTTCTCTGCTAAAATACTGCCTTCCTGGAGAGGTCTTGTTTGACCACTCAATGATGATCAGGGGTTAAAAATGTTTGACCTTCATCTTTAAAATCAAATTTTATTGGGAAATATTAAAAACAGGAAAAGCAATAGAAAATAATAAGATGAGCATCTGAACCACCATCCAACTTTATCAAGGCTTAACATATAAGTTTATTAAAATGAGGGTCTTTATAACTCAGTTTTGACTGGACCCAATACCAATGTGGTAAGCACCAAGTAGCCCCATTTTCCAAAGCAGGGTGATAGTTTTAGCTGATTACCCACCTGCAGCTTTAAAACGAGTTAAGTCTGGAGAGGTCAGAAGAGGGAATTTCTTTGTCAAGAGTGGTTGGAGTAGTGTGGTATGGCCCCTTGCCTGTCTGTGGGAGAAGGAAGAGAGTGTTTCCCTCTCCCCTTAACCTAAGAGATGGAGGCATTAGAACCACCAAAAGCTCCTGTCCTGTGTCTCCTGGAGTAGGGGTGACACCCTGGGATGGAGAAGTCTGAAGAGAAAGCCTGGCTCAGAACTGAGGACTGCATAGTGGGGAGAGAGCTTCTCCAGAGAAAGCTGCTAGACAGCGAGTAAGAGTGAGATTCTCCCTATGAGGGACTGATCTGATGAAGGAAGCAAAGTGTGGGCCCCACTCAAGGTCCTCTCTCTCTTTCCATGTGCATATGGGCACATAGGGAGAAGGCAGCTGTCTTACAAGACAGGAAGCAAGCTCTCATCAGGAACCAAATGTGCTAACACCTTGGACTCCCCAGCCTCCAGGTGTGAGAAATAAATGTCTGTTTTTAAACACCCTAGTCTATAGTATTTTGTCATAATAGCTCAGCCTGAGTGGACTAAAACAATAAGTGGCAGTGAGAATTGAGGGGCTGCTGTACCTAGAAATGCAGCTTGGGAATTGGGTGATGGGCAGAAGCTGGGAGAGTTTTGAGGTGCATGCTGGTGAGAGCTCAGAAAAAGAAGAGGAAAGCTGTAGAGAAAACTTCCAACTTCCTAGAGAATACATAAGGAATCATGTACAGAATGTTGGTAGAAATATGGACATTGAAGGCCATCTTGATGAGGGCTCAGATGCAGATGAGTAATTGGACACTGGAGCAAAGGCGATCCTCATCGTAGCATGGCAAAGAACTTGGCTGGATTGTGTTCATGTTCTTGTGTTTTGTAGCATGTAGAACTTGTGAGCAATAAAACTGGGTATTGAGCTGAAGGGATGTCTTTTCTTTCTTTCTTTCTTTCTTTCTTTCTTTCTTTCTTTCTTTCTTTCTTTCTTTCTTTCCTTTGATAGAGAGAGAGAGAGGGTGAGTGGGGAACAGGGGTAAAAAGGCAGGGGAGAGAGAATCCCAACAAGGCTCCATGCTCAGCATGGAGCCCAACATGGGGCTCCATTCCACAACCCTAGAATCATGACCTGAGCTGAAATCAAGAGTCGGATGCTCCACTGAAAGAGCCTCCCAGCTGCCCATAACTGAGGACATTTCTAAACAAAACGTTGAAGAAGGAAAGGCTTGGCCCCTCCTAACTGCTCATAGTAAAGTGCAAAAAAAAAAAAAAAAAAAAAAAAAAAAAGTTGAAGAAGGAATTTTTTGTGAAATGAAATCACAAAGAGGCTTGATAATTAAATCTTGATTAAAGAATTAAGATTTTCTTTTTTGGAAAAAAAAAAAAAAAGGAACCAGAACTTAAATATTTGGAAAATTCTCAGCCTATCCATACTGCCAAAAAATGAGAAAGTGTGTTTGGAAGAGAACGTCAAGGGTGTGGCTAACACTGGAGATTAGTGTGAGTGTGAACCAACGACATAATCAGCCATCTCAACAGAAGCCAGGAGTAGAGACAGGTATTTTACCGGCAGAAACACTGCAAGCTGGAAATAAAAGAAACGGAAAATAAAATGAAATGAAGGCAGGCTGCAAACATGTGCTGTTTCTCATGGAAAGGAAAGAATGACACCAAAGGTGACTGAGAGATCATCAGAGCTGCCGTTCCCACTTCCGGCTCAGGGGACAGGGCTAGGTCCTACTGTGTTCAAAGGGTGGGGCCACCTCTCTGATTTGGAGGGTCAGCACCTCATGGGCAGAGCCACTGCAGAGAGCTGTGTGGATAGCAGCCCACGGAGCTGAAGGAATGGGGCCACCTTGCCAAGCTGTGGGGCTGCTGCTGTCACCCCAGGGCCTGGAGGGCAAAGCATCAACCAAAAAGAATTATTCTCAAGCCCTAAGATCTCATGGAATTTGCCTTGTTAACTTTAGGACTTGCTTGGAACCTGTCGCCCCTTTTCTCCTTCCTATTTCTCCCTTTTGGAAAGAGAAGGTCTATCATATGCCTGTTCCATTATTGAATTTTGGAAACCCATAACTTGTTCAGTTATGTACGTTCACAGATGGAGAAGAATTTGCCTCAGGAAAGATTTTACCTCAAGTGTCACCCATATCTGACTTAGATGGCATTTAACAAGACTTCAGACTTTAGAGTTGATGTTGGAGTGAATTATGACTTTGAGACTATTGGGATGGAATATATGTATTTTGCATGCAAGAAGGACATGAATTGGGGGGGGGGGGGGAATGGGAGTAGAATGTTATGTTCTGAATGTTTGTATACTCCCAAAATTCGTATGTTGAGGCCTTAACCCAAATGTGATTGTTTTAGGATATGACACCTTTGGGAGATAATTAGGTTTACATGACAACTTGAAGGTGGGATCTTCATAACAGGATTATGAAAAGAAACCAGAGAGCTCTGTCTCTATCTCTCCACTGTATGAGGACACAGCAAGAAGACGGCTATCTGGCACCCAGACTGTGGGCACCCAACCTCTAGAACTATGTTGTTTAAGCTGGCCAGTCTATAGTATTTTGTTATAGCAGCCTAAACAAACTGAGGCAGAATCAATTGGCCAGAATGAGGAAGCACATGTTAGTTATAGATTTGCTATAAATACGCTTTATCAGATTGAGGAATTTCCCTTCATTTGGAGTTCGTTGTGAGTCTTTGTTATAAATAGGAAAATCAAAGAAAAAACTGTGGCCTATTAATATAGAATACTACTCAGCAACAAAAAAGAATAAGCTACTTACAAGTACAAAAACATGGATGAATCTCAAAAACACTGGGGAAAAGAAGACAGAGTCAAAAGAGTACTTACTACATGGTCTCATTTTTATGTAGTTTAAGAATAAGCAAATCTAGAGGCACCTGGGTGGCTCAGTCGGTTGTGTCTGACTTGACTCAGGTCATGATCTCATGGTTTACAAGTTCAAGTCCCATGTTGGGCTCTGTACTGACAGCTCAGAGCCTGGAGCCTGCTTTGGATTCTGTGTCTCCCTCTGTCTGTCCCTCTTCCGCTCACATTCTGTCTCTGTCTCTGTCTCTCTCTCTCTCAAAAATAAACAAACATTAAACATTTTTTAAAAAGAATAGGCAAAGCTAAGCTATGGTAATGGAAGTTGAATAGTGGTTGTCCCTGGTTGAGGGAGAGGAGGGAGTTGACTAGAAAGGGGCATGAAGAAACTTTCAGAAGTAACAGAAATGTTCTCTACTTTATTTCTTCTTCTGAAACCATAATTACACACATGTTAGGATACAAGAGGCCAAAAGGGGATCCTTCAAGCCAAACTGTCTTGGTGACTTTTCACCAATTCCTGTGCCTGCAGGGAACTCACATATCTTCAGGTCTCCATCCCAGGAATGAAGAATCTTATTTCTAGATCAAAAAGGGTTTCTTCTCAAATTCGTTACAGGGGTAAATACTCAAAATATGACCATCCATTTGCCTCTCTGCTCCATGGAGAAGCTGCATTGTAATAAAACGTCCTTATGCCTCAAGGGTATTCTGATACTGAGAGGGCCAGATGCATTGGCAGACTTTTCAGATACTGTGACTCAGCAAAGGGCCACCTTTGAATGGCCACCTTGCTTTCCTTTTCCAAAATCTAGTCTTATCTAGGTCAGTAAAAACAGTGTTGGTATATAATTTTATAGTTTAAAAAGTAGCTTCCCATATGGTTTAAATAAGTTAATGTTTAGACAGCATAAGCATAAATATCTTTAATTTTACAGATGTGGAAGGTGAAGCTCAGAGTTCCTCTTGTGTGCTGGGTACCTTAGAAACACTATCTCATTGACTTATCACAAGGCCTGTGGGACATGAAGCTCCCTAGCCTGCTTAGTGATGGAGGACTGGGTTCCCTCTTGAGTCTAACACAAAATTCATGACTTTTCATCACATCACTCCTTGGAGTCATAGGGTTGGTAAATGAGTCTAATCAAAGCTAAGAGTAAGATCTTTCTAATTCAAATATTCTTTGCCTCCTTTTTCTTCCCACTTTCCCCACTTTTATATTTATTAAGAAAATAGCAGTATAGGAAGGAAAGGAAAGGAAAGGAAAGGAAAGGAAAGGAAAGGAAAGGAAGAAGTAAATGTATGTATTATTCAATCACCCTAAATCAACTATTTTAATTTTCTTAAGTCTCCTTTGAGTCTTTATTCACATACCTTCACATTTTATATTTCTTTGATCATACCCCAGGTATCACTGTGGGTTCCGCATTCTTCTCTTGATGTCACATCATGGGTGTTTTCCCATGTTGTTTTACGGCCCTTGATGTAACCCTGTTCCAGAGATGTAGATTGTTCTTGTAGGAACCCCAAACTTTCTCATCCCTCCCCTCTCTACTCTGCCTCCTTATAGCCTGCCCTGGCTGAACCATAGATTTCAAGATGAGAGTTTTATGTTCCTCTGTGTTTTTGGAAAGGAGTTCTATGCTGAGAAGACTCTTTTCTTAAAAACTCAGACTTGAGCATCTGATAAGAACGATTATGCATGCTGTTACAGCAATGATTTTTAAGGACTGCTCATCAACAGGTGCATCTATGTAAATCCCTACTTAAAATTGCTATATTGAAGCCCAGGAGGAAATGGAAGGTAACAACCCTCTAATGCCTTCATTTGCCTAGACATTCAGCAGGAATGGCAATTTCGTTTAAGGGAAATTTTCAGCAGCAATCAATTTTTCTAAATCAAATTCAGGGGTCACTGATTGTTAAGGCAACCATGGGTACAGTAATGATGCTATTTATAGTTTGGTTAATATGTATGCATAATAAGAGAAAATTATTTACAGAGATGATGAATTTAATACTGGGAGTGAAACAGATTTACAGCCTGGAAAATGTAATTGCTTTTTGATATCAATTAAAGGACTGTTTCCAAAATCAATAAGAATTTTAAAGAATAGCATGAGCCTGAATGAATGATAAGTAACTTGGAAGCAATTTTAAAATCTTACAGTGAACAATTCCCTTGAGGCCCATGAAAGGCTTTATGGGCCTTTGAGGAATAAGGTAAGATTTTTTTAAAACTTCCATTGATTTAAAATGAAAGCAAAACTTGCACACACCACTGAACTGCCACTTGTGTCGCTACATAAAGCCATGTTGGACATGGAGCTCCGGGACTGATGAATCAGAAGGAAGGAGAGAGCTTGGGAATGGGTGCCTCATAAGCTGGAACCAGACAAAGAAACACCTGCCAAGCCTAGAGTGGGTAGCTCCTCAGCTCCAGATCTGAGTAGTGGAAGCAGGGCTGTCTAAGAGACACCAAAGGATGAAAGGCATACAGTTTTGCCATTTCACAGACCTCTATCATGTATCTACTGGGTGGAGGCACCTTGACAGTCTCTGAAGAGACAGAGATGAATAAGAAAGGGTCTTGTCCTTGAGGGGCTTGTGGACCAGAGGAAAAGGCAGATGTTCAAACAGCAACAGGACAATATAACATTTGTTCCCATTTATGGAGAACTTACTATGTGGCAGGCAATGCACCAAGCACTTGGCATGTGTGTTGTTTGGTTCTCACCAGGAAACCCCATTTTATAGATTTTTTTAAATGAGGTAAAAAAAAAAAAGTTATATAACCTGCCCAAGGTCATCTACCTAGCCAGCGCAAGAGCTGGAAATCAAACCTAAGTATTGTGCATTTGTTAAAGTTGCTAACACTGTTCCCAGATTGAGTCATGGAGATTGAGCCATGAACCTTTGCTGTGTGATGCCAAGGAAATGGCCACAACACCAAGGAGAACCCCACAAAAGTGAATGTCCAGTGCTATGGGGCTGCCCAGGAGGAAGACTCACTTTACCTGGGGAAGGCAGGGAGTCTCAGGCAGCTGGATTTTCCAGAGGCAGTGACATTTGACCAACTATCCAAGGGCCTATGGGCTTTACAAGAACCATAGGGAAGGATGTTTTATGAGAACAGTATTGTAGCATGTGCAAGAAGGTAAACTTGGACCATAGGATAGTCTTGCTGTTTGCAGGAAAACTTCCTTAAGTCCTCTCGAACACTAGATGTCAGCCCTGTTTTTAATGATTCTGATGGCATTTGCCTGTGACAAAATAAGTGATCACTGATTGTGCATCTGAGGGGTGCCTGTTTCTCAACTGAGTTCTAGCTCAGGAATCTGATGATTCTGGAGTAGGAGTTCTGCCACTTATTCACCCTTTAACAGTAGGAGGATTGCTCAACCTTGCTGAATCTCAGTTTCCCTATTTGTAAAATGAGAATGTAATACTTATTTCTAGTGTTTGTTGTGAGGTTTAATATGCAATCCTGAATCCAAAGTGATATAAGGCCTGGCACAGAATAAGGCTCAATAATTCTAAGTATCTGTATCTATATCAACAGTTATGTCTCTCTCTCTATATATATATATATATCTTTTAATACCTGTCTCCGAAGAACATGAATCCTTGTTGTCTTGACAAAATCAAGTACCATATTGTTTACTCAGATACAGAATCACAAGATGATACAGGTTTAGAACTGAGGGACCCCTAAGAAAGAGTTTTTTGGAAGCTTGGTTCAGGCTTCTGGATGTTGTCTGATTCTCAGCTGAGTAGGCTTTCCAGCATACCACATTTTAGTGTATAGCATTACACCTAGTGGCAGTGAAAACTTTTAAATAATAAGCAGAGATAAACACATGTCCTGATTAGGTTCTAGCACATGGAATAAGCATGTCAGGTCTTTAATCTTGAGTCCATTACCAACTACCTGTCAGAGCTTGTACAACTTAGTAAACTTCACTGTGCTTTCGTTTCTTTAATTCTAAAATGGCAATAATAATGATACCTACCTCTTTGGACTCTTGGGAGGAATAAATGAGAGAATGTATGTGTGTCTTCTAGGGCAATGTTTGATCCATAATGTATCCAAAAAATGTCCATTAATATCGATGTCAAAGTAATAGTAAGTTGCAACAGGAGGCTTACTTCTTCCATTGGGTCATCAACATAATTAGTATGTTCCGACCAGCATAGCCAAAAAGTATGCGGACAGTAGTCTGGAATTTTCAGCAAAAGCGTTTAATCTATATTCTCTTTTGCTCGTGGGATTGCAGGAAAGGACTTCCATTGATCCAGAACAAATTTAGATAAGTTTTATTGGTTCAGAAATTGATCATATGGAGTGCCGGCTTGTCTCTCATTACAATGTTACCAGGAAGAAATCAGCATCATCTTGGGATGGAGGAGGTATGGAAGGATCAATCCTAAATAGCTGTAAAGAAAACCCAAGAAAAGCTATGCTGGAGAGAGTCTCACTCATTTGAAAGTTGAGCAAGCAAAAGGTTAAGTGATTGGGTTCTGGAGCCTCTCTGGGCAAGTAATCTTGCTTTGTTCCATCTCAAATATTTCATTTGTGAAATGGGGATAATTATAATATATGATTCACAAGTTTGTTGTAGATTAAATACACACACAGGTAAACTTTTAGAAGCTAATAAATGTTGAATACTCATCAGATATTGATAATACACAGATCAAGTGCAGTAAGGTTAAAAGTAGTTCCACGGGGGTAAGGGTGGGAGAGGACAGGATGAGAATTCTCACTTCTTCATTTATTATTTCTCTCACTATTCCAATAGCATCATTTTTTTTTTGTTAGTTCAGTTCCTTTCAGAAAACATTTACTGAGGGCCAGCTGTGGGTCCAGTAGGGTGTACACTTTTGGAGGGATCTACAAGGAGGAACAAAGAATAACAGGTATAATTTTTACCTACAAGGAACTATCTGAAAGGAAGACACTTCCATGCAGTGTGTACTTGTCTGGTGTAGACACTTGGTATTGAACTAGCTCAGGCAAGGAGAAAGTAGGAGCTGGGTACACACTCTGCTCTGAGTAACAATCCAGAGGGTGGAAAGGTGTTCTAGGTAAAAGGACATCAGAAACAAAGTCAGAGAGTCTTGGCCTAGTGTGATAAACTAGGGGGTATGGTAAGAAGACCAATCTGGCTGGAACAAGGGTAGAAATTAAAGGGTTACTGTAGATAATGTTGTCAGCTGGGCAGATTTAGCTTCTGCCTATGGTAGGGCCATACTGGTTGTTAAAAAACTGAAATCTGCCCACATACTGCCATCAGCCTCAGACCACCACCTCATTCCCATAGAAATCTCCTAAACCCAGAACTAAAGATTAATGTCCAGTCATACAGGGGGCCTCCAGGGCCAGCCTGCTCTAGTACCATGGCTAGTGATCAATTTTGATTGGTCCATGGAAGATCATCTTGATTATCAGTGCACAGAGGACCTCGAGGTCTAGACTGGGGAGACTGTGCTTTATTCTGGAGACCACAGAGATCTAATGGTAGTCTGCTGTCAAAAAAAAAAAAAAATTCCCTTTGGGGCACAATGGAGTAATGCCTCCTGCTGCAAGGGCATTTGCCTCATCCAGACTCAGTGGTAGGCATTTGCTTTTTCCCACAGGTGTTCCCATGGGCCATCTGATACCCATATTGAGTTCCCCACACCAATACAGGACAACAAAGTTGCTCACCTGTCCTGCTCCCAATTTTGCCACTGTGATGGTTGAGCAGTCATGGCTCCCATACTTTAGGAAGGATATTGGTCACCACTTTGGATTTGTCTCTTTTGCTTTCCCTGCACAGACAGTTGATTTGTCCTGCTAATTCTTTCTCAACAATTTCTTGGGTGTGTCTCCTCAACTTCAGGGACACCCATCTCCCTGACTGGTCCCCTACAAATGTCTTGATCAGTTTGCACACTACCTGTGTGTGCCACTTTGATCTTGTCTTCCAACCTCTCTCTAGAGGCAGAGAAAAAGTATGTGAGTGTGTGTGTGTGTGTGTGTGTGTGTGTGTGTGTGTGTGTGTTGGGGGGAGGGGCTTATAGGGAGGGAACACTGATGCTGGCTAGTCCTAAGTTGATACGCCTATTGATGAGGGGGGTGGCTCTGAGGAAATGCTGATGCCCTAGAGGATGCCATGGACCAAGTGGGAAACTTTCCTTGAGGACAAATTGGAAATTGATTCCTGATACTATTAAATTAAAAGAGGGGAATTCTTGTTTTCTTTAAATAAGTCTGGATAATTTTATCAAGGAGGTTGATTATATTGAAATTTTTGATTGATTCGGAAACATAATTATTTCAATTTAGAAATATAAAAAATTACATTGGCTAAAACAATCATTTTCCTATCTTGTGTTTAAACAGATTATGGGATTCTTTGTCCTCTTCTCTGTAGACAGTTATTGAGTAAAATCTGGATCTCCCAGCTGCTTGATTTGCTTCTTTTTTAAACTCAAGGCACACAGACGGTGCTATTTCTTTTCTCTCCAGCATTTCAGGGCCAAAGAGTTTGAAGAAGTCCCAGGTAGATTTTTCTGGAAAATCCTTTGAAGAACCACTGAAAGGATGACCAGAAACCATTTCTCAGATACCAGAGGACCCAGAAAGATGGGAATGAGTCACAAATGTGTCTTTTTTTTTTTTTTTTTATCATACCTGGAGTTTACTGACTGTATCATTTTCTCCTTGTAGGCTCTGTCACTTTCCAACCCAGTCCCCATAACCTGAATTCTGTCCCAGTCTCTACGAGCATTTTCATCTACTTTTTGCATACTAGCTCTCATTTTTTCCTATGTGTTATCTCATCATGCTACACCACCCATTTACAAACTCCTTGAAGTCTTGGAAGCTCTCTCCCACCAGGGGACCCAAAGAAATGGTCCACAGGCCCTCCATGACAATTTGTTCATTGACATTTACACTGACAGGAAAAGGTCCTTGTTGAAGGGAATTCAATCCAAGGATATTGGTTGTATACATTGAACTACCACAGACAACAATAGATAGGATTGTCTTCTTTGCTGCAATTGTATTGTTATGGTCTTTGTATAAATGGATGACTGATAGTGCAGCTCCACACATCTATCGCCTTGGAAAGCCGACGTAGGTCACCTGGACAGATGTCAAGGAGACATAACTGGGTGCTCCATGGGACAATTTGCCCTGGGTCAGAGGAAAGGAGGCAGGGTAGCATCACAGTAAAGCACTCAAGCCCTGAGGTCAGGCTGCCTGCCTCTGAATTCTGCTT
The DNA here is from genome assembly GCF_024362965.1 of Panthera pardus. Taxonomy (NCBI): domain Eukaryota; kingdom Metazoa; phylum Chordata; class Mammalia; order Carnivora; family Felidae; genus Panthera; species Panthera pardus. The sequence continues at coordinate 126,613,661 of NW_026526721.1, forward strand.
CTGCCTTCAATATCCTGAGTGAAATTTACAATGTTTTGAGATGTTCTTTAACTTCATTATAAGCATTTATGGCTGAATAGTATTCCAGGGAATGCTAACGAACCAACTGTTGTTATCCTTTGCATGTGTGTAGGATCTGTGGTGATAAACCCTTTTCATTACTAAATTGGTGTTATGTGTTCTTTCTGTTTTTGGCTTGATCTATGTAGTTAGAGTTTGTCAATCTTGTTGAACTTTTCAAAGAACCAGCTTTATACTCCATTAATTTTCTTAACTTGCTCTACTTTGGGTCTACTTTGCTCTTCTTTTTCTAGTTTTTTAAGTTGTGACTCTGGGTGTTTGATTTTGAGTTTTTCTTTCCAAGTACAGATATACCTACTTGTAACAACAAAATCATTGCATCCATTGGATGCTGTGGATCTCGTCTCCTTAAGACCACTTCTTAAAAACCGGAATCTGAAACAGGGGTATTGCTGCACCCCAAAGTGATTTTGGAATGGGATATTCCCTGAACTTAGAAAAAAACCACTAGCTCTGATTCAGAGGACAATTCAGTGGCTATTATTTCCTTGTCCCCAATTATCTTTTTTTGAGAGAAAGAATTCCATAATTGTTTAAAGTATGCTCTATTGACCCCCTAGTCCAAGTTGGTTGAAAATCCCATCTTGAATATTCTATTACCTCCTTTCTAACTAGAAAGAATGATAAGATAAGTCAGCTGATACTGACTTTGTTTTTCCTGGTACCTGTTTGGGCTACTTTGCTGTGCTAAATGGGATGTACATGGGCTCCTAGAGTTGGTATGTGCTAGCAGAGAATGATGCAAAGCAGAGTCCACTGGGGGCACAACTTTCTGAGTAGATGAGGTATAAAGTAGGGGAAAGCATGTAGGGCCAAAAGTCAGCATCTGGGTTTTATCACAGCTCTGCATAGTATGGAGATGTGATAGCAAGTTGTTTCTTCTTTCTGTCCTGCCAAGAGCATGGGCTGTGTGGCCCTCAGAGAAGAGTGTGGTTGTGGAAGCCTCTTAAAGGCTGTAATGTGCTGGGCTGACAATTGTCTCACATGACTCTTGGTTTAACCTCCCTATATCTTGGTCCCTATTTCTCCAGAAGATCTTACTTTTTCCAGTAGCACAGGGACCCCATATTCAGAATTGCCTGCACTTATTTTAATGCTCTGTTGTTTCTATTTTGAAATTCTTAATAACTTTTAGTAGAGGGCCCTATGTTTTCATTTTGTGCAGGGTCCCACAAATTCTGTAGCTGATCTTATTTACCTGGAAGGCCCCTTGAAAACAAGGTAGTGGCTTGACAAGTGAAAGGGACACAGCAAGCCTCAGGGGTAAAGCTCATAAGTGGTCACAGACAAGCTGGGTGCAATTTGGGATGACGTGTCACGTTTCTGTGCCTCACTGAAACAACTTCCAGCGGTACCTCCCCCACCCCCATACCTCCTTGTAAGAAGAATTTTTGGAAGACTAAATCATATTTTGCCAGATATTCTCCACCATACACCTGCCCCGACAACTCCCCCAGTGCTCGTTCACATCCAGCAACCCAAGAATCAACAGCATCCATATGGTGCATCCTCTATAAATGAAAGCTCTTTTAATTAGTGATGGGACACCTCAAATAATTTCAGCAGATGCTTCCATTTCATGCAAACAGGCACATGTCTTTGCAATTGGGCAATATTGTTCTAATTATATCATAGCCTGCAGCTCAACTGGGTATGTCTCTGAGACAGTCTTTCTGAGGGAGAGTATGTGGGTTGAGGAGATCTATTTTTTTCACTCTCCCACCCCCTCCCCACTATATCTGCTTTCAATATTTCATGTTTGTTAACTGTTTTTTGTTTTGTTTTGTTTTTTACTATTTTGATTTGCAAGTGCTTTCAACAGTCCGGAAAGGAGGGATGGGAAGGACATAATTATTTGGCACTAGAATGGGTGAGGAGAGGAGGCTCTAGGATTTTCCTTCTTTTTATAATTTCCTTAAAAAGAACAGGCCTATTTCTTCAAGAAGGCTGCAGAGCAGACTGTGTGACGCAGAGATTTCTTTCACTCTCCCCAATATCCTGGGATTCTGTGGCAGAGATGACAGGGCTGTTTTCTATAATTAAAGCTCCCCTAGGAGGGGTGGGAGAGAGCGTGGTCTCTTAACAGACTGGGTTTGTATCTGGAGATGTCAGCATGGTTCTACGTAGTTCTTGGCAAACAGCGTGAGAGAGACCTGTGGACTCGTCGTGCTTGGGAAGATGTGTTGTTTGGGTCCATGAGATGCTGGTTATGGTTGCTCGCCAAATATTTCTAGCTCATTCCCCACCTTCTGAGCACATAGTAGGATGATGCTTCTGTCTTTCTTTGAGGGCTTTTATATATAGGACTCCTGTAGGGAGCTCCATGTACTTCTATATGTCCTTCCACGTGGAGCTGTTGTGATTTACTTTGGTCAATGCAATATGAGTTGGCATGAACTGTGCTCCTTCCAGCTGGAAGACTTCACGAGCCTGAGTACTTCCCCATTTCTGTGGTAGTCATGGAAGCACATGTCAAGATAGACCCCTATCACCATGGAGCACAGAGTCTCAAGTCTCTAATTTGAGCAGAACCCTGCTGCGAGCCTAAGGCAGTTTTGTTGTGTTATGCCACAGAGATTTTGAAGTTGCTTGGTGCAGCAAAACCTGGCCTATCCTGACTAATACGACAGTGGTTAGAGCTAACCTAAGTTCACTCTCTGGGGAATTCTCCCAGGTCACTCTGAGCTGAGGTGTTCCCGGAGGAGCTATCTGGGGATTGGCAATACTGAAACAAGCAAGAGAGGACCTGTTGGTAAACACCTGTTTCAGGAACATTTCTTTCCCATTCTGGTGCATTGAAATAGCCAAACATGAGACTTTCAGGCTATTTTAGGCAAGAAAGAACAGCTAGACTCTGGAGCAGGGAGACACAAATAGGATGACTCATACCAAGTAGAGGAACAGGCTGAATGAAGCTGTGGTCGAGGCTACCTCAGGAGAACCCAAAGTCTCCCAGCAGACCTGACAGCCTTGTCCTCTCTGCTGACCAAGAGCAGGTCCCATCCTTTGCACTTTGGCCCAACTCTCAGGCCAGGCTGTGTTGAGGTGCTGTAAAAGGACAGCTGGGGGATACACCCAGATGTCCCCCCTGGTAGAGGTGTCTTGAGGGTAGCCTAGCTTGCTTCTCCTCCCCCTTGGTTGTGGAGGTCCACGATCTCTCAGTGAATAGTCTACCGATCTGGTAGACTCATTTGCTTTCCTTTGTCATCCTCTGATGACCCCAGGGCCTACGGCAGGCTTAAGGTTAAACATTCCCATTCCTGCCTCACCTTACCTGATACTCTGGGAACCACCATTAATGAAGCCTCTCTGTATAGAAAACATGGCCTGGGCTTCAAATGACCAATGGAAGTGTTTGAACATTTCTCCATCTGTAAGTTGGGGAGCCTTGTGAGGATTTATAATATTCTCGGAGTGCCTCATTAAAAAAAAAAAAAAACCAAAGCAAGATATAAACAAAAAGGAAAGAAAATAAAAAGAAAAGCAAGCTTCTTATTTCGAACCTCTTTCACCAAACACTTCAGTCTGCTTTATTACTAAGGTAGAAAAAGTAACGGTGTTAAATTTAGATAAAAGCAGGGAGACACAGTAACTTTTAAGTGGCACAAAGCGTATTCAGAAAGGTCTCTCTGGGTAAAATGCTCTAGGCTGAGTCGCATCCAGCCTGAAGGGTTTCTTGTTCTGCCCGCTGACCATGGAAAGCTGAGAGAATGAATCTTGCAGTGTGAGCAGTGCCCCCAGCATCTGATCTGTACCTTCTCCAAGCTGACTGAGGTGTACAGACCAACTGTTGTACAAAGGAGCCCAGAAGCCTCCTTCAGTCTTGCTTAGAGGCAGGGGCTGGGTGAGGTCCTTCCCAGCTGGCATAATGCATAATTAGGATTAAAAAAAAAAAAACCCAGGGAACTATAGGAATTTAAACTTCCATGTATTTCCTACCTAAGATGGTACTCAAAGGAGGGAAGTTGGGGCAACGCCCAAGCGATGAAAAGTTTCTGGCACATGTACAGTCTGGACGCACATAAATGCTAGTGGTTTCAGGACATCATCACCAGTGAGGTTATTTTGCACTCGGTCTCTCACTGTCTGGTGGGGATGACAGACAAACATATTTTGAATCCAAGGTCAGGGCTGTGACAGAGACAGGCACAGCTTCTGTGAGGGTGCCGGTGGGGAGGGGCTTCTGACTCCTGAGAGGAGTGGACCTCAGTCTGGATCTTGAAAGAAGTGGAAATTAAGTGGCAGGGCTGTGAGGGCAGCATTTCTGGTGGGCTGGGGCCTGGACAGGGAAGTGGCAGGAGGGGAAGCTGGAGGGGGCCAGGCATCAGCTGCCGAGGATGGAATATGCCAGAGAGAGAGTGTAGATCTCCTCCCAAAGCCAAGGGAAGCTGGGGAAAGATTTTTAAGCACGGTTGGAAGGAGGTCTCTCTCTCTCTAGCGTCGGATGGAGAGTGTCTGGAGGGCAGTGACATTGGAGGAGGCAATTCTTGAGGAAGATCCTGCACTAGAGCAGGTGAGAGATGGCCAGACCAGAGGGAGCAGGGAGGCAGGAACAGAATCTGGGGCATCCAGGACAAAAGATAAGCACATTCCTCTGCCTTTGCTGTTTCTTGGGGAAGAAACATGCCCAAGAAGCAAGCTTGCAGTCTAGCCCAGATGTGCCTCCCCATAGCAAATGCATCTGTGTGTTTTTGGGGATTCAGTTCAGCCACAACTACACTGGTAGGACTTTGGATGCCCTCGGCCCACTCCCCACTTACTCTCTGGAATGTCAGTGGCTTACCCTCAGCTGAGAAATGGCTCTTCCCAGTATCCCCAACAAGGCCTCCCAGCAATGGGCTTTGGGCTTTAGCTCTGCGGCACAGCAGCCACAGCAGTCTGGAGGGTCACCCCACTTGACTCCAGTGTGCCTAGTCAGCTGCCCAGAGAAAGCTGTAAAGGGTGGTTCTGAAGGGAGGCTAAGAAACTGGGTTCCTATCCTGATATGCCACAGCTCTCCCTGGGCCTGACTTTTCATTTCTGGGAGATGGGGAGCTCAGCCTAATGATCCCTTGAGGTTCTTTTAGTACAACAGTTCTCAAACTGTAGCAGTCATGATGATCTCCTTGGGCTTTTGATAACACAGGTGGCTGGGCCCCACCCCCAGAGACTCTGATCCTGTAGGTGCAGGGTGAGGCCTGATAATTTGCATTTCTAAACAGTTCCCCAGTGATGCTGCTGCTGATGATCCCAGAGGAGACTTTGAGAACCATATTTTCTGTCTCACATTCTCTGAGAGCAGTGTTTAGTCATGCCGTCTGGGTAGTTTGGCCCTTTAGAACAGAGAAAGCAAAAGAACTGCCCTGTTTCAGTTGGTGAATGTGGGGTTTAGGTTGACTTTCACACACCGATGCTAAGCAGCATTCTCCGGGCTCCTGGACCTGGGAATGCTCTGAGGAAAATGGGCATGGCTGGCAGCAGCTGGGAAATCGGGGTGAAGTCAGGGCAGATGTGAGCCCTAAGATCCCCTGATCCCCGCCTGCAGAGCTGCGCGGTCACTTTGCCTTTGCCCGCTCCTCCGTTCCCTATTCAGCCTCCTCTCTCCTGATATGTGGGGAAATCAATGCCTGCAAGGTATTAGAAAAGCCATCGAATTGCCCTTACCTGCCACCAGGTGACACCTGATATTGATTTAGCTTATGAAAGTGATTCACAGGTTTGCTGAAGCCTGGAAAAGATCAAATGTTATGAGCCTCATGATCCCATCTTCCTTCTCTGCTCTCAGCTAACACTAGAGGAGGTAATTGGGAAATAATAGACCAAAGAAGCTTTTTTGGTGTGCTCACAAGGAGAACAAAATACAGGAGAATCATTTCATTGGGAGAGAAGGGATTTTGGTATCATTCGTTTTTATTTAAGGCAATTTTCTCTTTAAGTGCAACATCCTCCAGACTTGACCATTATAGAACAACAATTTTAACACAACCAGTAAATCAAAGAAAAAATTACCGTGGAGGGAAGCTTTTTACAGATGTTCCAATGGTTATGTACCAGGCAGGTAGCTTAGAGCTGGGAAGGGCTAGAGTCTTCCAGAGAGCCCGTGCTGAGGCTCCCCGGCCTCTTGGAGGATACGCTCTCTCTTTTAGTACGGAAAGTACTGGTAATAAGACAAATATTTACTAGCTTGTGACTTCAGGCAATTTCAATGTCCCTGAGTCTTGATTTATAGTAATAAATTATAAATGTATTTGGAAGGGTTGTTGTGTAAACCAAAATAATGAAAAGTAGCTAGTGCTGGATAGCCAGATGTTAGGCGTTGCTATCATTATTGTTAGGGCATTAGAAGTAATAGCAGTGGAATAGGAGCTGTGGCAGGAGGGCAGGGTCTCCATTTACTGAGTCCTCTGGCACCAACAGTGATCCGTGCCCTCCATACTGTTTTGTCCACACACGAGGACCACATGCCCCAGCTTCCTTCGCAGTTACTTCAGAACCATGTGACTGAATTCTGACCAGTGGGATGCAGGTGGAGTGATATTATGAGCTGGTTCCAGGTTTGCACTTAAAAACATCTTACAAAATCCTCCAGACCTTTCTTTCCTAGCTGCATTGACCTTGAGATCTCATATTCCATGCGTTTTAGCTATAGGGTGAAGGATGGCTATCAGACCTGCATTATAATTTATCTGAGTAATAAGTAAACATTTTCATGTTAGGACCCTGAGACTTGGGAGTTTGTTTGTTACTGCAGCATTGCTTATACTATTCTGAGACACACAGATGTGTACTGAGTGTTAAGTAGTAAATTAGACACTTGAATAAATAATATGACCTCATCTGATCTTCACAAAAACACTGTAAGTCTGCAGGTCTCCTCCACAAGCAGGCTTACTGCCCCAACTCCCCTCTGCAAACGTGATTTGTGTTGATATGTACTAAACTGCAGAGAGCCTCTATAGTTGAGAGAGAAAGACTTCTATAACTCTACCTTTGTGCCTAGAATTTCTTTTTATTATTAGTAGAGAACAGATCTGCCTTCGTTTGACAATTAAGGAATATCATGTTCTTAGTCATGCAAGTTCTATAATGGGATCTCTGTTGACAATTCATAATTGTTGTATCTTTTTTCTAGATCATTCCTTTGTTATTTTGTGAAATCATACTTTGCTCTTATTAATTATTTTGCCATGTATAATATCTCGAGTTAAATGAGTATCACGTTAGTTTTCTATTGCTTACAGTTTGGTTCAATGCTGTTATTGGACAGGCCTTCACTAACTACCTCTATAAAGAGGTATTCCCAGGAACTACAGTTTCCTTGCCTTGCTTTTACATTTTATATATGTGTTTTTCATTGTTCATTATTGCTCATTTATTGTCCATATCCTCTCATCACTAAAATGTATGTATCTCAATATTTATAATTGAGATTTTCATAGATTCATATGCAATTTTAAATAATACAGAGAGATCTCATGTACACATTGCCCTGTTTCCCCCAACACTTTGCAGAACTATAGTATGATATCACACCCAAGATACTGACATTTTTTACCATCCACCAATTTTATTCAGATGTCCCTGGTTTTACGTGTGTGTGTGTGTGTGTGTGTGTGTGTGTGTGTGAGAATCAAGTTCAATACAATTTTATCATTTGTGTGGGCTTGTGTTTCTCCTACCACAGTGGAGATACTAAGTAGTTCTAATACACAAGGATTCCTTCTGTAACCCTGGGGCATAGGAGGGAAAACAGGTAGTTAATCCTTTTAAATGTTGTCTCAACAACTCTAAGAATCCAAGTAAGAAGTACCATTTTTAAATTGGTTTCTTTTCCTTGATTGATTTGTTGTTATTGGTTTGGTTCATTTTGGTTTCTCCTTCCATGCTGTTGATTTTTCTCAAAGACTTTTTGACCCTTGGCTGATGTTTCACATTCATGAGTGGAAGACAAGGCTGTTTGGTATGGAGGGCGCACAAGGGATCCTTTGTACCCAAGGTACAAGACCTTGGGCGGGGGTCGGGGGGGGGAGTACTGATGTTGAACTTGGGCAGACATGTTAAGTTCACAATTCCCACCACTACCTAAATGCATTGGCCTTGACCCTTGCCATGGTGCTTTACTGTATTTACTCTTGAATACAGTGACTTCCATTTCTGTTTACTGGTCTGCTGAGGAGATTGGGAGGTACACAGTCTCTCCTTTCCATTTTTCCAACATCCATGCTGTGGGCCTCAGGGCCAGCCAGGTACAGGGAGGTACAGGGCCACCCAGCCCAGTGGATAACACCCCAGTGGACTCAAGGGGTGCTCTCCCTGAGAGCTATTCAAGATCAATCCATTTAGTGAGCAAAGAAAAGCTTAGCACTTTTACTGACATGAATTGTGTCTAAAATATGAAAGGCAGTAAGGCTTACTAACTTTAGCATATGGATTGTCATTTCTGAAGTAAGACTAGGAGTTCCTTAATCCACTTGTTTGCTGGTTTGATTGTCTTGTGATGAATTGCAGTTTATATCTTCTTGGCTAAGGAGATTTATGGATAATACATTCCATTAAAAAATGTAATCCTTGCAAAATAGTTAAGTGATTAAAAATTCTGGCATAAAAAATGTGAATCAAAGAGAATTTAAAAATGCCAACCCTAGTAAACAACTGGAGAATAGCAAAGCTGATACTTCTAACTTTCATTCACTGCATTATGTGATGAAAATAATAATAACTTCATGAGATCTGATGAGGATTTTGTCCCTAAAATTCAGAACTATCATGAAGACCCTTTGGAAGATAAAGTCTCACTTATGATCATTAATGATTAATCTCACCTAAATATAAATTATATTGAGATATTTGCTGATGAGTATGATATATGTATATAATTTATAAATTTACATAAATTGTGGATGTGTACTTAAATTTTTTTTTAATAACAAATAACAAGTATATGTGACTCAAAACAATTTGGAAACCAGGGCTGTAGATAGTCCTGCAACTAATGGTTCTGATTATCACTCCATAGCCAAATGCAAGCTGGGAGACCCTCTGAGGCTCCCCTGGGAAACAATGCACTTACAGCTGCTAGAACCTTCTCCCTCATGGTTTCAAGTGCAACAATCCAGTTGCATCCATATTCTATTGTCCATAAATTTTTTATCATTTCTGTTCCACTGATGATACTCTTCCTTCTACTTAATGGCTGCCATGGATTTATTCTTTTTACCAAATGTCACTGACACTTTTGTGTGATCCTGCAGGGGGAGAGGACAATGCATATGCATAGACCGCCATCCCAAATAGAAAGCCAAAAGGTTGGCATTGAACTTGGAGAACAAGAAATTCCCTACTGAACATCTCCTTGCCAATCCATATTTTCTTTTTCTTTTCTATTGGTCTTTATTAAAACAAAAGTCAAAACCAACAAGAACAGCCTGATTCAGGAATTGGGGAGTAGAGAGTGCAAGCTGAGATTTTGTAATGCAGCAGAGAACTTCTGGGGCTTGATGTGGCTTTGGCATGTCATCCATGAGGAAGGTAGGACTGGTGGAGGGAAGGGTAAGTTGTTATTGTCACTGGGTGGTGTTATTTAAAGGGAAACTAGGAAGGACTATTTATTTCCACCTAGAAAAATTTCCCCACCAGTGTGGAGCTAACATCAGAATTAGAAGCAAGCATCCCCCACCCTCCCCTACCCCAACAGCAATGAGCCACCTCCTGGTGCCCTTCCCTGCTTAGGTCCTTGGAGACTCCTGGGTTTGCTTTTAATGAGGGATGCTGCTTCTTTACAGCAAGGCCCTCCCATAGCTTCACTTTACGATGCACACACTCCCTCCTAAATATGTCATGTAGCACATTCAACACAAAAATGAATTTAAATTAATTGGGTTTGAGATTCCTTTTTTGGAGAATTTCATGAGGCCCTTTGAAATAACAAAAATGTCACAAACATGGGTTGGGAAGCAGACATCAGGTACAAAGAGTATGCTGGAGGAAGATACAGTTGTCAAAAAGGTATTTTTTCCCCCTGCAGTGACAGGTAGCTCTGACAGGTCTGGTTTGTCAGCAGGCAGACACATGAGGATGAGGGGATCAGAAATGAAAGATGCTAGTGAAAATAATTCCTTCCATGGCTGTGAAGTGATCATGACATTGCTGTATCATAACACAGTACTGAAGACAGGATCAAAATGAAATCTCTCAACCTGCAGAAGAAGTTTTTACCTGGTAATGCCCTTTCTCCAGCCATTTCTATATTTTTATATCCCCTTAAGGGTGAATGGGAAGGGGCAGGACTGAAGAGATGGCCTGTCTATATCCATGGATTTCTGGAAGCTGGAGGCTGCTTCAGACAGTGTGTGGTTTACAGCCTTGTGTCTCTGAGAGAATGGTCCCAGGGAGGCTGGGTGCAGAAAGCTGGGAAGGGTGAGGTGGGTTGTAGTGCTCAGGGCCCAGAATGGGGGGAAACCTACTTCTGAACGAGGAGGTACAGATACCTCTGTATGATGGTCCATTTGTATTAAGACCTTTTTCCATCTTATGAGCATTGCAGATCATATTCACTTGATCACGTTCACTTTATAAAGCTTATTTACTTTCTTATTAAAGAACATCTTAGAGAGAAATACTCTCTTCCCAAATATTTTGGAAATAGCTGATGACTGGTATGGTTACTTTCCCAAATGAACAGAGGCTGAGGGCTATAGTTGAGAACATAGCTAGCCACAGAGTCCTGTTTACCTAGACACTGGGATGCACCTTCTATCAACCAACCATAACAATGGAAAAACAACTTTCTGTTGGGTCTGAGTTGAGGTGGCTGTGGCCAAGAGCCAGAGAGGCTTGGGGATATTAAGCTCAGAATGTGGATGAGTGCAGGAGCCAAGGGCTATCGTGGAAAAATATGGGCTCCTGGATGGGTCTCAAATGCCTGCTCCCTTATGTGATCTACTATGACTCTGCTTCCCTAAGTTTTTCTGAACATTTGAAAAAACAACTGTATGTGAATGAATAGCCTATACCAATTTTTGTGACAATGAGTTTCCTAAGCTCACCATGTATAGAGGGTAGACGTTCTTTTTTACACCCTCTTAGTCTACTGCTTTGGAGTTTGGGGGAAAGGTTTATATTTATCCTAGCACTGCATATTTTTGGAAAACCTGGCAAGACTGCATATTTGCTGCCCATTGGTAACTGTGAGCTACCAGTTCTAGCCTTAGGTATCGAGCCATCATTTCATCTGTTCATTGAAAAAATATAGGGGTCTTCTCCAAAATTCTACTAAAATGATATTTAAAAAAAATAAAAGGCATAAATCTTAAAGGACAAAGGAACTATGAGAAGAGCAGAAACAATATTTTTGAAAGCCAGATTGCAGATGTACATGTCATATGTGACTTAGCTTAAGGCAAGCTGAATCTAAAAGCCACAGTAGGACAATTGAAAAGCAAATGAGTTTCCAACCCCAAGCCTTCAAAAGGCTCAGGACTTGCTTCTCCTCGTACCCCTGAGCATGGGAATGAAAACAGACCTAAAATCAGGATGAATGTGGTTCTCTAGATCCCTCCCACTCCAAGAAGGTGGACAACTGCTCCTTCTCTACCCTTCCAGAATATTGGAGACTTCTACCCTGGAGATAGAAGAGAAGTTCTCTCTTAGGTCCACATGAAGCAAGGTCACCATAAGTGAAAGAGAGGGATTCCATGAAAATTTATACACTGGATGTTGAGGTTGCCAGTTCCCTTTTCACTATTAGCTTCCAGGATTATGGCAGCCAGACTTGACCTTCCAGGAAGTAGATCAGAAGAATCTTCTCTGAGGAATCTGACCAGGCTAGGATGACAGACCTTAAGATAATGACATTGGAGTTTTCCAAAGAAAAGTTCAGCCGGTACTTCACAGTGTGACATTCACAGTAGGGACATTCTAGCCACTTTCACAGAGTTCCCAAACAGACCTCCAGTTTCCTAATCTCAAAATAAGTGGACAATCAAAGATCACTAGAAAACAGAAGAAGTCCTCTAATTTAAAACACAGAGATGGAAACAAGTGGGAGAAAAAGCAACTTGAGGGAAGTGTAAGAATAAAAGAATAACAACAGCAGCAAAATGAAACTATCATTAATGTCTTCTGACAGCTAGTAGAAGAGATCTCCATGAAACAAAAGAAGAAGAGGCTATAAACATTAACATTTAGGGAACAAAGATACAATCAAAAATTAAAAATGTGATTACAAAAATATGATTATTGATTTAAAAAACTCAATGGAAGGATTGGAAGATAAAATTAAAAATGAAAATAGAAATCAGAAAACAAAAAGAGAAGAAATATAGTCTAAGAGAAACCATAGAACATTTTAAGAAGGTGTGAGAGATCCAAAATAATTCTTCTTATTCCTATCCTATCATTCCTATCAAAATAATAGGAATTCCCAAAAGCAAGAGCAGAGAAAATCGAAGGAAAGCATTCAGCAATAAAGAAATTAAGGGAACTTCTCTGAATGGAAGGGCATGCCTTTCCAGGTTAACTAAGTCACCAACTGAGTGCCCAATAAAAAACAAAGCTTCCTCTTCCTCCTCCACTTCCTCCTCCTCCTCCTCCCCATCCATGAAAGTGAACAAATACATGTGATTATTTACAGCATTGGACAATAAGCAGAGCAGAACTATAATCCTTGAGAGAAGGGAAACTCAACATGAGCCGGCCCCAAGTCCACCTGACTTTCTGTCTGGGACACTTTTCTTATCATTTTGCAGAGAGGTATAGCATCATCTCACTGAACTGAGGAGGTGGGTATCGGGGTTTGAAGCTGCTGCCGTGACTTGGAGGGTGGCTTGAATGCACAGAACAAGGACCCATAATGCCTGCCAGGGAGCAGATGATGCAGGACAAAAGCTGAACAAAGGTACGTGACAGCTCACGGTGTTGGGAGACAGTAGAATTTGTACCTAGTCAGTGAGAAGAATCCTTGTGAACTTCTGATATATTCTAGGATCCCCAGAGCACCACATATTAGCTATAAAGATCACATACTTTATAAGAAAGGGGAAAAAAGACATTAACATAGAAAAATCCTTAACAAAATATTAGTAAATTGGATCCAGCACTACATAAAAACAGAAATTCACTTGGGCTAAGTGAGATTTATCCCAGGAATGCAAGTTGGCTTAAATTTCAAATATAATTTAATTTATCACATTAAAAAGATAAATTGTGATTATTTTAATAGATATAGAAAAATATTTGGCAAAATTCAACAACTATTCATGATAAAACTAGAAACCAAGAACAGAAGGAAATTGCCTCAAACTGATGAAGAGTATCTACCAAAATAAAAAAATCCTATAGTTAAATATTGTACTTGATGATGAAGTATTCAACACTTTTCAGCTAAGATTCATATCAAGGCAAAGACAGTCCTCTCATCACTTCTGTTCAACTTTGCATTGGAGGTTCTAAACATTGTAATAAGGCCAGATACAGAAAAAGTTACAAAGATGTGAACAAAGAAGTAAAATTGCCTTTATTCACAGACAACATTATTGTGTATGTAGAAAACCCTAAGGTATCCACCACATACCAGAAAACTCTACAGAATCTAATTTATTAAATTGGCGAAGTACAAAATAGACAGTAAATACAGAATGCAAATGAATATATAATAGCAAACAAATAGGAAAATGAAATCACAGCATAGTACACACACTTTAATCCAAACTTCAAAATGTGATAGATGATAGATAGATAGACAGATGATAGATAATAGCTTACATATAAAGATAAAAGGTATTGCAGGATAGGGAAAAATAGGTCACAGGAATGTATATGAATATTTCCTTCACGAACAGAACAATATCTGTTCCACTACAGTGTCTGTCATCATAATAAATGGAACTTCTGTCTACCCAGTTTGCTCAAGCCAGAAACCTGGAAGTCATTCCTGACCATACCCCTTTCTGAAGCACCACATCCAAACAATCACCAAATTCTGGTAATTCTTCCTTCAAAGACAGCTTTAATCTGCCCACTTCTCTCTGTCTGAGTTACAATCACCCTAGTCCAAGTCATTATCATTTCTCACTGGGACAGCCTCCTAAATCCTTTCCCCAAGTCTAACACGTTTTCCCCAAAACAATTATTGTGATCTTTTATTTAAAAAAAAAAAAGTCAACTGACGGTGCCTCTGCTCTGTTTAACATGCTTCCAAGGCTTCTAATTGCCCTGAAAGCTATCTACACTACTAGAGATGCTACCTGAGCAGACAGAAAGAGGGAGAAGCCCCTAGCATTTCCCTTTCCCCTGCCCTCTAACATTCTGTCGGTGTCTCCCATTGGCTGAACCCGACTAGATGCGGTGGACAAGGGGCAATGGGAAACACTAGCTTCAGGGGTCTGTATCCCTCTGCCCCCACCTCCAAGACACAAAATATCAGGGGAAAGATAAGGAATGGATGTGAAGGTACACAGGTGCAGGATCTACTTCATCTGCAGAGATCAGGGAGTCCTCTCAGGAGGTGACTTCAAATGTTGCCCTGAACGATGAGAAGGAGCAACTGTGTGAAGAATAGGGAACACAGATTCTAGGCACTGAGAACAGTACAGGTAAATGCTCACAATTGGAATACAGGACTTGCTCTGTGAGGAAATGAAAGAGAGATGGTATGTCTGGTGTATGGTGAGTGAGGAATAGAGATTCAAGATGAGCCAGAGGGAAGGACATGGGGCTAAGGACACAGGGCCCCGAAGACTGTGGTGTAGCATCTGGATTTGGTTTCAGGTGGCATAGTCTGGTGAACATCCATTTCAAGAAGATTCTTTCTGGCTGCTGTGTAGAGAATGAATTGGCCGGGGTCACGCGAAGAGGCAGGGAGACCCAGGAGGAGCTGTTGTGGCCATGTAGGCCAGGAGTTGACAGTGGGGGTGAAGAGAATCTGGCAGAGCCTGGGTGTATTTCCTTTACCTCTTGGCTTAATGAAAGCAGGAGGGGTCCCAATGGTTTCAGGGTTTCCTCTCAGTCTAAAGACAACTTCTCTCTGTGCCCTGTTCCTTGATTACTGAGGCCTTTCCTTCTCATCAGGAGAGTTGCTGGGCTGGAGGTGAGATAGCTAATGACCCTAAATGCTGATTCAGTCTCCCTTCCTTGGAGCTTCCTGACTGTCTGGACCTCTTCCTCCAGACACTGGGACAAAATTTCCCTGGGCCACAGGCCATTCACATGGTGTATGAAGTCAGTAGGTTTAGGGGATAGAGAGAGAATATCTGACGAGGGCTGGGACTCTCCCACCCTGGGTCTTGATTCCCTCATTTCCTTAAATTCCTTTCTAAACTGCCTGTTTTCCAGCCCATTTCTTCTTCTCTCTGAAGAACTGGTTAGAGGTAATGGCCCCCTTCCAGCCCAACTCTGTGTGTGTTTAACTCACATACCAAGGGTAAAGTCTGTGATGGCAGTCCTTCCACCTCCTGTGCCTGTGGATGGAGCATCCACCTCCAAGCAGGAAGCTTTTCATCCACTCAGTATTCATAGCCCCCAAACAACCATGAACAATCTACTCACTAGTCCACTGACCCATTTCTTGGGTCCAGTCCTGCATCTGCTCCTTTTCCAGCCCTAGGCTCCTTCTCAGGGTTTGAAGACCTTTCACTGGGCTTTAAGGAAAGACTTCATAGTCAGGTGGATGCTCCAAGCACATCAAGGGGGACTTGGGACAGAGCTGGGCTACAGCTGAGGCACCAGGCCAATTTGGAACTCACAGATGGCTTTTGACCAGTAATCTTTTCAATTCATTTGCAGCTTATGCACGTTTATTGGGCATTATCTTTGTGCCCATCCCTGTTTTAAGTACTATAGTGAATAAAAATTAATCTCAAGGTAGGTTCTTACCTTTACACATTACCTGGTGGAATAAGCCCCTTATTCAGCCAACAGTAATCTTTCCTGCCTAGAAATGCATCCTGCCCGCTCTATACCCTACTGAAATCTCACTGTTTGGTAGCCCTAACAGCAGTAAGGATTCAAAGGAGTCCCAAGAGGCTTCCAGGGTAAGGCTGTCTTGGACTAGTGTGTGAAGAGGCAAATTTTTGTCAGCCTCAAATTAGAATCTTGCCCTAATCTGATAGAATTCCCCCACAGGACTCTTCTTGTGTTCCCAATAAATAGTTGGCCATGCACCCTCAGCTCTCCCACCTGCAGCATCAGGTTTGCTGCATGCCAGGTCTACTCACTCTGTGCCTTGAGCACAAACCTGCCTCCTTGCACTGTGATTGTTCTGTCTTTCCAATAGCTCAGAAGAATCCACTCTGACTTCCACACGAAGTCCTGAAAAGGAGGTTGCTCTCATGTGCCTTCTGAATGTTTTCTGGGCTCTGCCACCCTCTTTTCCCATTCTCCCTCCTAAGGCTGAGATTCTATTTCCCTCATCATCCTGGGGGCTTCCTATGGACATACTCCCTGTGAGGAGGTCTGTGCCCAGAACCAAACCTAGGTTTGCCCCAGGTTAGAGAAATGTTCTTACCTGAATTCACTGGGGTCATCAACCCACCCATAGGGTACTTGGCTTCTCTTATTTCACCTCTCTGCATCTTATTTTCCTGATTCATCAGAGGGGGACAAAAATAGTATTTGCCTCATAGGGTTGCTTGAGGGTTAAAGCAGATGATCTACAATAAAGCACTTAACAAATGACCAAACATGGTTAATCAACTTAGTGTGGGTCACCTCTGAAGCCTGAGACAAAGATTTGCAGACAAGAAATTTGTTTGGAGAAGAGGGAGCAGAGAATGGAAATGGGAGCCTGGGAGGTCTACATACTAGTCCTGGGAAGAGGGAAACAGGAAGAAGAAAAGACCAATACATGGTATATTCGTGAGTTGGTCACCCCTGGTGTCAGCTCAGGATCAGTCTTGCTGGGATCCTCTGCAAAGCAGTGTATCTTGGAACTGTCCACCTTAGGATGGAAGAAGAGTTCATTTATTGTTGCCCAGTGGCCAAAGATGGCCTTATTTTGTGTTAACTTCCTTACACTTTCTAATTGTATATTGAAATTCCAACAGATTCCCCCAACGTCCCATATTGAGGAATCTGAGAATCCTTCAAAAGGAAGGGTGCAGCTGAAGGGTGCAGCTGCAGGGTGTAGCTGAAACAAGGCATTACCAAGTTATACTTGCATAAAAGTTGTTGTCCCAGCAAAAGCTGATGTAAAATGTGGGCTAAAAAGCTGTGAAAGAAGGCACAAGAGATACCAAATATATAGTCCTCGACCAATTTTTGTTATTTCTCTTCTTATCATCATCAAAATTAATGCAAGCCAACAGAACACATTCACTCTTTGTCAGCCACATGCTAGTCCTGGTCTGTTGGCATAGAACGAGTTTCCTCCATAACCTCTGAGTCACATACAGTGACCTGTACTGTCTATCAGCACCACCTTCACACAAATTATATGCTGGTCTTCTATGCTTACTGAATCTGAATTTCCTAATCTACAAAATGGGTGCCCAGGGATGGCAGGAGGGTGGCATCACAGAATATTCCTTCAAGTTGGAGGAGAGGGTTTTCAAACATACCTGCAAGCAGGAACTGTGGAGTAGTCTGCTCAAAAAGAAGATGGGGCATCCCCCATTTGCCAGTGGTCCCCAGAGGACACAGAAGTGGCCCTGGATAGTCTCTGTGGAGCATGGAGAAAATGAGTAAGAGACATCAGCTCTGTAGCTGCATAGATGGACACCAAGGGAGAGGGTAACACTCTCAGGAAGGGTACTAAGCACACTAACCACTCACTGACATACCCCACAGGCAGGTCACACTGTCCTCAGTGTATTGAAATGTATGCAGTTAACAAGACAGACTGGGCTCTCTCCTCCCTGCTTCAAATGCCCTTGGCCAAAGCCTGGCCTATGACGAGAGAGGGTAAGTTGCAATCTAGACTGGAAGTGACCAGAAAGCCTGGATTTTTCCAAGCGATACTTAAAAGATGGGAAGAGATTTGATGAAGCACAACTGAAGGCAGAGATTGGAGGAAAATCTCTTCATGTGTGTGCCCCACAGAGTTCAGACAGTTCAATTAACCAGCTACACTTGTGGAGCTGAGTGCCAGAGTGGAACACTGCGGGGCTAACTCACAGCGTGCCTGCATCTCTGACTTAACTTTCCTACAAAGCAGTCCACAGAGTAGAAAGGTTCAGGGCAGCCATCCTGCCCGAATCAGGACGTCATGGTTGATTGTCTTCATTCCTTCCCTGGAAATGATGCTGAATAAGAATCAGATGGAGCTGCTGTCTCCTACTTTTCTGTAATTTCACCCGGGAAGGCGACTGGCCAGGGCGGGGTAATTACCCCTGGCCTTCCCATCTGTGCTGGAGATGAAGCCTGGCACTCAGCCACGGGTGCTCTGATCTGTGCTCCCGGCAGAGGAGCTCCTGACAAGCAAACTGACACTTCCATTGCTCTCATGCCAGCGCAAGGCACAACTTTAATTAAATGGAGTTGCTTAAAATTGCGGCAGAAGAGCTGGGGCTCAGACAGCCTCTTCTCCTATGACATCACCCTGCTTGCGGGTGTTCTTTCTCCTTTCCTTTGGACTAATCTTCCCTTGGCAGCTGCCGTTCTCTGACTTCAGGCCACTGAGATTTCTTTAACTTCTGCCTTCAAAGCTCTTTGCAAAAATAAACTCTGAGGCAGATCTGGTGGGGAGTGGGGGCAGAAAGAGCTTCCTCTCTGTGGGTTGCCCCTTTGGAAAGAGTGAATTCTTTCTGTACTTTCTCCTGCTCACCCTCTACCCCTGTCTAGTTGTGTATGTCTAATAAAAGTAGAAAATGTGAACACCCAGTTGAGCATCGCATGTTGTCTCACAGGTATCTAATTTGATTCTATTCTACAGGCCTGGGTAAACCGTGGGAAAAATAAGCCATATCTCCCAGTAACCACATTGCTGTGATGTCCACAGGGGCCTGGAGAGTCCCTCCAGGGCAGAATTGAGAGGAATACTTGATTCCTCAGAACCTTGAGGACCTCAGTCCCCGGCTGCTTCCTCAGTACAACACTGGAAGTAGAGAGGGACAGAGGGCTGGGAGGAGGGCACAGTCACATTTCCATATGGGTCTGGCCAAGTTCCAGTTGGCATGACCTCCTGGGCATCATGGCCAGGCATTCCTCTTGCATTGCTACTTCACTTCCAGCTAGGATCAAGACCAAGGCCAGGGCTTCATTTATTTTTGTGTGTAGTTCTTTTAAAAGGGGTTCTCTCTTTGCTTGGAAGTGGGGATATCTTTTCACTTTAAGTAGGATATTGTAATTCTGCTCTGGCTTCTCAAAGTTGATCTTTTGTAGGCTGCCATATTTAAAGGAAGGAGAAAGAAAAACCAAATAAATAATCTCACTGTGCTTGATACTGAGGTGTCAGAGATGGATAGGGGAAGATAAGGGCCTATTCCTGGTGACTTATTCTTGGTATGAAATTTATCAGGACAGGGAGGAAAGCCTTGGAGAGAATGTTTAATCAGAGGAAGCGGCGGACGATGGACAGACTCATTACATCCACCTTCTGCAGTATGATCCTAAGGAATGGGGAAAATAGTGCCTTTGTCTGCCCCCTCTTAACGGTTTTTAATTTTTAAATGCATTAAAATTCTTTTTGAATAAGTGAAGAGTTCTGAAGGTTTTTTAATAACTCTGACTTGACTAAAAGTTGGATTGAGAACGTCATTTTTTTTTTCTGGAAATTTTCCCCAGCCTTTGAAGTACTCCCAACTATATTCTCCCTTCAGAGAGAAAATGGTTGTTTTGAAAGTTGCCTTTTAAGCAGCAATGCTGTTTTTTCTCTGCTGAGAGCTGCTCTTGTGCACTTCAAAAGCAGAGCGTGTCAGCCTTCTCCACCCTGTTTCTCCCCTTTGAAGTAAGTGTGGGGGCAGCGCTGTCTCTTAATCACACTCTCTGGCATTTCCACGGCACTTTACAGTTTTCAAAGCTCTTCCACAGCCATTATCTTATTTGATCCTCACGACAACCTCTGAGGTAGGCAGAGCAGGTATCTTTATCCCCATTTTCCAGATGAGAAATCTGGGGCTCAGAGAGATGGTGATGTGTCCCAAGGTGACAGGACTCCCAAACTAGAGGAGACTGGAGCAGTGTCGAGCCTTTGATGGCTGTTTAAGGGCTCTTCCTACCAAAGTTCATCGCCTTGCCCCATTGGCATGTGAAGGACCAGGACTGAGCAGCCAGGGAAGCTGAGATATGTAGTGTTGGCTCTGTTCAGTGTCTGTGATGTGTGTGCTCTCTGAGGCTTTCTGTGTACACTTCTAGAGACTGCTAGGGATAGACCCACGTTAAAACTGTCCCTGCTACAAGCAAAATATAGTCAGACATAAAGCTCAGCATGGATAGATTCTGTCCCCTGCTCCCATGCTCCATGCATTCCAGTGGCTGGGTTTTCAGTTCCCACCTCCAGACTCAGCCCAGGCTTGGCCCCCAGAGCAGGAACATCTGATGCTCTGTCACATAGGTCCCTGACTCAGAAGCCACTGTCCCAACTAGCCTATGGTGATATTATCTTTCAGTGCCTCAACTCCATGTCATTTTGAACCTACTCCAGTACGTCATTAATTTTTGTCCAAAGCTTCATTCCTATGCCTAGTAAATAATTTCACTCAGAATTCGAGTGTCCACAACCAGCATCATCTCTTTTACCTGTGTACATCCAAACATTTCAAGCTCAAGACATTCGTTTGTTCACTTCATAGACTGTAAGCACGTTGTACATCAAGCAAGCACCTTACACTGCCCCAGGACTTTGACAGAGAAATGAGTGAGTCCAGTGTAAAATCAGGCAACAATGCTTTGGTGTGGGAGTGCCAGGAGTGCAAGTGCTATGGCCATCTCAGTCCAGAAGTCGGAGTCAGAGGAGGCGTCCTGGGGAAGGCAAGGTCCGATCTGGCTCCTGAAATGTAAGTGGATGCACGCCAGGCAAAGATGGCTTGAGAAAGACCCAGGAGGGAGCAGTGAGAGAGAGGGCATTCTTGGCGGAAGAAGCAACACAAAGAAATGCCAGAAGGTGAGGGGAGGGCGCAACGGGGCCTAAAAGTAGCTCAATGTGACTAGAGCACAGAGCATGGGGAAGAGAGGGGTGATACATGAGTCCAGAGTGTGAGGGCTTAGTCATAAAGGAACACATTAAGAATCTTGGAACTTATCCAAGCAATGTGCGGTTTTAATAAGGGTTTTTAAGCAGGATAATGTCATGCTCAGATTTGCATTTTAGAAAGATCATTCTAGTTGCAATCTAGAGAATCCAGCAGAGAGATGCAGAAGCCTAGCCCTTCCCACAGGCCTGCTCAAGACATAGGCAATTTGAAAGAGAGTCAGAACAGCATTGCTAGTTCTCCATTTTCCTAGATCCTCTAAGCTCTGTACTTTTACTTAGTAAAGTCATCAGAAACCAAAATGCTTAGCCTGGGCTGTTTTAGTTCCCCTACAGACATGCCTTGTAGAACTAGAATTTAATGGTATTTCATTTATATGAGAACTATCCTTCTGGAAGGATGCTCTGTGTTTTTGTCAAACTGAAGTTAGATATTGTCCATCAAATAGCCAATATCCTTGATTTGAGGAGTCTCCCTTTTAGAACTTCATTTTATTCAGAATCAAGAAGCATGTTGAACATGGCTTTCCCACATGTCACATGGGACATGACCTTTCTGGGCTGATGGGAAGATCAACTGTGACCACATATGTGAGGATTCTTGCATCCTCTTGGGTATTAAATGAGTATCTGCTAACTTCTCATGGCTCACACATAGCTTTAATTCTAGGAGGTGGTGGATGGATCTGGGCTTGGCTCCACCAGGTGCTATAGCTAACACCATGGGCTAGGTATTTAATTTCTCTGAATCTCTGCTTTCTTACTGCTACATCTTGGAGACTAATCCTCCACCAATTTATGCAGAGGAGTGAATAAAATACATGGAAAGGGCTTGCCACATGGTAGACCAATTTGAATGAATATCGGTGGCTTATTTCTTCTGCAACCAAACCTGTGGATTTCATTTCATCAGAGTGTTAGGACTATATAAATCAGTTTTTTTCTTTTCTTCCTTGCTGTCAGAAAACTCAGAATGAACTCAGGGAGCAATAGCAGGCTTCTCCAGCATTTATTTTATGTTAATTTTTCAGATTTCTATTTGTTTTCATTTTGCCTCATTCTACTTTACATGTGCTTATGTTTTATAACCACCTCAAATAAGCTTTTGAAGCTGGCAGATTTAAGTCCATACTAAATTTACTGTAAATTAATTTAGTTATCAGCATCACATCAATAAGGTCTAGCTCCTAGATTTGATCCTTCTGTGGAGAACTGGCTAGACATGTAATGGCAGGAGAAATGGTGGATGGTCTCTTATGGAGATGGCCATTCATCTTATAACAGAGCCTACTGTTCAATGGTAGTTCTCTGGAGCAATGTGTTGAGTAGGTATTAAAAGCAATAGTGCACACTCGTCCAACAAAAAGGGAGTATAGTAGGTACATGGAAATGATCTGGGATAATGCTGTTTTTAGGCAAATGATTGGAATTCACACAATGTCACTGGGATCTGGATTTCTCTGTCTCAACTCTGCTTTCTTTCATGCATTGACTTGATGCTTAGACTCAAGTTCCATCAAGATAGTGGTAGTAACTCCAGTCTACAGATTTTTAAGGTCAACCTTAAGCTTCTTCTGCCCTTATCCCCAAATTCTTAGGAAAGTCTTTACGCATCACATTCCCTCTGATTGATGTGTGTTATATTGCCTCTTAGTTCTTCCTTGTTGTGACCAATGTGATGTGATGCTCTGGTTGGTTTAAGCCCATCTAAGACTCACCTCTGGAGCTGTGGGTGTATCATTGTCCCCAATTTCCATGGACTGAGAATGAGAAAAGGTGGCTTCCAAAAAAATTCAATAGTATTGCCTTTTACCAAAGAAGGTGAATGGATGCTGTGTGGCTGAATGAATGAAAGAAAGAGAGAGAGAGAGAGAGAGAAAGAAAGAAAGAGAGAGAGAGAGAAACAAACAAACAAACAAACAATGCTGGGGTTATACTAAAAGCAGTTATTCCCCCAAAGTATCTCACCTTCAAGACTGCTTTTTCATACTTTGCTCTGTGACACTAGGGCTGAGACTCTGCAAACGTGACTTCCCAGACTCCTTTGTCAGCTAGCCTCTTATGAAGTTGTTCCAATGACTAGAAGAAGCCTGGAGAACAAAAGAGGGGGGAAAGGGGAAATTTCTTTTGTTTTTCCCATTTCCTTCATTTTCCCTCCAATAACAGCAGAAGGTTGGCTAAAGCCCCAGCTTCTTTTGGTTCTTCCAGCTTCATCCCTGCCTGAGTCATCGCCTATAGTTCTTCACCCTTATTGTTTCTTCACATATACCTAGCATTAGTTTCATGTTCCAGAAGACAGGTGCACAGTCTATCCCAGAGGGGAATAGCTGATACATAAAAATAAAAACCACAAAATTTTCCTAATTTACATAAGCAGAGACCTAGAAAATAGTCTGGGAATGATTTATAAGGTGATAGAGCAGAAGGATCATCTATAGCAGTGGATCAGGCTGAATTTATCTGTATGATTGTTGGTTACTTGACTGAAACCTGAGTTCAGTAATGCTGAGATGTTCAAACTTCCCTCACATCATACAGAGGAAAGAATCAAAATGCTTAAGAACATAAGAATGTTGGGGTAGATTTATCTTGTACAGCCTTCACACTTACTCAGCCCCACTAGATCCATGGAAAGGGTCCAGGCTGCACTTCCCTGATTAAGGTATTGAGAAGAGCATTAGCGAGGGAACACTGAAAACTTTGAATAGCTCAGTTGTGGCCATCTGTAGGATGGAAGGTGCTGCCACTGAGATGGTCTCCTGATTTCACTGACATTGATAGAATTCTGAAGTAGCAGAAACTAAGTGATAAGTCCAAAGTGCCAGAGATAGGGCGACAAAATTACCGTAGTGAGCAGCAAATATGAGGTCATAATCCTCACCTCCACAGTTTTAACCTGCACAGATTTTTGTCAGCGGCTAGTTGATCACACAGAGTACCTAGGAATGAAATATATGGGCAGCCTACTAAAATGTTTCATAATTTATATAACAGGAAAAACCACAGACTGGTGGTCAGAAACTTAGAGAGAGATGCCACAGTGGAACATCCCGCTCTCCCACCCAGTTTCAAAGCCTAAGTCCGTTCACAGACCCAGAGCCCCCAGGTTACAGGGAAGACTGAAACAGGATCCCATAACACTACCTCCATGTATGCCTCCACAAATTCTCCATAGGGATACGAAGCCATTTACTAGGATGATTGTGCACAGACTAATGGGAAATATCAAGATCTTTCAAGAATTAACTAGACACTGGCTCTGATTTAATGTTAATCCTCAAGGATCAAAAGTATCACAGTGGTCCACTGGCAGAGTGGAAGTTATAGTGGTCTTATGATAAATAGGGTCCAACTCTGTCTCATAGTAAGTAATCTGATGGTCTATAGATCCTCTTTGTGTTTATTTTCCATGTTTTAAATACATAATTAGAATAGGCCTACTCAACAACTAGTAGAACACCCACATTGGCTCTCTGATCCAAGAAATAAGGACTCTTATGGTCAGAAAAGCCAAGCAGAAGCCTCTGGAACTTGCCCTCCCATGACTAGGATAGTAAGCCAAAAGTAAAACTAAATCTCAGGATAAAGTGCAAAGATTAGTGCCAACATTAAAGTCTTAAAAGATGCAGGGATGATCATTCTGCTCAGATCCCACTGAATTTGGTCTGCTGGTTTGTGCAGAAGGTGCATGGATCTTGGAGAATGACTGTGGAATAGAGTAAATTCAATCGTGTACTAACAGCAGTTACAGCTGTTGTTCCAGATGTGGAATCTCCCCTGAAACACATTGAAACAACTCCTGGAACCCATTACATAGCTATTTGTATAGCAAATGCTTTTAGTACTATATAAATTTACAAGGACTACAAGAAGGTTCTCTTTCACCTGGCAAGGGGCACAATACATGTTCATTGTTACCCTCAGGCTATGCCAACCCTCCTATTCTTTGCTATAATCTAACCTAGAGATATTAATCATTTTGACAACACACAAACTATCACACTGGTAACTGCTGGTCTTGAAAATCAGAAAGTATCAAGTGGCTTAGAAGTTTTAGTAAGATGCATTAGTGCCAGAGGATTGGAGATAAATACCATAAAATTTCAAGGACCTACAACATCAGTGACATGTCTGGAATTCCTATGATATAGATCATATGGGATGTGCCCTTCAATGTGAAAGATAGGTCCCTGTACCTTGTATCATCTACCACTAAGATGCGGCAACAACATTTGGAAGGGGGGAGGCTTCTTTAGATTTTGGAGGCAACATATACCACACTGGAATATGATGTTCGGACTCATTTATCAAACAAAGTGAAATTTTTTAGTGGGTTTCAGAGAAAGAGAAAGCTCTGCAGAAAGTCCAGGCTTCAGGGCAAGCTACTCTGCTGGCTGGTCCCCGTGACCTAGCAGATCTCATATCACACAAAGGTTTTGAAGCTTTATGTGTCTTCTGGCAAGAATCACTGTGGAGAGCCTTAGGATTTTGGAGAAAAACTTATCTCTCTTCTACAAACAAGTATTCCTCCGACAAATAGCTTCTCTCTTGGTATGTGGCCCTGGTACTTCCTGAATGTCTGACGAAGGGCCTCCATGTGATCTGAGCTGCTCATCATGAATTGAGTGTCATTGGAGCCTTCAAGTCATAAGGTTAGACACGCAAAGATTTACAATTCACTATCAAGTGAAAATATAAGTGACACAAATTGAATGATCAAGCTCAAGTAGGTCCTATATGCTCAAGTAAGGTGAATTTGCCTCAGACTCCTACAGCACATAGTCCAGCTGCATTTCCTCCTCTCCCATCAGATGCATCTATGGCATCCTGAGAATTTCCCTATGAACACCTGACCCCTCCACTCCACCAAAACTGAGTGCCTAGTTTACAGATAGTTCTGCATGGTATGAAGGCACCCACAGGAAGTGGACTACTACAATTTTACGGTCCAGATGGTTTATATTACTGTTCTAAATAGTCTGGCTCATATCTCCAGTGTCCCTCATGTTATGAAGCAGGCAGACTGTGACCTTTATGTTTTCCCTCCTCCCCATCCTTAGCAGGGTGACTTATGTCATACAGAGGTGCACATCAAGACATTACTCATAGTCGATGCAGGAAGGAACAATAAAGGCAATGCTGGCTAGTTTTCCCACCAATCAATGAAACATTCTCCTAGAAAACTTCTGCTAAAGTCTCCTTGGCCATAACTGTGTGGTATGACCTCCTCTAGCTGTGGCAGAGGATAGGAAAGTATTTAACTCTTCATATTCTTGTAGTGAAAAGTGGCAGTGGAGAAGGGGTTTGGGAATAGCTGCTGAGTCTGCCACAGGCATAACTAGTCATTAACTGGTCTTAGTGACAGAAATTGCTTCATGAGGCCCCTCCTGGGAATGCTACCCCATCTTCAGACAATAGATGCTGACCATCTTTTTCTGCCTCATCAGACAAAAATAAATTCCAATCATCTAAAAACTATCAGAATGGACATAGGGCACAGACATTTTTCATGTCATTGGTAATTTTGTGAGAATTTTTTTGCAATCTGAGTCTTGCACTAAAGTCTGGAAAGAGAGTTAAATAGGCTTGGGTCAATAATGAGACTGTACAACTTGGGCCAGGTTTGATTTCTGTTGGTAGTATAAACAGCTGATGACAAGATCAATACATGCTTCCAAGCCTTAGCTTATCTTTACTTGCATTTCCAATTAGGGGAAATGAACCTCACAGAGTATTTCAGATTAAGATGCCCAGGCCTATCGTTTATCTAAAACAAGCTGGCATCAACTCTCAATGGGCCGATGTATCTAAAATTTGGGGGATCCAAGGATTATCCTCTTTAAATTTATGAAGTAGACTTGAAACCTAACCTGCCCAGTTAGCTGAAGTAAAGTGTGTTACAAGAATCAGAGTCCACAACCCAGAACAGTGTAAAAGAATCCTGGAATCAGAATTCATCCCAAAGCCTTTTTCTTTGGCTCCAGGCAGTTAATTAGATGTTGTGTCATCACTGGGAGAATTTGGCATGGTGTGGGTGTCATATTGCCACAGATCTAGGAGCTGTGTTTCACCTAGACATCCTGTATGACCTCTCTTTCAGAGGCCTTGCCATAAGCTTTTTCTTGTGTGTGTGTGCATATGTGGCAACATTCTAGTACTTTTTTTAAATTTGGAGTGTAACATACACAGGAAAAAAATCACAAATAGCAATGTTCAGTTTGGTGAATTTTTATTATCCAGACACATGCATATAACCTGCACCCAGATTAAGAAGCATAACATTACTAGCACCCCAGAAACCACCCTCTTTATTTTTGCCCCTCCCCGTCAATATTCCCCCTTCCAAGGGTTACTACTCTCCTGACATTTTTTCCAGTTTCATTGAGATATATTTGATGTATATAATATATTTGATGTATAATTTGATGTATATAATAAGTTTAAGGTATAAACACAATGATTTGATATATGTATATCTTGTGAAATGATCACTACAATAAGCCTAGGTAGCACCATCACCTCACATAGTTACAAGTTTCTTCTCCTGATGATGAGACCTTTTTTTAAGATGTACTCTCAACAACTTTCAAATATGACATGCAGTATTGTTAACTATAGTCCGCATGCTGTACATTACAACCCAGAACTTCATTATCTTACAACTGGAGTTTGTACCTTTTGACGACCCTCACTGAATTCCTCCACCTATCCCATCTCCTCCCTCTGGCAAACAGAGATCTGATCTGTTTATATGAATTTGTTATTTTTTGTTTCATTTTTTAAAATTTCATTTCTGAGATCACATTGTATTTATCTTCCTCTAACTTATTTCACTTAGCATAATGTCCTCTAGGTCGACCCATCCATGTTGTCACAAATGGCAGAATTTCCTTTTTTTTTTTTAATTTTTAATTTGAGAGAGAGAGAGAGAGAGAGAGAGAGAGAGAGAGAGAGAGAGAGAGAGAGAAAATCTTAAGCAGGCTCCATGCTCAGCGTGGAGCCCCATGTGGGGCTCAGTCCCCCTACCCTGGGATCATGACCTGAGCTGAAATCAAGAGTCTGATGCTCAACTGACTGAGCCACCCAGGTACCCCAGAATTTCCCTCTTTATAATGGCCAAATCAGATTCTTTTGTGTGTGTGTGTGTGTGTGTGTGTGTACGCACACACATGTGTGGCACTTTTTCTTGATCCATTATACTCTTGTGACTTTTAACAGCATCTATGTGATTCACCTGCTTTTGAAATTGATGTAAATAGAATCATAGAGCATGTAGTGTCTGGCTTCTTTCACTCAATATTACGATAATAGTGGGATCATCCACATTGACACGTGTGATTGTAGTTCATTCATTCTCACTGATGTGCAGTATTCCATTGAATGAATACACCACTATTACTTATCCATCCTTATGTTAATGGTCATTTGGTACTTTCAAGTGTTAGGCTCTCATGTACAGTGTTGCTGTGAATAGTCTTGCACATGATTTTTGATAAATTTATGAACGTGTTGGATGAAATTGCTGTCTCATGAAGTATGCATATATTCAGCTTTAGTAGACACAAGACGCTTTTTTCTAAGAATCAACAGTCACTGTTACCCTCGGGGCTCTGGGGTAGGCCTTCCTGGGAAAGCAGTAGGGTCTCTGGCTTTTGCAGGAGGGAAAGAGCTTCTGATACAAAGTATAATGCGTTCATGGCATCTTCTCACAAGCTCCTCTTAAGATTCCATGTTGCTGACTTTCCTGGGTTTTACGGAGGTTCTCATTTAACCACCATCTTGACTGCTTTTATTTGGGACAGTCACCTGCCTATTATGTGCCAGGCGCTCCTAAGTACTTAACCTATGTTTACTCCAGTAAACTTCACAGAAAGCCTATGAGGAAGGCTTGTTTCTTGTATAGATGGAAAAACCCAAGATCAGGAAGGGGTTCAGTCCTCCCAAGAGAAAGGCTGTTGCTACTAATGTGTTGAGTTTCTTGAGTGGAGCCAGCACAGAGACGCAGACCAGTCTGCTTCTCTCTCTCTGTCATCCCATATTGCTTCCCAGCTTACTCTGCTACCTGGCTTTACCAAACCTGGAACTTACTAAAAACAGAAAGATGCATTTCATAACCCTCCTCTCAACCCACTATTCATCACAGACAGTGTGGAGACTTCTAGGAGAAAATTAAAACTTCTAATCAATCTGAAAATCTACAAAGTGGCAGCAGGAGAAGGAATAAGATGAGGGTGCGGAAAGCTGGGGATGTGAGTCCAGTTAGATTGAGGACAGGGCCCCTGCACTGGGTCCTGCATCATGGCGTTGCCTGGGGAACACAGGGTATGGGCTGCTCCACCCATGCACCCGTCACAAATAAATGCTTTGAATGACTTTTATGTTAAGCCCTGTGCTGGGCCCTCAAGATAGTTAGATGTATGGCATCTACACTGGAGCCTATCAGAGAAGGCGGAGAATTAAGTGAATCATTGCCAAAAATGCTAAGGTGCTCTAATAGAAATTGGGGATAGACTGGGGCACCGAAAAACCACCACTTCTCTTGGGCAGTGGGGCTGAGGATGTTATTAGGGTAATGGATTGGAAAGATAAAAAGTGGATGGCATGGGAGCCAAGTGTGAAGGGGAGAATGAGGCTCAGGTGTAGACAGGGAATGGGCATGGAGGCAGGGGGAGCCCTCACAAGTGTTAGCAAGGAATCGGCAGGTCAGATATTTAGTTAGCCCATGCCATGAAGTAAATGCCTTGCTTCAGATTGCTGGAAAGGCTGTTTCCTGTCAGCATTACCGCTAGAAGATGATGGTTGGGCTGGGTTGATGTGAGGAGCAGGCCCTGGCCTGTGGGAAGACGGACATTTGGTCATGATAGTCACACCAACAGATCTTCGGAACCAGAGAGGACTGTCAGCCATGAGCAGTTTCCAATACCCTGTCAGGCTGGGATATGGGGACTTAGGGGTGTTTCTCCTCCAATATATAGTGCTCCCTGGAGCCCAGTCCTCACTGTGCTGTGTCTGAGGGGATGCGTATTGTCAGTGAAGTAAGTTTTCACACTTCCACAGAGGAAATTTGATGCTGTCAGTGAACTCAAATGGGTTCAGTCCTCCCAAGAGAGAGGCTGTTGCTGGTAGTAAAGTGTTGAGTTTCTTGAGTGAAACCGGCCCTCTTGCCAAATGTGTTAAGGGGGTTCATTCACCTGTTAATTCCACCCAGTGGAAATAGGGAATGTTATCTTTCCTGACTATGATCTCCTAGTGGGGCTGGAAATGAGAGAACCTGAATCTCAGCCCTGCATCCAGGGGAAGAATCTCCCTCTGGTCTATCACCCTTCTCCAGGCCCCTGCAATGCTTGAGAAACCTGTTCCATAAGTAAAGGCAGGAGAATCTGGGGGCTGGTGGAGAGAGGCTCAGAGGAATTCCTTCTGGGCAGGACCAGGATTAGTGACCCAGAGCTCCCTGTATCTAGGATCTCAGATATGCAAACCTCTCCTGTAGACAAAGGGTCAGCTTACTGCCGGGCAGTCTTACCACTCACTGCATGTCACTGGCTGGGTGGGAAAAGGAATCCTTAGGAGAAGGAGGCTGTGTGGCCTGGGGCCAGATGAAGTAGTTGAGGCTTTCCCACAGAGGGCCACCCATTTCTTTCCCTTCTACTGGCAACAGATCCTGACTCTTCCTGGAACTGGACACATGGTCCAAGCTGGACCAGTCTCCTATCGCATCCTGGAAAGTATAACTGTAGAGCAAAGGAAGATAAAGGGTTGGGCATATGTCTGAAAAGGTCTCCTGCTTCCTGCCGCTGCTGATGCATAGAACAGCCCTGTCCCTGAGACCCGAGATCCAAGGCCAGCTTTTCATTCCTCAATTCTGTGAGCTGCCTCAGGATCCTTCCAATTAATCACACACACACACACACACACACACACACACACACACACACACACATGCATACTCCCCTCTTTCCTTCTGGTTGTTTTTTTTACCCCTGCTTCAGTCAGGCAGAATTGGTTTCTGTTGTTGCAGCAGAATCTTGGCTGATATAGAAATTGGTTCCAGAAATTAGTTGTAGGCAGCAGGCCCTCAGGGTGTGTGGAATTGGTCATAGGCCCAAATGGAATGCGTAAGTAGAGAGAAGGAGCAGCTCTTCAGTTGCCTGGCATGCTCACCCGAGATGACTACAAGCCCAGTGATGGCACAGCCCTGGGGACCAGCAGCCCTGCCACAGAGCAAGGAAGCAGTAGGTTCTCAGGAGAGTATCTAATAGCCTAAGCAAGAGTACTAACCTGAGCTCAAACATCAAAAATCTCTCCTTAAAGTAAATAATCTCTCTTTATCTGTGGCTTTTGGGTGGATACTCCTTTAAAAATCTCAAGGAGTGAGGGGTGCCTGGGTAGCTCAGTCGTTTAAGCGTCTGACTTTGGCTCAGGTCACAATCTCACAGTTCGTGGGTTTGAACCCCGCATCAGGCTCTGTGGTGACAGTTCAGAGCCTGAAGCCTGCTTCAGATTCTGTGTCTCCCTCTCTCTGCCCCTCCCCTGCTCATGCTGTATCTGTCTGTCTCTCTCTCTCTCTTTCAAAAATAAACAAACATTAAAAAAATTCAAGGGGTGAGTCTTCTGGCTTCTGAGTGACAACTCTGGTTAATCCACAACCTCACAAACCAGGGGTGCTGGTGGGTAGGACCCATGATACTATGATGGGGATATCTGTGAGCTGGAGGACTTGTGAGCTTGGGGACCCCTCTGAAGTAATCCCACTGAGCCTCCCTTGTCTGCAGAAGTGGCTGACACTCTGCCCTCACCTCACTGGACTCAACATGGACTGGAAGGGGAGATGAATAAGCAAGGAACAAAAGAAAAAGTTTTGCCTGGAAGTAATGGCAGGCCCATCATCTGGGGTAACTTGGGGGCACACATTTTGAAAGTGCTTAACTAATGAGAGTGAAATATAATTTTAGATAAGTCAGAATCTATTGTGATAGGTGAGGCCATCAGACGCTGTCCCTGCTGTGTGCCTGCTCGGACAGTCAGCTGGATTCCAACAATTGGATGCTTTTATTAATAACAATTTCTACTGAAGACTGGTCCATGCTGGGTGAAACCAAAAGGTCAGAAAGCTCTGCAGGAATACGGAGAAGGGAATTCAAAGACCCACCCTCTTGCCATATCCCTTGACAGGGCCCCAAATACGCCTCCCTCCCTTGCCTTGAGGAATAGATGGTAAGAGAAATGCCAGAATCTTTTTACATGCTCTACTAATAGTTCCCTCTGGGCCAAGAATACTGTAGATGGGGTTCACTCAAAATGGGCCCTGGCATCCTTGGGGATGGGAGAATCTTAGAGTGACATGGCCCAGGGCACAGCTAGAAGCAGAAGAGTTTTGGTTTTCATCATAGGTGGTTTGTAAGCATCGTAGTCGGAACTCAGTGAATGGTCTTACATGCAGCTATTATAACTAGCCATGATCGATCAATTGTGTGCCCTCAGAGACTGTGACTACCTCAGCATCTATATCTCTCAGGTCAAGCTAGGTTATGCTCCAGTAACTAACAACTCCTGTGATTTCAATGGCTTAAAATAACAAAGATATAAATCTCCATCACTCAATGCCATCTTCTACTGAGGGTTAGTTAGGGGAGGGTTCTGAGAGGGGCCAAAGCTGATGAAGTGGTCACCATGCCAAATGATGTCAGTCGCACCCAGAGGGAAAGGGTGACTTGGAGGATCTCATACCAGCAATTAAATAAATACTCAGCCTCAAAGGAGGGATGTGTGATTTCTCACGGGGTAGAACTAGTCACAGAGTCCTACCCAAGCAACAGAAGGCCAAGAAATGCAGTCTACTGTGTATTTAAAAGTGGAGAACTGAAAATACTTGGGAAGAAAAACTAATTCCTGGCTATTACATTGTCCTGTTGAATATCACACAATACATCTGACTCTGTGGGGAAGTTCTCTGCGGCCTTTTAAATAACAATGAGAAAACTTAAGAGTTTGGTTTTCAGATGCTTCTAGGAGCATCTACAAGCAAACATTGGGGAATTACATTGCCACACAGAGATGGCCTGAAATACCACTGGGCAGTAGAATTCTAGCAGGCAATTCTGTCTAGGAGGAGAGCTGAGCCGAGCTGAGTATCCACACATTCCCAAGTGGTGGCTGCTGGATTGGTTAGGTGGTTAGAGTCTCTTGGAAGAAGCAGAACCAGAAGGTTGTGGACACAGGGAGGGGGTAAACTCTCCAGATTCTTCCAGAGCCTGAAAATACCCATTCCCTTAGGAACACACATCAGCAGGCCCTGGATTGTGTCCTCCAGCCATCAATCAGAAACAGGAAAGAGAGCAGGAGTGGTTTGTTGATGACTCCATTTCAGGCATCAGCTGGGACATGGCACGCTGCAGGAGTGGGCACTCTCCTGCAATATGTGGCCCATATGCTATTTCTCTTAGATTTTAAATACACGGGCCCAGGAAGGGAAAGGATGGCACTGCTTATGATCCCCTAGTTTTGCTTCTCATCCTTAGGATTCAAAGCTGTTTAATTTTTTTGCATACTATAAAATTCACTCTTTGAGATTTTGACAAATGCACAGGGTCACTTATCCACCACCGTGGTCATTGTACAGGATAGTTCCATTTCCTCATATTTCGCTCCTGCTGTCCCTTTGTTCTGCTCGATGTTTTGTTGTCCAAAGGAAGGGTGCTTGCACTAGAGGATGGTCCTATGGCTGACCTGGGCATGGGAAGGGGATTCTCACAGCGGTCCATAATTCTCCTCTTACAGGTGCTGGTGGGAAGGGCCTTAACAATGGAAAGCAATGTGGGAGTGGGCTCCATGTATCTGGGTTGGGAATGGAGAAAACACAAAGGAACTGACCATGTCTCCAGGGATGGCCAAGGGTACAGTAGGCCTGGAACTCGGACTTTATCTTCCATTGAGAGGCCAGCAGTGCCTTGAACCAGGAAGGCAAGTCTGCAGGCTGCTGAGCTCAGGCTTTCTTCTCATAGCTAGTCTAGACTGGGCTGTGATGAAGGGTTTGGCCTCTTTGCCAAACTGTTGAACCCTGGCCCACCCTGATGGCCTGTGGAATCTGTGATCACCAGTG
Organism: Panthera pardus; assembly: GCF_024362965.1. Classification (NCBI taxonomy): domain Eukaryota; kingdom Metazoa; phylum Chordata; class Mammalia; order Carnivora; family Felidae; genus Panthera; species Panthera pardus. The sequence goes on from NW_026526721.1 coordinate 126,647,941, forward strand.
TCTCAAGGGCACTCCTCCCCTGAGCTATACACAGACCTCAAGCTGCCAGGGTCTACCGACTGTCCACACTCTGCCCAAGGGAGGTCTTATCACTTTAGTACCCCCACATCCTATTGTGCCATTGGGTGGTCTGTAGGATTGGGGGACAAGAAATAGCAAAACGAATGGGTTTCAAGATGAACAATTAATCTTGTCTGCCAGCCCCAAGCCACCACTGGGCCTGGCCCAAATGATAATGAAGAGCCTCATTCTAGTGGCATCTGAAGACAGAGAAATGACAGAGGAGAGAAGAGGGAGACCTAAAGCTGAAGTGGGTAGAATTAAGTCTGCTGTGGGCAGCTGTGTGTGTGTGTGTGTGTGTGTGTGTGTGTGTGTGTGTGTGTATGCACGTAGGGGATTAAGATGATTGGGAGGAGGAGGAGCAGGGAGCAGGAGGAACCGAGATAATGATACAGGAAAAACTTTCTCACACTGGCCTCTGGAAGGAGAAAAGAAGCTTCAAGTCCAGAGAGAATTCTCTTATTAGGTGATCAGAGAGTAAGACATAATTCCCTGATTGATCAATTATTTGGTAATAGAGGCTTATAGATACTTGCCTTTTTCTCATCAGGGCACACTCATATTCTACCAAGGTCTGGGTACTGGCAGCAGGAAAATACTGTCTCTTCCTCTGGACACATCTCAGCAAAACCTTTAATGGTTAAGGATAACTTCCATTCATGTGTTTCTTCATTTCTTCACTCATTCACTAGTTCATCCTGTGGAGCCCCTCCCTAGTGCCAGGCCCACACTACTTAGATGACTATGAATAGGCCTTGCCTTCTAGAACTTCACAATCTCCTTGGGTTGTAGTAGCAGGGCCCAACTCCTGGGGAAGGGATTGATGGAAATAAGACACCATGTCCAGGCCAGGGCTCCCAACCCATGGTTGGGAAGGGGGCTCTTTGCCTCTTGGATGGCTGGGTCGGGATTAGCCTAGAGCCAGGTAGGGTGGAAGAGAGCAGCCTCAGGACGAGTTCTAGGGGTTCAGGCCTTTAGTTTCCTGACCAGAGGTTGGGGAGCAAGGGTTAAAGACCCTTGAGGAAGAAGCAGAAATTTCTAGATTGGTGGCCTGACTCCTAGTGGCCAAGTGCTGGGTTGCTTGTTTTTGGTAGTGAGATAATTGTCCTCTGAACCTGCTAATGACACTGGCATGACATGGCATGGCTTCTGACCTAAAATTTCCTTGGTAAGGCTCATACTGCTGTCAGACCACACACACTCCTGAAGCTACTCCAGCCCTAGGAAGAAGAGCCTGGCACAGTGAACGTGGAGCCCCAGCATCTGAGAGAAGGTCATGACATTGTAGTGTGTGTTGTTGGCCAGCTCCTGAGTGCCACCCGCTTAGGATGAGAAGCAGAAATGGCTGGTCCAGGTCAATTGGAGATTGATTTACTTGACGTGTCCATGTTATATGTCTATTGGATTTCCACACATGGCTGATCTTCAGTTGATATTGTACTGGACAGAAGAAGAGTGACAAGATGGGCTGCCTGCTCAGATCTTGGCTCCTATAGCCCTCCTCTGTAGCTGAACTATTTAACCCTCGCAGGTAAACACAGCCCTCCCAGGATCAGGGATTGTGTTCTGCTCTAGGCAGGTGCTCTGTAAGGAGTCCCAGATCTGTGACTTGTTGGCTTGGGATTCCATCGATCTTGTGGTCCCATCTCAAGTGTCCTGGATTACAGAACCAATGTGTTCACCTTGTTTCTAAGATCATTCTCTCTCTTTATTTTCATTTGACCTGGTAAACACCTGCCTCATCCTCAATGGTGAAATCTCATCTCTGGGTTTCGGCTCCTCCTGACCTGTGGCAGGCTCTTGTTAATCTCAAGCCTTCCAGAGATTTGTTTTACCCCTGAGTCTATGTCTGGGATCCTGACCTCTCTGAGAGTTTGTCTTGTTCTCAGCCGTTGTTCTCTTCTGTCCCCCCACCTATAGGTTCTATCCCATCACTAGACCTAGCCATTGTTATACCTGAATGCTGTGCACACCTAACAGAGTCCCTTGTTGTTCCTGACTCGAACACCTGTACCCATCCTCATGTTAAATGTCTTCCCAGACTACACCTTGGAATGTCATGTCCACTGGTCATGTGCTTATCTCCCTGCCCTCATGGTCTAAGCTCCCAACTCCTAGCCAGTGGGTTCAGTGCTAGCTCCTGGCCTCTTCCCACTGTCCTTTCTGCCAGGAGATATTGACAAGACCTCCTCCCACCCACTGCTGCCTGCACTGACCCCATGATTTACTGGGCTTGTGTGGAACCCTCTGTCTGTGGGTTGGTCCTGAAAGATGAGGCCATCCCTTTGGACAGTCCCACAGATGCCAGCTTTATATCGGCCAGCTGGGGAGGTAACACCACTTGCTTTCCTGGGTACATCAGGGGGACAATATTTTATGTTAAGAGAGCTATGCATATGCTTCTTGGTTGTATGCATATGCTGTTGATGCTTTTCACCAGAAGGACAGACTAGTCAGTAGGAAGGGCTAGAACAGTGGAGTCTCAAAAGTGTTTGTAATTGATTACCCAACGCCATGCTATAAACATTTATAGAGCCCCTACTATATTAAAAACAGATAAGACCACCCTGACTACAGGGAGGGATGTGGTGGAAACCTGAGTAGCAGGTAAAGTTTTATTCCAAGCTTAAGGTCTGGTTTTAGCTATATCAGGTAGGGTCCAGTGTTTCCACTTGGGATGAAATGTGAAAGAGGAAGTCAGACTACCTGAACAACCAGGCAGAGGTGGTTTTGACCATTAGTGAGCTCCCAAGGGGAAGTAGAGCCTGGGGGTGACAGGCTGTGAGGACTGGTTCTATCATGCCTCTGGCTTGGAGACTGATAGTGGTGGAGTGGTTATATGTACGGGCTTTGAAGGCAGATGGACATGGGTTACAGACTCGCCTCCATAACTTACTAGGTTTATGATCTCAAACAATTTACCTAAGCTCTCTACTCCTTAGTTTTTTCACTTATAAAATAAAACCTGTAAAACTTATATCACAGAATTATTATAGCACTTAATTGAGATAATGTATATAAAAGAGCATAGTACCTGGAACATAGTCAATTCTCAATAAAGTGGTATCTGTTAAATTTACTCTATTTCCAAACTTGAGTGACTGTAGTTTGTTTTTTTTTTTATTCAGAAAGGAGGCAATCTCCTTTTATTCTTCTGTTTGGTCAGTCATCTGTTGCCTGATGCTTGGATCTGAACCTTTGCTAGGCTCTGAGGATTGGTCCCATCTCTGGGTCCTGGCCAATGCACTGTGTGGCCCTCCCCACTGAGCCCCAGCTCTGGAAGATGCCACAGACCAAACCATACACAGAACTTTGTGAGCTTCCTGTTAAGGACAACAATAATATAATGTGAATGTCTGGGGGGACCCTTAAAGCAAAGTGCCTGGCAAACAGTGGAAAGGTCAGGCTGACACCCATCTCCCACCCCATTTCAACAAAAGAGTGTGATTCTGCAGCTGTAGCTTTCTTCTCTTTATGCATCTGAGTTGGGCCTTCTGCAATCTGTCCCACTCAATACTAATTAGATGTGCATGCGAACTATCATTTTCACACCCTCCCTTCTTTTACCCAAATTAAGCATTTAATTGTCTAATAAGTGTGTTTGCAAGAGAATCAAAGGGAGGAAGATCCATGCAAGGCCAGGGAGGGCTGGAGGAGGGATGGAACCTTACACTAAGGTGGGGATGGGGGCTGTGTGCAGGGGGTGGTGCTGAGCCCTTCTACCCCATCAATGAGCGTCCACCACCAAGATTCAAGCTAGATTTCTGCCTGGCCAGAAGCCCAGCATACAAGCTCAGCTCAGAACTCCTTCAGGCTGAATTAGGTATTAGCTGGGGATCACTCTCCCTTCTTTTCTCTTTTCTCCTCACATCTTTCTCTTTCCCCTTGCGGAAATAAACTGAATAGAAGGCTTTATGTTAAGTCCCATTATTATTCGTGCTTCACATTCATTCATTAAGCAAATGTTCCTCAGAAGCCTACTACATTCCAAGGCTGGTAGTTATGTCAAGGTGAGTCGTTCTGAGCTGAGGGCTATGTATATTTTGACCATTCTGAGCTCAGGGAAGAATACAATGTGTGCTAGGGAAGTACCTGCAGCTAATTTACCTAGTGTTCCTATGCTTTGGCCTTGAGAGAAGTGACAACCATTTCTGTGATGGTAATGGAAAACAAGGCTCACCTAATGATTTGGTCTACTGTTATGAGAGGTGGGTTCTCACCATATGCCAGGCCTTGTGCTGCTGGGCCCTACACTGCTATCCTCCTATCTCCTTCTTTGCCCTTCCCTTTGATTCCAAGATTTAGTCACTCAACAAGATTTTACTGAGAACCAGCTCAGAACCATGCACTGGGGATATAAGACAAATAGGGGACAATGTCTACTCTCAGAGACTCAGCACCAGAAGATAAACATGCGAAAGACGGGCCACCTGACCAGCCGTGGGACAAGACAGAATGGCATCAGCGTACTTCCTGCTCTCCCGTTTTCTCTGCCATTCACAGCAGTGTCTGTGAACTGCTAATAGCATGGTCTTCTGCTTTCCTGACGCTGTCTTGTTTTAGTGTCTTAGACGGCAAAAAAGAAAAAGGGCAGGAGTCTTGAGTTTTAATTCTGAAAATGACTGTCTAGCCTTGTACCCAGTTTGTCTTGTTGCAAAAACGACCAACAGGAGAAGAAAAGGTTCTGTTTGGCAGGTTTCGTGCTGGGTTGAGAAGGAGAGAGATTGTTCTGGAGCTGGAACGAGGGCTGTCTCTCAGGACAAAAGTGGTCCTGCCATAGGATATTACTAAGAGGATCTCTCCTATGACAACCCTCCTCCCAGGCCAGACCCTATGAGGCTAGAACACTTCCTCTCCTGCTGGCTTTGTGGGCACTGTTCCATTCAGGCATTAGGCTATCCTTGAAGGCTCCCAGCTGACTCCCTGCATGCTTCCCCTCTTTCCCTGGTTCTTCAAAAGTCACCTAAGGACCCTAAGGACACTCAGCTTCCAAGCAGACCCGGGACAGGAAGCTGGTGCTCTTCCTTCCCCACAGACACGCAGCTGCTCCTGCTCGGCGGGCCGAGAGCCAAGCCCACCAGTTAAGGACGGAAGTTAGGTGCCGCCGACTTCTGCCAGCAGGAGGACGAGATGACTACATCCCGCTGAAGGACATGCCCAGATCCTTCCTGGCCACGTGGTGAGCAAAAATCTGTCACCAAAGTCTGCTGCCTTGGCAGTCTGCAGGCTGCAAGTTCATGGAGACCAGGAGCCAGGAAATGAATTAGAAGGCTGCACGGCTGCAGGCAGACTTGAGGAGTCTGGCACCACAAAGAGCTCAGGGGAAGAATGGTCTGGCCACAAGACAAGGTCTCACCACACTCTCTTGGGGCCATAGAAGGCCCACCTGGACTGCAGAGGGGTGTGAAGGATACCGTGGGGACTCTCCGGCTCCTCGTTGCTGACATTCAGAAGACTTGTTTCCTCCTGATGGGCTGCTCTCTTGGATGGTGCCCTTCGAGCTGCCACTGCTGTGGGGTCATACATCCCCAAACCCCCCTTGCTGTGCTGAAGGGTGGCAGTCTTGTCACTGTGGCAACTGGTTGAGCCAATGTTAGTTCTCAGACCCCTAAGCTGTGGAGGTAAATGGGACCTGTGGAAAAGTTCTTCCTTATATTGATGGAAACTTTTCCTCCCTATGCTTCCTACCCGTTAGTCTGAATTCTGCAGCTCCAAAAACCAGGCTTCTGTTTATGTGACGGTCTTCCAAGTATTTGAAGGCATTCAAGAGTCACAATATCCATATTATCCAGGAAAGTCATCCCTTGTTTCTCCAACAACTGTTTCTAAACTCCTCTTTATCCTCCTATTCTCACTAGATGTTTATAATAGTCAGGCACAGAGGCTCTAGAATTCAACTGCCTGGGCTCCAGCTGTGTGATCATGAGCAAGTTACTCACCCTCTCTGGGCCTTCTAAACCACTTTTATCATTTTTTAAATGTTTATTTATTTATTTTGAGAGTGAGGGAGAGAGTGTGCACGTGTGGGGGATGGGCAGAGAGAGAGAGAGAGAGAGAATGGGAGAGAGAGAATCTCAAGCAGGCTCCACACTGTCAGTGTAGAGCCCGATGTCTGGCTCAAACTCATGAACAGTGAGATCATGACCTGAGCAGAAATCGGGAGTCGGATGCTTAACTAACTGAGCCACCCAGATACCCTGAACTACTTTTAAAACAAGAATAACAGTGTTATCTACCTCTTGGGGCTGTTGTGATGACCCATGGAGGTAATCACTAATATGCTTTGAACAGAGTCTGAGGTGTGGTCAGCACTTGCCTTACATGATAGTTATTAGCATTAACACTTCTTCAGGTTTCTCTGCTGTTCAGAGGCGCCCACAGATCGACAACATTGGCATCCCCTGGGAGCTTGCTAGAAGTGCAGAATCTCAGGTCCCATCACAGAGTTAGAAACTACATATCCACAGGCTCCCTACGTGATTTATACACACATAAAAGTTTGAGACGTACCGGCCTCTGGCATCTTCATAGCTACTCACGCACATGTTTATATGTAACCTCAATGCCAAACAATGGAACGATTAATGAATTATGACATATTAAGGCTATGCAATATTACGCGTTATGCATAGGAATTACTAGAAACCTGAAGAAGTGTCAGTGCTAGTAACTAACATTTAAACAGAGTACTGACTATACCACAGGCTCTTTTCAAAGCACTTTAGAGATTACCCCCTTGAATCTTCACAATAGCCCCACAAAGTAGGTAACACTGTTTTCCCATTTTGAAAGTGGTGAAAAGGCCCAGGGAGGGTGAGTAACTTGCCCATGATCACACAGCTGGAGCCCAGGCAGTTGAATTCTGGGGCCACTCTGCCTGGCCACTGCTAAAGTCAAATGATAAAGCCACAGTTACAGAACTGTGTATAAGCTATGACTGCAGCTATGAGGATATGGAGTGAGCATTCTCTAATGCTTCCATGTTGTGTTATTGTAATAAAAATAATAGGATATAGCACGTCTCAAACTGAGCACAGCTTTCACCAGCCCCATCAGTATTTCTATCCCCTCGCTTAGATTTTCTTTCAATTTAAATGATGTTTACAATACAAAAATAATATCTAGTCATAGTAAAAAAAAAAAAAAGTAATCCACACAAAAGGATGTAAAATGAAATGTAAAGAACTCCCCTCCCCAATAGCCCTCCTCCCCTTTGAGATAACCACTGTTAGCAGTCTCTTGTATATCTTTCCAAAAATGTGTTCTGCATTTAAAATCATGAACACACACAGGTACAGCTATAATGTACACATGTACAGATATAACGCACACACAGTCCTCTCTTAGTTGGGATATATCTTTTAGGGCAGCTTTGTGATGGGCTCCTGTTGTATCTACGATACATTGGCACACCCAGATCTTTCGCACATCAAGTGTTATTAAGTTTTCCTCTCTCCATCTTGTACAGTTTCTTTTTTTTCTCACCTAAATGTAGGATATTTTATGTCTTCTTACTAGTCTCATGTAGCTGGTTCTGGCATTCTAGCGAATTACATCTTTTTCACGTCTGACTCCGAGGCATGGAAGCTCTCTCCCCCACGAGTCTAGTAAGGACACCCTGGTTTCCAGGCCTGAGAACACAACGGCGGAGCCGCGGATGCAGGGGTGGGGGCGGTTTATGAGGGTCACTTTGAACAAACAGTGAAACAAAAAATATGCCAAAATGTGACCAGTGGCTCTTTCCAAGTGGTGGTGGTTTTTATTTTTGCCTTTTGCTTTTCTATATTTTCGAAATGCTTACCAATAAGCGTGGGTTCATTGTGTCATTAATGGAAAAGAAATAAAAGCCGGAGTTACAGATTGGATATTGTTTTTACCTCTTCACTGTCTCCCTGAAAGAGATAACATAGCCGTTCCCTGCTGGGAGAATTTGTAGTGGCCCCCAGTAGAGTAAGCACCATATATTGTGCCTGATCTATTGACACTGGATTTGAGCATGTGACTTACTATGACAATATGATGTTAATGGATGTGATAGGAGCAGAGGCTTTAACTTGTTTGTGTGGTTTAGTTTGGTCACTTGTATTTCTTCAGCCCACCACCGAGGAGAGTATGCCCTAGGGAACTAACTGATGGTCTCAGAACTGCCCTTAGAGCAGGTGTGGTCCGGATCCACTGCTTGAGGCAGTGATCCCCATCCCCTCCCCCATCAACACACACAATCCCGAGGGAGAAAAATCAATGTAATTTGGGAAGTCTTGCTCTAGTTCGTTTTGAAAGCACAATTACAGTAATGATTGCCTAGAAGGGAGAGTCAGCCCCTCCGGTACTGACTGCTATGTTCTGACAGTACAGTAGTCCTTTTATCCACTTGGGCTAACCTTCGTTTCAGTGACCTGCCGTCAATCACTGTCAGGAAGCAGATGATCCTCCTTCTGATGTATCTTCAGAAGGTCAGTAGTAGCCTAACACTAGGTCACTATGCCTGCGTCATTCCCCTCACTCCATATCATCACGTAGACATTTTATCATCTCACATCATTCGAGAAAGGTGAGCACAACACAGTAAGCTATTTTGAGAGAGAAAGCACATTCACAGAACTTTTATTACACTATACTGCTGTAATTGTTCTATTTTATTATTATTATTGTTAATCTCTCACTGTACCTAATTTATAAATTAAACTTTATCATAGGTATATGTATATAGCAAAAAAAAAAAAAAAAACCCACGTAGTATATGTAGGATTCAATACTCTTTGTGAGTCTTGGAACGTACTCCCCATGGCTAAGGGGCATCTATCAAATTCATACATCGCCCTCCAGCTATTACAGTATCCTCTCCTTGCTTTGTGCTTCACCCCCCAGCCACTCCAGCTATGCTCATCCAGGCCTGTCCTTAAGTCATCTGTCCCCTACTGTCACCTAACAGGTAATGAAGTGGAAGCCATGCTTCCGGGCTGGTCCTAACTCTCTTTTTTGAAAAGTTCCTGGGTTGTAGAATAGGAAATGCTCTGGCCCACACCTTAATTACGAGTTATGAGTTGAATTATGTCTTTTCAAAATTCCTATGTTGAAGTCCTAACCCCCAGGACCTCAGAATGTGACTTTATTCAGCAATAGGGTCATTGCAGATGTGATTAGTTACGATGAGGTCATGGTGGAGTAGGATGGGCCCCAATCCAATGACTGGTGTGTCCTTATAGAAAGGGAAAATTCAGACACAGACAGATTTGCATGCAGGGAGAATGCCACAAGACCATAAAGGTAGAGATTGGCCTGATGCTTCTAAAAGCTAAGGAAAGGGGCACGTGGGTGACTCAGTCAGTTAAGCGTCTGACTTCGGCTCAGGTCATGATCTTGCAGTCCGTGGGTTCAAGCACCACGTCAGGTTCTGTGCTGACAGCTCAGAGCCTGGAGCCTGCTTTGGATTCTGTGTCTCCCTCTCTCTCAGCCCCTCCCCTGCGCACACTCTGTCTTTCTCTCTCTCAAAAATAAATAAATATTTAAAAATAAATAAAATAAAATAAAATAAAAGCTAAGGAATGCCAGCCATGGCCAGCAAAACACCAGAAACCAGGAGAGAAGGACAGAACAGATTATTCCTCACAGTCTCAGAAGAGAGCAACCCGCTGACACCTTGATCTCAGATGTGTCCTGCCTCCGGAAGTTGGAGACAATATATTTCTTTCTTTCTTGTTGTTTTTTGTTGTTGTTATTGTTGTTATTGTTGTTGTCTTTGTTTTTGAGAGAGAAGCAGAGAGAGAAGGAGAGAGAGAATCCCAAGAAGGCTCTGTGCTGATGGCACAGAGCCTGATGTGGGGCTTGAACTCACAAACTGTAAGATCATGACTTGAGCCGAGATCAAGAGTCAGACACTTAACTGACTGAGCCACCCAGGTGCCCCAACATTTCTATTGTCTCCAGTAGAAATTGGAGGTACTTTCTTATGTCAGTACCAGCAAACTAATATCTGAGCCCAGTTCAGATTCTGTATCCAGTTACAACGTGTGGGTGTTTTTCCCCACACCAAAAAACTCCCTTACACCAGCTGGGTATCCTTCAGTTCAACTCAACTCTGATACATGGAGACAGTGTCAGATTCTGCAGGTAAGGGCCCAGTTCTACAAGACTCCTCCCCACCCCACCTCTCCTGACTTCAGAATTTAATCGTAAATCCAAGTTGTCACCTGTGCTTCTGAACAACAGACTGTAGATGGGAGGTTATAATGACCCCCTCCTTGGGTTCCATTCATTTGCTAGAGCAGCTCACAGAACTCAGAGAAACATTTTACTTACTACACTGCCAGTTAATTATAAAAGGACATGTCTCAGGAACAGCCAGATGGAAGGGCAAGGTGTGGGGAAACAGCAGGCCTCCACACTCCCCTAGATCCCATGCGATCACCAACCCAAAAGTTCTCCAAACCCCATGCTTTTAGGTTTCTGTGGAGGCTTCATTACATAGGTATGATTGATTAAAACATTGGCCACTGGTGACTGAGTCAACCTCCAGGTCTTCTAGGCTCTCCAAGAGTCAGGGGGATGGGACTGAAAGTTCTAACTCTCTAATCAGCAGCTGGTTCTCCCCATCTTTAGGTGTTTTCAAAAGTCACCTCATTAACATAACAAAAGACACCTTTCTCACTCTCATCACAGGAAATTCCAAGAATGATAGGTTTTCTGTGCCTGGAATGGGGATGAAGACCAAATATGTATTTCTTATTACAAACCACACTATTACACCATAGCCAAGTAAGTCTCTGTTCCTCTCAGTGCCCTTGAAGATAACCCATTTTGTCACTACCACTCTTTGGCCCCACCAACTGGGTCCATTTAACCTTAAGGCTAAGAGCACAGGTGAGACTTTCTCCCTTCTTTCTGTCTCCTCCTTTAGAATCAGTCCTTTCTCTATATAGGACACTGTGCCAGAGTCACCTTCATCCCTACCCCCCCTTTGAGAACTCAATTTTGGATTCTGGGGTCTATTCCCGGAAAACTCCTTCATCATGCTTCTGGTGACTGTCTTTCTGAAAATGAATCCTAAGTACCATTCCGCAGGTCCCATGTGGATGCACTGATAGCCTTGTCAATAAAGACAGAGCTAAGTACCTCGCCTACTTTCCATGTTGCCATAAGCCCAGGATGATACCCACTGGAAGGGCCTGCCTTCCAGCCCAGTGCTCCACCTTACCACGTGGGGAATCCTGAAAGACCAGCTGAATACAAATGCCCTGACTGCACAAAAATACAAGTATCTGTGGGAGATCCTTAACCTGCAAAGTCAGTGGATTTTATCAAATGTGAAATAAATGAAGTTCGGATTAGAATATTAGAAAGTTGGAACTGAAAAGAACCTAGAGATTGTCAGGTTCAAGCCTCCATTTTACTGGTAAGGAACCTGAGGCCCCAGAGAGGAAATGACTTGCCTGAAGAGAGTTCTTGCAAAGCCAGGACTAGGATACAGGCTTTCCTCTTCAGACCACATTAGGATATATATATTTTTTAATTGCAGTGGTTCTAATTGATCACTGCTTTATTCATTCCCTCATCGTTGGCTTAAATATCTATGTCACTTTTATTTTATTTTATTTTATTTTATTTTATTTTATTTTATTTTATTTTATTTTATTTTATTACGAAAGCAAATGTGCACACTGCTGAAAAATTTCAAACTGTACTGTAGAGCCCACTACAGAAAGTGATAACCCCAGGGCACATGGGTGGCTCATTCAGTTAAGCATTGGACTCTTGGTTTCGGCTCAGGTCATTATCTCACAGTTTGTGAGCTTCAGTCCCATGTCGGGCTCTGCCCTGACAGTGCGGAGACTGCTTGGGATTCTTTCTCCCTCTCTCTCTGCCCCTCCCCGACTTGTGTGTGCACGCTCTCTCTCTCTCTCTCAAAATAAATAAATAAACTTAAAAAAAGAAAGTGATAACCCCAGTTGTTCCCCCTTCACTCCAAACACACAATCCCCCTCCCCTGGGTCACTTACAACCTCTCTTGTCTTTAGCATTTCCAATGGTTATCACTGTATCACTAAAGAACATGCTTATCCTCTTTTAATTGTTCAAACTTAAAATACTATTCATTTTACTTTCTGAAACTGTTACCTCTGTTAATAATATAATAAAGCCTCTATTTGTAAATTCTCAACTTTATACATTATCTTATCCTCACAATGTATGGAGAAGAAATTAACATTCTTCTCTCCCCTGCACCTTTGGCATGGTCAAAGTTTGTAACATTTATTTTTGTTCTGTAAATATAAATCTATTCTCTTGTTGCTTATCCATAACCTGATTCCAAAAATAAATAAATACCACTTAAAATGTTATGAATATGGAGATAGTGTTCATTGCTGACCCGTACTGTGCCTTCCCCCTCAAAAATATATATTCTCCTTTGTCATTAAGGAAGACAGCTCAGAAAGTAAAAACCAAATTCTTTATCTTTCTTTACATGCCTTTTAGCTCATAACCGTGCCTCATTGTAATTTGCTTTTAAAGACAGGACTATGTTTTTCTTGGGCAGCCTTTCATATTTCTTGGTATCCTAATGGATTCTTTTCACATTTGATGATCTTTAAGTAGCTTCCTAGTCATGCTGTTGATTGAAAGAAATCCCCCATTTTTCCCCAAAACATTCTTCATGGAAGTCCCATGCTCCTGTTCTGGGGTGACTGGTTATGTTCTAGGATGACTATCTAGCAGTTACTTCATTTGGGGAGTCCATGTTTCTCTCTTTCTTTTATTTCCTTTTGGGTATCTGGAATACTTCTCTGAGCATTTTTTTGAAAATATATGAGCATGGAATTTAAACTTTATGAATTCTCGAATGCCTTAATGTCTATTTCACCCTCACCCTTGGCTGATCATTTAGATTGGCAGGGAATTCTGGATTCAAACCATTTCCCTCACAATTTTGAAGGCATTTCTCCTTTGTCTTCTAGAATCTGTTGTTGCATATTAGAAGACTAGATCAGATTGATTTTGCTTTTTTTGAGGTAATCTCTTTTTTTCTTTCAAGGAAGTTTTAGAATTTTCCATTACTATTTGGAATTCAGAAATGTCACTAAGATTTCTCTCAATGTGAGCTTTTTGTAATAACCCCTATTGGAATTTGGTCAGGATCTTTCAAAATTAGAATTCCTTCTTTATTTAGCTCCAGAACATTTGCTTCTAATATTTCCTTGATAATTTGCTATTATCTCCCCCTCCCCGTTTTCCTTTTTAAACCTATTTTGTATAAATGTTAGACCTGCTACATCTAACAGTGCCTTAACTTTCAATTACAATTTTCATTTTACTCTATGTTTTGAGACTTTACCATAAGTTTATTTGCCAGAGGACCAACTTTGTCTTTAGCTGTGTGCTTATTATTCAGAATGCAATATAATTTTCTATTTTTGCAATCATATTTGATTACTGAGAACACTTTTTGTTTTCTGATTGCAATTTTTAAATGATCCAATTTTTCTTCTAGGGATATAATTTCTCTTAAATTGTTGTTATGTATACTAATAAGACTTATTTTTAGGCATACAATATTCTCAATTTTGCTCTTTTTCCCCTGACATTTTATCTTGGTATGTGTTAAATGTCAGGACTCATAGGGTTAATTAAATTTTTTAATTATATTTTTTAATAGCTACATTGTATTTCATTTTCTATTTTACATATGTGTAACTCTTTAACAAGTCCCCTAATGCCTGTCTGGCTTTAAAGAAAATAATTGATATAGCATAAACAATTTTACAATTCTTCTCCTTGTATGAATAATAAATTCCTAGTTGTAAAAGGTGCTGATGTCTATCATGTACAGCATGGTGTCTATGGTCAATAATACTATATTACATATTTGAAAGTAGCTAGGAGAGCAGATCTTGAAAGTTCCTATCACAGGAAGAAATTTGGGGCATCTGGGCGGTTCAGTTGATTAAGCATCTGACTTCAGCTCAGGTCATGATCTCATGGTTCGTGGGCTCAAGCCCACATCACTTGCTTGGGATTCTCTCTCTCCCTCTCTCTCTGCCCCTCCCCCACTTGCTTGCTCTCTCTCTCTCTCTCAAAATAAGTAATTTTTAAAAAAAAGACAAAAATTGTAACTATATATGTTGATGGATGTCAACTAGGCTTATTGTGGTGACTATTTTGTAATATATACAAACAGAAAATCATTACATTGTATACTTGAAACTAATATGCTATGCCAATTATATCTCATTTGAAAAATTAGCATTTAAGCAATTTTAAAAAATGAGTAAACAGTCCACTAAACAATTGCCAAATCTCCATCCATTGAGTTCCTATCCATTAAAAATTTCCACAAATAGTGAAGAGAGTTCTGTAAACTGTCTGCCCTCCCAACAAAGTATACTATCAGGCTTAACCCACCTCATCAGTGGAAAATGATATCTTAGTGTCATTTAATTTATATCTTTTTATCATGAGTGTTAATTAAATTATTATATGTTCAAAAGTCTTCTGCAATTCCATTTCTATTAACTATTTTGTTAAACCTGAGCCATTTCTATTAAGTTATTGATATTTTAAAAGTTTCACAGGAATTCTTTATCTGTTAAAGAAATTAGTCTTTTGCTACCATGTGAATTAGAAACATTCATTTATATACTATTGATGGAGTTTTTGCCATCCTAAACCTTTAATAAACTTTTCAAATTTAGGATAGTTCTGGATTTTTAAAAAAAAAATTGTGAAGACAGTTGAGTTTCTACATACCCTACCCTAGCTACTTGTATTATTAACAAATTAATAGGGCTCAATGGCAATAATGAACAAATCAGTATTAACTTACTGTTATTATTATTATTATTATTATTATTAATGTTTATTTATTTTTGAGAGAGATGAAGAGACAGAGCACAAGCGGGAGAGGGGCAGAGAGAGGGAGATACAGAATCTGAAGCAGGCTCCAAGCTGTCAGCACAGAGCCTGACATGGGGCTAGAACTCACGGAGCGTGAGATCATGACCTGAGCTGAAGTCAGATGCCTAAGGGACTGAGCCACCCAGATGCCCTGTTAACACATTATTATTAACTGAAGTCCATCCTTTATTATTCAGATTTCCTTTCCTTAGCTTTTATCTAATGTCCTTTTTCAGTTCCAGGATCCTATCACACTACATTTGGCCAATATCAGCATGTTTCATTATACTCTTCTTGGCTGTGAGGCTTTCTCAGACTTTCCTAGCTTCTGATGACCTTGTCAGTTTTGAGGAATACTGATCAGGTATTTTGTCAAATGTCCCTCGGTTAGGATTTGTCTGATGTTTTTCTCATAGTTAGACTGGGAGGAAGGCCACAGAGGTAAAGTACCATTTTCATCACACACTGTAAAGCGAACATACGAGAACACAGCTTACCACTGTTGATGTTAACGTCAATCACCTGGCTGAGGTGGTCAGGTTTCCCCATTGTAAAGTCGCTCTTTTTCTCCCTTTCCATACTTGATTCTGGCCAAAGTCACTATGTGCAGCCCACACCTAAGGAGTGAGGACTTAGGCTCCACCTTGTTGAAACAGCATATCTTCATAAATTATTGGAAATTCTACACAGCAGATTTGTCTATTCTCCCCTCATTTATGATTTATGTAGGTATGTACATATTTGTTTATTTATTTATTCAATGATTTGTTTATGTCAGTATGGACTCATGAATATTTATTATATACTTTGGTTTATAATCCAATACTACTTTATTTATTTTGTGCCTCACATTGTTCTGCTTTGGCCACTGGGAGTTCTTTCAGCCAGCTCCCGTGTCCCTTTGACACACCCCTTTCGTGTGTGTGTGTGTGTGTGTGTGTGTGTGTGTGTGTGTGTTTTAAGCACTTCCTTCCTGCAAGATGTCCCAGGTTCATCTTGTACAATTCCTGTCCCAGTCCTTGAATCAAACACTTCTTGAAGAAGTCCTATTCCTTTCACTGAAGAATCGTATCAAAACCATGGTTCTAGGTGTGCTCATTTTTATTGGAGTGTCCTTGCTTGTAAGCTCTCTCAGCTGACAGAGCAAGGAAATGTGTGTGTATGCTAACCCATATATACACATATCTATAAATATTTCTATATGTAACATCTGAATCTATATTAAGCCAAACATGAGTGCATATTGATGCATGCACACTATCATCCAGTGCCACATGGATCTTTCTAGCTTCCTCCCTTGCCTACCTATAAAATCCTACTCTAACATTGAGAAACCTGGTTCCTGCCCCCTGCCATCCATTTACTTAATTATCTTTATATGTGTATATATGTACAGTGTTTTTGGCATCATCAACCTATATCCCCATCACAGGGATATAGGGTGATCCCTGTGGTCCTACAGGGACCCCACAGGTCCTTTTGCTTTTTTTTTTTAATTTTCTTTTTTAATGTTGATTTATTTTTGAGAGAGACAGAGTGTGAGCAGGGGAGGGGCAGAGGGAGAGGGAGACACAGAATCTGAAGCAGGATTCAGACTTTGAGCTGTCAGCACAGAGCCCGACGCAGGGCTCGAACTCACAGACCACAAGATCATGACCCAAGCCGATGTCAGCCGCTTAACCGACTGAGCCACCCAGGCACTCCAGGTCCTTTTGCCTTATAGGTTCTACTCCTTTCCAAAGCTGCTTATATCAACACCTTTCCCCTTACCCTCTTCAGTGAGGTTGTTCCATGCATTTGTAATATAGTTAGATTCTTTTGTCACACCCTAATTTCCAACTGAGCACCCCTAATGTTTTAAATAAGTTTTTAATATTTGCATTCATTAAGGTTTATTCTCTGTGCTATGAAACTCTATGGGTTAAGGTTTACTCTTTGTGCTGTAAAGTTCTATGGGTTTTGACAAATGTAATGTCATACAAGCCACCATCACAGTATCATACAGAACAATTTCACAACCTTAAAACTCCCTGTGCTTCCCCTGTTCAGCCCTCTATCCCTGACCTGAACCACTAGCAGCCACTGATCTATTTAGCGTCTCTATAGTTTTGCTCTTTCCAGAATGTCATGTAAATGGCAATTGCAGTATGTCGTCTTTTCATACTGACTTCTTTCTTCTTTTGCTCAGTGTTATGCATTTAAGATTCATCCATGTTTTTGTGTGGCATAGCTCATTCCTTTTCATCGCTCCATAGTATGCTATTATATGGATGTGCCACAGTTGGGTTATCCATTCACCTATCATAGGACATCTTGGTCACTTCCAGTGTTGGGTAATTATGAATAAAACTGCTATAAATGTTCATATGCAGGTTTTCATGCAGACATGTTTTCAGATCAGGTGGGTAAATACCTAGGAGTGTGACTGTTGGATCATATAGTGAACATGTTTGGCTTTGTAAGAAACAGGTGAATTGTCTTCCAAATGGCTGTACCATTTTAAATTTCCATCAGCAATGAAAGAAGTTCCTGTTTTTCTACAACCTTGTCAGAAATCAGTACTGTCATTTTTTTGGTGTGTGTTTTAGTCATTCCAATAGGTATGTAGTAGTATCTGGTTGTTTTAATTCACACTTCCCTAATGACAAATGATGGTGAGCATCTTTTCATTTGTGTATTTGTCATCTGAATATCTTCTTTAGTGAGGTATCTATTCAGATCTTTGGCCCATTTTAAATTAGTTTGAATGTTTTCTTATTGTTGAGTTTTAAGAGTTCTTTGTGTATTTTAAACACTAGCCCTTAACAAAGATACGTGTTTGGAAATATTTTCTCCCAGTCTATGACTTATCTTTTTATTCTCTTAACAGTGCCTTTAACAGAGCAGACATTTTTAATTTTAATAAAGTCCAACATGTCAATTTTTCTTTCACAGATCGTGCTTTTGGTGTTGTATCACAAAACTCATCCCAAAGCCCAAGATCATGTGGATTTTATCATATATTTTCTTTTAGAAATTTGATAATTTTGTATTTTTTATCAGTCCTAGGATCCATTTCGAGTTATTTGTTATGAAAGGCATAAGGTTTGTGTCATCTTGTTTCTTCTTCTGTGTTGTTATTCGTTTGTTGTTGTTGTTGTTTGTTTTTTCTTTTGCATATGGAAGTCTATTTCTTCCAACCCCATTTGTTGAAAAGACAATACTCTATCCATTGAATTGTCTGGGTGCCTTTGTCACAGATTAGTCAACTATTCCTAATTTTTTAATGTTTTTAGAATTATCGGTTTTTTTAAACCCTATGGTTTTATGTTGTGCATATAAAGGCTTTAACTTTTCAAGATTATTTTTAAAAATCTCTCGTGTCTTTGCTCAGTACTCTAATGTCTTTACTTAGTATTTTGTGTGTTACATTTTTGATTCAAATGTAATTTACATAAATGTAAAGTGTGAAGAAGAGATTCACATTTATTTTCTTCTGAGGGCTTCTGAGTTGTCTGAACACCATGTATTGA
Source organism: Panthera pardus (assembly GCF_024362965.1). NCBI lineage: Eukaryota > Metazoa > Chordata > Mammalia > Carnivora > Felidae > Panthera > Panthera pardus. Next base: position 126,666,402 of record NW_026526721.1, read on the forward strand.
AGAATCCATATTTTCCATACTGATACACTTTTCTCACATACAAAATTTTTGCATGAATATTAAATGCATATCTATTTTTCCATTCCTTCTTCTGTTCCTTTTGGAGACTTTCCAGTCATGTCAACAGCACACTATTTAATTACTACACATTTATATAAAATATTTTAATACTTATAAGACCAATTTTTCCTCATTGTTTTTATTTTTCAGAATTTTCTTACAGATTCTTACACAGTTATTTTTCCTTATCAATATGTGATTCAATTTATCTACTTCAAAAATAATATGTTGCTTTTGGGGCGCCTCGTTGGCTCAGTTGGTAGAGCATGCGACTCTTGATCATGGGCTTGTGAGTTCTATCCCCATGTTCAGTGTAGAGATTACTTAAAAATGAAAGCTTTTTAAAATCTGTTGCTTTTATAGAGATCAAATTAAATTTAGACATTAGGAATAACCGAAATCTTTATAATGCTGATTTTTTGTATCTAATAATACAGTAGCCTTTCCATTATTAAAAACTTATTTTGTGTCTCTCAATAACGTTTTAAAATTACCATCATGGGGCATCTGGGTCAGTAGAGCACCTAACTCTTGATTTCAGCCCAGGTCATAATCTCACGGCTCATGAGATCAAGCCCATATCAGGCTCTGTGCTGACAATGTGGAGCCTGCTTGGGATTTGTGCGTTCTCTCTCTCTGTCTCTCTCTCTCAAAAATAAATAGGGGCGCCTGGGTGGCTCAGTCGGTTGAGAGGCCGATTTCGGCTCAGGTCATGATCTCGCAGTCCGTGAGTTCGAGCCCCGCGTCGGGCTCTGTGCTGACAGCTCAGAGCCTGGAGCCTGTTTCAGATTCTGTGTCTCCCTCTCTCTGACCCTCCCCCGTTCATGCTCTGTCTCTCTCTGTCTCAAAAATAAATAAACGTTAAAAAAAAATTTAAAAATAAATAAATAAACATTGTTTAAAAAGATCCTCTCTCTCTGCCCCTCTCCCCCACTCACACATGCTCTCTCTCTAAAATAAAAATAAAATAAAATAAAAAACAAAAAACTAATTTCTAAAAATTGAAAGCAAAATAAAATAAAAATAAAGTTACCTTCACATCAATGTTATTCAATAAGCACATTATATACAAATAGTCTAACCACCCTAATTATAAAGTGGAACTACCAGTTGGATAGCAGATAAAACCCAACTACTTTCTGCCTATAAAAAATGTACTTTAAGTATAAAGACATAGTTATGAATGAAAACACAGAAAATGATACAGCATGCTAACATTAACCAAAGCAAAGAATATTACCAGAAATAAAGAATGTCCTTTCACAATAATAAAGGCATCAGTGCATCGAGAGAACATAACAATCCTAAATGCCCATGTGCCATATAACAGATCTTCAAAGTACACAAGCAAAAATGGACAAACTTAAAAAAAATAGATAAGCCAATTATCAGCACTCTTCTCTTAATAGTCAACAGAACAGGTCAACAGAAGAGTAGTAAAGATGGAACACGTGCGCAACACGATCAGCCAACTTGACCTATTTGGCCTTTTTATTTATTTATTTATTTATTTTTCAGTATATGAAATTTATTGTCAAATTGGTTTCCATACAACACCCAGTGCTCATCCCAGAAGGTGCCCTCCTCAATACCCATCACCCACCCTCCCTTCCCTCCCACCCCCCATCAACCCTCAGTTCTCAGTTTTTAAGAGTCTCTTATGCTTTGGCTCTCTTCCACTCTAACCTCCTTTTTTTTTTTTTTTCCTTCCCCTCCCCCATGGGTTTCTGTTAAGTTTCTCAGGATCCACATAAGAGTGAAAACATATGGTATCTGTCTTTCTCTGTATGGCTTATTTCACTTAGCATAACACTCTCCAGTTCCATCCATGTTGCTACAAAGGCTATTTGGCCTTTTTAGAACATTGTGCCAACAGCAGTGTAATACATTTTTTTTCAAGAGTGCATGGAATATTTGCCAAGACAGATGATATTATAATATTCCATAGATTGAAATGATAAAAGTTTGTTCTTTGTTCAAAATGAGATTATATTAGAAATCAGTAAAAGAACAATATCTTAAAAATTTCCAAATATTTGTAAGTAAATAACAGGCTTTCAAATAACTCATGGGCCAAAGAAAAATAAATTAGAAGGAAAACTATATTTGGAGCTAAAAAAAATTTAAAACACCACATATCAAAATTTGACATCGTAGGCAAAGCAACAATTAGGGGAAAATTTATAGCACTAAAAACACCGAGAAAAGAAAAGAAAAAAGAAGGAAAGATCCTAGATCAATGAGCTCAGCTTCAATCTCTAGAAACCAGAGAAAGAAGAGTAAATTAAATTCAAGTAAGTAGGAGAAAGGAAACAATAAAGACCAAGGAGGAAATCAATAAAAGAGAAAACAGAAAAAAATCATAAAATTAATGGAAACAAAAGCTGGGGTTTTTTTTGAGGAGATCAAAAACATTGATAGACTTTAACCAGACAGATTATGAAAAAGAGAGAAATACTAATTATCAATATCAGGGTGTGAAATATGCAGCAATACAGATTCTCTAGCTCTCAAATAGGTTTTAAGAAAACATTATAAATAGACAATTTCATACCAATAAATTTTTTAAAATTCAGATGAAATGGTAAATTTCTTTGGAATACACACAAAGCTTTTTCAAGAAGTAGATAGCTTGATTAGCCCCATATTATTTAAGAAATTGAGTCTGTAGTTAAAATGCTTCCCACAACGAACCCCGGTCTGGTTCACATCAGTGAGGTTCACATCAGTGGGGTTTTCCACTAAACATTTAAAGAAGAAAAATACCAAGTCTGCACAGACTTTTTTTTTGAAAATTTAAGAGGAAATACACTTCCTAACTAGATCTATGTGGCTAACATTATACTAATACCAAAACCAGACTTAGAGAGTACAAGAAAAGCAGATTCATATGCCTCATGAACACGGATGACAATGTTCTAAAAAACTTTAGCCACCTGAATATATAAAGAATAATACATTACAACCAAACTATGTTTATGTCAAGAATGTGAAGCTGATTTAACATTAGGATATCAACTGATACAGTTTGCCATATTACAACCTAAAAAAAAGAAAAACGTGATCATCTGAAAAGATGCAGAGAAGGCATTTGACAGGGGCGCCTTGATGGGTCAGTTGGTTAAGCGTCTGAGTTTGGCTCAGGTCATGATCTCACAGTTTGTGAGTTTGAGCCCTGAGTCTGGCTCTGTACTGACAGTTCAGAGCCCAGAGCTCACTGCTAGTTCTGTGTCTCCCTCTCTCTCTGCCCCTCCCCTGCTCACACTCTGTCTCTCTCTCTCAAAAACAAATAAACATTTAAAAATTTTTAAAAAAGAAAAGGCATTTGGCAAAATTCAATATCCATTCATGGTAAAAACAACAACAACAACTAGGAAAAGAAGTGAACTCCCTTAATCTAATAAAAGGCATCAAAAAACCCTCTACAGCTAAAACCATACTTAGTATGAAAGACTGAATGCTTTTCCCCTAAGATCAGGAACAAGGCAAGGGTGTCTACTCTCATTTCATCACATTTTCTGGAGGGTCTGGATCTAACCAGGGCAATAAAGAAAAAGGAAGGAAAGAAGGAAGGAAGGAAGGAAGGAAGGAAGGAAGGAAGGAAGGAAGGAAGGAAAAGAAAAGTCCATATTGAAAAGGAAGGAATAAAACTGTCTTTATTTGCAGATAACATGAGTCTCTATATAGAAATACTAGGTGGTTTCTTTTTACAAAAAAGCTCCTAGAATTAACAAGTGAATTTAGCAAGGTAAATATTTAAAAAATTAATTGTATTTCTGTATACTAGCAATGACCACTAGGAAATATAAATTTAAAAGTTCCACTTACAATAGCATTATAAATGCAAAATATTAACAAAATATGTCCTAATATTTGTATTTGGAAATTATAAAACTTTAATGAAAGCTATCAAAGACAGACTAAATAAATAGTTATACCTATAAATCTATAAATTGAGTTTAAATGATATGCCATTTATCATACCATTGAATTTAATGGAATGCCATTAAAATACCAGCAGGCCTTTTTGTAAAAAAAGTCAGAAAGCTTACTCTAAAATCTACATGGCAAAGTAAAGAAATATAATAACCCAAACAATTTCTAGGGCAAAAGGACACCCACTACCTCATTTCAACACTTACCATAAAGCTACAATAATTAAGACAGTGTAGTAATTGTGAAAGATAAGACATACAGGTAAATTGACAGCATAGAGAAAGCAGAAATAGATTCAAACATTGATTTTAGATACAGGTCCCAATGTAATTTAATAGATCAAGGATAGTCTTTTCAACAAATATTGTTGGAACAGTTGAATATTCAAATGCAAAAAACCAAAGAAACAAATAGCAACCAAAAAAATCCTCCCCCAAAATAATCTCAACCTGTGCCTTGTATGATGTACAAAAACAACTCAAAAAGGTTTATAAGCTAAATATAGAATGCAAAGCTATTAAACATAGAAAAGAAAACATAAAATAATATTTTTTACTTCAATTTAGGCAAAGATTTATTAGAAAGTACACAAAAGCACACACCATAAAATTTTAAAAAAGAAAGATGAATTTAATTAAAATCTAAAATGTAGGCTCTTTGAATGTTAAGATAAAAAGACAAGTCATAATCCAGAAGAAAATGTCTGGAAAAAAAAGAGAAGATCTGATAAAAGCAACCTACCTAGAATATGTAAAGAATTCTCAAAACTCAATAAGAAAAAGACAACCCATTAAAAAACAGTGACTTGCACAGATGTTTCATCAAATAAGACATTTAATATGGTAAATAAACACATGAAAAGATGCTTGACATTATTAACCATCAGGGAAATGCAATGAAAAACATAATGGGATATCACTGACCTATTAGAATGACCAAAATTAAAAACAAAAACAACTCCATATCAAGTGATATTTTCATCCACTGCTAAATGAAAAATGGTACAATCCCTTAGGAAAACTAGTCCATTTCTTTGTAAAGTTAAACATGACCTTACACTATGGCCCAAGAATCTACTCCAAACTATTCAAAAGAAATAAAAACATATGCTCACACAAAGACCTGTATATGGATGTTTATGGCATGTTTATTTCTAACAGTAAAAAGCCATAAACAATCCAAATGTCCATCAATTGCTGAATGGATAAAGAAATCATATATACATACAATGGAATAGTACTCAGCATAAAAATAAATGAACTGATACATGTAATACCATAAATTAATCTCAAAAGCATTGTGCTAAGTGAAAGAAGCCAGACACAAATGGGTATATTTTTGATGATTTCATTTATATAACACTTTGGAAAAGGCAAAACTATAGAGACCCAAGTCTGATTAGTGGATTTTAGGGTCTGAGGGTTGAGGGAAGAAATTGAGGACAAAGGATCACATGGAACTTTTGGGGATGATAAAAAAAATGTCTATGTTGATTATGGTAGTGATTATACGACTGTTTTTCAAAACTCATAGGAATGTACCACTCAAAAGGGTGAACTTTATGTAATTGTTGAAATACAGTCCTCCAAGGATTTCTTGCATGTCCTATGAGTAGACAATGACTGCCCTTTGTGCCGGACTATCTTTTCAGGAATGTTTGCAGAGGGAATAGCCTTGATAGACAGAGATAGTGTCACCCTCTGGAGCAAAGTGCAGGCATGTTTACTGGCCAGTATAATAAAGATAATAACGTCCTCTGGAGCAAAAGGAAAACTTACTGTTGAGTAAGTTCAGGGTTCCTCTTCTGCAATTCAACGCACTCTATTTTCAGGTGTCATCTGATTCATGACATGCCATCCTGTGGGAATTGGGACTCAGGCACTTGTCCAAAAGCTCTGGCACTCTGGTAACTCTCTCTGAGGCAGAACAGCACCCACGAAACAGTGGCAGGGTGACTTGTTAGTTTGCAAGAGAGTAAAATATTTGGCCCTCTACACTTTTGACACTTTTAGCAAATATACTGACCAAAATGTATGTTCAAGTAGACAATAAATTGTGCTACACTTTGTTGCCTGTTAACGAGAAGGAACCGGGGAGGAATTGCAGGTCAAGTACTAGAAAACAGATTTAAAAATAGCTGTGTGGACTGGGCACTGGATGTTGCAACTCCCCTCTACTGGGGGGACTTCTTTTCCTGTCTAGTGGTCAGCTTCAAGTTCACTCTGTTGTAATAACTAATACTAAGATTTTGAGGGGAGGGGCAGGAAGATGTAGGGAAGGTTTCTATGTACAGAAACCAGGAGAGTCTATACATTTTTGGCTGGTTCATATGGGTGGGGAACCAGGTGGGATGCATAATGCTTTGTTATGGCTCAGCCCCTCCTGCAGTCTATCATGTCAAGCATGGAAACTTTTGCATATGACAGTGAAAGGTTTAGAGGTTTGGTTGTTGTTGTTGTTGTTGTTGTTGTTGTTGTCTCAGTACATTCTGGCTGCTTTCAAGAGAGCTTTCCCTAGAATGGACAGACTCCCCTGGGAAACCATAAATGAGTCATTAACTAGTATTCAGCATCTTACTGCCCTGGATTGGGTTTATAATAATGATGAAAGTGGCCCACTGCAGAATGAGAAACTGACCCCCCAAAATTTAGATAAATGCTTGCTGTCAGCCCTGCCACCCTGGAAAATTTCCCTAGCCCTTATGTGAAAATCAAATAAGAACTTAGGAGATGTTATTTTAGTAATGGGAAATGATGCCCCAGATTAACTCCTCAAAGGAGTTGCTGCCACTGTGTGAGCCAAGCTCAAGCCAGCCAGAGGGCACAAACCCCATGGCTCCAGCTGGAAGTCACTGCAGCTGTGGCCGTTGAGTCAGGGGTTCCCAAGGATGAAACACAGGGTGTCAGCCATGGGGACCTCACCATTCCATATAGCATTGGGTAGGCTAAAACTGTGGGAGTTTCTTGGGTTGAGCTGAGAGTAGCTGCTGCCTGCTTAAAATGGAAAGTAAATGTGCATTACTTACTGGTGTGGAGCCCTTTTCTGTCCAGTCCCCTTGATTCCCCTGTCCTTCTCTACCTCAGTTGCTTTAGGGAGAAAGAAGATTAGACATGGGGCCAAGACCTCCCCTTGTCCCCAGGAGTACTGAAGACAATATGTACCCATCTGAGTATGCTAGGGAATTTCTGGGAGGGGAGATATTCCAATTTTTATGGCTCTGTTGGACACGAATCTAATTCACCATCATATCCATTGCCTAGATTTAGCTAATGAGGTTTGGGCAAGGTTCAGAGTGGGAAAAGAAAGCTAACATAATTTTGTGGGTGGAACACTTAGGGCCAATTAAATGTACTATTGTGGCTTTCAGTGCTGAATGTATAATTGATACTGATATTTTACATGCATGTACTTTGAATGTTTATAAGGTCCGGAGGAGAGTCTCCTGGTCAGAAAGGAAGTGTTCAAGAAACCCTTAGTATTTCCCCACAGGTGCCTAAACTGTGCTGTGATTTGCCACCAGTGAACGAGTTAGGTTTCAGCATGACTGTCTCTATTCCCTGATGTCCAAAGTCTTCAGTGCATGAATGATACCCTGTTGGTTGGCAAGTCAGAAGTCTGGGTCTTGATGGTTCTGTGGTATAATCACACCCCTGCCAGCAGTGTGGCTCATAAACCCCGACAAAATTCAAGCTCTTTGCATGAAATTTCTTGGGACTATGTGGGTCTATTCAAAATGCTCAAGTACACCCCTTTTGAAAAGCATCTATTATCTTGCTCTTGTGGAAAGTATGCAACTGATCTGTAAAGTCCTTGTGACTCAGACAGTGATTAACAAGTTTAGAAGTCCCCAATAAGCTGACTTGTCAAATGGAAGTAATATATTCAAGTACTCAGTCAGGTTGGCCCAGCAGCATCTTGGATTTACATGAAAAAGTGGCAGCTATGGAGAAACTTCATCTTCCATTCTTTCACTTTAGAAAACTGTTTGAAAGTACCTGTTAAGGCAGTACACACAGATATGTTTTGGCCCAGCACTTTCACTTCTATGTATATATTAACAGAAATGCATAAATGTGTATATTGAAAGACATGTACATCAAAAGACATGTGAGGATATTCATAGTACAGTTTTAATAATAAAAAACCAGAAATGTCTTACATGTATAACAATAGAGTAAATAAATTAATTGTAGTATATTCATACAAAGGAATATTATACAGCTATTAAAATAAATGAATTAAAATGATAAGAAAATGACTAAATTTCACAAATATTATTTGAGCAAAACAAATCAGGTACTGAATAATAACATTCTATATTATTCCATTTTATATGAAGTTCAAAAGAATGCAAAAACAATTTATGGTTTTAGACCTCAGGGGAATAGTAACCTGTTTACTTTTACAAACTGGGGCAAGGTGACTGAGAAGGAGCTTTATGCTAGTGGATTTCTTATCTCCCAATCTGTGTGGTGGTTATATGGGTGAATTTGCTTTATGAAAATTTATCATGGTGTTGATTTACAATTTGGATAATTTTTCCTCTATCTTGTACTTTAATAAGTGTGACTGTTAAGTAATCAGGGCCATTGATAATAAAATCATGAAAAGACTAGCATAAATATACAAGCAAACAGAAACTATATATTAATCATATTTATTAATATAAAAACAAGAACCCCAAGTAAAACTGATCCACCAGTAAATTAGAAGCAAAACATGCCATGATGAAGTAAAGTTTATTTGAGGAATTCATGTCTGCTTCAATATATCATCTCCTCCATAGATACTAAAATGCATTTGAAAAAATAAACTATTCGTTTTAAACAACAGTTCTTAGTAAAACAAAGATAGAAACTCCCTTATTTGAATGTCTATGTAGAGAAGAAACCAGTATTACATTTGGTTATGAAACAATAATGACATTTCCATTTAAATAAGCAGAAATATATGTGTGCCAATATTGTTACTGAATATTCTTCTAGAAGTCCCAGACAATGCAATAAGGCAGGAAAACAAATTAAATAAAAAGATTTCCAATATGGAATTAATACTATTTTTTATTGTAGGCTAGGTTATTATGTGCCTGAATTAAAAACAAATGAAATAATAAATTCCTTTGAATAAATATTTAATAATATTAATGCTCAACATGTTGAATAATTATAAAATACACATTAAAAATTAGAAAGTATAATGAAAAATAAGATTATCTTGACTATAGCAAAATTTCGATTATAGGAATTTTTAGCAAGAAATATACAGAATCTGTAAAAAAAGTACAAAACTTTCCTGAGGACTATAAAAGATTAATTGCTCAGATACAGAGAAATGCCATATCTGTAAATTAGAAGATGTATCTAGTAAAGATTGCCACTCCCCCATATTAATTTAATACTTAGAGCTATACCAATAAAAATACCAATATTTTGGAAATTTACAAAATCTTCTCAAAATTCAACTAAAAAATATGCAGGTGAAAATAGTTATGAGAATTATAAAAGTGAAAAAGGATAGATGACTCATGTTACACAACATTAAAATGTGCAATGAGGCTGCAATAATTAAGATAGTGCTGTCCCAGAATAAAAGTTGACAGACTAATGAAGCATCTCAGATATCCAGTAACAGATAGGTATAGACATGTATGAATCTAGTTTAAAAGCTTCAGGTGGAATAAATGGGAAATGGGTAGATTATCTCCATTATTTCCACCCACAGACAACCATTCGATTGTGTTCAACGTAGATACTTTGGTTACATATGTCCTTGTAAAATAGGTATCATCATATTATATATCCTTCCTAGTTCTTGCTTTGCCTACTCATCCCTGTGATCTCAAAATCTGTGTAGGCTGCTATGTGAAAATCTAGTAGTCTATTGTCTGGAACACAAGCGCTCCATTGTATGCATCCACCACATTTTGGCTCTCAGTTTCCTCTGCAATGGGCACCCAGATTTCCTCAACTCCTTGCCATCAGACAATTTATAATACAGTCCTGTAATATCATTCATCTGGGCTGGAAGATTGGAAATTATTTAGAATGTCTCACCTTCTGCTTTACTATTTTGTTACTAAGACTTGCATTTTCTCTTGGCCATGTGTTTTACCCTTTCTAGTGTGAGACCATTCCCCTTGGCAGAGAGGCATCTACCCTTTCTGAAAGTTGGGTCATAGTTGGTGGGGATGGCCTTGCTGTGAAGTTTGCGCCTACTGGCTGTTGTATCTCCCTTTGTCTTCATGGCTAGGCTCTGTGTCCCATTTGTTATCGACATCCCCACATCTACCTTTACACACTTGGAGGTAAGGTAAGTTTTAGAAAACAATTTATGTTTTAGGATCATCCAAGAAGGACTGGAATCCCAGTTCTGCAAACCACTATCTGATCAGCCTTAACCAAACCAGGAAGTCTTCCTAAGCCCCAGTTTTTACATCAGTGAAATGCTAATAATAATACCTGGTGCATTAGGGAATAGTGAGGCTAAATTAGATAGCACATGGAAAATCTACTTGTTCTTATTAGGATATACCAGACTGTTTTTAGAACATAGCTGGCCATGGCTCCAGTGGTATTTGCCTGCGAAGACTCTTCTATTCTGGCTCATTTTCTTACCTCCTTCAAATGTTTGCTTAAATCCCACCTTCTCATTGAATTCTGTTCTGATTTCCCTAACTAAAATTATAAACTACACTTCTCCTACTCTCCAATTTTCTTTCGACAATAGTACTGTCACATTCAAAGATGTTGATAATTTATTTATGTTTGTGTTTATTGTTAATTGTGGGTCTCCCCTTGCTAGATCCTGTTGAAGAAGAGATCTGTGCTTTGTTTACTAATGTATCCTAAGCACTTGAAAATAGTGCCTGTTTCCAGGTGGCTTGGAGTCCTTACTAAATAAACATTTGTTAAATGAATAGTTATATTTATCATTGCTAAAATCAGAATAGTCCCAGGAGCCTAAGATGTTTTCATGGTGTCAGTATGGCCACTTGAGAAAGTCAGTCTTTGGAGAAGGCAAACACCAGGCTGAGGTCTGGGTGGGGTTTGGGTCTCCCAGAAGGAGTCCTTATTCTCTGTCACTGCCTAGGAGATCAGAGACCACTGGGTGGGTGTGGGGGGACATCAGACAGGCTGAGTCACGTCTACACAGAGTAGATACTTAATAAAAGTCTACTGACTGGGTTGGAGACAAATTGGCTTGTGTTTGTTAACTTTAAATGTTGAGGTGGTATTTTGATAGGATTGCATTAAATGTGTAGATTGCTTTGATTGCTTTGGGTAGGATAGACATTTTAACAATGTTTATTCTTCCAATCCATGAGCATGGAATATTTTTCCATTTCTTTGTGTCCTCTTCAATTTCTTTCATAAATGTTCTATAGTTTTCAGAGTACAGATCTTTTACCTCTTTGGTTAGGTTTATTCCTAGGTATCTTCTAGTTTTTGGTGCAATTGTAAATGATATTGATTCCTTGATTTCTTTTTCTGATGCTTCATTATTGATGTATGGAAATGCAACAAAATTCTATATATTGATTTTATATCCTTCAACTTGAGTTCATGTATTTGTTCTAGCAACTTTTTGATGGAGTCTTTTGGGTTTTCTACATATAGTATCTATCATGCCATCTGCAAATAGTGTAAGTTTGACTTTCTTCTTTGCCAATCCGGATGCCTTTTTTATTACTGTTGTCTAATTGCTGAGGTTAAGACTTCCAGTACTATGTTCAATAGAAATGGTGACAGTGGACATCCCTGTTTTGTTCCTGACCATAGAGGATAAGCTCTCAGCTTTTCCCCATTGAGGATGATATTAGTTATGGGTCTTTTGTATATGGCCTTTATGATGTTGAGGTATGTTCCAACCTAAAATATACCTATTTTGTTGAGGGTTTTATCAGGAATTGATTTTATATTTTATCAAATGCCTTTTATGCATCTATTAAGAGGATCATATGGTTCTTATCCTTTGTTTTATTAATGTGGTATATCATATTTATTGATTTGCAAATATTGAACCACCCCTGCATCCCAGGAATAAATCCCACTTGATTGTGGGGAATAAGCATTTTTCATAGAGCTAGAACAAACATTCCTAAAATTTGTATGGAACCGTAAAAGACCCTGAATAGCCAAAGCAATCCTAAAAGAGAAAAGCAAAGCTGGAGGCATCTTGATTCTGGACTTCAAGCTGTATTACAAAGCTGTAGTCATCAAGACAGTATGGTGCTGTCCAAAAAACAGAAACATGGATCAATGGAAAGAATAGAAAGCCCAGAAATGGACCCACAACTATATGGTTAACTAATCTTCAACAAAGTAGGAAAGAATATCCAATGGAAAAAAAGACAGTCTCTTCAAAAAATGGTGTTTGGAAAACTAGACAGCAACATGCAGAAGAATAAAACTGAACCACTTTCTCACATCATATACAAAAATACATTCAAAATGGATGAAAGACCGAAATGTGAGGTAGGAAACCATCAAAATCCTAAACAGACAGCAACCTCTTTGACCTTGGCCGTAGCAACTTCTTACCAGACATGTCACCAGAGGTAAGGAAAACAAAAGCAAAAATGAACCATTGGGACTACATCAAGTTAAAAACCTGCACAGTGAAGGAAACAATCAATAAAACTGAAAGGTAGCCTATGAATGGGAGAAGATATTTGCAAGTGACATATCTGATAAAGGGTTAGTATCCAAAATCTATAAAGAACTTATCAAACTCAACACCCAAAAACAAATAATCCGAAACAAAGACACTCAACATCACTCATCATCAGGGAAATACAAATCAAAACCATGATGAGATAACACCCTATACCTGTCAGAATGACTAAAATTAACAACACAAGAAACAACAGGTGTTGGTGAGGATGTGGAGAAAGGGGAATCCTCTTGCTCTATTGGTGGGGATACAAACTGGTGCAACCACTCTGGAAAACCATAGGGAGTTTCCTCAAAAAATTAAAAATAGAGCTATCCTACAATCCAGCAATTGAACTACTAGGTATTTACCCAAAGGATACAAAGATACAGATTTGAAGGGGTACCTGCTCCCCAATTTGTATAGCAGCATTGTCAACAATAGCCAAACTATGGAAAGAGACCAAATGTCCATTGGCTGATGAATGGATAAAGAGGATGACATAGATACAGATATAGATATAGATATAGATGATATAGATATAGATATAGATATAGATATAGATACACACACAATAGAATACTACTCAGCCATCAAAAAAAATGAAATCTTGCCATTTGCAATGACATGGATGGAGCTAGAGTGTATTATGCTAAGCAAAATAATCAGAGAAAGAAATACCACATGATTTCACCCATATATGGAATTTAAGAAATAAAACAGGTGAACATATGGAAGGGGACAAAAGAGATAGACTGAAACAAACCATAAGAGACTCTTATTTTTTTAGTTTATTTATTTATTTTGAGAGACATAGAGACAGCGTGAGTGGGGTAAGAGCAGAAAGAGAGAGAGAGAGAATCCCAAGCTGTGCTGGCAGCAGAGCCCAACACGGGGCTTGAATCCAAGAAACAGCAAGGTCATGACCTGAGCCGAAATCAGGAGTCACACTCTTAGCTGACTGAGCCACCCAGGCACCCCAAACCATAAAAGACTCTTAATATAGAGAACAAACCGAGGGTTGATGAAGGGAGGCGGGTGGGGATGAGGTTTATAGGTGATGGATACTAATTAGGAGGGCACTTTTTATTTATTTATTTATTTTTTATTTATTTTTTTAACATTTATTTATTTTTGAGACAGAGAGAGACACAGCATGAACGGGGGAGGGGCAGAGAGAGAGGGAGACACAGAATCGGAAGCAGGCTCCAGGCTCTGAGCCATCAGCCCAGAGCCTGACGCGGGGCTCGAACTCGCAGACCGCGAGATCGTGACCTGAGCTGAAGTCGGACACTTAACCGACTGAGCCACCCAGGCGCCCCAGGAGGGCACTTTTTATGATGAACTCTGGGTGTTGCATGTAAGTGATGAACCAGTGAATTCTACTCCTGAAATCAATATTGCACTGTATGTTAACTAACTAGAATTTAAATAAAAAATTGAAGAAAAAAAAATGTAGAGGCAGTCATGCTTTAGGCACCAAGAACTCCATGATCGAATGGAGCAAAGATCCTTGCTCTTTGTCCGTCAGCCTGACAACTCGGGAGAGCTCAGCTTTTATCTAAAATTCATCCTGGAAGGGCACCTTGGTGACTCAGCTGGTGAAGCATCCAGCTCTTCATTTCAGCTCTGGTCATGATCTCACAGTTTGTGGGTTTGAGCCCCACGTTGGGCTCCATGCTGACAGCACCAGAGCCTGCTTGGGATTCTCTCTCCCCCTCTCTCTCTACCCTTACCCCTTGTGCATGCTCTCTCTCTATCTCAAAAATAAATAAATAAACATTTTTTAAAAAGGATAAAAATAAAATTCAGCCTGGAAGCTGATCCTTTCTGGTAGCTGAAGTAAAATTGGAGTGCCCATTGGAAAGAGCTGCTTAGGAGCCCATATAAACAAAGGAGGAACACCATCCTTATTTTTCAGACCAGCAAAATGACACTGCATCCTCCCCTGGGGTCTGAAGAAGCCTGATGCAGCTGTGGGTCACTGGTGACTGGGGGGTCAGCTCCATGTAGAAAGCCTCCGGTAAAGGCTGTGCGTTGATGTCTGGGGGGCTGGTGAGCAGTTGTCTGGTAGCTGACTATTTGAGAACAACATGCAGTGTGTGAATGGAGTGTTGGAGGTCTGGGGTTCTACAGACTCACTTCCACATTTCTCATCCCTCATGTGCCTCATTTAAAAATAATTTTTTTAATGTTTATTTATTTTTGACAGAGAGAGACAGAGCATGAGCAGGGGAGGGGCAGAGAGAGAGGGAGACACAGAATCTGAAGCAGGCTCCAGGCTCTGAACTGACAGCACAGAGCCCGATGCGGGGCTCGAACTCACAGACCGTGAGAGCATGACCTGAGCTGAAGTCAGACGCTCAACTGACTGAGCCACTCAGGTGCCCCAACTCATGTGCTTCATTTGCCACCGTTTCTTCTTCCTCCTTGTCTCTCCCTTCACCATGCTCCCCTCTTCCTTCTTCCACTCTAGATCATTGCTCCTCACGCTTTGGTGAGCATCAGAATCACTTGGAGGGCTCAGACTTTCTGATCCAGTGCTTCTGGGCTGAGGCCTGAGAAGTTGCATTTCTAGCAAATTCCCAGGCAATGCTGCTGCTGCTGGTCTGGGATCCACACTTTGAGAAGCCCTGCTCTATTGCTTACTTCCTCCCTACTCCTCAACTTCTCACTGTGTTTCTCTAACTACCTCTGCCTGTCTGTCTCCTCTCATTGTCTTGTGTCTCCTTTATGTCCCCACAACTCTCCCTGTCTCTCCGTCTGCTGCCCTAAAATCTCCAGTTTATCTCTTTGTTACTTAAAATCAGGAGCAGGGTGGACAAGGAAGCCCCAAGTCCTGTTATCCAGCATCCTGGATCTCGGGATGCGATTCTCTTCTCTCTGATGCTCCCAGACGCTCTTCTCAAGCCCCTGTGCTAAAGCCTCCCTGCCAGGGACTGTAACACCCTGAGAGCCCAGGTGGGGACTAAAGCCCAGGTCCTCCCATATGGCAGGCCTTGTGACTCTGCTCATCTCTCCCACAGAGAATGCCTGGGAAACTTCAAAGACCACAGAAGTGGGGGGAGAGATGAGAGAAAGTGAATCCATTAAAAGGCGTAAGAGCTGACAGTTTCAAAAATAATGATCTGGGTTTCCTCTTATTTAAAACTACCCAGCTGCCCTGCTGCTTTCATTGCTGTTGCAACTGACACTCAGCTACGTTTGGAATTAAAAATACATAAGCACTTTCTGAAAGAGCTGCTAATTTGAAGGTCATTAGCAGCCAAAAACATATTTCTTTTATTTATAAAAAAGACGTGTAATAAAGCTATTAATATTTACTCTCCTCCCCGAGCTCTGGCATGCTTCCTCGCTACAATGTAAGCTGCTGTCTCCCCTCCGCCCCCAACTGTGTGCCCTCCCGGTGGCCTTCACTTCCTTACACCTGCCCTATCCCTGACACCTGCCCGGGGCCTCCAGCACCTAGAGGAGCCTGTGACCCTCAGTGGACTGGGATGGATGGAAATTGCCATTAGAGTGGGTGAAATGGCCCTGTCTTCCAGAAAGAGGGCACTTCTGGCAGTTAAGCGTTGATGGGTTCAGAGGCACTTGCCTCTGTAATGAGGATATTTGGGATAATTTCCCCTGTGGGCTACAGCTTGTGTCCTTGCTCCCTCTGGTCTGTGTCACAGCAGCCAAACAGGCACACCTCCCCTGGGCTGCTGTGATGACCAGCAGTCTTGCCGGCACTTGGCCCACCATCCCTGCACGTCTGGAGGGAGCCTTCCACACTTCACTCGGTGCCACAGGCTGACTTGACTTCACAGTGCTGTCAAAGCTGCGCCATAGGACTCTGCCTGTGCATGTTTCTCTGTCCCCTCCCCTCGTGGCATCCCCCAGCTGGCCCCACTACACAGCCCCGCCTCCAAACTCCCTCTTCTCAGCTGTTTGTTTTATGAGGGAAATTACTAGAAGACCAGCCTGTCAGCAGCTTCCCTGCAAATCCTATTTGCAAAAGGAAGGGGTGGGGGGTGGGGAGAAAAGGCAATGAGGCTGGGGGTTGTGGTTGCCATAGAAATATAGACATGGAGCTGACAACTGAGAAGCATTCCATGGAACACAGGGGACAGAGAGTGAGAGGTGCATGAGGGGCGATAAACGCAGTGAGAGGGGCCTCCGATAAGTAGGCAGTTACATAAAAGATGTCTGGAGGAGAGATGTGGATACAAGGTCCTGGCCTAGGAGTGCAGATCCTGCCAGAGGGCAGAACTGAGATAATGCAATCGCTGGGCTAGAACTGGAGAAGCAAGTAGCAGAGACTCTACAGAAATGCAGCAAAGCACATGGAGACCCTCCAGGTCCCCTCCACCCTCACCCCGAGAGCAGGAGTCATGGGGGCACTAACTTCCTGGTTGGGACAGGCTGGGCCCTTTGTTGGCCAGGTGACCTTGTGATTCCTCCTGAAAACCTGATGTGTGGCAGGAGAAAACATTGTGGTGCACTCCGGCTTAACTGAGCTTCTTTTCCCTGAGATTTATTCCTTCATTACAAAAAAAAAAAAAAAAAAAAAGTCATTTTGGGCTTACTTAACCAATTTTCTCTCACTGCTCTTATTTCTTCTAATTACATGTGTGAGGCAGCCCATTCTGCTTGTTGCTCATCTCGGGCTGGAAAAGGGACGATTTTCTCATGGCATGTGAAGTGCAATCAAATTTACCACGCCCTCAGGACAGCTTTGGGGGCTCAGAGGCCACAGAGGTGGGCGTTCGGCTCATCAGGGTTATTTCATCAAGGCCAGTGACAGAGGTCCCACGTAGGACGGTACTGTGGGCCATGCTCTCGAGTCAGCCTCTCCCTTTGCGGGTTGTGTACAGCGAGGGGCTGTAAGGAAACGGCCACCTTGATTCCTGCCAGATCCCTCCTGGGTGGGTCAGAGTCCCTCCGACCTTTCACACACCAGTCTCCTCAGCCCCCCGCAGGACTCCTGCCTCCATGGCAGCCCTTCTCACAGTTTGTTTTTCCTCCCCTGGTAGATCGTGAGTGCCATTAGGATAAAGATTATACCTTGCATTTACAGGATTCAGTAAAGGTCTGAATGAAAGAATGCATGGGCAAATAAATGGATATTTTTGACCTCTTAGAGACTCTACTTGAGTCTTTCACTGCCCCCGCCTTCTCTCAAGTCACGTGCTTACATGTATCTCCTTTCTCATGACTCCCATAAGATCCCTGGAGAAGGTCATCATTTGCCCTCATCAGCCAAGGAGACAGAGTCCATGGTGGCTGACTATTTGCTTTCCTAGTGCTTTAGTCCAGGACCACGATCATTTTAACACGGTCTGTGAGCCATCTCTTTTTCACCACTCACAGTTATATTCTGAGGAACTTGCTTTGTTTCTACCTTTCTGTAATATGGCTGGTAACAAGCAGGGTTATTGTACAATCGGATTCTCGTGAAACCGCTTTCAAGAATGACCATAGAGCCAGTGGTAAGGACTGCCTGACAAGGCTGATCAGACAACATCAGCATTGGCATTAAATTGGTAAGGCTTCCACAGATATTTTGGGTTTCTGAACTTTGCCACAGCCTCCCTGACTCTGGCCACTGTCTCTCTATTCTACCTTAGGCAAGTTGTATCCAGTTCGACCTGACTCAAGAGCAGGAGCTTTTAACCACTAGTTGGACCAGGCTTGGCACACTAAGGCCCATGTAGCATATGCAGCCTGCCACCTGTTTTTGTAAATAAAGTTTTATTGGAACACAGCCACATCCATTCATCTAAATACCATCTACGACTGCTTTCACACTACAATGGTAGAGTCGAACAGTTGTGACAGACACCATATGGCCCACAAGTCTAAAATATTTACTCTTTGGCCCTTTACGGAAAAGTTTTACCGTGCCCTGGAATAGATCTGCTGCAGAAGAGTCCAGGAGAGATACTATGGATTTTTTTTTTTTTTTGCTTTCTGGCTAGCCACAGAACTTAGAATCACAAACAGTTAACTGAATCCCAGCACCATGCGACAGTTTGCAAATAAGACCAAAGGAATGATGTTCGCTCAGATGAAATCAGCTGTACAGTTATGCCCCCTGGGCCAGACAAGTTAATGCTTGGCAAACTGCCCTCTCTGTGAAACATCCCAGCAGGAGATGAACCCCATGGTGGGAAAAAACAATAAAAAAATTGTTAATTGTTAAATTGGATGTCAGAGAGAATATCTTTCAAAGTTGTGGTGGGCACTTTGCATTTGGAAAGTATCAGATTGTGAGTAAGGCAAGAGGTCACCAATAAGCAAAGGAGCCCTTCCCCCCACTGGGCAAAGTGGATGCAAGGCTTGGTGCCATCTGCTCTGTTCTGCAGGGAGACCCGTCACCAGGTGCCCTGCTCAGCTGCTGCATTTTCCTTGAGCGAAAGCACAAATAAAACCATGCGAGCAGGTGGTGTAAACACGATTCTAAAGAGTTGTGGGAGAAGTGGCCCAACCTTGAGCCTGGGGTGAGGTAAATTCAAGAAGAATCAATGTAATCAATACGTAGTTTGGGTCCTTTGGTTTCCTGGTTGGAGGCGACTGATGGCAAAGGTGCATGGAGTCAATTATTAGTTCATTTATTTAACAGATTTACTGTGTGATGACTGCATGCCGGGCCTGCAGATTCAGCCATGAGGAAGGCATGCTCCCTGGCTTGGAGAAGCTCCCAGTTTGGGATGGTGGATTACAGACTCATAAGCAGAGTGTCATAACACAGAGCACTGACACCATGACGGTGAGAGGCACAGGGCAGGGTGCTCAGGGCCTTGAGGACAAGCTGCTGACCCATGTGGGTCACGGGATGCCTTCCCGTGGAGCTGAGGTGTGGAGGGTGGCCAGGAGGCCACCAGGTGAAGGAGGAGGTGGGTCAGGCATGCTCCAGCTAAAACTCTATGACAAGCCACAGGGCAGTTGTGGGAGGCGTATGTGTGTTATGGATGCGGCGGGTGGGGGGTGCGAAGAAAAGTGAGAAGGACTCATAGGTTTCCTAACCTCTGTTTTTCAATCCCCTCCTTCATGATTTTTTTTTACCATATCTACATATTAATTGTACTATCATTTAACTGCTATTTTTTCTTAAAACCAAGACACCATTTCACTTGAATAAATTTATTTTAAAAGGAAACTTTATAATACCTGGGAAATACTGCATGTGTTTTATGTGATAGATATATTTTTCTCTAGTGCACATTAAAATAAATACAGAACTATTATGATTTTGAAGAATTTGGACCTGTATGTCCTAAAACTCACGTGCCTACCGATGGCACACTCAGTACTCTTTTTGGAAATCTAGCAGGTTGACCTCTGAAAATGGCTTTTTTGTCACATAAACACAAAAAAATCTCAGAAAAGCTATTAGCTGAATAAAACTCCTCATATTGACTGATAGGCCCAGATATTGGGCTTTAATTCATAGAAGGAAGTTGGTTTAGTATCAGGAGGACAGGCCCCTAGCATGTGAGTATAAGCAAGTCATGTGGGTCTGCAACATTTTGAAGGAGTTTCCAGAATCCAACCATTGGTTGCTCATGACAGGCATCCTGGAAATCCATCCAGGAGCAAGTCAAAGCTCGATTCCAATCTCTGCAAACATGCAAGGTAGAAGGGCAGAAATGATTAAGATGACAGATACATATAACTCTGAAGTTCAAAAAGAAAAAAAAACCACAAACCCAAATCCACAGAGGTTAAGGACTGACCTTTATCAGAAAGCAAGAAGACTTTTTACAATAAACCTCAGGCACTAATTTGCTTTCTATTTTTAGGTCATGTTTCCAAATCCCTATAAGTAAAATAAACTAACTGATAGCAGCTATTTATTGAGCACTCCCTAAGTACCAGGAGCTAGACTGAGTGATTCCTATGTTGCCCCTCATCTCACCTGTGCGAAAACCTTGTGGAGTAGGTGACGTTACCTCCATTTTACAGACACAAAACATCGGAGCATAAACAAGCCCCCTGTGCTATGTGACGGGACTGGGGTGGCCAGTAGAAATTCCCAGATATCTCAGGTGGCAGAATGACTAGTGATTCAGAGAATACACTCCAGGTAAATAATGTAGGTTCAAATCCTGGCTCTTCAGTGTGATTTAGAACAAGCCACTTGAACTTCTCTGAGCGTTATTAGTTAACTAATTTTCAAATGGGCATAATAATACTAGTTGTATAAATACTCAGTGTTCCTGTTTCATAACAAACACTCAAAAAAAAACCAGTAGCAATTTCTCTTACCAATTATATAACTGAATTCGTGATTGTTATTTTTGAGAACTTCTCAAGTGGCCATAACTCCTACCCCAGGAACGCCTCCTTTAATTAGCTGATTAAAAGGTTCACTTTAAATTCTAAATGTAGGGACGTCTGGGTGGCTCAGTTGGTTGAGCGTCTGACTTCAGTTCAGGTCACGATCTCATGGCTTGTGAGTTCGAGCCCCACGTTGGGGTCTGTGCTGAGGGCTTGGAGCCTGGAGCCTGCTTTGGATTCTGTGTCTCCCTCTCTCTCTGCCCTTCCCCCATTTGCACTCTGCCTCTCTCTCTCTCTCTCTCTCTCTCTCTCTCAAAAATAAATAAACATAAGGGGCGCCTGGGTGGCTCAGTTGGTTAAGCGTCTGACTTTGGCTCAGGTCATGATCTCGTGGTCTGTGGGTTTGAGCCCCGCGTCAGGCTCTGTGCTGACAGCTCAGAGCCTGGAGCCTTTTTCAGATTCTGTGTCACCCTCTCTCTCTGCCCCTCCCCCCCCCCATGCTCTGTCTCTCTCTCTCTGTCAAAAATAAACATTAAAAAATTAAAAAAAAATAAATATTAAAATAAATAAATGAATAATAAATAAATAAATAAATTCTAAATGTAGAACACTCCCAGCTCTCACTCCTAGACAAAAACCTGGTATGGGAGCCGTAACCACCTGTTTCTGAAAATCTCTTCACTATGGTCAGGGATCCCTGAGATGTCTGTGATCAAACCAAGAAAGCCCACAGGCCTTCAGAACCAGGCACCTGTATGCTCTGCATCCTGGGTCCAGACCTTTCCTAAATGTATGCTGGAGGGAGCAGGGCTCTGCTGTCATCAAGCCTATTGCTTCAACAAGGGGCCAGGGGTGGGGTGGGGTGGGGGGACTCAGAGTTAACATGGAACCACAGCAACCCAGCAAAAGGTGGGCTACCTGCTCAGATTTGGAAGTAGTGTGTTTTGTTTATACAGCTTAGATGTGGGACACTTTCTGAAGTCTTTAGTTCCTGCTGTGGGCAGTTACAGTCCTCAGCTCACATATAGCTGCTGCCCACCTGCTCTTTCAGCACATGCCACCTGCACAGGTAAAGATTGATGTGCACACTCAGGACTGTGTCCTGCAGCAGTGAAGTTCCTCCAAGAACACCCCCATCTCCACCCAGTTTCGTTGGGTCTGTCAGTGCTGGGGAGGCAGCAGCTGAGGAGGCTGGTGACCTGCCCAAGCGTACACCAAGCTTGAGTGGAAAAGCTGAGGCTCCTCCCTGACCTATCTGACCTATCTTCCTGGCTGAGTAGTCTCACACGTGTTGGGTGAATGAATGCATGGAGTTCTGCTTTGCTGTTACCAGTCTATTCTCCCCATCCCACTACTGTAGTTCCTGGGAGTCTGGGATCCTGACCCTGGGCTCTGCCCTATGGTTAAGACCTAACCTTAAAGCACAGATACCCCAATCCCACCGCCTGCCTCGTTGGCCCTGCGGCCAGGCCCTTCCACTTATTAGGATGTCCATGAACTTGCTCTTGTTCCATTGCTGACCCCTGCATTCCACGGTGACTGCCTGTGGCCCCTCACTACCATCCTTGCCCAGCCTCTCCCCCTGGGCACATCTTCCATTCTTTATGACTGAGGTTCTCTTAGGTTCTCTGTTGAGGTTCTCTAAAGAGGTTCTCTCTTTCTGAGGTTCTCTATTGCCAGAGCTCATCTATTTCTTGACCCCAACTCTCCCAGAATTCTTCCTTCTGGGTGGTCTCCCTGGGCCTAGCCATGCCTTACCTGCCACAAACATTTATTATATGTGGGCCCTGTGCTGGGTGCTGGAGATACACAGATGAATATGGTCCGAGGAGCTCACAGACTAGAAAGTTGAATATGATGGAAGGACAGTTGTTGAGGAGATAGAGGTGGAGGGGCCTGACTCTGCAGATGCAGCCACCCTCACTAGACCGATGACACCTGAGCTGGGGCCTGATGGAATTGCAGGCTAGGAGGTGGGGCGTCCCCGGCATAGGGATAGCCATGAATACAGAAACACAGGTGGAAAGGGTCTGGACAGGTGGCAGGTGTTGGCTGGTGGGCAGTTTGGCTAGAGAGGTGGGCATCCCTTCCATGATCAGGACTTTGGACTTTGTCCCTTTGGTGGGGAGTAACCACAGAGGCATTCTGAGTGAAAAGGGGGTCTGTGATGCTTCCTATTCATTTCTCAGAGGTCCCCAAGTCTGTCTTCCATCCTCTTCATCAGAAACAGACATGACTGCCAATGTGCTATGTTGTGATGGCAAGGCCCATGGATCCAATTGTGGTTCTTCCACTGTCTGCACAAGAGGCTGTGGGAACTAAGTGATGAGACTGTGAGGAGGCTGGACACTGAGCTGGAGTTCTTCCAGGAGCTCATGCCATCCATCCTCCATTCGTTTATCCTCCAAACCCAACTGGATTGGCTGTGCCTTCTAAGCTGCTCCTTCTTCTGGCTGTGCCCCCTGTCTTCTCTGGCCCACTCAATGACCCTCCTCTCTCTCTCCATGGATTCTGTTTCAGTAGCTTTCAGACAGGTTCAAGTCTTTCCCACTAAAAAACAACAAAATAACAACCACCAAAAGGAGGAAGAAATCCAGCTACCTCCTTATTTTCTTCTCCCCTTTGATGTCAATCTTCTTGAAAGGTTCTGATGTCCTCTCTTTCCTCAATCTACCCTATGTCTTCTGCTGAAACTGCCCCACCAAGGGCACCCATGACCTCCTGTGGCTCATGGGCAATTTGCAACCCCTATTAGCCTTCCTTGGAAGCTCTGGGCCTTGGGGCTGCTGTTTCCCTGTAAAAGGTTTTTCTTTGGCTTCACAGACACTGCACACTCCCGGATTTTCCTCATTTTCTGCAGTGGCTCTATCCTGATTCCCTCTGTGAGCCTCCCTTTGCCTGGATATCTTTTAAATCTGGCTGTTTTTCAGAGTTCCATGGGGGCCCACTTCTCTCCTCACTTTTACATTCTCGTGCAGTAAAACCTTCCACCCCCATGGAGTTAATGGCCATCTGGATGAAGGATGACTCCCAAATCTGTATCATCAGCCCAGCTTGCTCTGCTGAATTATAGACCCCTATATCAAATGGCCCATGGGCAATTCAAATTCATATTGTCTCCCCAACCTCAATTTCTTCCTCCTTTATATCCCTTATCTCACTGAATGGTATACAAAGCCACTCAGTTGCCCAAACCAGAAACTTGGAATGTGATCCTTGACTCTGCCCTCCCTCTGTCCTGACAGCCAATCCACCTCCAGCTTCTGCTGATCCTACCTCTTTGATATTTCTTGAGTCAGTCCATTCCCACTGCTACTTCACATCTTCACCCAGGCCACCATCATCCTTTGCCTACATTACCACACCAGCTTCCTAACTAGTGTCCCAGTAGTGAGTCTAGTACCCCCCACTCAATTTTCCATTTTGTGGCCAGACTGATTTATGTAAAATATACTTCCCTTGCTTCAACCCACTTTCCATCAGCTGTGTTCAGAATAATATTCAGATTCCTGAATGCCATATAAGATCCTTCATGACCCAGTCCTGCCTACCCCTCCAAGCACCCACATCTAGCACTCTATTCTACAGCCTTGTTGAACAGCCTGTCATCCCACAAATATGCCACCTCCTCTATGGCTTTGGAACATTTACCCATGCTGCTCCCTCCACCTACAAAACTGTTCCACCCCTAACATATCCTTTCCCCAATTTGATAAGTGTGTTTATTCCTTAGGTTCCAGTTTAACAGATCCCCCTCAAGGATGCCTTCTTTGACACTCCCTTAGGACAATGGCAGTGACCTTCTCTATGCTCCTGTATCCCTATTTCCCTGTTGAAGTTCTATACAAAGCTGAATTCTTCTATAAAGATTGGAACTTGTCATGTATTCTGTGTCAGAAAGCCATTTCCAGAGGTACAGTAGTTCCTAATGTACATGCAAATACAAATTTTAAAGAGCAGAGAAGAAAACTAAAGAGGAGATAATCTCTATATTTTAGAAGAATAAAATAGTATGGGCTTGGTATCTCAGTATCTTGGAAGTGGCTTATCTGTCCATAATACGGTTTTGTTTTCTTAATTCAGCATTTTCCCCCCTCTGGTGAGTGAGTAGTTATAGGAATCTTAGAGTACGGGTGAATTTAGAGAGGTAAAACAACTCTTGGAAGAAAATCTCAGTGTACAGGGAGGGCTAAAAGACACAAGTTTTCCCTGATGAGGGAAGTCCCACCATCCTTTCTGCCCAGCTGGATGTCAACCTGGCAGTACAGGAGCCTTGGTTCTAATATCAGAAGGATGGCTGCTCACTGCCCTTCAATGACCTTCTTATTTGCCTCCATCATACCAAAGATGGTGCCGTGTTCATTGCTATGTCTCAGGTGGGGACTTTGCACAGTGACTGACACTCGGTGGCATGCTGCCTTCCCCGGCTGGTCCTCTGGGGAAGATTGTGACATCGTGTGAAAGATGCAGACAGGGTTGAAAAGGAGTGTGTTAAACTTCACAAAACTAAAATTAGAATAGCTTACAGTTGATAGCAGTTAAGAGTAAGTGAGAAAAGATTCCAACTAAATACCTAGGGATTAGTTTCTTTAAAAGCATGCTGTTTAAGGTCATGGACTTCTGTAGGTAAAAGAATGGTATGTAAGACTTTCTCAACTCAGATTTATTTAAATCACCAAATATGTATTGAGCATCTTCCATGTGTTAGGCTGTGTGTTGGGTGCTAGGTATGAAGGTGACTAAGACATGACCTGCGTCTACTCTCACTCTGGGGATCACCAGAAGTTTCTGGTTGAGAACAAACACTGTGTGCCAAGTCATGACTCCCAGCAACAAAGGAACCCATCAAGGGCCTTAAAAAACAGGGTCAGCTCAGGAGGGATGCAGGGGTGGGGCTAAAAGAGCAGAGGGCTCTCCTTTCCTGCCAGGTGTGCAATGGAGGTCCATCCACCACTGCCCAAGGCTGTCCATCCCACCTACCCTTAAATGGGATGTGCAGAACACTTAAACCCCCACCTGCCCACCACCAGGGCTGGCACTCTTTTGAGAGGGACCAAGAGTTTGTTCTCAGGCCCCTGTGGACCTGTTCTTTGGAAATTGCTGGTCTCAAGAGACTCCCTAGTGGTGAACATAGTCACCATTTGACTTCAATCAACTTGAATGAGTTTTCAGTGTGATCCAGCCACGCCCTCCCCCTTTTGACAACCTTTCTGTAGTTTCAGTGATTTCCCTCTACCACCACCAACCACTAGCCCCACTGATATCTTAGATGATGCAAGACCTCTGGCTACGTTTGAAAATGACCCTGTAACTTCTATAGGAACTGCAAGGCGTCTCTATGAAAGCAAAGCTCGCTCTGACATGGATCTTAAGTGTCCTTTGAGCCTTCTTGGTGGCAGAGAATCCTGGATGATACCTGTTTGCTGCTACTACTCCATCATGGCTGTGCTTCTCCCTTGCATCACTTGCCCTTACTCAGTGGGGGGTCAAAGCCATTATTATTTCTGAAATGATAATGAGGTTCCCAGGCTAGCTCACCACGACCTTCTTAGAACAAAACCTGTACTAGAATCTTGTACTTTTAACTGACACGTTGTAGATTCTCACCCTTCTGCTGGATGTCTCACTCCTCCTGCCCACAATATTCCTGGAGTTCTATTCCTCAATCCTCACTGGTTTCTGTTCTTTTCACAAATGCATGCGAAGAGTAACTTCTGTCCTTACTTGGTTTCGATTATCCTAGGGGACTCCACTGATCCAGCTCTACACATAACTTTGCAAGGGTCAGGGGCATAAGAGGGAGGTGGTGGGTAGGAGCAGGTGTGTGATTTTAGTAGTATAGATACCTGTTTGACATCTATGAGCTCCAGTGATCTTCAGATGATACAATAAACACCTGCTCTGTAGATGTATCTACTTGGTATCCTTCATTACCATCTTCCTTTATGGGGGGGGGGGGCAGGGAGAAAGCACAGAGAGGTGGGTCATAGTCTTTAAGGCTTTTCCACAAATCACTTCCATTCCCATAACCCCTGAGCCAGGGGTACTAATTAAACATTGCCCACTTGTCCCCTGTGAAGTCCTCACACACATGAGCCTTGGTGGCTGCAGGTGTGGCTGGCAGAGAATGCCCATTTGTAAGTCATATCTTGGGCTGCATAGCATGGCCGTAGGTTCCATGTCTTTAGGCTGACTTAGAAGGCCACAGACTTCTGTCCACTGTGCAAAACATGTTTTTAAGAAAGAATCTGGGGGCTCCCGGGTGGCGCAGTTGGTTGAGCATTTGACTCTTGATTTTGGCTCAGGCCGTGATCTCGTGGTTATGGGATTGAGCCCCACATTGGGCTCACCACTGGGTGTGGAGCCTGCTTGGGATTCTCTCTCTCCCTCTCTCTCTCTGCACATCCCCTACCTCACTCATTCACATGCCCTCTTTTGCTCTCTCTCAAAAAAAAAAAAAAAATGTAAAAAAAAGAAGCTGAATTGGAATTTATCCTCTGCCAGGTGATAGAGTAACTTGTCTAACTGAAATTCAGAGGCCTGGGGTCTTGATCCAGTGAGCATTCTCCCCAGGGAGCTCTCTTTTGAGGGTGTGAGTAAAGTGTCTTGGCACCAAACTGTCAATGGGCACAGATACCCCTGTGCAAGAGACCAGCCTCTCCCATCGCTTCCTGCCCAAGAGGGTGAGGGTTCATTCCTCTCTTTGCCGGTGGCAGAAAAACTTTAATAACTATCACTCCTGGAGTCAAGAACTTTACATCTGTTACTAACTCCAGGAAGGCAGGTTACTGTAGCGCAGTGCTCCCAAAGTGTGGTCCCTGGACCAGCAGCATCAGCACCACACGGCCACTTCTTGGACTCCACCCCAGATCTACTGAGTCAGCAAACTTGTTGGTCGGGTCCAGTGATCTGTGTTTCAACATACCCTCCAAGTGATGATACTAATGCATGCTCAAGTGTGAGACCCCCTGGGAAAGTGGTAGGAGCATGGAATCAGGTTGCTGAGGCAAAATCCTGACTCCACCACTGTGTGATGTAGGGAAGGTCTTGTCTCTGTTTCATCTGAAAACTGAGGGTGATGAAGTATCCGCTACTGCTTTATAAGATGCTTGTGAAGAAGAGTTAATAGATGCAAAGTACTTAGACTGTGCTTGGCATAGAGAACCTGCTCAGGAGCTTTAGGCCTCATCAAAGGTGGTTACGACTATCTGACTCTACATAAGAGGCTCAGAGAGGTCGGTGACTGGCCCCGTGCTACAGAGGGAAGGCCTGGTCTCAATCACTAGAGATATACCGCATTTCAGGGTGTGGGGTGGGGAAGCCTGGCATGCTGAACTGTGCTGAGCATCTGCAGGGTCGGGGGGCATGTCCAGAGCTTGGCCATGCCCCTCCCACTGATAACTATGCCTCCAGGTGCCCTGGCCTTGGCTCTGCTGACCCCTTGTGCTTTCCCATGTGCCCTTGGGTTCTCTCTCACACACACTCTCTGTCTCCTTTGTGGGATCTTATGGTGAAACCAAACCAAAGGGTGTGACCTGACTTTCACCTTGACCTTGCTTTGTGGACAGCCAGAAGGTGGGCTGGCACTGGTGGAAGCACAGTGAAGACTTCAGGTTAAGAATGCTGCCTGAGAAATTTGGTGACAAATTAAAATTCATTCCTATGGAAAATTGAGAGTAGATTAGTCGAATTGCCTAGGCTTGTAAGACACTTCATGGATTCAGGTCTTTGGGGTAATTAGCAAATTGTGCATGGAATTGCTACGCTATTAATAAGGGGAAGTTTTCTCTTCTACCCGCTACATGTTGGGTTGGGGCTCTTTGTAACCATATGCAAATCTTCTGAGATACTTCTGTCCATCTCCCTTTGTCCCCCAGGGGTTACACACAAGGGTGATGCTTTCAGATCGGGCTCCCCTGCATCAGAGCTGTACCCGTAGGCCCATGAGCCTCTTTGAAGGAGCTTCAGAAGGTAAGACCTCCCCAAGTACAAAGTTACCGAGGACTAGGGGGAAAAGGCTCATCTCACTTTCAATTTACATTAAATAAGCCACATGGGAACTATGGCTCCTTTACTGGCTCACACCCTCCCCTCCAACTGCTTGTTCACAGACACACCACAGGCAGTCTAAAATAGTCTTTAGCGCCTTTTACAAAACTGGCCTGGATATGAACATCACAAATGCAATGTGCAAACTGAAATCAGGGCTGATGGTGTATTATCGGTGATTGTTTATATTTATCTGCCAGTGACTTCTTCAGAGCCTCATATTTATTCAGTTCTTCCTTTGGGTCACATCAGTGAGAATGATTCTTATATATAGTGCTTCTTGGGAGGCACAGGATCCGGGATGTATTCCTTCCCTCTCATATGAGGCGGAAGAAGGACAGTCATTAAGGATTTTCCTGTAACTTGGGGACAGACCCACTGGGGTCTGAGAACACACACGCTGACACCATTCTATGTAAACCCAGACATGCTTCTTCTCATTTTAATTAGACAGATAAAATTAGCAAGGAGATTAAGATAAAAGGAGAAATTAAAAATATTTAAATGTTAGGTGGAATTTACAAAAGTGAATTGAACAATGAGGTACAAGAAGGAATGCGGAGAAACACAGACACATTTGAAACATTCCTCGGATGCCACACGGCTTAAGCCAGTCCACAAATAAGGTAAGAAGAATTCTCCCTTGCCATCTCTTGAATTACAGATTCTAGGGATGTGGAAGAACATTCTCCAGAAACACTTTCCTTCTCCTTCTCTTCAGATGTTACCAAGAATAATCAGTCAGTATCATTCTAGAATGGCCCACACTGCATCCAATTCAAACCACTCACCTGTTTCCTGTCTGAATTTGCAAGCTCCTGAGAGTTTTTTCCCCTTTAATTTTATTTTTCTCCCTGCTCTCTCTCCCCATTGGGCCAATAGGCCAACTGGGCCAACCAGAACACCAAACCAACAACACGCTCCAGCCCCTTTGAATTTTCCAGGGGCAAAGATCTCCCGGTTCTTCTTTCTTGTTTGCATCTGTTACGAACAAGCACAGTCATTTTTATAACACAGACATACATATGTGTGCTCCTGCACACGGAAACAGGTTTTTCTTTTTTTTTTTTTTTTTCCAATTTGTGGTTTCTTTTTCCTTTTTGCAGAAAATGCAAACAAAAGAAAAACAAGGTTTTCAATTGAAGGTACATCTCTTCTTCAATATGAAGACATTAATTGAATTGGTTGGATCCCCCATGCAGTGGTCAGCAAAGTCCTTTGGCAACTGACAGAACGACATCTGGAGACTCAGGAGCTGGGGTTTGTTTGAAGAAACTTCCCTACACGAGTCATGAGCAAAGGGAAATGGATGTGGGAGAAGGGAGAGGGCTCGTGGGGAGGAGTACAAAAGGAGAAAAGAAAAGAATGTCATTGGTGAGGAAGAAAATGGAAAACTGCCTCTGTTTCTTCCCTCTACCTCCTTCCCTTTCTTCCTGTGGATCGGTGACTCCAGCCCCGAGTGGGAGCGGAGTTTACTCTTGGTTGCCCCGATGCATACTGTTTTGTCTTCACTTCTGTCGAACATCACCCTTTCATATTTTTATTATTATGTTTTGGTTTCCCATGGCATCTTATACATGCTTCTGTCACTAAGAAATGAAGATTGCCTATTAAGAACAGGTCCAGTCTCTTCTTCACTGATGTAATGCATTTCTTAGCTAAGAAGCCACTCTTTCCAGAACATTCCACAGTGGTCAACCTCTGGTTCCCTCTTGAGCATGGTCCTTTTCCTTCCTCTCCTCCCCCCAGAAAATGAGAGTTCTCATGCCATTGCCGTTGGTGACTGACTCATCTGGACCCTCATAGAATGAATGCTGTTCAGGATCTTCTTCTGATGACCTGCCAAGGTGACCCCTATTCTCAGGAGGTCTCTAGGAGGGGAAAAAAGTCACAAAAAAGGGCACGTTAGTGTTACGGCAGCTTTTCAAGGATCACAACTCATCACAGAAGGCAAGCTCTTGAATTAGGTGGGTAGGCAAATAAAAGTGTTTAAAATCCAACACTCAGATTACCCAAGTCTTTGGCAAATGCCTACATAGGTATTTTCTTGCTCAATCTCATTTGCTTCATGCAGTGGCCCTCGTCTCCAATGGCCCCCTCCCAACTTAGACAATCCTGGAAGTGTCGTGCCCTGTTCCTCACATATGGGTGTTGGCTGGAGCAGCCCCTTCATTGTTTCCATGACCCTAGGCAGACTGGAACTTTCGCGCGCGTGTGTGTGTGTGTTTTAACACTCCACGCACACACGATATGGGGCTTCAGTTATGCTGCGGAGCTTTCTGCCTAAATTAGTGATCACCCACTGAGATTGAAAAGATGTGGGGTTTGCTGGGTTTTCTGATGTTTTTCCCCTGAGTTTCCATTTTCTGCCTCTGTTTGAATTTTAATGTCATGAATTTTTAAGAAGGGTGATCTCAAAATAACTTTCAAATATCTGCCCAAGCAGGAATCGAAGTAATATGTTTAGGATAGGGGTTTGGATTGTACTCATCTTTAAGCTGTGAGTCTTAATTTTGGGGAGACCCATGCATCTTTCCCTAGTTAATAATAATAATGTTATAGCATTGCTCAAGTATTTCTCATGTGCGATATACTATCTCATGTATAGCTAAGGAAGCAGTTCATGAAAATTGACAAACCACTCAAGGTCAGTAATAATAATTTAACAGCAATTGTTTCTTGCGTGCATTCTGTAGGCAGGCAATAGGCCAAGTGCTTTGTATACATTATTCCATTAACCTTTCACCACAAACCAATGAGATGGGTACTCTTATTTTTTGCTCATTTATGGACAAGTAGGGCTCAGAGAAGTTAAGTAACATGCTCAAGATCACACAGCAGGTAACTAACTGGTGGTGCAACTGGGGTTCAAATTCAAGACTACTTGGTTTTCAGCCACCCTGTAGGGCTGCTCTCAGAACTGTTCTAAGGTCCTGACTATATTCCCCCAAAGGCCCCTGCCCCTGGCATAGCAGATCACTTTGTGCACCAGACCCATGAGGCTGCACCAGGCTCCTGTGCTCTCCTCAACACCCCCTTACAGCTGGCGGTCAACCCCCTCAGAGTTGCAGCTGGCTCAGATTGTCAAGTTGTCCATGTCTTTTCAGCAAACACTTCTGAGAGGCACGCTTGAATTCTGAATTCACAAATTGTCCTGCAATCTATTTTATTTAGTAGCTCATGTTCTTTTTCCATCTTTTATCTCTGAAGAAACAAACTAAATTGCTCCAATAGTGTGTGGGCATTTTTTACTTTGAACTAAATCCCTTAATTTTTCCTTTTCCAGACTGAGGAAATTGCTCCATTGGATTCCTCCAGTTGTGGGGGGTTAGGGGGTGATGCCTCCATACTCAGCCACATCACAGTGAGGAAGCAGGCGCAGCCCCACCAGCATGAGCACCCGTTGCCGCCCCTGAACCCGGGCTCTCCGGTCATCTAGGGCATCCATGCCAGCTCTGCAAGATGGAGAAGCTGCTTTTCCACTGGTAAGTGCTGCTTTTGTTGGTGATGGTGGTGCCTGACAATAATTCATAGTGGCAGGGACTGCCTTTATATGGCATCAAGGGAAAATGAGCTCACATTTAAAAAATGAATTCTGTTGTTTAGTGGATGCTAGGCTAGATGCACATTCAAGCCATCTCCCTAGGGAAAGCGGAGCTTCCATCATTTCTGGCAAGAATCAACCTCAAAGAGGTAGAGTGGGGGCGCCTAGGTGGCTTAGTTGGTTGAGCAGTTGAGCGTCCACTCTTGGTTTCAGCTCAGGTCATGATCTCACAGTTTTCATGAGTTTGAGCCTGTGTCAGGCTCTGCACTGACAGCACGGAGCCTGCTTGGGATTCTCCCTCTCTCTCTGCCCCTCCCCAGCTCATTTGTGCACTCTCTCTCAAAATAAATACATTAAAAAAAAAAAAAAAAAAGAGGTAGAGTGGGACTCCAGGAAGACTGACTGCAAAGCAGGAGTCTGGGACAGAAGCTGTTCCTCTGAGGTTCAACTGCTGGGGCTGGATGGGACCCAGCCTCTCCCTTGGGACTCAGCAACTGGCCCACCTCGAGAGGGAATCCTGGCACCTAGCACTGTGCCTGACATGTATCAGGCGATCAGTAAGTGTTTGTCAATTGCCTGGAGGACCGACCAGTCCTCTACCTTGGGAAATGTGTATCACAAGCCACCAACCCCCATGTTGTCTATAAACGTTGTGGCCCAGGCAGCTGGTGAAGTCTCCTCTGGGGGGATGTGTCTTTTCAAAATTTGACCCTTGCCAACTTTTTCCTAGCCTTGGCTGCATGTTAGAATCATCTGGGGAGTTTTAAACACCCTGATGCCCAGGTCTCAGTTCATACCACCTAAACCAAAAGATCTAGGCATGGAAATCGGCCACCAATATGTTTAAGAAAACATTTTTTAATGTTTATTTTTGAGAGAGAGACACACACAGAATCTGAAGCAGGTTCCAGGCTCCCAGCTGTCAGCACAGAGCCTGATGCGGGGCTCAAACCCACAAACTGTGGGATCATGACCTCAGCCAAAGTTAGACACTTAACTGACTGAGCCACCCAGGTGCCCCAGGCAACAATATTTTTTTAAAGATTCCCAGGTGAGTCCAGTGTGCCACCATGTATGGGGATCGCTGTACCCCTGGGGTGGACTGGTAGAAGGAGATGGAATTAGCCCTCAGGAAAGCAGCCCCCAGGCCCTGCTTTGCCACTCGTGAGCACTGAGTGTTCAGGCACTAATTCACCTACTTTCTGAATCTGCTGAATGGAATGAGTACAAGTAGATGAGTATCTCCCAAACTACAGTTCCATGAAACCCTGCCCCTCAAAAATATGGTTCCACAGTATTTAATAATTTTAAATGGGTTTCTTTATTTCAGGATTTCTCATGGCCTTTAGAATGCTAATATGTGTAGTGAATCTCCAAAAGGGTGATAAAGTATGCAGTATATCCCAAATTTATTTGACCATGGGACCTTTTTTCCAAGGAGAACCTATTAACATTTCCCAGAACTGGTGCTGCTCAGAACATTCTTGGGGAAATGACGGACTAATGGATCTTTAAGACCCTTTCTGGCTCTCATCTTATTTGAATAATTTTAGTTTTCGCATTCCTCCATACTCCTGTGGGAATTGCAGACTGGTAAATAATTTGTGGGAGATGGAAATGTATGCTTATTCACACGCGCTATCTAAGTACGAATATGAGCTCCCCACACATCTGAGATTGTTGCTGAATCAGTGTAGTGCCTCTTCCTGCTATGTTGTTGAAAGTGCTGGCTGGCTGTGTTCTTTCCATCTGGATGCTCTTTTTGATGGGTTAAGTTTGAAAACAAACGGAGGAGAGAGTCTTGATGATTAGGCAAATGACATATGCCTATGACTTTGAAGAACTCTCATTTGGGGCCAGACTGGACCTCAGCCTCCCCACCCCACCCCTCCATCTTTCCAGGGCGCTTCGCCACCAGATCTGATTCTATACAGAAGTGGAGCTCTGGGGGTGAGGCAGAAATCAAGACTTGTACCATGATCAATAGCAGGGAAGGAACCTTGATCCCCACCCACGGGGTACAGAGAGGAGATTCTCATCACTTACTCTGATGTCATCTGGGTGACCAGCTGGAGGGAGGTGAAGCCGGCAGTGAGGAAGCTGTCCCTGTACTGGACCATTTTGATGGCACTGAGCCAGTCATCCACGGTGGTAAAGGCCGTGAAGTCTGGAATGGAGCGGTCTAGCAGGGGCTGGGAAGGCCTGAGAGAAAGAGAGAGAGAGAAGCAGGTAACCCCACAGCTGTAGAGATGCGTGGATAGAGCCACACTCTGGGCAGATAGCAGACTTCATGTAGGATGAGAATTCTTTCCTGACAGGATGAAGATTACAGGGGAGCCCTGTGCTGACCCTTCTTGCCTTACAGAATCCTGAGTGGGCATGACTTCTGGAGGCGAGATGGCTGGTACCCCTGCCTACGGGCCCTGTCTCGCATCAGTCAGCTCAGACAGCTAGACTGACACAGCATGAAGTCTGGAGGGAAGAGAAGGCCCATAACTCCTTTGTAAACTGGAACCTAGGCGCTTTACCATCCAAAGTTTCACCATTAAAAATATATAAAGTTCACTACAACCTTCCCAAATCTATTGGTACCATTTTTTTTTCCTGATTCTATCCTCAGCTAATTGGAACAGAGCAGCTCTCCACTGATCTTCTCTGGGACATTCTCAAAGCAGACACTTCACTATCCAATCCACAAAGCAGGGTGCCACCTTAATATATCCTTCAACTCCCAACACCCATGCCCAATCCTTCACCAAGAATTAAAGATTTGACCTCCAAAATATCTCATACTCATCCACCTCTTTCTGCATCATTACCCTGACTTAAGACCCTATCTTCTCTGCCATTATTCCTGCAATATTCTCCTGTTGGTCTTCACGCATGTTCCTTCCCCTCAACATAAGGTCCACACTGTGGCCTGGTGCTGTTTGAAAACTGCAGGTGTGATCATGTCCATAACCTTCATCCTGACCCTGATTTGTGTCAAATCCTTCAATCTGTGCTCGCTACTCTGAAAATCAAGCCCAGAATTCTTAGCAGGGCCCACATGTTCTGAGCGTCTGGCCCTCGCTCACCTTGCCAGCCTCAGCCCTGACCCAGTCCCCTCACAGACTGGACTCAGAACACACTGGCCCTGTCCTTCCTACCCTCGAGCCTCTGTTCATGTTGTTCCTTGGTCTGGAACACTTGTCCCTTGACTCCCATCTTCCTTTCATTCAATTCATGCATTTTCTCCCTTCAGTGCTCAACTGGAATAACACTTATCAGAGATGCCTCCCTGACACCAGGTATCGTATGTATCCATGCTCTCCAACACCATGCATCTCCCTGCCACAGTGGCTATCAAGGTCTCAATTTTGCATTTCTTTGGGTGATCATCTGGTCTTGCCCCTCCTAAATGATTCAAAGTTCCATGAGGACACGAATCATGTGTATCTTATTCATTCTATACTGCCAGCAAGGGGCACAGTGCTTAGCACATACATGCCCAATAAACTTTGGTTGAAAGATTAAGAAATCAGTTAACACTGCAATGTAGAAGAATAATATACAGCTGACAGCTACTGACAGGAGATGAAAGTTGTTCTGTGCATTTGCTCATAACAAATCCGATGGCTTTTTATTTCTGTGTCCCATAGCAATCAGGGCCTTTAGCGGCTAATAGGTTGGCCAAGGTTCCAAGTCTGCAGCTCTACCGGTGTGGTTAACAAAAAGTGTGCCTTCTGGAAACAGGATCTCCCAGAAGTGGGGCCTCATACCACTCCTATCAGACACATTCAATTATTACAGAGCCCAGTGCCCAGCCCATCTGAAGCCAGCAGACAGTGGAGACCCAGACAGGTATCTTGATATCTGTCTATAGCCCATGCTGTAGGCAGGGAATATTTTAGAAAGATGGAAAGGAAAAAGGAAACAGGAAGTCTTGGAATCTCTTCCATTAGTGGATAAGGTTAGCCACCTCACCCTTGCTCTCAATAGATCAAAAGGCTAGCAGCCTTGCTATTGGGCCTGCCCCTAGTTATGAGACCACCCACACCTATGAACCACCCTATTCCACGAGACTCACACGGCGGTGATGGTTGCCACAGTCTTGAGACTTGCCGGGTTCCGGATCATCTTGTCCAGGGTGTTGACAATCTCTGCAAAGCGGGGCCGGCTGTTACGGTCCTTCTGCCAACAGTCCAGCATGAGCTGGTGTAGAGCAGCTGGACAGTCCATGGGTGGGGGCAGCCGGTAGTCCTGCTCAATGGCATTGATGACCTGTAGTGACACACATGGGAACGGGTATGATTGGGTGATGAGACACCAGCCAGTCATTCACAAAGTAGCTCCCAAGGATGGAGCATCCCTCATTCTGTGCTCATATACCTCTCTCCATAATGGATTTGACGTGTACTTGGCTTTCCCCCCTAGACTGTCCCTAGTACCCACAGTGAGGCCTGGCACACACTAGATCTCTGTAAATGCTTACTGAAGAATGAGCTGGTGAATAGCTTGAGCTTCTCCTCTCTTTAAGAGGACATCAGGCCCAATTCTGCAGCTGGCAGTGATGATGAGATGGCACAAGGGAAACCTAGTGGACATTTGTTCTTTATAAAGGACCCCCATCAGGAAGCCTGGGTGGCTCAGCCGGTTGAGATTCCGACTTCAACTCAGGTCATGATCTCGCAGTTTGTGAGTTCAAGCCCCTGTCGGGCTCTGTGCTGATGGCTGGGAGCCTGGAGCCTGCTAGGGATTCTGTGTCTCCCTTTCTCTCTGCCCCTCCCCCGCTTGTGCTCGGTCCCTCAAAAATAAATAAACGTTAAAAAAATTTAAAAAAAAATAAAGGACCACCACCAAAGCCTGTGGTGGCCTCATCCTTACACTGCTAAGAGAAGAGAAAGGAGGGAAGGAATCAGCCTTTAACAGAGAGCCTACTCCATGCTAGGGCCACTCTCGATGCTTCCTGTGCATTGTTTGCCTTGACCTTCATGATGCAGCAACATGAACTGGCTTGAAGAGAATTTGACTACACAAATCAGTTAAGTGCAATGACAACGGTCAAAAACAAGGTGAACTAAAGTGAATATAGCCAATGAGGTTTTGGTAATTTTTGCAGGCTCCAGGGGATAATTTTGTCAAGATCTTAGAATCTTTACATAGTTTGGTCTGCTTTTCATATGGTTGCAAGAGCTTATTTCACACTTTATATCTTAATTTCTAATTCATTTAAATAGATTATGACTGCTCTGTGCTTTTTGTAATAGCAAAAATAACTGTCAACGACCCAGTGCTAAACATGGGAATTTATCACGGTGCCCTCCTACCATGATGGAAGGCCTGGTGTACAATGAGCACCTTTAAGTGATGTAAAAATGTATCTATTGAAATGGAAATATACTCACACTGTAATCTTAGGGAAAAGAGCAGGCTGCGTAACTGCAGGTATAGTATAATCTTGCTTTTGTAAAAACAAAAATCAAAACAAAACAAAAAAACAGTAATTATACACATGCATAAAAAAGACCTCGGAAAAATAGATGGCATGGCATTAAATGGCGGTTGCCTCTGGGCAGGTAGACACATGAGTGCTTTTCATGCTCGTTTGTGTTCTTACTTTCTATAATAATTATACATTGATTTTATATTAAAATAAACAGTTCAAGCACCTTCAATAACAAAGGAAATAATTTGGAGTTCAGAGATTTTCAGGTGTTTTTACCTCTACTTTAAAAAATGTCAGATTCATTTCAACGGATTCTTCTTCTTTTTTTTTTTTTTTTTTAAACTTTGTAGATCGGTCAGAAAGTATTTTCAATCAGTTTGTATTTTTACAAATTCTATGCCCAGGATATGGGACATAGAGTGGGGCATGAGATATGACCTGAAGTCATTAGAGATAATCAAGGTGTATTATTCCTTCTATTCTAGGTGGTGGAAAAACAAACAAGGATACAAACCACACTGGTATCAGTTTTATACACAAACTGGTGACTGGGAACGTGCACTTTTGAATAGTATGTTGCTTCACCGATAAATTTTTACCTCCGCCAAACTCCTGTCAATCACATTACCTGCTTTCCTCTAAGGAGGGCATTACAGTCCATTTTCCCCATGAGGAAATAGAGGCACACACAGTGGAGTAACTTGCCTGAGGACCCACAGCTAGGAAATGGCAGGACTAAGAATAAATCATAGAGGTGTCTGATTTTTAAGTTTAGAACACTTTGAAGCCCACTTTCCCCACAGAGGCCTCTATGGGGCTGCCATCGTAATCTTGACCTGAAGAGTAGTCCTTGGAGCTGTTTGATGTCTTCATGGCAGGAAACGGGTATGGAGCTAAACCAAGTAATCCATGAGGAGGAGTGGCCAGTCATCATTCGCATCAGCCTGGCTCATAAACTGTCACCCTTTCCAGCTCCTTCTAGGCAGCCAGACCCGGGGGCCCTGTCACAGAGCCCCCACTCACTGTGGAGATAAGTGGGATTATCCACTGAATGGCCCCTGAGCTCATTTTGGGTTCCTTAAGGTCAAGCTAGGCAGGGCCAGCAGGAAGGGCTAGTGTCCATATTCAACTTCTCATGGGGATCGGGGACACCAAAGTCTTCCAGTGCAGGGCAGCTCATGTTGCCCTAAACTGTTGGCATCTCTGCTCAAATTATGTGGTGCCAGAGCCCCAAGTAGTTAATTCTTCCCACTGACAAGTTTTCCTCTCGTCTTCCTGTAACAGGAAGGAGTACTGGAGTCAGGGGGCACATCTCCATGGTGTGACCAGCTGGCCCAACCACTCCTGGCAGAGCACCAAGAGACTGGGGGACCCATACATGGACTGAGTCTTCCGTCTGTGAGGTCTGGGCTAAATGCAACTTAGCTACGCTTCCCCTGTCTCCTCCGCATGCCACCTCACTGGAAATTTTAAAGACTATCCTGCCATTTGTTTTGTATTTCCCATGCCTGTCTGGTAAGGTTTCTTTTTAAGAGGATATCAGAACCACTGATCCCTCCTCCCTGTGGGTCGGCCAGGAGTGCAGACCCCCACATGGTGCTGGTGATGGTGTGGCATTGTAGCTAGGGGCGAAGACACTGGAGGCCTGGGTTCAAATCCTAGTTTCACTTCTTATTAGCTCCAGAACCTTGGGAGAGTCACTTGACTTCTGGAAATTGCACAGATAGGGTTATTAAAAAGATTACACAGCACAGTGAGGTGATGTTGAGCACCATACACATGAAGGAATGGTAGAGGGAATATCTTCGTCAGATGGAGGCTGTCATTCCTGCCACATCTACTACGGTACTTGTCCCTGCAAAGGAGGTTACTGTTCTGCTGCTGGTCACTGCAGATCTAGGGCCACAGTGTTTTGAGAAGCACGAAGCACATAGTGGGGGGTTGATTAATGGCCAGATTCCTATTTCTCACCTTTCAGGATATAGGATAGCCATGCTCATGTTTACAAAATGGGACTTCGTGCCATTTGCTATCTCTTCTACATAATTTTGCTGTCATCACTCAAGCTGTTATTCTGGGAGCACTGATGCCTCTTGCACATTGGAAAAAAAAAAAAAAAAAAAAAAAACCTTTACCTTCCACCCCAAAGAAAAAATTACCTAAGTCATTAATTGATGTGTGGGTAGCATCTATCTACCCAAGCCTTTCGTTGAAGTGCTATGCCTTTGGAGGGGTTTACTCTCTTTAAGAATCTGGGTGTTTTCCAAATTTCCTGAGTATAGAACTTGTAATCAAATTAAAACATCATTATTTCAAAAAAAATAACTGTGATCCTCTAATGGGGCTTTGGGATCATTTCTCTGTCACACCTGCCTTGCTAGCAGGTGTGGGAAACTGGGAGGAGACATGGAGAAGCCCCTTCCATTCGACCACCTGATGGCTGTAAACACCAGTGACCACGTTTGAATTGGGTGGAAAGATTTGGCCCAAGGTGGGGGGTGTAAGG
Source organism: Panthera pardus (assembly GCF_024362965.1). Taxonomy (NCBI): domain Eukaryota; kingdom Metazoa; phylum Chordata; class Mammalia; order Carnivora; family Felidae; genus Panthera; species Panthera pardus. The sequence continues at coordinate 126,706,839 of NW_026526721.1, forward strand.
TATTCTTCTGAGCAGACTTGAAAACTGGGGTCAGACCTGGGCCCCCTTCCTTGGTCTGTAACAGGATGAGATAAACGGATGTTGAAAACACTGGCGATTAGAATGAGATCAGATGGCATTTCCAGAGAGAAGCAAGAGTGAGGGTGTGGTGGTGAAGAGAACCAGCCCGAGAAAGGCCACTGTCACCCAAGCAGAGCAGGCTGCCAGCTCACTTGGAGTGGTCTGCAGCAACTCTTCAGGCCTCTGACAGCCAGCATAAGCCTATGCTCTGGGCCCTCAAGAGCCGGGGCAGGGAGGGGAGAGGGGCTGCCTTTGTTTCCCCTGTACCTGGAGAAGGCACGTGCTGGGGGCTGGGGTTGGATGGGTTGGGTGGGGACGGGGCAGGCGGTCTGACTCATGTGCCTTGGGGAAGTGACTAGAACTTCCTGGGGGATGAGAGGGCCCCTAGCCTCGCTCAGACTGCATTTCCTATTAGTGAGCTGGGTGGTACCTGCTCCACCTTCCGCAGGGGAGAGTGAAGTGGAGAAGCTCGGAACAGTGGAGGAACCAGGGCAGAGGGGGTTAAGTTGAGCTCTGATGTTTCAGTAAAACCACAGCTCCTCTCCACAGACACTGCCACTCTCATTATCTCTGTCAATCAGATCCAAGCAGCAGAACTTCCAAGTTCTCTCTCTGGCTGACAAACTCTCTGTACATGTTCAAAGACCTTCCTGGGCTCCGGAAGCCCAATTACCAGCACTCCGACTTGCCTCTGCAATTCCCTTTCTTAAGGCCTTTCAACTGTCATCTGTAGAACCCTTTACTGCCACCACCTCTGCGGTTTCTGATGAGTGTGGCTCTAGCCCGGCCACTTGCAGCCCCTCCTGGCTCCCTCTCAGGCCGGGCCGGTTCCGAGTGGGCCAAAGGCACCCCCCACCCCGCTTTCCACCCAGAGCACAAATGCACTTGGGACAATGCTTAGGGGCCTCATGTTGGAGAAATACAAAATTGGAATAAGCTGCTAATTTGCAGATGTTCCTCTTCCCTTTGAGACCCAGCTCAAGCATCAAATATCTGGGAAGCCTTTTTTTCCTCCCCGCCTCGCCTAAATGTTCCCACAGCCCCATGTAGTAGGTGCCGCTGGACTGGGAACAGCTGAGAACGGAACCGGCAAGCACAATGCTTAGCAGCAATGAGTGTTTGCTGAATGAATGATCTGGGAATTCTGGAAGTCTAGTATCAGAAATTCCATTTGTTTTCAGCAGAGGTGAATTCATTTGCTGAGAAGATCTTGAATGTCAAATCTTGCCTGTCAGTTTCATAATCCATTCTATGTGTGCTGAATTGTTCTTAATAGGATTAGAGTCTCAGAAAAGGGCCTCCCTGTTTCCTGGATCACATTTATGACTGCTCCAGCTGACGGCATGGATGCAGTCGGGTGCGGCTGATTTCATGAACACAGCCTCGACATCAATTCTGACACTTACTGCTCTGACATGCTACGGGGCAGAGGCGAGGCGGGGATAATCATAGATGAGAGGGGGCCTACACGCCACACGTGGCCCTGGGACCTGGTTAACAATGCAGCCGTTTCACCTGCCCTGGGCTGACGCCACTGTGCCCATGGGATCAGGGCGCACATTCACAGCAGGAGCCCAGCTCCCAGATCACCACCTTTCTCAGTCGCCTGAGCACCTGCCATGGCTCTAAACCTCGGGCTGGAGAGAGGGCTCACTGAGGCCAGATTTCTCCAGTTAACAGGGCCCCAGAGCCACCAAGCATGGAGGTGCTTATGGTGCAGCTGATTGCCCAGTGGAGCAGATCTGGACTGGGGAGAGCCCTGCCTCATCCTGCTGCTAGGTTGGGAAAGATAATAACTGCCCCCCGGGGAGATGGGAAGAGTAAGAACAGAGGAATGCAGGTTTTGCAACCCTCTCAGCTCCAGGGGGAGGGTATGTATTGAAAATACAAAAGCGGAATGGTGGGGGGGGGGGGCGGGGGGGTGGGGGGGGGGCGGGGACAGCCCAGGATCAAAGGCAGTGTGGATATTCAGATAGGACTTTCGATTGGGGCCTTAACAAAGCAAATCATCCTCAAAAGGCTTCCTCACCGCTTAATAGTTATGAAGCAAAGGGTCTCATCTGGAACACCTCTGCTTAAAGCATCTTAGACGCTGAAAGCCTGGAGGGGTGCTCATCACCTCCCCAGAGACAGGGTCTCACTCCTGCTGGCCATCTGAATCTGACCAACTTTGGGAAGCTTGCTCAGCTCCTCCTTCAGTGACAGGTGACAGGCCCCCAGAAGAGTAGACTCTCAGGAAAGAAGGGCCCTTTCCAGTTCCTCTCTTTAAAGTTGAGAGGTGTGAGCTACATAGAAACTGCCACTTGGGGCGCCTGGGTGGCTCAGTCGGCTAAGTGTCCGACTTCAGCTCAGGTCACGATCTCGCAGTTCGTGGGTTCAAGCCCCGCATCGGGTTCTGTACTGACAGCTCAGAGCCTGGAGCCTGTTTCAGATTCTGTGTCTCCCTCTCTCTGACCCTCCCCTGTTCATGCTCTGTCTCTCTGTCTCAAAAATAAATAAACGTTAAAAAAAAAAAAAAAAAAAAAAAAGAAACTGCCACTGGTTCAACACAGCACATCTGTCAGAGGCCCCGCCCACAGACTAGCACTGCTCTGCTTCTGTCGGAAGGACAACACAGGGGCTGCACGCTTTGAAGCAGGGCAGAATCTCCTACTTCATTTGGGCCTGCTGTGTTTCGTGGCCCACAGCCATTATGAACCAGCCCTGGAGCTCCCAGGTTGGCCCAGGTGCCTTTACAGGCTCTGGGGGTATCGGGATTGTCATATCTCCATGCTGGACTCTTTGATTAGTTCAAACACTGGTGCCAAGGGGGTGCCTGTATCTCCTGCCTGGACATCTCAAGTTCAGGTTGTGAGGCCCTGAGATGAAACCAGAGAGGAGGGGCTGGCATGCCACTGGCTGTGGGAACCCTTCGATGGGGGTTTGTGGCGATCGGGTACCGCTGACACTCACATCTTGGTTGGACATATCCCAGTAGGGTCTCTCTCCAAATGACATGACTTCCCACATGACGATCCCGTAGCTCCAGACATCGCTGGCAGAAGTGAACTTGCGGTAGGCAATGGCCTCTGGAGCTGTCCATCTCACGGGGATCTTCCCTCCCTGGAAGAAGGAGAAGCCAGTAAGCCCAACTGTCAGGTTTCTAGTTGAAAGCAGGAGAAAATGAACTCAGCATGCACGTGCTTTCCATTCTCCCGCCCTCATGTCTGGTGAGTTAGAACATCCAGGATAGCCCGAGCCCCATGGGCAGGCCTCCATTATGCACCTGCAGACAGGGGCTCAAGGAGGATTTGTGTGACCTGTGCTGGTCTCACGCCATAAGTGGACACACCACCGTGAGGCCATGGCTGTACCGAAGCTTTGTTGGTCCCAACTCCCTGCACACTGATCTTAATGTCACTGTTGGGAGGTGGGCGGTAGAGGGGGTGTAAATGGTGTACATGCACCCCAACACCCAATTCCCTACTACAGGAGATTGGCTAAAGGAGCCAGGAGATGTCAGGTGCGGCTGTCTTTGTTCCACGGCTTTTGTAGCCTTCATAACATTGGGTCGGCAGAAGCAAAACAAACACAAAAGTGGGGGCCTCCTACTACAAGATCACTTTCCTTGTGTTTCACCTCTTGCAGGGGGTTGAGGGTGGGGGGAACAGTTTCCTCACCCTGCAGCTCGCAGACAGCCCCAGGCTGCACTGGGTTTAATGGGCTGGCGCTGAGGTCTCTGCAGGTGCCAGCTATTCCCCCCCTGCCTTTCAGTGGAGGTTGGCATTCCGAGGCTGGAGGTAGACACTTCTTGCTTTTAGGTCTGCTTCTCCTCCTTGCCCTCCAACCCCACACTGGATGCTTCCAACCTGCTCTCTGCTTGGCCCTCAGCTTGTCTGCCAGACGTTGGCCTGTTTTAAGGGATGACTATCCATCCATTCATTCATTTGCCCTGTCAACATTAGGCAGTGAGCGCTGCTTTGTGCCAGGCACTTTTTGAGGAGCTGGTGTCCCAGAGATGAGCCAGCCACGGTTCCCGCCCTCAAGCTGCACAGGGAGTGGGGAGGCAGATAAGACAACAGACACTTAAAATGGGGATACGGCCTCCCTAACCGTAGGGGATACAGACTCCCTGACACAGGTAGTGGGTGGGGAAGGAGCTCAGCAGCAGCCAGAAGGCCAGTGTCCTGTGGGGTTAAGGGCACCTAGAGCCTTTGGGTTTGGATACAAGTACTGCCCCTTCCAACCTGTGTGACCTGGGGCCAGTTACATAACCTCTCTGTACCACTCTTTCTCCTTGGCGCAGTGGGGGAAATGATCACACCTATACAGTCGGAACATGGGTTACTGCCCACACAGTGCTTGGGACAGGGCCTGGCATGCCACACATTTGGGATCTGTGGCTTCACCATCTGCTCAGTCCCAGAGGATGAGTAGAAGTTGATCAGGCAAAGAGACGGGAGGAGGAAAGTCCAGGCAGAGAGGAGCGTGCACGGGTGCCAGGGGGGTAAGAGCGAGGATGCAAGGGGGACCCCAGCATGGCTGCAGCTTGGCAGTCCCAAGGGTGAGTGTGGGAAAGGGGCGGAGGGCAGGGCACCAATGCCACTTCGCGCCCCAGGGTGAAGTGGGGGACACACGTCATCGCAGCCCTCCACAGCTCGCTCGTCAACCTCTAGAACAAATACGATCCTCATTTTCATTTCTTCCTGCCAACTAGCCGGCTTTCCCTCCCTGGCCTTTCTGTCTGGGCTCTGCCGGCACAATACAGGAGGCTCCCTCCCTCCCCTCTGCATCTGCCTCAAGCCTCTGCTGAAGGGGGCTATTTTTACACTGACCGCTCTCACGATCTGTTCCAATCACCAGAGATGCATGTTGGACTTTGGCAAAAATACCTTTAAAATGTATAAGTGGTTAATCTGAGTGCGAGTGACAGAAAAAGGAGCAAGCAGCAAAGCGTATTTATATCTGGTTTCCTGACCAGGGCCTGAGAGGAATAACGGCTGCCCGGCCAGGACCTCCCCAGATGCACATCCAGCTTCCTGCAAAGAAGACAGTCCTGATTTCCCCCGAGGACCACAGGCTTTTGTGGTGGGAGATGTCCTCAGCTCAAATGCCAGCAACATGACAAATGCCTGGAGGGCAGGCCTGGGCCTCTGCAGCAACAGGGTGCTTTGTTCTCACCATCCCCCAGAACATGAATGAGCTCACTGGTTTTATCTGTAAGGCACCCATGGCTGGGAAGACAGGTGGAACATTCAGCCAGTGAACCGGGAGTTAGCAAACACCTGGAAGGCCAGTGTCCACCATTGGGGTGGATGCTACGCCTGGAGAAGGCCTGGCAGCCCCGCGGAGGGGTTTCTGCTCCCTCAGAGGCAGAAACTGGGTGAAGTGAGGCAGGAGAGAGCAGGAGTTTAATTCAGGTGACTGTGTGTGTGTGTGTGTGTGTGTGTGTGTGTGTGTGTGTGTGTGTGTGTGCGCGCGCGCGCGCGCTGCGCGCGCGCGCATGAGAGAGAGAGAGAATGAGGCTCCGTAAGAACTTATCAATATGTGTGAGAGGAGAGTGGGAGACAGAAAGCTTGGCTGTGTAGGTCTGTGAGTGAGAGAATTAGGGCTTATCTTCTGTGTGTATGTTTGTGTCAGGGAGAGGGGGAGGGGACTCGAAAGTGTGGTTCTTCTGAATTTCAAAGAGGAGGATTGGGAGTCTGAAGGTGTCCTCTCTGCCAAGTCTGGAGCAGACCCCAGGGGCTGCCGGTGACAGCTGTTGAGTTGCTCCCTCCTGCATGTAAAGTGGTGGAGCCCGGCCTGCTGGCAAAGCGCCTCAGCCCTCCTGCCACCTTGTGCTGTTGGGCCTCACTGAACACAGAGTTTGGCCTGTCATGGCCACCTCCCCCCCACCCCCCCACCAATCCCAGCGGGAGCAGAGCCTTCCAGAAGAGCCTTCCAGGACCGACAGGTGACAGCTTGTCACACCAGCTCTCCCACTTAGCCAAGAGAGCAGGAGATGCCGACCTCTGAGGCGAACCAAAGGAGGGAAAGTCAGCGGGGCATAGGGATGGGTGCTTTCATTCCTGGGAATTTTAAACTATTCCTCCCAGCTTTTCAGACATCACTTCATGAGCGTTGCCTTCTGATGCTCAGAGATAATTATGGTGATGATTATTTAACTCGTCTTCGGTTATGTGAGAGGAAAGCTATTAACGTACAGCACAGTGACCAGCCCCATGGAGGGAGACCAGAAGAAAAGGCAGTGGAATGGTGTTACAGAAGGCAGGGTTTTTGCCAGTGAGGACGGTCCTCCTGCTGGAAGAGAAGTCTGGACCAGAAGGCCCAAGGCCATTGCATTCATATAATTGCAAAGTGCTCTCAGAGTCACTGGCTCTCTCCAATGCAGGCATGAGGAAGGACCACAGAGAAGGAGTGATTTGCTCTGTTGGATGGGAAGGCACATGAGGGAATAATTCTCAGGGGGAGGAGCAGATGAGGCTCACTGGAAAAGAATGTGCATCCACATGGGCAAAAAGAGGCTGACCTTGGGCTAATTAAGAGAGCATTGTCCCTCCACAGGGTTTCTCCAAGGTGCCTGATAACTGCTACCTCCAGGGACGGAGAGGCAGTCTGCATTCTGCAAGGACCCGGTTTCCCCAGAGCTGCCACAGGAGGTCACTGTTTGGGTGTGGGGGAGGGAGAAGGGAAGAGGAGGGAGGAGGTTCTCACCACCATCAGGGCCCTAGGCTCCCCACAGGACTTACACACTGTGTAAAGCTTTGCATTGAATGGTTGGGCTGCCAAGAAATTCTCCAAAAGTTTGAAATCCACTGCTTCAGAATAAACACACCTTAACTCTGGTATAAGACAAACTATAATGTGTGTGTGTGTGTGTGTGTGTGTGACTTGATGAACTAAAAGATTATCTGACAGTGGATTAATTCTAATCTAGACATCTTCAGGGTCAACTGCCAGCAGGTGTGACCAACAGGAAGGTTTCAGTGTAGAGGTACTTTAAGTCCCTCAGCCTCGGCCACCCTGCAACAAGCATCTAGCCAGCACCCATGCTGCCCAGCATCCTGGTGGAGATGTGGCAGTCAGTGATGAGACTCAGCTCCACTCTCAAGGATCCATGGATAGCCACCATGCCTCCGAGCCAGTTCACTCTCTTGTCACAATAAGATTAAGTAGACACAGCTCATAGCTTTGGTTCTAAAATCCAGTCAATTGTAGAGTTTTACAGGCCAAAGTCTTAGCATAGTGCCAATTCCCCTTGCTGATTACTTATCCTAGTGATGCCCATAAAAGTAATACTTCTGTGGGCGAGGGGCACTGCTACAGTACTTTCCTCTGCCATCTTGTGTGAGATGAAGTCTCACTGGGGATATAGCAGGGTTCCAGACACTCATGAATACTGAGTATGGTGATAAAAGACTTATTCATCAAATATTGGGATCATGCTGCATGTGGAATTCTCTTGAAGTCTGGAAGCAATAGGTTTATGACCAAGAGCATCATGCAGTATCTCTGAATTTCACAATAAACAACTCTCCAAAAGGTTTATAACATATAAAGCATATTGGAGTTGTTACAGAGATCCACAATGATATATATGTAAACCCCTCAGTATATTATTGTCACCATTAAACAAGATTTATTGAGTTATGTGGGTTGGATTGTGTCCCGTTCCCCCCACCCGAAAACATATTCAAGTTCTAACCTCCTGTACCAGTGAATGTGACTTTATTTGGAAATTGGGTATTTCAAAATGTAACCAAGTAAGATGAGATCATACTGGATTGGGGGATGGACCTAACATCCAATGACTGGTGTCAGAATAAGAAGGCCATGTGAAGACACAAAAATGGGTAGGAGGGAATAACATATGAAAATGGAGGCAGAGATTGGAATGAGGTACCTACAAGCCAAGAAATGCCAAGGATTTACAGCAACAGCCAGAAACTAAGAGAAAGGCATGGAACAGATTCAACACCTTGGTTTTGGACTTCTAGCTTCCAGAACAGCGAGAGAATAAATTCCTGTTGTTCAAAGCCACCTAGTTTGTGGTGCTTTGCAACATCAGCTAGAGGAAACTAATACATTGAGTATATACAAATTTATCAGGCCCTCGCTTAAAAATACTGCTGTTAGGGATGCCTAGGTGGCTCAGTTGGTTAAACGTCTGACTCTTGACTTGGGCTCAGGTCATGATCTCACGGTTTGTGAGTTTGAGCATCGCGTAGGGCTCTGGGCTGACAGTTCAGAGCCTGCTTGGGGATTCTCCCTCTTTCCCTCTCTACCCCTCCCCCGCCTCTCAAAATAAATAGGGGCACCAAGAGTGGCTCTGTCAGGTTAACTGTCTGACTCTTGGTTTCGGCTCAGGTCACCATCTCAGGATTCAGGAGTTCAAGCCCCACCTTGGGCTCTGCACGGACAGTGTGGAGCCTGCTTGGGATTCTCTCTCTCCCCTTTCTCTGCCCCTCCCCCACTTGTGCTCTCTCTCAAAATAAATAAACTTAAAAATAAATAAATAAATAAATCTTAAAAAAGAAAATGACTGCTATTAAATTCCCAGGTGGCAGAGCTACCATGGGCTGCCATTAGGGGGCAGTAGGATTTGGGAGTGAGAGATACCTCTGATGGAAGCCCAGCAGATAAACCCTGGGCCCTCTGTGCTGTTGATCAGACCCAGGCCAGTCTACACCTTGAGGAACTGCCTTTTTTTTTTTTTTTTTTTTTTGGCAATGTGAGTGTGGTGTGGTGAGAATTTCAAGGGCAGCACCACGGCAGTTCAAGCACGGACAGGGGTCAGAAGGCAGTCCTGACGATGATGCTGGAGCCACCATCACTTCTCCTATTCACTGGAGAGGCATGCCACGCCTGAGGGAGAATCCGCCCTCGCTCTACCAGAGTGGCCGCAGACCCAGGTAGCCACTCCAGGCCTAGGCAGCTGCATCTCAGTTGTACAGTTGAAGGCAGTGTCAATGTACTTATTCTTGGCTTACCCACAAAACCTAGCCTAGTGGTTCTCCGACTTGGCTGTCCATTGGAATCACCCTGGAGAAGGGTTTTTTCTTTTCTGTTTTCCTTTTCTTAATGCCAGTGGGTATTAGAATTTATTTAGAGTCTCTGGTTGTGGTGAAGCCTGAGCACTGGTAGGTTTTAACATTTTAACATGCTTCAGGTGAGTCTAATGTGCAGTCATTAGTCACAACCACTGGCCTGGAACAGTGGTTCTTAAATTTGAGTGTAGATAAGAATCTCCTAGACGTCTTGTTAAAACACACATCACAGAGCCCTAACCCAGGCTTTCAAAGTTACTTGTTCTGGAATAGGGTTTGAGTATTTACATTTCTAACAAGTTCCCACTGTGGTTCCCACACTTTGAGAACCACTGGCATATATCTACCAAGCAGAAGTCATGGATTGAGCGAGGGCTCATCTTGAGTATAACTCTGAGTGCTGTTGATGGCTAGGTTGAGTAGGAGTCTGAGACTTCATCTGGACTCAGCAAGGAAGAGGGCCGTGACTCATGAGGAATGTCTGCCACAGGTTAGAGAATGAGTGGCTATAAATATATGATGAGTATTTGCCAATATTGCACTAAACCTCAAAAGATCTCAAAAGGATGGGGGAAAAAAGGCAACAAGTTGGTTTCCTCAAAGTTTCCATCAAGTACCTCTGTGGCCCAAGGGAAATACAGGGTGAATTGAAGTTTCCATTGCACAGAAAATGTCCCACAGAAGGGGCCTTGGGACAGTCCCTATGGGGCAGTGGCCATCTTGACTCTGCAGTTGGCCAGCCTGGGTGAGGCATCTGCCTGTGAGAGGGGCTCTGTGCAGCACTCTGAAGACAGTTCAGACACAGATGGCCCTGTCCCCAGGGTGCATCCATAGGACACGCCCTCCTCCTGTTCCCAAGTAACTGTCCACTGCCCTGGACCAAGAGGTCTAATGTGGCTCTAAGGATTAAAATCAGAAGGTATTTTGGAATGCACATTTCTATTTAAAAGCACTCTGAAAGTACACAGACCATTTCCCCCAACCTAACCAACAAAGTGATTTTTCCAGATAAGACCGGTATCAGCCAGGAAGGAAAAGCAGGTTCTGCCTAAAAGGTTATCTTTCTTGAGTGTTACCAGCTTCTAACAGCCAGTGGAAATGGCTCCTGGCTGCTGAATTGCAATTGAATCTATATAATAAAGAGGCTGTTCCTAGTTCCCCAGGATGCCAGGAATTTGCATGAAAACAGTCTCTCCATCTTCTGAGAGAGTTCATCTGGCCCCGCTGCTTATTTCTTTCCAGAAGCCACAATCTTGATGGTGACACTGTAATTTATTACCATGCTAAGGATTATGATGCAACATACAGAGAATTAGAACTTTAGGTGAGAAACAGGCTGCAGGAACAGGTGAGCTTTTGGAGAACATGGTCTTATTTGTCATGCAAATGACACAAATAACAGAAAAGGGCTGGGAGAAAAGACAACCCAAAAAGACACACTGCGTTGGCTGCAGACAAAATTGTTTCTAAATAGAATGTTTTTCAAAGCTTTTCTTGAAGCATTAGTTGCTCCTCCAAAATGAGTGACACAATGCATTTCATACTCGTAATAAAATATGTGATTTGAATAACTACAAATGGAGAGATTTACAGTCGGTGGGGTCCTCGTTCCCTCTCCCCTGAGCTTTGTGAGCACTGAAACCCTTCTGTGAGATACTGTGAAAGGTAATTGCAGCCCAAATATCATTTTCCAGCAGCTAGAGAAAGGCCTATTTGGACATAAATTAACTAAAAATATGCGGATGATAGTGTGTGTTTCATGTGTGAAGAACAGAAAGGCCACTTGGTGACGTTTCCCAGCTGGAGAAAAAAAATCCTGTTCAACCAAACAGACACTGTTTCTCTGTACTACACCAGTAGGGCAAACAGCTGTCTTTTACTACTCACCCTCAAAATAGCCCCTGATGGCTGAGATGTGGGCAGGCATTATTATTATTATTATTATTATTATTATTATTATTATTATTATTTTTGTTGTTGTCACATGGCACTTCTTGAGTTTATAATTAAAAAGGAAGGGTAGAGAGACCAGGGCTAAAAATTCACTGGCTGCCTCATTCACTTGACAAGAGGCCATGGGTACTCTCTCTGGACCAGTCCAGGGAACAAAGCCACCTCTGCCCCGAGGAGGGCACTGTTCAGGGAATTCTGAAGTGGTAATCAGCTCGGTGATGGCACAGGCTTGGTCTCTCGTGGTGCAGTCCGAGAAGCCTGGGCCTTGCCATTAAGGCTGCTGAAAAGTCGGCCTCTGGAGTGAGTGGCTGGATAAAGTGGCCCAGTGGGCTGTAGTTTCTCTGTGCTCTGCCTTCCCAGATGGTAGACTGCTGGTAACCCAGGGAGGGAGCCAGTCCTCATGAAGGACCTGGTGAGCAGGAATGAATGTGCCACAGTGCTGAACTAAAATACCCCAGCTCCCAAGGTGGGGTGGGAGGGTGGGTCTCTAGGCCCTTTGGCTGACCAGGGAGGATCAGGAAACAGGGTTGAGGAGGGAGCTAGGCAGTCACCCTACTATCTACCTTTCACTTCCTGGGCCATGTCCAGTATGTATCCATTGCTTCTCTGAAAATGGCAAGAACTGTGCTTTTTTTGAGGACCAAAGCTCCCACCCCTACTGCTTCACTGCTGCCCATTCTCAGCCCCAGGCCCACCCTAAAAGACCACAGTTCTCTCCTTTTTCAGGCAGGGACCTCTGGGCTTTCCCACTTGTCCCCATGTCTCCGTGGCTCCTGTTTCTGTCAATAACCCATATGGCCGTCCTACCTTTTGCCTCATGTGTCTCCCCTATGAGCTCAGGCACTACAGTCTTCCTGCATTCCATTCCCGCCCTGTGCACAAGGACACTTAGGCTTCCTGGGGCAGGGATGCACCCACCATGGCAAGGTGCCTGGGCTGTCAGCCGGGCAGATTCTCCGTCTGCAGACTGAGGTGGGCCTCTGCACGACCCTCCCAGAGACCTCTGTCCGGCCACATGGGAAGCCTGTGGAGTTTATTCCATTGTCATCCCTGAGTTGACTACTGCCTTTAATTTTTTTCCCTCCTCTTCCCATGATGTTAAGCATTAGACTGTCCATCCATGGCAACCCGTTTTAATAGATGTATGAGGCATATTCCTTTTTCACAGTGTAATTTTGGGTACCTTACCAATGTCCACCAGCCACACTTCTAGTCTCTCTTCCTGCCCACACCCTCCAACAGCTATTTTAAAATAATCAGTCACATTAAATAGCTTAAGCTCTTCTGGCCTTCTGAACCGCACTCCTTCTTGGCATGGTTTCTCTCTCAAACAATCCCAGCAGTTATAACCAAGTCACTTAACCACTCTGTCTTACTGTCTCCACCTGCCAATAGGGATAATAATGCTTAATTATCTCAGAGGGGCGTATGAGGAGCTGCTAGCTGATGCTGGCAGAGTGTGAGGCGTGCATTGAGGCTGCTCCGCCTGCCTCCAGGCATGAGCCCTATTCTCTGGGCCACACATCCTCCTCCCGTGGGGATGAGGGGTGACCAGGGAGGGCAGAGCCAGCCCCAAAGACCAATCAGGGAGGCCAGCTCCTTCCCGTGTATCTTGCACACTAGTTATGTGAACCAGGTATTCTGAGGCTCGTTTTACAAGCATCGGGAACTGGAGAGGAGTGGAGGGGCGGCCTGGGTCCACACCGGATCAGAGGTGGAGAGGGCACTTGAACCTGAGTGCTCCCATCCCAAATCCTGTGCTGTCTTTTCCTCATAGCGGTGACAGGAAACAGCAAGGAAAGATAAACGGGAGAGTGTGCCCATGTATGTGGAGGGCAGGTGGTGTCTTTCCTCTCTCAAATGGGGAAAAAAAGGATTGGCTGCTGTTTTACTTTGTCAGAGCATGGAGCCCTTGACTCTCGGCCTGGGGTCCCATCCCACCTGCACTGTTGTGACCCCCAGACCGCCTAAGTCCAGGTAAGCCTTGGGATACAAAAGACCACATGAGTCTACTGCACTTTTGATGTTTGGGGAACATTTGCAGAGAGATATGAATATTAAAGTGTATCCCAAAGTCAAACAGGAAAAAACATTTATTGCTTTCTTCTTAAGTGTTTACTGATTTATTTTGAGAGAGAGAGAAAGCATGAGTGGGAGAGGGACAGAGTGAGAGGGAGAGAGAGAATCCCAAGCAGGCTCCGTGCTACCAGTGCAGAACCTGATGTGGGGCTCAAACTCACGAACTGTAAGATCTTGACCTGAGCTGAAATCAAGAGATGGAGCCTCAACTGACCGGGCCACTCAGGCAGGTCCCCCTATTGCTTTCTTTTTAAAGTAAAGCAGTAACAGGCAGGCTGTACTGCCCAGGAATAAGTTAAGAAGACTGATGGTACCCAGTGACTGGGAGGGAATAGCGACACGGGAGCTCTCACAAATTGTGGCAAGAGTATAAGTTGGCAAAAGGTTTTGGGAAATGAACTTTTTCTATCAGAATTGAAAATATGCAGTTCTTGACAAAACCACGTAAACATCACGTGCCTCCAGATGTGATATTCTGAGGACATGCCATGGTTTATGTAATGTGTAATCCATAACCTGGGTCTAATTGGACAAACTTAAAACGAGGAAGATCTTATTAAGAAAAAAAAAGAATGGTATTATTTAAAAATGTCAGGATCGTAAAAAACAAAGGAAGGCTGTGAAAATAGTCCCGGTTAAAAAAACCAAAAGCACACTGTATACACTGTATGTTAGCCAACTTGGCAATGAATTATATTAAAAAAGTAATAGTACAAAAGTACTTCATATAAAAAAGACTAAATAAACATGACAACAAAATGCAATCTCTGATCTGAGACTGGATGCTGTACTAGAAGGGTAAGTGCTAAAAAAGGACATTTTGGGGTTAGTTAAAAAAATTAGAATACAGACAGTAGATTAATTAAAAGTACTTTATCAAGTTATTGAAGTTGACAGCTCTACTGTAGTTATGTAAGCGAGTGTCCCTATTCTCAGGAAATGCAAAAGTACACACTGATGTCTATGGGGATGAAGGGCCATAATGCATCCAACATTTCTTCTAAGAATTTAGAAAAGAAACCTTTCATTTTGAGGGGGGAGCAGGCAAAAGATAAAGAAATGGAGCTGGAGTGATAATAATAAAGCATCTGGAAAGAGAGTATATGAGTATATTATTCTTATTCTTGGAATTTTTATTTAAGCTTGAAGGTATTTAAAAAATGTAAAATGTGCAAATTCTTTAACCCAGCGATTTCTGTTCTAGGAGTCTATTGTACAGAGATGTCTCTACAAGTGTGCAGAGACATCTGCATTCACTGAAGCACTGAAATGATACGACAGCAGAAGTTACAGGGATGGCCCTCCAAAGAGAGCTTGTTCAATAGTTTCTACTGTTCCTTCATACAAAGGATACCTGCAAAACGTACAAGAGCAGCAGTGAAAAGTCTCCAAAGACATGAAGTAGGGACTAAGAGAGGAAAGGGTCATGTTCATGATGGATTCTTAAGTTTGTGTATTTATTGAGAGAGAGAGAGGGAGTGTGCAAGTGTGAGTGGAGGAGGGGCAGAGAGCGAGGGAGAGAGAGAATCCCAAGCAGGTTCCATACTGTCAGCGCAGAACCCCATGTGGGGCTCCATCTCACAAACTGTGAGGTCATGACCTGAGCTGAAATTAAGAGTTGGACACTTATCCGACTGAGCCACCCAGGTGCCCCTATGATGGATTTTTAAGTAATAAAGTAAGTCAACAAAAAGACAGTAGGTATAGTATGAGACCATTTTTGAGACCACAAAAGACATACACACCCACACCAAACTATTATTGACAGTGACTTCTGGGAATTGGGAAGGGGAAGTCTGTTTCACTTTCTGCTTTAAACACACTTTTATTTTTTGATGTTTTTTAAGCATCACTTTTATGGTTATTATGGTTTTATGGTTATTATAAAACCATAATAACGTTAAAAAATAAGGCATTCTAGAAACTTCTTTTTCCAGGTCAGATTGGCTGAACCTCCAAGTTGAACCAGTAAGCTCCCTTCTCTCTGGCTGCTCTGGGATCAGTCTTCCCCCAGGTGTGGGTGGAAGGAGTGCGATTATGATAACCAAAAGTCTGGTGAGTGAGGCTGGTGATAACAGCCACTAAGAGCCACAGAGAAGGGCATGGTCGAT
Organism: Panthera pardus; assembly: GCF_024362965.1. Classification (NCBI taxonomy): domain Eukaryota; kingdom Metazoa; phylum Chordata; class Mammalia; order Carnivora; family Felidae; genus Panthera; species Panthera pardus. Next base: position 126,722,068 of record NW_026526721.1, read on the forward strand.
GGGTCTTTTTTCCCACCATGAAGAACCCAGCTGCCGTGGACAGCCACATTGGTCCCTAGGTACATCATTTTCCTACTTGGTATCTCAGATCACCAGAGATATATTGTCACTCATTAATTAATTTCTTAATTCACAAACAGTTACTGAGTAGCACGGTCAAGCTTGGGGATCCTCTGATAAAAGAGGAAGCCAGGCTAGGGTGGGGAGACAAGGGCGCAGGGTTCGGTAGAATGTGAGGCATGTGGCAGAGGCTTTGGGGAGCAACTGAGCAGTCTGGAGGAGGGGACTGACATGCAACCAGGTGCAGGCTGGGAGAGCAGCATTGAGGGCATGGCAGAGGCTGGACCTTGGGCCCAGGTGCCCGTGCTTGTTCCCAATCTCTCACCCTTTTGGCCTAGGATTCTGTTGGCATGCGTTGGTCTGCTCAACAGAACCCTTGCTTGGGTGGGCTGGGGTCTCCAGCTTGATTCAGACTTTGGCCAATGCTGCCGGCATCTTATCTGTCCTTTCACGGGTGACTGATCTATTTTCTGATACGTTTTAGGATTTATACTGAATTTCCCTATTCCTTAGAAAACCAATGCCTGGTTGTTCCCACATTCCCAGACCTAATTTCCCCCAACCTGGTAGGTCTAGACCCCTGGTCTTTGCCTCCCTGGCCATGAATAAATTTACAATATGGCTGTCTCAAAGGCAGCTGGGTTCTTCACAGTGGGAAAAGAGATGCCTCAGTTTCTGCTCCTCCAAACTTCGACTTGAACCTTTCCCTATAGCTCTTAGTGACTGTTATCCATAGCTCCACTTACTGGACCTGGGGCCTTCTTAATCTTGTCACAGCCTAGGACTGCCGGGTCTCTGTTCCAGAATTTTCTGTAACTGTGAGAGTCATGGCAGCACCTCCTGCTGAAGTCCAAAACACCCTCTTTTCAGAGGGTTCAGAATCCATTTTATCTGGAGCTGGTAAACTGTGAGTACCCCTTCCCCCCAAAAAAAACCAGTTACTATTTCCATCAGATCCCTGATCACCTAAGGCCTAGAACCCATATGTACCATTGTATAGGAGCCCAAAAGGCTCCGGAGATAATCCTCAACCACAAGTCAAGAGGAGTCCTAGAAGGTTCTCAAGATCTACGGCCATGCACATGATAAACAGGAGCCTTCTCATCTGGTCTTGTTGGAGAACTTCTTAGAGGTTCTGTATCCTTTAGGAACATTTTGGTATTTCCCAAGGCCTCTAAGACTTTCACATTTCTGGGGCCTTCAGGGCTGTAATTTCCTGCCTGTGGCAAAGGATGGGTGGGATTAGGACAGGTAACGGGCAGGACATGCTACCTCTAGAGAAGAGCAGGTATGAAGGCAGAAAAGTAGGAATTAATGAGCCAGCATATTTGTGGGCAGAGAGGAACTTGTCTGCTCTCCCCTTCTTCTGTTCTCCCTCAAGTAAATCAGATTGTTTACATCAAAGGTGTGGGCAGAGCGGATAGTGATGGAATAAGACCAGGTCTGCAAAGCAACAGCCTAAAATAGGAATTGGAAAGAGATGAGAATCTTAATGTTTTTAGCCAAAGGTCATTCCAAAACTTTCCCAGGAAAAAATCAAAGAGAGTGATCTTCAGAATGTTATTCAGTTGACTTTCCAAGTAGAATAAAGGAACATTTGATTGGATTATGGAGCTACCATCCAAAATATCAATGACAAGTGTGACATGGTGGCTAGAGTTGGAAAACATCATTCTGTAGCCATGATAATGAGGATTGGTTCAGACAAGAATCACTAATGGATGCTATAACTACAGGAGAAACTTCCATGAAGAGCAGGATATTTGCATAGCCTGTCTTCCCACAGATTACTTATCAGTTACAAGAGAGAAAAATTTAATATATATTGCATGAAAATATATAGTGGAGAAATTGGACAAAACCTTGACCAAGTGATCAAAATTCATACCACCAATGAAGGGCACGAGGACCTCATATATCTTGAGGTATGAAACATAGGAAGTATACATTACTTAGGTAGGATTATAGCCAAGAATGTAGAACCTGAAGCTAGTTATGAGGAATACCAGAAAAACCCCAAAGGAAGAATGTTCTATTAATGAAAAAAAGTGACTGCATTCTTTAAAAAGCCAAAGTCATGAAAGACAAAGAAAGACAGTGGAATTGTTCCAGATTAAAGAAGATGGAAGAGGCACCACAACTAACTACAAGATCTGACCCTAGACTGCAGGACCTGGAGGGTATTTACTCCCAGGAGAGATCGTTTTTTACAAAATTGAAAATCATTTCCATTTTTTGGAAGTAAAAAGTTTTAAACAATCCCCTCAGCTGATTGAGTAGTTAACGGAGTTCTGTGACCAAAATGTGGCATCTCCTTTTGAAATTGTTTTTATAGAGAAGCCAGCGAAGAGAGCCCCAAGACATTTCTATCATGGTTTCAATGCAGACAGTTAAAAAAAAAAAAGTAATACGGACAACATCCTACCTTAGAAGCTTCTAAAATGTAATAGAATTTCCCTCGGATCTTCTTCTTCTTTTTTTTTTTAAGGTTTATTTATTTTGAGACAGAGAGAGAGAGAGAGCGAGAGAGCACACTCATGAGGAGCAGAGAGAGAGAGAAAGAGAGGGAGAGAGAGAGAGAAAATCTCAAGCAGGCCCCATGCTGTCAGCGTAGGGTCCAACATGGGGCTCAACCCCATGAATTATGAAGTCATGACCTGAGCCGAAACCAAGAGTTGGACACTTAACTGACTGAGCCACCCAGGCGCCCCTCCCTGGGATCTTCTTTAAAGACCAATAATGGGCATGGTCTGTAGAATCTCTTAGGCCTGGAACAAGTATGATTAGGGACAGAAATATTGACCACATAAAATAACCTATTCTCGTCACAACTGATTGCCTATAGTTTCCAAATACTGCACTTGTAGTGGCAAAATTCTCGTTTGAAAGGAAAGCTTGGTAAAAGCTCAGTATCTAAAATTGGTAAGACAGAAGCTGCTGTAGTTGAAGCATGGTGGTGTTCCGGAGCCCAGCTTTGTCTCCCCATCACCCAGCTGTGCTCCTGACCACGCTTCAAAAATACCTACTGTGAAGTTTTTTATGTATTCAACTGTCTGTCAATGGACCTATTATACTGAATAATGCTACGTGGTTTGAAATGCAATGAAAATATTGAAAAATTCCCATTAATGTAGCACATGGAGAGAAGAGCACTGGCCACATGGGTACGGAGGCATTCTGGAGACTCATATACAGGAAGTGATACCATACTTTTTCTTTTCCTTTGATTCATATACAGCTACCAACACTGTTGTTTTAATTTTGATCTTACTGAACACACTGAAATTTTTTCCTGTCTCAAATGGTTAGGCCTGCTGACGGGTCAAGTATTTAGTATGCCTAAATGGAGTGCATGCTTCCTAAAAGTGACTGAATGGACTCTAATTTCCTAACCCAGGCATTTCTGCTACAATGTCATATATGCATTTGGAAAAAAACGTCATATTCTCCGAAATGGCACGATAAAATAACAGAGCCTGTGAGAAAAAATTACATTTGGATAAGACCATTCAAAATGTAACAAAAACACAATAACCCAAATAAAAATAGCAGTATGGGTGAATTACAACGTGCATTTGCAGCCGCATATCCATCACTCCTTATGCAGCCTGACCCTGGATTTTGTGTTTCCTTGTAGAAGAGACAGGACTTAGGGGTCAGTCACATCTCAAAGAGATCAGTTTCATCAAAATTACGAATCTGATCCAGAGTGTAGTCTTCTTTGTCCAAAAATTAAAATTTAACACAAAGGAAAATGTTTCTGCAGTTTCCACATCTTCAGATTCACTAGATAACAGAGTGGAAAATACAGCAGTTCTGGAAACCACTAAACCTAGCCACTATCTGCACACAAGAAAGGTCTTTCTGTCAACGTTTGACTTCTCAAGTTATTATTTTGCCAAGGCTTTTTCTATGATTGTATAAAATCTTGCCCCAATTGCTTCAAGACGTAAATATCCTGGGGAAAGATCATATGAAGCCATGGGACTTGCACATTATATTGACATCATTCCCCCATTTATCAGTCACAGACTAAGTTTGCATCAAAGGAACAGGCACTATAAGAGAATAGGCTATGTCTCCATTCCCATTTTTAAGAGGTAACTCAGAGTTGGTGAGAGCAAATGGATTTTGTCAAGTATCCACTGGGCACGAGGTGCTCTGCTGGGCACTTTACATATATAATTAATATCATCCAATTTTCATGATCATACTAAGAGGTAGGTTTTTATCCCCATTAAAAAAATTTTTTTAATGTTTATTTTATTTTTGAGACAGAGAGAGACACAGCATGAGCAGGGAAGGGGCAGAGAGAGAGGGAGACACGGAATGTGAAGCAGGCTCCAGGCTCTGAGCTGTCAGCACAAAGCCCGACGTGGGGCTCAAACTCATGACCTGAGCCGAAGTCGGATGCTTAACCAACTGAGCCACCCAGATGCCCCTATCCCCATTTTACAGATTAAAAAATTAAGGCTCCTGAAGTAAATACCTCACCCCAGTTATATAGTGTGTTAGAGCCAGAGGGTTTAGATTTCAGTCTCATTGCTATCCAAGTTTCCACTTCTTTTTTTTTTTTTTTTTTTAATATTCACTTATTTATTTTGAGAGAAAGAGAAAGAGAGAGAGAAATCCCAAACACATTCCGTGCTGTCAGTGCAGAGCCCGATGCAGGGCTCTAACCCACGAACTGGGAGATCATGACCTGAGCCAAGATCAAGAGTGGGATGTTTAACCAAATGAGCCACCAAGGTGCCCCCAAGTTTCCGTTCTTTACATTACATTGGTTAGATTTTATATTAAGGTCCTGCCACTTGTGTTACTAACTGAATGGAACTAGTCTCATGCACTGCTAATTATATTTGGCAAGTCATATGTTGTTGGAACAGATTCCCACCCTCCCCCCCAAAATCAGGGGAAAAATGTATTTCACTGAGATGGAGAATAATTGATTCTATTTCATCAGCTTTTATGGTAACTTATATTTCGTCAAATTTTTGTAGGATGTTAGAAATTTATTAAATCACCTTCAATACAATATTTTTCCTTTGATCTTTACAATAATGTGATATAGACCAAGTATAATATACTATTCCCAATCGACAGATAATGGAACAGAGCCTCAGAGAGGCTTACCCCAAGTTAATAATTGGCAGAGCCAGGATCCAGACAATGTTTTCCAGCTCACAAATCATCCTTGTCCTTATAACTGCTGAGGGGACCACCCTTCAGAATTACCTACTGTAGAGTCCTATGCACTGAAATTGTCATTAGAGCTAGTGGACCGAGTTATGCTACGTGATTTGAAATGTGATGCAAACATTGAAAAATAAAGCAAGGAAAGGATGACTTTAGTGTGTTTGTTATTGACGATAATGGTGACTGACAGGATAATGGGTATCAAAAGCCAATACAAATCAACAGCCAAAAAACTGAACGGTGGATTTTAAATGATAGTGCCCTACTTACTTACGAAAGTACTTTTCTAATATTGAGAGTTACTGTAGAATACTAGCCATCATTTTAAGGTAATAGAACCATACTGTGTAATAGGAAAAAGTAATTTAGGAGGCACATCGGGCCCCTCCCCCTGTCAGGGCCTCCCCCCCCTTCTCCCTGATGCCACGCATCCCCTCCCTCTCCCACCCCAGCATTTCCTGGCCAAACCTTTGCCCTTTCAATTGCTCGGGGTAAAACATCTAAATACAAAGCCATTTAATACCATTTTATTGGTGATGCTGGTTTATTGGTGATTAACTCACAAAGCTTGGCAATTTAGGGTGGAGTCTCCCTGGATTTCCTGCCGTCTGCTATGAACCCTGGGGGGTGGGCCAAACTTTTTTTCCAAAGGAGAAGTTTTAAAAAATTCTGGAGCCTAAAGTCAGGGCCCCATGGCCACTCCTGATGGGTCAGAGCCCTGGGGCATGACCCAAAGCATGCACCTGATAGACATGCAGAGTAAGAAAATGTGTGTGGACAAAATCAGGCACCCTTGCTTGACCCATCTGACAAGGAGCAGCAAGATGTGAAGCCCCACGGTCAGTCCCAGGCACAACGGGGTTGAGGCTTTGCATTTTAGTGGAAAATTCTCACATGAGGAATAAAAGGTCAGCCTTGCTCTGGTCACCTGGGTCACTCTCCCCACTGCTCAGCTCCTCGGCCACAAGATAATAAAGGAATGAAGCCCCAACAGGCCACTCTGAAAAGGTGGCCGATGCTGACCACAAAAACAACTATCCTCCTGCACAAAGCAAAGAGCTGGCCATGAGGAGAAGGGAGCAGCTTGCCACTCACGAGCCGAATCCATGGCTTTGGACCCTACTTTATTTTTCTTTTTATCAAATACCCAGATGGCATGTATTCTCTCAGTGAGGAGTATTAGTGGAGGTCTGTGGATCTTGCCGCAGAGAATCTTCTTTTCCTGTTTCTTACTCTCTTACTTTCTCCCAGGGAAAGGGTTTACTTGCATGCTTTTGAGGGAGGATTAAAATAAAATCTTCACCTCTGTAATCCTCCCCGCCTGTTCTCCTGCGTTTAGAGTATCTGCAGAATGAGTGAGTGAGTGAGTGAGTGGCCTTTGGCCAGGTGCCCTCCTAGTCTTCCCTCTTCACTGTGCTCTCTCTTTCTCTCTCCCTGGTATTCCCACTCTCACTCTTTCTTTTACCTCCGGATCTGTAAACTGTACCGGATGACAGCGTCTTGGCTGCTTTCCGATCCTGAATTCGGCTTTCCCAGCAGAAGTGGAATATGCTTACCCTTGACAGCGCTGGTTTTGAGCTGCTGGAATCTTTGGAAAATCATTCTTGCTTCTATGTGCTCTCAGAGGGCTGGGCGGAAGGGCTTGGTTTCCCTCTCTAGGATAAACACCTTGCTCTAAAGAGATTTGCTAGACCCACAGGCCTCTTTTTGTGAGGCGGCTCTGCCCTGTAAAGGGCTCATAGGCCAAGCGCTATTAGAAGGCCCTATCAAGGGTACATTAGTAGTTCAGTTGGTTGAGCAGCCGACTTTAGCTCAGGTCACAATCTCATAGTTCATGAGTTCGAGCCTCACACAGCAGCCTTGCTGCTGTCAGCACAGAGCCCACTTCAGATCCTCTTCCCACCCCCCCACCCCTCCACTGCTCCAACTCTCTCTCTCTCTCTCTCTCTCTCTCTCTCTCTCTCTCTCTCTCTCTCTCAAAAATAAACAGAAACATTTAGAAGGCCCTATTAGGTTGGGTGCACAGGATGGGCACCTCCACCCTCTGTATCAACTTTCTTCTCACGATGGTAGGACTCCTGAAGAATGAAGAACTCGAGGGAGGTTTGCAAAGACTCCCAGGGCCTCAGAGCTGATCAGGGCTTTTGAAATTTGAGCAGGTCCCAATTACTCTACCTGTTCTGGCTGTAGGTCTTTGAAGGCAGTGCTCCCACAAACATTCACTGCCACCCAGGGAACTCAACAAATGATGATGATAATGGGCTTATATTTTCTGTTTTTAAATTTTTTTATGTTTATTTATTTTTGAGAGACACACACAGAGGGTGACTGGGGGAGGTGCAGAGAGAGAGGGAGACACAGAATCCGAAGCGGGATCCGGGTTCTGAGATGTCAGCACACAGCCCGACACAAGGCTTGAACCCACGAACCACAAGATCATGACCTGAGCCGAAGTCAGATGCTTAGCCGACTGAGCCACCCAGGCGCCCAGGCTTATATATTTGTTATTATTTTTTTCTTATTTGTCATGCAGTAAGGTTCTCCTGAATCTGGGTAAATTCCAGCTGTACATCCAAGACCCTCCATGTTGTGTCTTACATTCCATCCTTTATGGTCTGACCACCCACCCATTCAGTGACAGGGGTAGAGTTGGCCTCTTAGGACTTGCATGAGTTTTCTAGGGCTGCCCTAACACAGTACCATAAACTGGGTGGCTTAAAACAACAGAAATTTATTGTCTCACAGTTCTGCAGGCTGGAAGTCTGAAATCAAGGCATCGGCAGGGCCAATCTCCCTCTGAAATCAGTGGGGGAGAATCTTTCCTTGCCTTTTGTAGCTTGTGGTGCTTGTTGGCAATCCTTACCCTTCTGTGGCTTGTAGACTCGTCCCTCCAATCTCGGCCTCCATCATCACATGCCCATCTTTTCCCATGTGTGCATCTGTCTAGAATTCCCCCATCTTATAAGGACATTAATGATTGGTTTTAAGGTCCACCCTCATCCAGTATGACCTCATCTTAACTTAAAAAAAATTTGTTTAAGTTTATTTATTTTGCGAGAGAGAGAGAGAGAGAGAGAGAGAGAGAGAGCACAGAAGTGGGGGAAGTGCAGAGAGAAGGAGAGACAGAATCCCGAGCAGGCTCCAGGCCATCAGTGCAGAGCCTGACGCAGGGCTCAAACTCAGGAACCATGAGATCAAGAGTCTGATGCTTAACCAACTGTGCTACCCAGATGCCCCAACCTCATCTCAACCTGATCACATCTGCAAAGACCCTATTTCCAAATAAGGTCACGTTCACCGGTATGGGGGTTAGGACTCCAATGTATCTTTTTTGGGGGGAAACACAGTTCATGTGATAACAGGGCCCTTCTAGGACTAACATAGCATGATTTTATTGGCCGGTCCTGTTCCCAACACCAGCCAAATCAGCCTGTTCACTACCCAATGAGCACACCAGCTACTTTTTGTCTCTTCAGTTCTGATCAGACTATTATTTCTTTCTGGAAAACCCTTAGCCTCTTAGCCCTTGTAACTTCATCCATTTACCCATCCATCTATCCATTCATTCTATAAACAGCCACTGAGTACCTTTTATGTGCCCCGTTTTACTGCTTAGTTCATATCTAACTCACCTGGGAGTCTACTCCATCCCCCTCTCTCATCTCGGCTGAAAGCCATCTCTTTCCTCTCAGCTTATGGCTCCACACTTTTATTTATTAGGCACTGAATCAGGAAAATAAGCCTATATCTTAGTGAATGATTTACAGGTACTACTGCCAATCAACATATTAAAAATAAGTAAAGTCTATTTCCTTCTCTAACAGAGGTCCTTGCCTCTTGCCAGAAATCAATGATCCTTGATTGATTGGCTCATTGACTTCTTGACTGACTCTCATTGGAACCTCAGTTGAGAAGGTGAAATCTGGCTCGCCATCCGCTGCTGGGAGTGCAATCCTGCATTTCTTCACAGGGCTCTCCAGCCCAGGCCCTGAAGTCGGGCATCTGTACTTTGAAGTCGGGTAAATGCTATACTTTGCACGGTCTTACTTCTGGTTCTTCCTCTCTTCCTCTAACCCCAGAGTTCACAGATTGGATCAAAGCTACCCTGGGCCCACTTGGGCTGCTCGCACAGTCCCTACTCGTTGGTGCTGACTCACCCCTGCTTGCCATTTCTCCCAACACACCCTGTGGCTGTGTCTACGGGAAAGCTGCTTCTCTCTGCTCCGTGCTGAGCACAGTCTCAGCCGACAGCCTCCTCTCCTCCACACTCTGTCCTTGCTGAGGAAGTGGGCCTGTGTCCAGCTTGGGACTGGTCCCCATGAGGCACTGGCCATACTGTCCCCCTAATTCTCTCTTCTCTACCCTTGGGTTTCAGCCCAGAGGTTCCTTCCTCGGGGTCCTGTGATACACCCTTGATACATACTTCCCTATAGCACCTCACAATTGTAATTACATAGCTAATTGCTTAATTAGTTATTTCATGTCCATCTTTTCTGCCAGGAAGGAAATTCAAGGAGCTCAGGAACCGTCTGTTTCGTTAACTGCTGTACTTTGCACAGACTGAGTACTTAAGAAAAATATGTGCTGGCTGGGAGAACAGCTAGTGGAGGCATCGCATGGGCCCACACTCAACCTGCCAGCCCCTCCTCTATGATGACGGACATGATGACAGGCACAAAAGGATGAGGGTTTTGCCTGCTTGGCCCCATACACCAGGCTCAAAGCGGAGAGATGTGCTCCCGAGAAACCTGACTCGTGCCTCACTCCAGTCTCCGGGGGCTCTGAAATCCCATCCCGATCTTGCTCGTGCTAATAATATACTGGCCTTACTAATAATAATTATGCTGAGTCTTTTTCAAAAGGGCATTTCAGTCAGGGCCTGATATCCCTAACTGAGCATCTGGTGACAAAGTGACCCGGGAGAGATATCAGAGCAAGGAGGAGGCGGAACTGCAGGAAGAAGAATTATTTGAGCTGCAGAGCATGGGGTAGAGTGGCATTTGAATTATTCCTCCTTCAGCTTAATTAATGCTACAGAAGAATTTCCAGGGGACCAGGACTCAGTTTTATTCTGGCTGCAATTAAAGGGTCTCCCCTCTTTTCCTTGCTTGTCTTCATTCCTCTCTACTTTCCATCCACCCAAGAGATAGCCTGTTACCCAAGCTCGGTGATTGAAAGAAGAGTGAGGAATCATAATTGGAAAACGGCCTCGTGAGGAAAGCTGTGGATCAGATAGGGAGAAGAAGTAGGATTTAAATGTAAAAATGCCCGGAACTGTGGGCAGAAGCAGAGCTGGACCTGGGGTTATCAGACAGAAAGCCAACAAACCTTCCTCTTTCTTTTATTTTCTCTTTTCTTTTCTTTTCTTTTCTCTTTTCTTTTCATGTTTGTTTACTTTTGAGAAGGGGGGAGGGGCAGAGAGAGAAGGAGACACAGAATCCGAAGGAGGCTCCAGGCCCCGGGCTGTCAAAGTCTGAGGCGGGGCTCGAACCCAGGGACTGCGAGATGGTGACCTGAGCCGAGGTCGAGGTCGGAAGCTCAGCCAAAGGAGCTGCCCAGGCATCCCAACCCTCCTCTTTCCCAGCCTGCACTGAAACCTGTCAGGCAGAGGTTCTCCTACTGAGCAAAAGCATGGAGTTGGAGCTGCAAAGTACAGACAGGGGGCTTTCTCCCAAAGCCCTGAAGGATTATCTCCGGGATAATTTTCTGCTTTCTTTGCACCTTTTACGTATTAAGTCCATTATAGGAAAAAAAAAAATCTAAATCAGTACTATAGCATTGAACCCACTTCTCGGCGGTAATGAAAAGAATTCGCCCAGTTATCACCCTGCACCAGTTTAGGTTTCTGTCTGCCTCTGGGGAGTTCAGGGTGTGTGTGCATTTCTCTGTGTGTCTCTGACTATGCTTTGGGCACTGAATGTGTATACTGTACTACCTATGTGTGAGTGTATGCACGTGTGCATGTGTGTGCGCACCCACATATGCCCTCTGTGTGTGTTGCTGATGAGAGCTGCTCACCGCAGGCTTTAGGAAAATTCCCAGAGTCTTCCACTCCTATCACAGGGTCACTTAGCCAGTCAGTCCCCCAGGAGGGCTGTGAATGGCATTGCTGGCCCCTGGTGGAGCAGCCAGTCTAGGCAGCCTGGACAGGGAGATGCCTGCGCTCCCAGCTCTGCCCTGGGTCCCCTGCCGTTTCAGGGGATAGTGAGGCAGGCCCACCACTCTTGTGGGGTATGGCAAAGAGAAGGGGGTCTCAAGCTGTGTGCAGCACCCACTTCTGTGCAGGTTGGTCTCAGAGCCTGGCGTGAGGCAGAGAGAGGGCCCTAAGGCTGAGGCTTTGGCCCCCTCAATCTTTTCTCTGTGGATTCCCTCTTTGAAAGACGCCCAAAACCAGTTCCCTAGAGAGAAAGGAATTCTTTGTCCCAGACATGGGTGACCCCCTCAGGTGTCCTGAGCTATTATCTTCCTTCCTTTTTTTTTTTTTTTTAATGTTTATTTTATTTTTGAGACAGAGAGAGAGCGAGAGCATGAACAGGGGAGGGTCAGAGAAAGAGGGAGACACACAATCTGAAACAGACTCCAGGCTCTGACTGTCAGCACAGAGCCCGACGCGGGGCTCGAACCCACAGACCCCGAGATCATGACCTGAGCCGAAGTCGGACGCTTAACCGACTGAGCCACCCAGGCGCCCCTTATCTTCCTTCCTTCAGCACTGATTTACTTATAAAAGATAGGGGCCAAAAAAACACAACGCAAGAAAACCCTCTCTCGGTTCAACGCCAGTGTCCAGGCAGCCGCTTCACCGGTAACTGTGACAATGAATATGACCTAGGTGTTAATTTATAGGATTTTTATTCTACGGAACGGAAGAATCTCCAGACTGAGGGTAAACATAGATGCCTTTAATCCTCTTTTATAAAGAGTATTATTTTTTAACTCTTTAATGCCAACCACAGGATCTCTAGGGCTGATTAATGTCTCTTGTTTTGTGTTTCGTCCAAAGCAGCTGATGGAAGGGAGAGGGGTTCAGACTCTGGGAACTGGGTTCTTATGGGAGCCAAATGGCAGCATCAGCGTGAGGGTCTGGAGCCCGGGAAGCAGGTGCTGGTGTGCGGTCTGTGGTGGGGACCTCTGCCGGTACCATGCCGTCCTAGCCTCCTCGGACAAAGGTCCGGGCCGAAGGCACAGGGGCTGCAGACCACGTGCCCAGGTGTGGCCCTGGGGCCTTCACAGCCCCCCTGGGGTTGGGGAGGGAAGAAGAGTTCCAAGATGATGGAAAATGCATTTCCTTTTCCAGTCTGACAGCATGAGGACTCTGTCAGACTTGCTTTGCTTTTTGAAAAATAATTGACATTTCTTGCAATGCAAGTGTGTGAAGTAACATATGCTCCCTAAAACAGTCTCAGGGCCGTGGATCCCCAAGTGTGGTACCAGAGTAGGGCTATCAGCATCATCTGGGTACTTGTGTGACGGTGCTTCCCGGGCCCCGACCTCGGACCTACAGATCTGAAACTCAGGGGGCGGGGCCCCAAAATCCGTGCTTTAACAAGCTCTCTGGGGATTTGGGTGCACAGCGAAGTGTGAACACAGCCGTTGCAGTGGACACAGTAACTCAGCTGCCTTTTCTCCTGCTCTCTCCTGAGAATTTTTCTTCAAAATCCTTCCACGGTGATCCTATCAAAAGGACCCTTAATTGTCTTTTGTGACTATCATCTTTTCCTGAGATGCTTGGAGGCTCTCTGCTTTATTGTTTTCTGTTTTTGAGTGACTGGGATTAGGGAACGTTAGAGGCTTTTTTTTTTTTTTCCACCAGTTATCCTTGAGAATGTACATCCGTGTGTGTCTTCCATGGGGGATGGGCTCTGAGAGCATGGAAGGCACTCACGGCAGCACCCACAACAGTCACATAAGCCATGACCAGGGCAGGACCTGTACCGGGGGTAGTTTCTAGTTTCTGTCACATGGGGTCTTACGAATCTCATAAATTCTCACAAATCCCATTTTATGGATGGGAAGACCTAAGGTCAAATTTACCTCTGTGAATAGTTTGAATCCAAGTCCTGCATTCTTCCTGTCATATCAAAGAACTATTCTGCCATACCAGACAGCAAGAAAGTTCTAGAGAGGGTTTGCCGCTTTCCCAGCTGATGCTGCTGAATGAAGACAGGGCTTAAACAGGAAGCGTGATATCGTGGAACAAAGGTAAAATCTTCTGTGAAAGCAAAGGCCCTACAGATCTCAGCACAGAACTGATTGTGGCTGGAGCAGACACTGTCCCCCAGAAACACAGTGAGGATGGAGGCTGCAGCCTGGACAGTAATCCATGGGAATAACGGGGGAGGATGAGACAAGGGTATTGCCTCCACTGTGACCCAGGATGACTGGAATTCATCGCAGAGGAACAAGGGCTCTGCAGAACACGTGTGGGGTGGGCCTTATTTCCCCCAGCAGGTTCAGGATGAGCCTGGTGCTCACAGGGATCGCCCCCCAGGAGAGACTGTCCCTTGTCCCATGGTGAGGATAGGCCTCCAAGCCTGGGGCCCAGAGCAGTGCAGGAGGTGAGTCTGAGACAGATGGGGCAGATTCTAGAGGAAGTGGAAGCTGGTCCAGGCAGTCAGGGTGGGAAGGGAGGGGCAGCACCAGGCAGAACAGCACATAAGGAAGACCTGACAAAGGGAAAACCATCATGGAAGGACAAGGGTGCAGCTGGCAAGCTGAGAAGATGGCTTCTGCCTCCTGCCATGATGGGCAGATGCCCAAGGAACAGCTCTGTTTGAGGTTCACAGGGCAGAGGGGACAGAGAATGCCAGCGGACATTAGACGAGAGAAAGCAAGGAGAAGGAGGGATCAGCGAGCTTGGAAGGCAGAAAGCATCAGAAGCTGCAGAAACACAGGGTGTGGGAGGAGCAGGGGCCTGAGACAAGAGGAAGGAGCAGCAGGAGGAGCAAAGGGGAAGGGGCTGAGGGAGATCAGAGGCGCCTTGAAGATGGAGCTCAGTTCATGATGAAACAGGGAGGCCTGCAGGGAGCAGGGCCTAAGGAAGGCACAGAGCAAGGCTAGAGACTTCTCAGAGAGACAGCCTGGGGCTCTGAAGGATGGGAGAGTTGACACTACTTTGGCAGAAGAAACCTGGTGGAATACTAAGACGGGGAGATTTCACTCACAAAGGGACTGGATGGGGCCTTTTCCTACTGATGAGAAGAGAAAGCAAGCCAACTGGAGTAGGGTTTTTGACTTAACCAACAGAAGGCCACCATGAAGAGATTTGTGGGATTCTCTTGGGGCTGTGTCCACCAACGTGAGCTGATAAAGGGTGAATATCAGGTTTGTGAATGTGCATGTGGGCCCCAAATGCAAACAGTTGATCAAAGATGTGGCACCTTTCCTGGTACGTATGTGCTATTTTTCTTCTTGGTAACAGAAGACAGGACCAGTCATAATCAGAATGTGACCTGTGAAGTCAAACATGCTTGTGTCCTCCCAAGATGTATATTTTGAAGACCTTAACCCCCAATGGGATGGTATGTGGAGGTAGGGCCTTGGAGAGGTAATTAGGTTTAGATGAGGTCATGAGGGTGGGACCCCGTGACAAGATCAGCGTCCTTATAGGAAGAGGAAGGGAGACCAGAACTCTTGCTCTCTCTACCATGTGAGGATACAGGGAGAATGTGACCATCTGCAAGCCAGTAAGAGCACTCTCACCAGGAACCAAATCTGCCAAGACCTTGATTTTGGACTTCCTAGCCTCCAGAAGAAATGTGCAAAATCAGTGTCTGTTGTTCAAACCACCTAGGCTATAGTATTTTGTGATGGCTGCCCACACAAGCTAAGAAATTGGGAATGTTAATTTGAATACCTGTAAATCATACAGGTGTTAGAGCCCAGGCCAGCTCATAGATCTGTCCCTCTTAAAGGGTGGGAATTTTACCAGCAGTTAAGAACTCCTTAGGTTAGTGGGTTTATTCCAACCATAAGAAAGCACAAAGGAACACATTCTATCTGTTCATTATTCCAGAAGCCTGGTGGGAAGGAAATGATCCTGGGGCTAGAAATAGCAATTTAGAGGAGGAAGACCTGGGGAAAAGTATGGTGGAGAATTAAGACAGAATGAGACATGAAAGCTGAGGGCCAAATAGGGAAAACTAGAAAACTTTAATAGCTATTAATGAGGTCTTCACTTATAAAGTAAAACAAGATGTCTTGAAAGATGATGATATTAAAAAGGTCTTGAAAGAACGGCATGAAATGGGGGAACTAAGATGGAGTATGATACGGACTATAAAGACGGAGTATAGCAGTCTTAAGGACTGTTTCATGGAACAGGGGTAACAAGGGGAAGGTTCTACTTTTGGTGTGAGGGGTATGCTTCTAATAAACAGAATCTCCAGTGAGTAACAACAAAATAGAAGAGAAAAGGAAAAGAAGTAAGATAACAGAAAACTGTTTGAGCATTCCAGAAACTGAATAGCACAAGGTGAGTTTCACCTTTTGCAATTTTGCTCTGAGGAAAGTGTGCCCTGTGGCTAAAACTCCAGCTGAAAATCCCACCCCCTTGTGGCTGCAGGAACCAAGGGAAGGAGCCCAGAATAATCAGGATTGCTAGAGAGTTGGGGTTTGCAGGGACTCCCTGGAAACAAGAGAGCCAGGGAGAGAGAATCCCAAATTCTGGATATGAACTTTTCCCGATTCTCTGGCTGACCCCTGAATCATGCATTTATGAGACAGACTGAAAACCACAGGAAATGAAATCTGAGCTGTTTCTCCCTGCAGACTTGACAGTTTGCACGTTGAGTCTAACTGAGTTAACTTCCTGTTAAATCGGAAACATTGACACTTTTTGGATCAATGTCATAGCACCTACAAGCTCTACATTGTAACATTCATAATGTATATAATCCCAAACTACCATTCAGACAAAGACTCAGGGAAATGTGACCCCTTTTCATGGGAAAGGATGCCAACCTCAGGATGACCTGGGATTTTTTTTTTAAGTTTATTTATTTATTTTGAGAGAGAGACAGACATGGAGAGAGACAGCAGAAGAGGCGTAGAGAGGGAGAGAGAGAATCTCAAACAGGCTCCGCACCGTTAGTGTGGAGGCTGATGCGGGGTTTGAACTCACAAACCGTGAGATCATGACCTGAGCCGAAACCTGGAGTTGGACGCTGACCCGACTGAGCCACCCAGGCGCCCCAGGATGACCTCAGCTTTAAAGCAGCTATTATAGCTATGCTCAGTGAGATAAAGAAAGGTATGCTTATGATGTATAAAAATATAAAGCGCCCCAGTTGATAACTGGAAATTATAAAAGAAAGATTAATAAGAAATTGTAAAGTTAAAAAAGACAACATGAGAAAAAAATCACTAGAGGAACTTTCTGTTAGCAAAATGGAAACGGTAAATCAAAGAATCAATGAACTTAAAGACAGTTATAAGGAAGAGAGGAAAAATTGGGGAAAATAACGAGCAGAGCCTCAAGAACCTGTGGAACGATTTCACACGTTCTACATACAGGTAATTGTATTGTAGGTGGTGTCATTGCTTTGAGACACTCTCAACCTGTAGTTTTTCCCCTACCTCTTTATATATTAAAAAAACCCAAGTTCACACCAATACTTTCAATTCCAATTCAATACCACATAATTCATTTTAGTTTTGTTTTCCATATTTGTACCTCCTTTTCCAATAGCTCCCATTGTCTCCAATATATTTCCTCATCTCCTTACAAATAGCTAATTTCCCAACCTTTCTTGGCTGCTGGCTCTCCCCCACATGGATCTAGATATCTAGTAGGG
Source organism: Panthera pardus (assembly GCF_024362965.1). Taxonomy (NCBI): domain Eukaryota; kingdom Metazoa; phylum Chordata; class Mammalia; order Carnivora; family Felidae; genus Panthera; species Panthera pardus. Next base: position 126,739,119 of record NW_026526721.1, read on the forward strand.
ATGCCTCCCTTGCCTGAGACATCTACCTTGATTGGGTCTGCCAAGTAGCTTTTTGGTGAAAGATAAAAGAAAGCCAATAAAGTGTTTTGTTTCATTCTGAAAGAAGGTAAGAGAAGAGTTTGGAAGGGAAAGACAAGAGAAAAGCCAGTTATTTTTCTAAAATGCAAATTCATCACCTTTGGATCATGTGTATCCATCTATGTGTGCACACACATACACACACACACATACACAGCCCTGGAATGACTTCCCATTGCTCTAAGGCCTTGAATTCTATCACAAGGGTCCAGAGGCTGCTGCTGACCTCCCTGGCCACTTTCCTCCTCTTTTCCCAAATTCCCAGCATAGGGGTCCTCTATGAGCTCCTTTAATGTTCCATTTTCTCTCTTGCCACAGGGCCTTTGTATGTGCTATTTATGTCTCTCAGTGTTCTAACCTCCCCTTTCATTTGGGTGACTTATTCTTCAAATCCCTGCTGAAGCACCATCTCCTCTTCTGGAAGCCCTCCTTAATCCCCCTAGATATGGTCAGATTATATTGTTATTTATTGTTTTATTCATGTTCTTACAGAACACAATGGCTTTTTTCTCCACTGGTCATTATGCACTTATATCTGTGTCTGACTAATGTTACCTTTCCTCATCAAACTGTGAGTGATGTGAGTAACAATAACAATGTCTCTTTTTGATCTTGATAGTGTCCCTGGCCTGTGACCAGTACTGACACATAGCAGCTGCTCAATACATACTGTCCATGTGAATAAATTCTTTGTAATTTTAGAACCACAAGTTGTTAATCAACAAACATGTTATCTGTCTATTTTTAAAATATTTATTTTTGAGAGAGAGAGAGACAGAGCACGAGTTTGGGAGGGGCAGAGAGAGAGGGAGACACAGAATCTGAAGCAGGCTCCAGGCTCTGAGCTGTCAGCACAGAGCCCGATGCAGGGCTTGAACTCAAAAACTATGAGATCTTGACCTGAGCCAAAGTCAGACACTTAACTGACCGAGCCACCCAGGTGCCCCATGTCTATTTCAATTAAAAGGAAAAGAATGGAGAAATGATATGATAAATATAGTGAGACAGAGGAACATAACAATTGGTGAGGGATCCTGAAAGCTCTTAGATCTAGGAGTTTATACGTTTTATCAGTTAGAAGAACAACAAAACCACAACGAATGGTCTAACTAATGTATACAAGAACATCATGTGGGGAATCCTTTACCTAAAAAAAATTTAATGTAAAGCATAAATGTTTGGTTCACATCATTATTTGGTGATTCACAGTCATTAAACTGTTAGTCCTTTCAAAGGCAGAATAAAGTTCCATTCAAAATCCAAATGTGAGTATTTATGCATGTTTTGGAACTAGAAAAAGTGATTTCAAATATACCTGAAAGAAAAGATATTTGATAACAGTCAACAAAGTGTTTTTTTTTTAAGGAAGAATAAAGGATAACCTCACCCAAAGAGGAGAACTTTTGCTAAAGTTATTATAATCCAAACAATACGGATAGTAAAACTTGTGCTAAAGTTGTTACAATCAGAACAATATGGTTGGGCATAGAATAAGTAAATAAGTTGATGGAGCAGAATTGAGAATCAAAACATGGTTCATATATGCAACTTAATATATGACAGGATGACAAGTGATCAATAAAATATGGATAATATATTTAACACATGGTATTGTTAAATGATCTATTCACTTGCATGAAAACAGGGTAAAAAAATATATATCCTAATACATACTCAAAAACAATTCTGAAGGGCACCTGGGTGGCTCAGTCAGTTAAGCATCTGACTTTGGCTCAGGTCATGACCTCACAGTTTGTGAGTTCGAGCCCCGCATTGGGCTCTGCACTGACAGCTCAGAGCCTGGAGCCTGCTTTGGATTCTGTGTGTCCCTCTCTCCCTGCCCCTACCCTGCTCAGGCTTGGTCTCTTTCTGTCTCTCAAAAAAAAAAAAGTTACAAAAATTTAAAAAATTTTTTAAAAAGTTTGAGAATAGCCCTTGTGTCCACCAACAAAAGAACGGATATATAAGCAATGAAATACTACAATAAATGGGAACAAAGTATTGCTGCACACAACAGCATGAATGAATCTCACAGACACAAAGAGCATAGACTGTAATTCCAATCATGTGAAGTTCTAGAACAGGCACAACAAATCTATGGTTGAAAAAATAATCAGAACAGTGGTTGCCCCTGGGTGTAGGGTAGGGGTGACAACTGACTGGGGAGGGGTATGAGGGCACTTCCCAGTGTGATGGCCATGTTCTGTATCTTGACAGGAGTTTGGGATATACAGGTGTATGGATTTGTTCAAACTCTATACATGTACACTTAAGAATCATTTCTTACCAAAATCTCTGGGATGAAGCAAAAGTGGTTCTAAGAGGGAAGTTCATAGCACTGCAGGCCTCGCTTAAGAAACCAGAGAAATCTCAAATAACAATTTAACATTACACTTAAAGGGAACAGAAAAAGAAGAACAGGTGAAGCCCAGAGCTAGTAGAAGGAAGGAAATAATAAATACCAGAGCATAAATAAATGAGAGAGAGATTAAAAAGACAATAGAAAATATCAATGAAACTAAGAGCTGGTTCTTCAAAAGGATAAACACAATTGAGACATCTTTAGCTAGACTCAGCATGAAAAACGGGGAAAGGACTCAAATGAAATCAGAAACAAAAGAGGAGGCGAAGTTATAACTGATACCTCAGAAAACCAAAAGTCTTAAGCAAGCGTTATGAATAATTATATGCCAACAAAGTGGACAACCTAGAAGAAATAAATAAACATTTTACTGTCTTCTGAGACTGAATCATGGTGAATAGCCCGATTACTAGGAGATTGTATCAGTAATCAAAAACTTCCCAACAAATATTAGGGCAGGACCAGACAGTTTCACTGGTGAGTTCTACCATTCAAAGAATATGTAATACCTATACTTCTCAAACTCTTTCGAAAAAACTTCAGGAAACACTTCTAAACTCATTTTATGAGGCTGGAATTATCCTTATACCAAAACCAGACAAAGACAATATAAAAAAAGACAATTACAAGTCAATATTCCTGATGAATTTTGATACAAAAATCCTCAATAAAACATTAGCTAACCAAATTCGATGATACATTGAAAGGATCATACACTATGGTCAAGTGGGATTTATTCCAGAGATGCAAGGATGGTTCAACATCCACAAGTCAATCAACATCACACACAGCATTAACAAAATGAGAGATAAAAATCATATGATCATCTCAGTAGATACAGAAAAAGCATTTGATACAATTCATTCATTTATGATGAAAACCCTCAAGGAAGTGGGTATAGAGGGAACATATCTCACCATAATAAAAGCCTCATATGACAAGCAATGGTTAATATCATACTCAATGGTGAAAAGCTGAAAGCTTTCCTTCTAAGATCTGGATAAAGACGGGATGCTCACTCTCCCCATTTTTATTCAACACAGTATTGGAAGGCCTAGCCAGAGGAATTAGGCAAGAAAAAGAAATAAGAGGCATCCAAACTGGAAAGGAAGAAGTAAAACTGTATTTGCAGATGACATGATCCTATATATAGAAAACTCTAAATCCTCCAACAAAAAAACTGTTAGAACTAATAAATGAATTCAGTAAAGTTGCAAGATACAAAATTAATATACAAAAATATGTTTCATTTTAACACACTAATAACAAACTGTTAGAGAAATCAAGAAAACAATCCCATTTACAACTGCATTAAAAAGAATAAAATACTTAGGAAAAAATTTAACCATGGATGTGAAAGACCTGTATGTACATTGAAAACTATAAGACTGATGAAGAAACTGAAGAAGATACAAATAAATGGAAAGCTATTCCATGTTCATGGATTAGAAGAACTAATATTGTTAAAATGTCCATACCACCCAAAGCAATCTATAGATTCAGTGCAATCTTTATAAAAATTCTAATGGCATTTTTTACAGAACTAGAACATATTATTCTCAAATTTACATAGAACCACAAAGAAAACTCAAATAGCTAAAAAATCTTGAGAAAAAAGAACAAAGTCAGAGGTATCATAGTCCTTGATTTCCAACTATTCTGTAAAGCTACAGTAATCAAAACAGTATGGTATTGGCAAGAAAACAAAAACAGAAACAGAATAGAGAACTCAGAAATAAACCCATGCGTACCTGGTAATTAATTTATAACAAAGGAGCAAAGAGTACACAATGAGGAAACGACAATCTCTTCAATAAAGGGTGTTGGACAGCCACATGCAAAAGAATGAAACTGAACCACCATCTTATACCATATACAAAAATCAGCTCAAAATGGATTAAAGACTTGAACGTTAGACCTAAAACCACAGAACTCCTAGAAGAACACAGGTGGCAAGCTCCTTGACCTTAATCTTAGCAATGTTTTATATTGGATTTGGCTTCAAAGGCAAGGGAAACAAAAACAGAAATAAACTAATGGGACCACATCAAACCAAAAAGCATCTGAACATCAAAAGACGCCATCAACAAAATGAAAAGGCAGGTTACTGAATGGGAGAAGATATTTGCAAATAAATGTATCCAATAAGAAGTTAATATCTAAATAGACAAAGAAATCATGTAACTCAGCATCAACAACAAACAACCTGATTACAAAATGGGTGAAGGATCTGACTAGACATTTTTCCAAAGACATACAGATGGCCAAGAGGTACATGAAATCTGGAAATGCATCAACAGAATAGGATGGAGTGAAGAATGGACAGAGGGACAGCTCAGATGGATGGTTATATAATAAATCATACAGAGCAAGATATTCATTCTAAAACCTAGATGGTGGGTAATGGCTAGCCTCTGTAAATTCTATCAAGCTCTCTGTATGCTTGAAAATTTTCCAAAATGAAATCTTGGGAAAAATAAATAAATTTCAGGTGTGCTTAGTATTTAAATATAGAGCAAAACCCCCAATAAGATAGTACAGGAAACTTTAAAAAGCACTTATAACCCTGGAGTGAAGAGAGATTTTTAAATAAACCAAAAAAACCGGGGTGCCTGGGTGGCTCAGTCGGTTGAGCGTCCGACTTCGGCTCAGGTCATGATCTTGTGGTTCATGAGTTCGAATCCCACATCAGGCTCTGTGCTGACAGCTCAGAGCCTGGAGTCTGCTTCGGATTTTGTGTCTCCCTCTCTCTCTGCCCCTTTCCCGCTCATGCTCCTGTCTCTCTCTGTCTCTCAAAAATGAATAAACGTTAAAAACATTTTAAATACCCCGATGTTTATAGCAGCACTTTCAACAATAGCCAAATTATGGAAAGAGCCTAAATGTTCACCAACTGATGAATGGATAAAGAAATCCATTGTGGTTTATATACACAATGGAATATTACGTGGCAATGAGAAAGAATGAAATATGGCCTTTTGTAGCAAAGTGGATGGAACTGGAGAGTGTTAATGCTAAGTGAAATAAGTCATACAGAGAAAGACAGATACCATATGTTTTCACTCTTATGTGGATCCTGAGAAACTTACCAGAAGACCATGGGGGAGGGGAAGAAAAAAAAAGAGGTTAGAGAGGGAGAGAGCCAAAGAGACTTAAAAACTGAGAACAAAGTGAGGGCTGATGAGGGGTGGGAGGGCAGGGAGGTGGGTGATGGGTATTGAGGAGGGCACCTGTTGGGATGAGCACTGGGTGTTGTATGGAAACCAATTTGAAAATAAATTTCATATTTAAAAAATTTTTTAAATAAATAAGTAAATAAACAAACAAAAAAACCCCAAGAAAACATAGAGAGAACAGATGCGTATTTTTGACCAGAAGAATATTAACCGCTTTTGGAAGCCAAAGGATATCATAAACAGTATCAAAAGAACAAGAGATGTGGTAAGGGGAACTAACTGTATCATACATGGAGACAAAGGGTTAACACCCTAATATAAAAAGGCTTCCTATAAATTTCTAAGAAACCAGCATACAACCCAATAGAAAAACAGGTAAAGGCATGTACATATAATAAACAGCAGCTGAAACGTGAATCCCAGTAACTGTGCGAGAAGACAGTAAAGGAGTATCTCCAGCAGTCAGGTGAAAAGGCAGACCAAAACAAAAGGAAGTAATGCTTTTCATCTTTGGATTGGCAAATTGGTAAAGACCGATTGCCTTCAGTGCTGGTAAGGATGTTGGAAGGTGGGCACCATACGTTCCTAGTGGAGCGTAAATATTCACAAACTTGTAGAAAAGCAGCTTGGCAGGAAGAATGCCCCTGAGACAAGCACAGCAGAACAATAGGCACAGTATGATCCCACTGTTATAAAATAAAAATCTTCAAATTTTGGAGCAATGAGAAAAGTGTGAAAAGAGACATGCCCAACTATTAAAACTGACGCCTAAGGACAGGGGTTGGTACACTATGGCCTGAACACCAAATCTGTCAGGTCACCTGGATTCTTATAGCCCATGAGCTAAGAATGGTATTTATACCCTTTTAAAGTGTTACCTAATTATCTACACAATATCCTCTATGTTGCCTCTTAGCCAACAAAGCCTAACATACTTATTATATGGCCTTTAAGGAAAAGTTTACTGACTCTTGCTTCAGGGGGGATTGTGGTTTCTTGGTTGTCTTTTTCCCCCCTTACTTCTCTGTATTGTTCTTATTTTTATAATAACATCCTGGGAGTGAAGAAACCAGGGAGACCAGTTAGGAAGCTACCAGAAGGGACCAGGTGAAAGAGAATGGTGCTTTGGAATAGGATGGGGGCTGCAGAGATGGAAAGAAAGAGGCAGATTTTATTTGAACCTATGGGAGTTGCCAAGGGATTGGACATGGATGGTGAGGCAGAGAGAAATCAAGGGTGACTCGCAGGTTTCAGTCATTCGTTGAATTGGTGGAACCACTAAGCTGGAGAAATTGGGGAGGAAAATGGAGGAGAAAGCTCTGCTTTGGACCTGTAACGGTTGGGACTAGAACTGTGAGAACCAGATGACTGGATGGAGGTGATGAGAGCTGCCTTGACTGTGGAGGGGGAAGCTGATTGGGAATACCAATGTGAGAGTACTCATCATGTACACGGCACTTAGAGCTGTCTGGAAGCACGGGAGAGGGAGAAGAGGAGGGGACCAAGGGTCTGCCTGGTGACACAGTACCCAGACCCACCGGCGCCTACTTCTGCTGATGGACGTCTCTGACACTACTCTCCAACTGCCTGGATTCCTCCAAATCACCTCTTCCAAGGTGTCCTTTTCCCACTGGCCAAGAACACCATCCATGGTTTCAGAGTAGACACCCTGACCCTTCCTTACAGCCTATGCCCAAATGCTTACCTGGACAACGAGGACAAGCAGCTGCTATTGTTTCTCCATCTAGCACCTGCCTCCCCCAGTGGGAGATAAGTTCAAGTGCCAGTCACTTCCAGTGTGCCCTGCCATGGGTCCCCGGCCCAGCCATGTGCAGCCACTTTTTATTCATGCCATGCTTTTACCTGAGAACACTAAGAAGGACTCACCAAGGAGCTGGTGTAGGTGGGGTCTGAGGTGTCATCCTGGAGGTAGCGGGAAAGGCCAAAGTCAGACACCTTGCATACCAGGTTACTGTTGACCAGGATGTTCCTAGCAGCCAGGTCCCGATGCACGTAGTTCATCTCAGCCAGGTACTTCATGCCTGCGGCAATGCCCCTGAGCATCCCTACCAGCTGGATCACCGTGAACTGCCCATCATTTTGCTGTAACAAGACATAAAGGGCATTGGGATCAAGATGGGCTTCAGTGGTTAAACAGAAGCCACAGGACCACGGTCCTGCTGCTTGTCAGCCTCTGTCTGTGACTGGCCATGCTGCTCACTGTGTCCTTCTCCCTCCCCCCTCTCCCCCATCCCTCTCCTTGAATGCTCTGCTCTCTCCTTGCCAACCCTGTTGATTCTATCTCCAAAATACATCTCAAAGCCATTCACGCCTCTCCATCTCTACTGCCTCCATTCTAACCAAGTCACCATCATCCATCACCTGTAACAGCCTCCCCACACCTGCCTTTCCCCAATCCATTCTCTACACAGCAGCTACAGCCAGTTTTGCAAGACATAAATCAGGCCATGCCACTCCCTGGCTTCAAGCTCTATAACAGCTTCCCATTCAATGTATTAGGGAAAAGCTCCAAACTCCTCCTCATGGTCCACGGGACCCCAGGGGATCAGCCACCACCTCACCTGCCAGCCACAGTGACTGGTGACCTCTCAGTCCTTTCCCAAGCCAAGGTCTTCCTTCCTTATGGCCCCTACACCTGCCGTCCCCTCTGCTCTTCCTCACAATCAACACTTACCTGCCCTTAAGGTCTCCACTAAGTGTCCCTTTTTCAGAGAGAATGTCTCTATAACTACTCCCCTCCTCCAAATATGATTAGCACTTTCTTACTATCTTCTCATCTTTTATGAATGCTCTTATTTTTCTTCTTAGCATATCACAAGTTTTAGGTGTGTATGTGTAACACCTATCCATCTGCCTCTGCTGCTTGGCTCTCTGAAGACAAGACCCTCTCTCCTGTGGTTACCATTGCACTCCCAGTGCTAAGAACTTTAAATAGAAAAAGCTCAATAAACATGTGCTCCATTAGTGACTACTACATCTCTCCCTGTTTCCAGAATTAAATGCTTAAGGTATCTTCCTTGGGTCCTACCAGAGCTGTCAACCTTGACATTGGGATAGCCATATGCACCTCAAAGGGATTAGTGGCAGGAGAAACACACACACAACGTATGGCATTGGCCCTCTTAGCGAATGGGAGCCAAGCTGCAGTGCTGCCCCTCTCCAGTCACCGGTGGGCTCACTGTTTCCTGGGTGGATGCTCTCCTTCAAGGTTTGGTGACAGACCTCAGTGAATGTATCAACCTTCCTCCTGCTTCCCCAAAGCCCTTGGGTCTTGGCTTCTGCACACACTGGTTACATCAGCGGATCCCGTGCTTTGCTGCCAATAACACATTTTCTCTTCTAGTCCCGCCCCAGCTGCTCCGCCGAAGAACGATAAGTAGTATTCTGTTAAGTAGAGCTTGGCCCAGGCATTGAGAGGCTTTGACTAGGGGAGAGGTGAGAGGAGGTAGAACACCCTGGGTCTAGTCTAAGTTACTGCTGGACACAGACCCTGGGCAAAGCAGCCACTCCCCAGCTCCCTCCTGTGAAACAGCACACAAAAACGTGCACAGCTCCCATTTACTGAGCACCTACTGCATGTGAGGTGATATACAACACAGTCACATGCACTACCTCACTTAAGTGTGTGTGAGACACAGCATCTATGCATGCACTCCTACAAAAGCATTTTCCATGCAAAAATAAATATGGAAAAACAAAACAGCCATTGAAAAACTACCCTGTGTATTAGAGAAAACCCCACCAATCAAATAGTCTAACCATGATAGTGTGAATGTTGAAGACTTCCTTCTGCAAGACTGCAAGCCCAGGTCTGTGTTCTAGGGCTACGCCCCTTGATCAATCAGAGTGAGCAAACTGACGCTCCCTCCACACCTTCCTGAGATGCCTCCCAGAAGAGAACCCCCAAACACACTGGGATTGACACACCCCAAGCTCCAGGCTGTTTCTAACTCAAACCTTAACCACCTCCCACCCTGCCTGGAATGCTTTCCCTGCAATATTTTCTTCTAACCAACTCCAAAAGGAAGTGCAGATCTGCTTTTTGGAAACCCTGACTGTTGTTCAGCACATGGTGCCCATCTGTGAGAGCTGGATGTGCTGTGAGTGATACGAATCCTCCTCCTTGCTAATGAACTTCAATCAACACCTCCTCGAGAAGTTAGCCAGGCTTTTGCGAACACCATTCATTTTCTCTAAGTAGGTCTCTAGGGACCTGCCTCCCCAGAAAGTTGTCATGCAACTTCTGTATGTTGGAAAATGTATCTCAGCTGCAAGTCACAAGGGTCACATTTTTCCAATTCAGTTTGTTACTTCCTCTCTGTAAGTGTAGACAACAATGTGGTTAAAAATGAATGTCTCCCAAAAGAAGCCGGTTTGTAGATAGATTCTGGGGAGGGGATCGGTGGTGGTTGTAAACAGCTCTGGGAAGAGAAATGTTGGAAGAATGCACAGCAATAGGTCTGTTTCTACTTTAAATCACTGAAGCCTTCATGGAACAGCTTTACCATCTGATTTGTTTTAATATTTAGGTCAGTCACCCTTATAGGTTCTGGGGTCAACGAAGGCCAAGAAGTGGTTAAAAGTCCAGGCTTTTGGGGAGCCTGGGTGGCTCAGTCGGTTAAGCATCTGACTTCAGCTCAGGTCATGATCTCACAGTTTGTGGTCTGAGTCCCAGGTTGGGCTCTATGCTGACAGCTCGGAGCCTAGAACCTGCTTCCGGTTCTGTGTCTCCCTCTCTCTCTTTGCCGTTCCTCTGCTTGTGCTCTCTTTCTCTCAAAAATAAATGAATAAACATTAAAAAAAAAAAAAAGTCCAGGCTTTGGAGACAGACAGACCTGGCCTGGACCCAGGCTCTGCTGCTCACTGCCTGTGTGCCCCCGGGCAGGTCATTTAACTTCCAGAGCCATCATTCCCACATCTGTAAAATAAGAACATAGCGTCCATTCTTCATAGGATTTTGGTGAGGTTAAATGAGACAGTATACATGAAAGGGCTTAGCTCGGTGCTCGTGAATACTAAGACAGCAACAACTGCTGGTATTATCAGCCAAGCCATAATGTCTCACAAATCAGCTCTCCCAGAGCCTGGTGAGAGAGTCTGAGGACACCAGGGGCCAGGACTACAGGTTCCTCGCAGCTTCCTGGTATGCTAGGGACACATCCTAGGATCCCTGCCATAGGAGAACCTCGCTCACAGGGCATTCTGGGCTCTACAGGTTGGCAGCTGCAGTAAAAAAAACCCCCCAACACCCACACCCCAACTGTAGCAGTGGATGACCGAGGCCTAATGATGCAGGCCTGAAGTTTGGATCAATTAATTAACTAACATGATTTTTTCTATTTCTTGACTTTTGAATGGCAAGTCATTCTTGATAGAATGTGTTTTGATCCTCCTTTGTGCAAGGCAGACAACAGTTTATTGCTTTTCAGAGAAGATAAAGGAAGTCCAGAAAGTTTAAGTGATCAGCCTTAAATCATTCTGTGTGGCTTTGACTTATAACAAGAATCTAAGTCCAGGATAGCAAATTACTTCTGCACTAACGTTCCATCTGTGATCAACTGGTAACACCTTCCTCAAATGTTGTGTGGAGAAGAAGGCTGTGTAGAAGCTTTGCAGCAAAAAGTGACATGATTGATTAATGATGTCTGCCATGGTCATAGAAAAAGAAAGTATAGACATGTGTGCCTGAAATATGCTACTCTTATTTGAATCTTTAAACTCCTGTCCAGGGTCTTTTCCATGGAATATGGACTTTGTAATGGCAACATATTTTCTTTAGAACCTGCAGGGTAATCACATTTCATGATAAGACAGGATTGTGCCTGTTGAGTTCATAATCCTGGTGAAACTTAAAGACACAAACCTATTAAGATTCCCTGACACATTCAACTGTTTTAGGTTTGGTTCATTGGTCTAACTCCCCAAAAAGAACTTCCAAAGACAGGAACATCAGCATACAAAGATGTACAAGACAGAAAAAGCCCAGTTCTCTCACTGACTTTGGAAAGAATCAGGCTCCACGGTGATCACATGGTAAAAATATAGTACAGTGAAGTGATTTAAACTTTCTTCCCTTCATGAAGTGCTTTCTGCTGAAATTGCTTTTTGGCAAATTCACTGAAGCCACTTGCTGGCCCTTTTATTAGGCAGGAAGGATTTAGGTATTTCAACTTTCATTGACAAATCCACTTCAGGAAATGAAACCCTTATTTGATTTGTTTGAAGAGAATGAATCATAGATTTTTTTTTTTTTTAACTGTAAGAGCCCTACCTTTCAAGATCATTCAATTCCAATGCCTTTAGTTTATAGACTGGGAAACTGAGTTAACAGATTTGCTCAAGGCCACCGGTGACTCATGGTGGAGCACAAAGCAGAACCCAGGTCTTGGGATGTCCAATCTGGTATTCTCTTCCCGATTTCTGGGTTATGGTCATGGGCTCCAGCCCATGAATGAGCCTCCCTGATAAGAAATGTCTGAATTTGACATTGCTCAGTAACTTCCAAGAGTCTTTCAGTTATGACTGTCTGTAGATGACCCAGCAGCAACTACAAGGTCAGGCTAGGCAAGAAGGCCTTACAGAGCATGTTGACCTTTTTGGCTATGGCACAGGACATTGAGAAGGGCTTCAGGGACCATTCCTAAGATTATGCAAGAGACACCAGTGCCAACAAGGATATATTAAATAATGGATTTGCATGCTACATAATCCATGGCATAGACATTTAAAAAATGAATAATACTGAACCTATTGAATGTGTGGTTAGAAAATAACAGTGTTTCTAATCCTTTCAGAAGGTGAAAGACTCTAAGTCCTGCAATGGGAGAGGAGCAGTGGGTGGGCTGTGAGAAGCCAGTGTGCCCATTGGATCCCCAGTGGCCACAGCCGCCCAGACGCTGACCCAGAGCTGGAGCTGCAGCCACTCCCCAAAGCCACCATGCCCAGTGTAAACGGCCATGGCCAGTTTGGTGTGTGTGTGTGTCGGGGTGGGGGCAGTTGCACAAATTGAGGACTAACTCCTTTCCTTTATTCTCTGAATGGTGATCCTAAAATTGTACTACTTCCCAAAAGATGGACCCTGCAGAACTGAACTGATGACCTACTTTTCAATTTTACCAAGCAGCAGATACATCAATTAATGTTGCTATGCTCCAGGGTTTGGTAGTAAGGCTGAAATTAGATTTATAGATTACCTGCCTCCATGCCGTGCGAGGAGTCAGAAACGCTTCATTTCCCTCTCCTCCTTGCGCTGCCTGCTCTGGCCGTCCCTTATTTGCCATCCTTTCTCCTCTGCCTCCCTGTGTTCCTCTCTTGCCCCTGGCTCTTCTCCCACCGCCCAGGCCTCATCATCGTGACAAATACTGGTGCCTACCATGCCCCCATGTCCTGGGCCTCACACGGAAATAGCCCTGAGTGGAGCATCTGTGTGGGGTTTTGATTTTCTGTAGCCTCCTGAGAATGAATCTCCTTGTTCCCCTGCATGTTCCAGGGAGAAAGTCTGATCACAGTCTTCAAATCATGTTGTGACTCTGTGAAGTACAATCAGGTCACTTGTAGGAAATAAATGACTCCTAAAAAGGTCTGGAGGCTGCTTCCAGAAAATCCTTTTTCTCCTAACATGGCCTTCTATTCACATTTATTTGGCTGTCTTCACAAGAAGATCCCTGATCACGAATGAATGCCCCCAGGAAAGCATGGTCTCTTCCTGACTCTGACATGAGAGGTCTGGCCACAAGAATAAGAGTTCACGGACGCTCAGGATGTCTACATTTCCCCTGTCACTCCCAAACCTTTTTGTGCCAGAATGGTTTTTCATGTTTTTTTGTTTTGTTTTTTTTTTTTAATCCAAGTAGCATTCACCAGATGATCACTGTGTTGGGCACTGGGGGTTTCAAAATAAAAGGCATAACCCATACCCTCAAGGAGCCTGTACCAGGCAAAGTACATCCACCCCATCATTTGCCCCCCCATTCCCCCCTCCAAAAATAAGCTACTATTGCCTAATAACCCAGAGGAGGCAAAAGTGTGTGTTTGCCCTGCCAAGGTAGCTTCAGTATGTGCAAATGCAGCTTCTAGACAGGTCCCCTGGCTACCCTTTCACACCGCAGTCCCCAAGCCCTGCTTCTGAACTTTGGAGCCACCACCAGCTGCTGAAAGGTTACCAGATAGGCCATGCTGGCTCTGGACTTTGAATACACTGCTCAGTTGTTCCATCATACCAGCCTGCTGCCCCGTCTGCCTGTGGGTTCCTCATTCTACAATCAGATAATTCTCTCTCCTCCTTGAAGCCTTCCCGGGTTTCCCCAGGAAGATTTCAGTTCTTCTTGGCTTACAATACTTCTTTACGCCACACACAGAAACAAAAAGCAGAATCTAAGTGGATGATTGCTGGACGCTTTGGGCACCAAGGTCCTCAGAGCAGGGACCTCTGTGGCAGGTTGTGGTCTCTAAGGTGGGCACAACAGGACCTCCCATCCCTCATGTATAAGACGACACCATGCTGCTGTTCCCCATCAAGATGTGGGGCACATTTCCTCCCCGTGAACCTGGGGGTCATATCACAGTAGTTGAAGGGTGCTGTGGGACTTGAAGCTAGGTTCCAAAAGCGGTCCAGCTTCTGCCTTCATCTCGTGGGATGTTAATTCTTGGGACCCAGCTTGCTGTGAGGAAGCCCAAGCAGGCCACCTGGAGAGATGCCAGCTGACACCCAACATCAACTGTCAGACAGATGAGTGAGTGAGGCTTTGGATGATTCTAGGCCCCAGATCTTGAAGTGCCCCAGCTGATAGCACATGGAACAGAGATATCCCCACCGAGCCCTGCCCAGATTGCAGACTCATGAACAAAATAAATTGTGCTAAGCCACGGAAGTTAGGTGATCTGTTACATAGCATTAGAGCAATGTCTCTTTCATCCCTATAGGCCCAGCACCCAGTACGGGGCGTGACCATAGCACTCACCCCATGAATATTTCAAGACCAAGTGTATGAATAATACTTTAATCTGCAGCCACAGCTACTGTTTGGTAGCTTTGGTGACATGTACAGCCTGCCAGTTGGTATTACCCTGAAGTCCTTGCTCAGAAGGCCCAGCTCCATTGTGATGCTGCCCACATACTCTCTGCTCTCAGGGCCCCCAGAAGTCCCCAGCTGAGGCTTTGGTCTGAGGCAGGACTTGCTCGCTGGCCTATGCCCAGTCAGCTGCCACTCCCCAGGCATTAGCATCATGTCTGTTCTCCCTCACTCCCGCCCTGAGTAATTCTGTGATGTCCCACAGAAATGAAAGCGGTTCCAGCGTGGTTCCATGTGAGCACATTCTGACAGCGATCACTTACAGATCTTGCAGCCGGCGGCCTCGAGGTACCCCCACCTCTGCTGTAGCTTGAAGTCATGCTTCCTCATCAAGGCCAGAAAGGACTTGTGAATGCTCGTGACACTGTCTATTCCTTTCATGCCCAGAAGTGCCCCTTCAGAGGGCGGGTGGCCCAGGCATCAGAAAAGGGCAGCCTGCTTTATCTCTGAGCTGCAAATGAAGGGAGCAGGTGGGGAGGGTGGCCGCACTGGAGAAAAGGCAGAGATGGCCACTGGCGTCTGCGTGAATCACACAGGGCAGCGTAGCAGCTGAAGTCTCTTCAATCTCCGTGATTCATGCAGATGCCGATGGCCATTCTTCACCTGCCTCCCTATTCATTCGTATTCATCCAACGAGTATTTATCGAGGCCCTACTCCACGTTATCCTCCTACCAAGGGGTCCACAGGCTCCTCTTTGTTCTATCCTTTTAGGAACAAATCTGTCAACCTCGCTAACATCTCCAACGCCCACCCACATTTCATCAGGCAATTCCTAAGTGGCAGCCTATCCTCATGCAGACACTTCTCCCCAGCAGTCAACAGTGCTAACATCATCCACACCCCTGGGCTGCCTTTACCCTGAGGAAAGAATCCAAAGCGCCGTTCTCCATGAACTCTGTGATGATCATGACAGGCCGACTCTTGGTGACCACGCCTTCCAGGCGGATGATGTTGGGATGGTCAAACTGGCCCATGATGCTTGCTTCGCTCAGGAAGTCCCGACGCTGCTTCTCTGAGTACCCGGCCTTCAACGTCTTGATTGCCACATAGATTTCCCTCTTGCCCGGAAGTTTCAGACGCCCCTTGTATACCTCTCCAAACTCCCCTGCAACGAGAATACAATCATTACTCATTTCCTTCTCAGTCCGTGGAAGCACAAGGGGAGGCAGCTTATCAGGAACAATGGTGCTCCAAGTGGAACTGCAATTAAAGTGACAGAGATGGAAATAGCGTCCTTTCATTTTATTTTATTTTTTTATTAAAAAAAATTTTTTTATGTTTATTTATTTTTGAAGGAGAAAGAGAGCATGAGTGGGGGAGGGGCAGAGAGAGAGGGAGACAGAATCCGAAGCAGGCTCCAGGCTCCCAGCTGTCAGCACAGCCCCACACAGGGCTCGAACCCATATGCCGTGAGATCATGACCTGAGCCGAAGTTGGACGCTCAACCGACTGAACCACCCAGGCGCCCCTGTCCTTTCATTTTAACTATGATGTCCTAGCCATACTCAGTTCATAGAAAACACCGAAGTTATACCAAAATATGTTCCTTGCCTCAGTTCCTAGAAAGAGTTTAGGTAACTAAAGTGGAATTTCATGGGGTGCCTGGGTGGCTCAGTCGGTTAAGCATCCGACTTCGGCTCAGGTCATGATCTCACGGCATAGGGGTTCGAGCCCTGTGTGGGGCTGTGCTGACAGCTGGGAGCTTGGAGCCTACTTCAGATTCTGTGTCTCCCTCTGTCTCTGCCCCTTTCCCACTCACGCTCTGTCTTCCTCTCTCAAAAAATAAACTTAAAAAAATAAAAAAAATAAAGTGGAATTTCAGAGTATATATGAGTTTGTTTTTCTTCATGTTTGGTTTTTGTGTCCAACCTGAATAATGAAAATGAAATGGTCAGTTTCACTTTGGCAGATCATAATTCATTTTTAGCAAAGCCTGGTGAAAGAACATCCAGGGGCTGGGGGATATGTTCATGCTCTTTGGCTCTCTGAATGAGATGTAAAACATTTATGTTCCTACACTGCCCTGGAAGCTTCTGTGTTGATTGGATGCCCCAGAACGCAGACACTGAGAAGTGAGGTGGGGAAGTTAGCAGATGCTGTGCAGGATAGAAGGGGAGGAAACAAGATTGGCCAGAGTCCCAGATCACAAGGCAGGCCTGACATTATGAAAAGAAAGGAGGAAGCAGGAATGGACAAGGAGAGCTCCAGATCGCAATGCAGAGCTGGCTGAGGCAGACCTGTCAGCTTCCCGCTCCCCTGGGGAGCTCCACAATCAAGAGCACCCATTCCAGGAAGGCCTAGGCTCTAGCCTCCCTCCATGCTCAGTCACTGGTGGCGGCTGCAGGGAAGCTGAGGCAGGTCCTGAAGGCGCTGCAGCTGAAGGGTGGCAGCTAAACAGTCAGTGATTTCTCCAAGCAAACACGAGCCGCACATCTCCACGGGGGCCACAGCATTTAAACATTTGTGCAGTAAAAATCACCGAGTAAAAACAATTCTGGTGACACTATTTCATAGCTGCTTTAAAAAATCTGTTGCATCCTGTTACATGTGCTTTCAAAAGTTATTCTACGGCTTAGCCTGGTTTTGTAACTTCCTGTTTAGTTATCTACTTGTAAGTGTATCGCTGAAATGTGTCAAAGGCCTGACAGGAGACACAGGGTCTTTCTGTGGGGGGCGGGGGGGGGGGGGAACTTTCTCTTTCACCTTTAGCTTCTGGAAGAAAACGAGAGAGCAAACTGAGCGGATAAACTACTGGCCGAATTAGAAAAGGAAGTTAACATCTCCTCTGCGATTTAGTTGGGAGTTCTCTTGTTTTCTACTACAAATGTAATTGGAAGGAAACTGCACGAAAGGGCTTTTCATACAGAACTCCAGAGTCAGTGGGACTTGTTAGAATCTAGGGCTGGAGTGGAGGTTGGCTTAAGCACCATTAGGATGATTTCACTGTGGACCTTAAGACATATATCATGTGGGACCCTGGTTTTGACATTTAACCCAATGCTGCCTTGGTGAACAAACTGCTTCAAGTCAGACTGAGTCTCATTCACGTTCACAGCTTGTAGTGCCCACTGAAGTGCCTGGGATGTGGTAGGCATGTCAGTGAAAGGCGGGGGGGGCGGGGCACGCTTCTTATTACTTGTTCGGCTTTTGCCTTGTCTGCTCTTGGGTCATAACCTGCTGGAGACTCTATCTCTGCTCTATCCGAAATAAGTAGAAGTGCCAGTACTTAAATTTTTAGAAAAGATTGTTTACTGTAGCCTCTTCTACAGCGAAACGCTGTATGCCCATCACCAGGGAATGGTTGGAAAGTGGTGTATTCATCCTGCGGGATGCCATGAGCTGCTGAAAACCGGTAGAGGGGTCATATGCATGGACTTCGAAGATGTCCATATTATATTGTTAAATGAAGAAAGTTACGGAATGGGAATGTGGTATGTACCCAAATGGAGTGTGTGTGTATGGGTGCAAAAGAAAAACAAGGGACAAAATCCATGTAAAATGTATTTAAACTTCAAATTACAGGTATTTTTAAAAATGGTTGCCCTACAGGGGTGGAGTAGGAGTGGGAAGTAAAGCTAGGCAATTTAACTTAGTTACTTTTATGTTACTTTGATGTTTGAATTGTTACAATAAGCATTACTTTTGTTGGTCAACTGAGTAACATTATTTTAAATTTTTATCTTTAAAATATTCATTTATTTTTAATTTTTTTAATGTTTATTTTTGAAAGACAGAGCGTGAGTGGGGGAGGGGCAGAGAAAGAAGGAGACACAGAATCCAAAGCAGGCTCTAGGCTCTGAGCTGTGAGCACAGAGCCCAATGCGGGGCTCAGACCCTCAAACTGCGAGATCATGACCTGAGCTGAGGTCAGACGCTTAACTGACTGAGCCACCCAGGAGCCCTGAATTGAGTAACATTTTTTTTTAAAGTACTGCACAACAGGGTCCTGTCATATATGTGTATGTATATGTACATATGTGTGTATACTATATGTGCATGTGTATATATTTGTATACATGCATATACGCGTCTACATGTATGCATATATATGTGTATGTGTATATACGTACAATCTATAATATATCTGTTTGTGTATATGTACATATACAAAACATCCTTCTGACACCTTGACCTAGCAAATATTGAATAACCATGAGCTAGATGAATACAAATTACATATTTGATAAGTATGCCAACTGAAGAATATCGGTTAGTATTTCTTCCTTGTTGCTATAATAATGAGTTACATTTTCTTTTACTAAAAGGACAGTTTAGGAGTTGAGGGGACAGATATGGTAACATTTTGTCTTAGAGAAGATAGGACACCAGTGTCTACTGACCACCTACTATGTGCCAGGCAATGTGCTAGGCTCTTTACAGGTCATATCTCACTTAATCTTCATAGCACCCTCATGAGCTGGGTACTATGATGCTCATTTTACTAATAGGGAATCTGGGGCACAAGAAAAACACACCCAAACCCCACAGCTATGAGTCAGAGCCAGGGTTGCCGTCCATGCCCATCCTGCTTCCGGCCTCTCTACAGAGCCACACTGCCTCTCTACAGGTGTGCTCGATTAGCAGTGCCACAGGGAACACAGCTGTATGAAGTCACAACTGAGGGGCCACCGTGCTCCAACTGTGCAGGTCCTAACAGTTCATGTGTAGTCCCTGTCACAGCAACTCACACACAGGGAATTGCAAACACAGTGGGACTGTCTCACAGACAGATGTCACATTTGCTGGAACTTCCTGCCTGGAATCGGGTGGGGTCAGAATATTTAGGAATCAGAATATCCATCAATTTCTACATCAGTGTGCAGAGTTTGAGGAAGGGCTCCAGGTGAATCTGATGTCCCCTACAACACACAAGGGACACCCCAGGTAAGGACTTCTCTCCCACACCAGTGTTTCCCAAAGTTGGCCACCCACTGGAGTCACCTGAACATACTTAAAAGCTGCCTGCAGGATCAGCTACAATAATTTGTGGGTCAGACCGAGGTGCAAAATGAGACCGTGGGACTGCTTGTTTGGAAATTATGAAGGATTTCAAGCCTGTGACAGCATAGCATTAAACTAAGTGTGGGCCCTTCTGAACACGGTGCTGTCCAGGCAGCTCTGATGTGCAGCCAGGTGCGGCACCATGGGTCTAAAGCACCCCAGCATATTTCAGGTGGATTAGGTAGCTGCCGGAGGCCCTGGGATATCTGGGATTCACCACTCCACCTTTGGATCCCTCAGAAAGCAGTGCTGGTATATGGGCTGCTTCTTAGAGCACAGAGCCTGCCAGAGAGCGCGGGCTTTATACACAGGGTTGGAAAGAAAGAACACGAGAGGGAAGAAACCAATGAAGGTGTGGCTTTGGCAAGTGCTAGCTACACAGAACAGCGTGGCTCCCGTGACTTTCTTAACTGACATATGTTATTTCATTGCTTAATCTTTGTGGCTGACCGGTTTTCAAGTGCAGTGTTTCTTTTTTTTTTTTTTAATTTTTTTTTTTTAACGTTTATTTGTTTTTGAGACAGAGAGAGACAGAGCATGAACAGGGGAGGGTCAGAGAGAGGGAGACACAGAATCTGAAACAGGCTCCAGGCTCTGAGCTGTCATCAAGTGCAATGTTTCTAATACTTGAGCTTTAAGTTGTATCCTCTGTAGGGGTTTCATCATACACTTTTTTTTTTTAATTGCTCTTTTTTTAAAATTTATTTGAGAGCGAGTGTGAGAGAGAGAGAGAGAGAGAGAGAGAGAGGCAGGGAGGAGAAGAGAGTGAGGAAAAGAGAGAATCCTAAGCAGGCTCTGTCCCATCGGTGCAGATCCCAGCTGGGGGCTCACAAGTCGTGAGATCAAGAGCCAAAATCAAGAGTCAGATGCTCAACCAACTGAACCACCCAAGCGCCCCTCATATAGTTTTTTTAGAATTATAAAATAAAAATGGGCTCTCCTAAGAGGATTTTTGGGGTAGTGAAACCACTCTGTCTGAAACTGTAATGGTAGATAGGTGTCATTATACATTTGTCCAAACCCGTAGAATGTATGACGACACCAAGAATGGGCCCTCATGTAAACCATGCACTTTGGGTGATGGTGATGTGTCAGTGTAGGTTTGTCAATAAATGTACCACTCTGGTGGGGGATGTTGATAATGGGCGACATGCTGTGCATGTGCAGAGCAAGGGACATATGGGAAATCTCTGTACCTTCCGGTCAGTTTTACTATGAACCTAAAACTGCTCTTAAAAAAATGTAGATGTTAAAAAAAACGTGCTCTCCTTGGGTAGGGAGAGATCTCGGGCTTTGTAGTCAGTCACTATGGCGGTAGAGGTGCCACTGCTCTAAGGAATCTGCTCTGCAGTCACTGGGAAGCAGTGGCCTCACAGTGATTCTGTAAAAATAGCTCCTTTCCTGTCTGGCAAAGAAATGACTTCATATTCTCCAAGCCCAGAGGTTTTCAAAGTACCAACTGCAAAGGAAGCCACTTAATCCACAGTCCTCTCTCTCTCTCTCTCTCTCTCTCTCTCTCGGAAGCTGTGCTTCACCCTGTCATTAAGTGGCCCCAGTGCTGGGAGGGGAACTCCGGCAGGGAGTGGAAGAAGCAGCTCGTGTCTACACCAGCCCTGCCACCCCACTTGGGGCACTTCACTTCTCCAGCTGTCTTGGCTTTATAAACCATAAAAAGGAAGGGTCGACCACCCCAGCTTCCTAACAGGGTGTTGAGTCTCTGAGAAAGTGTTTTGTAAACTACAAACTGTGGGTGACACACATGGGTGGCGATTTAAGACAAGCCAGGGGTAGGGGCATGAGGTGGGTGGTACGTGGGGGTGGGCTCTGGAAGAAAAAAGGAGGAGGAGCACGTTTCTGCAAACAAGTGGGAGCCAAGGCAAAGCAGGGCTTTCTGCCAGGAGTAGTGGGGGAGTCCCGCTGCCAGGTATCTGGGTATAGACAGTGTCCCCAGGCAAGTCTAGCATGCTAAAGCGTGGGGGATCTGGCTCTCTGGCACGGCCACAGCCTCATGGGGAGTGGGAGTTGATGGGCATATTGCCATTATTAGTAACAGAAAACTGAGGCCTTGTATAGCTTATAATCTGAGAGACCCTGTCACCTTGATCTTTGACGTCAGGTTCATACACCATTCTCAAGAAACTATTGTTGCTTCTCGACACTTTCCTGTAATTAGGGCCAGAACTTGCTGTCTGTGATGCTTTGATTTGCCATGATCTGAACACCAAAGAGCTTCCTTTTACATGAGCTTCAAACCACGGCCATACATTTTTCAATTTCTGATAGAAATTCATAACACCTAAAAATATTCTCGACCAATCAAGCATTAACATTATATTTAAAATAGATGTTTATAGCAAATGACCGCATACTGGTTATGGCTGATTCTCTCTATGTAGATCCTTTACCAACAGTAACTGCAGCCAGCCTCATCTTGGTCTGGCTGGACTTTGGCAAGCATCTTTGAGGCTGACCTTGGAGCCTCTACTACAGCCAAACCTCCCTCCGGCCAGGACCTCGCTCCAGCGTCAGGCCAGTTTGGGGGCCAGTGGCTCTTGGCCGGCAGTGGTTCTCAAGGCGTGGTTTCTGCCTCACAAAGTCAGCCTCACCTGGGAACTTGTTAGAAAATACAGATTCTCAAGCCCCACCTGGATCTAGTGGATCCGAAGCTGAGCAGGTGGGGCCCTGTGACAGGAGTGTTGATACGCCTCCAAGGTGATTCTGATGCCTGGCTCAAGTTTGAGAACCACCGCCCTCAAGGCTGTCAGCTGAGGGTAATTTAGCCACTTCCTGAGATTGTCCTCCAGACAGCTACGGAAATTATTCCCTACAAGTTTTCAGCCCCTTGCCAGTTCCTCTCTCCTACTTTCCTTGACAAAATGAGGAAGAGAGAAAAAGTAGTTCAGCAGCATTAAATGCCTCAACTATTATATATAAAATCAGAAGGAAAGAATTTTCAATTTTTGAAAATGAAACATCCAACCTGCCAGTAGGTATTTGAGGTGGTAGCTGTTGGCTATGTGCAGTGCGAATCTACACACACAATTGCACTCTCTCTCTCTCTCTCTTTTTTTTTAGCAGTATTTTGAAGTCACAAACTGCCTTGGGGGAAAAAAAGGAAAGCAGAGCTTCTAGTTACTAATTCAAGCTTCCACCAGAAAAGGAACTTTTAAAGAATAAATTCAAACTAGGTTTTAAAGTATGATTTCCAGCCAGCTTTATCACACTAGCCTGTGCAAGGTAAGTAGGTTATGGCTAAACCAGGGATAGTAAAAGCATGTCAGGCATTCTGCTACCTCCTAACCCTGCACCCAGGACAGACATTCCTTACTGATGGCAGCCCCATTCCTCCTTTCCAGCAGAGCTCCCCAGATCCCCGTTACCAGGCTACTGGAGCCAGCAGATGAGATGGAAGTTGCCCGTGGTGTCCACAATACTTAATACCTACAGGGTGAGAGCAAGCAGACGTTCTCTTTTCTTGTAGCTGTTTGCAGTCATTAGACTCCTGCCTACCTACAGATGACTTACTGGTTTCATTAGGTAAGCAAGCACCTATCATTGAAAATGCCAGATATCTTGGTCCTCGTCCTTGTCCTTCTTAAGGGAGATTACTGAATCATTCTAGAAGAGAAGGGCGCCTACCCTATGGGCAATCTGAGTTCTAGGATAGTATCATCATTACCAGCAAGGAGGCTTGCCTACTCCAAGCTCCCAGACAGAGTTTACCATCAGAAGTAATGTCACTGCATATTTAACTGCTTTTTTCCAGAACAGTAACCAAAGTGTAGGTATGTGGGGGTTTCATTCACCAGACCTTGATCAGCCATGTCTGGGTTTCAATTCTTGCTCTATCATTCATTCAGCTGGCAGCACAACCTTTGGGGAGCTATCCTCTGAATATTGATTTCCTTGCCAGTTTAAACACACACACGTGCCCACACACACGCACACTCACTGACACACCCTAAGTCACATTATGGGAGGAAGCGAGACAATGTTTTCATAAAGTATGTCCACAGTGCGTGTTCAATATATGCCAGCTGTCTTAATTATAATTACTCAAGACATCTATTTGATTTGCTTTTCTGGAAACCCTTCCTGTTGTGACTCCTATCCAGTATGAGGCCACCCTCATGCTGCCCACCCTCACTTCAAATGAGCCTAGGGGAATCAGGCTGGCTGGTGGCCTTTCTACCAAAATATCTCCAAGAAACCCATCCTCTTCTTGAAAGAGAGAACTGGTGGGCCTTGCTGGCCCCATTCCCAATCTGTGCACATCAGAGATCCCCCTCCCCAGCCTTCCTCACCCAGCCCTCTCCCCACAAATCTGCCGCTCTCTCACAATAAGCCATCTGTGGAAATGCTGAATTGGCAGCTGCTGGAGTCAGAGGAGGAGATTTATTAATAAAATACAATTGCCTTATTTTCCCCTGGAAGCCACCCTCTAGTGACACCTCTACCTACATTTTCATGCACTTGAAAATCATGATCAGGGCTGCTGCATACAGTTACACGGGTTACACACTGCGCAACCCAGAGTGACATTCATGCTGAGGGGCCTAATTATTCATGGCAACCCTGCTTTATGTTTTGGGCAAATCTACGGATCAAACTGGTCAGAACTAACCAACGCCTTGGAGTTGACCTGTGAGATGGTTCCTATGAGTCAGATTCATGGTCACAAATTGCTAATATTCTCCAGTTCTCCTAATTGCTAATATTTTCCTAACCAGAAGGCCTTCTGCCCTCTCTAAACAGACCAATAATGTCCATTATCTGCAGGGGAAAAGGAAGGCCAGCCATTATCCCACTGGGTCATTTCAAGAGCACCAAGTGACTTAGGACCCTTCACTTCCTTCTAGGCTCTCTCCATTCTCCCAAGCTCTGTCCAGTTCTCCAAATTTTCCTCCCCACTATATTCTCCCCAAAAGGACCTACTTTCATTGAACCATATGCAAATGATATTTGATTGAGCACCTGAGTGCCACACCAGGCCAGGCGCAGGAATAAAAAAAATCCTGAGATTGCCCTGTCGTCATTGGAACTTTGAGCCTGATGATGAAAGAAAGGCAGATAATTGCATAATGGTTAATAAGTTCATTATTGCTCGGTCTTCCTGGATGCCATCACACCTGGCTCACAGTTACTCTTGTGTAACTCTTTTTTAAAAATTTTTTTAAAGTTTATTTATTTTGAGAGACAGAGTGAGCAGGGAAGGAGCAGAGAGGAGGAGAATTCCAAGCAGGCTCTGCACTGTCAGCACAGAGCCTGATGTGGGCTTGAGTTCATGAACCATAAGATGATGACCTGAGCCAGAACCAAGAGTTGGATGCTTAACCCGCTGAGCCACCCAGGTGCCCCTTGTTATCCCTTCATCCAACATCCTCAAAAGTTGAGAAGAAACATGGGAAGCTGCTGCAATTCTTCAGCCTCACAGTTTCTAGACTTTACTGGCCTTCATTCACATGCACAACTGCCACCCCACACTCCCCAAGGCCTGGCAGCCTTCCTCTCCCTTCAAGGGCTTTAACTCAATGCCCCTCATTTCTGGCCACAACCTCCCTGTTGTGTCTCCCCCATCAGCTCCATTCATCATGTTTGGATACATTCTGGTTTAGATCCGTTTAGTTCCTCGAGCAGAGCTTTCCCTACCACCTCCATCCCAGCAGTAGCCATCTCAAACCCACTCCACATTTCCAAGCAAAGCCCCATAAAAGTCTCCATGCCTCCGAGGCCTCACCCACCCCTCCCCGTCACCCATTCCAGGCCAGTCCAAACACAGCATCTATCAGATTTGTCTCCCCAGAATCTCATTCCTGTCGCCCAGCCTGCTCAGGTGCCTACAAGACGTCACCATTTTCTACAGGATAAAATCCATACCACAGCCTCTGGATCTCTGGGTCTCAGGCTGATTCTCCAGACTCAATGCTCAATGCTTACCCTCAGGAAAAGCCTCCCTGTTAGCCTTCTCTCCTTTGTGTTCTCAGGAAGTGCCACATAGAGTATCAGCCCATGCAAAGCTTTCATATCTTTAAGGGTCCCTAAGGTTTCTCTTCCTTGGATTCTCTCCTGCCATTAAGCCTCCCATCTCCAAGACTGTGTATTCTCTGGACCACTCATCTTAGCTGTCAATTGCCTACCCTCCTCTTATGGAGTGGCACTGTGTGTATGTTGGACAATCACCACTACAGGGCAAGGATTGTGAGGCACTGGTGTATTTTCCAGCATCCACAATGGTCCCAGGCACAGAATCAATGTTCAATGAATGAGGATCTTCTTGAACTTTAAACTTAATCCCTCCTGCAATAATCATGACCTTCTCCTCTGGCTCTATACTCAGCAGGCATAGGTGGGTTCCTCTGCATCCTCTTTGAAATAACCTTGCACACTTTGGAAGGCTGGGGTGTGCCAGTAAGTGTTCAACTACTAGTTCTCCAGAAAGCAAAGAAACAAAGAAACAAAGACCTCCCATTTGTAGCATCTGCCAATTCCTACTGTGTAAAAATTCCTACCGTGGCAGATGTCAACTTACCAACATGTGTCATTGAACATGGGGCTGGAAAGAGATGTACACAATTGGCTCTTGTGAGCTGGTGCCAGCTAGCTCCAACATCCTGCTGCTAGAAGGTCATATTCATTTCTCTTAAATCATGCAATTTTCCTCTTCTGTCACCGTCTCATTCTCTAATGAGTGTCACAAAAATTTGCTTTTTCTACTAGTTTTCATCCTTGAAAGCTCAGGCCAAAGGTTAACTCCTTTGCGAAGCCTTCCTGATGCCCACACCCACTCCCCGAACAAGGAGCTGACCATGGCTCCTTGGTGGCCCAACACTTTGCACATGCCTGTGTTGTGGATGGCGTGATACAGTGAACACGTTACCGGCCTATCTCCCACCAAGACTGTCAGACCACTGAAGGGGGGCAGGGTTGCTGTCTGTCCGTCTCCGGAATCCCACACGCAGTATGCAAGAAGTATTCAGTAAAAGCTTGTTGAGGGAGGGAAGGAAGGAGTACACCAGCAAAAGGACAAATGACTTCTGAGTCTTCTTTTCATGTTTTGTTACCATTTTGCAACCCAGTTTTTGCCCTGTGCTCCCAATCAGCCAGGAGGCTAAGAGCAATATTGCCAATAACGCTGTATAAATATTACCTTACAAAATTCTTTTCTTTTTAACTTGACCTTCACACCAGCTCTTTTAGCACAAAGTGAAGTGAGTCTCCATGAGGCAGGGTTTAGGGGAAGCAAGAGTGGAGAGAGAGGAGAAAAAGAACTGGGGAGTGAGGATTGATTCCAGCTAGGAGTCTCTTCTGTTAAAACTGCATTGAGTTACACATAGTGGATTAATATCCACAGGGATTAGCTCTGGAATTTCTGGATCAGGAGGAGATGAGTGTCTGGTAGAGAGTAGGCAGCAGCAGACTGGGCACAGGTCTCTACCCCGTGCCGCTGGGCATCTTATAAACCGCTAAGTGTACCGATCCCTCCCCACTACCACACGAGCCACAGAGAGGGCTGACCTTCTCGGAGGAGGATGCACAAACACGGTAGCAGCAGCACAGGCTCTACAAAAATGTCAAGTGAAGGATGGAGCAGGGCCATCGATTGTCCCTTTACAGGCATCCAGCAGTTGGTGAGCTCACCCCAAATTGTCACTCCCTGGCAGGGTCATAAAGTGAGAAGGCTCTTTACTCTTCCTCTGACAAAGGTGGGAGGGGGCTGATGTGTGCTCTCTGGGGTGAAACACAGTCCAGAACACATTGCTCTAAGCACATGACATAAGTAACAACATTAAAATCACTAGCACCATTACCACACGACATAACAACAATTAATAATGTGGGCAAACAGGGTGTGGGACTGTAAGCATGCCTCCCCAACACTCTTTCAAGTTCACTGGAGAAATCTGAGCCTCTAGGAGTAATCCAATTTATCTGGTATCCAGCCTTCCAAGGCATGATCCTTAAATATGTCAGCTTCTAAGGAGGAAGAGAAAATTATCTGCACAGAAGTGAAAGTCGTGGTTCAGTAACATATTTAATGAAAGTCAATGGGAAATATGTATAGACTCATGTGGATCAGATTATGGCCAGCCGGCTGGAACTCCTGAGGGGTTGGTGAGAGAAGAAAGGTGTGTCCTGACAGGGACAGTCCCAACAGCCACCACAGAGATGCCATGAAGGTAGAGCTCTTTAAGAGGGAATCCAGAGCATGAAAATGGTAGCCTAATGGGGCAAGCTTTCAAATGTGACTTCCAATTTCACAGATGGCTTTTTGACCCCTCAGTGCATTAAGAGAGGCAGTGAACAGAAGGATAGTGACTTTCCCCCTAAAGATAATATCCAAAGTGGCTGTCTGTAAGACTTAGACTAAGCACATTTTATCGAGTTAAATGTTACAGGTAGAGGCAACTCCATGACTCTCCAAATACTGATATGAGTGAAGCACTCCTAAACACAGGAACTAAAAAGAAGACTACAGTGTATGAGTGAAGAGAGCTCGAACAACGGCTAACAAGAATTGAAGACAAAGAAAAGATAAAGAATGCTGTAGAAGAAAATAAAAGTAGGAAAGAGGACACAAAGCAAACACATCTTTTAAGACAATTCAAAACAGGCAGCAGAGGAGCCAGTAAAGTGATGATATTTCACTCATTCACATTAATAAGGCTGAGTCCATTGCCAAATTGACTCAACTACTGATCCATTAAGGAAAGATGAAAATTCTGGATCAGTCTTTAGGTAGGATCTCCTGACAGCAGCTCAGGCAGTTAGTTCTCTGCTGGGCTGGATTTCTAGTCCAATGCAGTGAGATGGATGAGAGCACGCATGTTTCTTCGAAGTAGAACTTGTCTTGGGTTACTATTCATATTATATATCTTTTGTAGGAAATACAGTTATGGGTGGGTTTTCTTCTGGAAATAGTGGGCCCTCTTCAATTCATCATGGTCTGCTTCCAAATGCATGTATGCAGGAAAAGGAGAACTGAAAGTTTGGGGGGAAATCTTGATCCAGAGCCATGGAGATATTGTCAGTGAGGCACTCTGTCCAGCTTCTAAACACATTTTGTTTCTTTCAAAGTCTTCTCAACTGTGTACCCTAGCTCTCTCTCTTTTGGTGTATTTGGTGGTCCATTTCTGGAGCTATGTCTGTCTGAATCTTTCAAAACTACAGCTGAATTCTCTGCAACACCAACCAAGCTAGGCCACCATCTTCAAGGTTCCCCAAAGATCCCTAGACACACAATGTAGATGGTTCAGACTCATCTTCTGGGGAGAGAGATGTTAGAAACTCTTCTCCCAATGGGATGATTTTTTTATGCTGAAAGAGAACACCTAGAAAGGTGGGAAGCAGATGTTTGGACACCAAGAGAACAGAAAAGAGGGGAGGGGAGAGCCATACCTGCTCCGATGACCTCTTCGATTTTCACAAAAGATACATCAATCTCCTTGGCAAACTCCCGGACAGCTTCATTGGGGTCCTCGTAAGTGAAGGGGTCAATGTAGATCTTCATCCCTGGGGAGCCTTATTAGAGGAGATAAGCAGGGTTAACATCCCAAAGAGGACACGGTGGTCAGTAAGTCCTGGCTGCTGTCCCCAGCAGTAAGAGTATGGCTGGCTGGGGCGGGGGGGGGCATCCCTCCTACATACCAGACTGCCTCTCTTTGCCTTGCTGGGCCTTCCCATCTCCCTTCCCTCTGGGCCACACTAGCTTGATTCTCCGTCCTTTACTTCTCCTCCATATTTTCTTCTCTTTTTGAGCTCTTGATGAAATGTGGAGCAGATTACTTATAAGTGACAGATCGGGACCAGCTCCCACACTGAGCACTCACAGAAGGCAAAGAAACTGATTGATGCCAACCAAATGCATTAGCAGAAGAGTGGTGGTAAAATGGTAGGGTAGATATCAATATTTATCAACTTGACAACTCTTCTGAGTGGAGGCCACCGTTAAGGTTATAACTGACGGCTGTGGCCACGGCTGGAAGAGGGATGAGGATGGAGAAGAAGAAGAAGAAGAAGAAGAAGAAGAAGAAGAAGAAGAAGAAAGAAGAAGAAAGAAGAAAGAAGAAAGAAGAAAGAAGAAAGAAGAAAGAAGAAAGAAGAAAGAAGAAAGAAGAAAGAAGAAGAAGAAGAAGAAGAAGAAGAAGAAGAAGAAGAAGGAGAAATTGCTGTTAGAAACACTTCAAGATAGAAATGTCCAGACAGAATACCAGAAGAGAAAGTGTGAAAAGAAAAGCTTAGAAAATACTGATAGAGAAAAGAGCAAAGTCTACATAGAAAAAAGTGAGGTGGAATGAAAGAAAAATGGTCATGAACACCCATGCCTCAGACACACTGGAGTACGAAAAACGAGTAAAATGGAGAATGAGAAATACAAAAAGGAATATAGACTTTGTCACTGATGTTTACACTGGCAGGATAAATAGGCATGCATGGGGACGAAACAGAGAATTGTCACTACAGAAAAAATACATTCAAAAAGTGGAGGAAAGGGGACAAAAAAGGCAACAGAACCCAAGAAACAAATGGATTCACGCACAACGTAATTTTCAGTATGCCTGATGTGTCATGAGGCCAAGTATAGAAACTGCTTTCTTGGTGCTAGTGTGCTGGGCAGGAGAGGGCTTTGAAAGCTAAACAACATGGTCTGGCATGGCATCCTTGTGAAGAGTGGGTGCTCTCCCTGCCGGCCAACGATGCCGGTGGAAGGGTCAAGTCAGCAGGGCAGGCAGGCCTCAAAAAGCAGAAATGCCAAGCTCCCTCGGCTGGGACCCAAGGCTGAAGCAGTTCCCCAGATACGGTGAGCACCGCAAGCCTCACTGCGGCTCATCTCTGACTCTCAGACCTAAACGAAGAGGCTAGTTTTGACATCTTTCACTCATCTTTCTGATGAGTCTACAGCTCCCCCAAGTTCATGCTGCTTTGGTCACAATTAAGGCAAGGACTCGAAGTGCTAGAGTACAGTCCAGAGGGAGAAGGAAGATGCAGCAGAGAAGTGAAGGGGGATTTGTTTTTTAAGTCAGAGACAGCCAGGTTCCATGCCCAGAAGAACTGCTCTTTTGGAAAAATGGGTTATAGGCGTCATTAAATAAAATCACTCCTAGCATGCTAGATGGCTTGCTTTAGGATGGTCAATGCCATCCTAGAATGTTCCTTGGAAACATGACAACATGGACTTTGGAATCTACCCACTGAAATTTGGACAAAGCAAACAGAGAGATCCTCACCTTTATATGGAATGTTGTAATCCCTAGGGAATGTGTGTGTGGGGGGGTGGGGAGAGCGAGTGAGAGCAAGGCTGGTGTTCTATTTTGCTAACAGTGGAGTTAAAGGAAAATAGAGTGGGGGTTCATCTCTCATTTGCTCAGACGAACAGGTGAGGACCAAGAATGATTGAAACCAGACTGAAAGGGTCTAACAAAGCCAGATCAGCATCTCCAGGTAGTCGCACTTTGGGTTCCTCCAGAAGCAACCCTTGAGAAAAGGCTCTGAAAGCCGTGTGGCTTATCTGAAAGATGATCCCAAGCAGCACTTGTAGATGAATGGGGCAAGAGCGGGCAAGGAAGGCAGCTTATAAAAAGTGTCTTCTCAAGCCACTTCCCACCATGGGTAACTGAAGCAGACTTAAGCCCCCCTGGAAAGCTCTAGGAATTGGTGTGGGTGATCACATGCTTCAGAGTTGGCCCACCTGGATGGAAGGAGCCATGGTATTACCACACATTTCCCATCAGCCTTCAGTGGGAGCTGATTGGCCTGCTGCGCAGGTGGGCAGGGAGGCTCCATGGCCAGAGAGCTTTTAGGCGAAGACACACAGATGCTGCACGTGGAAGTTGGCCAGTGTGAACTGAAGGGGTGAGGGCAGGAGGTGAGACAACAACAGACCCACTCAGAATGCAAAGCAGACAGCAGGTCAGTGTCAACAACCTGCAACTTTCCCCAAATCCTGTGCTATGCTGAGAGGAGAGGAGGTCAGGAGCCCAGATGCTGGGGCCTATAGGTGAAAAGAGAATCCTAAAACCTCTTACTAGTCTGGCATAAAGCAGCAAATCCACATACCCCTCTTAGAATAATGTTCTCCTTTGCAAGTGGAGGAAATAGCACATCCCTCCCATGGTGACTGTGATATTAAAGAATACACTGCAAATGAAATACCTTAGCACAGTGCCTGATGTTTACGGGAAGGGCTCAGACTGACTTACTCAGGATTATTATCAATAAACGGTTCTAGGAAGTGTTTGGGGAGGTAGGAAGAGGAAGGGGGGGTGGGCAGTGGAGGATGTAAGGCACTTAGAGTTGTATTAGTTACTTTAAGAATAACTACCTTGTTATTTTAGATCAAGGGCTTTTAAACGATGTATGCTAAGCTTTCCTACAGGAACTCTTCCACAAAGACTAATTAAACAATCTAGAATGTGCAGTAATGAACGGTTTGCAAGTACAGACATCTATAAGGATGAATGAGAAAGGATCCGGAGTTAATGAGCTTTGCAGATATTAGCCCCAATCAGTTCTGGGAAGGACCTACTCCCAGAAGGGGACGGTTCACGTCCTGATGGTGCCAGCATTCTTTCAGGCCAGGAATAGGCAACTAGGTGCACCAAGGTGGGAGAAAGTTCATACTTCAATGATTGGTGCAATTTACTCACAAAGAGAGGTTGCTACCTCGTAGAATTAAGAAACGTGTACGTGGGGGTCAGAGGACATGTGCTCGTGAGGTCACAGCTATTGTGGGGCCAGAGGTTCTGACAGTCACTGAAGCTCCTGACAGAAAGCTGAGGAGGCTGCACGGAGAGGCCCAGGAGGGGTGATGCGACATCACTGTGAAGTTCTGCATATAGGAATTAGTTACTTGTTTTCCCTGAACCTGAAGATACCATTGTTACAATGAGGAAGGGAAACTGAAAACAAAAGCCTATCATCAAATGGCTTAGACTCGGGTGCTTCTCCTCTGATGAGGGTCTGAGAGGGCTGACCTAGCAGAGGGTCCTGGCCTAACTCCTCTGGCAGGGGTAGGGATCCAGTGTAGGAAACCAGGAAAGTGATTCTACTCAGCACGTGCACATAATGGCTTCTGTGCCTCATCCTGGAATAACACATCTCTGCAGACCTCTCTCTGGCATTACCGCTAGGCTTTCTCAAGTCCCCGAAGATGATGAGAAAAAAATAATGCCTTTAGCTAGGCAGAACAGGTCATTTGTCTTGTGGCTCATTTTGTGTTTCTGCATAAATCCTGCATCAGCCTGTTCCTGCTCCCACTTGCCAGTGAGCAGTTTTTAATTATCAGGAAAATGGTATTTAGTGCAATGAATCACCAGACAGTGAACAAGGAATTCAAGTCAGCTGCGGAGTCAGGCACAGCCAAACATTTGGAGACGGGGCTCAGAAATTGTTCTCAGATTATGAGTGTTGGGTAAATATTATCAGTGGTAGTAATAATAATATCAGATGCAATATAGCTCATAATGTAAGGTATTTTATAATGCCCTGTACAGTGTTTCACATTATTGCAAATATTATATAATTATAATATTTTATAGTTATCAATTATTTTCTCATTTTTAACATAGGTTACATACCTTTGACACAAAAGTAGTATGTACAGATCTAAACTTCTGATTCCTAGTGTCTTGAGAAAGAAAAAAAATCTTCAATTTTATGTTCTTCTAATTCACTAGTTTCTATTAAAGAACCAATTTGCAGATATGTTTGTTCTTGGACCTCAAAGCCCATTTATGCTATAGGTGTGGGTTGCAGCCTGGACTGCCTCAAGCTTTAAAAGACCATAGTCCCAGAAGATTAGCCAAATCTTACCCACAAACCAATGCTTTAGGCACTTAAGTCTGAGAAGAAATGACTTAGCCACTATGCAGAGCCTTCTTACATGGTACAGAGCAGTCCTCGAAGCAGAAGAAAACTCCTGGCAATTATTAGATACCCTACATCAGTAGATCAGGCTGGGACAGTCTGGGGATGCTGGCAGATGTATGGGTGTATCTAAAGAGTTAGATCTGCTTGCAAGTGCCAGGGTCTCAGGGTCGAGCAGAAACAGGCTGGGTAAGGGCTAGTTCTAAATAGTGTGTGACATTTGAGGATTAACAGCTGAAGAAGACTGAGAGCTCCTCTTCAGCCCTCTCATGGATCCAGAAAGTACAAAATCAGTGCCGTGAACATCTGGGGGGTGGGAGAGCAAGACAGCCCGGGAGGCTTCAGGGGTTCTAGGAAGGGCCCAATACCCTCCAGCTGGCTGAGGATTCCTAGAATCCCACAGTATGGCTCTGGAGAGGTAGTAAGTTAGGCTGTTCTCAGTCACTGATATCCTGTGTCCCAGCAGGTTTGATGGAGCCATGGGAAGGAGGGAAGTGTGCTTCCTTGTTCCCCGTTCTGGATCCAAGGCAGACTTTCTCATCTTGGTGACTCACCTAAATTTGGTCCAGATACCTAAGCACAAGAGGGAAGCAGTTTAGGGATCTGCACATAAAATACAGTCCCTGGGAGGGACTTCATCCAATCCTCTCCCTCAGTACATTGATCACCCCTCATTT
Organism: Panthera pardus; assembly: GCF_024362965.1. Taxonomy (NCBI): domain Eukaryota; kingdom Metazoa; phylum Chordata; class Mammalia; order Carnivora; family Felidae; genus Panthera; species Panthera pardus. Next base: position 126,773,369 of record NW_026526721.1, read on the forward strand.
TTCTCAACCTTAACAGGATACCCAGACAGCACCATTCTAGCGACTATGGGAGCTATAGAAAAAGCAAAGCTCATGAGGTTCTTCAGATGATGCAGACATGAAATAACTGGGAAAACAGCACTGGAGAGTCTAAAATCAGGAGACCACACCTGGAAATGAGCTATAAATGTTGCAGAAACCAGAGAAGGCAGAGGGCTATGGACGTCAGTGTTCAAGGTCAGAATCCTAGAAGAACAGGTCACATGCTCATGCCCTGGAGAAGGAGAAGCCTGGAGTATCTAAGGCAAAGCTCAGAGAGGAGTAAGGAGAGTGTGACCAGCTTACGTGTGGTGGGAAGGGAGGACTAAGGCGGGAGAGCACTGATGTACTAGCATGGGAGGGCCTTGACTTCCAAACAAAGGCATTAAGATTGATGCCATCAGACACACAGAGCTGACAACTGTTCCATCAGCTAGGAAGGGATGCACTGAGAGCAAGGCACCAAGAAATTCCTTTGGCTGGTAGGCTGCAGCGTTCACATGTATGTCATGGGGAAGGGGCCGGAGGCTGAGAAACAGCTCTAAGGTCATTGCAATAGTTAAGGTGCCAAGATACAGAGTTTTTAACCAGAGTGCTGCAATGAGAACAACAGAAGAGGCAAGAGGAATCTCAAAGGAAGGACTGATAGCACTCAGTGAGCAATTAAAGATGGAGAATTAAAGAGGTACAAGAAGAATCCAAGTCAATGCCAAGACTTCTGGCATAAAGTGGTGCTACAAACCAGGTAATGGACTTTGGGAAAGAAACCCCAGTGTCAGGGAAGTTCGAGCATGTGCTTTTACACTCTGAATGCACAGATGAAACATGCAAGTGCCTAGAAGTCAGAACTCAGAATGGAAACAGAGCTGGAAGTCTAAATCTGGAGTTGTGGATATAGGAGACACATGGGTGGTGGTTGAAGCTATTGAGTGATGGGCAGTTTCTTGGAGTAAACCTACCAGGAAAGCTTGATGGAAAGTAGAAACAGTCTGCTCCACCTGCTTCTGAGGGCCAAGACCAGGGCAATAGATAGTTGTTTTTTTCCAGGAAGGAGCAGAGGTCCTGGGTGCCCAGCCAGGGTTTGAGGAAGAATCCAAGAGGAGAGCCCTTAGGGAGGCAATGAGCCTCAGCGGAAAAGCAGTGGATCTGAAGAGAATCTTCCTCCTATCTTCTATTTGGAAGTTTCACCACATTTTAAGGTTTGTTCTTAAAACCACAGTAATTGCCTAATATATCTCTAGGAGAAGAAAAGTAGACCACCGGTGACTTGCCCTTGAGGAAGGTACTTTAGGAAAAAGAGTTTCACACCTCCCTACTTCTTGACATCAATGACCAGCATAGGCAGGTCTTTTCAGGCAAGGCCCACTGGTTCTGGGCCATTGAAGTCGTGCTGGAAACCCAAAGTTGACAGCCACAGAGGTGCTTGTTAGATTTACTTGATATTTAATAAGCACCCATTGACAACTCAGCCACCTTTGCCCCGGGGGGCTTTTCCTCCTCTCTTCATAGGCCCTCATTTACTCATGACCAGATGCTAGTGTTCGTGTTACCTCCAGAAGAGGCAGCCGAAGTACCCAGCCTGTCTCCTCCTCCAGCGGATCCACTTGACCTTCACCCTGGTATCCAAAGTGATTTCCAGCGGGTTGGATACTGGTCCTCTATAGTTCGGAAACACCTCTATTACCCAGAGTCAGGAAAGTCGGGTGTGGAATCTTGGAGCAAGGTATGTTTCTGGTCTAATCTAGTCCAGGCTCCCACCTAGAGCAGCAGTCTGCTCTACAACATCTTTTACTGATAGCTACCTAGCCTGTGCTTGAATGCTTCCAAGAACAGAGAGCTAACCTCCCCACAAAGCAGCCTGGCTCTGTGTTGGACAGCTCCGGTCTGGGCGAGGGTGTTCTACACTGAATCCACATCTGCCTACTTTGATCTTTCACTCAATGGTTCCATTTAACCTCATGAAGCACAACAACACCATCTCCTTTCCTTTGCCATAAAGGCATCATGCTTGATCCCTGCCCATGTTTCTCCAGCACTGAATGGGTATTTCCAAGTCCCTGAGGTAAGAGATCAGGACTTGGCACTTTAAACAGGCAGGCCGCTTTGCCAACAATGTTCTTCTTGAAATGGGGTCCTCAGAACCAAGAACATCACTGTAGATGTGTTCTTCCCAGCACAGAGGACCGCATGTCTGTGTGTCACCTCCTCTGATCCAGGGACCAGAGAGTCAGGCAGACCTGAGTTTAAAGGCTTGTTTTGCAAATCACTAATTCCAGGATTCTGGACAGGTTACCTGTCCTCTCTGAGGCTATTTATTCACATGTAAAATCGACCTCATGGGACAGTTATGAGGATTAAATGAGTTAGTACAGGTAAAGGGTCTTGTAACACAGTAAGCACTCAAGCTGAACATTATATTTTACTATTGTTTTGCATCCATAACAGTGCTTGGCTTTTTACTCCACTATATATCACTCATATTAAGCATGTGGTAAACTAAACACCTAGACATTTTTCACACAAACAAATAGCAAGTCAGGTCTCCACCTTTTTGTGTTGCCTTATTTTTGTTTAAACCCAAGCAATAGATTCTAGATTTATCCCTCTAACATTTCATCTTGCAGATTTCAAATTAGCATTCAAAGCTGTTGGATAGTTCTGAATTTTGATTGTTTTATATGGTGTTAGTTATGCTCTCCAACTGTTACCTACAAACTTGATAAGCATCCCTAGGCTTGCACCTGACTCATGAATTAAAAAAAAAACAAACAAACAAACAAACAAACAAACAAGAGATTGAATTGGACAAGGGCTAGAATAAGGCTGGTGCCTTCCTTCCTGGCTGACAGGAGTTACTAACCCATGTTCTTTGGGTACGAAGACAATGTCTGTACTCACTTTACAATGCTTTCCTCTAGGAGAGCATCAAATATTTGTGCCAAAATAAAAACTCACTACATCTGCAATTCCTGTTGAAATTACTAAATGTATAACCCTAGGAAATGATATGAGGTCCTCATGCTTCTTTCTTAATCATCCTCTGTGGTTCCTAGTGATCACTGAATTCAGTTGTAAATGCCCAGAACCCATTTGCTTTGGTCTCTACAAGCATTTGGCAGGGATCAAGCTCACACTCCTGTTCTGTAATCTCAGTGCTCTGTCCTCTCGCCCTAGGTGGAAATTTGAGCTTCTGCCAGTCTTTGGGCACGTAACCTATTTGTTTTCACTTTTCTCAAGGCTTAAGAATAGATCTGTGATTATATCCACAGTTACCTGTACAACGGAGGTGGTTGTGTTAGGGTTGCTTTCTGAAAGCCCTTGCCCCCTTACCGAGCTCTTTCTTCCTCTCTCCCCACCCCTACACACCTCACCCAACTCAGAAATCTGTGAGGCATCAGCCACTATCAGGCATGTGGTTACATAAGCCTCATCAATACCCAGTAGCACTTCCCAAATATAGAATTGACTAGAACTTTTCTAATTCCCAAGCCTACCCTGGCCTACCTGGATCATCCTGTCCAGGCAATTTTTAGTCAGCCAGCAAGCACCTTCTGAGATCTGGCTCACAGTAATCATGAGAACACACCATCTGTCTGCCTCTTCTTGGACACGGGAAACCCACAGTCCCACCCACCCATCCTTGAACATGAACCTTCCAGGCTCTTTATCCAAGCATCCAGCACCACATCCAGCAGATTCTCTTCCCAACTTGACTTTCCCAAATCCAACCTCCCCTTTACATGCTTATTTTCTGTGCTCCAAGCTCAGAGGAGGGCATAAACCAGTGTCCTAGACAGTGTCCTAGACTGTACTCTCAAATTGAACAGCTCTGTCACGTCTAGATGAGCTAGAGAGGGTATCCATCTGTGAAGATTTTGGTTATTTCTCCTTCAGCCTTTCATCAGCTTGAAAGGAGGGTCTGGGAGAGCACAGACCACCGGCCTCTCTATGGCACCCTATTCCCTGCCCATGGGGAAGAGAGGTGGGGCTCTCTTGGGCACTGATGAATACAGCTGGGGAGCTGCTGCGGGTTTTCTGTCACCTCTTGGGCAGGAAGTCCTCAGAGCTGCAGTCGCTGGCCATATCCCACAGTACCATGCATGCATGTGGATGGTTCAGGTATAGTTATGTGCATACATTCTGCTCAGACATAACTGATCTTTCTGTCTCCTGCAGTGGGACCCAGAAGGGGGTCCACCAACCAGGACACCTGGGATTAGTTCTCACCCCATTCGCCCCTGCTCCTGACCACCAGGTACCCTGAGCCTCTGCAATATGGTAAGAGCATGGGCTCTGTAGCCAGACTTACTGCCATGTAGGAGGCGTGTGACCTGAGGAAGTCGCTTAATCTTCCTAGATTAATGCCTGCTTCCTAAGCGATTGTCAAGGTTAGATGAGTTGAAATGAGCTACCAGAATGAAGTTCGCAATTCATGGTACAGAGTAGGCTTTCCATAACTAAATACTCCTCCCCCTTCCCTGTCTAGAGCCAGGCACAGCCTCCATCAGAGCTGGAGTGTTCTCTTCTGTTCTAAGAGTTCTGAGCCTTCCCCCAGCTCTACAGTCCTTCAGCTGTGATTCTCCAACAGTAGTAGCTTAGGTCAGAGTGATGGATGTGCAGGGGAGGAAAAGCACTAATGCAGTTCAATGCATGAGACTATGGGTTTAGGGAACCAGGCTGCAAAGAAGAGCCAGGGTTCAGGGGTTAGATAAAAAGAATGGTACGAATAGGGAAAAGGACTTATAAAAGGTGAGCTGAATTAAAAAGAAGACAGACTTCTAAAGCAGCCAAGGGAGTGAACTCTGGTCTACCCTGCATCCCAGGGACAGCAACTGTGCCGCTTGTTAGCACCGTGTGCTTAGCTGTCCCCATTGGCTGCAGCAGGGCCACTATTACTGCAGACTGCATAGTGGTTTCTCTGTGGAGCTGGGAACTAGGGAAGCCTCCTTCTGTTGGCCTTAGAGGTGAAGAGTTCCTCAGAAGTATCTGAGTATTGTGGAAGCGTACTTGCGTGCTGTGGCTGGCAGAGCCCACCCCTCCAGAGCAGGATGGCCAGAACTCAAGTGGAAGTGGCCCGGAGGGCACCAAGCTGCACCTGCACTCGATGCTTGGGGACCCCCTGTACCCTGACTGAAGAGTGACGAGGCTTAGCTTGCCTGGCTTTAAAGAGGAGAAGTCTGTCTTAGGGTACCCCATTCTCACCCTAGGGCATCTCTAGTCTCCAAAATGGCATTCCTCCTTTTGAACCCAGTTTTGCACCCTCTGCATTCAGACTGATATGGCCATCTCCAAAAGTTTCCTCAAAAGAGGTTATAGGATGCTAAGTCTGAAATGGGCTTCACAATGGCCCTTTTTAAAAACATTTTAAAAATGTTTTATTTATTTTTGAGGAGAGAGAGAGAGAGAGAGGGAGGTAGGGAGGGAGGGAATGAGTGGGAGAGGGGCAGAGAGAGAAGGAGACACAGAATCTGAAGCAGGCTCCAGGTTCTGAGCTGTCAACACAAAGCCCGACACAGGGCTTGAACTTGTGAACTGCAAGATCATGACCTGAGCTGAAGTCGGACACGTAACTGAATGAGCCACCTAGGTACCTCCACAGTGGCTTTTAATATGGCAGGGAGTTAGTCCAGAGCAGGGGGCTGGTGGGTAATGTCAGAATCCTGAGGCAGGGCAGGGAAGCAGGGTGATAGAGAAAGCCTTTCTGGTAATTCTGATGCACTGTGGAGGGGGTACCTTCACTTGAGAATCAGAGATAAATCAAAGTCTTTGTTTTTCAGCTGGGGAAGCAAAGGCCCTGCCCGGAAGGGCAAATGCACAGGTTAAAATGGGTAAACACATCTGTAGATTTTGCAGTGAGGCACAGAGTCAGGACATTGGGAAAGAAAGAGAACACAGTAAGGTTTCCTCTCTGAAACCAGTTACAACTGGTTAAAATGGAGGCCCACAGTGGCCTGGACAGGGAAAGGAAGGGGAGTGTATGGGATTCTGAGTGTTGCAGAAACTTTGCCTGTAGCCTTAGAAGAGGCCACTCTCCAGTCCCCCACCCTCATTTATGCTGCTGATTGGAAGCTGCCCGGGACCACTGTGGTCGAGTCTCAGCGTCTCTGAGCTCACTCTGAGCCCTCTCCTCCCTCCCAGCAATGACTGCCTGGGAATAGCAGCCGGCCGCCAGGAGTCTGGTCCTCTACAAACCCTTGGCAGTTTCTTGGTCTTGGGTTGAAAGTCCCCAGAGAACAAAGCCATATCTACAGAGTGGCCTTTGTACAGTGCCAGCCAGCACTGGCCATGCTAGAACACAAACTCCTCTGAGGTGGAGCTGCTGGGTGAAGGTCCTGGCCTCACTTTCTTGACTCGATTTTAGAGAAGGGAGGAGTTTGGTTCATGAGAAATTTTGCCTTTGAGCCCATTTTCGCTCCCAGGACTGCCCATTGAAGGCACGCTGAGTGTGCGTGTGTGTGTGTGTGTGTGTGTGTGTGTGTGTGTGTGTGTGTACAAGGTCTATTTTCTATGCTTGCTGCTGAGTGAACAGGAAGAAAAGGGCTGACATTGCACAGGGGGATTTAGGTGAGTTGAGATTTACAGAAGAAGCCTGAGACAGAGCACAGTGCAAAGTGCTGGGACAGATTTCTGAGGGTAACTGTGGAATTCAAAAGGAGTTATTTAGAAAGACAACATGTCCCAAGGACCTAAGCTTTCTGGAAGTAGGGAGGTGGCCCAAGTGACCTTTTTTTCAGATCCTGCAATGTTGTAATTACACAGATAAAGGAATAGTTTTGACGTAGGACTTTACACTGTACGTTGGTAAGGAGAAATTTTAGTTATAAAAATATTATATATAGGTTTTTAAAAAAGAGATGGGTAGGATAATGAGTGAGAAAAACTTTTAAAGGCACTGCTTAAAAGAAAACACTTGGGAGATATCCCAACACTCTGGCCTCTTGGGCTCTGCTATCTTTTTAATTCCCTATATTCATGTTCTCTGGCTTATCTGTGAATTTGGTTAACACATTCCCCAGCCGCTCAATTGGATAAGATAAGGCAGAAGATGTTAATAGAGAACCCTCCATCTTTTCCCACTGAGTCTGATTTCAGGATTCATTGACTTGCTAAACCCAATCTTTTCCCCCGAATTCTGTGTCCTATACGGGCTTATCAACATGGAAGATAATCTACCCACCAAGCATCCAATGAGTGCCCACAACAGGCAGAGAGCAGATGGGGCAGGCAGCCTGTGGCCCTGGGGACCTGCAGAGAAAGGACGCTGCTGGGGCACCGGGGGCTGGAAGGGGACTTGTCATTGGGACTGGCCAGTCTGGCTGTAAGGAGCACTCCTCCAAGCACTCACCTGCTCTACCAGGCAGTGGGTGTGTGCTTTCTACTCACCTCGGCCGGTGCTGTAATGCTGCAGCTTATCGCTGTACACGGCCTCTTTGCTGTAAGCCCGTTTCCTGTAGATGCGAGGAAGAGGAACTCTCTTAGCTGGAGTGCACCCCTGCTGCTCGGCTCCAGGGGTCTCCCCCACCTCCCCTGTCCCGACGGGGGCTCACTAGGGCATCTTCTGGGACTGGGAACTGGGCAGCTCTCACTTTAACATTTAGTTCCTGTCCTGCTTCCTGGAAGCCGGGTCTGCTTCTGGGTCCCCGTCAGAGCCTGGGGCAGAGGTTCTCAGGATACCTATCAGCATGCTGGCTGTACCATGGAACTGCTCAGGAGAAGCCAACTACAGTGCTTTCCAGAGCAGAATCTGGGCTAACCCCCAAAGGCAGTAGCAACAGTATTAAAAATGCACAAGGCCTCAGGGCCTGCCCTTCTGCAGAACTTGGAGTTCCTGTTTTCCTCCTTGGCTCTCCTCCTGACTGCCTGCCTTGTGCCCTCTGCCGAGGGCCTTGGCTCTCTAACCAGACGATGGGTTACAGTATAGGGTGTGATGCTCCAGTGGGTCAAATGCAATTTGGTAACTGTCGCTCCAACAGTGAGGGGGAATAAAATGAGGTTTGAAGATGGATGCTGTTTACCCATAGCCTTGCCCAGCTCTTATGGGGGATTTTATCCCAGGCACAGAGAAAACAAATAATCTGGACAATTCTAGGCTGCCTGTGGATTGAGATGGAATGATGACCATGAGCTTGACAGCAAGGCTGTGTATGGTCAGGCCCCGTCCAGTCTGCATGGCCTGGGAGGGGCCTGCATGTGGAGAGGGGCTTTCCGAGTCTGAGGTGAGCTAGTGGGAGCAGATGGAAGTAGAGGACCTACCTGCTACAGACGATGGAGATGGCCACCAATGACACCACGAACACGACCCCGGCTGCTGCCGAGCCAGCAATCAGTGGCAGCTGCTCCCTCAGCTCAGACTTGTAGTCATCTAGGTGAAAAAGAGGCATTAGAGTTCTTCCTGTGTGCTCATTGCATACAGCTGGGACGCGATGCATGACACTAAAGACATTATAAATATGTGTGTGTGTGCGTGCGTGTGTGTGTGTCTATATGTATGCATATGTACAGTACAGCTTCTATGCTTCAGAGTTAGAAGACCAACTAAAACAAAGAATGATCTTCAAGTCACAAATAAACAAGAACAACTAGAAGCAAATGACAGTAACAATAAAAACAAAACAGCAGGGACAGAAGCTCAGAATTAAATGCTGATGACATGTGTCCCCACAGCAGAGGTGACTCCAATCTACATCCCCTCATTTGGAAGGTATCTCAAAGGACGGTCAGTCATGCTAGGATACGTCTAAGGGGAAGAAGAAAAACCACTGTTGAAGGACTTTTGAAAACACACAGGTGTTGAAACACAGCACAGCGTATAGATTCTTTGAGCAGATATTTAAAGAGTATCAGCAGCTGGGCAGCAGGTGCTACACCAGGAGCTGTGGAGGATGAAGGAACACCGGAGAAATGGCCCGGCACTCCAAAGTTCCCACTCAAGAAGAATACGATCAAGGCCTCTGCCAAGGTTAGAACCGTGCTGTATTACACGGGCAAAAAGGAAGCCCCCGAGTCACAGAGGTGAACAGAGCTCCCCCGAAACCCTGGCTTTACCATGGGTGAGCTCTGTGATCCTGGACAAAGTCTTTAGTCTCTCTGACCCTCAGACTCCTTTCTGCTAAAAAAAGGTAATAATAAAACAATCAAATTATGAGAGGCACAGTTTGCAATGTCTGCAATGTCCCAAATCCTAATACTCTTTTCCTTAATCCATAGAAACCACTTGGCCTAGCTGGCTATTATTATTATTATTATTATTATTATCATCATCATCATCATGCTTATTCCTTCACTTGGCATTAAGGACTGAGGCATACAGAGATCAAGCTTTATGTGTTCTATTACAATTAAGGTTGCCAGATACAGTAAATAAAAATACAGGCCGACCAGTTAAAAGTGAATTTCAGGTACACAATGAATAATGTTTTAGTGTAAGTATACCCCAAATGTTGAATGGGAGATACTTACTTAGAATAAAATATTGCCAGTTCTTTATCTGAAATTCAAATTTATCTGGCTATCCTGTATTTCACTTGGCAACCTCAATGACAATAGCTCTTGAAGTGAAATTCACCATGTCCTGCATCAGAATCACCTGAGCCCGAAAATAAACCATGACTTTTTCTGGGGCCCTCCTCAGGTCTACTGAATCAGAACCTTTGAGTGAAGAGCAGAATATCTCCATATTTACCAAATGTTCCAGGCGATTCTCATGCTGCCCAAAGTTTAGGAACCACCGTTCAACTCTGTGGGTGGAGAAAGAGACTTCCAAAGATAAGGATGTTATTCTCGAAGCCACTCCATAGACATCAATTTTAAAGACTGAAGGTATAGTGTCTCAACTGACAGCTTTCTGTAACATGAGTGTTTAAAAATAAAATGGGGTGTGTGTGCCTGGGTGGCTCAGTCAGTTGAGCGCCCGACTTTCGGTTTCAGCTCGTCTTGATCTCACAGGTCGGGAGTTTGAGACCCGCACTGGGCTCTGCACTGACAGTGCGGAGCCTGCTTGGGATTCTCTTTCTCTTCCTCTTTCTCTGCCCCCCCTCCCCCTCAAAATAAGTGATTAAACTTTAAAAAAAATTTTTTTTTGGCAAAAGAACAAAATTCAAGGAACCACAATGAAGAGTCCATAAAAACATCTTTATAACTTAAAAACTTCATAAAGCAATGTGACCTTCAGTCTTTAAAATTGATTTCTAGAGAGTGAGAGGCTTCAAGAACCAACATCCTTATCTTTAGAAGTGCCTTCCTCTGCTCACAGAGTTGAATGATGATTCTCAAACACTGGGGAGCATAAGAATCACCTGGACTGTTTGATAAACATGCAGATATCATGCTGTATGAATGGGTTAAAAAAAAAGCATATAAGCCAAAGGTTAGCATACTATAGCTAACAGCAGCCCATAGTAGCTCTGCTGTCATGTGGAGGTCAATGCTGCCCAAAGCGTGGTCTTTGACCCTGGGCGGAATCCTATAGGTCCTCCGGCTCCAATGACCTATCACTGATCAACCTTCAACTCACCTTTATGCTGAAGACGGGGCCCAAAGCCTCAGTGAACATAATTACTACCGATGTGCAAACCTCAGTCATTAAGATAAATACTCCTGAATTTGGCCACTTACCAAAACTCTCTTACATCTAGCCCCTCTTGGGTTTATAAAACTTAACTGCCAAATGTAAAAGGAATAGTCTTCTTGGGAGAAATTTGTTACTTCTTGATTTGTCTAGCAGAATTGCCAAGAGACCAGTGCTCAGAGCATTCTGAGTTTTGGGTTTTTAATCCTGTGTACTTCCTGGTGCCACAGTGCCCATAAATCTAGATGGTAAGTAAGGTGCAAAGAGGGGACAGAATCCTTAAGGAACAGGAGACAGCCTGCATTCTTTTCATACCGGCAGCATTATTAACCTGAATAAATTGGCTCGGTTTCTACCCCATCTCACTATCCTCAAAATATGAGCGAAGATTCACCTGAAAAGAACTCAAAACGAGTTGCAAGCTCCAATCCTACAGGAGCCAGAAAACTCACATTAAAGCATCTGGGTACAAATCACTGGGAAGGGGCAGATGCCCCATGGGGGCAGCTGCGTCTCAGCTCGGGGGTACAGCCCTCCCCCTACAACGCCCATCAGCTTTGGCTTCTTTTCAGCTTTTCACAAGAAAATGCACATTATGGTTTTCATATGAAATCATCTGATTTTAAATGTTTCTGGTGAAATGTTAAATTGTTAAACATAATAATGTGAGTCAATATAAAACCTCAGGTCCTATCACGCGCCTAGTCAGAGAGTGCTGGCCTAAAATAAAATGTTATGTAAAGGCAGACTGTTTTGTGTGTAATTTAATTAATAAGTGAAAAATTAAAGGCTCTCAGTTGAGGGGGTTGAGAAGAGACTGATATCTGGAAAACTATCAGGAAACAGCTCACAAATGAATAAATAAAATGGACAGACAGTGAATAGAAAAATGAAAGCATACACCACAGTAAATGGCTGGCTAAGGGAAAGAGTGGGTGAACACAGGCAGATATCCCACACCGCCTCCTCGGGCTACAGGGAAATCAGATTTTCATAACCATTTAAAAGCATGGTCTCAGAGGACCAGGAGAGACTGTCATTAATGGGGAACTAACAAAGCCCAAAGGTGGAAGTATTTTGGGTGACAGGCTTTCTGGCCTTGGGGATGGTTTAGAAGACAGTGTCTGTCTATTATCACTGGAGATACATGGCTAGAGTCACATGTGAAGCTGTTTCAAACAAGCTGAGATACTGGTTGCATGGGACTGCTATACCCCAAAATTTGCCCCTCTGTGTCCTTCCTGGAGACCTTATCTCGTGAAATTAGGTTGTGAGCTCAGCTCCCAGCCCCCCAGAACAGAGGGGTGAAGTGGGAGTGAGGGTAAAACAACGGCAACACCTGGGCCCTGATTCTGAGGCAGGAGGCACATGAACCCTGAGCTACGTGGGGGTCTCCCTGCCAGGACCTCTCTGCATGTGGTACAGAGATCCACTGAAGGAAAACCCAAGCGATGTTAGGAGAGAAATAGGCCTGACTTCAGAAAGATGCCCTGCCTTGTGAATGACTCAAGAGTAATGCCCTGCCCCCACCCCCCCAGGGCAAACCCTTCCAAGGGAATCGCACTGGAATCCAGTGACAGGTTGGCACTTGGGCTGCAAGGGCAGCTTTTCAGGGCCTCTTCCCCTCCCCCAAGTGCTGGCCCTGTACCACTTCACTGGCCTGCCTCTTACCGTCCGTCAGCGTCTGGAAGCACATCTTGCCACTGAACTTGCCGTAGCCCGCCACCGTGCGGGCACGCACTTGCACCACATACACCATGCCTGGCCGTAGGCCGTCAATCCGCGCCGTGTTGGTCTGGCTCCTGGCCATGGAGGAGTTGAATTCATTGTGCTCCTGAAAGAGAGTGAGGAGAACAGTCTGCAGCCTCCTCCTGAGGTCTGCGTCCCCACCTACTCCACCCTGGAGCACCCAGGCCCTGTCAGTCCTTGGTCCTACAGGTCTGCTAAAAGCTGTCACTGGCCCCAGGCCCTCTCTCTGAATGGGGGACATCTGGCCTGGACCAAGGGAATGAAGGATCAGCTCTGTGTCATGAGGTGGCCATGCTCTAAAAAGGAGGCTCTGAGTAAATGGCTAGGCTCTCAGAGCCAGGCTGGGGGGCTCATCATTTTCTAGTCCTTCCCCATCCAGGGTTCAGTGCACATGCAGCTTTGCAAAATCCTGTTGCGTCTCCGATGTCAGTAGAAGCAAGCTGGGCAGCATCGGCCCTTTGTCTCCCTTTTTTTTTTTTTTTTTTATGGTTTATTTATGTTGAGAGAGAGAGAAAGAGCACACACATGAGTGGGGAGGGGCAGAGAGAGAGGGAGAGAGAGAATCCCAAGCAGGCTCCGCACTGTCAGCACAGAGCCCCAAATGGGGCTTGAAATCACGACTGTGAGATCATGACCTAAACTGAAATCAAGAGTCAGACACTTAATTGACTGAGGCACCCAGGTGTCCCTGCCCTTTGTCTCATTTCTATTGAGGACTTGCCTTTTCTCTCCTCACTCAGGATCTCCTCACCATGACTGTTCTAGATCACCCCTTAAGTTCCCTCAGGTCCTAGTCCTTAGCTGAGTGACTTAGTGTCCACTCTGCTACAAAGCCTGAGGCCATTCCAAACCACCTCCCATACCTGCTTCTGCCTTCACTTTGGCCTGTGTCAGTCTGTTTGGATCCCAACTTCTAGTTCCCTCTCCACCAGCATCGGGAAGACATGTCCATTCTCCCTGGAGAGCAGGCTCTGCCCCTTCTCATCTATTCAGGGGTCACCCCTCCACCCCCACCACTCTCTCCGGCACCTTCTGCCTGGTCTCCTATAGTCTCTGTTATCCACACATGAGTGTCCTCTGGTGTGCACAGATTTTTGCTCCTGTTTCTCAGCCTTCTGACTCCCCACCCATAGTTGGTGCCTTCAAGGGTACTTCCTGTCTTTGCTACTAACATTTGGTTTGTGCCTAGACTTTTGTAGCCTCCTATCTTTTCTGCCACTCCCTCTCCACCAAATCCAAACTTCTTTTCTAACAGGACGCCTGGGTGGCTCAGTCAAACATCTGATGTAGGCTCAGGTCATGATCTTACAGTTAGTGAGTTTGAGCCCCACATTGGGCTCTGTGCTGACAGCATGGAGCCTGGAGACTGGTTCAAGTTCTGTGTCCCCCTCTCTATCTGCCCCTCCCCTGCTCATGCTCTGTCTCTCTCTCTCTCTCAAAAATAAAAACAAAACATTAAAAAAGATCTCTGACCTTCCCTAAAGTTATAATCAGATAAAAACAAAACTCCTAAATCTAGGTTTAGAGGGTCCTCATAATGAAGCAATTCCAGTCTCTCACAACCCCCAAATTACCACCTCGCTGTCCCTTCAGGGGCCACACTCCCAGACCCAGGGCCTTTGCTTGGGCTGTTTTCCTGGTCTGAAATGCCTCTCTCTAGTGCTCCTCTGCACCCTGCATGTTCCTTGTGCCTGTATCTCTAAAACCCCCTCTTCCAGGAAGGCTTCCCATGGACTCTGTTCATTGCTGTCTTTCATCTTTACACCCTCCCCTCAGCACCCTCATATACACCAGCCTGGCCTCTGATCATTTTCATGTGTGCATTATGAAGACTGTGGGTTATCTCCAAGTGTACAGGAACAAAAGTTTCAACTCTGGGACTGCCCCTGTCTGTACCATCAGTCTCAGAGCAAAATGGGGACATCAGTGAAAATGAAGAGCTTAGGTCACTGAGAGGGAAGCTCCCAAGTCCCTGTGCAGATCTGGGGTTCTGTGATGAATTCTAGGCACAATGGTTTGAGGGGCATGGTAACAAATGAGGGGAAAGCTGACGGCAAGAGATGTGTAACCCACAGCCTCAGACAAGCAACAGAAGTTTGGGGAGTTGAGCCAGGACAAAAGAATACAGTGCAATGATTTAAAAAAATTGCCATTGTTTTAAAATATGCAAACATCTACTTTGCAAAGGCAGAGGTGACCTAATGTGCATTCACTCAATCATTTGGCCCGGCAGCCACATTTATGGCATACTACCATGTGCTGGGTACTACCTACACATGGTTTCAGGGACCAAGGCATGGCCCCTCTCCTTGGGGATGCAAAATCTTGTGGGGTGGACCAGAAAATACCCAGATGCTGACAGCAGTGCTGACTGAGTGACTTGGCAGAAGGCAGCTTAGGGGGCTGGGGGATGGGGGGGGGGGAAGAGCAGAGGGTCACCCAGCTCAGGCTGGTTTAGGAGACTGGGAGGGTGACGTTAGTTGAGTCATCAAAGGCGGAAGAAATTAGCCACATGGACAAATACAGAGAGTGAGAACTGAATAGAACACGTGAAAGCAAGGCCTAGAGAGATGAGAAGCCTGCAAGCAACTGGGCCCATCTAGACTGTGGTGACACATGCCCTGGTGACAAATGCTTGGAAGTAGTTTTAAGAGACCACAGGCTAGAGGTCAGCTTGAATAGACGGTTGAAGGTTACACACTCATCCTCATGGAGGGGATATCCATTGACCTCTGGGAGGGACTGCTTGGAAGGAACTGCCCATCCATCAGTTTGATCTATTAAAAAAAAAAAAGGAGTATGCCCCCACCCCACCACCAATCAGGGGTCCAGCAGAAAGAAGGCTGTCTACTATAGGAGGGATATTAGCTAGAACGTTGGTCATTACTGTCCTAACACACTGAAGATCTAAGACCTAAACCTATATAAATCACCTAATCACCTTGCAAATTAGGACAAAATCCCATTGCTACAAAATCCGGGTAGCTGTCTGGATTTTCTGGTTTCACTGGTATCTGTGGAATTAGGCACTGCTTGAAAGAAGTGAAACATCCACTGGGCAGCTCTTTTACTGACAACTGTCTTTTGGTGTATCAGTATTTGGATTGTGAAGACAAAACATTAACCCCTTATCACTTTATAGCCCACACATTCAAGAAGTTCCGTGATTAAAATGAATATTAATCCTTGTTCTCTTCAAACCCATTAATCAACTGCAGGCAAATGGGTGAGAGCAAAGAGCACACGGCTTTTTTGTTTGTTTGTTTGCTTCATGATTGATTCTAATAGCATGTGAGAGGTATAGACCATCGCTATCGAGGGCAGAGACCATGGCTCCCATCCCCAACCTGTGGCCCAGGGCTGGCACCAAACTGCTCAACGGTTCAGTGCTAAATGAATGAATAAACACCACACTTCAGACCAGTTATTTGAACCAATCGATCGAGCACAAGATATTGCCAACGCCTGAAAGAGTTTCTAGGAGAAAATGATCCTAAAATTTGAAGGGTAGAAATTCCCAAGGCCTAAACCAGTCCATTCTGGCCCAGACAGTTATGAAGAGCAAGTAAGCGTCTAAACGCTTAATCATGAAGACAGCTGAGAGCAGATGTAGATGCCCCTCCCATGGTTTGCCTACAAGCGCTGACACCAGGAGTGAAAAGTGCTACAAGACAGTAAACAAGAGAGGATGATAAATGGAAGCATATGAAAATGGGAAGGAGATGAACATGGAGAGGCTCTGGGAGTGTCATCAGCTCGATGGCATCTGAGCTCTCTATTAATGAGCTGTTGGAGGAGGCGAAAGCCTCATTGATTCTATTTATAGAGCTGAAATTGAAAGGTGTTCCAAGCATAAATTGAGAGGGCGATGTGAAGTAGGAGACCCAGGGTGGGTTTGCAGGGGTTGGAAAACTATGGCCCATGGCTAGCTACCTGTTTTTGTAAATAAAGCTTTATTGGAACTCAACCATGCCCACCTTCTGATATATTGCCTATGGCTGTTTTTCTTCTACAAAGGCGAGTTGAGTAGTTGGGACAGAGACTATATGGCCACAAACTTAAAATATTTCCTATTTGGTCCATTATGGAAAAAACTCTGCTGACTCCTGGCTTAAAAGAAGTGGCACAGAACAGAGGAATGGGGATTTATTTCTTTGGGGTGAATCCAGGATATCTACTGGGCTGAGTTTTATTGTGTTTGCATCTCTAAACACCAGGATTTGCCAGCCTCGTGGAGCAGGTAGTCAGATCTTTCTGCTTATAAGAATTTGGATTTAAAATTAAGATACAATCTTTTATTTCACAGGCCACATTAATTTTGAGATCCTCAGCATCAGCATGACTGCTATCTAGTTCCTTACTGAGCTCGGAAATTTTCACCATTGAAATATATCAAAAATGTCCATAGTTTTGATTCTCTATGGTCATGGGTAAGTCATTTAACCTTTCTGTGACTTAGTTCCATCACCTATAAATTGGTTATACCTGGCTTTCAAGTATCTTTCTTTTTATTTCTTTTCAAGATCAGAGCTAATGTATTTGTGAACATCTGGCACATAACAGATACTCAGTGTATGATGATTTATTACCACTGTGGTTATTTCAAAATACCCTCACAGGGTAATGTATTTTTCTTTATTTGTATTAGAAATGGTCCAGGCAATGTAACAGATCTTACAGTCAAGCACTTTATAAGTGAAGGAGAGTTCCGTAGTAACATACCGTATGGTAACCAACGCTTTGGCAAAGAATCTTCTGTGTTTCCAAGGCAAGCATTCTATCCTCTAGAGTGAGGACAATAATATGCTTCACTGAGGTGTGGAAGCTGCCTTGGGCATTGGGCTGCTGTGCATGTGTGTCTGTTAATAATTAGTATAAATTACGGAGAAGTAGGGACATGGTCTGAAATGGGAGAATAAGCTTCCTTCATAGCATCAAAAGTTGAAGTTCATTACAGTATTTCAAAGGACAAGGCTTTCATGTAAAGGGAAAAGTAGCAGAAGAGGTTGGGTGTGGGCTGGAAAATGAGGAGCCAAGGGACACAGGCAGGAGCCTGTTACGAAGCCCACCCCTATGATGGCGTGAGTGCCTTTGGCAGGGCAGATGAGGCGGAAGGCAGGCGGTTCGCATGTACGTAGCTGATCTCCAGCACTGCCTTGTGTGACAAGCTCACTTCCTGGCTGTGTGCTTTTGGGTAAGTTTTATTTTGTTTTGAACTACTTTGTGCACTGGCTTCTTTACCCATAGCAATGATACTAATATTTACCACACTGGGTAGTGAGGAGAAAAGTAGATAATGCTTATAAAGCTCTTGGCACCCAAGAGGGGCAGACTAGGGAGAAATTACTATTATTTTTCTGAGGTGAGCTTATAAGGCTCAAGTTCAAGTGTGTGTGGGAAGAGGCACTGTTAGAATCTTTCTGGTGATTCTGACATTGCATCATATGCTGGCCACACATGATAACTCTATCAAACTCTTAGGTCAATTTTGATGATGAAATGAGACTGTGTGGACAATTGGTCCAGGCAGATTGGTCCAAAACATTGTGGAAACCCAACATTTACTTTATTAACTGATAAAAAATATCTAGCAAACAAGGGCTCCCAATTCAAAGCTGATTGGATATAATGGTTGCTTATGAATCCAGATGGTTTAAATTACCCCCAATTCACAGAATTATCTGAATCAACTGTCTACAAAACCCAATATTCTCTAAATGGAATAGAACATTACCTAATCCTCACCTTGCTTGCAAGTTCGGCCGCAAGGGCAGAAGGGTGTACATCCTCACAGACTAGATTGGTGATCCATCTAGCCCTCCACTTTCAGGGACACAAACTGCTACTATTTTACAAATGTGAAAACTGTGACCCAGAGTGGTTAAATAATTTGGCCATGGCTGCACAGCTGGTTAGTTATGGAGGGCACTGGAGACTAGAGCCCTCCTTCCCCAGGCAGTCACGTACCACTGTTCAATACTGCCTCCGTCCTGGAGGTCTGTGAGTCTCCATCTCTGATCCTCCACTGACCCACTGGATAGTTCTGCCGGGCTCAGGGCTTTCATACATTTACATACTGACAGCTTCCAGATGGACTTCTCCAACCTGGCCTCTCTCCTGAGCTCCAGGCAGGGACATCTAGCTGCCTGAACTACTGGCTATCTCAGAAGTGTTTTAGACATCGAGCTGAACTTCTGTCCCTTCCCTTACCACAACCACAAATATGCTCTCTCTCAACAAGCACCCTTCTTTTTTTTTTCTTTTTTTTAATGTTTATTTATTTTTGAGAGAGACAGAGCATGAGGGGGAGAGGGACCGAGAGAGAGGGACCGGGAGACACAGAATTGGAAGCAGGCTCCAGGCTCTGAGCTGTCAGCACAGAGCCCGATGCGGGCTTGAACTCACAAACCATGAGATCATGACCTGAGCTGAAGTCGGACATTTAAGTGACTGAGCCACCCAGGAGCCCCAACAAGCACCCTTCTAAGTCAATGGTGGCTGCCTCCTTCTATCGGGCCAGGCCTAAACCCTCCCACATCTGAAGCCCAAACTGTTAGAAATCCCGTTGCTCTGCCTTTAGTTTATATATCTGGAATCTACCCTGTTTCGCCAGCCATCTCCTTCCATCCTAATCAAGCCACCATCATCCTTGTTCTAGTTGGTTGTAATCTAGCCTGTTTTTTAATGGGACAGCTGAATGGGCCTCTTAAAATGTAAGTCAGATTTTGTCTCTTCTCTGCTTCTAACCCTGCTATATGAATCCTCATCTCACTCAGTGGTTAAGCTCTAAGTGGTTAAGTTCTAAGGTCCAGTCTGATCACCTCCCCTGGTTACCTCTCTCACCTGTCTACTACTTTCCCACTGCTCGTACCACTCTAGTCAGGCCGGTCTTCTTCCTGTTCCTAGAATCACCAGTCATGACCCTGCCTCAGGGCCTTTGCACAGGTGGTTGCCTCTCTCTCCCCCATTTCACAACAACCTCACCTCTTTCAAGTCTTTACTTAGAAGCTACCTACTCCAAGAGGCCTCCCTTTACCATCCTATGTAATTCTGTAACCTGTTCCTCCCTTAAATTTGACCCCCTGATTCCATTTACCATGCTCTGCTCTTTCTATTTTCCATGGCATCATTCATTTTCTAACTACTATATGATCTCCTTATTTACTATGTTCCTTTTTTGTCTCCTTCTGTTGGAAAGTGAGCCCTGTGAGGGCAGGCATCTTTGTTTGGATCATGCATATACCCTGGAATAGTACTTGCCAAATAGCAGGCACTTAATCAATACTTGCTGAACCAATTAATGAATGTAGTGTCTTTACAAACGATGTGTTGGGTCAGTATTTTCCTGGGATTTTGCAAATGCTGCAGTTTAACAGGATGGGAAGGAGGTACTGCCTCCCCTACAGAGACCAAGGGGACGAACTCCATAAGGCACCACTTTCATACTTGGCAGTGTGTGCCCTGCTGCAGGCCTCAGGAGCAGCTGCTAAAGAGCGGTCAGTGGGCAGCACAAACATTTCTTTTAATTTCTGTCTCATCCTTCAAAATTTCCACTTACATGTCTTCAATCTCTATGAATATACTAGTGCAGTAGTACATGATATGACCTATAAATACACAAACATATATTGGAAGAACATGATCAAAAACTTTAGAGAACATGGCTCTACAAAACCACAAAATCTTTGGGAAGTTCAGGGGACACCTGGAACTTTGTAGCATCTACGTTAATAGAGCGAACATATGACTGGGAAAAATGGGATTGGTTCTGCCCATACCGGCCCACTGAACTGTTCAGACAGCAGGGTGTAAGCTGGAAGATTCTCTCCTGAGTTGACACAGGAAGAGTCTGGACTTTGGAGACTTTTGCCAATGAAGACCCGATGAACTCTCCCAAGGAGCCTCTGGCCTCCATCAGCAGATTTTTCCCTCCGTCAGGATTTCCTCCAGTCCTCAGATGGCCACCATCCTCCGGACAGTAGCTGGCCCTGGGTACTGAAAGACTGAGGACGGAGCTGGCTCACCTTCTCATAGTACCGGATCTCATAGTCCAGGATGATGCCATTGGGCTGCTCCGGCTGTGGCCATGACAAGGTGATGCTCCTCATGGTGGCACTGACCTGGTGCATGATTGGAACAGTGGAAGGGGCTGTGGAGAGAGGAAGAGACAGGGCAGATAAACAGACCCTCGAGTATATGATATGCATCATCTTTCAGAGATAAATGAAGAGAGAAGTGTCTCTGGGTTTGAATCTACCCTTTCTTTCTTACCAGCTGAGCTGATCTGCAGAACTTCCCGTGGTTTTGCATAGTGAGTAGATTATGGATGAGAAAGGAGAGAAAAGGTGACAATTTAGGATAGGAGGACATGTGTAAGGGCAGGGCTGGAATGGACACGGTGTTTCCTGGGCAGGGAGGAGAAAGGCTTGACCAAAAAGAGATGGTTGGTTGAATCACATGAAAGCAGTGTGACTTTCAGCTCGGCTGAGGAAGCCGAGCCATCCAGGGAGGGTATGACAACCAGAGCAAGTCTAGGCTTCAGGCAGTGGCACAAGAAGAACAGTGGGACAGGAGGCACAATGGGATGTTTTTGAGCAGAAGGTTTTGAAGGAATCTCAGTCTTGCATTAATGGGGTGAGCTCCTATAAAGAAGAGAATGTGGAGGCAAGGAATGATAATGAGAAACTAGAACTGGTCAGTGCAGAATTACTGCCATAGAAAGGAATGTTCTAGAAAGAGCAAACTCTTCAGAAAGAGCTCTGAAACTGCATGTAAGACTTTGCTGCACTTCAAAAGGAAGAGAGGAGGCAGCACTCAAAAAGACATGAGCACAGACTACCAACAGAGTTCATTCAGACTTCTGTCAGAGTCTTCCAGATGAGGACATTTGCGATAAAGAGCTCACAAATATAAATGAAGAAATGATACACAAACCAAACATTTGGAAACAGGATAATAATTCCAAAATCTGTGAAGTGATTCCAAAATTTCTGTTAGGAAATAATATTATTTATTTTCCAATTCAACATTTTTTGCGCGGTGTAAGTAAAATGAAAACAGTCTGGAAATAATAAATGAGGGCTGTCTTTCTAGGGGAAGAGGCGGGTAATGGATGAGGCTTCAGTCTGCGCTCTGCTCAGGGGCTGTTCCGTTTAGTCCTGGCACTTCTCTAGTGATGAAGGTCGTTTCCTCATGCGAACTCCACTTTACAAGGGTTTCTCTGGGGGACTGTGGCGGACTGACATTTACTATCCTCACTTTAAGTTAACAGATTCCCCTCCAGAGCATGGCTGCCGGTCTGGGGGTGGGGGATAGGGTTGCTCTCCACTCACTGAGCTCTCAGTGAGTTCTCAGTGAGCTGGCCCCCAGGCCAGGGGAGGGGCTGCTGAGCACTTGTGAAGATGCCCATACTCAAGGGAGCCATCTGAGAGCCATCAGAGAGCACAGTGTGAGACGTGGTGTTAGGAGGACTTAGAATCAGAGAGTCCACCCAGGACCCTGCACGGTTCCCACTACAGACCTCAGGGTGACCCTGCAAACGTGCCTCTCAGAGCTTCCATCCCCTGGGAGCACAGCTGACTCTTGGCCCTGGCTGCTGTACCCTGAAACCACCACCACATCCATGCGGGGCCCCATTTATCAGAGGCTGCTTCCAGCCAATGACTGAGAGCAGCAAGGATGCCTCAAAACAAAACAAAACAAAACAAAACAAAACAAAACAAAACAACCAAAAAACCATTCCTGACTCTTCTCCTGGGCAGCTTTCACTCAGACTCCCTACTGGACTCACCAACGGTTCTTTGTACAGTGTGACGGTCTGAGAGTCTTCTCACCTAATCCTCCTTCCTGCCCTCTCTCCTTCACTGTGATCTGATGGCTCTGCCAGCCCCCTCTGGCCTCCTCTCCCACCTGCCCATCAATATCTGGCACCTCCAATCCCATCTTGGTGTCGGCCTCGTGGAGGACCTGATTTAAGGCAATTCTGAATCCCCCTATCAAGTACTCTCTGCTGGGCCCTGCTGCGTCCCCAGGGACTGGCTGCTCACTGCCTCTAGGGGCTGCGGCTTCATCCTTGGGTGTCTCTCACCAATGTGCATGTCTTCCTATCCCTATCTGAAATTCGTTGTCTTCTCACCAGTCCCAGTTCCACTGACTAAGGTAACAGAAAATGTTCTCTCTTCCACAGAATGGCTCGTCAAGTAACTGAAGAAGCTAGTTAGGTTTCCCCTGAGTTCTTCCTGCTGAAAACAACAGCCAGATACTATGAATGTTTCTCCCATGACACGCTGCCCCCTGAGGTGGCTTTTTTCCAAATGGGGGTCATGTTATCTAAATCTCTCTGTAGGCATATGGCCCAGGGGTAAACTCAATTCTCCCACTGCTCTTTACTCAGCAAAGATTAGGGTGAAACTACTATCTCCCATGATCCGGGTACCAGACATCAATGAAGGTGACCATTAGCCTTTTTTTTTTTTTTTTTTGGATCAAAAACCTGTCCCTGTCATTTGATTTGACATTACTGTCAAACAGAACCTTTAGGTTTTCTCATGGTGTGTGCCTCAACTTTTGTTTATAGTTTGCTTGTGTGTTTGACTACAAGGGTTTACACATACGCTTTTACCTTTATGGTGTAACATTTGGCCTATTCATCTAGGAAGCCGAAATAATTTGTGATCCCGATTCAACCATCAAATGTGCCTTCTCTTCCTAGCATCATGGCTCAGGTCCATTAATGAATGAATTAAACAAATGTTCACGGGGCATTTGCCATGTGCCAGTCACCACTCTAGGTTCCAGAGATTCCATAGTGAGTGAAATATAATCTCCTGTCCTCACGGAGTTTCTTTTCTAGTGGAGGGGGTCAAAGGCCAGATGTGATCAATCACAAGGTATGTTAAAATATTAAGTACAACAGGAACAAATGGAGCGGGGGGGAAGGGACACAGAATGTCCAAGTGTAGGAGGCTCGCCGGGAGAAGGCTGCCGTTCTAAATCACAGGGTCAGCAAGGCCTTGCTTGAGAAGTAGATGCAGCAGCATGGGGGTGGAGGAGGGGAGGGAGGCACGTAACACCTGGGAAAAGAGCAATTGAGAAGGAAAGGCCAAGGCAATGGTTCTAAACTGGGAGCAGTCTCTTCCAGGGGAATAGCAAAGAGCCAGAGGGACTAGAGAAGAGATGAGGCCACAGACGACGGCTTCTCCCCTGGGTGAGAAGGAGAGCCATGGGAGGGTGGCGAACAGAGGAGTGACGTAATCTGACTCGTATGTTAACAGCATCACCCTCTCCTGTGCTGCAAATAGAATGCAGGGGCCACGTAAAAGCTGAAAGCTCCATCTTAACACTATTGTCATAGTCCAGCTGCAAGACTGTGGTTACTTGGACCGGGTTTGGAGCAGTGGAGGTGGTGAGAATGGGGGTGGTCAGATTCTGAATAGATTTAGAACATCTCAATGGATGTGGGATGTGGAAGAAACAGAACAGCCAAGATGACTCCAAGGTTTTTGGCCTAAGTGACTGGAAGAGTGGGGCTGCCATCAACTGAGATGTGGCAAGACATCAGTAGAAGCAGTCGGAGTAGGCAAATGCATGTATAAGAGGTCCAGACTGGAGACACCAGTTTAGATCCACCAGTCTGTGAGAGATACCAAAAGCAGCAGAACTGACAGAGATCATCGTGAGAATGAGGAGAAAAGAATATATCATCTAAGATTCAGGAGAGGAGGAGAAACAGCCAAGAGACTTGAGAAGGAAAGGCCAATGAGCTAGAAGGAAGCAGGGGAGTGTGATTACCTAGAAGTCAAGTGACAGTGAGTGTCTCCAGGAGGAGAGAATGTGTGCAACGCTGCTGCTAAGTCACATAAAAGGAAACCAGGAACTGAGCACAGAGTCAGCAACAGGCTGGATGGTTAAGTGGGGATGGCTCATGGCCCTCATTCCCGACCTCGCGTGCACTGTCTAGAGTCCTGGAGAGGAGGAAGGTGGGACAATTCCTGGAGTCAGAGCAGAGCACAGGGTTGGTGGAGGAGGGCGGGGGGAGGGATGGATCCTGGTGGGCCCACCAACACAGGCACCCCAGGGAAGCCTCCTTCCCCCACCCCGCCACACTCACTGTGTAGCTCCAGCTGCCCTTTCGGGCTCGCATGGAAACATGACTTCTATGTTGCCAACCCTTTCAGTGCCATATAGGTTTTTAGGATCCTCCTCTGTCTCAAGAGCTAATGCAACATGGATTAAAAATTGGAAAGATTAACTTTAACAGTCTGATGATTTTGATGGGCTTGGTTCTTTTCTCTGCCTCTAATCCCTGGAAAACCATCATTCAAGACTCAACATATTTGCCAAACATTGTGCTGGGCCCTTGCTCTAATCACTGGGGACAAAAGGATGAGTAATAAAAATTCACAGCCCTGCCCTGAAGATCCTTGGCATATAGCTGGGATTAGGTGGTAAAGAGGCAATCACAGGGCAGGGTGATCCAGAAGCAATCCAGAGCCACAGATGGCAAGGACCTCCCAGCCGCCAATCAGCACACGGATGGATCCGGGAGAAGCTGCCAGAGGGTAAGGGTCACTACTGCCAACATTGCTCAGATTTATGGTGATGACAGATGTTCACAGGCCCCCTTACAGGCTGTTTATCCTCACATAGGTCACTCTAAATGCCTTACGTTTTAATTGAGATGGGATTTAGCACCTGGGAGAGAGGAACAGAGTATTAGTCTTCCTCCCTGAAAATCCAAGACAGCTTATGTTTGGTGCTCTGACACTGGTGATCACCTACAGTGACAAACTATTTTTTCCTTCCCCAACTGCAAATGCCACCTCTAAATCTGGTGTTTTTACATGCTATAAAAACTTCCAACAAGACAGAAAATGAAAATGAGCACAGGTATCCCCTCAAACACCACCTAGCAAAACTAAGTCAGATTGAAGAGAGGTGGGAAGATTAATTCAAAGAAGCAGCCCCTCTGAGCCCCAAACATGCTGGTTTCAACAGTAAGTCCTGGCCAGTTGTCTCTTCTCCATAAACCTATGTTGGAAGTTTCACTGAATGCTTAAAAAGGTCTCTCCCTCACAAGAATCCTTTTGACTAAATTAAACACTCTGTGGAGAGAAGAAAATGAAAATAAAGAGTTCACCATATTATTAAAATTTAGCGAAGAAATAAATATGGACCTTTCTTTAGAAAAAGTACGAATAAAGAGTTACCCTAGGGGCTATTTGGAAAAAAGGTACTAAAGGCTCAAGATGGATGTGTTTGTCCTAAAGAGGAAATCCTCAAAAGCCCCAAATACAATCAAAACTGCTCTGCACTCCTTCTAAGCAAAATAAAGAGGCTGGACCCGACAAGAATTAGGGATACAAAGAAAAGAATGGAGAGGCAAGGCAAAGTATCCTGTCAAACACTGAGTAAAATCAGCTGGGTTCAAAAACAACCAGAACCAGAATGAGGAGTGTCTGATGAGACAGGCTAATGCCAACAATAAGAGGCCCTTTAAATGTGTCAGAAGCAGGGGCACCTGGGTGGCTCAGTCATTTGAATGTCTGACTTCGGTTCAGGTCGTGATCTCATGGTGCATGGGTTCGAGTCCTATGTCAGCCTCTGGGCTGACAGCTCAGAGCCTGGGGCCTGCCTTGGATTCTGTGTCTCCCTCTGCCCCTCCCCTGCTCGTGCTCTGTCTCTCAAAAATAAACAAACATTTAAAAACAAATAGATGTATCAGAAGCAGAGAGAGACTTAACTTCCATTGGTCAAGGGGCTCAGGGATGGAGAAAATGCAAAAGCAGGCTGAGTCAGTGAGTCACTGCCTCTTTTTCGCCAAGGAAGACTTTGGGGAGATCATACTCCCAAATTGCTTTTGAAGCAGGCAGATCCAAGATAGTATATCACATACGGCAGAGAAAGTGTACAGAATGTTCTCGCCTGAGCTGACAAATGAGATGTGGATAAATTGCCAGAACAGGATGGCCCCGGCTGCAAGTTATGAAAGAACATACAGGTGACACCAGACAAACGTGGAACTGGACCCAAACTGGCCACAGGTCACCACCTATGGCCTCACGGCTGGGCCTGGCCAGCTATCACCCAGCCCTCCATTTGTAAGAAAGACTCCAAAGGAGATCACAGAGCTTGTGGTCTAGGAGGGTGGCATGAATCTATGCCAGGAGTTAACCCCAAATCCGGGACCTTGAGTCTTGATGTATGGAAGCTTTGCTGTCATATCTCAGGTTCACCTGGATCATACCTTTTATGTTTACAACATTCTTTGACCGTTTAATGTAGTTATGGACTCAGTCATATTCCAAGTTTTCCCCTTATTCTTTGTTATCCTTATTTGATAAGGGCATCCCCACCCCCTCCAACAATTAAGCATCTCAAACCCAAGATGTGAGAATGAGTTGATGCTTTTTTTTCCTAGGACAATTACTAAGTTCTAATGCATTATCTTTGTTTATTAAAAATTGCCTCCTAATGTCTTAATTGATTTTTGTGTCAAAATAATTCTTTCAACGGTTTTTAAATTTTTTTTAACATTTTATTTTTGAGAGAGAGAGAGAGGAAGACAGAGTGTGAGTGGGGGAGGGGCAGAGAGAGAGGGATACACAGAATTTGAAGCAGGCTCCAGACTCTGAGCTGTCAGCAACAGAGCCTGACGCAGGGCTTGAACCCACCAACTGTGAGATCATGACTTGAGCTGAAGCTGGATGCCCAACCAACTGAGCCACCCAGGAGCCCCTTTTTCAACAGTTTTAACCCTAATCCATTTGGGGAAATAATAAATGATATAACAGTTTACTGTGTTAAAATATTTTAAGACACCAAAAGTACTTAAAGTGGTTTTAAATAAAAACAATAGTAACACACACATACTGTTAACAATTAAGTTGATCTATTGTAGTAAAATGCCTGAAGAGTTTATAAAAATATGGAACTTGGATTTCAAAGTTTGGCAGATTTCATATAAAGCAGTGTTGCTTCTGCAGGTAGAAATTGTGCCAGGGACAGTCTTGTTCTGAGGCCACCTCTGACCCGCCTTAGGAGCTGGGGTGCAGGTCACAGCTGAGTCCCCTTTGCCTTGGCTCAGGTGACAGCCCTCATAAATCTCCTGGAAGACAAATGACCTCTCCACTTAGGGAGGATTTTCATATCTGAACTTGCCAAGGAGGTCCATAGAAAGAGGAGCCCATCTGCCTTCCTCATGATAACTCATGCTGGGGAGGTTGGGGGAACACTCCCTGGCCCTGTCATGTGGTTTGCAACAGAAGGAAGGTCCTTCCAGTGACCCCTCAGAGAGATGCAGCTGTCCCAGCCCGAACGGTGCACCTCTGAGCTTAGTAACCTCTTCTACCTTCCCAGGCATTGTTTTTTCTAGGACAGATGTCCTTAGCTGATGGACATTTGGGTTGTTTACACATTTTGGCTGTTGCAAATAATGCTGCTAAGAACATTCACATACAAGTTTCTGTGTGGACCTACGTTTGCATTTTTCTTGGGTATATATCTAATTGATATATTGGATATATCCTGGATATATATGGTAACCTGGATAACATGGTAATGTTAACCTCTTCTATTCTTCCTGCAAGAGCATTTCCCAGCCAAATCATCCTTGGACTAACCACCTGCAATCTGTAGACCACAGACCCCGGCTATGAGGAAGACAAGGCAGGGTAAGGAATAGTCAGGATCCTGGGCCCCAGCCTAGGGCAGTAGGAATTGGCAAACATAGAGAAGAACTATAGGGCCTGGAGGCGCTGTAGAGACATGTGGGTTCCCATTCTGCCATCTGCTTACAGTGCAATCTTGGACTAAGGTTACTTAACTTCTTGGGGCCTGAAATTCATCAACTGTAAAACAGAAGTATTAATTCTTATGTTATGGATCTTTCAAATGTCCTGAGGATATACCCTGTACGGACCATATCTCCCTCCACTTAGAACTATTCTGCCAGGCCAGGGGTCTTAGCAACCACCTCATAGTCTCCTTCTGGGTCCACTACTCTTGACATATGCAGATCAATGCCTGGGCATAGTCCTGGAAGTAAATGTGAAAAGCACAATCCAGTGACAGTGTGGGTATTTATTTGATAAATATCTTTGAGGGGATACATAAACATGTCTACCCAGTCAGGATAGAAATGATGGAGAAGAATAGCTTGGATAAGGGGAAGGTTAATGGCAGGGATCCCCAGAGGTTGGTATGATAAGCGTCCCAGAAGACAGATGGTTTCCTGTGACATCTCAAGATGACCAAAAGTTTTTCTTGTAAGTAATCTAGGATGTAAACAATAAGGTGCCTTGTCCTTGAGGACATATAGACCTTTGGCTCAGAGGAGAGGATGAGCCAAGGCCCACTCATCTTATAGTATGACTCAGGTCCAGGGGTCACAGATACTTCCTTGGCTCTGTCCTTGTCTTCCTCCTGGTTTTGTCACCTGTATCTCCTTACACCTGATATCCAGACCCACCTCTCTTGTACACTTTTGGGCCTCTTCACTTCAAACTACACTGTAGCCAGATTAATCTTTCCAAAGCTTGATTCACCCAGGTTCCTCTGATGCTCAAAAACCGTCAATGGTTCCCCATTGGAAAAGGTCCCAGTGCCCCCTCTTAACAGTAAACAACATGGCAGCCAATGGCCGGTCCAGGTTGCCTCCCAACTGGTCCACAGAGGACCCCACTGATTTCCTCTAACTACTCCACACACCATGTCCCAGTAGAACCCAGCTTTGGGGATCTCTGACATGTCTTTTTGTAATCCAGTAGACTTCAGAAGCACAGATCACACAACACACTCCCCTGCCTTAAGCCCCACCTGACCATGCCTACCAGAGCACCCCATCTCCCCCTCCCCCCAACTCAAAGACCTTATTTTAGTAACACTCATTGGGCTGTAATCGCTACCTTGGGACAGATCTAACTTTCCAAGTGCTCATCTCTGCTCTCCATCACTGGAATAAACTCTTTAGAGTAGAAGTCATGTTTTTAGCCTCTTCCTACTGTGTTAGCACATAATAGATGTCCCATAAGGGTTTGCTTTTACTGGAGTGATTTCAGTCTCTTCTCTAAAGACACTGGAAGTTAAAGGGTCAGAAAATCATGTACCTATACCTAACATAGACAGCGGCCCTCCAGGGATAAAGGCTCAGCGGGGAGGGCAGGCAAGGTTGTGAAGTGCCTTCTGTGGAGCAGGTGCAGTGCCCCTGGGGAGGAATACGGAGTGGGTCTGAATAGAGCCATCCTGGGAGCTCAGGGGCAGGAGTGCTTTACATAGCACAGAGGCAGAGGCTGGGAGGCTGGGGCCATCCCCACCTCACTGGGAGGTTTCAGATGAAATGCTACCCTAGCATTAGCAGTTTTCTAATTTTCCTTCTTTTATTAAGAGCTGTGGAATCCTTTCTCCTAACAAAATTTTCCCTGAAGCATTAAAGGAGAAGCAGAACAATTCAGCTGCTCTGGGTGAATCAGAAGCAGGAGTCCCAGAGCCCAGAAGCCAGTCCATTTCCTATCTCCCCAGCCCAGACTCTGAAGGGGTCACAAAGAGATCCAAAAGTGCTGGGCAGCCTCCACAAGTCCCTTTGAGGCCTCAGACTAAATTATGGGTGCTCATAAACGGCGTGGGTGATGAGATTGGGACTGAGGGGCTGGTATGGTAGGTTATCTTGTTCCTTATATGAAACGCATTCTTAGGAAAAAACTAAAATCTAGATTTAAATGTCAGCTAAGGACTTCAGGTCCACCAGTTACTGAAGACAAAGAGGAACAGTTTGCACACAGACGAACTGTGCAAATGAGGAATTGTGTTTCCTCTGACATTTCTATTCTAGGAGATAACTTTGTTGAGAAGGTATTGCTCAGATAACAGGTTCTCCCTCTGATGATGAAAACTCATTTCATTGCACAAATATGCTTGAATTTTACATTAGGAAGCCTGACTCATTAAATATTTTTGGTGCAGTAACACTTCTGTTCTGGCCAAAGTAGATTAAACAAATAAGCAATTAGTTTGGAGACTGGATATGAATACAAAAGCAGAATTAATTATATTTCTAATTGTTTTCTCCTATTGTGGACATTGGCTTCTTGGCTTTTGCTCTGGGCTTGCCTTGAGCTGACCCTGACGCCCTGTTCCAATCTCCCTCTTTACCTTGGGGTCAACTAAGGACAGAGGACTGCTTTGTGGGGGTGGCATCATTTTGATTCTGTTGTAGAATATTGGCTGAGTCTCTCTGTGGGCTCAGCGAAGCAGGAGTGGGAGAGAAAGTGAGGGCTTCAGGCCTGGGTGGCTGAGTCAGTCCTATATCATATAGGTGCTTCCATCTTGGGTCCATCCATGAAGGGCTTGGTTCCAAGACAAGGGAGGGGGTGTGACAACTGGGGGTTGGAGGCTGGGGGCCGTTCTGGGGATGCAGGTTTATAGAAGAGGCTCTCATTTGTGATATTAGTGCTGATGAAGGGAGGGTTCTTTGTTGGGATCATCCAACTGACCCTGCTAGTTCTCAAACTGTGATCCCAGTTCACCTGGGAGCTGACATGAAATGTAGAATCTTGAGCCCCACTCCAGACTTACTGGATCAGAAATGCTGGGGGTAGGGCTCAACAATCTGTGTTTTAACAAGTCCTCCAGGGGATTCTGAGGCACACTCAAATTTGAAAACTATTTGTCTAGAAATCTAAAAATCAGAATGTAAAACTTTGAAAGGACATCTGAGGTCACTCAGTTTTCTGCCAATTCTTACAATTTATGGATTTGAGCACTGAAGGTTGAAGGGAAAGTGACTTCCCTAAGTCCTCAGCAGGCGAGAGCAGAGTAGGAATGATGGTTCCAGCCATCGCTCCCCTCCCCCTGCACTCAGGCAGCAGGCACTGAGGGTGCCCAGTACGGGGTTGGGGGGGTACAGTTCCTCAGGGATATCAGGGGTCCCCAGCAGGGAGGTGGAATTGTGTGGAGCCCTGTGCCACAGGAAGGAAGCATCACAGCTAGTGGGGTCCTGAGTCCCTCCTAGGTCACCCCACCTGGCTCCTCCTCCCTGCTGGGGTAACCAGAAAGCATACCAGGAAATGGCCCTAAGGATGCAAACCTGAGTGCTTTTGCCCTGTGGCAGTGGGAGGCTCTGGAAGGATATGTGAGTGTATGAGGGGCACTTGTCAGGCGGTGCCTGTCCCAGGACAGCGAGGCTGAGGACGGATCCATCAGCTCTGCCTCCTGCAGGTCTGTCATCCTTTCCGGGTGTGGGGCAAGCACCGTGGCAGATCCTGTTTGTTGAATGTTTGATCACAGAAGGCAGTTCACAGAATCCCCGGCACTGGAGAGAGCAAAGGATACACTACAGCAAGTTGTGTGCCTGCTCCCTGGCTGTCACCCGCACATCTTCAGCAGGGTGCCCCCCACAGCTGGGAAACCCACCGCCATCACCCTAAGACTGACATTGCCACTACTGACACTGGGCTGTGAACTGTGCCTACAGTCTCTGTGACTGTCCTCCCCGAGCCTGGAGATGGAAGTCTCCTGGCCGTGGGGCGCAGACCCCTCATCCTGCGGGCAAGTTTCCTTCCTGCAATGCCCAGCTGTGAGCCCCTCTCTGCATGTCACCATCCCCACAATGGTACAGGTCTCCCTCCCCTGGACTCTGACTCCCGGGGACACCTCTGCCTGCAGACCTCTGAAGGGTGGTGGTTTACAGTTTCGTGTCTGGCACACCTCTGGGTTGGGAAGTGGACTGTGTCCTCCTTGTTTCTAGTCACTACTTCCACACCATGGCTCACCATCCTCCACACCCTCTGTTAAAATGTCACTCAGCTGGGCCACAGCGCTCCAAGCTTGGGACCACTGTGTACTCCCTCCCACCACCAGTCCCAACTCACTGAAGACTTGGGCTCCTGTCTTCTCCATCCTGTCTTCAGTGGATAACTTGCATATCCACCAGAATAATGTACTTTCTGTTCCCTGACCCCCACAACTCTTCCACATCTGACACTTGGATTCGGCCTCACCTGACATCCATATTCAAAGCCACAAATTCAAGTTTTCTTCTTCCTCTGCAATCTCTGATGAGTCCACTGCAACTTTTGTTGGCTCCTCCAACCCCCTCAGCCTTGACTTCCACCCCATGCATCAGCCCTTTCCCTTACTTGTGTCCCTCATTATCCAGCCCAGTTCCATCTTTGCAAAAACAAAATTGACAATACTCCCTCAACCCTCAGGTGGGAGTTGCCTTTAGCTTTTCTGAGAACACAACCAGCAAAACCCAACCCTAAAGAGATCCACAATTAACTTCCTGTAGGGTCAGCCACGCACTGCTGAGAAAGTCACATAACAGGGCAGATAGGCAGCTTTGTAAACACATGATCACTAGCTTCCAAGGAGCCCTCATGTTTTCTAGAAATGCAGAATTTCTCTGCTCAATCCCATTTCCCCATCTCTGCAATGGCACTACCAAACTTGCCATTCTCAAACCTTTGACCCCAATACTTCTCCATTCACCCTCAGCAACCAAGCTTATCTCCTACATTGTGGAGAAAATATCCAACTGAATAACTAATACCTCGACTTGGGAACTCAAGCTCCACAAATCACTCATGTGCAGAACTGACCCCACCTCCCCTTGCCACCATCCCTGAACACTTCTGGGAGGCCCTGACAAGTCTCCTATGTATTTGCAAACCATCCACTCAATCTCCTGCTTCTCTGCTCTCCATGTTACCTGCCTGCGATATGCCCCCTAGGAAAGCTGTTCACTAAGCCACATTTCCAGTCCCCTCCCTGAGGACCTGTGGCCATGTTCAGCACAAGCCTTACAACCTCTGAGAGCCCGACCTCCCTGCTGCACTATGACACCTCATCACGTAGCCTCAAGGCTGCCTATTGTGCTCAAACTTCACCCTGTTCCTCCTGCAAAGCTGCCTTCCTTCCACTCCTTGTCCTGGGCCCTCACTCTCTTCCAGGACATCAGACAAACCAACAGACACCACGATGTCCTGTCTCCACCCAGCCCTTGCACACCCAGCATCTCACAAGCTTCCCTCCCCACATGCAGACCTGTTCCTGCAAACAAATGCCAGCCCGCTGGTTGATGAAGCACCAAAGACCATGAACATTATATAAAGCCAGTCAGGACATTCCAGAACAGAGGACACCATGCTGACGTACAGGGGTTACTGGAGGAGTGAGATCTGGTCATTTCCCTCGGGAGCCATACAGCCTATCAGGAAAAATACAGCCTAAGCACATGAAAAACTTATGTGCATTTAAGAACTCACTGTGTCATCCTTATAACTAGTGCAGTTCAGAGAAGGGCAAACACACATAAAGATTTTCTATGGGGCAGATATGCTCACAGGGGCCCTTGTTCCCTTGAGCTGCTCTGGACAAAGTATTTGCTATGTTCAGAAAGAAAGAGAGCGAGGGAGGGAAGGAGTGAAGGAAGGCACGCAGGAAGGGAGGGAGGGAGGAAGAAAAAAAGAAATTTTAAAATCATAGGGCTCAATTCTATAGCTGATGTCCTGCAGCTCAGATCGCAGAAGGAAACTGATCCCAAGGCCTGAGGGTTGGCAGAGAGTCTCTCTTGCACTGGAAAATATTTGTGGTCTGGTGTTGCCTTTATTTACCCAGAACATTTAATGTGCCTTTTTTCTCCATCTTTCACATCCGCTCCGAGAAGATGTTAATTTTCTGAAATTAAACACTTAGCTTGATTACTGTTTTGTTAATTGCGGCATTCAAAAACCCCTGGTGCTCCTGCCTGTTTAACACGGCTGGTGCTGTGAAAATGATAGGCACGGAGTTGGCATGCCGGTGGACAGACAGCAGCAGTGGAATGCTATCCCAACTACCCCCAGCTTTGCCTGCTCCGGCAGCTGGGTCCTTGCCCGTGAGAGAGGGGCAAGCCCAGGTCACAGAAGAGGGTCTCCCACAGAGCCTTGTTTTGGGAGGACAGTGCCCCCAGGAAGTTCCAGGTCTCGCCAACATCTGGAAGAATGCAGAGGCATAACTCCCATCACAGCACCTGCCCAAAGATGTTTGAGGAAGGAAAGACCACAGACAGAGTTCAAGCTGCACCATTTGCTAATGTCTGAGATGAGTCTAAGAAAGAATGAGGCATCCATTCATACATTTGCTTGATACTTCATTAATCCATTCAATAAACATTTATTGACTTCTATTATTTCAGGCACCTAGCTAGACACTGGGGAACAATAACCAATAAGATGGATACAGGCACGCTGTACCAAAGATTATAGTTGTGGCTCACAGAGTCAACATGTGCCAGAGAAGTGCAGGGCAGACACATCACGAGGATGCCTCCTCCCGGCCACCTCCTTTGCCAAGGCCACAGGGTGAACAGCAGCTATCTCATAATCCAATCAGAAGTTCCCTCTGTGAGATTCCCTCCATAAGGAGAATTATTGCAATCTCATTTGGACTTTGAGCAGGGTAAGGAATTACTACAATCTTAACTGCCAGCAGTGTGTCCCATCTTCATTCAACAAGCCACATAGTTGGGAGTGCCTGGCCCAAGGTGGAGTGAAATGAGCACTGGCGCCCCAAGCCCCATAAGTGCTCTGGTCATCCCAGCAGGGATGCAAGGTGGGGCATTCTCAGCTGTTAGTAGCATCACCAGGCACCGCTCACAAACCAGAACAGGGAGAATACCCACGCGCAACCACTGCACGGCCCAGCAAGCGATATCTGTCCATGAGAAGTCCAAATTGGTGAGTTAGTGAGCAATACAATAGCCCATCCAACACTGTCACTCTTTAGCAGTAGCTGCTATGGACTGAGATACTCTCTATCGATGGCATGTGGCTGCACCCTAACTTTGGTAAAGTGAGAGTTGGCATCACAGCAGGTTATAGTACCAAGAACCCAATGGAAGGACCCCTTGTGTTGCTGTTTCCCAGCTAGTCATCTGCTCCCCTGTGACTTTTCTGGGCCTCTGACCTCAGTCTCAGTGAGTGCTGTGGACTAGAACGTGAGCTCCACAAGGCACAGATTTTTGCTGTGTTGTTTGCTCCTGTGTTCCTGGTGCTTAAAGTGGTGTATGACCCACAGAAAGCCTCAATAATTTTTGTTGAGAAACTGAATGAATGGGAGCCCCTAGAAGCCGGAACCAATGAATCAGCCTGTAGAAAGCAGTCACAAGGCTGTGTTGAATGAATGAATACACTTCCAAAGTTGAAATGCTTAAACAAATAAATAAAGCAAACTCCTTTGAGTATGGGTGAATCTCACTGTGCTCCTCTAAGTGGATCAGGGCTGCTGGCATCATCCGAACATCATTCCCTTCAGTTTTCCTTCTAGGAGCCACTGAGGAGGAAGATACCTAGCCAGCTGGCTGGCTGTCACCACCACCAAGGCAAACATTTATGGACTAATTCATATGTAGGGACTAAAGGATCCTGGCAATTACTTATCAAGTTTCCCTGTGCCTAGCACTGTGTGGTCCCTCCCTCAAGGAGCTGGGGTAGGTGAGAAAATCTGATTTTCCACAGAGTTCATCATCTAGTGGAGAGCCCCAAGGCTGCAGGGGTGGAAGCCATGACTTTTACCGTGAGCAGTACTCCTGCTGACCTACTCTGCTCCACAGACAACACAAAACTGTTTGCAAATGGCCCAGACCTTTCTGAGGCCACTTAAAATTTCCTTTTCCAGATACCATATGTTTTTACTCTTATGTGGATCCTGAGAAACTTAACAGAAGACCATGGGGGAGGGGAAGGAAAAAAAAATTAGGGAGAGAGCCAAGCCATAAGAGACTCTTAAAAACAGAGAATAAACTTGATGGTTGATGGGGGATGGGAGGGAGGGGTGGGTGGGTAATGGGCACTGAAGAGGGCACCTGTCGGGAGGAGCACTGGGTGTTGTATGGAAACCAATTTGACAATAAATTTCATATAAAAAAAATTTCCTTCTCAATGTCAAGGCTTAAGAAACAATAAAAACAATCTTTTTAGAATTAACAACAAGAAGAAACCAATGAAATGAGCTATGAAATTGAATGAAGAACAGTGAAAATTTCATTTACTTAAGGGTTTTAAACTTTCTTTATTAATTTCAATGAAAGTTTTCTTTAAAGTCATTCCAGTCTTTTTAAAGTTCTGACTCAATCTTTTCTCTGCTTTGGAGCAAATTTCACCTACTAATTTCCAATGAGACCAGCCCCTAAAAATGAACTGGTTTCAGCATATGGATCTTAACACTCTAAATTTTTACAGGCAGCACTGTAATATTGTTTTAATATTTAATTTTGAGATTTACATAATATCTTTCCTCCAAAGAGCTCGATATATTGCAATATCATAAAATTCCTTTTCATATTCAAAGATTATTCTTTATGCATGCAAATACTATATTTAACCAAGGAATAATGCAAATTAGGTGATGTGTTCAGAGGAATGGGTGGGCTAGGTAATTCTTTTGTAGAAAAAGTAGCATTTCTGAGTGACTTTAATTGTCTAGGAGCTTCAAAAATGCCTTAAAAATGGACAAACTATTGGGGCTTATGACCATTAATAGAAGTAATGCAGTAGCTTTTAAACAAAATTAAGCAATGGGTTGTGTCTGTGGGCACAGTGAATATGTTAATATTCCATATGCAATAGGCATAGTGGGCCATCCACCGACCAAGCGTAATATAATGTCAGATATAGATACTGTTGATGCCATCATGAAAGTAAGAGGCCAAGGGCTGCTTCTCCAAATACATGAGAAGGAAGGATAAACAGGCTCCTCAGAGTGGCAAGATCAGCCTGTGCCAGGTATACATACAGGTTCTAGCTCTGCTGTCCTTGTCAACTTACCGGGACTTCGCTACTCGCCTTTCTAGTGCCTACTCCTCCCTCAAAGAATGGACAAACCCATACATGCCATTTATCTGATGGGGATGACATCAGTTCCAAACAAAGGGATGGAGGGGCCTTGGAAGGAAAGCCTAGGAAGAGAGTCCAGCAAATTTCTGTCTGGCCCAGAAACGATGCTCATCTCCCCATCATAGCATTGGTCACAAAGTCACTTTCTGTCCCGTCTCATTTGCTTGTCGCAACAGCACTCGGAAGCAGGTGTCATTATTTACATTTTACAGTTGAGGAAGGAAGGGTCATCACTCATACGAGTGATGTGAACTTGCCTGAGTCGTGTGAAAAGCAGAGAGAAGGTCCAACTGCAGGGTCCCCTGCTGCACCTCTGCCACACTGAGTGCAGGAGCTGAGACAGGTGACTGCCCCATGGTGGAAAAGGGCTAGACCAACACAGCACCCTTGCCATCCAGGCTTGGCTAAGTCAGATTAGCCCTCTGAGGTGGAGGTGAGAAACCACAGCCAACACGTTTGGCTCTCAAGTGCTTTAAAATTTTCTAATTAGTTGTCAGCATTTTATTTTTTTTTAAATTTTTTTTCAACGTTTTTTATTTTATTTTTGGGACAGAGAGAGACAGAGCATGAACGGGGGAGGGTCAGAGAGAGAGGGAGACACAGAATCGGAAACAGGCTCCAGGCTCCGAGCCATCAGCCCAGAGCCTGACGCGGGGCTCGAACTCACAGACCGCGAGATAGTGGCCTGGCTGAAGTTGGACGCTTAACCGACTGAGCCACCCAGGCGCCCCAGTTGTCAGCATTTTAAATCTAGGTTATCAGCTTATAAGTTCTGGCACTGCTGGGTGTGGCATCACTTAATGGAGCTGGGCAGAGGCTCGCCCTGTCCTCTACAGTCCTCTGTGGTCCTCACCACTCCCTACTGCCTGACACTTGGCCATGTTTTGCTCCTCTCCACTGCTAGACAGGCCTCGTGGGCCTTTGGGTTTGTTCTCTCTGGGTTAGTTGGTCCTAAATTCACGGACTCTATTTTGCAGCAAGTTGATTTTTAAGATGTGCCAGTCTGATTTGTCTTATTTACTTTTTCCAGGATTTCCTCTGAGGTCCCCTTCCCCAACTCTGACACTCTGAATCTAGTTGGCAGAAAAGAGAAGTAAAGTTTGTCATTCACTTTAATTCTCTCTGACAGCAGATGATCCGGCCATCAGTCTGAATCTGGGGCCAGGTGCCAGAGAGTGACTGCAGGAGTTAGTGGTGATAACAACCTCTCTGCAGATCGCCTGGCCACTGGAACAGAGAGAGTTCCACCTGAGCTGGTCTATTTTAAACTCAAGGCAGCTGTATTCAGTGCGAGGCTGCATCCCTGAAGACCTCACGTAAATCTGAGCTTGCATAATTCATGACCAACCCTGACCAAAGATGATGGACATTTTTTTTGACAGCTGAAGTGGCCAAGCTATGTGGCAATGGCTTAGAGGGAGCTTACAACTTACCCGGCTCACCATAATGCGATTTTTGATCAGTCAGAGGATAAAATGGCCACAAATCTGAGTTTGAAACCTAGAAACATCACTGCTGCCTATAAGGTGCTGAGAAAATTCTGAAAGCACTCTGACCCCAGTTTCTTCATCTGATCCACCTCAACTTTATAAAGAACTTGGTAGGTGCTTGGCACACTGGAGGTGCTCAAAATAGTAGTTCTCGGCCACTGCCTATGGGCTGGGTGAGGATCTGATCCTGATACTCTCCAAGTGATATGAGATCCTTGAGAAGTCATGACTATAGACATGACTGGGGTTGTTATGGAAGGATACGGAAGCCCTCTGCATCTCAGGACCCAAGAGATCCTTCAGTGTTCCCTCAGTGATGCTTGTCTCTGTGTATGCTATGGACCAAAAGACGATTATAAAACCTCCTATGGTCTTAGATCACAGCCCTGAGGGTCAAGGAAAGCCTCATGGTGACTCCCTCTGATGGACTGATGCCAACCAGTTCTTTTTATTAGATACCTCAATCAGCTAGGATGAGCTGCCTGCTTCCACTGGGCAGGGCTCATGATAGCAGCAGATGCAGCATCAGCGTGGCGTGCCTGGGCAGCCCTGAGAAAGGGGGACATGGAAATTCTGTGTCTGCTGAATAGTAAGAGTTACATGCCCAGCCATGGATGTGGTCTGTAGCTCCCAACAAAAGAAAGCACCAGCCCAAAGCAGCGACCAGCCTCCCAGGATAGAGTCTGATAATCATGAGCATCGGGCTTCAGATCAAGTCCAAGACCACTGAGCAGCCAACTTATCCAAACCCTTCTCTTGTGTGACCCTTACTGACACCCACTGTCAAGATCCAATTCACCGTGGGGGGACACCTTGGATCCCTCAATGAACACACACTCATCTCCATCTTGATCCAGAGGCAGGGAAAAGTCTTTTGTGGTTGTGTGTCACAGAGAAAATTGTGGAAGAGTAACAGAGGGTGCACAGTGAGGTGCTCTTTTGAGCCAGAGGGCACTGGCTGGCTCTGAAAACTTTCTCCATGCGCAGAGGGACTGCCCACTGTTTAGGGAAGGAAACAGGAAGGCAGAATCAGAGGTGATTTCCTGCCAACCCTCTTCTAATCCTAGATTCTCAAATCCCTTTAAGCTTCTTCTTCCTTATCAGAAACATATGAACAACGCCTAAGTCACGGGTAATTATGAGGATCAAATGAGTCCATGTATGACAAAATTCTTTGTCAACTCAAAAACAAAACAAAATGAGCCAACAAACATGAGGTGTTAAGCTATGATAATAATTATTCACCTACTCCTCAATCAGGATCCATTCAACGGTCCCCAGCTATTTCAGTTTGGGCAGTTCTAGACCCAGAATAGGTCCTCGATAGCACTTATCATTTGATTTAATAACTGATTCCAGGATAGCTCTGGGTCAAATTCTTTACCTTCTATCTACCTACTCATGACCCAGACAGTAGGAGAGGGGTGGCAGGGGCCGTGCCATATCATGAGGTCAGGGTGGGGAGGCTGACCTGGACTTCACCCAGAACGGAAGAGTTCAGGGGTCCCTGGAAAGACGTTAGACATGTCATAATTTGTGGACTTGCATGGGTCCATCTACCCTGTTCCTTACTGGATCTGAGTGATACGGCTTTTATGATGCCATAAAAGGCCTCTCACAGAGGAACAGGCCCAAGTGTTTATTTTGAAAAATCTCATCTTTTAAAAAAAAGAGTTATCTGTTGGTTGAAAATAATTTGCATTCACATGTGGATCTGTCAAAGCAGTGTGAAAGCACCATGTTCCTCAGGGCCCCACAGTCCACAGATTAGGACCCATGGGCCCCCTTGTCATTTGTTTTGTAACAACCATATGCCACTGAGAAGCACCCTTCTCTTATTGATTATAAGCTTTCTGACACCCAAATTCCAGAATTCCCAGAAAGAAATCATAGACTGGAACATGTGGATGGGGCTGGGACCCCCAAATCAGGGAAGGTTAGGAATAGAGGGCCCACCAAAGGGGGAACAAAGGCCATGAGAAATGTGCTTGTGGAGGAGAAAATGAGTGAGGATCAAAACAAATACTTTGAATGCCGGCAATGCCAGGCCCCTTGCAGGAGCCCTGGTCGCTCAGCGCCTCTGCAGCCTGGGAAGGTGCAGATGGCAAGACAAGCAGATGGGCAGGTTCGGGAATAGCAGGGTAAGGAAAGGGAGGGGCAGGAATCAAAGTAAACCGCCATAAGTGGCAGGTTTGTTCGCACATTCTTAGAGAGAGAGAGCAGACAGCCAAGCCCAGCATGACATGACAGCCTGGCAGGATTATTAGTCCCCGAAGCTGGGACACTAAAATATTTCAGCCAGTTTTCTGCCTTAAACTCTCCAAGGGAAACACTGCTAACAAAGGCTGCCCATGTTCCGTGTTCAACGTGATATAGAAATTACCATTCCCTTTTCTTTGGGTAAGACAGACTGTCACAACCTTTGTCTCCACGGCACTGGGGCTGTGGTCACCAGCTGGAGGCTTCCACACTTCCACGCCTATTTTCTCACGGCACACACATGCATGCAAACACGTGACCATACACATACATACAAACATGCACACACGAACACACACGTGTTCACAGCAACAACGCAGCCATCTGGACAGCCATGCTCTCCTACAACACCTTTTTTTCTCCTGAGTTCTGACAGCTTAAACCCAAGAATCATCTGCCATCAAAGACGCCTGGGATTGAAAGAGGCAGAAGGAGCCTGAGGATGGGGAGGTGAGGAGAAGACAAGGACGGAATAGGGAAGAGGAGGTTAAGAAAGGGGAGCTGCACACAGGGAGAGAGAGAAAAGAGACGTGCCTGGCTCCAGCTATTCCACTAACAAGCTGTCCTTCTAGAATTTGTTGATTGAAAAAAATCCATAATTCCAAATAAGATCACAGTCCATTGCCCACGACCCCTATTGCCTATAGACTTTCCCTCTGCAGTCTTGCACCATCACCCCAGGGGAGAGATTGCTCATTTCTAACTCCCTCGGTATTTACTGCATGTGTATGGTACACACGCTTAGAATACACCATGCCGCAGGTTTGTATTTTGTGTCTACGTCCTGCAAATTCTTCAGTGAATGAGTTTTGTGGGAGGAACGGTGTTGTCCGTTCCTGTACTCCTCACAGTGTCTAATCCGCAGCTGGGCCCACGTCAGATGCTAACTAACCGTCTCTTAATAATGAGTGAGTAAATAAATAAATGAGTGAGTGAGTGCCTGAATGGACTGGCTAAACGGACATACAAAGGAATGGGTTGTTGCAAGAGGTGTAAAAAGCAATACAGAGAAAAGGTCAGAAGAGTGAGAGATACAGAAATAAAGAGAAGAGAAGGAAATGTCTGGTGAGCTGTGCACGCCTCAGGGACGTACAGGCCGTCAGGAGTGATCTACTGCCAACTACCTGAAGTCTCTCTAACAGTGGAGCATTCATTTAGGCAAGCTATACAGGAGAATGCACTCTTGAATTACACAGTTTAATTGAAAAATAATCTATGAAGGCAATCCTCACTTTATCACA
Organism: Panthera pardus; assembly: GCF_024362965.1. NCBI lineage: Eukaryota > Metazoa > Chordata > Mammalia > Carnivora > Felidae > Panthera > Panthera pardus. The sequence goes on from NW_026526721.1 coordinate 126,815,562, forward strand.
TGATTTCTGGGAAGCTTCCTTCATTGGGTTTTCTGATAAAGCGGCACCAGGGTTCTGAAGATCGTGCAGATCCATCCATCTGTCTGTCCATCTGCCACCCATCCGTCTGTCCATCCATCTATCTTTCCAAAGGCATTTGTTGAATCCCAGCTGGATGCAGAGCTGGGGGTTCTACGCTGGCCTGGATATCCCTCTTTGCTTTTGTGCTGAGCACGAAAATATCCCTCAGAATCCAACTCACTCTCAGAGGTGAAACACTATTTTCTGCCATGTTTCCTCCATGGCCACAAATGCCCATTGCCTGACACCTTCACCCCTGGGAGGAGGCCTGAAAGCAGAATGGGTGTGACTGAAGCTTTGTTCCTTCACGGGGATGGATAGGGAGCCAGCCACACAGACAGACAGAAGGAGCACAGATGCCTCCAGACTCACCGGCTTGGTTCGTGGTGATGTTGACGGAGACATGCTGTGGGGGGAAGGGGCTCTTGCTGGAGACTCCATTGACGGCCTGGATGTCGAAGGTATAGGGGGTGTGGGCCCACAGGCTGCTGATGGAGACACGGCACTCGGTCAGGCCCAGCTGCCTGGGTACAAACTCCACGTTGTCGTCACAGCGGGAGCAGCTCCGACGGTCTGCCCGGCACTTTCTACAGATGATGTTGTAGGTCACATCATCCCGCCCGCCTGTCTCCCTTGGCGGATGCCACTCCAGAATGATAGATGTCTCATTGACAATGGAGATGACATTGCGGGGACCTGACGGGACACCTGTAGGGAGACAAAGAAGGGCCCAGTGAGGCTAGGCAGAAGCTTCCTCCTCCTGCCTCTCTCCATCTGCCTTTGGTGTATCTTCTCCCCTGTCACACACATGTATCACCTTCAGTCCGTCAAGGCCAAATCTCCATGCTCCAATCCATTCTGAGAATATATGGTGGACAGAAATGACAACCTGGCCTAAACTTCCCTCTCAGTCATCCCAGTGGGGACAGTGGCAATCGTGTGTGCCAAAGGAGAGGAGGGTGCAGGGATCTGGGTTCAAGCTCTTTGGTTTTCAGGACCAAGCCACTTCCTCTAGCCAGCTTTAGGGTATGCTACACATATGTAGTAGACACTTACTGGATTCCTGTATTTTCTTTGTGTAGAATTCAAGGGTTGAGGGACATGAGTGACCCATCAAAAGCTCCGACATATCCTGGCATTTTGCACAAAACCACATGCAATTTGGAGTCTGCGTGATGTGTACATGCTGGGGCTATTTCTCTGTCGGGCAGGCTGCCAGATCACCTGGATACATGAATATTCACAGTGCCCAAGCTTTGGTGAAGACAAGAAGCCAAGTTGGCTGGGAGGTTTGTATAGCCACCATTTTTTACCCCATGACATGAGAAGAACATAGAGATTTGTTCTAGACATTCTGCTAGCTGCTTTACACCTATTACCTGAGAAGAGACAGTAATTAATTTGATTTTATAGAAAGGGAAACTAAAACTGAGAATGGAGACTGGCTGTGGATCATGTGGTATGTAAGAACTGCAGCCAGTGTGGAGACCCCTGTCTGCCTGATTCCAAAGCTCATGCACTTTAACAACAGCCTTATGCTGCCTGCTAGTGAAACCGGCTATCCTTCCCTACTAAGGGAAAAGCCATTTCCCAATCTGGCCTTACACTGGTATGGTACTCCAAAGGTTGATGATCAGATCTGTTCATGGATAACAGGAGATTTGACCAGACTCTCTCTCCTACAAACCAGCCAGACTCATTGGGAGTCAAGGAGGGCAGACTCTTCCCTCTGGATAGCTCTGTCTATAGATGGTGTTCACACTGTGGCAAAGGTTGAAATGCCTTGCTAAATACTAAATTCTAGAAAACCTAGTCCTTTGTAGGAAGGCAACATATCTCTGAATTAACAGCCAAGGTGCTGGGCATTTTGAGAATCTCCTGCCCAGAAACAGAACAGATCACAGCCTCAGGTTCCCAAGCTAAGCGCTGCATGTCCTCAATGTCTAATGATGAAAATGAATCCCACCCAAAAGCCCCCCTTCTGAATGGCGGGTCTGCTGGAGCAGCCGCTCTGGATAGTAATGCATTCAGAATTCACACACGTGACTGTCGCCAGCTGAACGAAGACATGTGTAAAGTGGTTCATGCTGAAGACAGGAATCAAATGCCAACAAACAAAATGAGGGAATAACAACAAGGTCGGGGGGCACCAGGGAAGGATTCTGTGTTGAATCAGTCAACAGCAAGCAGCTAGAGCAGAAAGCAAATATTAAATCGGATTCTATTAAAACGTGAAAGAAAATCAGTACTGTACTATATAAAGCCCATTAGGCCTGAGCTAAAGCACAACTTTCATACAGGCTTGTGACAGGGCAGGATTCATGAAGCATTTTTACTGAAGTCTTGCAAATAGCGTTCAAGAATTCCCAACCCATCTGCCCAGGGATAAACATCCGTCTCTTCTCGGATCAGCACACAGCTAGTGCTGAGAGGGTAGCTGGCATGGCCGTTGCTGGATTCTTACTCGGCCGGGCCAGCTTCACCTTGCGCTGCACTATTCGTTAATGTGCATATTGGCCAGTGCCTGTCTTGGACACGTCTGTTTGCTCAGACTGATGAGATTTGGACCACAAGCTCCCAGTGGTCAGTGCCACTGCTCCCTGTCTCAGCAGACAGCCTAGCCTCTGCCACAGGCCACCATCTCTCATACTCATCATAAATACATTCATCCAGCACTTGCTCTCTGCTGGGTGTGGAAGGATTCTTTAACAATGTTATCTTATTGCAGCTTTGGGACACCATCACTGGAAAGCAGCCTTGGTTGGTAGAGCAGAGATAGGTACTGCCCAGGAGAGGGACCACCCATTCTTCCCACCCTGTGGAGGCCTCCCCATGTCATTATCTCCTTTCTCCCATGACCTTAATCTTCACCTTCTCCCCTGGCTCCACCTTCTCCACTTAAACTCCCATTAGATTTTTGCTATTTTAAAAGCTAAAGCAGCACCACTGGCATCTATGTTGACTGCCCTCTCTTCTTCGCCCTCCAGCCAAGTTTTCCAAAGTGGAGGGCCTCCTCTCTCCTTGCTTGGGCAAGTGCAGTCCAGTTACTACCCCCCCCCACACCCCCCCCTCCGTCACTGCTTTTCTTTTGGCATCCCACCTGACAAATGCAGAGAACGCCATTCAGTCCTTCCCTTGCTTGACACCCTGCATGATCAGTAGCCAGACCCTGACAGTCACATCTTCTGTGTCCCCCACATTCAGTCACTACAGTGATGTCCCACCTCTTTGTCCTCAGAATGTTCCCTTCCTCAATATCTTCACCCCCTTAGAACTCCAGGCCCTGTGGACTTTCCTGCCCTAGAGCAACAGCCTTCTTGTGAATCCTCCCACACTGCTTTGCACCCCTCCTGTCCGTTCTATTCTGCCAGAGAGTGGGTTCTGAAATGCCCATGAGATCATAGTGTTCCCCTGCTCAAACTGCAACTGCCCAAAAGTTTACCTCCTTTCCACATCCTTCAAGTCCCCATGTAGTCGTCTTACTCATGATCTTATCCCTGGTCACTTGACCCTCAAAGTGGCCTTATACTGTGGCCTGTAGGAAGATTCCTGTGATTTCCTGTGCATACTAAACTCCCTTCATGCCCCTGAGCCTCTGCACAGTGTTCTCTTCTGTCTGCAATTCCTTTCCTCCTTATCCATTTGATGAACTCCTGCTCACCACCCAAGATCTAGTACTCAATTTCACCAGGAGGCTTCTCTGATGCCTGCAGTCACGTACCCCCCACCCTTGGGCTTCCATAAGCCTATTTCTAGATGCTAACACAGATTCCATTATTGCACTGTGATGATCTCTTCCTCTGTGTTGAACTCACCACGCTGTGGCTTCCTGGTGGGTGGGAGCTTGTGGCTGGCTTATCTCCGTGGTTCCAATGCCCCAGCTCTTTGCTCAGGGGAGGCTCCTCACACTTGGTTTTGACCTCTGCTCAGGGTGCACAACTTAAGATCACCCTATCCCAGCATGAGATGCCCTGCTGTGGGGCAGAGGGAGGATACAGTTGTGGTAACAGGGAAGACTGCTTGTGGCCCTGAGTGGTAGAGGCTTTAGTGAGATAAAGGTGGCAAGTGAGGAGCTGGTTTGGAGAGGACTTCCCTGTCCCTTGATCCAGTGGTGTCCCTGGCAGGTGGGATGATCCCATTTGATGCTGCCCCGTGCCTGCTCCCTGCTCAGGAAGAAAAGTGGCAGGTTTCCAAGAAGATTTTTTCATGTTTATTTAGACACAGCCTTCATATAAAGCAACTACTGCACCATTCTCTTTCATGGCTGCTTTCCAGAGCAAATGCATCCGTGGGGCATGAATGGGGACCTATGGGGACCTATAGGGCCCATGTTTATTGATTCCAGAACTGCGTATATCTGAATCCTTTCCTTTCAAGGAAAGCTAGAAGAACCCAAATATGTCTTGCTGTGTGTCCTTCCCCACCATGTCCTCAAGAGTAGGGGTGTGTCTTGTTTCAGAGCCCAGCAGAGTGCCTGGGCTCACAGTACACATCTGTGGAGATGGCCCGAGTCTGGTCCACAAACAGTGATTGGGATCCTGTTCACTACTCATTCATTCACTCACTCACTTCTTTAACAAATACTCCTGTGTAATTCTAGGCACTCAGAGGTTAGGGAAAGGCCAGATAGACAAACTTCTGCTCCCATGGAACTTACTTACATTCTGGTGAGAGAAAACAGACAGAAGGAAGAAGGAAAGAAAGGAAGAAAAGAAGGAAACATGGAGATAAATGACATGACTTCAGATAAAAATAAGTGCTATAAAATAAAATAGCCCCCAGGTTAAGACTGCTTCCCAATGGGGTACCTGGGTGGCTCAGTCGGCTAAGCATCCAACTCTTGATTTTGGCTCAGGTGATGATCTCATGGTTCATGAGTTCTAGACCCACATCAGGCTCTGTGCTGACAGCACAGAGCCTGCCTGGGATTCTCTCTCTCCCTCCATCTCTGCCGCTCCCCTGCTCAAGCTCTTTCTCTCTCTCTCAAAATAAATGAATAAACATTAAAGAAATAAAAAAAAAAAAGATTGCCTCCCAACAATGCTTAGCTCCTGCCCCTTTTCCCAGGAGGCCTGCTCTGGGCAGGGCAAGCCAGGGGCCAGTCTCTGGGTAGCTAAAATGGCAATGGTCCCTGGTCTGTGCTCCATCAGCCTAATGATAAGGGCACGTTCCTGCCAGCAGGTTGCTCAGCCTTGCCTGTACTTGGGAGAGTCTGACCACAGCATGTTTGGCCTCAGAATAAATGTCCCTAGACAAAGGTGCTACGCCACCTCTACCCCTCCAAGCAGCACTCCCTGGGCTTGAGGCCCTTACCCCTGTGGGGAGTGTCTGTCCAGAACCAGAGCTCCACTCAACATCCTCAGGAAGGAGGCCAACTGAGGCAACCAAACAAAAATGTCAAAAGGCGGGGGGAGTAGAGGGGGAGGCCAGAAAGAGAAGAAAATTCTTCATCTCCGTCAGCAAAAGGCCTCAGTGCGTGCAGTGGTAGGGGCTCAGAGCCACAGTCTCCTTGTCTAAAGCTCCCTGCTCTTGCGTCCATGTCCTCGTTTTTCTTAATTATATACAGACAGGCTTTTTGAAGCTTCTCTGATCTGTTGCCACGGTTACTACTGATGAAAGCTTCCTGTGAAAAGGGCTAAAGAGACTCAGTCCTTTTAAAATATGGGAAAACCACTGAGCTGGCTTAAGTGGGAGGGGCATGGTAGGTCCTGGGTCATGAGGATAGGGCTCTGTGTTTTCCAAAATGTGCCTGAGAGGTTGGCTCAGCCTGTGTGAGTACAGTTGGCACTGGGACCTCAAAGAGTTAAACAGAAAAGATCCTTCTAGAGACACAAGATTAGCCCAAGTGTTGCCATACTGAGATAGAATCTCCTGCTTCTTAATGTGATTTGGGCAGGATGAATTTTTTTTTTTTTTTTTAAAGAATGGAGAGACAGGGTGAGTGAGTTTATTTGTAGGCATTAAGCTGGAAATAAGAGCACTCCTGAGTAATCAAAGGGAAAATCTGCTGAAGATAGGTCAGCCCTGAAAGCCAATTCCTTTATCAGGAATCTTAATAAGGCCAACTTCCTGGTCTCAGAATTTAGATGTGAACTTCAGCCTGGTCCAAGGTGCCAACCAGGTAGGGTCCAGCTAACTGTGCCTTGCTGCAGCCAGGATCTATATACTTGCATCCCTCCCCATGGGGAGCGGGTGAGGGTGACAACCACAATGAGGTGAAGCTTTCCAGGGAGACCCTATGTGCAGGCTGAGATTGCACTGTTCTGCGTCAGGCCAGAGATGGGATCCTCCACGTTGTGTGCACAACTGCTTGAAGGATTTGACGAAAGAGAAACATGTTACCCAGAAAAATGGACAAATGCTTAAACACAAACATGGGTTTTCAGAGACTCTGAGGGGTTCATAGTTCCTTGAAACTAACCAGTGAACACCCTAGATGTTCACAGCAACCAAGTTCAAAAATAATCTCTTGTTGGTGACCCTTGAGATGGTGAACTTCTAAGCCTTGATACTCTCAACTGAAAAGAAGTAGTTTTGAGGATTTAATGAGATAATATACCTAAGGAGTTTAGCTGTGTGGCCTGTACAAAGAGGAACTCCATAAATATCAGTTGCTATTATAATTAGTATTGCCATTATTAGATGATTTGGAGCCCTGAACCATTCATTCAATTAAGATTGATCTTGTGCAGTCCCTCATTCATTGAGCAGAGACCCCATGCCCAGAACTGTGCTGGCACTGTGAAAGCCATGAAGCTATGGAAGCCACAGCCCATGATGCTGGGGAGCCCAGACGCTTTCTAGTCAGGCAAGACCCCACACCCATGGGTCCTAGAATCTGTGGACACATACAATTAAGGATCAAAGTAAGTAATACAGACACAAAGAGTTATAGGTGTCTGGGAAAAGATAAGATCAGTGCAGAACAAAATATTCAGAGATGGTGTCTGGGGCCTTGTCTACCAGTTGGAGCTACATGTACAGACTTGGAGGCTGTGCTCCAGTCTATACACCTTAGGGCACTAATCCCTGAAAACACATCCAGGAAGGAGGAGAGCCCTAATCTTGGGCATGGGGCTGTGTCTCCAGAATGGGTCCAGCTCTTTTTAACCTTCTTGTGCTCCTATATATCTGCTCCTTAGCCTCTCAAGAGGTGGTCTGGCTTTAACATGGAATCTGGGTTTGCTTGTTCTCTCTCACCCTATGGGCAGGGAAATACATCCTTTACCCCTACAGCAAACTACATCCTCAACTCAGTCTTCTTTTAGGAGAAAGGATGGAGATACCGTCTGGGAATGGGTCAAGAAGGACAGTTGATACTCAAGATTCTTAAATATTGTAAGTCAAAAGAATGCAGAGATAATGTTCTTGTGGCTGAGCAGAGTCAAGACAGTAGTTTGGAAAACTGACTGCATACTTTAATGTGGGCTAAGGGTTAAGAGGGGATGGAGAGGGAGATCAGAAAATGACACCAGGAGTAGGGATGGTGCAAAAAGCATGGCATGGGGGCCCAGGAAGACATGGGTGGGGTGGTGAGAATTGGTTATAAAAAATTACAGTACTATTGGGACATCTCTTTACTTATTGCTCACTATGAAAGAGATACTTAAGGAACTATGTCTGAATAATTGGGAAGCTTTCTGGAGAAAGGAGAAAGTCCTTTGAGATTTTATAGAGAGACAGATAGAAGTCTAGGAACAGAGGTGGACATGGAAACAGAGCTGTAGAGGTATGACGAGGTCTTTTATGGAGGCAAAATATGCAGCAAACCAGGTCAGGCTGGTTGTTATGTCTTTGCCCTCAATACAGCATAGAGGGCTAAAGTCAGGATGGGTTGGAAAGCCAAAAGAGGGAAATTTTGCAATTATCAGAAATGTAGTAGAGTTATCGAATAAACGTGAAGTGGACCCACATTCAGTTGTAGTTCCTTCTTTGGTATCTGGTTATTTAAAAACAATACCAAACAAAGAAACTTCTCTTTATTTTTTTAGGTGCCATATATAGTTATGACACTCCCCAGCCTAAGTTCAGCTCTCTCTCTCCCTCTCTCTTTCTATCCTGAGGATGCCAATTCCTCTCCCATCATTCCTGCAGTAGGTGTAGAGTTTCTGGGAGAGACTGGACAGGAATGCCCACTGTCCTAAAGGAAAGGGTTGTGATGTCCTGTAACATGCTGGTTCAGAACTTTGGAGAGGGGTATGTGCCTGTGTGCTCCCATCCCCCTTCACAGAGGTGCCTTGGACAGCAGTGGGGCAGTTCCTAAGATTCTATGTCAGGCACCAATAACACCACAATAATAGGAGCCAGTGGCAGCCAGAGTTTTCAAGTCTTATTGGGGGATGTGGGGTGGCTGTTTGAAGACAGATCAGAAAACCACAAATAATTTATCAGAGACCTGGTGGAAAGTAGTGGCATCAAAATGGGCTAGTGAGGCAACCTCCACTCAATAGTAGAAGCTTAGAGGGACTTTATTGAGATCCTTACAAAAAAAAAAAAAAACAAAAAAAAAAAACAAAGACCAAGGACTATCTACAATTTGTGAGTGATGAGCACCAGACATTTGGAACACTGTTTTGCTTAATGTGAAGATGGTAATGTGTCAAGTTCTGAGGTGTCCCTTCCAAAGAGGCGGTTGTGCTGGAGGCCTGAGGCAGCAGGGCTAGAAAGTTGAGTGGTGCCTGTCCCATTGCAAGTGAGGCACCCTGGTTGCTCCCCTCAAAATATAGACTCCCCCTGGGACAAGGATGAGAGTGGTTGAAACCTGGGGAAATCATGTTGCTTTATTTTTCCTAACAGTCCTAGATCCCAATATTCCCAGAGACAGTTTTATGCCACCTTTGGAACCAGTTTAAAATGAACCCAGGGACATAGGCTTCCAGTGGACAGACACCTATGCCATCTGCATGGTTGTCAGAAGGATAAGACATTGATTTGGTGGGACTTGTGTGCTTTATGCCACTAACTGAGTGATTAATATCGGCTGTTTTCCTAGAGTAGATTCCTACAAGGATCATTTGTAAGAGCAGAGCTTTGGTTTCCATTTCGCGGAGTTATATATGGAATTCTGAGATTTGTTTTAATAACAAACCCTATATGCAAAGTACTACCTTAGGTATTTTGGTATATTACTTAATAAAATCCCATCTCCCAACATTCAAGAAGGTAGGAACTATTGTCCCCATTTTACATATGAGGAAACTGTAGCTCAGAGACATTAAGTAGCTTGCTCAAGTCATGTGGCTGGTGAGTGATGAAATCAAGACTTGAGTCCAGGCCTGGCCACTCTCAAAGCTCATCCTTAGCAACTCTTCCACCCAGGGTGGAGGTACCTAAGGGTGTAAGGTGCAGGAGTAATGCAAATGCATCCGGGTGCTGGGGGTGGGGGGATGGGTCTCTCAGGATGGCAGGAGGCTCTTGTTCCTGAGCTTTTTCAGTAGCTTCCCTAGAGAGAGCAGCCGTGGTTCCAGCACTATGCTGAGCAAGTCTGCACGTGTTGCTCATTAGGGTCTTGGAAACACTGGGCCTGTACTCAGGCAATTCTCCTAATCATAACAGTTAGTAATAAGAAGAAATGATTAGTCAAAACAAGGAGGGACCCTGCAGAGAGGGATTTCGGGAGCATCAGAGAACCTAATGTTACACATTTCACCAAACAGCAATGTTTGTAGAAAGTACTTCTTGTTTCTCCTGCTTCAATGGAGCTAATTGTCTGGGAGAGAGGGGGTGGATTACATTCTGGGAACAAAGATGGCCCCTCTACCTGGCCTGAGCTGAAGCCCAAGCGTCTAATTTCTACAAGGCTGCAGAACCCCTGGAGGATGTCTGAGATGCCTGTACCTGGAGAGGCAGCGTATTTCAGTAGGAATGTCTCCCACCACTGCCTGGGTGGGGAGGTATACAAGGCTTAATCTTCTATTTGTGGCCCAAGGTGAGGCCAGAGAGAGGGAAACTTTGACATGACTCTCTCCTGCAGATTTCTTGGAGATACTTCAAGTCCAGGAGAGCTATAGGGCATATGTCATCTTAAAGACATGGCCTTCAAGACCTCTTTCCCAGCCCTGCAATGAGGCTCAGTGGCCTTGTGGAGTGGTGAGAGATACACCAGACTCATAAGGAAAAAGATCGGGGCTGAGGGCCAGCTTTGCCACAGTGTGACCTTACGCAGGTCACTTACACTCTCTGAGCCTCACCTTTCATTGATCTGTGACTGATAGAGCTAGACATGTTTATTGAGATCCTACTGTGTGCTATGCCCTTTGTATAAGATTATGGTATAAAAATTCACTGACATATTCCCTGAGAGGTCCAAAATCTGCAGGGGAGGTGGGCACCTGTACTACAGCCACAGAAACCACTGACTGACAAGGCTGGTGGAGATGCACTCCCAGATTCGTGGATTATTCATTCGGTTTTCCCTGGGAATACAGAGAAGAATCTGCCAGACATTATCTCATTCAGTTCTCAAAGAGACTCTCTCTAGGTATACAGAAAAGATCCAGGTTCCAAAGAGAACAATTCAAGGCCAAGGGGGCAAAAAGAGAAATTGAAAAAGTAGGTATTCCTCCCAGAAAGTTACAGGTCATCCAAAATCAAATCCCTATTCTGACACTTTATAGACACACTTATTCTCAGAACAGGAAGAAACCTTGGAGATCATGGTGTATCCCTGGTGGTGAATGCCCTCTACAGTCCCTACCTGGTTGGCCAGACTCTTTTTTTTTTTAATTATTTTTATTTTTGAGGGGGGGAGAGGAGAGGGGGAGGAGAGGGGGGGAGAGAGAGAGAGAGAGCGAGCACATGCAAGTGGGGAAGGGGCAGAGAGAGAGGGAGACAGGATTTGAAGCAGGTTCTGTGCTGACAGCAGAGAGCCCGATGCAGGGCTCAAAGTTGCAAACTGAAAGATCATGACCTGAGTTGAAGTCAGATGCTTAACTGACTGAGCCACCCAAGCGCCCGAGCCTCTCTTTATTCTTCCAGCGATGGAAGCTCACTACTAAGGAGCCATCTCTTAACAGTAACCAGAACCTATTTTCAAATATAATGAAAAAAGGTACCTACTCACAATAGCCACAAACCCCATAAGGTACCTAGGATTAAATCTCACAAGTCCTGTGTAATAATACCTGTATTAAGACAACTATAAAACTTTACATAAGGGCACAAAAGTAGACTTGAATACTGTGCTCCTGGATAGAGAGGTATATCATAAAAATGACAGACCTTCCAGAAGCAATCTATATATTCAATACAACCCCAATCTCAATTTAATAGGACTGCTTAATGAAATGCGCCAAGCTGATTTCACAGTTCGTCTTGAAGAAAAAAGTGTTTGAGAATGGGCAAGGCATTTTTGACGAATGGAAGGTAGGGGTTTGATTTACAAGTTATTGAAACGTTTATAAAGGTACCATCTTTAGAACAGCTTAGAAGTGATGCCAGAACAGAACATTCTCTCAACAGGAAAAAAATAAAGGTCAGTATGTACCGGGCATTTAGTAAATAATAAAAGGGGCATCTCACTAACATGTGGACAATTCAGGTGGAGTTGATGGGATGTTATTTTTAATAAGATGTAAGAACACCAGGATCACATCCTACACAAAAATAAATTCCAGATGGAGGAAGGAGCTAAACATAAACACTATTAATAGAAAATACAGAGACTGTTTTTATACCTTAGAGCAGGAGGACATATACCAAACCCAGGCAAAAAGTCAATATTCAAATCCCCAAAACCAGAAGGAAAAAGATGGTCAGGTTTGGGTTTAAATAAAAATGTCAATATGACAACCTCCCCCCACAAAAAACTATACCCATAAGTAGAGTTAAAAATCAGTGGAGGGCTGGGGCGGTGGTGGGAGGGAGAATGCCCTGTATAATTAGTGGGCATCTAGAAATCAATTTTTTAAAATAGAAAAAGGGCAAGGGTTATGAACAGTCAATTCCCAGAAGACAAATAAACTGGTCAAGAAACATATGAAAAGTACACCCTAATTTATAATTAGGGAAATACTATTCAAAAATACTAGGAGATCAGTCAAATTGGCAAAAAGTAAAAGCTGGCCTGTATGTGGAGAATTCTGCAAGGTGCACATAAGGGGTGTAAATGGGATGAGTCCCTTGGGAGAGCACTTAGGTAATATTGATTGCCTTTCTGAGTGTATGTGCCCACCAACCCAGCAATTCTATTTCCAGGTGAATTTCCTGCACAAATACAAGCGTATGTGCCCCCCAAGGTATGTCTGAGCATTTTTGCAGCAATATTGTTTATATTAGGAAAAGGATGGAGTTAGCCCGAATGTCTGCCCGGGGCGGGGGGTGCTGTGTAACACAGCAGAAGTCACTGGTGCCGCCTCCACCCAATTCTCTCTTCCCCAGTCTCACAGAAGATAGGCTTCCCAGACACTAGAAATCACATGATGAGTCCTAGCCCATGAAATGTGATCCTTCACTGTCCGAAATGGGGTGTCACTAGATTGGTGCCATGCCGCCTCAGAGGCAGAGCATCCTCCTTCCTGACGGAAGCAACTTAGCACTGAGGGTAAAGAGACCTGAATCTTGCCAGTCAGGCCCGGGTGAAATCAGGCCTGGCCACTCACTGATGTGTAAGCCCTTTTGGGCCTCTGTTTTCTTACCTATAAATTGGGAATAACAGGAGTACCTATCTTCTCTTCTGTGAGACTGAGAAGATCCATGTCAGGCGCTTAGCACTGTGCCTGCCTCACATGTGGTAAGACCTCAGTCAGAGTCAGCGATTTTCTCAGTCTTGTCATGCACGTGCGTTCCCACTCTAATCGGTTGTGGCCGGCATGGTCGAGCGCCATGGGACACAGCATGTGACATCTCCTCAGAATAGGCCTTGGCCCCAAGTCCTGAGCAGGGGCTACAGGCACAGGCACAGGCACAGGCACAAGCACAAGCCTCTTCACTGAACATGGGCACAAACACTGCCCTTCACTCTCAAGCAGAGCAAATTCTCACCTTACTCACAGTTCCCCTTTACTGGCCAGCAGACAGTGTGCTTTTTGTGGGAACCGAGCGGCCCTCCATCTGTGCTCACCGAGCACCGTCAGGGCTTGGCGGTGCCCAGTGCTTCCCACCACCCACGGCCCACTCGCCCCCACCAAACCACCCACTTTCTGTGTACACCTGGCCCAGCAGAGCCAGCCTATACCAAGCTTCATCTCACTACACAGATGCCATGAAGGCCTCACTCCAGACGGCAACATCGAACATCTTTGTCCCCATTTCCAAGGTGAACAGAGCTCAGAGGTGACCCAGAGGAGATGCTCAAAAGGTCACCTTGGGTATCTCCTGCAAGTCTGAGCCCAGAGCCATGCGGAAGGCAGCACACTGCTATTACCACTGCCCTGACCTTCTCTCTACAGAAGGGGGCGGAACGACAGAGGGGCCTTTGTGTCCAGGCAGCCTCTGGCCCTCTGCCCTTTTGCCTCTGAGATAAGTCATTCATGTGACTTGAGAATTAGAGCACTCTTGACTGAGTGGGATGGAGGGTGGCCTCTGGCACAGGCTGGAGGGAATCCTGGCCCTTCCACAGGCTGACCTCAGACTGAAGCCTGCTCTTCCTCTGCAAAGTCATTCATGATCATTTATCCACTGGAGAGCCCAGCCTTTAAGCCCACAGCCAACCCCATATCATAAGAGTTCTCAGGTGTCTGGCTCCGACTGGGCACTTTCCAGCCAATTGTGTGCCAAGTTTCTCAGAAGACCAGACACACAGTTTCAAAATAAATCACTACAAAATGCTGGCATCCCCGTCTTATGCCACACATAGTTCAGAGAGCATGGGCATACACAAACTGACTATGAGATCCACTTTTGTTCACTTTGCCCACCTTCCCACACAATTCAGGAGCCCCCTTGGCAGGCCTCACAAGCACCCCTCTTGCACACCTCCAGTTAGGGGGAGATTGCTAATTACTCAGGAGGCTTTTGGTCTCTGGACAATGTTTGTAATCCACCTTTACACTAAGTTGAAAGTGGCTTCCTTCTAAATCTTTGATGAGAGTCAAAGACACCTCGTGTCCCACTCTTTGTCAAACACAAGTGAAGCCATGCTGATGTATGTGGGTCTTGGTTCTGGTATCCTTGCCACATTCACATGTGTTACCATACCAGGAAATCTGGAAGGTCACAGTTCTGGATTGAGAAAGTATTGGCTGCTACCAGGTTTCCGATATGGCAAACTAGAGGGTCAGGGAATGAAAGAGGGGGTGGAGCCAGGGACCCCCCCCACCCCGACACCTGTCATTATGGTGCTGAGGGTAGATTCCGAAGCTGGCCATCAGGGTCAATGGCCAGTAGCAAGGGGGTGGAGTGGGTTGATATGGGTTCCAGGGCTAACTGACAGTGGTGATCTTGAATGGCGACCGTAGAGACAGCACTGGACAGAGATCTAGGCGTGAGATACATCCCAGACTCCACCATGACATGTGGGCTTGGCCTTTTGGTGTCAGAATTGGATCAGGGTCTGATACTGAATACTATGGATGAAAGAGGGAAGACTGGAGGAATCAGGAGGCCATCTGGAGACCACCTGTGAGGAGCTGGGGACCAAGATGGTCTACATAAATGATATACAGATTTGTGATCACATTATGATGGGGTGGACACAGGGGGTGATGATGTCACAATTCAGCCAACCGAGAATGGATCTCCAGGAATATTTGCTCTAAAATTCCCATTTCCCCCACACTTTTATTCTGTTCTTATTTTGGATTAGGCAATTTAGATATGACCCTGACGCACCTCTTATCCTTATTCATAACAACCAAAACAATGACAACCATTTATGGAGCACTTCCCATATGTCTTTGAGTACTGAGGTATTTTACATTCATTATCAGAGTGGGTACAATAACAAACTATAGCTTCCTTTTTTGAAAAAGAAACAGAGGTTCAGAGACGTTAGATAATCTACCCAAGGCCATGCTGCAAGGGAAGGGTGGAGCCAAGAGTCAATCCTGGGCTACCTGATTCCAACAGCAGGACTCTTAACACTCAACTGTGTTGGGTACCTACTGTATAAGATCATGGAGAGGGTAAAATAAATCAGATTAGCATGTCAAAGAGCTCCCAGTCCAGTGGACAGAGGCAGTCCTATATCTGAATAGCTCTAACTGGTGTAGAATATTCAGAGTGAGCAAAGCAAGGCATCATCCTTCCTTCCTGGGGATGAGATGAGGTGGTGGCAGAGGACAAAGGCTGCAGAGTCACCTAATTCTGATGGTCTTCCCCTCTGAGGTGGAGAACTGGAGCAGGGAAGATTTAAGAAACACGAGTTCTAGCTACTATTAAGTTCCAGCATGCATCCCAGACCAGCCCCACCTGGGACCAGAGCTTGCAAATTTGGCATCAGAGCCGTTGCTTGAAGACTGCCAAGGAGCATTCATGACACAACGGGGTCCTAGAACCATGGGGTGGACAGTTTCATTCCACATTTTCAAAAGAGAGAAGAGAACAGATTACATTTTACCTCAGTCACCTCCTCCTTCTGAAACTTCACAGTTAAACCGGTGCTTTGTGGGCCTCAAGAAAAGAGGGACAAGAACCGGCACATGTCTCTAAGTATAAGTCAGGCCAAATGACATTGTTTCTTTTTCCAAATGTTTATGAGCCTATGGAGAAAAAGAGTATAGAGAGCATGCCTAGATTTCAACCGTGGTAACTGAAAGAAAGTACACAAATACTTGTGGACCAAAGGAGGAAATGTTAGCTAAGTGATAATGTCAGTGCTTAGGTTTCAGCTGCTTTGAAAATGGCATCAAAGTCGGGTGAGCGACTCTAACAACAGTGATAGGATGAAATTGCTTACTTTCACTGGGTGCTTCCTGTATGCCAAACAGCGTTCTAAATAGTATTATGACATGTAATACCCCTGACAACACAGTGAGGCAGATACCAATACTCTGCCCATTTTATGGATAAGCAAATGAGGACACAGTGAAGCCCTATCACTTGCCCCATATCACACAGCCGGCAAGCAGCAAAGAAGGACTTGAACTCAGGCACAGATTCCAGAGCCCACAGTCCTAACAATTATGCTAATACTTCTCATTTCAAAGATGACAAAAATCAGTATTCAAAATAATCTAGACTTGAAAGAGCACTATGCCTAACTAACTCCACAAGACAAAATTTCTGAAGTCACATTCGTCAGTGCAGAAAAGACCCAAATGGGTAGCATTTCCTGAAGGGACAAACAAAACCACTGGATGTTTAGTGGCCAAAAGTCTGGTAGGATCTAAGGCATGGGGACTGGAATCACAGTGAGCAATCAACAGTATCCCAGCCCCAGGAGGAGAAGATCCATCACTTTTCCACTGAACCGTGCTCTGGGGTGAGGGTCACATGTTTCATTCTGGCTACCACATCTTGAGAGTTTTATTGATAAATGTGAGAGATTCAGAAAAGGCCAGCTAGGATGGTGGAGTTCAGGAAATCACGTGTCTTGGGGAACAGATAATATAACAGGTGTTTAGCCTAAGGTAGGTGATTCAGGAAGGATGAGGAACTCATTCTTAAACACTACAACTGCTGGCCTGCAGAACATTGGTCCTCAATGGTGGACCAAGGGTGAGGGGAGGAGGAAGGCAGTACCCAACTCAGGGGCCAGAAGATTCCTCAGTGATGGATGATGGCTGCCTGGCAATGGAATAGAGCTGTCTCACAAAACATATCAGCTGTCTGTCATCACAATATTCAGGGTTGCTGGAAAGAGAGGCTGACACTGAGGAAGAATTTGGGTGGCGGGACCTAGAAGGCTGCTCTGAATGTTAACCATCTGTAACTCCAAACGCCCTCATGATAAAATGCCTCAGCAGAAATGTAGCGTGTCCCTGGCTGTCAGCTTAAAACTTAGAGCTATCCAAAGCCTCCTAAGGGTTATACCCACTTGGGTCAACAACTGTGAAAGGAAATTGTAGATGATAGAAGTGTGGAAGTGTGTTTATACAGGCAGCGCTGACCCTTCCTGAAACAGCGGTGACATTTATAAATAGTTTTTAGCTTGCTGTCACAGTCCCTCAAATCTGCATCCAGGTGGATGAACCAGCCAAATCCAGGCACCTGGAGAAACGTCTTGTCCTAGGACTCTTGTTCATCTATGACCCCTGCCCAGATTCCATCTCAAGGAAAACACAGGCTACCTCCCTCTAAAAAACACAACTTATATTTTTTTATGTGCAACATGGATCATGTATCAGAGTAAAATCAAGCAGCCTTTTACCTACAGAATGGGATACATGCTGTATCCCTTACTAAAGCTCTGGTAAGCCGTGGGTAAAGGAACCCTCTTTCAATATGTTGCAACTCCTACATTCAAAGAGGTAAACACTTCTGAAGATCATCCTCAAAGCAGGCATGTAGACAAGCGAGCAGTCCTCAATTCATGAAACTGGATCACTGACTCAGGTGGCTTGTTTGTGATCCTGGGGAGGGGGGGGTCTCCCTGCCCTGGCGGTCTTTTGTGGCAGCCCCAAAGACTTCCTTTTGACCTATTTCCTGCCGAGTGGGGTGGAAGACCAGATGAGTAATGAGCCCATCACCCATTTATATTCTCTCCCCACCCAATCCTCCATCTGAGCTCAGGTGAATGTTCCCCACCATTCACTTTCCTTCTGCCTCAGTTTCTCTCTCAGCCCTCCCCGAGCCTGCTCTAATCAGGCCACGCTTCTTGACCTCCACCCACTTCTGTTTCCCATCATGCCCGCAGCCCTAGCTGATGCTGCGCTGGAGGCCTCCACACTGCTTCAACCACCCCAGAAAGGCATAGACAACCAAGCCAGGACAGGTGGGGGTGTGCTGAGAACCAGTGAGACCTTCCCTTGAAACACAACCACTGACGCACACTCCCACATTCACTCTCATATCACACCCACCCCTGCTCTTCCACAAACAGGTATCTGCAGTCTCTGTCTCTCTTTCTCCAGCCTGGTACACGGGACACTAATGGGGAGGGGCAGGCCCTGTGGTTTCAGCCTGCAGAAATTCACTCAGTGGCCTTTCTCCCCCAGGAGCCATAAAGCAGAGGACAGAGAAACCCAACCTAATTTTAAAGCAATGTTCTCAAAATTTAGAATGCTTCGGAATCACCTAGAGGGCTTGTTAAAACTAAGATCACTGCCTCCCCACCACCCAATCCATTGAGTTTCTCATCCAGTAGGTCTAGGGAGGGGCTGAGACTCTTAATCTCCAGCCAGTTCCTAGGTGATGTTGAGGCTCCTTGCCCAGGAACTGCATTTAAATACCACTGCTGGGGGGCTTCTGGGGGGCTCAGTCAGTTAAGTGTCTGACTTTAGTTCAGGTCATGATCCCATGATTTGTGGGTTCAAGCCCCAAGTTGGGCTCTGTGCTAACAGCTCAGAGCCTGGAGCCTGCTTCCAATTCTGTGTCTCCCTCTCTCTCTGCCCCTTTCCCACTTGTTCTCTCTCTCTCTCTCTCAAAAATAAATATTTAAATGCCACTGCTGTAAAGAATAAACCATTACAGGTGATCTTGTGCAGTGTGGCCCAGCAGGACTCAAGATTGGTAGAATAAAGTTTATGAGCCTATGTCCTTACAGACTTTTCACAATGCCCTGAAGGCCATCATGCCTGGCTGCAGAGGACTGCCTTATTTTCCTGCCATCCCGATGCCCTTCCCACCCTCTGGTCCCTGGCACACTCCTCCAATCCACTCAGCCTGCCTGGAAAGACCAGGGTCTGGGAAATGCCACTTTTTGGCAGTCCAAGGAGCATAAACCCTGTGCCTTGGGGACCACACTGCTGCGCTGGGATGGTTGGGATGAAAGAGGGGGAGGCCCTTAAAGAATGAAAGCAGAAGCTTAAGGAAGAGAAACTGGAGTGTACAGAGATGGGTGAGGGAAGACTGGACTCCTATCCTTCCCTATAGGTCAATTCAAGAGTGGATTACTGCCATGGACATCTGCAGCGACCTCCTAAGAGCTACCAAATTTTAGCTCTCACCGCATGTGAGTTCATGGCATTGGAGGCAGACAGACCTGAGCTTCCATCCTGGGGCCTCAATGACATCGGACATGTTATTCTCCCAAGCTCCTGCTGTGGGTTCCATCATGCCTGGTTCTGATGATGAGAAGTCCCTGCTCACATGGCTGTACTGGGCACCAGGGCACGCCCCTGGGAGCCACACTGAGAACCCCTGCTTCACCACTCACTTCCCAGTCTCTCCATGTGAGTCAGGAGGGAGGTCAGGGTGGTCTCCAGGGAACCCCAGAGGGTTTATGTGAGGGGACAGCAGAAGGACCCAGAGAACAAGACAATGATCTCTGAAGCCCCTTCTTCATTACATTTCTATGATCAAAACTGTAGAGGGAAACCCACTACATTTGAAGAAGAAATAAAGAAACACGATAGGCACTAGCTTGTCTCTGTGATCCATCGAAGTTTCTTCCATGTGGGTGACAGAAAAAGGGTTTGGTTTGGAAACCAATTTGACAATAAATTTCATAAAAAAAAATAAAATAAAATATAATTAGATGTTGAAAAAAAATAAAAAATAAATAAAATTTAAAAGAAAAGAAAAAGAAAAAGGGTTTGGTGGTCAGAAATGTAACAAGGTAATTATTTTTACACTAGTCCTTCTGCATAGTTTTCCACAGACAGCAATTTTATAAGGCAAAATTATCTATTTTTACCTGCCCCATAAATTCCTCCTTTCCATTTCATCCCCCAGTAAACTAGAAATTATTTAAAACCAAAGATGTGCATTTTGGTGCTTGGTTTCACACTGCTGTGCACTTCTGCATGCGTTCCTGGCTGCTCCCCCTCTCTGCTGACTGTGTCACGCCTGCCATGCCATCAGAGCCTCCTGTGAAAAGAAGCATGTCTGACCCCAAGGACTCAATGGGCTCTGCTCCCTGAAGACTGAAGGCAGTCTTGTTGGCCATCACTCCTGCCCAGCTTCTCAGCCTCCTAAGTCTGAAGTCTGGGATGCTCGGTCTGTACCTCCCTCCTTCTCCCACAGTACATCTGGTTCTGGTGGCCATAACCTCACTTGTTTTCATCAGCACCTTCAGGCCAAGTGGTCTGGGGCCACACAGTGGATTCTGCTGTGATGCCCAGAGACCGTGTCAACCTGGACCCTCCCTGGGAACATCACTTTTATTTTTAGAACTCTATCATGCTGGAATCTTCCATATCTGCTGTAATCTTCACACTTTCCAGGGATATAACCAAAGCATGTTCTAACATCGACTGAGAGTTTACTATGAACCAGGCATTGTG
This sequence comes from Panthera pardus, assembly GCF_024362965.1. Lineage (NCBI taxonomy): Eukaryota > Metazoa > Chordata > Mammalia > Carnivora > Felidae > Panthera > Panthera pardus. The sequence continues at coordinate 126,835,886 of NW_026526721.1, forward strand.
CCAAAGACTATAAAACTATTTTGCTTAATCCTGGAAGAGGTGTGAGCACGATGAAGAAGGAAGAAGGGAAGTGGGTGTCCCCAGAGCAGCAACAGTAACATCATCACAGTCGGGCCCAGGGGGCCCCTTCCTTGGACTTCAGTCAGAGCTCACACCAGCCCCTGTGGCACTGCCTTGGGGTGCACCCAAATCCCTGCTGAGTCCACGAACCTTGTCAAGGACAATGCTGAACACACAGGGATGCCAGGGGACTCTCAAATGTCAAGGGGGTCCTAGGCTTACCCGGGAGATTAAAAAGAAAATGAAGAAATGCCCACACAAGGCTACAAAGGCTATCATGCACTCTAAACATTTAGATTAATTTAGAATAAATTCCAGTCCCAGAAGACTAACTGGATTTATTAAAAATACACATTTTAATGCACTACAGGTATTTTAGCTTTGTAAAAGAACATATTTTAAATCATAAGGTTTTAAAAATATTTCAATATCGTCAGTGAATGAGTATGACTGATGATAGAATCTCCTTTAAAGATGATGGCAACAGGCCAAGACTGAGGCCTTTCCAGACTTTGAGGCCTGGGCTCCTGGATACTCCCAACACTGACCCCTTTCCCCAACACCCACCTAGACCCTGCAGATGCCCACTGAGGGACAGAGCTACCCCTTACGTGGGTCCTCACTGGGTCCCGGTGATCGGTAATTGTTTCCTGATTGGATGGATGGAGAATCACACTTGTGAAAGTAAACCAGTACCTGCACCCTCCCCACCCTGGCCTCTCCCAGGCTGGACCCATGCCTGGCTGCCTTGCTCCACTTGAGGAACCAGTCAGGGTCCCCAAGGCTATAGTGCAAGGCCAAGCCTGGCCTCAACGGTTCCAGATATGCTCCTTGTATCTGAAAAATTATTTACTGTGGCGATATGTGATGCCTTTTTAAGAGAACAGATGGCACCTCCAATTAGAATGCTTTAAAAGGAAACCCTAATGAGATTATAAAAGCCAACAAATTGACTTTTTCATACAGTACTTCCCTGGCACACAATAAATCAAATATATAATGAGGCTCAATAAAATAATAGGTTTATTTACACTTGTTTTGCCTAGTACTGTGTTGCAGCCCAGGCTGGCCTCCAGGTCCCTCACCAAGTGCTTGCTCCCATAGGCCAGGACCAGGGGCTGGATCATGCATCCTTGAGCTGCTCTGGGGCCTGACCACTACAGACAAGTGTGGCCTTGATTTGGCAATTTCTGGTCTGACCCTAGTGCTCTACACTGGGGGCATAAGAGCACAGAACCACATAAAAGAACGTGGTGACACATACGGGCAAGCCTAGCATTCATCCCCACTCTGGGTAAGGTGGGGAGATTGTGGTGGGGCCACAGGGGGCAAGGAAGGTGTGCCTATCCCCAGAGCTAGCTGGACCAGAGATGGGAGAGAAAAACTGGTGAGGTGTGATTTTAATGAGATGAACTCAGGACATGGGTAAGCAGAGTGAAGTGAGGATCTACAGTGTGCAGACTGAAAGCTTTGGGACATTGCTATTTATTCCAGGGATTGGTCCTATTTGTTCAAGCACATCACGTTAGGTGGTTGGAAGATAAGCCTTGAAAGGTGGACAGGGGAGGTGCTGTATAGCAAGGAGGACAGCCCCACATTGGCATTCTGAGCATCTGCTCTTTGGCCTACCATCCGTGTAGGTGACCTTATCCAGGGGCTGGATGGATTTACAGGGTATGTCTCCTGAAGTGGGAAGCTTGAGGCCCAGATTTCTATTTGCATGAGTTGATCTGCAGAGGGAGCCTGGCCAGAGAGAAAGAGTTCATGGCAGAAGCAAACGGGAATGTTTTTAGGGGGAAGTGGTGAGACCCTGAGCATATGCTTTGGCACTCATGGAGACCAGTCCTTGGGATGAACACCCAGGCAGCACTGATTCAGCTTCTAAAGAAGTACATTAAATAATTCTTCACATGCTCATAGAGACCCACAGGGGAACCTCAGGAATCAGTAGAGACTATACCACCACAGGAAGACAAGGACTCCAGTCAGCAGAAATGGAATAATTTCTGTTCACGTCAAGTACTAGCGAGGGAGGTCTGGGGAAATTCAGTTTACAAGAGGATGAGCTTTTCCTCAGTTCAAATCTATAAGCATTGATCGACCTCAGGACCTTGATCTAGAAGATACTTTCATTTCTTTCCCCAGTAAAGATTACATATACTGCAAGGCCAGAATTAAGAAAGTCTTCTATACTGAGCTGAGTCATTTTTCCCGTCCATCAAACTGCAGGTATATATGAAACATTCCCTCTGTGCCCTTCTATCCTGGGGGTGGGAGGAAGGGATTTGGTTCAAAGAGGTAAAGGGAAGCCTAGGGAGTCAGGCAACAGCATCTAATGCAGAAAAAAGTAATATCATAACTAGAGGCTACCCTGGAACACTGACTTCCAAATACAATGAGAATACTGAAAACAAAAAACCATGCCTGTTTCAGGGCTACAACACACAGGAGAGTGGGAGCAAGTTCTCTAAAGCACTGTGTGGGGAGAGTAATGCTTCTTGTCTCCCCAGGATTACGGGGGAGAATATTGGGACAAAATTCTCCCCTCTTCCACTCCCACCCAGGGAGTGGAGTTGTCGTTCATCCACTTTTGGCAAGATGACTGCCCTTCCCTCTACAACAGAGAATGGGAGAGCGGTGAAGCCCAAGCATTAGCCCCTCTGCCCATAGAATTTCTGCCTCAGATATGCGTGCTGCAGCCCAGCCTCTGGTCTTATCATTTGGCAGGGGCACAGATGCTGCACCATACTGGGCACTGGAAGGGACACAGGCAGATGAATATCTGGTCCTGGCACACAAATACCTTCCTTTGGTAACTGAGAAGGCAAACTACAAAATAAATGGGCAACTAATAAAATTATTAGACTTTGAGAGGAACCTGGTCACACAGATACAGGAACTGCAGTGAAGACAGAAAATATTCAGCTGTCAGGCCCAATGGGGTTTCTTGGAGGAGCTGACTAGGAATTATTACAATAGCCTAGTGGATCTTGATTTTGCACTCAAGAACTCTTGAGGCTGGGATTTTTAACATCTAGTGGAAAGAAGCTGCCTTGCTTTGACCAGAGGAAGACTCTCTCATTTGGGAGAAAGAGGTAAGAAAGAACATAATAATCTCAACCTTGTGCTACTAAGCGGAGGGGGTCTGCATGCCCAGCACAGGAGCTGTCCACTTCAGCACCACAACCAGCATTTCTGCTTTGTTCTGTCTTAGTCTCCCCTGCCCCAGGCCTGCCACTTGCACTCAGGGAACCAAACTCAACAGCCCAGAGTTCTTATTAGACACTTACTAGTACATGCCACTTCTGGGGGGTCAAAATCCGCTCGGTAATAGCCGGTCCGGCAGGTACAGATGGGAGACGCCTCTGAAGGGGATCGGCTGTTGGAGGGGCAGTGGGAGCACCCCTCAGCTTCCTGGCTGGCCTTGAACATCCCAGCAGGGCAGGCTGGAATACAAAGAGATAATCTGAGAATTAATGGAAGAGTGGCAGTCAGAGGCCCTTCTCTGCCTGTGGAAAATGAAAGATTCTGCCTCCCAGAAAAGGATATTGAGATACCTCCTTGCACAAAGTGAGCATTTCAGATTGAGGAAACCCTTATTTAACACTTCCAATTCTTCAAACATCCTTAGTGAAATATACCTTCCTGGTACCAATGGCCTCTCTCACTTGAACAATATGAATAATGATTCTTCCCTTTCAGGTGTGTCAAGAGATTTAATTGAGAAAATGAATCTAATGTGTAGCTCACTGTCTGGGACATAAGTGCTTTATAAATGGTTATTCCCTCCCTCTTCCACCTGGTTAACAGCCAGGGCCTTACCCTGAACCACTCATTGAAAAAAAAATCTCCCCTGATATCCTCAGATGGAAAGGGTTCCTGGTTTACAATGGACTGGACCCATGGTTCTTAAATGTCATGTTGCAACACACATGAGGGACCCTGTGAGCTGTGTTAACAAGCATTTGTTATGAATGATGGTAAAGAGCTGAAATTCATGAGTGATTCTTTAAAAATAAATTAAAGTGGTTTCAAGGTTACTGGCTTGACAACATCATTCTCCCTTAATTGCATTTTGAAATGCTTCAGGGGCTGTGGCAAAAAAAAAAAAAGAAGAAGAAGAAGGAGAAGGAGGAGGAGGAGAAGGAGAAGGAGTAGGAGAAGGAGAAGAAGGAGGAGGAGAAGGAGAAGAAGGAGGAGGAGGAGGAGAAGGAGAAGGAGGAGGAGGAGGAGGAGGAGGAGAAGGAGGAGGAGGAGGAGAAGAAGAAGGAGGAGGAGGAGGAGGAGGAGGAGGAGGAGGAGGAGGAGAAGGAGAAGGAGAAGGAGGAGAAGGAGAAGGAGGAGGAGGAGGAGGAGAAGGAGAAGGAGAAGGAGAAGGAGAAGGAGAAGGAGAAGGAGAAGAAGGAGAAGAAGGAGAAGGAGAAGGAGAAGAAGGAGAAGGAGGAGAAGGAGAAGGAGAAGGAGAAGGAGAAGGAGAAGGAGAAGGAGAAGGAGAAGGAGAAGGAGAAGGAGAAGGAGAAGGAGAAGGAGAAGGAGAAGGAGAAGAAGGAGAAGGAGAAGGAGAAGGAGGCTTTTCAGGCAGTGCACCAGGGAATATGTCACGCACTTGAGGTCATCTATCATGTACATTGCAGAGGAGAAGGTCTGGAATGCCTGGTACAGCCCAATGTCCACTAGAGGTACCCTCAGATATGAGGCATTTTTTCTTAGTTCTCTCTGTGGTCGGCCTGTGAGAAGCCATGCCCCAAAAAGTCTGGCTCCAGGCCACCCCTCAGGCTTTCAATAGGCCTCATCTACAGAGACTCTCTACTCCAGACATCTGGTCTCCTCCTTATAGATTCCTCAAAAGACTGCTTCTGCCTGTCCTACTTCCCTTAGGCCCTTCCTCACCATCACAGCTCCCGACTCTCCTTGTCTCCAGGAAACCTGCTCTGAGTCATCCTCCTTTGAGACAGACTAAAACTTACTGCATGGTCAACTCATTTGACTTCCTCGCTAATTCATTCAACAAGCATTTACTGTGACTCTTCTGAGAATATGATCCAGGGAATTTAGAGAACAGAGCTTGCCCTCAAGGAGCTCTTGATCTAGTGTAGTCATACAATTATAATACAGTGTGATTGTCACTGCAACAGAAATACCATTATAATGGCTTCTGCTTACACAAAGCTCATCTTATCAAATATATTGTTCCCTCCGGAAAGTACAGAGTATTCTTTAATAATAGCAGTAGCCACCATCTGTTAAACATTCTTGTTAAGTGCCTTGCATGCATTACTCTATGGGGTAGCTATTATTATCTCCATTTTGCTAATGAGGAAATTGGGACATGGAGAGGTTAAAAAAGTTACCCAGAATTACACAGTGGGAGAAATGATAGTGATGATATACATATAAACTATCTGAAAAATACCCACAGCTTTTCTACTATGACAAGAAGGAAGAACTACTTCCTATGCTGGTAAAGTTTTTGCACTCCTTTGCTCTTTTGAAGTGAAGTACAGGGTTTCGTTATTCTGGAAATGCCCTGGGGCAGGAGTTCATCTCTGATGAGAGGTAATTTCTGAAATGGAATGCTCTGGAATGGCATTACCCAAGAGTATTCTATGGAGTCCATGTTCTTTGGATTGTTAATACCTGTTACTTACAAAAGTGTTCTGTGGCCAGGTATTTTGAAAATGTACATTGAAAAAGTTAATCTCATTTTTTATTATAGAATTTCTAAGAACTTCCAAAAATGGAATACAGAATGCTGTTTTCTCAACAAGAAGCCCTATTTTGTAGAGCATCCCCTGAGATTCAAGTCCCATGGAACACACTAGCGTAAAAGTTGTTTAGATGATCCAGTAAGATTTCTGGTTGTAACCTATGTATAAATGGGCCATTTGACCACCACCCACCCCAGCACATTCAAAAGAAGCTTCTCAGGAGAAAGAAAAAATTACATTTTTACTAAAGATTCAACAAATAAAATATCGGTGCTGTCCCTGAGTGGCAAACCCAAAGTATCCTACACTGTGGTTTACTAATCTATCTTTCCAAGTCCACTCAGTAAAGTCTCTCCCTTTCTTTCCTCTTCTTCCCTTGCTTCTTTCCACATCTCTTCCTTGTCTTCTCTGAGAAGTATTTGACCCTTTCCATTGTAAATCATCCAGTGTTGCTGGGCCATTCAGTTCTAGAGCTGAAGACCACAGAGAAATCCCAGGCCTGTGCTGCCCAAGCATAGCAGAAGCCTTTTCCCTGGAAACTGGGGGAGAGGAGAGTGGTGAACTGAATGTATTCATGGGTCCCCTGCTACACTGTAATTTTCTTAATGTATCAGTCCAGGAGGAACAAGGTGTTTTCACTTGCTTTCCAGCCTTTAAAAGCCTACTTGTTTTGCATTTAATAAGTTAAAAGCATAAACAATCATCCTGATATCCACAAGTAGCAGGGGATTTAGAAAGTGCCTTCCTTTGAGATTTCTGATGGAAGAAACTCAGACAGAACGGGTGCCCTGAAGTCTCTAGATTCTAGGAAGGCCACAAGGGGAGGAAATGGAGGAAAGCAAGTCCAAGCTGAACTTTAGGGAGAGAAGCTAAGAGAAAGGTTGGGGGGAGAGGTCTTGGGAGGGGTGGTGACTCCATCCTTTCCAGGACAGTGAACACTGGGCAGTGATCAGACAGTCCTGGGTCCCATTCCTGGATCTACTGGTTCTTAGCTGAGTGACCACTGGAAAGTTATGTAATGCCTCAGAGCCTCAACCTGCTCGTCTGTATTAAGGATCTATAAAAAAGGAACTTACATTTCTCACAACTCCCACAGATGATTAGAATTTAATAAACTCAAATATGAAAATGTTCCTAGCATTAATAAATGCTAAATAATGCTAATTTCTTTCTGCTACTGCTTACCCCACTCCCTGCTGAAAAGAAAGTTTTCTTTGCAGGAACTTGTAGAATTCAGGATCAGAATATGAGTTTGGGGTCCCAAAGCAGGCAAATTGATCTTGGAATCCAAGTGATGAATGTGTTTCTGCACAGATTATTTCTTATTTGTATAATGGTGAATTATTACATCTGAAAATATATTTACATGTAACTATAAAATGAATCTCCTTAATATTCAGATTCCATAAGTTAACATTTTAATAAAACCTGTGTCTAGGCATCCCCTAATTTATAAAGAAGCAACATTTCTAGGTTCAGTTATTAAAGTTTTAGATCGTAACTTGTAAGCATACTTGAGCTATATTTTCTCACAGAATTAATGCCTTAAATAATGGTTAAAGTGCCAGGCTATTCTACAAAGCCTGTTTAACTCATCTGGTATCAGACACCACTAATAAGACACAGAAGTTAACAACATTGTTATTATACTAGAAATTTAACATAGAAAAATAAATAAGAAAATTATGCTGCCCCTTGAGAAAATGCAGCTTTAATTAGAGGTGATACATGGAGCTTCTGGGTAGATTCTAACAAAGAGTATTTAGGCCAAGAGAAGCAAAAGCAAAGGATCTCAGCCCAAATAAGTCACCTGAATATGTAAAGCAGGTGGGAGTAACACAGTGAAGAATGGTGGGGGCTCTGGCAGCCTGCTGACGGCATACCTGCCTACAGGCTCTACGGTTTTACAAAACTAGTAATTAAATACTGTGATAAACTAACCAAGCACATATACAAACTTTCAAATAATTTCGATGTAGACAGCACAGTTCTTTGCTTTAATATCATTAAAGCAAAACTCAGGGTTGCCTCTCTCTTGATATAAAAGTATGGTCAGCACAATCACTACAGTTACGAGCCCCTCATTCAACAAATGTTTACAGAAGAGCTGCCCGGAGCTAGAGACCTTTTGCTAGGACAGCAGAGTGCAGGAGGTGGGGGCAGGCATCGGGAGGCACCCTTCCAGGTTGGGGAGGTAGACAATGGAAATGAAAGCTGATTCCCATATGGGATGACCTGGGCGATATTTGTGTGTACAGGTGAGGGGACTGGTGAGGCAGGGTGTGCATCAGGATGAGGCTCTGTCCTTGTGAGATGAGGACCAGAAGAAGCATTTTCTTGTGGCAACGAGGAGGCAAGTTTCAGGAGAAGCAAAGACAAGGCAAAAAAAGGAAGAGCTGGAAGAAAAGGAGAGGTAGGAAGAGAAAGTAGGTCAAAGAGTGCCCAGTCCTATCTCAGCCGGAAGGGGCTCATCACTATTCCAGGAGGTGGGTGGGAAGAGAAGAGCTGCATGTGCCTGGCCGTATGTTGGCACAAGACCTTTGTCAGTAAGACACCTGTAAGTGCAGGCCTGTACGGTTCTGACACCAGCACAGCCCAGACTGCTTTGTTTCCTTAAGAAAAGGGAGTTTGTTTCCCTCTATTGCAAGTGATCACAGTTCAGACAGGTGATAAATAGAGCTTCTGGGTGGCACCTCCCCACCCCCAACTCTGGCAGAGAGGAAGAGACGAGACCTGAGTACCAGGTCCCTAAGCATGTGTGTATTTGCCATTCCCCAGGCAAAACGCACAGTGTTTCTCTCCCTTTTCAAGTGACAAGGGACCGGTACATGTGACCTCTAGCTGATATCCGAAGGTCACCTCGAAACGCCCACCCAACTTCTCAGAGCCTCAACCATGTAACAAATTACCTGGTGCTTACAATGCTCTCGAGAACACCCCTCCCCTCCCGTCCCTGCACGCAGGCTACCAGTGACACTAAATCCATCACCTACAGTACTATTACTTTATAAAGAAACAGATTAAGTGTCTCATAAACAGTGCAGTGATTGAGATAATGGAAAGCGCCTCTCGTCCCCATCTGCAGCATCAGGTTATGAAGCATTTCCAAGCAGCCAGGAAAAGGAAATTAATAGAAGCAAGAGGGAATAACCACTTTTATGCAATTTCCTCAGGAGATAGTGGACCATCTAATCTTTATTGGAGCCCTTTAACCTGTCACTCAGCACTCACCAGAGCCTCTTTAGCTCTCATGATTTTTTTCTGATAGCCAAGGAAGATAAAATGAAAACCTCAAAACATTATTTTATAATTTTCGTACGTGGAGGGTACACATTGCCTCTGCCCCTCCCTCATCCACTGAAGCCTCAAAACACAACATTTTTATGCAGCAGAAATGTGAGAGAGCTTAACTATTCCCAGTGCATGGTCCAGGGGGTCACAGCTACTCACAGGAAGGAAATCTCTCCTTGCATTTTAAATGTGATTCTTCCCTCCACCGCCGCCTTCTGTCCTTGCTTTCTTTTTAATAATCTGATTACTTCTCCTGATCTAATTTTTTTCCCCAAATGAGTTTGCAAGGGTTCATGCCCATGAATATTCATTCCCTGCTTAAGAACCGGGTGCCTTTTTCTACAGGCAGGTGCAGGCCAGCAGCTGGCCAGCGAGGTCTGCCTGCCTCTAGGGGCAACAGTGAGCTGGGCAAGGCACTCACCCTTGGCCATAGCCCTTAGCTCAACTCTCTGCTCCTGAAACCTCCCTTTCCTCTCCATGCTTTGCTCCTGCTCTGTAGGAAAGGCAGAAGAGCCTCTGGGGGCAGCTGCAGGGAACTACGGGATGAGTGGTGGCGGCAGAAGGGGAGAGACACAAGAGCTTCCTGCAGGGCATGTGCACAGTTCTGCACAGCTCTTCCCAGAGCTCTTGTGGTCCCACGTAGAGCCTGGTATGTAGTCATTACTGTGGCCGAATGTCTCCAACACCTTCACATTATTGGTGGCTGGCACCATGGGTTATTGACTTTGGAACCCCAGGCATGATGCTCCATGGAAGGGAGAAGATGCTGGACCCCTGTGCTGAGATTCCCGTGTCCACTCTTACCAGAAGTCTTTGCTTTTCCCAGAAATGGACCTCCCTGAGCAACCCCAGGACATCCCAGAGGGAGCTAAGCTGAGCACAGCAGGTCAGGGTGGGCCATTTACTGAGAAAAACTCTACAAGAGTGGAGATGCCCCCTGCTGCAGGTCTCGGGGAGAGTGAAGACGAGCTGGGAAGGCTTCTTGGAGAAGGTAGACGTGCACAGGCCTTGAAAGATGGGTAACAGCTGATGCAGAAATGGGAAGGTGGGGCAAAGGGAAGAGAATGTGCCAAGACAGAGAGCAGGGGGCTGGCTTGCCTGGGGAAACTCTGGATAGTCCTAGAGGTTGCTAGGAACACAAAGCATTTAAAGGGGCCATGCAGGAGGTGCGCGTCTATGTCGACTTGCACAAACGAAGCCAAACGGGTCTCCAGTTTCTGCCTCCCTGGGCCAGGTGCCAGCTGTAATGGCCTGTGCAGAGGGGATACTTAGCTGTGTCACACACTCATATCACTCTTGGTGACACTTGCTGAAATTGATGAATGTTGCAGGCACCGCGACACAGACAAGACTGTAACTTCCAGTGCTATTAAGCTGTTCAGACAGCAGCAGCAGCAGTGAGCCTAGAATGCATCAATCAGCATGGAAGTTGTTAAAGAGGTGGGGTGGAGACGGAGGCCTCTGCCTGGGTGGAGTGGGAATGGGGAGATTACCAGTCAGGACTGAAGGATGACAAACAGAAGTTCAGGGTCCCAGGGGGAGGGGCAGGCACTCAGATCCTTGTCAGCAATGGCAGTATGTCCCCAGAGAGCAGCCAGGCACAGCACAGCCAAGGCCAGGTCCAGATGTGGGAGGCATCAGAGCTTCTCAGAAGGGAGCTCAGAGCTGCATCCTGTAGTCTTTGCCCAAGGTCAGTGTGGTTAGAGAGTGGGGGTAGCCATAAGGCAAACCCAGGTGTTTCCTAATGATCTAGGCCAGTGATTCTCCAACTGTGGTCTCCAGACCAGCAGCAGCAGCATCTCCTGGGAACTTGCAGAAATGCAGAGTGCCCGACCCCACTCTAAACCTACTGAGCCAGAAACTCTGGGGTGGAGCCCAGTGATGAAAGTGTTATAGCAAGCCCTCCAAGAGACCTGATGCAGGTTCTACTTTGAGAACCACTGTTCTTGACTACCTGGTACAGTAGAAACATTATAGCCTTGGGGTCCAGGAAAACTGTCACTTAACTGGTTGTGTGATCTTAAGCAAGTTACTTAATCCTCTGAATCTCAGCCCCCTTCTCTGTAAAACAGAGCTTTCTCACAGCTTTGTGAAGATCAGTGTAATGTATATAAACTTTCTGGAATGTAGCATCTCCTCAATAAATAGCAACTGGGTGTTTTCTGAGAGGTGCCAGGATGAATTTAAGTTATTTAAGGTGACCACTTACTCTATACCTGGAGCTGTGCTTGGCAGTGGGATACAAAACACACAAGGTCCCCCCTGATGGAGCTGACATCCTGGTGGAGGAAGGCAGACTCTAGACTGGAAATTCCAAGAGTGGGAATCAGGGTGGGGAGGCTGGAGCAGGGACCTAACCCCATCTTGGAGGGTCTCAGGCAAGTAGCATCCAAATTAAGACAGAAAGACTAAGTAAGAGCTGTACAGATTGGCAGAGGTAAGATGGGTTAGTAAGGGAAGACAGAGAGGCCTCCACAAGGAGAGAGCAGCATGTACAAAGTCCCAGGAGAAAGAATGTGACTCAGTCAAGAAACTGAGAGCAGTGTTTCCATGGCTAGGCAGAAAGCACACATGGGGTAGGCAGGGGTCACGTGGCAAGGAGGAGGCTGTCTAGAGACGTAACCTGAGTTCATGTCATCAAACAGCTTTATTATCTTATTATCATCAGGTCATGGAAGCCACTGATTGGACTTAAAATTTGGAAGAACTACAATCAGACTTTTGTTTCTGAAAGATCACAATGGCTTCTGGGAACAGAAAGGACTGGAGGGGTGGGGATAGTTAGGGAGAGACACAGTGGCCCAGAAAGAGTGATCATTATCAGGGTAATACAAACAGGGAGAAGTAGAGACATTCAAGAGTCATTTAGAAAAGGAGGACCTAGTGACTCACTGGGATCACTCACTCATTCACTCAGCAGATAAGCACTGAACCCACCCTCCACATTGCATCCACTTGAGTTTACACTTTCTGCTTTCTGGAGTTCTCATTTATTTATTTAGTTAGTTACTTTATTTTTGAGAGAGAGAGAGAGAAAGAGACAGAGTATGAGCAGAGGAGGGGCAGAGATACAGAATCCAAAGCAGGCTCCAGGCCCTGAGCTGTCAGCACAGAGCCAACAGGGGGCTTGAACTCACGAACCGTGAGATGTGAGATCGTGACCTGAGCCGAAGTCAGATGCTTAACCATCTGAGTCACCCAGGCGCCCCTCTGGAATTCTCTTTTAAATATCCAATGCCCTGGCAGTGTGTCCACTGTGTCCATGATGTCCATGACTTTGAGGGGATTGGGAGTGATATTAGGAAAGGGCCCACAGCAGGGAAGGGAGGTGGTGAGGGCTCACTCACAAACCAGGACTGGGCTCCCCTTGGAGCTGGCTGTGACTGCTCCCCAATTTTGTCCATCCTCTAACTGCCAGCCTCCAAACAGGGCTCAAGCAGCTCCTGCACCGAGGAGGGGATGCAACAGTCTTCAGACTCAGGAATTCTCAGCGGCCAGAAGAGCCTCCAGGACTCGGTAATGGGACAGGGAGAGGCTGCTAGTGGAGAGCCAGCCATGCATCTACTTTATTTACTGGACTCAGAAGATGCAACTACCTGAGCCCCTCTCCCACAGGTCACCTGGATAGCCAGTAGCTGTGGAAAGCCCCTGGCTGCTTCCTAAAGCTTTAGTCCAACAGAGCCTTTCCCTGTGATATGCTAGTCTCATTCATTACATGCAACACGCATTTGGGGGCACTTTCTACACGCCCCAAGTTAAAGATGAGAGTCACTTTTCTTAAATTAGGAAAGAAGAAGGCTATTGTTTAGGAGAGGTGGCAGATGTACGGGGAATCAGAAGTGGAAAGGGGCCTGGAGGAGCCCCCAATCCAGAGGCAGCAAATGGCCAGATGGGGATGGAATTCTCCAAGTGTCAGGCTCTTAAGGGCAGAACAAAGCCTCCTGGAAGACAGTCAATGTCGTAGCCAGGTGGTGAAAGAGGTAGGTGAGTCTGTGCTGGGGGCTGGGGCAGAGGTGATGGGGTGGGTGGTCTGGTCTTTAGAAGAGAGCAGAAGCACCCTGCCAGGACCGACATGTTTAAGAGAGCATGGCCTCCCATTTCCCTCTTCATCACCAAGGAGATTCTTCACAGGGCCCCTGGGACCCAACAAACAGGAAGGCGAGGGTCAGATCACTTCAGCCACTCTAAGGGGCTCCAAGGTCATCTCTCTTGATTGGGCCCACTGGGCCACCAGGGCTGTCAGGCCTAAGCTTCCACTTCTGTGCCAGGGGGGTGGGTAGGGAATCCCCAGATGTCCCCTCCGCAGGCCCTGTCTCCATAAACGTCAGAGCTTGGCTGCCAAAGTTCTAAAAACACCATCAATCTGGTAGCTCTGGGCAGCAGGCTAGGGGGACATATGCTGGAAGTCAGGCAGCTTCCCACATTTTCCAACTGAAGTGTTTACCCTTTGAGAAAAACCTATTTTAAGTACTTCCCCTGACACAGACCTTGATGGATTCCCTTAAAAAATAATTTATAACCAAGTTCGTAAGATGAACGAAGGTGACTTCTCACTGTGTTTCTTAAGGCTGGACAATGGTGAGAAGTCACCCAGGGCTCCTCATTCTTTCCTGTGGGCCAGGGGGCATGGGCTGGCCACCTGCACACACACAGATGGTTGGGTCTGGTGAGTCATCACACCCAGAAAAATAGCACTGCTTTCCTCTGCTCTCTCTGCTTTTCACAGAGCGAGTATGAAAAAAAAAAAGAAAAAAGAAAAAAAAGAAAGAAAGAAAGAAAGAAAGAAAAGAAAAAAGAAACAAAAAAACCAACCATGTTTGGATGCATCACACACAAATATCATTTCCCCTCCAAAACCTGACAAAGCAAATAGTACTCTTCTCTTAGGAAAGCTTGTTATTGTTTTTCCAAGTTTCATTGCCCCGGGGCTTTGACAAGTCCACAAATCACAGGTAGCCAGAGTGGGAAAAGACCTTAGAAATACCCTAGAACAAGGTTAGCCAGCACTGCTACAATCACTACCTCACATGCTGCCCACGGCAGATATCACTAATCAATCACAGCTCTCATTCCCACTCAACCCAGACCAGAACTCAGGATCTTTAACACAATGCCCCAGGCAGCCACTCTTCATGGATCAAAGATGGCACATCCCATACCTATGATGGGGAAACTAAGGCCAGGAGAAGGCACGGAATGACTTTTACCAAAGGTCCACAGTCAGCAGGGGAGGCAGAGCAAGCCATGGTGTCTGCTCCACCTGCCCACGTGACCCACTCATCAGAACGAGCCTGCTGCAGCTCTGCGGGGCTTACCCCATCCCTGCCCCCACTGCCCTCAACTCTTTCTCCTTCTCATCTTCGAGGTCAGCCCCACGGTGCAGCCTCCTCTCCGGCTGGGATGCCAGGGCACCTAATTATTCTATGTGCATCCGGGGAAGAGCCGCATTATGTTTAAGTAAGTGTAGCTAAGAGGTGCTGCATCTCAAGAGAAGGTCAAGTGCTGCATATGTATAATATAAGATTAAGATTTTCCCCTTCTGTGGTGTACTTGATAAAATAATTTTGCTGTGACCTTTACAGAAACCCAGGAGTAGAGATGGGCACAGTGGAATTTCCAGCTTCTCCCCAGGTCACCAAGTCATAAACACATAAATCTGTAACACACCATTCAAGTGAGACAAGTAAGCAAAAGAAATGATTTTTATTTTACGGTAATGAAGGAGCAAAAGCTTTGAGGCTGAAATTCTCAAGCTGTATTGCCAGAGCTGTTCGACAGATAAAGGATAGGAATCCTTCCTCCAAACTGCCTTGGCCTTGTCTGTCAGCCAAAGAGTGTGGCACGGGCCTCCTGGCAGAATGTGAGAGAAAGGTGGCCTGTCCAAGGTCACAGAGGAACCAAAGTTAGATCTAACCGGCTCTGCCACACCCTCGCCAGGGTTCCACCCCATCTCAGCTCCTAAAGTGCAGTGACAGTGGATGTAGCCCTTTGCGAGTCCCAGAGTCTACTCTGGAAAAGTGAAACAACCGGAAGTAATGTAATCAATACTGAAATAATAAGGTTATACTCATCCCCCAAGGTTCCCCAAGTAGGAGTGAACGTGATAAGGCACAACTGTTGTATGACATTTATCCAAAAGGCCAAAAGGCAGATAATTTGGCAGAATTCACTTTGTCTGTCCCATGACTTTTGCTCAGGAACCTCACCAAATCTGCAGTAGCCTCTGACCACAGAAAGGGGGTTCGAGGGTTCTAGAATAGGGAGGATGCCTTTCTTCTGAACAGTTGAGCAGGGCCCACACTAGGGGGCGGTGAGCAGACCCATGGCTACTACAATGAGAGCAGCTGGGGAGGGCTCCTGCTGCAGGGCAGGGGAGGCAGGAGAGCATCAGATAGCTGTGTTCTCCAGAGTGACCATTTATTCCCAAGTGCTGAGAGGTAATTTCCAGAATGCTCTGTGTCTTCCCTATTTGCAGTTCCTGGATGAACATTAGCATTACAAACTGCCTTCAGGTTTGTCAGTTAAACATGATTAAGGGAGAAGCTTGCAGCAAAGATCAGAGGTGTTAAGGGTGCACTTAGCACTTAGATCTCGATGTGCACTTATGGGAAGAGCCATTCAACTGAAGGCCCCACATCAGGGAGGACCTAGGGAAGGAGTAGCAGGTACAGACCCAAGGGAGGGCCGGTGGGGGAGTAGGAGGGAGGCAAGTGGGGGCAGGTCCTGCTGAGCAACTTGGGAAAGGCCTTCCCCCAAAGGGAACAAGTCCAGGGCCAAAGGGATGACAGGAACCTAGCTGGACAGGAGACCACTCTGCTGGTTCCCTCCACTACAACAGAAGGGGCCCACTCCTCCTTGTCCATCCTCCACCCCCAGGCTTCTGGGTCAGGCCAGTAAAGCTCTTTTATTAAATGAGAGACTAGCATGTCCTGCGGAGCACAGGATAGTGTGGGATGTTGGACCAGCCCGCTCCCACCCTTTACATCTCTCTAGTGAAAGGTCCATAGGTTGCCAAGCTGACTACCACCTGCAGAAATTGGTTATAAAGTTGTGTTGATATGAGTAACAATAATGTTAATAACAATAGTAGCCAACATTTAAATAAGCACTTTTCATGGGCCAGGTGCTCAGCATGATCTCATTTTATTCTCATAATAGCCCTAAGAGTGCTACAATTATTCCCATTTTGCACAGGAAGAAACTGAGGCTCAAATAAGGTCAGCAGCTTGTCCAAGGTCCCCGTAAGTGGTGAAGCCAGGCATTGAACTTGGGCTGCCTGACTGACTCCGGAGACTTGATAGCTCATTGGCTGGAGTATCTTAAAATCAAGTAAATTTCCTCGGAAGCAACAAAAGTTAGTGTATATCACATTAAATATAAACTATGGCCAGCATAACCTCATGGGGACAAGAGCACCAGCCCCTGAGTAACAGGCTACATGACTTATGGCCATAGGAATTGAGTTCTGTCATCTGTCTGAATCTCCGTTTCAACTGTAAAGACAGAGTAACAGTCCTTATCTCCAGTTTCACTGGCTATGATGTTAGGGCTCAGAGGGGTAAAACAACTCGCCTGATCTTCACAGCTAGACTGTGGCAGAGGCAGAATTCAAAACCAGGTCTGCCAGGCTTCAATGCTGATGCCCTTTCCAGTTATTTACTAAGGTAAGTTATTCATGGGGATGGGGGCCTTCTGCATTTATGGGCACGTGCACTAAGGCTCAGGAACATGCATTCGAGTGCACATGAGTTCAGATGAGAAGCTTGGGAAACGGACAAGTGTATTTCATTTCTGCTTACTGAAGGCATCTTGCCCTACTTTCCCTGCCTCCAGAGGGAGGGGAAAAAAACACAAAAAACTGTGGTCTATGTCGTACGCTGGCTCTGAGACCTCTGAGTCCCTGCCTGCCTGAATTCCTGACCAGATGTAAAAAGGTGATATATGGATGTGGTCACTGGGTACTCTGCAGAGGCCTGCTCCGAAAGGCAAATTCATCTTCCCAGAGGCTCCTGGTGAGCAGAGGGAAATGAAGAGGGTGTAAATGGTGGGTCGGTTGCCTTTTCTAGAGGGTGCTTGGGCAGCTCAGCAGCACTGCAGGTAACTGGTCAGTGGCATTAACTGCTCCTACCTCTAGTGGGGGCCAGTTTCTGAGTATGTAAGGTATTTGCTATTGACATGGCATGCGGGCGCCTGTAATTATTATTGTTTACTGATCCCCCAATCTAAATATGCTAAAGGGGCCTATCACCTTTATGCCCACTTCCCACATAACTTCAGGGTAGGGTATAGGGACAAAAGTAGCCAGCCCGCTGTCCATCAGCCTTAGGGGCCACAGAACAGTGAGTGCCAAGGAAACCACATGCAATATAATCTGGATTTCATCATCATCAGGCTAATAATCATTATAATCCTATGAAACTTCATTACTGAATTCCCCCTTTCCCATTTCTACACGTAACGCTCATTTGTTAATAACCAAGATAAAGGTCCATAAAACAATATTGCTCCCACGTAACATGTCTTTCTCCTCGCTTTCAATAAGAATCCAGAATTTCATCAGAGGAATGTAAGCGCTTCACCAAGATGTGTCAATTATTTCAAGATGACAGGTATTCGATTCCCAAACTCATCAGTGGGGGCTGAAAATGTATTGGTTCATCAAGCAAAGCACATTTCTGGAAGCGCTCTCACCATTTGGGAATCAAATAATAATTGCAATACCAACACCTTGACTTTCTAATGGAATTTTTCAAGGAGCTAAAGCATTTTGACACGTTCCCCCACCAACCCACTCTCAGATTCATCTTCTTCGTAGGTTTCTGAAATAGTCAAAGCACTGGCTTTATTTCTCCCATTTTGCAGAACAAGAAACTCAGAGTCTCAACTCAGCGAGTGACTTATGCAGACAAAGCACGCTGGAGGCAAAGAAAAGGTACGCAGCAGCTCTTTCACCTTAGGGCCCCAACCACTTCACTAGACAGCCTCTGTAAGGTCATTCCTTAGATCCAGGCCCTGACCTGGCCACTAGAGATACAGAACAGAGTCAGCTAGAGTCCCCATTCTCAAGGAACATGAAGCCTGGTGGAAGAACCAAATGCTAACGGCAATCGTAAAATAGCCTGAGTAATATGAAAAGAGAGCATGTATAGGACTGGTGAGAAAAGAAGCAGTCCCCTCTCTATGTTAGTTAGGAATGAGGGAAGGCTGATCTGGGTTTTGAAGCATGAATAGGAGTTTACTAGGTAGATCAAATGAAGGAAGACATTCCAGATAAAGGAAACGGCATGTGCAAAGACATGACGGTAGGAAAGAGTCAAGGATGTTTAAAAGTTTGGTAGTGTCCTTACTGTATACCCATAACCAACCTAGTGAAGCAGAGGCTTTGTTTTCACGGGGACAGATTATCAGATGTTCCAAATAGGCTGAACTTAACTGGGGCTGTAATGTTAAACTGAGCCTCAAAATAAATAGAAATCGTAGACATGTTTCAGGAACACCATACTCAACCCCTACCAGCACATCTCTCTTGATGAGTGCCTGCCAGTTCCTCACTCTCCCAGGTAATCCTGCTTGCCCCCTTTCTTCTGAACTCTCACAGGTAATGAGAGAACCTCTCGGGCCTGGTTCATTATGGATAGTGGGCTACAGACAGGTCAGCCCTGGATGGGTCTGCCCAGACCTGCTAACCATGAGATGTATGGGTACCTCCTAATGCCCGGAACATAGCTGTCTGTATTCTCCAGGACCTCTTTTGTCTAGAGCAAGACAACAGAAATGCAAAGGAACCTTCTGCAAAAGGGGAATTGTTAGCAGGTGTGACGGAATGAATGTTTGTGTTCCCCTCCCCCAATTCATATGTTGAAGCCCTAATCCCCAACATGATGGTATTTGGAGGTGGTACCTTTACAGGTCCTAAGAGTTGAGCCCCAGTGATGGGATTAATGCCCTTATAAAAAGAGAAAGAGACAGGAGCGCTCTCTCTCTCTCTCTCTCTCTCTCTCTCTGTCTCTCTGACTGCAAGCACCAAAGAAAGGGCATGTGAGGACTTAAGAAGACACCTGTCTGCAAACCAGGACTGGGGCTCTTACCAGACACAGAATCTGCCAGCACCTTGATCTTGGATCTCCCAGCCTTGAGAACTGTGAGAAATCAATGTCTGTTGTTTAAGCCGCCAGTCTAAGGTACTCTGTTATAGCAGCCAAGCTCTGACAGCAGGGACACTTCTTCCTTCTTTCCAAGGCCCCGGCCTTTCCTCTAGGTGCATGCTGATTTCCTTCTCCTGTGGAGGCCTCCTCTCTGCTCTGAAACAGGCTGCACTTCAGTCCTTCCTGGGCAGGGCCCAGTGTGGATTTATGATTTAATTTGTGTGTATGGCACTAAGAAATGATTTCTGGGCTGGTCACTTAAGAAATGATTAAAGACCATCATTTCAAACCCACAGCACTCCCTGGGGGAAGGGAAGCGGTTCAAGACAGAAGGAGGTGTTGGTAATATGCTGAGATGGACGTGTGGCAAGGGACGCTAGTCACGGGGGGGAAGGGGGGTGGAGACAGAGGCAGGGAGGGCATGGCCTGGATGCCTCACTGCCTCAGCTGTGAGGCATGAATGTGTGCTCAGAGTACTGGATGACACCCTCAGGACAAGGTGAGCCACCCCCATCAGACGTGTGTGATGCTATCTTTGTCCAGACAAGTAGATGCCGTCCACGGCAGGCATAGGAAAAGCCAAGCCCAGTCTCCCTTTCCTCAGCATCTTTACAATCTCAAAGCAGTAAACCTGGGCCTGAAGGTGGCTCGGTGTGCACAAAGGCCTCCATCCTATGCAAGCTTTCCATGCACTGACACATACCGGAAACCACGTGCAGGAGCTCTCAATCACCCCTGACGTCTCTTTCAAGCAAACAGCCAAATGTCACACAGTACCAATTTACGAGGTATGGCTATAAAGTTCTGAGACCAGGTAATGAGCTTGGGAAGACACAGTCAGTTCCCCTCAAGGAATTCCTCAAAGTCAGAGATGTTCTCAGTACCTCCTGTGTTAATCCACTGACTCGGGCGCCGGAAAACACAGCTCTGAGCCCTGGACCCTCCTGCTCACAAGAGGAAAGGCCCCAGAATGTCACAGGAGGTGGCCACTAGGAAGCAGAATTCACCCTGAGTGTTGATTCCACACACCTGGGTTCCAGAACCAGCTTCTAAACCCTTACTACCTGTGAAGTCCTGGGCAAGTCCCACTGCAGTCACTCTGAGCCACAGTGGGCTCCTCTGGGAGGGAGGGACACGGAGAGCTCCTCATCTTTGCTGCTGATTGGCGAACACATACGAGGCTTGATTTTACTGTGAATTACAGCTTCCAACGCTGCTAACCTGAGCCTCTCAAACATCCATCATGATAAATGATACTTTGATTTTTATAAGCTCCTTTTATTCTGAATAGCAAAAGTAACTACAAGAGCACATTCTCATTTATGTTTTATAACATGTCTCAGCAGAAGGGACAGGGACAGAGAGGCCTCTGGGAAGGAAGAGCTGAACCTCAGGCCGACTCCACAGCTGATGGATGTGAGCCCCCTCTCTGGACCACACTGCCCCTTCAGAGGAATGAATGGTTCAACCGGATCCATTGATTCACCTATCCCTTTAACACACACTCACCCTTACGCCATTCACGAGTCACTCAGCCACATGGCAAGGGTCCATGTGATCCAAGCAGTCCGTGCCACGAGGAGCTCACGCCCTGATCTGGAAGACCTCTCCCAGCTCTGTGAGGCTGATCTAGCCATGAAGACGTTCCTCTCCAGGCTGCAAGGATGGGTCAGCTGGGGCACCTAGACATTAAAGGCCATGCTCACCCAGCATGTCGAAGGCAAGGTGGAGACAGCTCTCTGGATTCAGGCCTCCTATAGAGATTTTCCCATTAGTCTGCAGAGCTTCTCCATCAATAATGATACCAACCGTAATGAAGATAAATATTTTGCAATGAACTGTCGCTTTTTCACATGGGGAAAAGCTATTCAAATCAAAGGCACTTTGCGCCCTCTCTCCTACTGGCTTGCTCATGCTCTGGGTCTCTCTCTTTCCCCTTTACTTTTATTTCATTTTCTTGGCATACTTCTGGGCTGAGAAACAAAAATCTATTCCTGAAAAGAGAGAGGGAGGAACCATATCCAGCAGAGATTTTACTCTCTGCCTAGATGAACTATTTTACACTTCTGCCACCACAAACACAGACCTGTGTTAGTGCCATTGTCACCTGCTCCTGGGAAGTAAGGGGGCCCCAGGATGCCTCAAGGACTGCCCCAGGCTTCCCGGAAAGCAAGGGGATGGAGCAGGAGGCACCGTTAATGTGAGGGACTCACTTGGCCTTGATTATGATTATATTTAACGTATAGGCTTTAATTAACTTGACCCACGTAGCACTCACTCCTGCCTACCACACACAATTAAAAGCTCCAGTTAGAGAAACAGGAGGCTCACCACCTCCCATCTGCCATCCCCCCCCCCCCAAACCTGCCATGAACTCAGGAGAAGCTTCTGCTTGCCATAGAGAGAACCCCTCTGCCCCACTCCCTCTCACTCCCGGCCTCATTTCACGCCTCTTCTGCTGGGCTCTGGGCCCTTCCCTAATTGTTTCATCCCCTCTTCTGTGTTTTCAATTTCTGGGTATAGGACTTGCGGACAGCTCACAGTAAATGTCCCATAACCTGTTGCTTCCCTAGCACTCCCTCAGCCTCCACATCCAACAGTCACCACATCCTGTTGTCTCCACATTCTGAGCTATTGTCAGATCTCCTAATGTCTGCCCTCACCCCTGTTCAGACCCTTGTCTTGTCACCACCTGTCTGATGTCCTCAACTTCTGCTTGCCTCCTCTACACACCTGCTAGAGAAATCTTCTAGTAACAGGGATCTGATGGTGCCTCTTTCCTGTCTAATACCTTCGAGGGCTCCCCTGCCTTGGCAAAGAAGCCCTGTGCCTGAACGTGACTTTTCCACGGCCCCTCAGGATTGATGGCCCGGCTCACTTCCAGCCTCTCGCTGTCCCTGCAGCTGCCTGAGGACCTCCCACCCATGTGTGTGAACTGCCCTCCTCTGCACCAGTCCTAGACTCCAGGTGCCTTCCCTGTAGAACTTCCCACACTGGGTATGGCTGGCTGTCTACCTGCCCGCCTCCCCCGCCAAGCTGCTCCTGGTTCCCTGTGTATCTTTGCCTGCCAGGACATAACAGCACTCATATCCTCGTGGTGAATGAGCAAACGAGTGCATAGAGGCAAGACAAACTTTTTAGAGTTCAGACTTTTTTTTTTTCCTTCCCTACTATATGACTGTTAATGGCCTTCCAAGATGTTGCTAACATGGATCTCACCATCTGGATGCCTTTCTTGCCCATCTCTACACCTAAAATGTGCCTATCCCCTAGAGCTTACCTCACATTCCACCCTAGTCCCTCATTTCCTAGTGGGCGTGAATGTCTCCTCCCAGAATGCCCTGAGCACCATCCATGCGTTTGCACCCTGTCATTCCCCACCAACACACTCTGTCTTGTACTATAGCACAGGATATGGAGTCAGGGAGTCCACAGATAGATTCTGGTTCTACCTCCTATCAACTGTGACCACAGGTGAATCCCCAACCTCTCCAACCCTCAGGCTCCCCATCTGTAAATTAGGCATAATAATAGCTCCTGTTATAACAGTCATAGTATATAATAATAATAGCATATAATTCTAGTACATAATAATAAGAGTACCTACTGTACTGCTGGAGATTAAACATGATAATCCACATAAAATTATTCGTATAAGTTGCAGTCAAAAGATTTACCTCATCACTATCCTCCTCCTCCTCATCACCACCACTACCATCATCATCACATCTCACAGAGCACAGGCTGTATCCAGGTCTTGCTTTTACCCTTCTGTGTCCAAGGTCCTGACCAACCCAGGCGGTGGCTTTGGGTACTTGTTTAAATTAATCCATTACAGACTGTCCTTATATCCCCATTGGTCTATGGCTCTTATGTCTGTCCGTGGTGATCCTACAGTCCTCCCACTGAACCTCTGGCTTCTCCAGGCTCTTCTCTTGGCCCTGATCCAGTTTTAGGGGTCCTCTGGGGCAGTACCAGATTTCCTATTAACTCTGAGTCCCACCTACACTGCTAATCACTCATGTTGGGGAGGGTCTGCATTTAATACCTCCCAGCCTGCATCTCCTGCTGAGATCTTCCCATTCCTGCTGCTGTCCCATCTGCCTCACAGAGAGGTACCCGGGCCTCTGCCTCTCCTTCCCCTTCCTCCCCCAGGAGCTGTGCAGCTTTGAGCTCTCTGCCCACAAGAACATGGTGGTGCCTTCTGTGTCCTTTTGTGGTCCTGATGCGGGCCCTGCCTCTGCACTCGTGACCACTGCCTTTTAGATCTTAAAGGCATCAGATCCCCACCTCAATAGATTATCTGTTGGAAAATCATCCCCCATGACCTTTTATGCTTCCCCCAGGTTCACAGGGGCTGGAAGCAGGGAAACGACATTTCCCAAAATGCTGGCCTGTGGATCTGGATTAGAGCTCACCAATGAGAGGCCCACCCACCACATATGAGAGGGAAGAGAGACAGCAGCTTTGATGCGGCTCTTGGGCAGTGGTGGTGAGCAGCCCATGGGTTCTGGCACATGTGACATTTTGCAGTGATCCCCAGCCATTTCCTCTGCACCTGCCTCAGTGCTAGTGCTGTGATCATGGTCAACAGGATCTTCTGGTTACAGACTCCCTGAAAGTTGATGGCCAACCTGAGAGTACTCAGTGGCCTGGTCTGACCTCTGTCTCCCCATCTCTTTCAAGAGTTTTGAATTCCTATATCAAATCTGCTTCTACCTGAAACAACCTGCGATATTTCTATGTCAATTCCCTTCCTCCTCACAGCACACAGCTTTTTACTAAAATAGGTTAAAATTAATTCTTCCTGAAGACCTCTTTTCATGTCACACATTCTAAGAACTTGTGAGGAGCATACTCAAAGGTATCAGGAATTTGAAATTCCTCAAAGACATAGAGAGCTTCTCTGATGGCACAGAGAGGGTAGGGTGGAATCCTAGGCTCTTCTCCTCCTTCTCCCCCTTCCTCCCCAGCCCCCCACCTTATTCTCCTCACTTCTCTAGCAGTAGATGGGATGGAGATTTGGAATGGAAAATGTCCATCTGAACCAGAAGAGGATGGATGTGAAAGCAGCAATCGACACCAAATACAGAGTGGTTACATGCCAGGGCTTGTGCTAGAGCTAAACAGAAATTATACAACTATACCAGTGAATTCTTAAAACAACCGAATAACCATTGGCAATAATAACAGAACAGCCACTATGGACAAGGACTTGTTCTGGATGAATAGTGTGCTAAGGGCTTAGCTACGTTGTCATGTTCAATTCTCCCAGCAGCCCATGAAGTCAGTGGTGTCACTACCCCTTTAAATAAATGTGGAAACCCAAGTACAGCAGGGTTAAGTAGCTCATCCTAGGCCACACAGCTAGCTGTAAGTGAAAGAATCAACATTCAACCCAGGTCTACACTGCTCTGGCGCCTGATCGAAGCTTAGAGAAGGTGGGGGTTGAAGCTTTGATCATGACCTCCAGCCATCTCACTGGCACTCAAATCCTAAAGATGCCAAGTTGTCCCACTGACAGCACGTGCTTCTGAGTCCCTCTTACACGTACTGCCCTCCTCCTCTCCCCAGGACCACATTCTCCTCGTGGTCCAAAAGTGGCCCTCTGAAGGTTCTGCCTTTGCCCCACCCCTAGTATTCCCAGGGGTGATTCCATTAAAGCAATTTACCCCTTCTTGAAAAGAAAGCTTAGCTTTCCCCCAAAACAATTTCCTTTAGAAAGAATCTGAGCAATCTGGGTTTGGGGCAGGCTGTCCCTGCTCCTGTCTCCTCCTGCCCTCTCTGCCTTCTGCCTTGGCCCCAGCTTCCCCTTCTGAAAGACATCTGGCTCAGAGCCACTCCACCCACTCTGGGAACCTCCCTCTAGAGCCAAGATTTCACCCTACTCAGTAATACCACCCCACCCCCTAAGAGTCTTCCTCCACCTTCATTTCCCAACTATGCAAGCAACTCCCCAACACAGGGGGATGATGCAAGTCAGGGAGGTAGAGTTGCCACAGTGCCAGTGACAAGGGGGACTATGCCTCCTAGTCTCCACCAGCCCCCCAAAGCCACCCCAAACAAACAGGCATTCTGTTAAAACAACGTGTGTGCTCCACAGATAGAGATCCACATCTCCTCTTCTAGCCGAGGAACATCTCTGAGTCTTGGGCGCCTCTGGACATATGTAGGTGACCTTGGAGTGGTCATTTCTGGTCAGATACTCCATGCTATCCTCATGCTTTGGGGAAGGGGGATGGCTGTGGTGACAGATGACAGGAGGGGAGGAGGGAAAGGCTGCAGCAGAGAGTGAGCTGCGTCTGTATTCTTCTGCAGCCCCTCTGAGAGAGGGTACACGGATGACAATTAGTGTGCACACAGCCACACATGCACAAATTGCAGAACCATTATTTTGTAATTTCCATAACGAGGCCTTTGGAATAATAATCAAGCTGAAGGGAAAGGGAAGGAGAATAGCCATGAGGGAGCTCAGGACTGCTTTCCAAGGATCTCCCTGCCCTGCTCTCCACCAGCATTATCTTAAATAAAAGGCCGGTCTCTGGGAAGCAGGAAGCAGATTGAGGCCTCCCCTCACATGCAGTTTGGGGGCACAGCCTTTCAGAGCATTTGCTTTAATGGGGTCAGGGAATGTGTGGTGGCAGCAGCAGGCAGAGGTGTCCTCACAAGGCACCAACTGGATGGAGGCATGGGTGCCCCTTTGAATGGGACTTTGGATGGAAGTATGGGTCCCAATTGGATGCAAGTATGGGACCCATCTGGATGAAGGCATGGTCCATAAGCAGGTTAGCATCATTCTGCAAGCTCAGAGCTCTCTGATTGACTCATTTTAGCCTTCTACGTCATCACTGCCCAAACCCAAGAATGACACAATTCCCCAAGTATATGTTATAATGGGTAACCATTTAGTGGTTGGTTGGGCTTTTAAACTTATGTCCACAACTCCCCAGGCACTGTTTGGGGCTCAGCATTATGCTGTTAGACACTGGATGCTGGAGGTACCTGCTCACAAGTACTCTTATCCCAAGGTCCTTCTCTGGAAGGAGCTGTAAGTGAAAGAATCAACATTCAACCCAGGTCTGCATTGCTCAGGTTCCTGATTGAAGCTTAGAGAAGGTGGGGGTTGCAGAAATCAAAGAAAAGGAAAAGGGACCAGAGAAGAGAATGCACCTGCCAAGATCCACGAGAAGGTCTCTGTCCAGAAAGCCAAGCATATGGTAGGTGCTCAAAAGTGCAGATTGAATCTGAAGCCACACTAGGTAAAGGTAAAAATCCTCTTGAATTTCAAGACTCCTCTGTCACTGGATTCTTTTAGGCTCAGCCCCTGCTACCATGAGCCCGAAATCTCCCTAAGAAAGATGCATGATCACGTTTTTCTGGGCAGAGTACGACCCAGCTCCCAACCTCCCTCTGCATTAGACCGCCTCCCTCTTTAATAGGTGCTGCCTTTTTGTCCTTGGTCATCAGCACACTGGCCTTACAGACTGCTCTTTCAGAAGACACCCTCCATCCCACAAGCTGGCTGTGGCCAAGGAAGGTACTGGCTTTGCAGTGCCCAAGCCAGAGTGTGCAAAGGGATGGACGGTGCTGCTGGCCCAGGCTTCCATCTATGTGTACCCTATAGATGTAGTAGCTGGAGCCAGGGAGCTAGGCTCAGGTGCTTTGCCCATCCAGCTTCCCTCCCTCCGGGAGACAGGTTCCCAGGACACCTTTCTGGAAGGACCTGTGCCTCTCCTCTGTCCAGAGCATGTCACCTTCTTCTCCTACTCCTTTCCTTCCTCTTCCCCACACTGAACCCAGAGGATGAGCTTGTCTTGAAGGACCTCCAGCCTTGTCATACGGGGCCTGTTAAGAGTCTGGCTTCTTACCCCATCAAATCCACACTAGGCAGAGGCCTGTGGGGCAGGGGTGAGGGTGGGGGACAGATGCAGGAACCAGACTGATTGCTTGGACTCTAATCCATGATCTGCTGTTAACTGCTTTTCAAAGATGCTCAGGACTCAGTTCAGTGGGTTGGACCAGGTAAGCTCTGCACCCTCCCTGGAGGCTGAGACATGTTCCAAAGGGTCCTGAGCCCACTTTCCCCTTCTCTCCCTCTCCTTTGGGGTACCTTTGGCAAAGTACATGATGGAATCTACTTCTCTCCTTTTTTTTCTTAAATAGCTTTACAGAGGGATAATTAACATACTGTAAAATTAATTATAAGTGTACAGTTCGAAGATTTTTAGTAAATTTATAGAGTTGTGCAGCCATCACCACAATCCAATTTTAGAACACTTCCATCACTCCCCAAAGTTCCCTCATGCCCATTTGCTGCCAATAACTGCTCCCAGTGCCAACCCCAGGCAACCACCCATTTGTTTTGTTTCTACCCATTTGTTATTTTCTGGATATTTCATGCACTCAATCTATATTTTCTTTGCATCTGGATTCTTTCATTTCACTTAATGTTTTTGAGTTTCATCTATACTGAAACATATATGGGTGCTTCATTCCTTTTTATTAATGAATAATGTTCCATTGTATGGACATACCACATTTTATTTATCCACTCACCAGTTAATAGACATTTGTATTATCTCCACTTTTTGGCCAGTATGGATAATGCTGCTGTGAACATCTGCATGCAAGCTGTTGTGGGGACACGTTTTCACTCTCTTGGGTAGAAAACCAGGAGTAGAAGTGCGGGGTCATATGGTTCATTTAGGTGTAACTTAAGAAACTGCCAAACTGTTTTCCAAAGTGGCTGTGCAACTGTATGCTCCCACTAGTGTACAAGTGTTCCATTCTTTTAATTTAAAATTACAGGCATCCTGGTGAGTGTGAAGTAGTATCTCACTGTGTTTTTCATTTGCATTTCTTTGCTGACTGATGATGCTAAGCATTTCTGCTGTGTTTCAGCCATGTATATGTCTTCTTTACCAAAATACTATTAAAAACTTCTGCTTATTTTTTAAATTGAGTTGTTTGACTCCTTATTATTGAATTTTAAGCATTCCCTATGTCACGAATATGAGTCCCTTATCAGATTTACAAGCTACACATATTTTCTCTCATGTCTATGCCATGTCTCTTAATTTTCTTAATGGTATTGACTGAAGAGCAAGAGTTTTAATTTCCATGAAGTCCCATCTATCAATCTTCTCTCTTATGATTGTGCTTTTGGAGTTATATCTAAGAAATCTTTGTCCTACGGTCACAATTTTTTTTTCTGATAAGTTTCATAGTTTTGGTTTTCATATTTAGCTCTATGACCATTTCGAATTAATATTGGCAAGTGGGTGTGAGGGAAAGGTCTGCTTGTCTTCCATGTGGATCTCCAATTGTCTCACTGCCTTCTCTTCTTTCTAAATGGACACCAGGAGCCACCTTATGGGATGATTTCCCACCACCAATGGAACTCTGACTGTCCCTTCAACCCCAGGGACCTCAAATGGGAGAAGGGTCGCCTCACCATGCCAGCCCCTGACTCCTCCCTCTTAGAGTCTGCTGCCCACTATTTCACACCCAGGAAGAGAACAGTGATGGAGAACTGTGAGGGTGGGGGTAGGGAGGCAGGAGAGCAGCTCCCCTTCATCCCACAGAGGGGATGAGAGGAGCTGTGGATGACACCATGTAAGCCACTACACCCCTTATTAGCCAAGGCCCCATCCTTGGCTACAGAAAGCCCATCATCCTGTAGCTATTGGCAGCTAGTGTCAGGAAGCAGGAAAAAGAGACATTCCATCACCACTGGGTACCTCACTGGATCCATGTGAGCATCAGATAAACTGATTTCCTCTTGGGAACTTGGGTTGCATGCTGACAGAGATGGGAAAGTGGGGGGCCTGTGACTGGAGAGCTGGACGCAGACAACTCAGCAGCAGGCCTGCTCATCAGAAAGCTCCTGGAATGCAGGCTATCGATTCTCATGCAATCTAGCCCTGCGCAGACAAAAGGAAAATGCCAGCGGACTCTTTGGCATTCTGAACGTCTGAATTCCCAGACGGGCAATGCTGCCAGGAGCTGGCAAGGCCTCCTCTGCCTCCAGGGAGGGCCGCAACTACAGGTGGGGGATGAACTGAAGGTGTGGGAGCAGCCCTGCCAGGAAGTGCGGGGTTAGGGGGTGGGACGGCTCAAGCATCAGAGTACCAGGCTCCTGCATCTAGCACCTAGTGTTTCTTCCTTCAGAGACCACCAAACACTCCCAGAAATTTTTCCTAACCTGGTGAGCACCCAGCACTCCTGCCAAACTTTAGAAAGCTTTTAAAAGAAAATAGCACAATGTATTTCACCAAATGTATGTCAGCCATGGCTCCTTTTGAGCAGCTGGCTGAATTATGCATGACGAGCTCTCCCTCCTGGTCGCTCCTTCCTAACTCCCCACCACTCCGGCGCGGCCTTGCTTGCTCCTTCTGACACATTCACGTGGCCTTTACCTAGAGGTCACATGTAGCAGAGAGAATGGAGACTTTCCCATCATATAAGAATTAGAAAGAGCCCTGGTAATGACCTGCTGTCATCCCTACATGTTCAGGCAGGGAAACTGAGGCACAGAGGGGAGGTAACTGGCCCAAGCCCATAGCATAGGAGCCTGAACCAGGCCTAGATCAATGCCACTGCTCCTGGGCTATTGACCAGCACTTTCTCAGGTGGGAAACGCATCAGTGGGTTTCAATAATGAAGTGATTCAAGATCTAATTAAAACTGTTTTGTTCAGTAGCAGATGGATAAGAATATTCCTAAAAGCAGGGCCTGTTTTTCACTTATTCAATTAAACCCCAGAGTACTAAGTAAAAATTCAAGGAATAGAATTAACTCTAGAAAAAAATCATGCAATGGTTTTGCATATGAAATCTGGGATTATAAAGTCTGGAAAGAAAAAACTGAAAAGCCTATAGAAATTCCTAAATTTGCATTTGTTCAATTATTCACTCATTAATTCAGCATATTTTTATTGATTGAAATGCATCAAGTATATTTAAATCTATGAGCTCATGATGATACTTAAAATAAAATCCTCATTGGTCAACTTTGGAGGATGTAGGAACCAAATTGTTACCTTGAAATCTGACACAAGAAAGAATCAAGCATTTCTCTGCCTTTCCTATACAAATTATATCTCAAGTGGTGTGAGGGAAGGTCTGCTTCAGGGTAATCAAATAACTAATGAGGGTAAGCTTCTTATAAAAGTATTCCAGCTAATATATGCAGAAGTAATTACAGAATTAGAATGTTAACATTTTGTAAACTGGAATGAAATACAGGAACTAGACAATAAGATCAATACCTATAACATCACAGAGGGACGACCAGACACAACGTGCCTCCTGATAGAGGAATATATGAGCCTGCAGTATTATTTCCAAAGGAACAAACTTGAATCTAATCAAGCCTCTTAGTTCCAATTTGCAGGAAATGTAGGGGACAGAGGAACATGTTAAGCAACACCACTGGAATGTAATTAGCAAACCTAGGCTACAGGATACTCTGCTGGATCTACTTTCTTCAACAAATAGGTTTCAAGAAAAAAAAAGCAAGAGAGTTGCAGAGAGAGAGAGAGCTATAGACTAACAGAGACTGAAAAGGCACAATAAATCAATTGTAATTTAAAGGCCTTCTTTAGAGCCTATTTCAAACTTTTAAAAAAGCACAACATTCAGGGAATTCTGAAAGCTCACTGGATATTTGATGATATTAAGGGATTACTGTAAATTATGTGATAATGGTATTGTAGTTATTTTTTCCAAAGAGCCCTTATCTTTGAGATATACACTGAAATATTTATAGATGAAGTGATATGATAACCAGGATTTGCTTCAACATAGGGGGATAGATGAAAATAGATTGGCCTTCAGTTGATAAATTGTTGAAGCTGAGTGATAGGTAGAAGTGGGTTCATTATACTATTCTCTGCTTCTGTATGTGCTTGAAATTTTCCATTTTAAATATGTTAAAAATATATTTTTGAGCTCCTATGAGGTGACAGGTGCAGAGGGTTCAATGATGAACTAGACAAAGAATAAAACTATTCTCATAGGGCTCATGGGTCTTCCATTCTAGTGAGGAGGGAAGCGAGGAGTAAAGACAATAAATTAACGCACAGGAAATTTTCATATTAACAAATGCCTTGAAGACAATAGAACAGGGAAAATGAGGGGACAGGAATGAGGAGTGGAAGGGGCTTTAAACTTTAAGGTCAGATCTGACCACACAAAAAAAGATCAAGGGAAAGAACTTTCTAGACAGAGGGAGTAGCAAGTGCAAAGACTTCAGGCAGGAATGACCTTAGGGTAGTATGAACAACATACAGGGTAGTGTGGCTGCAGCTGGGTGGGCCTGAACAGAACAGAAAAAAACACATCAGAGAGCAGAGTGAGGGCTGGTCAAGGAGAGTTGGTAAGAAATGGATTTTATTAAGAAGAGGAGAAACCATGGCAGACTGTGCTTTGGCCCTACAGTGGAGATGGAACAAAGCAGAGACAGGAACATATTCTCAGGTAGGGCCAAAAGAACTCAGTGGACTGGAAGCAGGGCTGGGGAAGATACTGGTAGGAAAGGAATCAAGAATGACCTAACTTCTCTTGATTTGAAACCTGGATCTGTGATGGTGCCATTTACTGAGATGCTAAAGAGTGGGAGCAGTCAATGTGAAGGAGAAAATCAAGAGTTCCAGGTGGGATGCATTGAGTTTGAAAAGTTTATTAGCCATCCTGGGGGACGTGTCAAGTCAGCAGGTGAATATATGACTCTTGAGCCCAGGTCTTGGCTAGAGATGTAAATTCTGAAGTCATTAGCATATAGATGGTATTTAGAGAGATGAGCTTTTTCACTCATTACCAAAATAAAGGACAAAGAGGAGCACCACCCTCCTTTCTGAAGCCATCCCTGAACCTCAAATGAAATGGTGTTGGACCAGAAAGAGGTGTCCAACTGCTTTAAATTGTCAATCCCCAGAGCCCAGTATATAAGACTGAACACATCCTGGTCCAGCACATTGTCTTGTCATATAACTGCAGCTGCCTTTCATGAATTCTCGGAAGAAGCCACATGAGTCCTTCCCCCATCTCAGCTTATTCAAGCCCTACCATCTTTAAAAACTCTTTTAAAAAGTCATTCTAATCTCACAAAGGCTTCCTGTCCTTCACACTAGCTGGAAACAATCTTTCACTCCTCTCTATATCTGCCTTCCTTCAAGATCTTATTGCTTTTAGCCTAGTGCTGTGGTTATGTGGGCACAGTCCCCCTCGGTGAGACTGTGATGTCCCCAGGAACAGACATTATCTCAGCCTCACCTTTATATCCCAGTACAAACAGGATGGATGTTTGGAACCTGGATCTCCTCAGCAGTTCTACCAGGGAAATATACTTAATTGTTAAAGAAGGTTTACAAGACTTGTGCCAAGGCAGAGCCAGATGAGGTCAGCAAAGGATGGTTGGTGGGGGTCAGGTCTCCTTAGCCTTTGAGAAAGATGCTATACAAGGACCTTTGGGGTCCTTGATGACCCCAAAAAGCCTCCAGGTGTGGGAGGAGAGAGAAAACACAGACCAGATAGACTAACTGGGCCCACTGGCCACACATACAATGCAGTATAAAGAACACTTGTCCGTGTGCACCATTTTTCACTATGTGCAGAATAGAGCCTACAGTCTGATGTCCCTTTTCATCTAACTGTCTCAGGTATAGGACTCCCTCTTCCATGCCCCATGTCTCCCACCAACCTTGTTATGCATCAAGCAACTCTCAACCTGTACTTTAGGAATGTAAAATAATGCAAACATTTGTCTAAAACTGCAGCACTGGTGAGTTAAACAGAATATAAGAAGAATATATTATAAAATTATTTTGAGTAAATTAAATTGTTTGTGTATAATTTCTTCCTTCATTACTATTTCTACCCACCCCATCCCAATACTCCTCACAATAATAAGCAAATAACCTGGGCTGATGCAAAAAGAAAGATCACCTTGTAGTGGCCTTGCCAGTCTCTTCCTTACCTCCCTGTGCCTGAGACTCTTTCTAAAACCCTAGGGCTCAGTCTCCCAGTGGCCTGGCCAGTTCTACTGCCAGTAATGCTGGGGGGTAAGCCCAGAGACACCTGGCTTTCTACTTCTGACATGATCAAAGATCAAAGTCCCACTGATCTGTGGGATAGGTCAGATGGATCCTGGGGTTCTTGGCATAGCGGCCCTTAAGTGCTGCCCAAGACAGGAATGTGGGCAGCCCTGAATTTCACATCAGCCAGGAGTGAAAATCAGAAAACCCCACAGGCTGACCAGAGTCTCCCTCCATAATCTAGGTCAGCTTGATGGACTGTTGTAGGCACACCAGTGTGCGAGGTTTACTCAAGGGGACATACTTCTATACACCCGGTTAGATAATGTGGCTCCTGACCCACACAGCATCACACACAGACAGAAGTCTGGCTCCAGGACTGTGGTTTCATTCACATTGTTTGAAATTGGCAACATTTACATTTTACAATATTTCTTTCATAGTTGAACTAATTTAGGAAATGTTGCATAGCACATCCCCCTCCAACAGATTCAGACGATATGTTCTCAGAAAGGCTCTGGAAAATCCCCTAATAAAGAAACCTATTTATGTTTGATTTAGTGTTTCTCAGTCATTCAACCACACAACCACTGTGTCTCACATTTGCAAGGTAATACACTTGGGGAAACACTATTCAACACTTCCATGATCAAACCATTTTAACTTTTGGAAGCATCTATCTCATGTCAGAATGACCCAAGCAATTATCAAAATCTTTAACACAAGGTCACCAATGACCTGTTTCAGAGCAAGAACTAGAGGCTCAGAGTGGTTCAGTGAGTGATAAAGGATCACATAGCTGGTTATAGTAGAACTAATCAAAGGACCCAGATCTCCAGAAACCAGGCCAGTGCTCGGGCTCTGGGAGCACATGTGTGAGCAAGCACATGAGGCCTGAGCCCACAGAACCTACGGTCGGTTTCAATCTAACCTGGCAAAGCCTTACCCAGTTCTGAGGCCTGCTCAGAAGCATGGCCATGGCCACGTGGCTTTCCTCTCCAGAAGACCCAGCACAAGACAGCCACCATTGGCCTGTACTGCTGCTCCAAACTGTCTTCCCTTGGGTTCTATCTAGGTGATTCTCCACGAACTCACAGAAGGCAGGCAGCCTGACAGAGAAGCAGCAGAGAGCCCTTACAGAACCCCTGCTCAGAACTTGCAAAACTGGTGACCCACAAGAAGGTTTGGCTTGGCCCGATTTACAGGCTTTCTTTTGTTTTTGATCGAGGTGAATATGTTAAGAGAGTACACTATAAAAATTAACTCAAGTGGATGAAACATCTAAACATAAGAGCTAAAACTATTAAACTCTTAAGAAGAAAACATAGACATAAACCTTTAAGGTCTTTGATTTAGGTAGTGGTTTCTTAGATATGACACCAAAAGCACAAGCAACAAGAAGAAATAATACAGAAATTGTATTTCATCAAAATTAAATGCTTTCAGGGGCGCCTGGGTGGCTCAGTTAGTTAAGTGTCCGACTTTGGCTCAGGTCATGATCTCACGATTTGTGAGTTCAAGCCCCGCATCAGGCTCTATGCTGATAGCTCAGAGCCTGGAGCCTGCTTCAGATTCTGTGTTTTCCTCTCTCTCTGCCCCTCCCCTTCTCACGCTCTGTCTCTGTTTCTCAATAATAAACAAACGTTAACAAAAATTTTTAAAAAAATTAAATGCTTTGAGGGGAACCTAGGTGGCTCAGTAGGTTAAGCATCTGACTTCAGCTCAGGTTATGATCTTGCAGTTTGTGAGTTTGTGGGCTTTGTGCTGACAGCTCAGAGCCTGGAGCCTGCTTCAGATTCTGTATCTCCCTCTCTCTCTGCCCCTCCCCCACTTGTGCTCTCTCTCTCAAAAATAAATAAACATTAAACAATGAAAAAAAATTAAATGCTTGGAGCTTCAAACGATGCTAGCAACAAAGTGAAAAGTCAAAACACAGAGAGAAATAAAATAGTTGTAAATCATATATCTGAAAAGGGAATAGTATCTAGATTATATAAAGAGCTCTTACAACTCAACAATAAAGGCAAATTTAAAAATGGGCAAAAAAGTTGAAAGGACATTTCTCTGAAAATGCATCAGTAGTCCCAATAAGTACATGAAAAGATTCTCTATCAAATTAGCCATTAGGGAAACACAATTTATTTATTCATTTAAAAAGTTTATTTATTTATTTTGAGAAGAGAGAGTGCAAGTGGGAGAGGGGCAGAAAGAGGATACCAAGCAGGCTCCACACTGTTAGCACAGAGGCCAACACAGGGCTTGAACCTGCAAACTGGGAGATCATGACCTGAGCCAAAATCAGGAGTTGGACGCTTAAACTGACTGCCATCCAGGCACCCCTAAGGAAATGCAATTTAAACTGGGTGGCTCAGTTCATTAAGCATCTACCTTTGGCTCGGGTCACGATCTCATGGTTTGTGAGCTCGAGGCCTGCGTTGGGCTCTGTGTTGACAGCTCAGAGCCTGGAGCCTGCTTCGGACCCTGGGTCTCCCTCTCTCTCTGCTCCTCCCTCACTCATGCTCTGTCTCTGTCTGTCTCTCAAAAATAAACAAAAAAATTTAAACTCATGAGTACCACTTCACACCCACTAGGACAGCTATAATAAAAAAGATGAACAATAACAAATATTGGAGAGGATGTGGAGACACTGGAACCCTCATACATTGCTGCTGGGAATAAAAAATGGTCCCCCCACTTTGGAAAACAGTTTTGCAGTTCTTCAAAAAGTTAAGCATAGAGCTAGCATATGATCTAAAAATTCCGATTCTAAACCCAAGAGAATTGAAAATATATGTCCATGTGAAAACATATACACAAATGCTTATTATTATTCATAAGGACTAAAAAGTAGAAACAACACAACTTCCATGTTTATGAACACATAAACAAAATGTGGCATATCCATTCAATGGAATATTAATCAGCTATAAAAAGTAATATAGTACGGATACATGCTATAATGCAGATGGCCCTTGACAACATTACGCAAAGTGAAAGAAGCTAGTTACAAAAGACCACATATTATATGATTCCATTTATATGAAATATCCATGGTGGGTAAATCCATAGAGACAGGAAGTAGATTAGTGGTTGCCAGGGGCTGAGGGGGAGGAGGAAATGGGGAGAGCCTACTGATGGGTATGAATTTCTTCTTGGGGTGCTGAAAATATTCTAGAATCAGATAGTGGTGATGATTGCACAAATTTGTGAATATACTAAAAACCACTTTCAAAGGTTTTGGAATGTGAAATAGAGAGGAGAGGAGAGGAGGGGAGAGGAAGGGAGGGGTGGGGGGAAGGTAGGGAAAAGGAGGGGAAGGGAGAGGAGGGGAGAGGGGAGGGGAGGGGACAAGAGGACAGGAGGGCAGGGGAGAGAAGGGGATGGGGAGGGGAGGGAAAAGGAGGGGAGGGGAGGGGAGAGAGGAGGGGAGGGGAGGGGGAAAGGGAAGGGGAAAGGAGGGGAGATGGGAGATGGTAGGGGAAGGGAGGGGAGGGGAAGAAGGAGGGAGAGGAGGGGATGGGGGAGGGGAGGGAAAAGGAGAGGAGGGGAGGGGAGGAATGTGCACGCACACTGGCACTTCCATCCTTCCCCATTGCCTTGCTCCTTGCTCGGCCCTCATAAGCACTACATCTGAGAACTGTGGCCAGTAATGATTCTCACCTTATGCATGAGCACACTGGGGCCCAAACAGGCCACAGAGACTTGACCAAGGTCACACATTAGCAGTGGCACCACTGGAACCAGGGCCCGGATCCCCATACCTCAGGGCCCTTAAGAGCCTATGCAGCTTCTCTAGGAATTTAAGACCTTGAAATGTCTACATTATCACCACCCTCACCTACTCCCACTAGGAAGCAAGACTCCACCATTCCTAAAACCAAGTAAAAACCCTGTGCCCATGCAACAGACGCTGATAGCAAAGCCAGGAGGCTCAGCAACTTTTGATCCCTGAAGCTCCTGTGGGGTGCAAGCCGCCTGTGCCTCACTTTCTCCTCCCTGGTTACCCTCCTCCTTTCCTCCCCACTCTGTCCCCTTCCTCTCTCTTCCCCTCTCCCCCCTTTTGCGTTAAGTTGTTTCAAGCAGGTGGGGGTTCACTCCTCCAGTAATGCCAAATCAGGAGACCTCCCTGTAATGGGGTGAGCTGCCGGGGATCAGGCCTACAGGAGAAAAGTGACCCATGTCATAATATCCCATATAACGCGGTACTTCAGGCACTCTCGGCGACACCTGAATTCTAAATGTCAGCCTAGTCGCTGTGAAGCAGTAAATGATTGTATTCACTCAGAGCGGACTCCTTCTGTAATAACATTGTTCCTACCTCAGAAGTAAACCTTGTCGAGAAGCTGAACGTACGATCCCTGGTTTTATCACGGAACAGAATTTGGACAAAAGAATCTGCTACATCACAGGGACCAAGCTGAGATACTGCACGTAGGTGCACTGCACAATTTCTTTGATAATAGCCACTAGGATCATTGTCATGAATATGAGTGAGGAGTCAAGTTTAAAAACAAATTGTTTCTCCCACACCACTTCCCCCAAACTGGATTCTGTGAGGTGTCATCAGGTGTTCTGAGGAGAAAAGCTTCCTGTGGCAAGAAGAGTTTAGGAAACGATTAATACTAAATACCCTTCCTGGAGTCTTAAGGAGCACACTGGGATACAAAACGGTCTGTGGAGTCCTGCAAAAGAACCCCCCATCCTAACACACACACCATCTTGTTCTGGCCACAGACCCCTTTCCCCAGAACCCCTGTGTCAGCTGAAGGAACAAGAGCTCTGTGGCGCATAGGCAGGAGATGCCATGTCTGAACCAAGGTGCAAGGCGGTGGAGGGGGAGGGCGGCCAGTGGTGAAGGAGCAGGTTGAGCTTCTGATGCCGGGGATGGTTGAACAGCAGTGGCCAGTAAGGTGTTTGATAGACTCCGGGCTGACACACAAAGGTGGGACGAGGAGGGTGGTGGGAGGAACCCTCGGGGCTGCGGAACGCCACGTGCCCCTCAGGAGGTTTACGTGGGAAGAGGGCCGGGGATGCCGCTCACACTGTTTTTACAGCAGGAGGAGAGCCACGCTTAGGAGATCCACATTGGTGGGGAAAGCAAGCTAGCAAGGAAGCCCCCGGTGTGGCCAGGCCCTCCTCCCCAGGGCCTGTGGTGGCTCACTGGCAGCAGAGGAGGGAGAAGGGAGGAGAGGAGGGCAGAGCTCACTACCCTGTCAGGCAGGCGACCATTTCCATTCACAGCACACAGCACCCAGCAGCAGAGGGGCTGGACACCAGTGCTGAGACAAGGACACTTCATTCACCTATGCTACATTCATCGAGACAGAGGAAGAGCAGAGGGATGAGGGAGACAAGGAGGCACACAGAACACAGCAGCCCGCACCCAGATGCACAGGGCTCCAGTGCTCAGCTCAGTATGGCTTTCTCCAGCTTCTGATGTGGCTGCTTCACTCCCCTCTTGCCCTCTCTGTGCCCGTCCACCATCTGCCTGACCCACTGCTCCCGGGGTTTGGGTGAGCCCCAGAGAACCCGTACCAGCTTCGGAGGCGCTGCCTCCGGGGAGAAATCCCAATGTTTCGGTATCTGATTGCTCTCTACAGCTGATCAAATGTGATTTTCCAGTTGAGAGAGAAAAATAAACTCACTAAAAGAAGGGAGCTCAAATGAAGCTAACGTAAAAGACAAAGCCGCAGCACAGAGCCTCACTGGGTGGGGGCTCAGCCCGGCAGCCTAGGTTGTCTGGGGCTTTCAGTAAAGGCAACCAAGGACAGGATTTTGTTTATATCCTACAGATATATGCATGCGTATATATACAGTACATGTGTATATACAGACGTATGCATACCTACGACAGAAGTGCACTTTTATTAAAGAATCCAATTTTGAGATCGGAAAATGTGGTCATCACGCTCAGAAAACCTGCAAGGGAGAAACAGTGACCAAAGCCATGGGAGTTGGGGGACAGAACCCCTCTGAAAAGCTGGACAGGTGAGCCTGGAGAGAAGGCGGGACAGGGCAGGGCACCTGCAAGCATAACAGATAGAACAGCACAGCAGAGACGGGTCCTCCATGGGCCCAGGAGGGTGGTTTGAAAAATGCATGGGGCTGGGGGTTGGGGGATGTGGGTTCTGGGGGACGTGAAAACCCCACTGGCAGGGCACACCAGAAACTCCTCAAAGGACAAAGGAATAATAGAGAGGGAAACGAGAGAGAAAGGAAGAATAGGGCACTGTCCCTGAATGATGCAGAATGAACCCAGTGGTCACAGCGCTGGACGCTGAGGGCTCATGAGGCTCCCACAGAGCCTGCTCTCCATCCCTTTCATCTGCCCCCAGGCCCCTCTGGCCTGTAATCTCTTGCTCTTTGACCCCCTCCCTTATAAGCCTTCCTTGTTTAGGGACTTCTCATGGAAAAGACACTCTCCAAAGATATCCTGAGCTGCATGTGGCACGGGGAGCCCATCTGTGTAACCAGGATGCCTCCAAGCCTGGCTCCTTTTCCAGTCCCTGCCTCACCTGCTCCTGCGCTCTGAGGCATCAAGAAGGATGTGGCCATGCTGTGTTGGGGGGGGTGTGGGGGGGTGTCTAATGATTTCTCCAAGGTACCAAGTAATGATTTTAATCAGAGGTTACTCAGCAGGTCCCAAGGGGATTCTCGATCTGGCCACTCTGCCTAAGTGAACGTCCTTCTCCCAGCCTCCATGAGTGGTATTGAGCAGAGCTGAGGAGGGGCAGGCCACCCTCAGTCTGCACTTGGGCAGGAATCTCCTCTCAGCAGGGGTTCAGGCCTTCTATCCCCTCCCATACTCCTCAGGCTCCCTGCTTGCAAGTCGGCCCCGCTCTCAGAGCTGAGCACCCCCACCACCCAGCCACCACCCCTCTCCGCCATCTGTCTTTGAGGGCTCCAAGAAACCCCAAGCATCTCTGTGTGGCAAATGCATTTGGAAGCATGAAATCTGTTGGAAATCTAATGAGACCAGAGTAGAATAGAAAGACAGAATTTAACTTCTCTCTCTCAGTTCTGGATACGACGCTGCCATCTCATGTCTGCCTTGTTGTGGCCCTGCCTTTGCTCAGGAGAGCCCCACGGCACAGTGAGCACACCTGAGTCAGTCTCCATGCCAGCTCCAACCCTTATGGGGAAATCTGCTGCCTCTAGGGTAAAAACACAGAGTGTCACATCCGCTTTGCCCATGACAGGCCCTTCCGGAGGCTCTAGAGAGTTCAAGTGCCCACTGAGGAGGACGCATTCTGGGAAGAGCCTAGCAGGGCTGTTCCGTCTAAAGGAAGGAGGGGTGTGTTAAAAGTCCACAGAGCTTCTTCAGCGGGGGACGCAGAGGTGGCCCAGGGGGTGAGCAGGGGCACGAGCACTGCAGGAGGGGGCCTCACCCCTCCTGCCTGTGTGCAGTGGTGGGCACCCACCCTGTGGGGACTTCAGAGGCAGAAGGATCCAGCTCTGCAGGGAGCAGCTCAATGCTCAACAGTGATGTACAGGTTCCCTGGTTCCATGGTCACTGGCATTGGTGGACTGGGCTCAGAAGTAGACACCGTTCCTTCTCCGGGGAGTTAGTGTCTGACAGGCAGGCTACTGGTGCTAAGACAGAAGAGATGAAAAGGCTGTGGGCCAGGCTATAGGGGGATGTGAAGGAGAACCCCAGGTGGAAGAGCACCTAGGCAAGCACTGCATTTTTCCTGTCTCCCTATCCTCTGGGCCACAGGACACGAATGGGGACTTCCCTACAAGCATGGAAGAATGAGGTCCATTCTCAGACCTGGGCTGTGGAGGCCTCAGCATAGAAATGACAGCAGCTATCCCTGATGGCACCTCCCAAGTGTCAGGCTGGGGCCAGGCCTGGACTGGATGGGCCCGTTCATCCTCAGAGCTGGTCTCTGGCACTTGCTAACTGAGTGGTCATCAAGGACAAGTCCCAGTCATTTAATTTCCTTGTACCTTATGTGTGCTCATCTTTAAAAAATGGGAATCATGGTTATCAATTCCATATGGCTGCTTCAGAAACAACCAGCCAGCACTTAGCATAGGGTCTGGCTCACGGGACGGCTCACTAGATGTAAGCCAGCATTATGATCGAGTCTTTCCTAAATATGTACCCCAAAAGGCAGACGAGATGTAGGTACAATATGTTCTTTTAAGTGTTATGCATAGTCATTTTATGAAAAGCAGATTCAAACCAAATGTCCAACATTACGGAAATTGTTTTGTATGTGATATTATACCCAAAGGTAGACAGCCAAATGGACAGCCATTAAAAATAAGGTTCATGATTTTTTATATCAAAATGCTTAGACTAGATTGTTAGGCACAAAATGCTAATGAACTCGAAGAAGAGGCTACAAGATAAAGTAAACACACCAAAATATTAACAGAAATTTGGGTAGTATTTTGCCTACTTCTTTATTATGTTTAGCTTCTTAAGTTTTTGACAGTAGGCATCTGTTAATTCCATATTTTAAAAAATCTTAATTTACTTGAATAAAAATAAGGAAAATTGAGAGCCAGAGAAATATCATGTAGGACATAAGCAGCTATAAGGCCATGGGAAGCATAAGGACAGATGTATGCCTTTGGAAGGAAGCATCTCTAAAATCAGGAAAACACGCAGAAAGGGAAAGATAAACCCATGCAGAGAAGAAGAAAATTGAATCTATAATAAATTTGAGTTTATAAGGAATAAATATGCAGTGTTTGTGGAAATTGTGTTGCATCTGGAAAAAGGAACGATAAATATGTATACGATGTAAATCTTTTATGATAAATCTGTGAAGATCCGACGAGCTAACATCCACACTAGTTGGTGCTGTGCAAAGTCCAAGGCTGCCTGCAGATGATCAGGGTGCCTGGCTGCAACAATGGCAAGTTCAGCTGGCCATGCTCTGAGATGCTCACCCTCCTTCACCTGCGTGTGATGCCAGGATGCCCTCCAGGGCAGAGGGAAACAGATGCTCAGCTTATAGCACTCTCATCCTGAGCCTTCCTAGCACCCGCCCAGAAAGGTCTCCCAGAAAGACCATCCTGCTCCAGGTCCAGGTAAAGCCCCCTCTCTGGAACAGACCCAGGATTTAAGGGCTGAAATGGAAAAGAAATGATCATCTACAAGAAATGAATTTTGTGCTAGGTGCTGTGCAGAGAACTGGAGGGCCAGTAGGGAGTGGGACACGTGTGGTCTCCTGGAGCTTAAATCAGTGTCAAGGTACCTTGTGCCGGGTCAGACCAGAGCAGGTGCCTCATGTCTTGAACGAATGAGTGGAATAACATAAAAATTTTCTCATTCACTGTTTGGTGAGAAACAGAGTGTATCTCCAGAAAAACAGAACCAACAGGCTGAGTGTGTTTGTGTGTGTTAGAGTGTAGAAAGAGAGAGAGATTTTAAGAATTTGGCTTATGCAATTACAGAGTCTGACAAGACCAAAATCTGGAAGATAGGTCAGCAAGCTAAAGACCCAGGAAAGTGCTGTAGCTCAAGTACAGAAGGCGTCTGCTGGCATAACTCCCTCTTCCTTGGGGGATGTCAGTATTAAGAAAAAACAAAAAACAAAAAACAAAAAAACGAACAAACAAAAAAACCCTCTTCAACTGATTGGATGAGGTCCACCCATGTTAAAGAGGGTAATCTGCTTTACTCAAAGTCTATAGCTTCAAATGTGAATCTCATCTAAAAATAAATACCTTCACAGAAACATTTAGAATAATGTTTGACAAAACACCCAGATACTGTGGCCTAACCAAGGTGATGTAATAAATTAACCATCACACCAACCTTATACTTTCACAAATGAGGAAAAAACAAAGAAAGAAAGAAAAGAAACAGGTCCTTGGAGACAACAGGTCTTGCCTAGAGAACTAGTTGGCAGATCCTAAACTCAAATTCAACTGTATGTCTAAGTGATTTCTCTCTTCTAGTTTTTACTTCTTAAATAAAAGCATTTGTTTTCTCTTTTTCTTTCTCTAACCAGCCCTTCCCTCCAAGTGAGAAGACTGATTTCCAGAGTTTATTCAAACTCAGAGACTAGCTATCATTCTGATAAATTTTCTAGACCTTCCAAAAATATTCAATCAACACACAACAGAGAGGCATGCATTCTGTCGTTGGGCCCATTCCATGAGTCCAGTTCAGCCTCATAATACCCACAATCTTTTTACATAACCCCAGTTTGATGTCTGCTGTGACCAAGGCTGAATATTGACTGGCTCTCTCGGCGAGGATCTGGAGTTTTTTTCCTAAAGGCTCAAACAGGACCAATTCCTGCCTGCCTAGGACAGATTCACGCATTCTGGCAAAGGGTTGTACTAAACTATTAGGTTGATCTGTATGAAACTGCTGATATTTGACCTACAGAAATAGCATTTTCATATAGTCCAAGAAAAAAATGAGCTCATCTTTTCCTGGTCAGACCTCACCTTCCTCAGTGTCCTGTTTTCCGTGAAAAGAGAATTCTCCACTCCCTCAGTGGACAGGAATGAAAGATGCTGTTATTAAAAACAATCTAAAGTGATTTGAGAAGTGACAGCATCTCTTAGAGCAATGAGGTAATGCATCCAGCCTGCCTTCTCTGCCGTTTAACTTCCTGACAGGAGGCAC
Organism: Panthera pardus; assembly: GCF_024362965.1. Taxonomy (NCBI): domain Eukaryota; kingdom Metazoa; phylum Chordata; class Mammalia; order Carnivora; family Felidae; genus Panthera; species Panthera pardus. Next base: position 126,879,722 of record NW_026526721.1, read on the forward strand.
GGAACGTGAACAAATTGATTGTCCTGTACAAAGTCAAGTAAATAAATAGCAATGCTTAATGCAATCATTTTCCATATTGCCTCATCAAAACCCATGCAGTCAAAGCCATTTATGAATTACGTAGGTCCCTACTGTTGTCATCTTTTCAGCATGTTGCTCTCAGAGATGCCTGCGGGTGGGGAAAATAGGAGAGCAGGTGCTAATCAATCTTGAGACTATGATCAGAAATGATTTCGAAAGATGACAGCTTGCTTGAGCCATTCCAAAATTTCCAAGGGGAAACCTCCAAGGAACTAAGTCATTAACACAGGGATAGGAAGGAGGTTGGGGGGCAGTTTATTATTAGAGAATCACTACCTTGGTGCCTTTGTCCTGCTTTAGGTTTTCAAAGAAAAAATAAGCAAACATGGCAGAGAAAAGAAGGTGATTAAGGACCCAGGCCAAGAGTAAGGGTGGGTGAGAATGAACTGATTCTTCAAATCTAGCTTGTTGCCCTTCTTATTGCCCTTCCTTTGGCCATTCTCAAAGATTAGATAACAGAGCCCAGAAAGTCTGGGATAGAAGGACTCTTAGATATGGTGGTGGACACTTGAGTTATTCCATCAGAAACTAGGATAGATCAGAGGCTCTCAGGAGATGCTCCTGAATGAGGTGAGACCCACAGCTGCATGTGGCAGAAACCATGCCCTAGTAACCAAAGGCCACTCACCTCCATGTGGAAAGGAAGGGCCCCAGAAGGACAGTGTCTACTACGTTGATTATTAGGCTGTGACATGATGACAAAAGTATGAAAATGCAGTCTTAATAAAGATAAATTTATTTTCATCAAAAGGACTGTCTTTTATTACTATGTCCTTGCCACTTTGGGGGATGGGGATTAAGGTGTCTTCTCTTTTACAGAATTAACAATGGCTATAGATGCTCATTATATTTTCAATGGCTTCATAGGGGTCATATCTAACTCAAAGTGTAAGCTATAAAACCAAGACATAAGGCAAAAGCCATACAGTATAATCCTAGGAAGCCCCTCCAACAGCCATCATGACCTCCATGCATCCATGATAGCTTGTGTGCATTCCTGTATCATTCCTTCTGTTTTGTTCTTATATAAGTTTGAATGCATGTAACAGAAAACCCACTGCACTTGAGCTTAAACTCACATTGGCTGTGAATATTAAAAGATAAGGGGGAGGAAGGCTTCACTTCCAGGGTGAGGCCCTTCACGCTGCTTGTTCTGGGGTACCATCAGAAGCTCACAGCAGAGCAACATTGTGGACTCAGAGCCCAGTCACTTTTTGCCCCATCTCAGGTTTCTAACCAGGAAGAACACTCAGAACAGAGTTCAAAGGTCTAGAAATTAGTCCATGACCCCTGCATTCCTCATAGGAAGGAGGCATGGCTTATGCCTCTGTCCCCACATAGAGCCTTGTACAAAGTTAGTGTTCACGACTATTTGACCAATGAATTAATGAATGAACAGCCAAATTCCTACTCCTCTTTGATCACATTTTGAGGACTTAACAACCAAGCCCACAGAGGAAGGAAGCAGGAATGAATTGACTTCGTGCTTCCTTACAAAGCTGGAAGAACCAGAAGCCACAGGAGTCCCATAATCAAGGGCCCCTCAGCCCTGCTGTGGAGGCCATGGGCCCCAGAACAGAGGTCTCACTATCCACCCAACGGGACTAGATCCCAGCATGAGTCTGCCCATGGCAGAGTGGTAGGTGCGAAGACTTGGCTATGGTGCTCCCTTATGCCCCATGACACATGCTTCAAACCTAAGGTCATGGGCCCTTAGTGAGAGGAGAGACTTTCTAAGACTTGACAAAAGACAGGCTAAAAATGGCTTCCTTCCCCTGCTCCCCTGAGACCTCAATCTGCAGTCACACCTGGCCTCCCTAGCACCATTGTCCTCCACCAACTGTTAGAACAATCTCAAGTTCCCCCATGCTCTCTCTTAAAGCCATCACCCCACTGTGTGGCTCTTCACTTTGCTGATACAGTTTGGTATCTGCCAGCTCCACATCAATTCACTCCCTCAGCAACCCTCAAACACTCATTTTCCATCTAGAGCAGTATTCTCAATGGTGGCACTACTGACATTTGGGGCCAGACAATTTTCTCTTGTTGGGGGCTGTCCTGTGCATTGCAGGATGTTCAGCAACAGCATCTCTACCACTGTTTGCCCATACACCCTCCACTTTTGACAACCAAAAGCCAAATTTCCTCCTGGGGGAAAAGGGGAAAAAATGCCCCTGTTTGAGAACCATTGGTCTAGAATAAAAACAAGCTGCCATAGGGTGTGAATAAATGTTTGTTGAGAGAAAGAACAAATGAACAGAGAAATGAATATATGAATGAATCAATGAATCAATGAATCAATGAATCAATGAATCAGTCAATCAATCATTCGATGCACTGGAGAGGAAGCATACTGCCTCCAGGGAACTCTGGGTACATAAACTAAAAGCTGTAGGCAGAGAAGCAGTTAATAGGTCAGCGAGTCCTACTGAGACCCTGAATTCTCAATGGGCTTTTGCTGACTGTGCAGTTTGATGCATTTCCAATTAACAAGAAGACTTGCAGATGCCAATGGACCTTCAATAGGGTCACAGGAATGGGGCCTCTGATAAGCCAGACTGCAGAATGTGACACAGGGAAGCTCAGGCACCTGTCTGCCAAGGCGCTGATTCATTTTCTTTGTCAAGTTGCAATTTGGAATGACAGTTTCTCACCTTCTGTTTCCCCAGCTGCCATTTGCAAAGGTTACTTGCTCTAATTTGCTCGGCATTTCTCCTCTCTTGACCTCTCTCGAAGCTCTCACTTCTCTTCCTCCCTCTCCCTCCATCAGGGCCTTTTCTAAAGTTGACTAAACTGTTGGGTGCTGTCCCTCACTGAGGTATGACCAGTGAACCTGTGCAGCTAAAGGTCAGCAGACTTTATTTCATCAGGAAGGAAAAGGAAACAAGGTTCAGGGATCTGGCCACACACTGTCCTTCCTCAGCTTTCTGGGAATCTCTGTTCCCTCTCCAACCCAACCACACTCCTCATCCTGGGCTTGGGGCCACAGAATGTGGCCAAGGGCTGGGGCTGTGGACAAGGAAGTCGTTCAGTAAGATGTAAAATAGTCTAGGCTTTCTTGTCCTTTAAAGTAAGTATAGGTTGAAGCACCTGGGTGGCTCAGTCAGTTAAGCATGGGACTTCAACTCAGGTCATGGTCTCATGGTTCATGAGTTCAAGCCCTCCATCAGGCTCTGCAGTGACAGCATGGAGCCTGCTTGGGTATCTCTCTATCCTTCTCTCTCTGCCTCCCCCCACTCATTCTCTCTCTCTCTGTCTCTCAAAATAAATAACCTTTAAATTAAATAAAATAAAGTAAGAATAGGTCCCATTTGGTGAGAGCCTGCTTAGGCATTGCCAACCATTTTATGAGTATTATGTAATCTGTCAGCAACCTTATAGAGTAAGAGTTTTATTCTTCATTTTTTTAAAATGTTTATTTATTTTTGAGACAGAGAGAGACACAAGGAGGGTTAGAGAAAGGGAGACACAGAATCCGAAGCAGGCTCCAGGCTCCGAGCTGTCAGCACAGAGCCTGATGCAGGGCTCGAACTCATGGACTGTGAGATCATGACCTGAGCCGAAGTCGGATGCTTAACCGACTGAGCCACCCAGGCACCCCTATTCTTCATTTTACAGAAGAACAAAAGGGATTTAAAACTTCTCAAATTCAAGGGTGCATCAGAATCACCTGGAGGGCTTGTTAAACCACAGATTGCTGGGCCCCATCTCCAGAGTTTCTGATGCAGTAGGTCTGGGCTGGGGCCTACAAATTTGTCTTTCTCAATCAGAGGATTAACACTTTACACTAGAAATCAAGTCACTTACTCAAATCACACATTTGTCAATGGGAAGATATATATGGGAAACAGGTTTCTTGTATGGTAGAATCTGATGTCATACCTGGCATCATTTCAGGTAACTTTGTGGGTCAACAGACCCCATTGTTATAGATGGAGAGACAATCTAACATTCATCACCCAATTCATTAAATATTTACCAAACATCTATCCCATGCCCTGCCATGTGCTAGCTGCTGGGGATGCAAACAAAAATGGGAAGCTTTCCTCCATGAGTTTACATGTCCAGAGAAGGAGAAAGGTACACAACACCAATAACTGTAATAAAGTGTAGGTAGAGATATTGCTCAGAAAGAACAAAGCATTTGTTATAAATTTGTCGATTTTTTTTTGTCTCAGGGCCCCTTTACATTCTTAAACATTTTTGAGAACCCCAATAATAAATTCATTGCATGTGCACACAAATAACAGATTTTTATTCTAAAAATATATTTTTGAAAAAAGGTAAAAAGGCTGGCAGTGCCTTATGGTTTTTGCAAATCTCTTTATATTTGGCTCAACTGAAGACAGCTGGATCCTTCTGCTTCTGAATTTAATATGATGTAATATGCCATTTTAATTGCAATATATGAAGAAAATTAATAAAAGAAAAAAAGGAAAAAAGGGAAATAAGGAAAAAAGGAAAAGAGGTGGTCATTACTGTAGCCTTTTCAGATGATTGAGGATATTCTTCTTTGATACTACACCAAAACTCAGGAAGTTTAGCTGTAATATGGAATCTTAAATCTGATCAATGAAAATTTTGCACTCACATTGCATTAGAATGCATTCATCTATTTTGAGTTTCCAAAGAAACTTTTATGTATGCTTGATTTGTTCACATCATGTATTGGCCATTTGGCAAATATCAGTACAATGAGTTATGAAGATCTTCCAAATATTGACACATTACATCATACAGTATCAAAAAACTATATTCATTAATACTCCTCTTTAAAAATGGGAAGCTCTCAAGTTGCTAAAACTCTGATTTTTACTTGAAAGCTCAAATTTTATCATTAGCATCCAATACCTTCAGTGGTTTTCATTGGAATGGTAAGCTCACTCTTTTATTTTCAAGGCAATATCTGCCAAATATCCAAGTCCAAATAGCTATAATTTGTTTATCTGACATTCTCTCAACTGAAAATGATGTTCCTTGAAAGAAAAGTGGCTAGTTCAGCTTGCAACTCAAATAATCATGAGTGCTTTTCCTTGAGATAACCATAATACTTCAGGATGCAGCAGAAGTATCTTATTTGAACTTACCATTTTGTCACATAGAATGATAAAAGGGCATGTATTCAAGGATCAAGACTTAAAAAAATTACTTTTACTGCTTCATCAAGGAAATTCTTTTTTTTTTTTTTTTTTTTTTTTTTGAGACAGAGAGAGAGACAGAGAGACAGAGAGCAGGGTAGAGGGGCAGAGAGAGAGAATCTTAAGCAGGCTCCACTCTCTGCAAAGAGGACACAGGTCTCAATCCCATACCCTGAGATCATTCCTGAGCCAAAATCAAGAGTCGGACATGCAACTGACTGAGCCACCCAGGTATTCCCATCAAGGATATTCTTAAGTAAAACTGACACTAGCTTTTTCCTAGGAGAGGGGTTGTTTGGTTTCTTTTTATGAGTGATTGTTCGTAAAGAAGAGAATGACTGCGAGAACACTTTGGTACCACTGCTTTAATTCTTGCTTTGGCAAGAATTAAGAATACCAGCTTCGGGGCGCCTGGGTGGCTCAGTCAGTTGGGCATCCGACTTCAGCTCAGTCATGATCTCACGGTCAGTGAGTTCGAGCCTCACATCGGGCTCTATGCTGACAGCTCGGAGCCTGGAGCCTGCTTCAAATTCTATGTCTCCCTCTCTCTCTGCTCCTCCTCTGCTCATGCTCTGTCTCTTAGAAATGAATAAACATTAAAAAATTAAAAAAATAAAAAAGAATACCAGTTTCAGTCAGGTAGATTCAATTTTTACCCATAATCCATGCAAACATCAACCCAGTAAGAGGCACCTAGGTGGCTCAGTCAGTTAAGTGTCTGACTCTTGATTTCAGCTCAGGTCATGATCTCACAGTTCATGGGATCAAGCCCCACATTGAGCTCTGAGCTGACAGTGCAGAGCCTGCTTGGGATTCTCTCTCTCTCTCTCTCTCTCTCTCTCTCTCTCTCTGCCCCTTCCCCATTCTCTCTCTCTCTCAAAATAAATAAACATTTCAAAAAATAAAGTATCAACACAGAAAAATAAGCAAGTGGCATGCAAGTTTTATTATCAAGATAGATCTGGCCTTGAAGACCTCCTAAAAGGAACCCTTAGGGAGGTCCATAGATCACACTTTGAGAACCTCTGGAGCATTAAATTCCTCAGCATTTTTCAAACTTTTCCTGAATACCTACCTATCTTGTTCATACTCAGCCTTGTCTCTGAGATGTTTCAAGAGATTAAATACATCAAGAAAAGAAAACACAAAGGTGAACATGTAGGGGAAACACATTTCAGGGAAGATAGTCTTTATTGCAATGCATGTGCTAAGCATATAGCTGAATTAAGCAAGCAGCTTAATTTAGCTTCAAAGGCAGCATTTTAAAAACAACCAAATGTGTTACGACATTACAGACCCAATTAATATGTTTTCTAATAATAATCGGTACCATTTGTTAAACATTTACTATGGGAAGACACTGTGTTGAGACCTCAGCCTATGTTATCCTGTCTGATCTTTCCAACAACCCTATGAAACAAATATAATTACCTCCATTTACAGGCCAGAAAAGTAAGACTCGGAGAGGTGAAGTGATGTGCCCTGTATTAAACAGCAGTAATAAGAGAGCAGAACCGCGATTATGAACTTGGTTCCGTCTGACCAGGAAGCGGTGCGCTCAGGGCCTCTGCTCTGCAGTCCCTCAGGCACAGCTGACCACACTGCTGAGCCGAAGTTACCCTGCTGCTCGCCGGGGGCGAGATATTGACCTGCATCCGCGGGGACCATCCCTCGGGGCAGATGCAGGCATAGCTGCTCTCCCCCAGGACAGCCCAGCTCTGCCGCAAGATGGGTCCCTTTCCCTCTACCTGTCACAGAGCCAATGGCGGCAGCAAGCTTGCCACAAACCATAGGGTCCCCCAGCATACTTACGATATACACAGAATTGTCTGCCCCTTGACATCCTGGGGAACTGCAGCAAATACAGGCAACAAATATAATCAGACCTCCGTTGTTGTTTTTTTTTAATTAGTGGTTTGAGTGTGAGACAAATTCAGTTTTAATTAGAACTCGTTTGTTGATAAATTCACTACTCAGGGTATACATTACACAAAGTCTCTGACTGTCCTTCTCACTCTGAGGTGAGTCTTCACCCTCTACCCCCAGTCAAATGTCAGCCTGGGAAGAGTGAAGTCCTGAGGAGACTCGATGGGCAGGGCTGGCATGGGCTCCCTGGGAAGCCGGCATGCCCTGTTCTCAGTGCTCCCACTTTACTGTCCTCCCCCTGGGTTTTGGACAACGTGCAGCTCCGCCTCTCTTCTGCTTCTTCCTCCACAAGCAGTAACTCAAGAAAAGACCCAAGGAGAACAGTATGAGGTACAGGGTCCAACCAGCCACAAGGTGCCATCCACACTGGAGGCAACTGTATGTCCATGGATGCCAAAGACTTCCACCAGAGGAATGCATCTTGGGAATTTCTGGGATGGAGACGGAGCAGGACCTTCCATGGTAGAGGACAGGGAGTCCTCAGGGCATCCCAAACCAGACACAGTGACAGATGCCTCCCTAGAAAGGGAGGTCAGGGGAGAAGGTATGGAGGGGCAGAGGCAGGAAGAGAGGAAAGCTGATGCCAGGAGTCTCCATCCCAGACCTTGGCCCCAGGGAGGCCCAGGGGCATAAACGTGCCTCATGGAGGGTTTCACATTCTGAGACAGATATTTGTACACAAGAGAGAGCCCTGTTCTAGCCTTGATTAAGCTTGAGCCTGGTTTACTAACAGTTAAAACATCAGAGAGAAAAGTACCTAACTATATTTAGGGGCTCAGATATTCTATATTCTTTTTGAATTGAGAGTAGCATGTAAACAAGAAAATAAAATCTGAGTTAACTTCTTTATCTCCAATTCAATAGTCTAGTATTTGCTGTTTGGCATGGAGAGCTATTACTATGCTTAAAGACAGGGCATTAGGGGAATGAATCATGAGGTTTCTCCAGATAAGCTGAAGAATGCACTTGCTGTTTGGACAGACCAGATAATAAGGCATAATAAGGCGCACCTTGCCTACCTGGGGCCACTGATGTTAGTGCAAGTGAACTCCTTGAGAGGGAACCATCATCCCAGTGAAGGCTGCCTTGCAGATGCAGCAAAAGTCAGGTCACTGTGCAAGACCCGACCTCCACTGCAGGAGAGGCAGTGCTCCGCAGGAAGGGTTACAGATTTAGCAAACAGGATACAGGATGCCTACCCAGGTGAATCTGAATTTCAGTAACATTTTTTAGTGTAAGTACATCCCAAAGATGGCACAGGACATGTACCGAAAAATCATTCTTTGTGAGAACTCCATTTGGGACATACTTATACTAAAAGGTTATTCACTGCTTATCTGAAATTTGAATTTAACTGGAAAGTCTGCATTTTGTCTGGCCACCCTATCCTCATGGTCTCAAATCCTGGGCTTCCAATTTTCACCTTCCTGCTCATGGTACCTGGCAGTCTGGAGCTTCCTTGCCATTTTCAGAGGAGTGGGTTGTTCAGGGCTGTGAGGGGAGGCTAAGACCAAGGGGTTCCTCATGCAAGTTGGAATACTTGCATTCGAAAAACTCCATTTCACACAGCCAAAGAACCCAGCAACACAGCTCACATTTCTGTGAGCTGCAGAAGCTTCCCCAGGCACTTCATGCTTCTCAATATCCCAGCAGTTCTGAGCCACACAAGTAAACTCCTTGGGTACCCAGGGGAGGAATGGGGAACGAGAGGGCCAGGAGCTATTCTTTCCAGGGCAGAGACGAGAAGGAAGGAAACTAATTGCGGCTCCATAATTTTAAGTAATTCAACCAACATGCCCACCACGACATGTTGCAGAGTGGATACATCCTTCCCCTCCTGGTTTACAGAAACCCAGGGAAGGGGCCCTAGGCAGTGGAAGACATCCCCTACCAGCAGGGAATATTTTGACACAAAAGAAAATCCCCTCTGAGGGGATTCATTAAATAAAGTCCAGGCTGAGCCTTTCCTAAGGGGCTCCAGGCCTTCCACACTGGATGCTCACTAATCCCCATAAAATTCCAATGCTGTAAGAAGGGGAAGGAATTATAGATGTAAAATTGTTATCAGGAGGATTCAGGCGGATTTCTCTTCGTCCACTTCCCCTATCTCCTCCTCCTCCTTGTCAAGCTATAAAGAATAATGCCTTGCGCTCATAGAGTGCCTTACAGTTTAGAAAAAGCTTTCCGGGCATTACTTTGAGGCTGGGCAGTGCAGTGACCTGCCTGGGCTCTGACAGGGTTCCCTGAGACTTCACGGTTCCTGCTCCAGCCCTCCTTACAGCCACATTCACTGGACTGAATACCCTCATCCTCCTTCCCCTTCCCTCCTTTGAGACACACACACATACACACACGTGTGTACATGGGCACATGGGCATGCCCATGGATGCAAATGCGCCTCATCTATAAACCCTGTGTGGTTCCTGTGTTCTTTGCACATTGGAACGTGGGCCTCCAGCCAACCAAATATCCCCAGACCCAAGACTCAGTGTCTTTGGGTGGTCTTTCCCTTCTAACACTGCAGGTCCCCAAAAGGACAAGCCAGGTGGCTCTCAGAACATCACAGTGCCTGTGGGGAGCCATTCCCAAGGTACCCCGCCTGATGGAATTCTGGCTTAATGAAAAAAGGTGAAAGAACAGCTTGGATTTATTGTACATCTACTATATGCCAGGCCCTTTATACCTTACCATGGTGAATGCTTCACAACTCTGAAAAGTACTGTTGCCCGTTTTATAGGTGTTGGAACCAACATCCAGAGAGGATTGGTATTTGCCTGAGGTCACACATTCAGAAAGTGGCAGCGCTGGGATTCAAACCCAGAAAGTCAGACTCTAAGCTCATACTTTTATTACATGTAAAGTTTTTGTGGGTGAGGAATTCAGACAGAAATTGGTGGGGTAATTCTTGAGCTCCAAGATTCTTGAGCAGTGTCCCTCAGTGGTAGTCACTTGGTGGCTGGACTGGGCTGGAGGCTCTGGGATGGCTTCACTCACCTGCTGGCAACCTGGTGGGGCCGGCTGGCAGGCTGCACTTGGCTGCGCCCATCTCCCTCGGCCTGCAATATCAAGACTGCCCCATGTACTCTCTCTAGCAGGGTAATTAGACTGTTATATGGTGGCTCAGGGCACCAAGAGACCAAGAAAGAAGCAACACACGCTCTTAAGGGCAAGGTCTGGAAGTGGCGAAGTGTTGCTTTTGCTACACTCTGTTGGTCAAAGTAGCCACAGGCCAGCCCAGATTCAAGGGGGCAGGGGGGTATAAATGGGTCCCATCTCTGCATGGGACAAGTATCTAGGGATTTGCTGTCCTATTCCACCACAGGTGGCAAGTAAACCCATAGATGGTACATAAGCCAGGGCCTGGCAAAGCTACCCCACTGGAGCTACAAATGGCCAACAGCCCCTCACATCTGTTGTGCACAAAGGGGACACACCAGAGCTCTGTGAATAGGACCAGATGTTCCAGGGGCTCTTAGACTGGGGGATCTAATGAGTGTAGACAACGATGATGAGAATAAAGGGTGGGGTCTGATAAGGGGCACACCAGAAAAGTATTCTAACACTAACTACAGAATTCTTGTAACTTTTCTGCGTTAAGCCATCCAACCAGTCAAAGGCTAAGGGAGCAGAGCAAATGTGGCCTGATGAAATCCACCATTTATGCAACGCTCCACACAGACATCATGGAACTTCCAAAATACATAAAATCCACATATCAACCTTGCACCTCTTGGCTTACTCAGTAACGAGACTGTTGTCCTCAGTGAAGATGAGATACTGTGCAAAACTGTAGCTGTGCATTCTACTTTTCAAGTAAGGAGTGCAAAATACCCACTCTAAAGAAGTCAGTGCTGAGAAGGGCTGAGGAATGGATAGATGCAAACGCTCTTCCTGGCAAGTCACTTAAATGCTCTGAACCTCAGTCTCCCCTTATGTAAAATGGACTTAGTCTACATGCTTTCTAAATCCTTTCCAACATTTTGACGTTGGGAACTAGTGCCAATGACCTCTGAAAGCCAAATTCATGCAAAACCAGTCACTTTCTCCCTTACATACTAATGAGTGTTGCTCTGCATATTTATCCTTAAAGGACATCACCTGGAGGGTCTGAACCCTCTCTGGTTTTTGAGGCAAAGACTACGAAGGATTCTATCAAATCCTCCCAGAGGCCAGAGTCTCATCTCACTACTCACCCCATCTCATGGAGATTTGAAACAGTGAACTTTTCATCTTTAGTGTGCATCTGGGGTAAGGAGACTGAGTTTCAGAATGGCTCACTGCACTGAAAATCCTCTACTTTGCTTCCAGGCCTGAGCAGTTACTCCACCTCCTTGGTAATGTGCTAATTCTCTCATTAAAGGGCCTGGTGTGAGGTTGCTGGTATCCCAGGTCAGGATGCAGCCCCATGCCTTCAGACTGTCTGATCACAGAATAACAACCCATTCATCTTCTGCAAGTCCAGTTACCATCCCAGAGCTCTAGTCCTGCCCATTTCACCTGGTGTTTCACTGCCTGAACCAATCAGGGGAGCAGGAGGTTATGTTTATGGCTACACTGCAATGGCTCGTCAAGCCCTGATTACCACATTTGTAAACCTCTGTAGCTCTAGATCCCAGCCACCTCAGTCCATTGCTATACCCTCCTCCAGATCCCAACTGTGGGGTCCAATTTGGGTTTCCTGAACTGGCTGCCTGTCATCAGCACAACCTGTTATTCTAGAAGTTTCCTAAATAGGCACAATGTCCCCACTGACCAGAGAGGCTAAGGCACCTATCCCAAGTTCAGACATACCTTCAGGGGAAGGCAAGGACCAGGATGCCTACCAGTTACACTGTCATGGTGACTGAGTTAGAAGGACCCTCTACAGGTCTAAGGAGGAGGGACTAATATTAGACAAAAATAGCTGCACCCAAGATGTTCAAGCCTGTAGGGGACACATCTCTCCCAATATCAGGACACAATCTGCACACTGCAGGGTATTCACACGGTAGGCATGGCCCAGAATAGGAAAGCCACAAGGAGCTCCTGACCTTACAGGCCATCGAGCCTGTCCCCCAACTCCATCCTAGCCAGTGTGGACAGGTGGGCAAATTCCACCACTTCCTTAATTAATTCCCAGCCCATCTAAGTCAAGCAAGCCCTAGCAGCTGGGTTGAACTATCCCCAGGCTTCCTTGGCACTACCCACCCTCCACCCCCTTTAAGTATAATATGGGCCTGAGGCTCTGATCCTCCAGAGACAGTGCTTCATCAGCTTCACCATATGATTCATGCAAACAGCTTGGTCTGCCCTCCCCCACCCAACTGTATGCTGCTGGCGGGGGTCAGGAATAGCTTCTCAGCATTTAGCCCAGAGCCTGGTAGCCACTGGAGGGTGCTCAATGGATGGATGTGAGATCAGTGAATGGGTGGAGATGGTGGATGGAGGGAGGGTGGATGGAGAGATAAATAAATGTTAGCTCCAAATGGGATTTCCATGCACCCATGCCCCTCCTTTCCTCAAACCTGTGGACCTGGCCAGACCAGATACTTTGAAAAGTCCCACGTGCCCATCTCCCTAGGGATGAATTCTCTGTTCTCTGTGTTACACCAGAGTGCTGGCATGTTACCAACAGGCCTCCATGTGGGCCAGTCATCTGACCCTTGCCACAAGCAAGTACGCTTTACAATGGTCTATGACTCATGCATCATGAAAGGATGTCTGTGGATGTAAGAGATGCTGTGATAGAACCTCAAGGCCAACGGATACCAGGTCTCCAGCTGGCCTAGCTTTTCCCAGCAACAGGACCCAGACCCATGTGACGGGTATGAGAGCAGATGTGGGGGTTAGCAGGACAGTCCTGAGTGGAAGACTCAAATGCAGAACCTGCTGGATTTCAACCACCTTCTTGAAATACCCAAGGATGTGCTCCCTAGAATCTACTTTAAGAATAAAAGATCCCCTAATTGAAGGTAATTTGCTTTCTCAGTTCCACTTACCATTGCATATAATTATTGTAAATACTGGCTTAGAATAAAAGACTTTTCTTTTTTCCCATGTAGTTCTAGCACTCCTTTCCATGGAACTAAGCAGTACTACCCAACTCCATGGGCAATAAGCCAGTCCCTCTCTGTGGAAAGGGGCAGGAGACAAAGCTTTAAGCCTAAGAGAAACCACAGACCCCTCACAAGGGTGACTACAGGCTTTTCTGCAGCCTCCCCAAGGAGAGATAGGTATGGGAGGGAAGAGGAGCGTAGAGGGGATGTTTGGCACAAACCCATCCCCACCCTATGAGCACAAACCCTAGGGCTCAGGCCATGTGGCTCCAATCCCCATTGGGGTTAAAAGAATGAGCTCAGAATGTGGCCATAGAGGAAACAAGTCCACGGCTGGCATGGAAATGCCTGTGAGCTCTCAGCAGGAAGTGGGTGTGCCCATGGGAAGATCCCACGGAAGGCCCGTGAGCACTGGGCCTCCATCTCGGCCTCCGATATTCAGACCCTGTCCTTCTTCAGCTTCATCGGCAGTCTCTCCATCAGCTGTCCTCCTTCTTTCTGGTCGTAAGTCCTACTCAGGTCCTACAAGCAGGGCCCATCCCGCAGGAGCCCCTGCAGGAGAGGTTTCAAAGGGCACCCTTGTGATGAAACATTACATTTATAAGCCAGCTCTAGGGCCCAGGTCCCCCATCTGCTTACGTATTCTCAAGCCCCACTCTAGCAACCTTAGAAAGCACTGCTACCAAAAACCACAAGAGCTGCCCTGACAGGGTCACCTGAGCTCACATGCCGGGCCTCCCTAGGCAAAACCACATTGCAAGACCTGACCAGGGTCTCTTGGCTGCAGCCTGGAGCTGAGCCTTGTCTAGGCACTAAACCTATCATTCCACCACAGTCTGCCTCCCCAGTTTCTTGTATGGGGTTTCAGCTTCCAGAGCTCCCCTAGGCAGATAGCAGTTGCCTCTCACAGCCTCCCGAACCCGGCAATAGATGAGTAGTCAGGAGCCTGCAGCCTCGCACAGGATTCCCAGGCCGGGCCTTTTGTGCCCTACAGGAGCCTCCCTGTGAGGTGTTTCCCCACAGACCTGGCCTGCCTGCCCCTTGCCCTCCCCAAAAGGGTGATGCATATTTTATCTCCAGTGGACCATGAAGGTCTGAAGGAGGCAGGCTGATTTATCAGAGACAAAACCATACAGATGAAATTGTGTCAATATATCTTTGCATAGTGGATTCTGAAGGATGCCCCCTATTTCTCTGGTAAATCATATACATTTAAAGTCCCCAAAAGCTTAAATATATATTTATCCAGTAAATCAGCTCAGCTTTGAAGTGGCTCATTTCTTTCCTGCAGAAATACAACATACAGTTGCTAACCTTGTTTTTCTTCCCTTTTCCAAGTAAGGGAAAAAAAAAAGAAGAGGAGCAGAGAAATGAAATTCTGAATAATGAATGTTTAAATATTGACGAAGGTTTGACACTAATGGTGTGAGGGAGAGTGTGCCGCACAATGGCTCCTCTGCGGCAGGATCTACAAAGAGATGCATTTTGCTAGAACCTTTCAGGCCCCTTCCAGCAACTAAATTCTCTGAATCTGTGACACACACGTTATTGAGTGCTCCAGGGCCAAGGCTGGAGCACACGGGAATCAGATGGAACCTTCTTGATGCAACAGGAAAGGTCTAGTGATTTATTAGTCTTCATTTCCTGATTCTCTCTCTCAGCCTATTTGCAAACAATTTATTCAGAAGCAGCAGTTTCTCCTTTTTAAGGGATGTTACCCTGGCTTGAGCTATTTCTCATCGTCCTAGGAAGATATTAAAATCTGCTGTGGACGAGGATTTACGTGTGTGAATCCTCAGTGGCAGGCCTGGCCAAAGTTAGTTCTCAGTCATGACCATAGGCTTTCGTGGAGCCTCCAGACCCTCATGTATATTGTGTTTTTCACAGGCACATTCTCCAGAAGGCTGACGACAATCTCCCCACTCTGTAGCCCGGAGGGTTGAGGCCTAGTGAATCAACACAGCAAAGAGAACAGCTGTCCTGTGTGCTTCCTACAGGACTGGGGTGACAATTGATTCTGGGGACTCTAGTGGCTGTAATGATGGAAGGTCCCAGGGGGAGCTGACCTTCCCCAGGAGACACTGCTGCCCTGTCTTCAAGGTGAGCTTTGGTCTTGGGTTCTCTGAGTCTATCTCTCTGCCATTAAGCCAAACCTGAAATAAACCATTCCAGGTTCTACCCTGATTGTCACGTTGCAGGACAGGAATCTCCTGCAACACACTATCCCAACACAAAATGAATCCTTCTGGGAGCCTGGAGACTCTTATTCCTTCTTGGCCATGGCCTCAGGTTCCTCTTCCCTATGGTGTTACAGTCTTCAGACACAGGGATTTCTGCCACCAAAGCCATCTGTGTTCAAATCTCTGACTCAAACACACATTTCTCTTGGCTACTTCCTGGAACCACACTAAATGACAATAAGCAACAGAAAGGTGTGAGCTCCTCACAAAGCACCGGGAAGGTCTCAAAGGTCTGTATGCATTTTGGAGGGAGGAGTGAACGGTGACTTTGGACAAGGGACACGATGTCCATGCCTCTAACGGGGCACATGAGCAGCTTGGTCACTGGGACCCCCAGAGGCACAGTCCTCAGAGAGTGGAGGTGAGGCGTCCAGGCACAGATGCCACTATCCCAACAAATAAGCATATAAATAACACAGCACGGATACGCATCACATCAGCAATGCACCAAAGTAGAACAGAAAAGTCCTAACATGCTAACTGTGCAGTAGGACCAGAGAGTGAGCAGGACGTAAACAGACCCATTTGCAGGAAGGAGGTGGGAATCTTCTGAGAATTTGGGATATAATCTTGCTTATAATTGGCCAGATTTGGCCAGATCTGGGGGGTGGGGGGGACCCTCCGAGTACGCAGAAAACTCGATAAACGAAAAAATTAGGAAACCATTAATCCCAAAATTTATCAAAAGTATATGAGAAAGTAACCATATACTACTCTACTGAGCTCAGCACTGAAAGATAGTTGCATAAATATAATAATATGAGCATGACGTGGATTGCATCTATAGAGATGAACAAAATAAGTAGAGATAAATTTTATCTTGTGCACATATTACATCCCAAATTCATATACGTAAAACCAAAACATTATAGACAGGCAACACAGCAAGAGAGATGTATTAGTAAAACAAAAGAAGAGGAAAACTATGGAGAAGGGCAAAACAGAGAGCTAAATTCTCAAGTAAGTCAAAAGATAAGGTCTAAATTGGTATCAACAAGTAGCATTATAAGCACGTAATTCCAAACGTGGAAGTAAATACAAGAAACAAATCCAAGTGTCAGGGAACAGGATGGGGTGGGGGATGCGGGCAGGAGGCTAATGTTCTCTCATTTTGGTACACATTGGGTTTCTAAATCCATTACTTTGATAAAAACTAAAATTAATTTAAAAAATGAAAAGCTGCCACTCCCCCAAGTGGGCCTACAACAACCTGGAAAAGAAGGTGCTGGTGTACCTCCTGGGGTGGGTCAGAGGGAGGCCAAATGCAAAAGGAACCCCAAACACATGTTCCACTCCGACTGGGGTTTGGACATCCCTCCTAAATTCTGGTCACATCAATTGTTGTTTCTAAACCATGCTGTTGAAAGGTTTCAAAAAAGGTGGCTTTAGCAGATAATTTGGAACTTTCCCATTCTGGGATTAAAAATAGAAGAAGTAAAATCACATTTCACAACCAGAGCCACACTAGGGCCCTGTTTTCATCCCACCGCACAGTTTGTGACGTGAAAATAAACAAAACTGGAAAGGAGGTGTTTCTGTATTTTTTTTCTCCCGAGTCTCTCGAGATGAAGTTGGGCAAAGGGTACGCAGCCAAACTGTTTTCACACCATGCCTTGACTGCGTCTCACACTTCTTTGCATTTAGAGGGGATTTTCATCATTGCCTGGTTTCAGAATTGACTCGGTGTAGACTGTAAGCTGATAGCTCAGCTCAGTCGTCATTAGCGTTTGTGGCCTGAGAAAAGTGTCGTCAGGTCTTGAGGAGCTGACCACGTATTTAAGGTCACAGAGGGACCATTTTTCAATGTGGCCCAGAAGAAACTACTTCACTGGGCATCCCAAATTACCATGTGAACCAGTGATATATTCACCCAAAACACCAGCATATATATTAAGACCAATTCCCCTAAGAAATAAAAAAAAAATTTTAAAGAGTTTGAGTATAAAAATGCACAGAGTGAGAAAATCCACAGCAAATGGTCTTAAACAGTGGCTGGCCAGCAATGCCTGACAGTTTCTCCCAGGTTCCCACTAAAGACCAGTCAAAACTAGGCAAGTAAAAACTCAAATGCCACTACATTAACTACAATTTGATACAGTGTTAAACCCTCCGGGATTTCCACTAATTGTAAAGCCATGGGAGTGGAAGTGAAAAACACAAACTGAGACACATGCTTTTTTTCTTTTTTTTTTTTGCTTGAACTAGAGCCCAACTGAAATAAGATAGGCAGGATGTTCAGTTCCTGCATTAGAATTTAGAACACAAGTTCACGCCACACTCTGTGACAGAGATTCTCCACAGGGGTCCATCTTGCTCCCTAGGAAACATTTCATAATTTCTGGGGACGTCTGGAGCAATCATGACTTCAAGGGAGGGGTTCTCCTGGCATATAATGGGTAGAGAACCAAAGATGCCACTGAACATTGTACGATGCACAGAATGGCTCTGTGCCAAGGATGAGAAAAACCGCTGTACTGTGCAGGAGATATACTTGAAGGCATTAAGAACGTCTGTTTCCCCATCATACTGAATCAATCAATCTCTCTCTCTCTCTCTCTCTCTCTCTCTCTCTCCGTCTCTCTGTCTCACACAAATATACACACACAGACAGACGCGTTTCATACACCTTAATACATTAGGTTTCAAGGCCCTAATAATGTTATCTAAAAGAGCTTTTAAAATTCTACAAGTATTCATGCAGGGAAAAAAACAAAACAAAAAATGAGATAACCACTGGAGGACTTGCCTCTGACCATCTCTGCAACATCACAAAGAACAGAAGACATTAGACAACAATATCCACTGAGTTTTGCAAAAAATGGCTGTGGCTAGAAATTTTACATTCAACCAATACGATAATCCATGGTCTAAATGTGGAGCCATGAAGGCATTTCAAGATATGTATGAACTCTAAAATTATAACATGTATCATTTAGAAGAGAAAATACTACTTGAAAACATACTCCACCTGACTGAGTGATGAATCAAAATGAAGAACTCAAGAATGGTGTGGCTTGAGATGAGTGATAAAACCCATTTACATGTAAAGTTCTCTGTATTATTATTGTAAGTAATGAGAAAGAGAGAAAATAAATATCATAATAGGAAAGGGGACACAACCACAGACAGTGGTTCCTTCTAGTCCAAAAAAATCTCTCCGTACAGCACTTGCTAATGAATTGAAAAATCTCGACAAATTGGATGGCTTTTCTGGAAAATGTAAATTACCAGAGTTTGACACAGGATAAAACAAAAACCTTAAGAAATCAGTTGTGAGGGTAGAATAAGAAAACTACCAAAGCTTATATCTGGAAAAGATTCCAAGACTAAATACTTTTATAGGGGGTTCTTTTAAACATTTAACAAACAGGTAGCTCCATGTTTAACATTATATATTATTATATATTGTAATTAATATTATATATTAGTTAATATTAGATATTAAAATACATATATATATAACTATAGTCTGTTTTATGAAGCTAGTAAAACCTTATACCAAAATGTGCCAATATAACTAATTAAAAAAAAACAAAATAAAAATGTACAGATACAGATGTGAGCATCTAAATAAAAGCATCATATACCAAATACATCATTCACCATGGCCAACTAAGATTTACTCTCAAAACTGAAAATACAGTTTTTATCATTATTGCTAACAGTAACCAAAACCTTGTGTCAATTGAGCAATAAGGAAAACCATATGCTTACCTCAAAACATACTGAATATATTCTTCTTTACTATTCTTTCAAGTAAATACACATTATTTTCTTCCTAGTTTCCTACTTTGAACTTACACTATTCTTAATGAAACAACTAAAGTCAGTTCTGTTAAAATTAGAGAGAAAATGAGCTCTTTCCCTTCCACTAATGCTTTACACTTTTCTAGAAGATCAGACCAAGGCAATAAGAAATGAAACAGGAATTAGAGATATAACTATTAGAAAGGAAGAAATAATCATTATTTCAAACAGTATGATCAGACACAGAAATTGCAAAGGAAACAACTGGAAAATATCTTATAATTAGAAAGAGGGTTCAGGAATGTAGACCATTACAAAGGCAAAACAAACAAACAAGCACCCTTCTTTAACACTAGAAATAGCTACTTCTAAAAATCTGCTCACAACAGCTATAAAAAATATCAAAAGCAATCAAAGACATAAGAATAGCCCTAAGTTGTGGCACCAAAATGAAGAAAATTAAAAACATTACTAAAATATATAAAATAAGATTTGACAAAATGGGAATGTGTTCCTGGATGGAAAACTGAATGTAATTAATTCCCAAAATAATATATAACTTTACAACATAAGCAATGAAATCATGAGCGGCTGTTTGGTTTGGGGAAGGGGAGAAGCACTGTTAAAAAGAAGAGAAGAGGAGCACCTGGGTGGCTCAGTCAGTTAAGTGTCTGACTCTTGGTTTCCGCTCAGGTCATGATCTCATGGTTTTGTGAGTTTGAGCCCTGCATCAGGCTCTGCACTGACAGTGGGAGCCTGCTTGGGATTCTCTCTCTCTCTCCCTCTCCCTCTCTCTCTTCCCCTCCCCTGCTCATGCTGTCTCTGTCTCTCTCAAAAATAAAAAAATTCTTAAAAAAAGAGAGAAGAGAAGGGATTTTGAAGAAACAAAAACCTAAGATCTTCTGCTAAGATGAGTAGGGTAAAGGAATTAAGAAAGTATAAAAAGAAGACTAAAGGGAGGTAACTTGTCTAATAACCAGACTGTCCCCTGCTTTTTACAACTGTTAAAATGTGCAGCACCAGTGCAATCGATAAATAGAGCACTGCAACAGAAGAGTCTTGAAATAGACCCAAGTACATTTAGAAACTTAATAAATTACAAAGGAAGGAGTCCAAGTAAATGGGGTAGAAATGCACTGGGACAATTGGCTATTGGAAAAAAAATTAAATTAGACTCTCACCCTATTACTATTTACTAAAATACACACCAGGTGGATTGCAGAGTTGATATAAAAACGAAAGCCATTTAAAAAAGGACTATATCCATATATTACTTTGAGATTTAATTATTCTAATGTTTTAATGAAGCATTAAAAAAAAAAACTAGCAGAAAATATAGTTGTAAATTTAACTGAAGGACATTCTAAGCATAAAAGCCCTGAGGAGAGAGGGGGCAGATCATGAAAGGCAAGCTCAAAATATTTAGTACATAAAAATTTTAAACTTCTACTATTAAAAATCATAAGCAAAATTGAACGGCGGATGGAGATGCTAAGACCCTGCTCAACCTTGAAAACATTCTGCTAAATGAAAGAAGCCAGCTACAGAACACCATATATTGTATGATTCCATTTATATGAAATGTCCAGAATAAGCAAATCCATAGAGACAGAAAGTACATTAGTGGTTACCAGGGGCTGGGGGAAGGGGGAGTTGAGGTGAAATGGGGAGTGACTGCTGATGGGTATGAGGTTTCGTTTTAGGATGATGAAAATGTTCCAAAATTGATAGTGGTGATGGCTGCACACCTCTATGAATATTCTAAAAACCACTGAATTGTACACTTTAATGGGGTGAATTGTATGAGTTATATCCCGATAAAGCTGTTATAAAAAATTTAATGGCAAATAACCACTGGGAGAAATATTTGTAACATACTCAGGAAAATATTAATAATCTTGTTATGTAAGGAACACTTAAAAATAGTAAGTAAAATGATGACACCCTATTAGAAAACTGGGCAGACAATGAAGGGACAATAAATGACTAAGAGGCTAATGAACAGTGATTATTCTATCACCTTAGCAGTGATTCAAGAAACAGTAATGCTTGGGATGCCTGGGGGGCTCAGTCAGTAGAGCATCCGAATCTTGATTTCAGCTCAGGCTGTGATCCTAGGGTCATGAGATAGAGCCCCAGGTTGGGCTCTGTGCTAAGTGTGGAGCCTGCTTGAGATTCTCTCTCTCCTTCTGCCCCCTTCCCCTGTCCCCAGCTCATGTGCACATGTGCGCGCTCTCTCTCTCTCTCTTTCTCTCAATAAATAAACAAACAAATTAAAGAAATAACTAAATAAAGTGCTCTTGTCGAAAGGAAAGGAAAGGAAAGGAAAGGAAAGGAAAGGAAAGGAAAGGAAAGGAAAGGAAAGGAAAGGAAAGGAAAGGAAAGGAAAGGAAAGGAAAGGAAAGGAAAGGAAAGGAAAGGAAAAGAAAGCAAAGCAAAGCAAAGCAAGAGAAGGGAGGGTGGGAGGAAGTAAGGAAGGAAGGAAGGGAGGGAGGAAGGGAGGGAGGGAGGGAGGGAGGAAGGGAGGGAGGGATGGAGGAAGGAAGGAAGGAATGAAGGAAGAAGGAAGGAAGGAAGGAAGGAAGGAAGGAAGGAAGGAAGGAAGGAAGGAAGAAATGCTCAATACACAAGAAGGTACTAGAACAAGGACATTCTTTTCTACTGTGGCAAAGCTTTCACCTGGAGACCATGCTGGAAAGCAGCTTGGGAATAAGCATCCAGATCTACGACCAGATACACATCCCCTTTTTTCTGCATCTAGGAATCCGTCCTCAAGAAATAAGCACAAAATACCCAAGGATTTATGCATGAGGATGTTCACAGCATTATTTGTGGATATTTATAATATCCACAAATTAGAATGAACATCAGTGCTCAAAAAGGGAGAAATTGTTAAATAAATTATGGATCAGCCACAAGGCTGAATATTATGCAGCCATTAAAAATGATGTTTTCAAATAAATTTAATGACAGGGAAAATGATCACAATGTAATGTTCAATGGATGAAGGATATAAAATTGCTTACAATATGATCCCATATACACACAATGCTAACATGAAATACAGGAAAGGGCTTGCAGAAAAGATCACTAGGTGGTGGCATTCTGGGTGATGGTCAGTTTTTCTTTATATTTCCTGCAGAGTCCTTGTTTTCTACGATGGGCATATTTTCTGGACTATTCATCTGCAGATAAGTCTTTGGCCAGAAGAGGAATAACTGCAATGCAATTCCTTTAAAAGCTGGTATCTGCTTTGCACACACCCCTCCCCACCTTCCCTTGCCCCAGAGTACTGTAGAGGGGCAGCCGTAAAGGCCCAGCCAACCTCTGGAGGCAGACCCACCTTCTGACCAAGCTGACTGTGTTAGTCCGCGTGATCTGCTATAACACAACACCACAGACTGGGTGGTTTACAAACAATAGAAATTTGTCTCTCACAGTTTAGGAGGCTGGCAGTCTGAGATCACAGTCCCGGCATGGTCAGGTGAGGGCCTCTTCGGGCCTGCAGACTTTTCACTATGTCCTCACATGGCTGAAGTGAGGAGAGAGCTCTCTGGGGCCTCTTTTAGAAGGACACTAATCCCATTTGTGAGGGTTCCACATTCATGACTAATCACCTCCCAAAGGCCTTACCTCCTAATGCCATCACCTTAGAGGTTAGGGCTTCAATATATGAATTTTGGGGGGACATGAATATTCAGACCATAGCACTGACTAAGGGCCCCCATTCATTTGCTCTAATTTATCTAGGCTTCTTATCTCTGTAGGGCTGAGTCTCACAAAGAATAATAAAGCTATTATTGATATCACTGATAAGCGTGAAGGTCTTTTAGTCCAAAGTGGTATTTGTTCTTTATTTAAAAAAAATTTTTAATGTTTATTTATTTTTTGAGAGAAAGAGAGTGAGAGAGAGAAAGAGAGAGAGAGAGAGCATGCATGAGCGGGGGAGGGGCAGAGAGAGAGGGAGACACAGAATCTGAAGCAGGCTCCAGCCTCTGAGCTGTCAGCACAGAGCCCGATGAGGGGCTCAAACTCATGAACCCTGAGATCATGACGTGAGCCAAAGTCAGATGCTCAACTGGCTGAGCCACCCAGGTACCTCAAAGTCGTATTTGTTCTAACATGGATCACATTGAAGACTAAAGAACATTTAGAATCCAGTGAAAAGAATGTTTCATGATTAAAGAAAATGTGAGATATATATTTATTATAATGGAATATATATTCCACTGTACATACTGTGATATAACATAATATAATGGAATACCATACAGTCTTTAAAAAGGCTGGAAATCCTGCTGCTGGTGATAACATGGATGAATGAACCTGGAGAACATTATGCTCAGTGAAATAAACCAGATGTAGAGAGACAATATTTCACTTACACGTAGAATGAATATATATGTGTGTGTATAAACACACACATCCATATACACACATACACAGCAAAGTCACAGTGACAGAGAGTAGAATGGTAGTTACCAGAGGGTGGAGGGTGGGGTAAGTGGGGAGGCAAAAATAGAATGATGGTTGCCAAGGGCTGGGGCTAGGGGGTCAAGAGGAGTCAGTGTCTCATGGGGACAGAGTTTCAATTTTGCAAGATGAAAAGAGTTCTGGAGATGGAAGGTGCTGACAGAGGCACAGAGGTGAGAATGCACTTCGTACCACTGAACTGTGCGCTTAAAAATAGTTAAGCAAGAGGGCCACCTGGGTGGCTCAGTCAATTAAGTATTGACTGTTGATTTCGGCTCGGGTCATGATCTCACAGTTGTGAGATCGAGCCCCACGTCGGGCTTCAGGCTGAGTGTGGAGCCTGTTTAGGATTCTCTCTCTCTCTCTCTCTCTCTCTCTCTCTCTCTCTCTCCCTCTCTCCCTCTCTCCCTCTCTCTCTCCCTGCTGCTGCTGCTCCCCTGCTCTCTCTCTCTCTAAATAAATAATTTTTTTTTTAATTTTAAAAAGTGGTTAAGCAGTGAAGTTTTAGGTTGTGTGTATTTTATCACAATAAAATAATAACAAGGTCTCAATGGTGGAATTTCAGGCCTCTGGAAAGAGGTGGGGAGGAATCCCCAAGTAGCCAAGCCTGCTTCTGGTGGGCAGCCCCCACCTCTCCTGGGGGCAAAGATTGGGGCATGGAGACCCCAATATGGAGCCCTCCAGGTATTTCAAAGCACTGCAAGCAGAGCTCGGCTGGGCAGCCTGTGATGGTTAAGCCTCGGTAGAAGGGCAAGATCACTCCGAACGCACAGGTTCTCGGACTGACCTACCCAAGGCTGCCGCTTACCCTGTGGCCCCCTCTGCCTCAACCTTTCCAAGGCACAGCCTCAGCCCCGAATTTCTTTTTTTTTTTTTTTTAATTTTTTTTAACGTTTATTTATTTTGAGACAGAGAGAAACAGAGCATGAACAGGGGAGGGGCAGAGAGAGAGGGAGACACAGAATCGGAAGCAGGCTCCAGGCTCTGAGCGGTCCACCCAGAGCCCGACGCGGGGCTCGAACTCACGGACCGTGAGATCGTGACCTGAGCCGAAGTCAGACGCTCAACCGACCGAGCCACCCAGGCGCCCCACGAATTTCTATCCTTCAGTCCCCATCAGCTGGCAAGACCAACTCCTATCCAGCACTGAGGAAGAAATTGAGATCATCATGCAAAGGCCATGTAAAATCCCTGTCCCCCACTGTCACTCAAAAAGCATTAGGACATTGGTCTGTAAAGGAAATAAGCCCTGCATTTATTCAGCAGCTCCTAGGCTAGCTGAGTGGGATGTGGCCATGTCCTGTGCCACTTATGGATGGGTGGGTCATGAGAAAAGGTAGATCAGGAGCAGCACGACAGGCTGGAAAGTGGCCATGGCATAATAAACAAAGCTTTCAAGAATCTGCCAAGGGGAGGAAGGTGACATCTGAGCTGGTCAGTGAAGAAGGGGAGGAAGGCTATTACAGAAGGAACTAACAGTATCAGCAAAAGCCCAGGGGCTGGCAGATAGGAAGATGGGCTGTGGAGACTGGCTCCAGAAAGCTTCCCGAGGAGGTTGGTCCTTGCTCAGCATGCCCATCACAGCTTTTGAAAGCCTTGCTGGCCACTCACGAGCACTGTCTCTCGGAAGAACTATGCCTTCACTGGTCTAAGTTGGGCAGAGTGTGGGGAGGATGGGGTGACTGCTGCTTGCTTGATGGGGACCTCACAAAAACTGGACATTTGTCAAGACCCAGTTTAAGCACCACCTTCTACCTCCCTGCTCCTCCCCCCCACCTTGTCCTTCCCAGAGCGCTCGTCACACCCCACCTCACAGCCTAGTCACAGGTGATGTATGTGTCAAATATGGCAGTGAGATGACCTTAATGCGTTTGAATGAATGAGGGTCCCTCCTAGGTCCATTCATTCATTCATTCATTCATTCACTTACTCCCTAGGCCCATTCATTCATTCACTTACTCCTTCAACAAACACATACTAAGTGACCACAGTAGGCCAGACCCTGCAGTAGACACTTAGGAATGCACAATAAAGGATACCGTCCTTGACCCCAATGTATTCAGCCTCTAGTGGATGAGAAAAACAAAAGAAAAGTCCAGGGACAAGGGCCCTGTGCACAGACAGGGCCGGCCAGTTCTGCAGGGAGGTGGGAGCAGAAGGCCACATATAAAGGGAGTGAATGGTGCTTCTCCCAGCCATGGCAGGGAGGGGCTCCCTCAGTGACCCCCCCCCACCCTCCTGGGACATGCTGAGGGGCTGTGGGGAGCCACGGGAAGCTGACAACGGTGTGTGCAGCTGCCCAGGACACCTGAGCACTCAGCTGCAGCCACACAAAGCCCACGTTTGGCTTCCTCTGCCAATTCCACCTCAAAGGCACCTGAATTTAAGATTCATCAGAGGGCTCTGGCTGCCTGGGAAATAATGATTTATTTTCTCTCTCACTCACACACACGCGCACACACACAACACTATTTGCAATCCTTTGTTCTCAGTTTCCTACACATTTAATTACCTCAGGATAAATCTGATTTCCCCTCTTGGAAAATCTCTCTTTTGTTTTCTTTTAATTTCCCTTTCTTTCACGTTACATTTGACAAAGTTGGGAGAGACAACCAAGACAGATGAGCACAGAGGGTGGGAGAAGCCGAGAAGCCAGTGTGGCCCGAGGAGGAGGGTGCCCGGATGACGCAGACCGCCTCAGCTCCCAGACCGGAGCTATAAATTAGGAGAAGTGCCCCGTACTTATATTTAATTCAATAACTAACACTTACTCACATAAAAATAACTTATTTTCATTCTGGGAGGGTAAGGCCTAAATTTAAACAATCTTTCCCAGCGTGCCTGAGGAAGAAGTCTGCCAATTCTGCCTCCTCCTCCCCCTCAAGCTCGAGGCCTTCATCCGCTGCTTAGAGAGAAGGGAAGGGAGTCATTCGCTGGTGAAAGCCCAGGCCTGAGGGGAGAACTGCCTGGGAATCTCTCAAGGAAGAAAATACTCCTGGCCAGGGTCCTAAGAAATAAGCCTAAGAGATATTTTTAAAGGAAAGGCATCAAATGGATGGGATGGAAGCTATGCATGGAGTGAAATTCCTATTCTGATCTTGAAAGAAGGCGGGGTGCGGAAGTGGGGGTAGTAAAACTATTGATTTCCTGGCAAGTGGGAGGAGCCTGAGCCCTTAGAGGGAGGACACTGCCCTTCAGGATTCTGGATCTGGGCCTGCCCACCTGGTTTCCAGGCTCTGGCGGGGCTCAATTCTGTCACTCGAGTGCTGGGTAACCATGGGAGGGACACTGCCCCTCTCAGCCTCAGCCCCCTTGCCTTCCCTTCTTATTTTTTCATGTTTATTTATTTTTGAGAATGAGAGAGAGAGAGAAATAGAGAGGGAGCAGGGGAGGGGCAGAGAGAGAGGCAGACAGAGGATCTGAGGCAGGCCCCACGTTGTCAGTGCAAAGCCCACCTCGGGGCTCGAATCCATGAACCATGAGATCATGACCTGAGCTGAAGTCAGATGTTCAGCTGACGGAGCCACCCAGGCACCCCTACCTTGCCTTCGGAATTCCACTGCCACCAGCTCTCCACACACACTGGTCAGGGTGGTATTATTATTTCACTTAAGTCAGTCCACCATTCACCTCCTCCAAACTCCCCAGTGGCTTCCTTCACACACAGAGGGGGAATACACTTCCCCCCTAAGCTGTGTCTCTGCAAAGGCTGTTTTATGGGCAGATGGTGAATGAGAAAAATGTTTGAAACTACCAAATCCACTGACCCAGCTCCTTGGGTGAAAGCCACAGGTACCCATCATTTCACATGCAATTATTTGCACATCTGTGCTTTACTGGAAAACAGAGAATGTTTTGGCTGAAAGTACTTCAGGGTGGGCCAAGCCTCCCTTCTTCAGTATAGTTTCAAGCCATGACATCGTAATAGATAGGGCACCTGACCACTTCAAAGTGAAGGCTCTTCAATTTCCAAATCTCCACCTCTACCTATTCAGGATGAGGTATGATGATGCTGAAGAGGAGTGAGGTCATCTCTACCCGTCAGAAAAGTAAGTTGAGGACAACTTACAAGTCCCATACCACCTGACCCACACCTACTCCTCAGACCCAATCTCAACTTTGCCAAGACCTTCCCACCTCAGGGCCTTTGTCCTTGCTGGGTCCTTTGCCTGGAATGCTCTTCCCAAGCATCAATTCATGATACTTGGGAAGCCTGAAATGGCTTTTAATTTTCCTGCCCTTAGCTCAGAGACTTCCCGGACTACCCACTGAAAGTAGCCCCAGTTCCAGGCACTCTCTCTCCATCTTCCTTCCCAGGCCTTGTCCTAAGCTCAGATTCTTGTTACTTTGTTCCTTAGACAATTTTCCCCCACCCCACCAGAGAAAGGATAGGCTATAGAGTGATGGGATTGAGACTAAAAGGGTCTGCTCCCCTCCTTTTTTCTCCAGGGTCATGGCCAAAGGGCAGATCCATTAAAAATAAAAAATAAGAAACAATTATGTGCCTCTCGCTGTGGAGATGTAGCAAGATTGTGGCTATATTTGGGCAGAGGCTGACAATCCAGTCCACACTCCTAGATTCTTTACTCAGCCCCACCAGCCATGCCCACCACTTTTTCCTTAAGCTCCACCTCTGACCTGACCCTTCCTTTCCCTAACCTTTTCTTGGTTCCTCCTTGAAGGGTCACCTCAGAAAAAAAAAAGACCTTAAACAGTGCTTCTTTACCCCGAAAGCTCATGGTTATCACCTGGAAAGGTTAAAAAAATACCCTGCCCACACCCCCGCAAGGGCCAATTCAGTCAGAATGACAGGGGAGGGATGGGGGCTGGCATCAGTATTTGTTTAAAAGCTCCCCAGGTTGTTCTCAAGGTTAGCCAGGTTAAGAATCTCTGGATCAGCACTTTACGGATGTTTGCTATGTCTGCTACCTTTTCATTGGACGATGACCCGTGCCTGCGCTCTGGGGCATGCCAAAGGCCACTGGGGCCTATGCTGACTAGCCAGGGAGTCTGAGGCTCTGGCTAATGGACACTGAGAGGCCCAGTACCTTTAGAGATGGAGAAATAAGCAAGAAAAGCACAGAAACTGGAAGGTGGGAAGTGTGGCCAAGCCCACAGGAGGGTGCAGTCAGGCTCCAAGCCCAAATGGGACGGCCTTGCAAAGGAGGACTCAGGATTGGAGCCTGTGTACTGTGTGGGAGCCTGCGTTGCTGCTGTGGGGGTTCCTAACACCCCAAACACATACATACCTGGCAGCCTAGCGTCCCTTCATTCCTAAAGATAGAGGATAAATCTATGATTGGCCATGACCAGCAATTCTCTCCCTCTTGAGGTCTATTAATTAAGAAGATAGGAAAATAAAACAAGAAAGTAAAAACTAGATGAAATAGCTATAATAACACATAAAGGAGTGGGTGATTTGTGCCTACGTGAAAGCCAGTCTCTAGACAAGTTACCACTACTGAATGCCAGAACCTTACTTGACTCTCCACAAAGGCCTGCTGGGCACCTGCTTCATGGACACATGGCACATCCTCCTACCAGGCAGGCAGCCTTCCAAATGGGACCCGTGTGGAATGGTGATCTGGAAGCCAGACAGGCATGTCTCCTCCACCAGGGCCTAAGCTCCGTGATGGCACATGATTCCTAGTGTTTCGCACAGTGCCTGCCACCAGCATATACTTGGTTATTTACTGAATTATGAATGGGCATTTCTTGATCCACTCGATAGGTATGGTCTTTCTGCTGGAAGCAGCCTTCCCCTAGGAAGGCTGACTCAAAACTCAGCATCACTCTTGTATCAGTGAGGATGTCTGGTTATAGTAACAGAAATTGACTGTAGTTCAACGTAAGGGACAGAAAAGGAAGGCAGCCTTCTGGAAGAACATGGAACAGTGCTCAGAATCATCAGAAAGGCTGGGCAGGAGTCTAGGCAGGCTGGGCTCCAGAGCCCCACCAACACCTCAGGGAGGGTCTGGGCCAGGCTACGCGTCCCAATAACCCCTCTGCCCTGCCGACCATCCTAACAATGCAGATGCATTCGCTAGGACTTAATGCTGTGGCAAAAGTCCTAGTTCTCCCAAATCTTCCAGCCACTCTCTAAAAAGTCAAAGCCTTAAGTCAGGAACATCCAGGTGGCTGGGCTACCTGGCCGGGTACCCATGCTCCAGCTCCCCAAAGGTGGGAAGGAGGAACACCTGGGCCCTTTGGACTTCCTCACACTCTCCAGGAAGACAACCCTCCCCACCTCCAAGTAGGAAGAAGTGTTCAGACTCCAGGTAGTGCCCCTACCCACCCGCACACACCAGACGTACATCCACTACGACATGGAATCCCGTCTTCAACTTCCACAGCAACCTTATTCCATCAGACTTTGTAAAAGTAGCTGAATTTAAGCAGAAATAAGCTCTCTTGCGAGGTGTATAATTGAGTCAGTTTTACAGTCTAGTGTTTATAATGTGCTAAAGTCATAGCCAAGAGGAAACAGCTGCATTTGTAACTTTAGCCTCTGGTTACCAAGGGAGGCTGGAGACACTGGGGAAGGCGTTGAGGCGTTGAGGTGTTTCGATAGATAGAGAACCGGGTCGTTTCCAGTCCGTGGCCTAGGAGTGGGGGGAGCAGCAGTCACTCTTGGCTGGAGGCAGGGGTCTGGACAAGACTCCTTTGCTTTCCTGAGTTTAGCCACAGACTCTCAGCCAGTGGCTGGCACCGCCACCCGTTCCCTCCCTGCTGCCACACTAAGAGCGTCCATCTACATCTGCAGCCAGCTCTCCCACATGTGTCCTCTGACATCTGGGCTCCACAGCACTCTGGGGTGATACATGGGTCAGGCTGCTGCCTCCCAGTGCTCGCAATCTGCTCACCTCCTATCCTCCCCGACAGGCAGGCCCCGACTTCACCGCTATCCCGTGAGTAGGTGGGCGTCACTGGGCAGGCATCACAGGGAGAGACCACACTCTGCACCTTCCTCAACCTCCTGGTATCTGTTACTAAAGTCCTGAGATGATGGGGTCATCGTCACCTGTTTCATGGCTTTTGGTACAAACAAGGTGGGTCAGTGACGCCCACCTCTGTGCTCTCAACTTTCCTTTCTCCCAAGTGCAGAGGACACCCCTCCTGTTGGGCACGATCCTACTAAATGGGTTAAAGGTGGGGCGATTCTGGAGACTGAAAGGCCTTCACTCTGAAGTGGTCAGGTGCCACATCTATTATGATGTCATGGCTTGAAATTAACTGAAGAAGGGAGGTTTGGCCCACCTTTAAGTACTTCTAGCCAACATTCCCTGTTTTCCAATAAAGCACAGATATGCAAATAATAGTACATGAAATGATGGCTTTCACCCAAAGAGCCAGGTCAATGGGTTTGGTAGTTTCAGACTCTTTTCTCATTCATCATTTGCCAATAAAACAGCCTTCCCAGAGACACAAGCTGAGAAGGTTCGGCTGAAAGAGATTCCCCTCTAACGGAGTTGGCCCATGGGAGCCTCAGAACTGAGTTGGTACAGCTACAGGAACCAGGGCAATGGGGACAGAGAGCCAGGCACTTATTGGTCATGTGCACCCCCCGTTAGCCATGTTGATCTGGGAAAAGAGGGGAAAATAGGCCAATTAATTGTGGATCAAATTAAACCACATCCTGGACTCAGCCAAGAAAGAAAGGTAGAGGAAAGCAAAGTTGTTTCTGAGGCCTTCTACCTCCTCCCATAGATCTCCAGCTAAATGCAAAAAAGAAAAGGGATTTTTTCTTGTAGGAAGAGATGAAATATCAACCTTTATTAAAATAAATAAACAGCCAGCACTATAAACCACATAATAGAAAATGCAGGGGAATTTGGAAGAATATTGAAAACTGACAAACCTCAGAAGTTGGGCAAGATCGGATTTCTCTAAAGGCCAATATAGCATGCAGAAAGGCCCAATATATGGGAGTTGCAAGGTGTAGAGGAAATTGTGGGAACCTGTGGTACAGCCCAGAGGGTTTTCTTCTATCTCTGCCCCCATTTCCAGGGCTCCTGGGCAGACAGACCCTGGCCTGGAGAAACTTCCAGAAGAGAGTGTGGATTAGGGAGGGTAACAGCTTCAGTGGGTCACAGCCTACAGCAGCTATGACAAAAACATGTACCCCTGTGCATCCACCCACATATGCATCATTGTTGCTCTGCAGAAGAGACACCAAAAGGAGAGCAACAACAATTTACAGGCCTATGGGAGAAAGGTTTCCTGAATTAAAAGCTTGAAAGTACATTTTGAAAAAGCCAGAATACATCCCAAGATCAAATCAAGACATATCCTGGTGAATCACTAAACTTCAAACCTAAAGAAGGACTCCTCTGGACATCCAGGTGGAGAAAGGCATTATCACCTAAAAAACATAATAAATAATAATAAAAAAAAAATAACACTCTGGCTTTGCCCCAAACTGACCACAGCAATGTTCAATGCCAGAAGACACTGAAGCAATGTCATCAATCCTGAGGGGGAAAAAAAAAAAAAACAACTTTAGGTCACTATGTGTTTTAAATTTAATTTTTTTTTTTTTTAACGTTGTATTTATTTTTGAGACAGGGAGAGACAGATCATGAACAGAGGAGGGTCAGAGAGAGGGAGACACAGAATCTGAAACAGACTCCAGGCTCTGAGCTGTCAGCACAGAGCCCGACACAGGGCTCGAACTCACTGACCAAGAGATCATGACCTGAGCCGAAGTCAGCCGCTTAACCCACTGAGCCACCCAGGCACCCCAAGTTACTATGTGTTTTAAACCCAGGTAGGTTGCTCCTCACCCCCTGCACACAAACAGGCAAGAAGATCCAGGCATTGTCAAGAATGCCACAGTTCATGGGGTGCCTGGGTGGTTTAGTCAGTTAAGCATCAGACTGGGCTCAGGTCATGATCTTGCAGTTTGTGAGTTCGAACCCTGTGTCAGGCTCTGTGCTGTCAGCTTGGAGCATGGAGCCCACTTCAGATTCTGTGTCTCTCTCTCTCTCTGCTCCTTCCCTGCTTGTTCTCTGTCTGTCCCTCTCTCTCTCTCAAAAATAAATAACATTTAAAAAAAATTAATAAAAAAGAAAAAAAGAATGCCACAGTTCAGGGAACACAGCACCAATGAGGTAGCAGGGCCAGGTGGGTGGAGGTGGTGGGGGAGGATGGAATCTGGTTAACACCGAAATAAACAAAAAATTTTAGAATTTGTCTACCAAAGCGTGGTTCTTAAGGGCAGCAACATGGACATCATAAGGGAGCTTGTTAGAAATCAAGACCCTCAGGCCCTACCTCAGACCTACTGCACAGGCATCTGCAATCTACCCAAACCCTCAAGCGATTCATATGCACTTTAAGGCCTGGGACTCATTAGGCTGGAATAAAGAAACCCAGTGAAAGAAGGGGAAGGCACTGAAGGGAGTGGAGGGCCAGGCAGAGCCCCCAGGGCAGGGAACAGAACACAGATGCTTCACACCTCCTCCGTATAAAAATAGTGCCTTAAGACATCCAGGGTTTGGGATGCAGGGAGTGGCAGGACCCCGGCAGACAATGGGAAATTTCAGAATCAGGGGAAAAAAAAAAAAATCGCATCTCCCCCTGCCTCCCAATAAATAAATAACCTTACAGAAATTGTTTCAGAAACTGAAAACCTGTAATGAAGAAAAAATATTTCTGAACTTCAGCAGTTTTTGAAGTTCCATTTGAATTTTTTTGTCTATTAAATTCAAATCAAATTAAACATATTGCTTTTAATTTAAAAATGTGTACAGTAACATTCTATTTTTGTAAAAGTGTTTCAATTTACCTAATTAGCTATCATTCTATCAGAGAAAGAGTGTGGTGATGATGTTCACCAAATGTTAATTTCTTCTCCGTGGTGGAAATGGGAAGTAATTTTTCTTTTTTTCTTTTTCATTTTCCTTTTTTGGGTACTTTTGTATATTACTTAATTGAAAAAAAAAACAAATAATGGGCTTGAATTCACTTCACAAAAAAACCTTCTTAAAAAGCATAATCAGAAAGGCCTTTGTTTAAAATAACAAATTTCAATGATGTTCTAGTTAGTACTTAAATTGTATCAATCTTGAAAAAATAATTAAAATGAGATTAAAAGAAGTCAAATTAGGAGATAAGCTGGCTAAAAACTGAACTACTCTAGGCCCAACAGACCTAGATTTTCCAGTATCAGGATGTTAGGAAAATCTTGCAATGGTTTGCACTGAGAAGTTTCTCTGGCAGTTTGCAAAACCTCTGGCCATCTCTGGGGCTCTGGTGCCCTGGGCAAGTGCCTGAAGCCTCAGGGGCAGCCCATCCTAAACTTGCCCAGCCCAAGTGAACTTACCAAGGCTTGCCTTAGCTTCTCTCTCCTCTGCTACCCTCTGCACCCCTAACACCTAGATATAGGAGAGCCTGCCCGTTGTACTCCCTTAGCTGCACAGTAAAACACTTTAAGCTCTAAGAAATGACTCAGAGCCACACCCCCAGACCACTGGTTTTCAAACTCTGATGATTCTCAGAATCACACCTGGAAACAGTTGTCCAAGTGGCCCTGATCTCTGCCCCCTAAAATGTGAGGAGTGAATCAGACTCTGTAGATGGTCCACGGTATCAGTGGACTTCGGTCTCGTTGCTGCTGGGCTGAGAACCCCTGCTCTCACATCTGCTGCTGCTGGATCTAATGAAAGATGTGGGATTATGCTACTCCCATCTCCAGAGGCAGCACAGGGCTCTGTGACTCTGCAGCGGAGTGTGATGGATAGGCAAGTCCATCAGGCTGTTGACAACACCGGTCCAGTAAAGGGTCTGCCAGCACTGAACGCACTTATCTCACAGACACCCAGATATGTGACTTACATTCCCCCTCTCAAGACACACTAAACTGTTACTAAGACAGTAACTACACTCAAGTTGTCTTCTAGATCAGCCTCATCTTTCCATAGCTGAAGCGACCGAAGACCAAGGTGTCAGGTGATGGCAAAGCCCTCCCTTGAGCCAGACCTTCTCCTGCTGGCCCTGTGCCTTTTCCGCTTGTTAGGAAATACTGCCATGCGTTCTCATCAGAGGGGATGACCTCTGGAGGGAGATAATCCAACAACTCCTAGCGGTCACTTTCACTCTCCCGGTCTGCTAAGAGAAGATTCCACAGGCACTGCTGGCCCTGGAGAGATTACCCCTGGAGAGATCTGGAATTTCCAAGTCCTCTTTCTGGAAGCTGAACATGCCAGTGCACTCATTGAAATTCAGTCAATAATATGATGGAAGCTGCACCTGCCAAGGCCACAGAAGTGTAGCAGTTAGGAGCACACGCACTGGGGCCAGCCTGCTTGGGTTTAAACCCCAGAGGTATGACTCAAGTACAAGTTCCTTAACCATCCTCCGTGCCTCAGTGTCCTTATCTGTAAAATGGGGATAATAATTACCTCTGCTCACAGGATGCATGAGGATTAAACGAGTTCATATATATATAAGTATGCAAAGGACCATGTCTGGCACATGGGAAGCTCTAGGTGTATGTTCATTATTTGTATTCTCAAATTGTACTTACAGGTCTGAAGGCAACTACCCTCCTCTCCTCTTTCAGTTCCACACACCGAGCCAGTAATTTGTCTCGACCCACCCCCTCCACTTTCACTGCACAGTCTACTTCTTCCATGGCGGTCAGAACTCAGGCACTAAGTTTTGTCCTTCCCACTTGTCCCCCAGCTCTTCCCACAGTCCTGGGCATCCTGATTTCAGCAGAGTCTGAGCCCCTCGTGATCTCACCATGGACACGATAGTTGGCCGAGACCTCAGCCATTCCATTAGTAATAATTCTGTTAAGTAACTGTATCCTGTCAGCCTTGAGGAATGGGATGTCACCACCTGACATTGCCCTTGGTCCTGACCTAATCAACATTTTAATCCATAACGTGGAGGAAAAATATTTAACAGAATGTATATCAAATCAGGAAGTGACAGAAAGCTGGAAGAAATGACCGAAGTGCCAGCGAGCGAGCTAAGATTCGCTCAGATTGATCATGGGGGTTTGGAATTCTGGACTGAAGCCAAGAGAAGGTGCTCTTCAGACAGGACAAATGTACATAAATCAAGGAGTCTTGGCTCCTCAGCACACTCTGTGAAGAAGACCAAGGCATGCCAGCTGACTCTGTGCTTCCTGCCCTGATCCAGGACAGAGCTGCATCCCAGAAAGGGCCAGCTGAAGAGGTTCCTTCCAAAGAATTCTGTGCTGTTGTGGAAGCCATAAGATAATAAGAACATGAGTGACTAGAGTTTGCAGAGAATTCATTTTTCATGGATCCCCTCACCACCCTCACATTTCTGGCTTTATCTCTGCAAGTCACTGGCCCAAGAGATGCTAAAAGAAGGAATACCCTTGTTCTGGTTATTTTGGAAGGTCTAAGAGTGTGGGTTGGAAACCAGGAGGTGCATGTGATGGGAGCATAGCCTCCATAAGGATCAAGAAGGAGTAAGCCTGCTGTCCCTAGCTGTGGACAGAGGCTTTCAAGGCTGGGAAGGGAACAGATCAAGGACTCCTACTTTTGTTAGGCAACTGGACGCCTCAGGCTCTCTTCCACATGCCATTCCATGGCCCCATGAATCACAGGATAAGGTTGATGCAACAAGCAGAGGGAGGAAGGAGGTTGAGGAAGGAGTAAATTGAGTCAGCTCAGCCAACCAGCCCTCCCTTGTGCCTCCAGGCTGCTCCTGACCTGTTTCTGTCTTGACCTGGGACCAAGACGACTCCTGATCTCCAGAGTCTCCCACACAGAGCATAAGCCCCAAAGAGAAACGCAGATTAAATCTACCAGGGGGACCCTGTTTCAGCTGTCGGGGTAGCAAAGATGAAAACACTTGATATCACACTGTGGTTGGCATCAAACCAACTTTGTATCTCATGGTCAGAGCATTACGTAACACAATGTTTTAAAAGAAAGTTTGGCATCATATATCAAAATTTTAAATGCACACACTGTCTCATTCTATAACCCCGTTTCCGGAAACGTATCAGGCAGATACACTTGCATTCCTACAGAGCTCTCTATTGTACAAAGATGTTCACTATAGCACCATCCTGGTTTTTTTTTTTCTTTTTTTCTTTTCTTTTTTTTTTTTTTTTTTGGTTGTTTTGTTTTTAGGCTTTAGCAGCATATTCCTCTCTTTCTATCATCATTTCTTTGTATTGTGGCAAAGCATATGTTATATGCTAATTATCAATTTAACTACTTGCAAGCATATAATTTAGCAGCATTAAATAGTTTCACAACCACCACCACCACTAAATATACCCAAAGCATTTTCATCATCGCTAACATAAAACTCTGTGTCCATTAAATAAGAACTCCCCATTCCCTTTTCCTCCTTGCCTCATAACCTCTCTTCTTTTTTGTCCCTGCACATCTGCCTATTCTAGGTACCTTACATAAGTGAAATCATAAGTATTTTTCCTTCTGTGTCTGTCTTCTTTCACTTAGCATACTATTTTCAAGATCCATCTACGTTGCATCTATCAATATTTCATTCTTTTTTATGGGTGAATAGTATTCCATTGTGTAGAAATACCACATTTTGTTTCTCTATTCATCTGATGGACATCTGGGTTGTTTCCCCCTATTTTAGCTACTGTGAATAATGATGCTGTAAACATTTTTGTACAAAATGTTGAGTCCCTGTTTGAGTCCCTGCTCTCAAGTCTTTTGGGAAGTATTCTTTTTAATGGCAAAAAGATTGGAAACAAACTAAATAGCTATTAATAAGGGATTAGTAAAATAAGTTATTGCATATCCATACATTAGAATACCATCCAACCCTTTAGAATGAGGCAGGCTTATGAATTCTGGTATGGAATCATCTAAAGGATATTACATTAAAAAAAAAGAGGAGGAAGAGGAAGAAGAGGAGGAGGAAGGAGAGGGAGGGAGGAAAGGGAGAGGAAGGGAGGGAAGGAACAGCATGGACAATGGCAGTAGCAGGAGGAACTGAGTGCATGCCCGATTTACAGACTGTCTCTGGAAGGCTCCACAGGAACCTGTAAGAGCAGTGCTCAGGAGGCCACTGGGCCCAGGGTCAGCAGTGAGGAAAGACATTCTTCACTGTATGCCCTTTGTACTATTGGAAATATTTTAATGAACTGAATGTTTTGCCTTCTGAAAATTAATCAATATGCTTTTTAATTGGCATGTGATCTCTTAAGATTTTAAATTTGGTCACAGGTCCATCAGAAGGTGGGGTGTGTGACAGCCAGGAGGCTGCGGAACAGCCCTGGAAAATGGAAGCAAATGACCGTCTGGCATTAATCGCTTCAAGTCCTAGAAACATCACTGCTTCCCCATCTTCAAACACTGAGCTCACTGTCAAAAGCCTCCCCGGTGCCTTGTAGTCTCTCAATTCTAATCCCCATGTTTCTTCTTTTCTTCCACCTCTCCCTAGAAAAGCCATTTTGAGAGAGGCAAGGTGAAGGATGTGGGCTCACCCCGCTGGAAAGGGAGGCCATCGAGTGGGGCTTCAAAGTTGCAGGGACACCCTGCCCCGGGGAGGGTCATGCTCCATCAATAGAGACTCCCGGCAACCTCCTCCAGGCTGGATGTGTCGAAAAGGTTTCTGCTCAGAGCCAGTGGAACAGACCTCACAGGATGATAATCAAATCATATTTTTGAAAATGAGATGAGGAGAGGGGAGTCAGAACAAAAGCCAGTGAAAAGAAAAATAAGTTGGAAGTCACAGAAATTGGCGCTCTGTATTCTAAGGACTTCCTGGCTCCTAGCAGGGTTTGAGATTAGTGTTGATAATAGCTTCACCATAGGATCACAAAAAAATCAATGGAATTGGGACCGAGGCAGGATCCATTTATCTTCTTGGGGTGAAATAGAAGGTGTGATTTTAAAAAGACAAATTATACCGAATGCGTGTAATTGATGTGCATACACAGAACCGCGCAAGGAAGGCCAACCGCACACAATTGCACAATATCAGGCATTATTCTCATCAAGAATTTCTTGTAACAATGCCAACCCCAGGGCACGGTTCAAGTACCCTGGAGAGTAGTACTAGGAATTGAGTTCTAGAATATGCTGGATGATTGCTGCATGGTTAATTATTTGTTTGAAAGGGCAATGCAGAACACTGAAAGGAAAAGCCAATTTGCAGGTCCTGCTTTATAATGAAACTACTTGGTTGGGACAGGACTCCAGGGATTACTTAATCCATCCCTGTGCCTCTCATTTGAATGGACTGTCTACACCTCACATGAATTCTCCCCCTTAGTTTAAAAGCCTTTATTTAAGTGAGTGTCACCTCTTTGAACTAGATATATACTCTCAAGGGCAGGGATGATGGCCTCATCACCTTTATGGTATCAGTACCTGACACACAGAAGATTCTCAAAGATGTTTTATTTATTAATTGATTAATTAGTTAATGAAGTAAGATTAATATCCTGTTTTTCAACCCAATAAGTCTATCGTAAGCCCAGTTCAGTGCTGGCTATTTTACAGCGGGCTTTCTTGTCCAGTTGACAGCGCTGAGCCAGGCTGGGTGGGTTCAAGTCAGCCCTCGGAGAGGTAAATGCCCGGAGAGGGGGTAGGCAGGGACACAGAGGAGAGTGAGGCCAAGTGCTGCCCGGCGTCTGGGGATCAGACAAGGACATCCCCACAGAGCTTCACTGTGCGTCCGCAGCCGATGAACTTCACGTCTCCGGAGACAGAATGGGGAGCAATACCTCACAGTACCCGAAAGGCGAGGAAAAGAGGGTTTGGGTCCAGAAGAAGTCCCTCTCCTGGCTAAACCAAAGCCACTGCTTCAGAGCCTTCCTCGAGCCTTCCAGAAAGGCAATCAATGTTAGCACACGGCAAAAGACCACCTGAAGCCAGAGGCCGTCAAGGCTCTCTCGTGGTGCCACCCAGCATCCAGTTGAGAGGCTTATTCTGCCCCTCGTCTGGGCCCAAGGGCTGCCAGGAACCTTTTTCAGTCTTCTCCTTTTCGCCACACCAGGCCTGGCTGGGCCTTGCCCCCTCCTTTGCAAGGAGGCAGAAGGGGGAGCACCCTCCCCACCTCCGCCGCTACCTTAAGGTGAACCCACCACAGCCGCGGTGCTGGCCGGACCCAGTGGGAGGCAGCCCTTGCCCTTGGGGGCTCTCAGACCACGTCTTCTCTCCACATGGTTGACTTCACCCTGTGCAGATCAGAGTCAGACCGGCTCTTTCAAATATTCCTTCTCGGCCTACAAATTGTTCTTTCTAGTCACAACCTCCTTCCCTTAGGATATAAAGCTGATCAAATCTTCCCCATGCCAACAACAGCAACATCAGTAACCAAAACAAAAACCTTCTGGCATGCTGATCTCCCCTCAAGCCCTCTTTTTTCTCTTCTTTTTCTTTTTCAATCTGCATGGAACTGCTTCCTCTTCCTCAACCCACTCAGCCTTCCAACTCAGGAAAGGACTGCCTCCATCTCCTGAAACTAAAGGTCACCAGTGATGGTCCAGGCATGCAATCACCTCCCTCATCACCCCTCTCAGCCAGGTGGCCAAGCCCGCCATCGCTGACCGGTCCTCCCTTAGGTGTCCTCCAGGCACCTGTGCTTCATCAGACCTTCTCCGCTCCCCCGACCTCTCCGCCTGCGACTTCTGTGCCTCCCTCGCTGGCCTGTGCCCCTCCTCCTGCTGCTGTCATGTCCCTCAACTTCTCTCTGTCCACTCTCCTTTCCTTCCTCTCTATGTTCCCTTTCTTGGCAATCATATCCCAATTTAATTCAAAAACTAGTATTAAACACCAGGCACAAGGCACTGTGTTAGACACTGTTGGTGTCGTGGTGAGTTGTAATTCTTTCCAAAACCTGACAGACAAATGTCAGACGGGGGGTGGGTTCAGACTGATAAATGGATGATTTAATATACTACATGAAGAAGACTTTCAGGCTCAAAATGGGGAGAGCAGCCCCCAAGACACTCCCAATCTTTCAGGTCAATTATCATGATGTCAGACAAACAGCAGAAGTTCACGACACCCTTTCTCCAAACGAATACTGAACGATAATCCAGTGTCAGAGTAGGGGAGAGGAAGATGCACCAGGATGGATGAAAGAACCCACTCGAGCTTAGGACATGCTTTCCCTGACTCAATTACCCGAAACGGAATCTGCCAGAGAAAAAAGGCAGTAAGTGCCACCCTCCGTCCCTGTGTCAGAGGCTCCAGGCTGCCACCAGTGAGGAGCTGGGCTATGCTAAAGATCAAGCAAGTTTCCATTTCACCCGTTATGCTCTCTTCCCTTCCCAGAACACAGCTGCACAGAACAGGGCCACCCAAGACCTGCAAGTGGCATCAAGCATCTGACAGCTGCTGGCCAAAGCGGGAAGCACTCGCGGGAAGGGGTGAGGTTAGAAATGCCCAGAAGTGGTACTGGCAGGGAACCGTAATTTTCTCAGACTGCATCAGACCAGAAGAAACAAAGAACCAGATGCTGCAGGTCAAAGGAATATGCCCCTGCTCAGAGCAGAGACACATCAAGGGAGACATTTCAGATATGGGCAAGTAATGGGGACCTCTGCAGCTAGTACAGAAATGAGAAGGGGTGAAATCACCCAAAAGTGGGCAGAAAGAGAGTCCCAGGACAGACGTACTCACGCTGTCTGTGGAACCTCACCAAGTCCCACCAAAGTGCATCATGTTCAAAGGAGAAGGAAAAACACCACATACGCCACAATGGGAACATCATTCTGTAGACTCAGAGGAAGAGCACACCTCTAAAAATGAGATGCCCTGCAATGCAGAAGAAAAATTCAGGAAGATGTACACTTTTTCAGTAGTGTGCAAGAAAGCATGGCTTCTAAGTCACAGGAGCAGAAAGTCACAAGAAGGCACAATCTGCAGGATGAGATGGAAAAGAAGATGCTTTCCAAAGGGAAAGATAGCAAGGGAACTAAAAATGCAATCACAGAAACAAAGCCACTTTGCAGGCAGGGAAGGCTAGCAGTGAAGCTTCAGGATATGAAGTCAGTAACACAGAAAACAAATGGGAAAGAAATTAAAACAATATGGCAGAAGGTGAAAGAGCTGGAAAATAGAGAATGAAGAGCCACATGCAGATAATGAGGATTCCTAAAATAGAATCCACAAATGAAGCAGAAGAGAAATGAAAGATATAATGTAATAAAATGTTACTGAGCTGAAGATAAAGGCCTGTGTGTACAGACAGATGGGCTCACCAGGCAAAGTCAGCAAAAAGCGACCCTAGACACATCATGGAAAATAATCAAGATAATGTTGGAGAGAGAAAGCCGTCTGCTCGCAGGTTGAATAGGTGGCTTCAGACATCTCTGACATAGAACAGACCTGAGGGTAGAGGAGAACACGGGCAGTAACATAGAGGACCTTTCCAGTCAGGGGGAAAGACAGAGTCACAAGTTAGCTGCTGGAAGACAAAGTAAATCCCTACCTTATGCCAAATCCCCAAAATGAATCTCTATTGGATTAAATACTTAAATGAAAATTTAAGCCATAAAAATAAATATGGCAAAACACAGATGAATATTTGTAAGTTTGGGGGAGAAAGAACTTGCAAAGAGGGAACCAGAGGGAAAAGCACATAAGGAGAAAGACTGATAGAATAACTACAGAAAAATGTTAAGGTTTGCTGCAAAAATGCTGTTCTAAATCAAATGACAAAACAAGGGGAAAAAATGAAATATATATGAAGGTTTGTATCATTCAAATCAATAGAAAAATGGGTAAAGACTGTCAACAGGAGATTAACAAAGATGAAATACAAACAAGTATTTAGTCCAACTGGTAATCAAATTTAAAAATCTAAATTCAAACAGCTAAAATTTAGCACTTTTCAGCTATCAGACTAACCTAAAATCAAAAGAATTATAAGGACCATGGTGGGAACAGTCAGGGGTCACTCATGGTCATCCAGGATCTGAAGGATCCATCAGTACAGCATCTCTGAATGGCAACTGGAAATTTTTATCAAAAGTCTTAAAAATGGGAAAAAATTTAATCCAAGAATTCTGCTTAGAATTTATCTTTAGAATAGCATCCATTAAGTTATCAAACATATGTGAACAAGGAACTTCATCAGGTATTATTATAACAGCAGGAGAAAAAAAGTGAAATGACCTAGAGGTCTCAGTTCAGTGAAATGAGTCACTGAATTTAATATAAGGCAAGTGTTAACATGATAACACAGGCACCCACTGACATGGAGGGGGAAACAATACATTGTTAAAAAAAAGTCATAAAAGTATATGCCACCATTTTTTATTAAAAAAATACACACACACACACACCATATGCCGAAACATTACTAATAGTTACGTCTAGATAGCAAGACGACAGATTTTTTTCCTTTATGTTTACTTGTATTTCTATTTTTTTTACCATGAATATGAATTATGCATGAATTATTTCCAACTTGTTTTAAAATACAATTAAAATGCCCTAGAGTACAATTCCTGGGTCATGTGATAAGCACATCTTTAGTTTTGTAAGAAACCATAACACCCTTTTCCAGAATGGTACTGGCAATGTGTGAGGGATAGAGTTTCTCACATCCTTGTCAGCATTTGCTGTTATCACTACCTTTAATTTTAGCTATTCTGATAGGTGTGCAGTGATATTTCATTGTGGTTTTAACTGGCATGTCCCTAACAAGAAATGGTGTTGAATACCATTTCATGTGCTTATGGTCCATCTGTATAAAAATGAAAATTTAAGTTCACACAAAAATTTGTACATGAATGTTCATAGCAACATTATTCATAATTGCCAGAAACTGGAAACAATCCAAATCGTCTCTCAACAGGCTAAACAACCTAGAGTACATCCATACCATAGAATACTACTCAGCAATCAAAAGGAACACACTTTTGATACATACAATTTGGATGATCTCAGCTGAATTACGCAGAGTGAAAACAGCCAACCCCTAAGGGTTAGAGACTATATAATTCCCTTTATACAGAAATCTTGAAAATACATAATTATAAAGATGGAGAGTAGACTGGTTGCCAGGGTAAGGGAGAAGGAGGAAGAAGAGAATAAGCTATGGCTATAAAAGGGGATCACTAAGGATGCTTATGATAAATTGCTCTGTATCTTGACTGTGGTGATGGTCCTCTGATTCTACACATGTGATACAATGGAATAGATCTAAATACACACACACACACACACACACACACACACACACACACACACACACAAGTGAGTGCACGTAAAACTGGTGAAATCTGCATAAGATCAATGGATGGCACTGATCAGTGTTAATTTCCTCCTTGTGACATTGCACTACAGTTATGCAAGATGTTCTCACTGGGGAGAACTGGATGAAGGGCACATAGGTCCCTCTGTATTATTTCTTATACCTGCCTAAGAATCTATAATTTTCTCAAAATAAAAAGGTAAAAAAGACAATGGGACATAAAAACATACAGTGAAGATACAACAAAGTATGTGTCAAACCATAGTTAGGCTGGAACACTGGAAGTTAGAGAGGCACAGTGGGAATTCTGTCCCACAAGGGATTCAGGGAGGCCTCCTCAAGAAAGGTTGACTGAGGAATCTGGAAGGATTGCAACCAGCAAGAGCATTCTCAGGCACAGAGCAACAGAGGATGGGGATATAGCCTGAGATCCTGTGATGACTGTATCTCTGGGAGGGCAGACAGGGACAGAGGATGCCCTGGGAGGGCCAACTTTTTTCCCCATGTTGTCATGCTGTTTTGCTTACTTATCATATCATTCATTTATTTATTCATTCACTCATTTGTTCAACAAATATTCTCCATGGGACAGACAGTACACCATGCCCTGGGGATAAAATGACAAGTAAAATTAGACCAACCTTGTCCACCCCACTCCAGCCAAGATCTTGATGGGGAGATATACAAACAGAAACATCAAATACATTATTGTGTGATAAATGCCATGACAAGGTATGCACAGATATGCACAGGGTACGTGTATGGAAGAGGCATCCAAATCTGGAAGAGGTGGCATCTGGGCTAAAACCAGAAGCATGAGTGACAGCAAGCCAAATGAGGAAAAAATGGGGGAGGATGGCCTTTGAGAGAAAAGGAATCAATGGTTTATACAAAGACCCAAAGGTAAAAAACGTGTGTCACAACTGGGGAAACCCAAGACGTTAAATGCAGCTGGAAAGCTCATCAAACCCAGGATCCCATAGCATCCTGAATGC
Organism: Panthera pardus; assembly: GCF_024362965.1. Lineage (NCBI taxonomy): Eukaryota > Metazoa > Chordata > Mammalia > Carnivora > Felidae > Panthera > Panthera pardus. Next base: position 126,924,538 of record NW_026526721.1, read on the forward strand.
CATACTAAGAAGTCTGACTCTTAGGACGCTGGGGAAACCCCTGAAATCTTTTCCACAGGAGAGGCTCACGATCAGAACTGGGTTATGGGAAGATCATTCCGAGTGCAGAATACACCGGGGTGCTGCAGGGAATCCCAGCTCCAGGACAACACCATACAGCCCTCCCGAGCTCTCACACGGAGCTTCCTGGCTCCCCGTGCTGTGGTCAGCGCATGTCCCCTCAGGAAGCACTGAGTTCTGATGGTTTATGGAGTCCTGAGCTCCTGGGCCAAGCTCTCTCCCATCCCCGATCAATTGCTCCCTGTCACAAGCTGATCTTGCTCCAGTTCTTTACTTTCTGGATCATAAAGTTGTCCTCTGTGTGACTTAGGAGGCTCTCTGGTGCTGGGCATTTATAACCCAGAGATACCTGTGCAGTCAGCAGCCCCCATTAGTGTGCTGCTTGACAATTTAGCTGTCCCTTCTGAGGCCAGGATTAGATCTATCTGTTTCCCCAGGTCTTGCTCGCTTGGCATGGGGATGAGACTGGATGGCTTCCTAGGCTGTGCTTTGGCAGCAAGGGCAGCCGGCAGCCTGTGCTGCTGTGCTTAGAAAGAGACAGGGCAAGCACTGCAGATAGGCAAGCTGGCAGTGCAGGCATGCAGGGGCGGGCGCACAGCACCCTTTCTGGCCAAGCAGGCATCATTCTGGACTGCGAGATGCCTGCTGGGGACAAGTGTAATCTGGACAACGGCTTTCAGAAGAGGATAGGGGCTGGTGGAATGGGGGGAGACCACCAGTCAGTCCCAAACCCGGTGAGAACCAAGAGGCAGAAAACCACAGATAGGCTCCTCTCACAGGCGGTATCCAGGGACCACAAGAGCAGGACCAGTGTGGTATGAGGAAGAAGGGGGCCTGCATGATTTTGTTCCATCTGCTGTCTCACTGCAGGTGGATAGATGAATGAGACAGGTCTCACCCTCCGGGAGCTCCCAGCATAATGGGGGTATGACAAGACACTGGGGCTCCACCCTGCCACCATCTGACTCTATACACTCTGTTTTCTGTTGGAGGCAAAATGCTGACGCTGTGGGCCCAAGAGATTTTGAGGGCATCACATCAGCAGCCCAAGCACTAGCAAAGATCCCTTTCACTATGTCAGAATCATTTTTTGCTCATGTTCAAATGCTTACGGTAGTGTCTGGAACATAGTAGATGGTCAGTCAAAACTGGTGGGATGTTTGTCTTGCTGTAACCCCTTTGTCTCAGGAAACAGGAACACAAGCAGCTTGCTTTCATCTCACTGACCTAGTCCTGGGACCAGAGGGAAGTTTGGAGCAGGCATCGTTTGCCACATGTATGGGGACACCTGTCCCAAAGGCGTCACCAAGTTCTCATAAGCTTGCGGCCTGAAGTGAGAGATGCCTACAGAGCTGGGAGAGAGCAGATCTCAGGCCTTCATTTTCACCCCAAGGCAGCCTATTTGCTCCCTGGACCACCCCCTCAGGTTCTGGGATGGTGTCTTGGCACCATAAATCACAGGCTTCTACAGCCACAGTGTCTCACTTTAGGTCCCAACTTTGAGCTCATTTAAAATATGACCTTTAAAAAAAAAATTACAAGGAAAAAAAAAGAAAAGAGAACAAGTCAGTTTTTCCTCACAGGGAGCCTGGGATTAAAGTTTCTACAATGCAGCTGGAAAACGTAGAGGCAGAGAGAGTCACAGGGAGAAACGGATAACTGGAAAAAAACAGCCCTGGAAACAGGCCTGCTTCCAGACTCAGCCATGGAGGGAAAGTCCCAAGAAAGTAACTGCACACTGCAACTTGGAGGAGAGGAGAATTTCAACACAGACAGCGGAGCTGTGCAAATAACAGAGGTGTGGCCTTGTGTGAGGGTTCCTTGTGGGCTCCTTGAGGTTGTGACATTTGAACTGTAATGTGACTTAGGGAACGAGGGGGAAGGAAGGGAGGCATGAGCCAAGCAGAGGGATCAATGCTGGAAAGGCCTCTAGTTAGAAGAGCACAGGGAGGGGCAGGCACGGAATGGGAAGCCGGCCCACAGGAAGGGCAGCCAGCAAGGGGGACAGCGGTATACACGGGAACTAGGGGTGAGGCCGGCAATCCACACAGCTCTGTGGGGCCAGTGTGGCACAAGTGGTGGCTTAAGGTTCTGAGAATTCCCTCTGGACCCCCTCATTTGGAGGGCTGCAAAGGAGCAAGCTGAAAGGGTCTTTTTAAACCTCTTTTTTATTTTCCAGGGCTAACACCCTTCTGGAAAGATAAGTCATGGGGCTCCACTCTGAAGCAGGCAAAGAATTCAAATACCAAGGCTTTACCCCTACTCCCATTCCAATTTCGAGGAAGACCAGTCTTGGCCGGAAGCATTGAACAAAGTTCCAGACAGAAAGTAGACATATTTATCTCCCTCAAAGACAATGTACAGACCCAGATGAGCTTTCCTCTTCCCCCAGGTACAGAAGGTGGAGGTGGGTAGTGACCCAGCACTCCAGGTGTGGCTCAGGCAACGTGGGCAGAGAGTCCCGGAGGAGCCACCCACTGCCCTTCAGAGAAACAGGAAATTTGCGCTGAGCTACCTTTGTTAAGAGTCACCGCAATGAAAAGAAATGAACAACGGGGCAAATACACAAACTCACTAACAACTGTCCGAAAAATAAGAAAGAAATACAGAAACATAACATGAAAAGAAAGGGAAAAAGAGCTCAGTAAGGAAGAAAATATAGTCCAAGAAATAAGCGTATCCACAAGGATTCATTCTCAGACGAATTCAATAATACAAAAGCTCAAAACCAGACGATAAAACAATAGAATAAAATTAGAAAGGGAGATGGCAGAGTTAAAGAAACAAGCTACAGATCAAGATAACAACATCATAAAATTAATAAAGCACAAGTGGCTACAGAGTTGATCCAGTTTAAGATCATGTAAATACATAAAACACAGATGATTAGCAAAGAAAAGGCTCAAAATAATCTATGGAGGAAAACTAGTATTCCTAAACTAGAGGTCCCAGCCAAAAAAAAAAAAAAAAAAAAGTGCCTACTCTGCTCAGAGAGCTAATAGGAAAAAATTTTTCTGAAAATGAAGGAATAATCAGCACAACCTGGTGGAGTTCCTAAATTCAAAGGTAAAAAAGTATTCAAGCAGCAGATGGAGCGAGCAGTCACTCTAAGGGGAAGCATAGGCAAGCCCCAGACTTGTCTATAGTGACATTCGCAGGCAGGTGTCCTCATGGATGTAGAACCTCAGGTAACGAAGAGTCCTTCCACAGGGAACAATTACTTGATAATGAAATTCAATCAACCAAGAGATAAATCCAAATAATGAGTTCAGCATGGAGAAGCTGTGATGGGGCAACTGGGAGTCATGACAGTCTCTTAAATATAGAAAGAAAATGAAAACATTCTGAAGTTGTTATAAACCTTATCATGAAAGAGTAATTTTAAAAAATTAACAAAAACTAGGAGGGGAGGAAGGGGAAGAGAGAGAAGAAATAGAAGTACACCAATTTCTTTATCTTTCATAGAAAGGGGTTAACTGTCAGCTACTTAAAACTGAAATAGGAAATTTAGAACAATAATTCTAGTTTCATCGTTTTTATAATATTCTTTCTTAATCTTAAGAGAACCTTTCAAGAAATAATATATTTTGGGCTGAAGAAACACAAAATGGAGAGATTTCCTCCGTTTTGTATTCATTTCTTTCTCTTCTGTTACATTTTTTAAAATTTTCTTATGTTTATTTATTTTTGAGACAGACAGAAACAGAGCATGAGTTGGGGTAGGGTCAGAGTGAGAGGGAGACACAGAAGCCGAAGCAGGCTCCAGGCTCCGAGCTGTCAGCACAGAGCCCAACATGGGGCTCGAACCCACCAACCGTGAGATCATGACCTGAGCCGAAGTCGGATGCCTAACCGACAGAGCCACCCAGGCACCCCCTCTTAGTTACATTTAAAGAAAATTAAATTACTGTTTTCAAGATTTAGCATTACCATAGTTTCCTAAAATTAGCTCTAACTCTCCATCTCTCTTTCCAGTCACAGTGAAGACAGATTATACAGACATATATATAAAATGGTGTTGACCTAAATTTAACAATGGTAGTTTCTGGATTTTTTTAAGTCATGTTTTACTTTACTCGCTATACTTTTTTCTTCTTTTCTTTTCTGGAATGTCAATAAAAATGTGTCACCTTAATAAAAACAAAGTCACTTTTCTAAAAATATAAATGTCACACAAAAAGGAGATCAATACATGTTGCATAAGTTAAAGTAATAATTAGGATTTCCATGTTAGTAATTCTCATTTACTAGGCCCCTACTTACTAAAACATTTTCAGAAACTCCCTCTCCACAGTTTTTATTTTATTTTATTTTATTTTATAAATAAAATAAAAGATAAAGACAGCGAGAGCACAAGCAGGGGAGAGAGGCAGGGGGGGAGACGGAGAGAATCTCAAGCAGGCTCCATGCTCATCAAGAAGCCCCACTCAGGGCTTGATCCCACAATCCTGGGATCATGACCTGAGCCAAAACCAAGAGTTGGACACTCAACTGACTGAACCACACAGGCTCCCCCTCCACAGTTTTGAAAAGGCATCTGTAATTCTCCTGCTCTCGCGCAGTAAACGCACACGCTAATTCGTTTTGTTGTTGTTGTTGTTTTGCCTTATTTTACCTTCCAATCAAACATTCAAAGCCCTTCTTACTTATATCACCTGCTACTTGGGCCCTGATGCTACAGACATACACTAATTGGGAAGTTTGAAACATTTTCAGGAGTCTTTATGTGATCAGCTCAGAAGAGCCCCGGGGGTATCCAATTCCTCAGCCTGCTCACTAGCGTGGCAGGAGAGACAGCCAGAGTTCCTCAGCTCCTGGCCCGGAACCCAGATCCCAAGTCACGCACATCTCAGTCCCCTTCCCGGAGCAGACTCAGACCAGGAAGGCATCACACGCCCCCCTCCAAGACTGTGTTGTGAAGCGTCTGGTACCGCTCCGCCTTCCACTCACTCTCTCTTCTCCTACCACCCACCAGTTCCTCTATTTCTAAATTATCTCCAGCAGCAGTGACTCAAAACCTGAGTATCCTGGAACAGAAATTGTCAAAGTATACAGAAATAAATCCAAGGATACCAGAATTTCATAAAAAGAGAATCTGTGTTTGGGGAGGGATTACTGTACACACAAATCCCTGTAAGTAATACAAGTGAAAACCACGTGGATATGGCTACCTGAATGCTTGTACCGTGTGTCTGTCATAGCCCATCCAGCTAGCATCCATTAGCAATAAGCAGGAGGGTGAGGGGGCAGGCATCTTCTGGTATTGATAGTCCTATTTTCAGGGTAATGGTGCATTCATTTACTGTGGTTGCTCTTATTAGGGCAGTTAGCACTTCAAGACACAATTTATAGAACCTGACAGTGATTCGTTCTGCTCATGTTTACTCATTTCATTAGGCTAACTGCTCCTCTTTGAAAAAAATATATCATTAGGCTGTTCTATGACTATGGTCACACACATTAAGCTGAAGACATAGGGAGGCCAGCATACTATTCATTTATTTGCTCATCACATCCCATTAGCATCTCTTGAGGTCTCGCCCATTTGGTGCCCAGCTCTGAGCCCACCACTTTGGATGCATTCTCTTTCTACCACAACAGCCCCGCTGGGTGGAGACACAGGGCTACAGGCTTATTAGAGTGAAGAGCGAGGACTGCCTCCCCAACCCCCAGCCGCTCAGATCTCAGGGGAGGACAGCTCCCGCGTGGCTACCAGCTCAGGCTCTGGAATAAGGCCAAGCTCCATAATTCCTGTCCAGCCTCAGACATGCTAGTCACAGTTCCGGGATTCAAGGTCCTCCTTAAATCAAACATTCACCTGCTACTTGGGCCCTGATGCTAGAGACAAAATGGAGCTGACGGAAGTACCTACTCCAAATCTGCTCGGGCTCCCCTAATAAAACACCACAAACTGGGAGTCGAAACAACAGATACTTATTTTCTCACGGTTCTCGAGGCTGAAGTCTAGGACCAAGGTGCCAGCAGGTGCGAGCTCACTCCTGAGCTTGCAGATGGTACTTTCTCACTGTGTCCTCACACAGCCTTTTCTCTGCACATGCATGGAGAGTGAGCTCGTTTCCCTTCCTCTTCTAATAAGGACATCAATCCTATCAGATCAGGTCCCCATTCTTAAGATTTCCTAACCTTAATCACATTTCTTAAAGACCCCATCTCCAAACACAGTCACATGGAAGGTCAGAGCTTCCACATGTGAATTTTGTGGGGACATAATTCAGTATGTAATCAATCAATGAGTTAATGCACATAATGCACTTAGGAGGATGGTGCCTATACATACTACACGCTTAATGTTAGCAATTATTACTACTGATATTGTTGTTTTCAAAACATTGAGTCATGATAGACTAATGTTTGAAGAACAGCGAGTGCCCAATATTTCATGGTTAAAGTTCCCTCCAGGTGAGTGTTTGGATGAGGTGTATACAGTAAGAAAGAAAATGTCGTTCATCTTAAGATCAGGTTAGAACAGCTATTCCTTCACTTAGACCTGCTAGAAGTGACAAAGCTGTATGCACACAGGGAATAAATGTAATGTGGCGAGATTTTCACAAAGATTAAATTTTCAAAGATTTCATAAAGATGAAATTCTTAAATGTGTAAGTTCTGAGATTGTATTTTTTTTTCTCTTTTTATTTTGGAAACATGTAATGAGGCTGTTCTAGAATTGTGATGACACGCATTGAGTTGAAGACAAAGGGATCCTCTGCTTTGTCCTTGTTTTGGTGTTAAACTAACCTCCCTTTAAGAAATGATGTACCTGGGTGGCTCAGTCAATTAAGAGTCTGACTTTAGCTCAGGTCATGATCTCATGGTTTGTAAGTTCAAATCCCGCATCAGGCTCTGCACTGACAGCTTGGAGCCTGGAACTTGCTTCAGATTCTGTGTCTCCCCCTCTCTCTGCCCCCTCCCCTCCTTGTGTGCTCTTTCTCAAAAATTAATAAATAAACATTTTTTAAAAAAGAAATGATGCACCGACAATTGAGGGAAGCTTTCATGTTCTTGTTTGGGCTGTGTGTGTGTGTGTGCGCGCACGCGCATGTGTATGCTTTAATATACTTAATGGAAAGCTTGTATTAGTAACCTGGTATTTTTCATATCGTTTTTGGTCCAGAAGCCTGGAGCCCATGGGCTGGACTCTGGTCTAATATGAACTGGAAAAGCTGAGCTCTCTGTCTCAGGCTTCCATTTTCCAGATAAGTAAGTTGGACCATGACCTCACTTGGGTGTTTCCAAGTGGTCTGGCTGATGTGGAACCTCAGCCAGTCCCTGAGGCAAACTTTCAGAATAAGCTGCATGTTGGCTGGCATGCATAATGCCATACACACACATATCGATGCATATGCTTATTTGTGAGGATTGGCAATTAAGAAAGCCTCTTTTAAGCTGCATTGCACTTGACAGGAACGACTTTAAAGGAACCAGCTAAGAGATAAAGCACCCCGAATAGGATGAACTCCGGCTAAATTCTCTAAACACTGTTACCACTTTTCTCAAATGAAAAAGATGGTTTCATGGAGTAATCATGAGGGATTTTCACAGCACTCACATTCTTTAATTATCTAGAAAACAGTCACTCCCCATGATTGTGGGATGAAGCTGAGGAGTTGGCATTTGAATTACCACATCCTGACCCGTTATGTTAAGCCTGAATTTATAATCTAAAGCAATGGCCAAAAGGCAGACTTCCTTATTTGAGTCTGATCCCTGAGTTGTTGCTAGTGAAATCTGTGTCTGATGGCCATTATCTGGGGCAAACACATTTTCTGCTTGGCTGGAACTGTGTGTGACTCCTGACCAGAGGCTTCCCAGCAGTCCCCAAAGCCATCTGCTGTCACGAATAAGCCAATAATTCAGGTTCAAACCACACTGGTCTCAGAATTATGGGGTGCTGGCATCCAAAGCCAACAGACAACACTGACCCTAAGCCGTCCAGCAGTGGGGGGCAGGAATTCTGGGAAGAAAGGAGCCTCAGTAAAAGGAAACTAAGAACAACAACAATAACATAAATAACTTGAGTACTAATATTTAGTGAGGGTTTGCGCCATCGTAGCTAACATGATGAACATGTTACTCATCTCATTTAATCCTCTCTACAACCCTATCAAATAAGTTCTATTATTATCCCATTTCATAGATGAGAAATCTGAGGCACAAGTAGCAAGTGGTGAAGTAGGTATAGAAAAGTCCTCGTTCCTGTTTTTAAGGAGTTCTCAAATCTCTGAAGAAATAAGGCATAGAGGCGCCTGGGTGGCTCAGTCGGTTGAGCATCCAACTTCGGCTCAGGTCATGATCTCGCGGTCCATGAGTTCGAACCCCGCGTCGGGCTCTGTGCTGACTGCTCAGAGCATGGAGCCTGTTTCAGATTCTGTGTCTCCCTCTCTCTCTGACCCTCCCCCGTTCATGCTCTGTCTCTCTCTGTCTCAAAAATAAATAAACGTTAAAAAAAATTTTTTTTACATAAAAAAAGAAATAAGGCATAAAGGGCCAGCTCAACTCAATCCCAACAGAAAGCCAACTAAAGGGGTTAATTGCACTCCAAGGAACCCCACCAAGAGGCAGGCCAGGGGTCCCAGGGTCACGGTAAGTTTTGTAAGGTACTCTACTGAAAGCTGACCAGAGTAGGAACCCAAGTGTCAGGACCGGAAAGCCAAGTTCAGCTATACGATAAAAGGGACTCAGTTGAACACATGATGCCAGAGTGGTGGTTTCCAGTGGTCCAGCACTCCCTTGGAGTAAACTCTGGGAGTCACAAACTCCATGAAGTCCTTACTAAGCTCCGCACCCTTCCACGGAGCTCCACTTAGGCCACCTAAGCTCCCTAACCCTGACCACAATGGAGCGTATGACATGACTGTTTTCCCTCTGCGCCTCACCTCTCCCTTGGCCTCAGGCCCCATGCTCACACCCTCATCAGTAGGCCTCTTGTAACACCCCCCACCTGGCAGTACACCAAGCTGTTGCCTCTGGAGGCTTTCTCCCAACCACTCCCCTGCCCCCTCACCCCAGGAAATGCATGTCTAGAGCTGCAGTGAGACCTAGTCCAATGTGGCAAGAGTGGCTCTGTGTAGACCCTTGGCTGGAAGCTCCGAGCCCTCAGGAGTTCCAGGACAGGGCCATTCCCTGTCTGGTGCCTGGAAGTAGCTTCTTCCCTAGACCTTCCAGAGAAGCTTCTCAGACAGCTTGATATTCCATTTGGTTGCCTGCTTGCCATCTGACATTGTCCAGCTTCTTCCTGGCCTTCCCTCTTCCTTTGGATCCTGGTTTCTCCCATTCTCCTTTCCTGGAAGCTCTGCTCATCCATCTCTCAAACTGTGGAGAGGGGCTGTCTGCAGGCTGCTGTCAGGGTCACTGTCCACAGGGTGGGTATGCCTCAGAGGGAGGGGAAGACTGCCCAGCTGCAGGGAGCTCATAGCTGGGGGCCACTGGGAGGATGGGTCCTTGCCCTGAAAAGGGCTTGTTCTCAGGCCTTCATTTGCAACTTGTGGTGAGAGAGAGGTACCGTGAGTGAAGCTCAGGGCCAGAACTCCTACTTCTTCATCCCCTTGACACCTTTTAGAGATTTTTATCATGAACTCAAGGAACTCCCTATGGCCACCACTAAGAGTCATCTGCTCCTTTGCAGACACAGAATATATTCTTCACCAGGCAAGTCCAGGACTGAGGTTACATCCACCAAACCCTCAGAACACCCTGGGGGCCCACCAGGAACGCAGGGGACAGTGTCACCCCCACTTTGCAGATCAACTGCTGAGACCCAAGAGTGCAGCTTTCACACAGTGTAGTGGCAATGCTGCAGAGGGATCCAAGCTTCCCGAATACTTGTCCAAACTTCCATCAGCCAACTCTATGAAGATTCACACCACTGCCTGGGCAAAGGGTCCTAGGAGAGGGAAGACCTTCAGACAAGCAAAGCCCTTCACAGAGGGCTTCACGTGAGGAGATGCCAGGCCCCTGATGTGGGGGTTCTGCAGCCCAAGAGCCCAGCTAATCCCCTGCTTTGCATGGGCAGCAAGGTGGGGAGGAAACTCACCGGCTAAGCTTCTGAGTTTCTGCAAAGTCTCCAAAGAACTCCGCCTTGCGCCCCTTCATCTCCTTGTCCCTTCCTGCCCTAAAACACTTTTCCCACCTTCCCCATGGCTCCCTCTCCTGAGGAGATGCTGTGGCCAGAGGATGAGGCTGAACCCAGATGGTGAGGGAGAATTAGCATCAAGCCCCACTGAGCCATGAAGGGAACTTAAGAGGTGAATATTTTACACCTGCAATTAGTCACACATGCAGAACTGTGCTTACAACTAGTTGCACCTGCAAGTAGTTAATTGCTAAATAGCAAATGCAATTAGGCACTTACACATTATCTCCAGGATGAAAGTTGCCAACACAGTAGTCACTAGTAGATGCATGGTCACACACGCACACATGCACACACACCCACCCACACACACCCACCCACACACACCCACCCACACACACACGCATGCATACACATGCAGGGACACACATACACATGCAGCACACACACGTCTATGAGCATGCACACATATCCAGGGACACACACACATGCACACACACATACAGGAATATGTACATACACTCCCTGATGAAGGAGTGAACACAGAACAAAGCAATCTGACTCTCAAGGTTGGAGACTAAAGGACACTAAGGCGGGGGTGGGGGGGGGGGTGAGGGGGGGTGGCTTTTTATTAAAACGTCAAGAAGCTGCATTAGAAGAATCTAGGTTAACCCAAACCTTATATTGATGTATAAGACACAGTCTAAGGCTCCAGCACCAGATAAGAACAGCACGGGATTGCAGATTGTTCTTTTGATAAAGACTGAGCAATCGTGGAAAACAAATTGGGCCTGGCACACAGGGCCGGGCTGCAGAAAAGGCCGACGCTTACAGGCCTCACCATTGTTGATCCCCAGTGGAAACCATTATCTAACTGTACAGGGCGGAGGCTAGCCATAATTGTTACACTCACGGGTTTTTTTTTTTTAATCTCAAAATACCACTTTGGAAAGTAATACACAAAATCAGAGGATGACCTTTAAAAATTCTGTTTAATGCTTCCTTTGTAGCCCTTTCTTCCTTTCCTCCAGTTTCTCTGAGCTGTGATACTGAGTTGTCATAGTTTTCAAAAATATTTCCTTTTCAGCAGCCGAGTGAGGAGGAATACATCTGTGTATTTAATTGTAGTCAGTTCAGACGTGGTAGACTGAAGAACCTCTTTGGCGGTAATGAGACGCGCTGAGGCACAGAGCTCTTCTACTCGGAGACTTTGCCCTCGGTCGGGTTAGAAGACCATTGCCGCGATTTACACATTCTTCCTCAGGATCAGAGCTCGAGCCTGTCTTCTCAGGCAGCCACACCGCCGCTCCACCTCGCTGGCAAGGTTTCCCCTCTGTGTTCAGAAAACCAGCTCCTTCCTCTCTCTCTCTCCCTCCTCCTTGCTCCTTTCTTCCCTCTTGCCTTCTTCCCTTCCTTTCTTCTTTCACTCCCTCCCTTTCTCCCTGCTTCATTCGTTCATCAGAAAGGAATCGAATAATCTGAAATCACTGGAAATGATCTCTGCCTTCTAAGTGCACCTTCCCCACCTGCAATCTTGGTTCCTTGTTTTCAGGTCTCTGATACAGAGAAACAATTGCGTGAGCATTAAAGGTAAGTGTCATGCGGCCATTGAAGAGTAAGGACATGGACTCAGGCCAAATTTAAACCTCAATGCTACCACTTAGTAGCTATGTGATCTTGTACAAGTGCCTTAACCCCTGTGAGGGTAAATTTACTCATTTGTGAACGGGCATAATACAGCCAACCACTCAAAATTATGGTGAGGGTTAAATTGAACTCTCAGCAAAGTCTGTGGCTTAAAGTAAGGGCTCAATAACAACTAAGTAATAGTTGCTATGCCTAACCATCAATGATATATCAGGGATTAAGGCTCCATTAATACTGGCTGTCTTTAAGGGGAGTCTAGCTATGGCATGAAAAAGCTAGATAGTTGAACAATTCCAGAAAGGTCAGGGACTTCTCAGGGAGATGAAGAGATGAAGTTCCCTGAGGGAATGACTTCATCTCCACATTCTTGGCACCTGAAGCCATACCTGGACAGGACAGGTGCTCACTAAATATTAGGTGGGTGGATGGGTAGACAGTTGCATGCATGAATGAAAATGTGGAGAAGAGGAAAAAGACATTCTATTTTAAAAAAATCTTTTAACATTTATTCATTTATGAGAGACAGAGAGCACAAGCAGGGTAGGGGCAGAGAGAGGGAGACACAGAATCTGAAGAAGGCTCCAGGCTCTGAGCTGTCAGCACAGAGCCCGACGTGGGGCTCGAACTCACAAGCTGTGAGATCATGACCCAAGCTGAAGTCAGACACTTAACTGACTGAGCCACCCAGGTGCCCCAAGGAAAAGGACATTCTAAAAAGAGGGCAAAGATACTGATTTAAGGAGAGCATTATGGTAATCACATAGCAGTCAGTGAAATTTGTCATTTTTTCCAGTTGTGTTCCAGGGACATGGTGGGATTATGCTTCCTAGACCATTTGAGGTGGGAGTGAGGCCATGAGTCTAGTCTGGCCAGACTTCTATAAATATAAGTGAGGTATGTGACTTCTAAGCCAGGACACTTAATCATCAATGCAAGACCCAGCAGATTTCCCTTTACCTCTGACAGATGACTTTCAATGGCATGGAACAGAACCCCTGCCAACTCATGATAAACACTTGGTGAGGGGGGAAATAAGCATGTGTTGTTGAGGGAGTGCTTGTTACTGCAACATGACTTAGCTTATGCTGACCACTACAAGCACAACAGCCTGTGAAAATCTAACGATAGAATCTGTTGTGTCTGGAGTGTAGTTGAGAACACTACCATATAAGTTGGCACACACATGAGAAGGTTTATTTGGGGTCACCTTTGACTACCAAAAATGAAGAAATTGGTCAACGTGTGTCCCAGGAGATCTTAATGTGTCAGCAATGGCTTGGTGCAACAAGGATGACCCTGCAAGGTCTGATCCCCTGCTTGTCCTTGCTCATCTCCCTGATCCAGCCTTGAAGAAAGGGAACCCTTGAAGCTCACAGATACAGCACTTTGCATTTCCAGGAAGTTGTCTCTGTGGTCTCTCTCTTTCAGAAAGGTTCTCAGTCCCTTCACTCCCAAGGATTATGCCAGATGAAGTACCCTCCCTCCAAGGTGATGCAGTGTTATAGCTTAGGAGCAACAGCCAGAGACCCCCAAAACATACAATTCTTAAGCCCCGGGCCTAGCATGGCACCCGGTAATCTACCTGACATGCACTGAGTATTCATTCCCAGCAGAGGGTGGCAAGGACCACTTTTTCTCTGACCTGGTACTGCCAGGGAGAACTACATGGGACAATGTGGAAGGCCTGTCTTCTCATGTGGAGAGAGAAATCTGAGATATCATCAGAGTCCACTGCTAGTAAGTCTCTCTAGAGGTTATGCTGTTCATTTGATTTCTTCCAAACAGCAGTGAAGCCAGATCAATCTAGTCAGAAGAGAAATTGTCTGGTGTAGTTTTAAAAACATGGCAGCAAATTCTTGATACCCCTCCCATTGGGGGGTGGCAGGCTATGCGCCCTTTTCTTGAATTCGAGGGGGTTTGTGACTTCTTTGACCATTAGGGTATGGCAGCAGTGATGATGTGTGGCTCCTGAGACTGTCATAAAAGGCACATAGCTTCCCCCTCCTTTCCTCAAACATTCTCCCTCAGAGCCTTGAATCACCGTGACAAAAATGCAATTGCTCTGAGACCACTGTGCTATAAGGAAGCTCAAACCACATACAGAGGACACCTGTAAGGGTTCCAGTCCAGTTCTAGAACTCTTAGCTGAGTTCTGCCTTCTAGTCATCCTAGCCCAGGGGCCACACATGTGAGTGAAGAAGCCTCCAGATGATTCCATCTGCTAGCTGAGGCCCCAGCCACAATGGAGCAGAGGCACCCCACCCCTGTCGTGCCCTGTCCAAATTCCCTATCCAGAGAATCTATGAGAGTAATAAAAATTGTTGCTATTGAAAGAATGAACTCACTCAGAGGAGTAAAATTGTGACTTGTCATGCAGCAACTGGAAACCAAAATAACCCTACAAGTTATGGTCCCAGCAATGCCATGTATGGAGAGCCCACATAACTTTTGTATCAGAGTAATGGGGAAAAAACATACGATTTAGGGTGGGAGGCTCTGGATTCAAACACTGTGTACAACCATGCCCTGACTAGATATGGTCTTGGGCTGGTCACCCAGCCACTCTTCTTTTCATTCTTTTCCTTCCACAAGATGTGAATAATAACGATCACATAATGGCTTCCCCACAAGATTGTTAAAAAAAATAAATGAGAAGGTACAGCCTGCCAAGCCCTGTACAAATGCTCATTGCTGCTGTCAATAGAGTGAAGGAGGCCCTTTCTAAAATGCTTTTTTAGGTAAAGAACATAATCTGAAGCTATTTATGGAGAAGGGAGTGAGTTATACACGCACACACACACGTGTGTGCACGTACACACACACCCTTGGATGCCCTTTCTGAAGACAATGGATTTCTCCAGAACAAAAGTCTAGAGCTACAGAGAAAACTGAAACACATCAATCTGGGTTTTTGTCTTTCTTTCTCTCAACATGCTCCTTTGGTACCAAAGTTTTAAAATTACACAATAGCTTCCAAATATCTAATCGCTAGATTTCTTCCTCCTAAGATTCCAGGTTAAAAATAGCTTAAATACACTTCTTCTGTCAGTCAAATCATAAGGTAGAAGATACTGTACCATTCTAAATATATAAGTTGACAATATTTCTTTTTCCTAAAGAAAAATCCTCTAACATCTCTTGACTTCGCTGCCCTAGGGGCTTTGACAATCTATACCACGGGACCAGAAATCCTGAGTGTTTGTCTAGCTTCCAGATGCCAAGACCAAGGCCCCTGCCTGGCTCCACCCTGCACAGAGACAGCATTCAGGGGGAGGAAGCTCAAGAAAGCTGGTTCTATTTTCCTCCTCTGAAGCCAGATGGCAGCAGTGTCTACCACCTCTCATATTATTGTCTAGCTCTCACACCATTCTCACGTTCGCTCATTCATTCACTCATTCACTCAACACGTATGGAATGAGTCCTTGTAATACCTACGCTGGGCCAGGTGAGGAGCTGCAGAACTAACCTGGAGGCTGCCTGCCCTCAGGGAGCACCAAGTCCTGTGAGGGACCAGGAGAGAGGATACTCTGCTGTACAGTGCGATGAATGCCACTTGAGTTCATGCTCACAAGGCACTGGGGACACAGAAGCAAGAGCTGCTAACATGCCTTTGCAGGGGACGACAGGGAGGGCTTAGTAGGGAAAGGAGCCACACGAACAGACCTGGAGCTGTACCAGTAGAGGAGAAAGAGAAGGGAGATCCAGAAGGAGGAAAGAGTGTGTCAGCAGCATTGATGACCAGACTCGGTTCTGGCAACCCCTGAGCATTGTCTGGCCAGAAGCATGAAGTGGGGCCTCAGGACATGGGTCTGGAGATGTAGTCAGGGGCCAGATTACTAAATGCCCTGGTGCTAAGGGGTGGGGAGGGGGAGTGTGTCAGACTTTATCCTGGAAGCAGTGGGGAGACCTGAAGAGTTTGGCACAGCCAGCCAGGGCCAGCGTTAGTTTGGGGAAACCCTTGGGGCAGCCATGGGGCAGATGCACAGAGTGGTCAGGACAGGAGCCAGGAAGACCAGAGAGGGCCCACCTGCCCTAGGGTAGGAGCAATGAAGAGAAAGGGAAGGCCCCAGAGATCTTCAGCAGCAGAATGGACAGAACCTGGTAGTTCAGTGGCTTGGGAAGGGGCAGGGGGAGTTCCACGGCGGAAGGAGGGAAAAGCGTGAACCTCCGACTTCTGAGACTCCACCAGCAGCCCTGGCTCCTCAGAAGGGGCTGATTGAGCCACAGGAGATGTGTGGGTGCGGCAGAGATGCCAGGCTCCTCCAATATGGATCACACTGTCTGAGGCCTGGACACTGCAGGAAGGAAAACAGAGGACAGGGAGGATGCTGGGCAAGCCTCCTTCATTCCTTCCTCTGCAGGTAGAGCTATCCCGCCAGCCTGGCCTGGGGAGGCCGGATGCTCTCTTCCGAGCCCTGAAGGTTTCCCACATTCACTGGGGTCAGGCCTCGGCCTTTGTGCCTGGCACAAAGGGACAACCCAAGGGGCGCCAGAGGCATCTTGGGAGAATGGAAAACTCCTCCCTTCCATGGTGATTTAAGGAGGGAGGGAAGAGCAGCTGGGAAGGAACAGGAGAAACATAAGCAGGAAGAGCTACAGAAAATGAACCTGGTGGGGAGCATCTCACCCCATAAGAGCAAAAAAACCCACAAAAAACAAAAAACCAAAACCTCGGTGGGGGGAAACCCTCACCCTGTGCTTAAGAAGATGGGGAGAAACAGGGTGGGGACATGGGAGGGGACAAGCGGGTGTCCTGGTCACTGAAGAAAGGCTTGCCACCAACATTCTAGGCTCTGCTATCATTCCTGAGAAGGAAGCTTGAAAATGAGGGAAGAGGATTCAGGGGGAGTCACCATGGTGGAGGCCTCAGAGATGCTATTAGACAGATACAGGATGTAGGAGTCCATTCTGCCCAGGATGGCTCCTGCAGGCCATCCTGTCCCTCCTCAGAGCATACCTTTCCTGAAAGAAAACAGGCCAGGAGCTGGGGGGTGTTCTGAGGCATTCGCCTGCACATCTCAGGGCACTCACTGTGACAGCGCCATGACAACACGAAGCACAAGCCGAAAGTCTACACAGTGCTTTCCTCAGTGTAAGCTCCACTGTTAGCCGCTTCAAGCACCTCCACTCTTCCACTCTGTCAAGTTATGAAGGTGGGAATGCAGATGAAGAAGCTACAAACACATTTCTGCCTGTGGCGAAAGCATCCACAAAGTTTCAGTTGATAAACTGGGTCTCAACTAGGCTGAATGCCCTCTAAGACCTACATTTCAAAGTCAAAGGAGGTGCCCCAGGGTTCTCAAAGCTCCATCTGCTGTGAGGCTGGGTGCAAGCCCTGGAACAGATTTATCTGGGCTACTGTTTTTATTGGGATTGCTGTTTTTCTTAAGGCTTTGGTTAAAAGTTCTGCAGGTGTTAAATGGCAAGCCCTAACCTTTCTTTCCGCATAAGCACTGTTATTGTAGATTGCGATTTTACAGAAAAGGTTGTTTAGGCAAGTATATGTGGCTTTGTGGAAGAAACACCCTGGCCATTAAGAGGCTCATAGGCACACAGAGGAGGAGAGGGGGTGACCTGTGGGGACAGTGACCCCTAGACTGAAATGTGAAAATGAGGAGCAGTCAGCCAGGTGAAAAAGGAAGCAAAATTGTTCTGCAACAAAATCCAGACAATGTTAGACTTGGCAAGCAGGTTCCATGTCATCTCAGGATGGTCTGATCACCTTTCAACTTTCCTGCGAATTGGCCCTGCCCAATGCTGCCTTTACTGAGCCAGGGGGAAAAGGCTGTTCTGCATTTGCCAGAGGGCCTGCCAGGCTTCAGTGCCTAGAGGGGCTGCTGTACCAACCCAGGAATGTCCTTGGCCCCTCTGCCCTGCCTCTGCCTGGGAGACTGGGTCAGATGAGATGTGGTGAGGCTGCTGTTCTCCTGGCCCCTTCCATGGAGCTTTGAACCCATGTGGGGAAGGGGTGGTCACAGTTCATGGCTGCACAACCCAAGAAAGCAGAGCAGGTCAGACCTGGTGACAACCAACCAGTCCATCCAGAAGATCCACCCCCGACCATGGGAATCAGGACCTTCAGCTATAGATTATCTTACTTCCCTGCCTTTATTTTCTCTTAATCCAACATCCTCATCTATTCCATTTATTTTCTCAGTTTATTTATATATATCCAGCCTCATTCCCCAAAAAGATTCAATGCAGCCTGCATGTGCAGACCCATGTGCACATACAACCATCCCAGTAGGCAAGATGTTGCCTTTCTTCCCCCTCATCCTGCTCTCTTAGATCTTTCTACTACTCCATCTTTACAGATAGTTTTTTTAGCCCACTGCCCTTTGCCAACTGTAATTTATTGCTATAATGTTATCTTACCCCTAAAGCAAGCTGTAAATAATATGACCTGCATCCTGAGGTTATTGGGAGGATTGAATGAGATGATATAGGCAAGGCCCTCAGCACAGGGCCAGGCACACAGCAAAGGTGTCAGGTCAGTATGTGCTACATGTGGGAATAGAGGAGACAGTCCATGGAACCCATCTCTGATGGGTTCACAGCAGAAGCTGTGGCCTCACCAGCAAATTCCCACTGCTGTTCTCCCCTAGCCTGCCCCTTACTCATTATGGCCTTGTAAGTCTGCCTTGTGTGTGCTCACTCTCTGTACATGCTCTTTAACCTTGTCCTCTAACCCAGGCCAGTTTGCGAGGCCTCCCCCTGCCAGGACTCTCTGCCCCCACACTTGGGCCTGTGGAGGGGAGGGAAGCCCTGACCCACAGCTCATTAGATGTGGCATCAGAGGTCCCTAGGCTCTCTGAGTTTCCGGAAAAGAGTTTCCAACATCGACTCCTAACTCAATAGAACAAAGTCAACAGCCCTGGAAACAGCTTTCTTCCTACATTTAAAAATAAGATCATGAAAAGTTCCCCAGAAAAATCAATTCTGACTTTTTAAAACTCCAAATCAATATGATGTGTGAAAGTTCTCATTAAGACAGAAGTGGAGGAGGTCAGAGAAACCAGGAGAATCAAAAAGGAAGAGATGGAGAGAAGGGAAGACAAGAGAAAGAGGGAGGCTGGCTGGTGGCTGGGAGAAGAGTCAAAAAGGGAGAAGGAAGAAGGACAGAGATGTGCAGGCACCACGCAGGAGCAGCTCCACCAGCAGGGAGCAGGCCACGAAGAGGAATGGGGCTGCTGTTCTTCAGGGGCGGACAGTCTGCCTCGGCCCCTTGTGGGGTGGGGGACAGAGAGGACAAGGAACAAACAGGCAAAGTGCTGGGAAGACAGGTGGGGACAAGTAAGTCTGTCCAGTTAACAGCTGGAGAGGGAATCCAAAGCTCTTCATAGACGAGGCAGAAGTTCCAGTGGGCCTTGAAAGGTTGATGACACTTCAAAGTGCAACTGCTGAATTGAAGGGGGAAGGTTCCACAAGCTACATGAGAGGGCTGGCAAACAACAGCCACGGCGAATGTGTGTTCAATGCTCCCTGAGAGCCAGCAGGGTCCCAAGTACATCTTGAGCACTGGTTCACTCCATTCTCACAATCGCCCTAGGAAGTAGTTACTATAATGCCCATTTTACAGCTGAGGAAATTGAGGCACAGGGAGGTAAGGTTACCTATCCAACATCATACGGCGGTAGCAACAGAGTTCAAACCCAGTGGTCCAGCCCCAGAGTGTACACTCTTAACCAAGCTGAGTTTGGGGCCTGTGTGCCAATACGTGTGCCTGTGTGCACTCTTGGCTTCTTGCCTGAGAACGTGCCACATAGCAGTGGGGAGCTGTCACAGTTTGACCCGGACTTAGGAAGATGTGTCTGGAGACAGGAGGTGAATGCAGAGTCCTGGTGGGGAGGGGTTTGGACGGACACCATTGCTACAGGCAAGGTCTCCATCAAGAAAAAAAGATAAAGGCAGAGATGGGACAGGCCCTCCAGCCCAGAGGCAGCTCTAAATCATTCTATGGTATCTCTGAAGACTATCCCCTTAGCCAAAACACCAACTTTCCCCGGCCTTGGGATCATCCCTTCGGCAGATGTGCTTCTCTGTGGTTTTTCCAAGGCAGACGACGCTTTCTAGCATGTCACGAAGGGATAAGGCACACCTTCCCACTCAGGCCATGAAGCCTGGAACTGCAGGGGTTTCTTCTAGGGGTCAGTATTCAGAAATGTTTTCTCTCCACATTCTTTGGCCACCCTCACCCCACCCCACCCCTAGCACTCCTGGGCATTATTTCAATTCTGCTCAGAGGATTCCTTCCGAGGACCACAATACAGGCAAAGAGAGCTTTGCTCAGCTCCCCTCCTACTGCGAGATCTGCAGTTGACTCTCCCAGAGTAAAGAAGCAGAGAAGGGCGCCTGGGTGGCCAGTCAGTTAAGCGTCCGACTTCAGCTCAGGTCACGATCTCACAGTTTGTGGGTTTGAGCCCCGCGTCAGGCTCTGTGCTGACAGCTCAGAGCCTGGAGCCTGCTTCAGATTCTGTGTCTCCTCTCTCTGCCCCTCCCTTGCTTGTGCTCTGACTCTCTGTGTCTCTCAAAAATAAATAAATGTTAAAACATTTTTAATTAAAAAAAAAAAAAGAAACAGAGAGCTAGGCTGGGCCTTGCCTGGTGCCTTGAACGTTGGTCAGTCAACCCTGCCCCTCACCATCATGTTCCCCCCTTCCCTGCCCAGGAAGGTAAGGGAGCCAGCCAACACAGCCAGAGAAAGCTGTCCCTTTGTTGTGTGCCTGGCCTTAGAAGAGGCTGGGGGCCCGTGTGTCAGAAGAGGGTGTGGTGGGGCGAGGCCTCTACAGCATGACACATTCCCCACACCCAGGGAAGGAGACTGATTGCTCCAGCAGCCCCCAGCTCAATCAGGCACCAGATTTAAATCTGTCCTCTGAATCTGACTCCCTATGTCTCTGTTGGTGGAGCACCCACCCTGGCTCTCAGTGGGTGGTGGCACCCACCCACCTTGCTCTAGAGAGAGCAAGAAGAGGAGTCAGACCATGCTCCCCTGAGATGGAGGACGCAACCAACCTGGGATGAGCAAGTGCATGAGGGACAGGCCCTCCCAGACTCAGAGGCCCAGCAGGGTTGTCACAGACAAGTATGGAGACCATCCGGCCTCATTCCCATTCAAAAAAGGGCTCAAATTCACACTCAGTGACACATACTCACAGACTGAAATGAGAAATCCATACAACTTAAAACTGTATCGCATTATCCAAGCAGCCTGCCTCTGGGCACTGGACATGAATACATTTTATGAATCCTGCAAGTATCTTCTTAGAGCATAACATAGAGTATTGCAATTTTTGTGTTAAAAGCATTTATTTGTGGAAAGCAAACATTTAAGTCATGCCACAATTTTTGTAATCCTGTTTTGACTTCACCTCTTTAAACACACGTGTGTGCACATGCACACCCATTGAGAAAGACTTAAAGACCTAGGCACTCTTCAGCTACAAAGCCCTGCACACAGCTTTGGCTCATAGCAAGGATGCTCTGAAGGGGAAGGGAGGGGAAGGTGAGGGGGGAGAGGCTGCCTCTCCTGGGGCAGGTCTTCTGGGAGGAGCCACGGGAGAAAGGTGTAGCCAAGGACTGGTACACACTGGCAAGAGGAAATTCCCAGACACTGCTGGCTTCTGTTCTGTTCTGTAATTAAGACCTCTGTTTAAGCTGGTAACACTTAAAAAAAAAAAAAAAAAAAAAAAAAAGACAAAAGAAGATATTTCAACCGGATCTGCTTGGGCTTCTTTTCT